>NC_134356.1:693880066-695080066 GCF_048569485.1 Anomaloglossus baeobatrachus
ACCATTGACTTTCATGGTGTCCGCGTGTGTGTGTCACGTGCAGAAAACGGACATGCTTCCGTGGAAAACGGAAACACATACGGATCACAGACACACGAACATTCTGCAATAACGCAGGTGTGACCTCAAACATAGATTAACATTGGTTCACGTTTGGCCGTGTCTCCGGGACATACGGAAACGGGCCAAACACGGACGTATGAAGGGGGCCTAACACATACATATAATAGGTATATACATAGACTTATCTATATAGATAGGTATATTGATTATATATATATATATAGATATATGTATGTAATAAGGTTAATTCTCTTCAGGACCACAGCAGGAACTACCAGAGGAGCATGAGCCCCTGGAGGATCCAGAGCCCCCAGAGGTGCATGAGCCCCCGGAGGATCCAGAGGAGCATGAGCCCCCGGAGGATCCAGAGCCCCCAGAGGTGAATGAGCCCCCGGTGGAGCTAGAGCCCCCGGTGGAGGAAGAGCCCCCTGCTGGATCCATCAGTCCCTCTGTGTCCGACGAGGAGGAAAGCCGTAAGTGTTTAACATGAATCTCGTATGTCTCTTAACACTAAGCAGAAACAAAAATTATAATTTAAAACCTTTACCATTCCCTCCACAGGAATCCCAACTTTCGCAGACCTCGTCTCTTCTCACTCAAGCATTGTTGCTGCGCAGAGAAGAAGTATATCTGCACAGAGGAGACTGATGGCCAAGCTCGACCATCATGCTCGGATGATGTCCCGTTATGCGGCTGGGCAAGCGGAGGGCAGCGGGCATTAATTTGCTTACTATTTTTGTGTTTTAATTTACATGTTTTATAAACACTTTAAAATGTATATCTGCTGTTTGGTAGTTTTCATTTCAAAAAGGAAGTAAACATCTATCACAGGGGTCAGGAACCTTTTTGGCTAAGAGAGCCGTAAACGCCACATATTTTGAAATATAATTCCGCGAGAGCCGTACAATATGTTTAAAGGGCCATTGACAGATCAATCGCTCCAATGTTCACTTAGTACAGCAAGGAATGCTCCTCCCTGCTGTATAAAGCCACAACTGGACTGAAACAATGGTAATTAGCAGTAAAAAAATCAAATAAATAACTTCCATTGTGAACTTGCGATGCATGACATCAGTCCAGCAGTCTGGCTTCTTCTTTTTCCTGCGCATGACTGGAAGCTGGCATTCTTCCCACCTGATGTTGAGAGAATGCCAGCTTTGAGGCATTCGCAGAAGAAAGAAGCTGGAATATTGGACATGTCACACAACGCATTGTCAGTTATGTCAATTATCTATTTTATTATTTTACAGCGAATTATTGTTTAGGTCCAGCGGTGGCTTAGTGCAGCCGAGAGGAACACTCCTTTGTGTACTAAGTGACCGCTGGAGCAATTGTATCTGTCAGTGGCCCAGACACCCTGCTTCCCATACAGCCTGCACCCCCCATATCACACACACACACTGCTCCCCATACAGCCTGCACCCCCCATATCACACACACACACTGCTCCCCATACAGCCTGCACCCCCAATATCACACACACACACTGCTCCCCATACAGCCTGCACCCCCCAGATCTCACACACTACACCCCCATATGTCACATACCCTGCTTCCCATACAGCCTGCACCCCCCCATATCACACACACACACACTGCTCCCCATACAGCCTGCACCCCCCATATCCCACACACTACACCCCCATATGTCACATACCCTGCTTCCCATACAGCCTGCACCCCCCATATCACACACAATACACCCCCAGATCACACACACCCTGCTCACATATCTCACCCTGCCTGTACCCCAACTTACCCCTCTCAAACACTCTGCACCCCTTCACATGCTTCTGTCACAGTCTGCAGCCCTCATATGCCCCTCACCCTGCAGCCCCCCTCACCCTCATGTCCCCTCTTTTCTTATTACCAGTCATGTGTCCATTATCTCCTTCAGGATTCAGTATCTTGCTTTCTGCCGGGCATCCTGTGTCTCCTCCCACACAGTCACATGGGCGTGACATCATCGCAGGTCCTGCAGGATGGAGATTCCGTCTGCTGTGCAGGTCAGGAGCACTCCTGCAGCTCAGACATGGCTGGTGGCCTCTCCAGGTCAGGGGCCCCTCTACTGACACTGGGCTCCCCTGACTCACAGTTCGGCCACTACACAGCAGCACTACACATAGACGCAGAGCGGCTGCCGGGCCCCTATGTGTACTAGTGCCGCTGTGTAGTGGCCGGCCTGTGAGTCAGGGGAGCCCAGTGTCAGTAGAGGGGCGGCTCACTTCTCGTTCCCCAGCTGATCCGGTCTCCTCGGCGCGTCGTCCATTGCTGTCGCTCGCTGACCTCTCAGCAGGCGCGCAGTGATGACGTCACCGCGCTAGCTGCAGAGCTGTCAGAAGAACGCCGACAGTCACAGCGGGGAGAATGATAAGAGAGTGCGCCGCTCACTCTCTCATCATTGCTCTCAATTGTATCGGCACCTGCGATGCCGATGCAATTGAAAGCTCGATCCTCGGCGGGGGGCGGTGACAGCGCGGCCACCGGGCCCCCCTGAGTAGCCGGGTGCTGGCGCCGGGCCTGATCCTTCCCATAGACAGGTAGGAGCCCTGTCTGCGAGCCAGATACGGCCATCAAAAGAGCCATATCTGGCTCGCGAGCCATAGGTTCCCGACCCCTGATCTATCATCACTCACAATCATTATATTACATGTATGCATCTGTATACATGCACCAACTCATCTGCATCCCGCCTTTGGCCTGTTAGTAAGCAGCGGTGGCCGGACCCATGCTCGTACTTATTACTGTGGAGTGAGTTGTCGGTAAGGGCACCCGTGGGTTGTGGTGACTGATGGTGAGACGGTTAGGGGAGGTGTAGTCCCAGGTGTATGGGAAAAATGGCTGGGGAAGGTGACGTGCCGAGTTGGACCGGCGGTAAATGGTGTACTCACAGTTCACAAGAATTACACACAGAGTCCCGTGTAGCAAACAGGGGTCCCTCCCTCTTGCACTCAGTGTTTGTGTCTTTAACTGGTACATACATACATACACACAGCCACATATATCCATAGGCAACATCCAACGATGCTGCCGATACATGTCTGGCTCCTGGGGGAAATCCTCCGATCTTGTCTTCTTCCCGTAGTATGATCCATTGTGCAGAAGCGCAGGTGAAGTTGCGAAGTACAGTAAGCTGAAATACCTTCCTGACGTCACCACGTTAAGTGACCGCATGTGCGTCACTGGTCCTTCCACTCCCTGTACCTATCCGGCGTGAATGCCCACTGGATGATTGCATGGTGATCGGAGGCTTCCCCAGGACACGGACATGGATTGGCAGCATTAGGGTTTTGGTGGACATGGTGAGTATGCAAAACTTCAAACACATCTATTCCTCCAAGCAAAATGTAGTCCTACTGTAACTATTCATGGAGACCACAAAAATGAGGTATGAAAAACTTTTTATTGTCAGTGTTGTCATGGCAACGCCCACAAACACTGATGGGCAATAATCACACAAATATACATAAAAAACAATATTTTAAACAAACAAACAAAACTTATCGGCCGCCCTGTTGTTGGGATGCCACATATTTGGCCAGCTGCACTCCGTGCTGCGTAACTGCTGTGGCCAGTGTGCGCTGTGCCGCTGCCAGTGTGCGTTGTGCTGCTGCCACAGTGCGCTGTGTCGCCAGAATCCTCGTGTGTGAGGCCTGAAGGTCTTCTACTGTTGGTATTTCTATGGAGGGAATGGTACAACTTAAAAAGGCAAATTATATGTAGATATATCATTTAGAGGTACATGTTTGTTGTTTAAACTTACAGTTTGGGTGTTCCTCCTCGTCCGGTAAAGACGGGCTGAGGTTCCACCCGAATCCTCTGGCATCACCTTCAGCGGCTAGGGTGAGACAAAACACTTCATAGTACATCACAGCTGGAGAGACTGCTTTATACATGGAGGACTGGAGAGGCTGGCTGCATAATTATACATGGAGGACTATGGAGGTGTATTCTAATATATGATTGGTTATGTGGGACCCTTTAGACTCTTTGTAAAGGAGGCTTTAAACGCTATGACATCGCTAATGCGAACTCGTTGGAGTCACGGGATTGGTGACACACATCCGGCCGCATTAGCTGTGCCGTTGCATGTGACACCTATGAGCGATTTGGCATCGTTGCAAAAACATGCAAAAATGCTCATCGCTGACATGGGGTTCCATTCTCAAATGTCGTAACTGCAGCAGTAACGAAGTTGTTCCTCGTTCCTCCGACAGCACACATCGTTCCGTGTGACAACGCAGGGACGAGGAACCTCTCCTTACCTGCCTCCCGGACGATAAGGAAAAAGGTGGGCGGGATGTTACGTCACGCTCATCTCCGCCCCTCCGCTTCGATTGGGCGGCGGTTCATTGACGCGGCTGTGACGTCCCTGTGACACTGAACGAAGCGCCCCCTTAGGAGTCGGTTCGCTGGTCACAGCGACGTCGCCGGGCAGATAAGTATGTGTGACATGTCTGGGCGATGCTATGCGGCACGGGCAGCGATTTGCCCGTGTCGCACAACAGATAGGGGCGGGTACCCACACTAGCGATATCGATACCGATATCGCTGCGTGTAAAGCGGCCTTAAGGCTGATAGAGAAATATAGATAGATATTATATAGATAGATATTATATAGATAGAGAAATATAGATAGATAGAGGTATTTCAGATAATGGTAAATCTGGGAGCTGTGGGTAAGATAGCTCTATCCTGTCAAAGTTATATTGCCCTAGTTTTAACTTAAAAAATTACTGTAAGGCAAACCTGCTCCGATGACATGAAGTGAGGAGGGAGAGACTGAAGGTGGCTCCGGCTGGTGCTCCGCCTCTGCTGGTGGATCCTTCTGTGGCTCCTGGTGTGGTGTAGGCTCCAGCTGTGGCTCCAGGTCTGGTGGAGGCTCCAGCTGCGGTTCCGGGTCTGGAGGTGGGTCCTGCTGGGGCTGCGGCTCTGGATAAAATTATACCTTGTAATATTTGCACGTGGGGGTAACTCACAAGAAGTACTCTTGTGGTACTACTCATGTGCTGTGTGTCATGTGGGTGTAATTACTCATGTGGTACTACTCATTTTAAAGAGCCACCATATAATGGGCTAACCAATGTTAACACTAGTGCTGAGCGTACACGGACTGTTATGCTATGTGCGCACGTTGCGTACAGTCACTGCCTAAAATTCCGCAGCGATCAGAAGAGCACATGTGCGCTTTGAATCGCTGCATAAATGTCCGTGGTGAAAGCCGATTCCATGCGCTCTGCCTGCAGCTCCTCCCATAGACAGAGCAGGAGCTGCCGGCAAAGCGCAGGAAAGAAGTGACATGTCCCATGTCATGTAACTGCATGTATTTACGCAACGTGCGCACATAGCCTTAACGTCCACATACGCAATGTTTATGCGCTATCCCGGACCCCATTGACTTATATGGCCACTGGATTACGGCGCAGATCGGACTCTTTTATAAATATGTCAGTGATCCGCCAGCCCCAAGATTATTGGACATTCAAACAACTTTCGTTAACACCACTCACCAGGTTGGAGCTGGCTCTGAGAACGGATGCTGGCAATGCGGTTGCTAGACCTGTAACGCAGATCTGCCAGCTTCTTCCTTATTTGTGTAGTTGAACGCTGCACCCCAAATTTTCTCAAAAGGCCCCGACTAATCCTCCTCAGCACTGCCTTCTTGTGGAGCACAGGATGGACATGGTGTTCAACACAATCATAATCTCTGCTGTCCACCATTTTAATTAGATATGTGACTTCTGCCTCTCCCCAAGCTGATGACCGACTTCTGGCTGCCATATTTCAGTAGGCCACAACAACACCATTAGACCCGCCCAACTAAAATCAGCGCCATCCAATAGAATTCTAACGTCGACGCAAAGGACTTGCGAGACGCAATTGCGATCAAGAAGTCCTAACCGGGGATGCAGCTGCGTTCGCTACGTGACCTGAAATCAGTGATTATGGCTACTTTCATGTATTTTTACCACGATATAATAATGTCTGTGTTGTCCATTCTGAATTGTCGGCCATTCTGAATTGTCATTCTCTACAGTGGCCACTGATGCGTTGTCATTCTCTGATTGGTGGCCACTGATGCGCTGTGATTGGACGACTGATGCGCTGTGATTGGATGACACTGTCTCTATATAAAAGGGAGCGAATTAGCGATTCCAAATACATTCGTCTGGATTTACCTCTGCGTTCCCATCTGAGTCGCAAGTCTGTACTTTGTGGATCTAAACCATCTACTTATTTTGCAAGGTATGTTTGCGATCTCAAATTGAGATCGTAGTTGCGTTCTTGTATTAATTATATTACTTTTGTAAATATTTAATAGTATGATATATTATATATTTGTTGATATTAATTCTATGCAATCATGATTGTGTTCTGCATTGTGCTACGGCTTTTTAGGCTTGCAAGCAAATGGAGGGAGGCCTAGGTTTTGTTGATTGCCATATTCTTCCAATGCTTGGGCATTTCTAATGTGGTTTATGATTTTTCAAATATGCTTTGCCAAGGGCAACCATTGTGTAGTGCCATGCCTTTCAATGCTAGGGCTTTTCTATTGTGGTTTGTGATTTTTCAAAACTGTAACATGTATTCTTTTGGTAACACTGTTCACTTTTCTGTTTTTAGATGTCTTCTAATAGCCAAGACTTTATTAGAGACTTGATAGAGATGTATCGCTCCATGCCCTGTTTATGGAAAATAAAGTCAGCAGATTACAGTAACAGATATAAAAAAAGGGACGCCTATCTCAAACTGGTCGACCTGGTAAAGAAATATAACCCAACAGAAACCGTGGATGAGACAGTGGTTAAAAAGAAAATACAGGCCCTCCGCACTGTCTTTAAAAGAGAATTAAATAAGGTGGAGAACTCATCCAAGTCAGGTGCCGGAACTGAGGAACTATATGTTCCAAAGCTCTGGTATTTTGACTTGATGAGCTTCACTAGAGATCGTCCACTGGAATCAATGATAGCGGTGGAGGAGGAAGAAGAGGCTGAGGTCCGATCACACTCTCCTGTCCGTGATGTAAGTACCTTTTTTTTTATTACCTTTAATTACCATTTAAACTTTGTATTTTGCATACTGTTGAATGACATTTCTTATCCTGTATTAGTTCCCTCACGTGTACCCATGTGCCTGCTGGTTGAGATATCCAATTCAAAAACACAATACTGTATTTGGGTGTTGCTGTAAGTTTTAAAATTATTTTCTGGGTTTGCTTTAATATAATATTTGTCTTCTTCGTGCAGGACCACTTTCAAGCTGCAGACACACCAACAGGTGCGAATGATGCTATCACCATCACCCAACATGTTGAATCTGCCGAAGAACAACACAGTCCAGCTGTGCGACAATGCGCATCCCGTAAAAGAAAATCCACCACTTCGTCTTTCAGCTCTAATTCGGCCAAACTTATCGATTTGGCCAACACTATTTTAAATCAAGGAAAAAATAACGCCAAGTGTGGTTTTACACAATTAGCTGATGAACGACTACAGCAGCTCGACCCAATCCAAAGAAGGCATGCCGAAAGAGTAATGTTAGAGGCTCTAAATCAAGCAGCAGAGGGGAAACTGACAGACAAATCAACCGTGTTAGACCCGACTCAATTGTCATACCCTTCATGGAATGCCACTCAAGAACATATACAAAGCACACCAAGGAGGCTTCACCCACATTATCCCATGGGTCAATCGCAATCGACCCAACATTTTCCAATACCTGGTGAACGATTTTCCTTTTCAGACTCTTATTATCAAGATTTGTAGTTTTTTGTGTTTTTTTTCAAATGGTTTAATATGTTGTGTTTGTTTGCTTGTTACCTTACTTGTTTAATTTTAATAAACATGTTTTTTGATTTAAAAATTGTTGCTGCCTTTAATGCATACAGCTAGTAGCTGCCCTAATAAGGCTGGGTAATGTGCTGGGTTGAGGTCAGGTCAGTGAAGGGGTGGGATTCTGCTAGGGGAAGATATGGGTAGATTGACTGAAAAATTGGAAAGTTATGTGTGTTGAAAAAATGAGAGGGGGTTTATTTCAGAAAGATAGGCACTAGAAATACACACACATATGGCTTGAACACTGGCAAAAAGTATAACATTTCCAATAATGTCACTCTGATATGCATCATTATACTAACTATAGTCAGGGCAATGGACAATGCGCATGAGTAATACCACATTAGTAGTAACAGCATACAGTGCACACATGAGACATTGCACATGACTAGGACCACACGAGTAGTATCACCATACAGGCCACAGGGCCTACACACTACAAGATGCACAAAGCTGGCTCACAGGTCAAGCACAAGTGATACAAAAGTCCTGAGGAAGCAAGACCAGTACCATAACTGTTAACTTTCACGGTGGCCAGCACCCGTGAGTGGTTTACAGAGACTGTTAGTCAAAACCCGGCCAATAAGAATCTCAAATCAAGGGTTTAAAAATAAATACACATAAACACCTAGGGACCACATCTTTATTACTTCCTCTCACCTCTGAAACTATGCTGATCTTCTGTCTTCTTCATGCTGATGCTGCCCGTGCTGTCATAACACGTCAACGCTGCCTTAGTAACCTAACGAGCGGGTTACTATAGCAACGGCGATTAATGAACCAGGAAATCAGAAATTCAAATGAAGTTATCGTACCGGAGCCTGCTCTGATCCGGAGTCGCTGGGTGGTGGCTCGAGCGTCTACGGACCCAGGGGGCCCGGTGGTCCACTCCGATCTGAAAGGGGGCTGGCACTTTAGGGGACGTAAGTGTACAGCGAGAGTCGTGTTTTTAACTTCGTGACACCACCCACGCCGCACCAGGACACACACACCAACTGCACATATACACACATAGCAGACACACATGGACACCCCGAGCACATACATACATAGCGCACACATAGCATAGCGGGGAGAAGGCCATATCTGGAGAATTGGTATTCGGAGTAGACAGGGTAGAAGGTGGCGAAGGCCCATCTGTGCAATAATCATGCTGGCTAATCAGCAGCTTGATATGTCACACCTGTGAGGTGGGTGGATTATCTTGACAAAGGAAAAGTGCTCACTAACATAGAGTTAAGCGGGCTTTACACGCTGCGACATCGCTAATGCGGAGTCGTTGGGGTCACGGATTTTGTGACGCACATCCGGCCGCATTAGCGATGCCGTTGCGTGTGACACCGATAAGCGATTTTGCATCGTTGCCAAAACGTGCAAAATCGCTAATCGGCGACACGGGGGTCCATTCTCAAAAATCGTTACTGCAGCAGTAACGAGGTTGTTCCTCGTTCCTGCGGCAGCACACATCGCTGCGTGTGACGCCGCAGGAACGAGGAAGCTCCCCGTACCTGCCTCCCGGCTGCTATGTGGAAGGAAGGAGGTGGGCGGGATGTTACGTCCCGCTCTTCTCCGCCCCTCCGCTGCTATTGGGCGGTGGTTCAGTGACGTTTCAGTGACGTCGCTGTGACGCTGCACGGACCGCCCCCTTAGAAAGGAGGCGGTTCGCCGGTCACAGCGACGTCGCCGGACAGGTAAGTATGTGTGACGGCTGTTGTGCGACACGGGCAGCGATTTGCCCGTGTCGCGCAACAGATGGGGGCGGGTACCCACACTAGCGATATCAGGACCGATATCGCAGTGTGTAAAGTAGCCTTTAGACAAATGTATGAGCAATATTTGAGAGAACAACACCTTTTGCATACATAGAAAAAGCCTTAAAACTTTGAGTTCAGCTCATTAAAAATGGAAGCAAAAACAGTGTTGCATTTATATTTTTGTTCAGTGTATCTATCTATGTACTGTATCTACTGTATCTATCTAGCTAGCTAAAGATAGATAGATGAATATAGGACTCCAGGACACACACACCAACTGCACATATACACACATAGCAGACACACATGGATACACCGAGCACATACATACATAGCGCACACATAGCATAGCGGGGAGAAGGCCATATCTGGAGAATTGGTATTCGGAGTAGACAGGGTAGAAGGTGGCGATGGGGTAGAATGTGTAGATGGGGTTGCAGCAGGATATGGTGTAGGAGAAGGAGAGGGTGCCTCAGCAGGAGATGGTGCAGCAGGTGGAGGTGGGGGATCCCCAGGAGATGGCGTACCTGGAGAAGGTGGAGCAGGTTGCGGTGGTGGTACATAGGAGAAAACTTCTATTGAGCGTATAACTCCAGGCCTCCATGGCTTAAGCCTGCTGTACACCATACAATTCCACATATGATTTCGTACTGTACTGCGGTATGAGCTGTACTGAGGTATGCTGTCGTTCAATGTTCCCGGGGTGTCACACACTGCGATGTGTGCAGACTCGGGAACATTGATCAACCCGACGTTCAATTTTTAGCTTTTCAACGATGTGCAAGCGAGGAACGGTTTCACGTTTAATCGCAATCGCACATAGCTGTCACACCATACAACAACACTAACGACGACGAATGTGCGTCACTTGTGACGTGACCCCGCAGACACATCGTTAGATTTGTTTGTGCGGGTAAACCCCTTTTTCTGAAGTATGTTTTACAAACCTTTTCTCATGGGGTACCAGACACATGGTGACCCCTTGCCTCAAAGTATGCTGCATTCATTGAAAAAACAAGGCACAAAAAGCAATGCCCAATCAGCAAAATTCTTTGATTTAATTTAAATAGAAGATAGGCTTGTGCACAAGGCTTCTACTGTCACTCTGATATGCACTGAGATAACAAGGATAGCCAAGTAAATGGACAATACTACAAACGTGATTACACAGCATGTTTTTTGGCAAAGAGGGTGTTGATGAAATGCTAATATATGCAAAGCGAAAAAAATCCCATTATACCACAGGAGCATTGAATTAGCACCAAAGGTATCAGAAATGTAAGTATAATCAAGTTTGCATATCAGACTGTTCCAAGGGTAATTAGCTCTTTTTTGCCACCTTCTCCCTCTGATATGCAAACTGTATTTCAAATGTGATTATTTTCTTTTGAATATATTAGCATTTGATCTACACTGTGCATTGCAATGAATAACTTACAGGCCTCCATGACCCTATTCCACCACAGCGGGACCATTAGTTCTCTAAATTGTTTTTTATTTGCTCACAGCAGCCTGGGCTCCTATACAGCATGTTACAATGATGTATATAACAGCTCTGTGATGTTGATGGCCACAACTTATTTTCAGCCCAAAAAAGTGGTGACAGGTTCCCTTTTAAGGAAACCATAAGTTTAACCATACAGTGGTACCTCGCTAATCGAGTAACCCACTTAATGAGAATTTCGCTTAACAAGCAAATCTTTCTGTAAATTTGTAACCCGCTTTACGAGAAATCTTTGCTGTACGAGCAAAATTCTCACCGCACACACTTCCGGTTCTGTACATCCACCACACTCTGACCCGCACTTGCAGTCCACACAAACACACACATGTACGCGCAAACACACACGGACGCACACACATACAGTATTAAGCTCACCTTACCTTCCGTTGCACCGCCGGCATCATGGTTCTTGTATTTCCCGGGTACATTGCGACGTCTTCACGGCGAACTACAAGACCCAGGAGGCATGCGACGGAACGGAAGGTAAGGTGAGCATATAATATGTGCATGTGCATGCGTGTTTGTGTGAGTTTGTGTGTGTTTGTGTGTGTTTCTGTGTGGTTGTGCATGTGTGGAATGACAGAATAGGGGATCAGGATGGGACATTTTAGAAGTTGTGGAACGGATCGTCAGCATTGCAATGATTTCCTATGAGGAATCTTGCTTTGCTGAACGAGTACCTAGATTAACAAGCACAGTCCCAGAACGGATTGTTCTCGTTAAGCAAGGTTCCACTGTATAGTGTTCTTGAAAACGGGAAAAAACAAAAAAAACGAGTCGAAAATCTTTAAAATAAAGGGTGATACTACCATTTTTTTTGTTAGAGGGATATTATATTTACCATGTTCACTAAATGGTAAGGCTAGTTTCACACACTGCGTTTTTTTAACGCTGTGTTTTTGTGCGTTTTTTGCAGCAAAAACCACACTAAAACGCACCCGCGTCTAAAAAACCCAGCAAAAAACGCACGCATTTTGCTGCGTTTTGTTGCGTTTTTGCTCACTGCATCTTTACGCGTTTTTTATCAGTGAACAAAAAAAAGGTCTGATGTCATTTCCTTCTTCAATGTGTTCTTCATTCTCCAATAGTGTATGCAGAAGAGCAGACAGATGCAGAACTACAAGGCTCAGCATACTCCATCCAATAGTGTATGCAGAAGAGCAGACAGCAGATGCAGAACTACAAGGCTCAGCATGCTCCATCCAGGTCTGTATGCTTCAGGGAGAGTCAGGGGGAGCAGACCTACAAGGCTCAGCATCCTCCATCCAATAGTGTATGCAGGAGAGCAGACAGCAGCTGTCGAACTACAAGGCTCAGCATCCTCCTTCCAGGACTGTATGCAGGATTTCTTTGCCCCCCACCAAAAAAAAAAAATGACGTGGGCTTCGCACAATTTTTGAGTCCAGCCGGGTACAACTAGGCAGCTGGGGATTGGAATTCATAGTGCAGGTTGCCCATGCTTTCTGGGCACCCCCGCTGTGAATTGCAGTCCGCAGCCACCCCAGAAAATGGCGCTTTCATAGAAGCGCCATCTTCTGGCGCTGTATCCAACTCTTCCAGCTGCCCTGATGCCGGGTGGCTCGCTGGGTAATAATGGGGTTAGGGCTAGCTGTATAGCTGGCCCTAAGCCCGAAATTCATGGTGTCACGCCAATATTACACATGGCCACCATGAATTTCTAGTAATGATAAAAAAAAAAACACAAAACACACCGAAAAATATTTTTATTAGAAATAAAACACAACACAATTAGTGACTCCATCTTTATTGAAATAAAGAACCCCCCTCCGCAGTAATCCTGGGTCAAGTGTCCCGCGCTGTCCAATCCGGATCCAATATCATCTGATCGGTTTGCTGGAAGGCAAAGCGATCAGATGATGTGTCAGGTTCTAGGGGCTGAAGCACATCACACATCAGCTGATTGTATAAAAGCCGGTCATACAATCAGCTGATGCATCGGTGCAAAAAATAAATAAATACTCACTTATGTGCTGATTACCGGCAGATCCTGGAGCAATGGGGAGGGAGTTTGATCCCGTCCGATCGCTGCAGCAGCTGCCGGTAATCAGGGATGAAGTCTCCTGATGCATCCGCTGATAACCGGCTGGGCGCCGGCGTCAGCCAGAGACTTACGATCATCTGATGCGTCAGGTGACTGCATCAGGTGATCCATCGCCAGGTCCTGCATCCTGCAGGCATATGTACCCGGGGAGACTGCCCACACCCGGAGCGGCGGTACCAGTAGGAGGATCTGGGAACGTGCAAGGCACCAGGAGTCTGCAGACAGGTGAGTATAACTTTTTTTTTTTCTACTGTTCACTTTTGTTTTCGCAGCCGCCTTCACCAACCGCCCAAATATGGCACCACACGGCAGCATACATGCACAGGACGGGAGGTGTAAGCGGCGGTGACGGTACCGGGAGGATTCACGCTTCTGCGTTTACTGACAGAAGGAATCCTCTTCCTGTACACGTCACTTTACTACCCACCTCCTGCGTTTATAGCTGCGTTTTTGGTCTTAGAAACGCACCAAAACGCAGCTATTTGCGTTTCTCATTGCGACTTTCAACATCCCATTGCACTCAATGGATGAAAAGCGCAGTGAAAAACGCGGGAATAATTGACATGCACCACAAAAACGCAGCTGAAAAAAAAAAGCTGTGTGCAGACAGCAAAAATGAAAACTCATAGACTTTGCTGGGGAAGCTCAGATGCTCATGAGATGCTCATGTTCTGCCTCACAAGAATAAGCTTTTTTAATCATCATTCTGATGAGATAATGCACCTCAACAGGCCCCCAGGGAGAACAGCGCCTCCTGGCCGCCATGTTCCCACCTCTAAACAGAACAGAAAATCAACACCGCCCATCAGACTTCAAAAACGACTGGAAAAACGTCATGACGTGTGTCGCAAGAGCGACCACAAACGGCATAAACCGCGTCGCAGCAGTGATCCCGCTAGCGGTTTGTATATAACAGCCCTGAGTACTCTAATGCGATCTGCAATCCAGAACCTTATCGCTGGAAGAAGAGAAAGTCACCGCCCAGTCATAACGTACTTACGATTACCAATAGGAGCGGAGGGGGCGCGGTGAAGGCAACGTAGATGCACGCCTATATGTTGTTAATCGTACAATGTGACAGGTCTCAGTGACCAACGATGAGTTGTTTATGGATCTCAGGATCGTTGTTGCGTTGTTGTAAGGTTTGACTGTGTGACATCTCACCAGCGACCTCTTTAACAACTTACCAGCGATCCCTATCAAGTTGAGTTGTTGGTTGGGATCGCTGGTAAGTTGTTTAGTGTGACGGGACCTTTAAGGGTACTTCTCACATAGCGAGATCGCTATCGAGATCGCTGCTGAGTCACAGGTTTTGTAACGTACCAGTGACCTCATCAGCAATCTCGCTATGTGTGACACTAAGCAGCAACCTGGCCTCTGCTGTGAAATCGATGATCGTTACACACTGTTCTGGTTCATTTTTTGGTCATCGGGCTCCCACAGGGCAGCACGCATCAGTTTGTTTGACTCCTTACCCAACGACCTCGTTCGTGACTTACGTAGGCGTGCATCTTCATTGTTTTCCGCGTCCTCTCTGTTCCGATTGGTGATCGCTACTGCATTCGGATTGGCCACTTCCATCCTCTGTTCTGGCTTGTAGATCGCAGTAGATTTCAGAGGGCTGAATTCACTTGTGCTGGACCACGTGTAGCAGTAGATCGTAATACAGTCCATTCTGCATCGGGACTGTAGGATAGACAAGAATGGAGAAGGATGGAAGTGCTATTATGTTGCCTTCTCTAAAATCAAGGCCACAAAATTACAAGGCAGTTACGACCACAAATCGGAGCAGAGGGGGCACGGAAAAGGCAATGTAGATGCACGCCTGTTACTAATCAAGATTTGAATCGTGCTATGTGACAGGGTCCCAGCAACCACTGATATCGTTGTACAGGTTGTTATGGGTAGCCGTATCGTTGCTGCATCTTTGGGAAGATCTGACTGTTTGACAGCTCACTAGGGACCCTGTAGCGACGTACCAGCTATCCTGACCAGGTCGTATCATGGTCGAAATCAATGGTACGTCGTTTAGTGTGACGGTACCCTTAGCTGCACTGTTTGGTGGTGGGGGGAATTCTCTCTGCAGTGTTTGAATGCATATCATATTAAGGGAAAGGTTCAGTGTGCAGGTAGAAGCCCTACATGAGGTGGAAGAGGCCGAAGCAGTGGAGGAAGTGATAGATACAGATTTTTACCATGCTTCCTCTTCCAGATGTCAGTGGTGAAATGCACCCTGTAAGACACAAAGTTTTTCAAGGAATGGCTGATGTCTCCAACATGCTGGTATAGCACAGGCACAGCTCTTTTAGAGGAGTAATGATGACTTGTACTGGGGGACTGCGATGGCCATCAGCTTTCGTTAACCGTCTGTATCCAAAAGGAGAAAAGGCAGCATTTGTGCATAAACTAAGTGCATCTACAGTACAGACCAAAAGTTTTGACACACCTTCTCATTCAAAGAGGTTTTCTTATTTTCATGACTCTAAAAATTGCAGATTCACATTGAAGGCATCAAAACTTTGAATTAACACATGTGGAAGGAAATACTTAACAAAAAAGTGTGAAACAACTGAAAATATGTCTTATATTCTAGGTTCTTCAAAGTATCCCCCATTTGCTTTCATTACTGCTTTGCACACTCTTGGCATTCTCTTGAGGAGCTTAATGAGGTAGTCACCGAAAATGGTTTTCCAACAGTCTTGAAGGAGTTCCCAGAGATGCTTAGCACTTGTTGTCCCTTTTTGCCTTCACTCTGGGGTCCAGCTCACCCCAAACCATCTCGATTGGGTTCAGGTCTGGTCTGGTGACCGTTGAGACCAGGTCATCTGGCGTAGCACCTTATCACACTCCTTCTTAGTCACATAGCCCTTACACAGCCTGGAGGTGTGTTTGTGGTCATTGTCCTGTTGAAAAATAAATGATGGTCCAATTAAACACAAACCGGATGGAATAGCATGCCGCTGCAAGATGCTGTGGTAGCCATGCTGGTTCAGTATGCCTTCAATTTTGAATAAATCCCCAACAGTGTCACCAGCAAAGCCCCCCCACACCATCACACCTCCTCTTCCATGCTTCACGGTGGGAACCAGCCAGGTAAAGTCCATCCGTTCAACTTTTCGCACAAAGACAGGGTGTATCTAATTACCATCATCTAAACTCTGAGCAGTAGTCTTCAGATCTACAATGAGCCTGAACCAACATATGGATCTTGAAGTCAGCCACTGCAACTCTGTCATGGTCATCATAAATGAGCCCAAGCCAAGAGCTGAAAAAAATGCTTTAAAAGGAGACAATCCTCAGGCAAAGACAGAGACTCTTTAAACAGTTGACCCACACAGCCAGGACTGCCAGACTCCACTCACAAATCAAGAAGTTCAACAAATTTTCTTATGTAGCCTTTATTCCCAGTTCCTCACATAGATTGACAGAGTTCCACCACAGATACCGAATTGTAAACAAATGCCACTAAACAGCCTCTTTAGCAGGTTAACTCCAACAGCCAATATTACCCGAGACCCACCACACACCACCCAATCTGTAAAAAGGTCCCTAAACAGCCTCTTTACCTGGTTAACATTCACATCTCTAAATGCCCAAGATCCCCAATACCTCACCAAATTAAAACAGAGATAGGCCATGCAACCTCATCCAACTGAGTGCTCAAAAAACGTAAGTGACATGTACGTGATTTGTTGGGGTTCCCACTAGTTAGCTCATTTTCAAGGGTGTGATGTTAACTAAAGATGCCCATACTCCTCAGGTGCCAACTCTGTGCTTTCAGCAGGGCACCGATTCTAAAGGTGGCGTTACACGCTACGATTTATCTGACGATCTCGTTAGCGATGTGACATGCCCAGATCGTAGTAACGATTTGCCTAATCGCTCATAGGTCGTTTATTAGCGGTCACACGTAACGATCTCCCAAACTACGCTAAATCGTTCAGCGATATATTGTTTGACCAAGGCAGTCGTGTGGATGTTGTTCGTCATTGGCAGGGTGTCAAACGTACCAATATGTCTGCTGCGTTCCAAACGACGAACAATATTTTGAAACTGAATGACGTTTCAACGATGAACCATTTTTAAATCTATTTCCGATAGTTCTAAGTCGCTTGTAGGTGTCACACGCAACGACGTCGCTAACGATGCCGGATGTGCGTCACGGAGTCCATGACCCCGATGATATATCGTCAGATAAATCTTAGCATGTAACGCCGCCTTTACACTACCAGATTTAACAGTTCCCACACAGAAGCCAATTTTTCTGCTCCAGTGTTGGACAGTCTAGTTGCTGCATTTAAAAGATTGTAGTTGCATTTGAAATGGAGCCGCAGGTCCACCAGCTAGACTTGCTACTGCCAGTCCCAGCCATTTACACCTGAAGCAGTTCACTCATGCTGCTCAGTGTCCATCCCAGGAATGTATTGCATTTATTTTGAAAAAAACATTGTCCAAAGCAGGCAGCTATGTCTCAATACGACAGTGTTGAATAATGGAATAAGACCCTTGGATTTGGTGGTACTGTGGCAGTGATGAAGTGTTAGACTCGGCCATGCTTCCGTGATGGAAGTAACCATGGCACCTTGACGTAGTAGCAGGAATCTAGCAGGGCGGACACCCAATAATCAGCATTGGTGACAGTCAGGGGAACTTGGCAGTTATTTGATAATCATTGCACTAAGGGTTTACTCACATTAGCCATGCTGCCCAAAGGCAACAACAAGCTGGGAATTTAGATGATGCATCATGCAGGTGGTGCTCAGATTGAGAAGATTTTTCCCTCGCTGCAGGTTCTGATGGCACATTTTGCAAACCACCACTCTCTTGTTATCAGTATATTCCCAGTAGAAATGCCATACCATGGAAGTCTTTAGAGTTGGCTTTGCTGGGATGTTTTCACCAGTGAGACTTGCGGTAGCAGCCGGCTTACTGGCTATAGGCCAACCACAGAGCTTTTTCCCCATGCTCCCTCTTTTGCTGTGCTGCTGTTTTGTCTCCTGAAGACCTCCCTTTCATCGGAACTGCACACATCACTATCACGGCCTTGGCTCCAGGTGGGGTCAAGCACCTTATCGTCATCACTCGCAGGATCTTTCACCCACTCCTCAGCCATGTCTTCCTTCCCAGTCTGCACACTGATGAAAGCCACAGCAGTTGGCACTTCTGTTTCATCATCCTGTTAGCTGTATTGGGGAGATCCGTAGATCATGTCTACCATCCCTCACATGGACTCATCCTCCAACACAGTTGTTGGATGCCAGTGCACTCGGTTTCTTCCACCTCTGAGGCAGAGCCAAGTAGATAGGCCACAGGACCCCAGTCAGCAAAGTCATCAAAAAGCATAAGTGACTACTGGATGACTTGTGGCTCCCACTTCTTGGCTGTTTTTTATGGGGTGAGGTGGAAGGAAGATGAACATGGAACTTTCAGGTGTAAACAAAGGTGGAAGACAATGCAAAGGAACTGGAGGAAGCGGTAGCCATATAATATAAAACCACCTCAACAAGTTCTTGACTTACCATTCATGCGACAGTACTCATGCCTAAGAAGTGTAGAAAATCAGCCTGTTGCCTGCGTACTCCAAGGGAAGGTGTTCAGTTTGCAGCATAGAAGGCACATATCTACCAAATCCTCACCCTGAAATAGCTGCACCACCAAGGCCACATCTCCTATTAGATGTTCTCCTATTAGATGTTCTCCTATTAGATGTTCTCCTATTAGATGTTCTCCTCATTCTTTGGCACACAAACATGTTCAGAAGTTTAGAAGGCCTGTATATAGAGAACGATTATAACAAAGCCTGTGTGCAGCTGTTTTGGAGCTCTCATTACTAATTACCGAGATTAGGAGCACGGCAGTGATCGCTCATCAATAAGACATATACAAAAATTAGAACTCCTATAATTTGCTATAATAACCGTCACAAACATTTTACACACAAACAGCGTCATCATTCCATACAGTAAAGTGATAAAAATGAAAAGAAAATTAAATAAAACAATACAATTTTCTTTAGGAAATACATAAATATGTGTTTTCCTTTAAGATGCAGTGGTCAGTAGATAAGGCGCGCCCCTCCCAGCGTGATGAGCTTCCTGTACACCAAGGAAGTGACCGTCCTGTCCGGTATGTGACTTTCACTTTCACTTTCAGTATCCAGAAATGAGCTGCAGTTTCTAACAAGGATCTTACAAGAGAAGACTGCGCCCGGCAGAGACATTGAGTGACATTCAGAATTAGAAAAAGAAAAACTTCTGTGACTCCTCTACCATGAGATGAGGTAAGAGAACTGTGATCTGAAGACTCAAAATATGTGAAATCTGAGACCAGATGGAAATGCTGTGAGGAATGTAGACGATCAACTTACAAAGCATATAGTGAAAAATCCTGGAAGCTGCCAGCGCCTGCCGCCTCATACTCACAAATACAGTAACACTCCTCCTGTCCTGTATACTGGGTGTAATCCTCAGTGTCTGTATTATTCTGTATATATACACTGCACAGTACCACTTCTCCTGTCCTGTATACTGGGTGTAATCCTCAGTATCTGTATTATTCTGTATATATACACTGCACAGTACCACTTCTCCTGTCCTGTATACTTGGTGTAATCCTCAGTATCTGTATTATTCTGTATATATACACTGCACAGTACCACTTCTCCTGTCATGTATACTGGGTGTAATCCGCAGTATCTGTATTATTCAGTATATATACACTGCACAGTACCACTTCTCCTGTCCTGTATACTGGGTGTAATCCTCAGTATCTGTATTATTCTGTATATATACACTGCACAGTGCCACTCCTCCTGTCCTGTATACTGGGTGTAATCCTCAGTGTCTGTATTATTCTGTATATATACACTGCACAGTACCACTTCTCCTGTCCTGTATACTGGGTGTAATCCTCAGTATCTGTATTATTCTGTATATATACACTGCACAGTACCACTTCTCCTGTCCTGTATACTTGGTGTAATCCTCAGTATCTGTATTATTCTGTATATATACACTGCACAGTACCACTCCTCCTGCCCTGTATACTGGGTGTAATCCTCAGTGTCTGTATTATTCTGTATATATACACTGCACAGTACCACTTCTCCTGTCCTGTATACTGGGTGTAATCCTCAGTATCTGTATTATTCTGTATATATACACTGCACAGTGCCACTTCTCCTGTCCTGTATACTGGGTGTAATCCTCAGTGTCTGTATTATTCTGTATATATACACTGCACAGTACCACTTCTCCTGTCCTGTATACTGGGTGTAATCCTCAGTATCTGTATTATTCTGTATATATACACTGCACAGTACCACTTCTCCTGTCCTGTATACTGGGTGTAATCCTCAGTGTCTGTATTATTCTGTATATATACACTGCACAGTACCACTTCTCCTGTCCTGTATACTGGGTGTAATCCTCAGTATCTGTATTATTCTGTATATATACACTGCACAGTGCCACTTCTCCTGTCCTGTATACTGGGTGTAATCCTCAGTGTCTGTATTATTCTGTATATATACACTGCACAGTACCACTTCTCCTGTCCTGTATACTGGGTGTAATCCTCAGTATCTGTATTATTCTGTATATATGCACTGCACAGTACCACTTCTCCTGTCCTGTATACTGGGTGTAATCCTCAGTATCTGTATTATTCTGTATATATACACTGCACAGTGCCTCTTCTCCTGTCCTGTATACTGGGTGTAATCCTCAGTATCTGTATTATTCTGTATATATACACTGCACAGTACCACTTCTCCTGTCCTGTATACTGGGTGTAATCCTCAGTATCTGTATTATTCTGTATATATACACTGCACAGTACCACTTCTCCTGTCCTGTATACTTGGTGTAATCCTCAGTATCTGTATTATTCTGTATATATACACTGCACAGTACCACTCCTCCTGTCCTGTATACTGGGTGTAATCCTCAGTATCTGTATTATTCTGTATATATACACTGCACAGTACCACTTCTCCTGTCCTGTATACTGGGTGTAATCCTCAGTATCTGTATTATTCTGTATATATACACTGCACAGTACCACTCCTCCTGCCCTGTGTACTGGGTGTAATCCTCAGTATCTGTATTATTCTGTATATATGCACTGCACAGTACCACTTCTCCTGTCCTGTATACTGGGTGTAATCCTCAGTATCTGTATTATTCTGTATATATGCAATGCACAGTACCACTCCTCCTGTCCAGCAGAGTGAAGGCAGATAGCCGTAACGTACATGACTGAGGCAGTGATAGATCCAGGAAAGGGTTAAGGAGTAAGGGATGGGGTTTTTACCTAAGGAATGTGGTGGGGGGTGAGCGAGCAGGAGGAGAGACGGGGGGGCAGGGGCCATATAAGAAATAGG
Source organism: Anomaloglossus baeobatrachus (assembly GCF_048569485.1). Lineage (NCBI taxonomy): Eukaryota > Metazoa > Chordata > Amphibia > Anura > Aromobatidae > Anomaloglossus > Anomaloglossus baeobatrachus. The sequence goes on from NC_134356.1 coordinate 693,901,668, forward strand.
TCCCATGTTAAGGTGTCATTCCTTTGTCCTGGACTCAAAGACTGAACCAGCAGTATGGATGCCTTGCTGAAGACTGTTCAGGCTGCGGCTTTGACGTGTAGGCCCGAATGGATTCAGGCCCAGCTAGACGAATTGCTGAAGAGTGCCCGGGATACAGCATCTGTCCCTTCTGAACTTTCTGAACATCAAACTCTAAGAAGATCAAGACCTCCTGAGAGACTAACTTCTGAAATGGCCAATAGGACTCACAATAGGATCATAAGTCCTTCTGTTACTTCTAGGAAAAGAGCAAAGCGCAGCACGGCCTCTGATCCTTCTTACAAACCAGGAAGGAAACTACATTACCAGAAGAACAAGGTACAGAGAAAAGAGCCAGATCATCTAACCAGAGAGACACCAAGAAGTGCAAGGAGAAAGTCCAGCTCTACTGATGTGCCAGCCAGAGAAGCAGCCACACAAGCTACAACTGACGTGACCACAGCCCACCATGAATCCTTAGAACTTCCTCAACAAACTTTGCATCATTCTAGAGGACATCATACGGCCTCACCCCAGGAACTAAACCAACACGGGGGGATGGGCTTAGGACACACAACATTTCCGGATCCGGGTTCACATTACACGAGGAGTGGTAGGAATCCAAAAAGACAACTGCGCAAAAGTACTTTAACCAGACAAAAACTTCATCGGCCGGCTCAGGATTGGAGTCAAGCAATAAATCTACAGCTACAAGACTCAGCAGAGATTCCAGACAATGACTATGACACAGATAACGACTCCCCACTAGAGGGCAGCAGCACGCAGCACTTCAATAATGAAGGGGCTGTAGAGACTATAACTAATACGTCACGGACGGCTGGTCAACCTAGGACGCAGCCAGGTATTGGTGAGAACACTTTTTCTTGTCCTATATCTAGTGTAACAACACCTGTAATGAGTCCAGTGGGCGCAGTTGGGGGTACAGTTCCCGGCAATGTAGGATGGGATCTTAATTCAGTAGTACAGCAATTAGTGTCAGGGGTTAAGAAGGCGTTGAGTCAGTCTAGCTTACCCATAACTTCTTCTCCTATTGCTGCATGGTGCGGGAATGGTCGCCGGACATCGGAGATGGTAAGTCAGTCGTGTGCTGATCCAGAGACACAGGAGGACGCAGTAATTTCACAAGGGGTTACATTATCTGATGCAGCAAAAGGAGAATTATATGTATGTTTTGAGGGTCCTCTAGGAATTCATTTGAAACAGGAGGTTAGGGAGAAGATTTGGGCCGACGAATATGTGGAAATATTTTCATTATTGCCCTTAGAAAAATATAACTTGGATAGAGTAAGGTTTGATGAGAGGAAAAGAGAGGAACAAGAAAGACGGTATTGTCTCATCCCCCAAACATTTAGCAATTGGTTCCAGGCCTTTGCCATATTAGCAAGTGTAATAGGCCAAAAAACTCCTGAACATTGCTCTGCCTTATTTTGTTACATGAATTCTATCGGGGAGGCGCACCGTGTGTATGGAGGTTTAGCATGGCTGCGCTATGATGAGCAGTTTCGCCAACGAAAGGCTGGTCGCCAAGGGATTCGTTGGGATCACAAAGATATTGGTTTATGGATGCGTCTCATGACAGCGCCACGTGGGGTTAATCAGCCCTTTCAGGGCTATGTCGGCAGATCATCAGCAATCGGATTGTCGGCAGCAAACAGAAAAGGTTGCTGCTGGCAGTTCAATGATAGCCAGTGCAGATTCGGAAACACATGCAGGTACAGACATGAATGCACCTTCTGTAGTGGAAACCATAGCCTATCAAAATGCTTTAAACGAAATAAAACCCCAACAGCAGAGATTAACCAAAAAGGGGGAAACCCCAATTAGACTCGGGGAGATGGTGGGCTATCTAAGCAGGTACCCAGACAGAAAAGCAGCACAATTGCTGGGGGAGGGTTTCTCAGAAGGTTTTAAGATCCCATCTACTTCGGGCCCATTAACCTGTTCTCGTAACCTTGCTTCAGCTTATACATATTCTCACATTGTCTCCACAAAACTAAACAAAGAAATTGACCTGGGCCGCATGGCAGGCCCATTCCCCAAAATGCCAATAGAAAACTTAAGAGTCTCTCCATTGGGAGTGGTCCCAAAGAAGGAACCCAATAAGTTTAGGCTGATCCATCATCTGTCCTTCCCTCATGGAAGCTCAGTTAATGATGGAATCGATCAGGAACTTTGCACAGTCTCGTATACTTCATTTGATACAGCGATTGCATGGGTACAGAAGTACGGCAGAGGAGCTTTAATGGCAAAAACAGACATTGAAGCTGCCTTTAGACTCTTACCAGTCCATCCACAAAGCTTCCATCTCTTGGGTTGTCAGTGGCAGGGAAGGTTTTATGTAGACTTGTGTTTACCGATGGGCTGCTCCATCTCATGCTCCTTGTTTGAATCATTTAGCACATTTTTGGAGTGGGTAGTAAAGAAGGAAGCCGGCGTGCGTTCTGTCCTGCATTATCTAGATGATTTCCTATGTATTGGTCCACCAAAGTCATTTGTTTGTGCTTCATTATTGGCAGCGATTCAGTCGGTTTTTAAGCGTTTCGGAGTACCGTTAGCATCAGATAAAACAGAAGGCCCGTCTACACTTATCAAGTTTTTAGGAATTTTGATTGACAGTGAGGCCATGGAGTGCAGATTACCGGAAGACAAGGTCAGTGATCTGCTGGAGGCAGTCAGAGAAGCTAGATCTCACCGTAAGATCAGATTAAAGGATCTACAATCGCTGTTAGGAAAAATGAACTTTGCGTGTCGCATTATTCCAATGGGTAGAGTTTTTTGTAGGCGCCTAGCTGCAGCTACCTCAGGCATAACCTTTCCACATCACTTTGTGCGGATGGCTAGAACATTAAAGGACGATCTGGCGGTATGGGAACAGTTCTTAATGGAGTTTAATGGGAGGTCATTGTGGATCAGACCACCGGTTTCAAATTTTGATCTAGACATCCACACTGATGCAGCGGGGTCAACTGGTTTTGGTGCATATTGTTCTGGACAGTGGTGTGCAGATAGGTGGCCAGAGAGTTGGAGAAACAATGGGTTAACACGAAACTTAGTACTCCTTGAATTGTTCCCCATAGTGGTTGCTTGTGAAATTTGGTGCAATATTTTCCAAAACCGAAAAGTGAGATTTCATTGTGATAACTTGGGAGTTGTAGAAGTCATCAACAAACAATCAGCTTCTTCCCTGCCTGTTGTTACGTTGCTGCGTCATCTAGTGCTGCGCTGTTTAAAGTCACATTGTCAGATTACAGCTGTGCATGTCCCCGGTGTTTGCAATTCTGTGGCTGATGCTCTGTCTCGTTTTCAGTGGGACAGATTCCGTTCGTTAGCCCCGATGGCAGAGGTACAAGGCAAGAAGTGTCCGGATTTTCTGTGGTCACTGCCAGTGACACCGCATACGCTCTGATAGAACGGTCTGTGGGTGTAAGCACATGGCAGAGGTACCAGTCAGCATGGAGGGAATGGGAAGACTTGTGTGCTCTAGTGGGACATGATGCCAGGTCACATGACAATGTTTCCTTGTTGTTATTTTACATTAGCAGGGCCTTTGTGGACGGTACTTCATTGTCCAGTATTGATAGTAAAATGTCTGGATTAGCTTTTTGGTTTAAGTTGCACGACTTCACTGATTACACAAAGCATTTTTTAGTTAAGCAGGCCCTAAAGGGTTACAGGAAAAGTTGTAAGAAGACCAGAGATAAACGGCGTCCGATTTCTTTCCAGTTATTGCAGCAGATACTGAGTGTACTAGGCCGAGTCTGGAGCAGTCCGTTTGAAGTGTTTCTCTTTAGTTGTGCATTCACACTGGCCTTTTTTTGGAGCTTTTAGAATCAGCGAGTTAGTGTCGAGTAGCTCCACCAGAAGTGGGGGTCTACAAGCTGAGGACATGCATCAGTACACAGACAGACGGGGTCTACAAGCCGAGGACATGCATCAGTACACAGACAGACTGGGTCTACAAGCTGAGGACGTGCATCAGTACACAGACAGACGGGGTCTACAAGCTGAGGACATGCATCAGTACACAGACAGACGGGGTCTACAAGCTGAGGACATGCATCAGTACACAGACAGATGGGTCTACAAGCCGAGGACGTGCATCAGTACACAGACAGATTGGAATGTTTTCTGGCAAAGTCAAAAACTGATCAACAGGGTAGAGGAAAATGGATCACATTGTTTCCTTTAAGCGGTTCCAGGGCCGGCCCGGTCATCTGTTTTAGAAACTATGTCTTAAGAAGGCCAAATATCCAAGGTTCATTACTAATTCATGAGGATTGTAAGTCATTGTCACAATTTCAATTCACAGCAGTTCTTAAAAAATGCCTGACAATATTGGGAGAGTCTCCAAATGCATTCACTTCACACTCGTTTAGGATAGGAGCAGCCACAGAAGCTGTAGATGGGGCTTAGGGCCTGACATAGTTAAAAAAAATTGGGAGATGGGAATCGAGCAGATTTAAGAGTTACATTAGATTACATTTATTATAAATGGCGTACATGTATATATATATATGTGTACATTTTGGTAATCTTATAGTAGTTGTGTCTTCATTTAGACAATTGTGTGATAATTGTGTTTTTGTTTTTTGTTTTAGCTGAACAGCAATGCCTGGTTTGGATCATGGGACATTCATTTGTTTTTTGGGGGGCCTTACGTGCAGCAGTCAGGCCTAATGGTAAACAGTTGGGGTTGCCCAGTTCCTTGGCACGGGTGACATGGATAGGAAAGAGGGGAATGCAGTGGCATCAGCTGTTAAAAGAAATCCAGTATCATGTGGAGTTCTACCGCCCCCCGGACGTCTTACTTATCCATTTAGGTGGTAATGATTTAGCAATAAGAACATCAAGACATTTAGTTAGGAACATAAAGCTTGATATGTTGAATTTATGGAGGTCTTACCCAGAAACAGTGGTGGTCTGGTCGGATATAGTAGCTAGACAAATGTGGAGAACAGCGCGATCAGTGGCTCGCATCAATAATACAAGGATAAAGGTTAATAAGAAAATAACAAAATTTGTGTTGGAAAACGGAGGGGTGGCCATACGTCACCAGATGCTTGAAAATACAAAGGAACAATTTTGGAGAGATGATAAGGTACATCTTAATGACATTGGCATTGATATATGGATGTTGGGAATACAAGAAGGAGTAGAACGAGCCATTAAGTTGTGGAGGAACTCACTCTTGTAAGGTGTCACAAGAGCGAGTCTTGGCGGGATGTGGTTGTTTAAACCCCCTCTTTGTTGGTTGGAGAATTATGTTTTTAATGGGGTCCCTGGGCCAGAGCTCAGCGGACAGTGGAATATGGGTCCCTGGGGAGGAGCTCAGTGGACAGTGGAATATGGGTCCCTGGGGAGGAGCTCAGCGGACACAAGGAAAATGATCAAGGGGTATACCCAGATTCCCCCTTGAGCTAGGTGTACACGGCGGAGGGGGATATGGGGCTGGGATTTATAACAACCACATCTCTGGGCCGATAATCTTGTTTTTTCTTGTTGATGTTTTTTCTTATAAAAAATAAAGGGCTGCTGTGGCCAAAATTTTAATCCATGTCACGCAGTGTGTGGTGTCTTATTTATTAGGTTACCAGGAGCGCAATTCACTAGTCCATCAGTCATGTATACTGGGTGTAATCCTCAGTATCTGTATTATTCTGTATATATACACTGCACAGTACCACTTCTCCTGTCCTGTATACTGGGTGTAATCCTCAGTATCTGTATTATTCTGTATATATACACACTGCACAGTACCACTTCTCCTATCCTGTATACTGGGTGTAATCCTCAGTATCTGTATTATTCTGTATATGTACACTGCAGAGTACCATTTCTCCTGTCCTGTATACTGGGTGTGATCCTCAGTATCTGTATTATTCTGTATATATACACTGCACAGTACCTCTTCTCCTGTCCTGTATACTGAGTGTAATCCTCAGTATCTGTATTATGTATATATATACACTGCACAGTACCACTTCTCCTGTCCTGTATACTGGGTGTAATCCTCAGTGTCTGTATTATTCTGTACATATACACTGCACAGTACCACTTCTCCTGTCCTGTATACTGGGTGTAATCCTCAGTATCTGTATTATTCTGTATATATACACTGCACAGTACCACTTCTCCTGTCCTTTATACTGGGTGTAATCCTTAGTATCTGTAATATTCTGTATATATACACTGCACAGTACCACTTCTCCTGTCCTGTATACTGGGGGTACTCCTCAGTACGTGTATTATTCTATATATATATATACTGCACAGTACTACTTCCCCTGTCTTTTATACTGGGTGTAATCCTCAGTATCTGTATTATTCTGTATATATACACTGCACAGTACCACTTCTCCTGTCCTGTATACTGGGTGTAATCCTCAGTATCTGTATTATTCTGTATATATACACTGCACAGTGCCACTTCTCCTGTCCTGTATACTGGGTGTAATCCCCAGTATCTGTATTATTCAGTATATATACACTGCACAGTACCACTTCTCCTGTCCTGTATACTAGGTGTAATCCTCAGTATCTGTATTATTCTGTATATATACACTGCACAGTACCACTTCTCCTGTCCTGTATACTGGGTGTAATCCTCAGTATCTGTATCATTCTGTATTTATGTACTGCACAGTACCACTTCTCCTGTCCTGTATACTGGGTGTAATCCTCAGTATCTGTATTATTCTGTATATATGCAATGCACAGTACCACTTCTCCTGTCCTGTATACTGGGGGTACTCCTCAGTACGTGTATTATATATATATATATATATATATATATATATATATATATATATATATACTGCACAGTACCACTTCTCCTGTCCTGTATACTGGGTGTAGTCCTCAGTATCTGTATTATTCTGTATATATGCAATGCACAGTACCACTTCTCCTGTCCTGTATACTGGGGGTACTCCTCAGTACGTGTATTATTCTATATATATATATATATATATACTGCACAGTACCACTTCTCCTGTCCTGTATACTGGGTGTAGTCCTCAGTATCTGTATTATTCTGTATATATACACTGCACAGTACCACTTCTCCTGTCCTGTATACTGGGTGTAATCCTCAGTATCTGTATTATTCTGTATATATGCAATGCACAGTACCACTTCTCCTGTCCTGTATACTGGGGGTACTCCTCAGTACGTGTATTATTCTATATATATATATATACTGCACAGTACCACTTCTCCTGTCCTGTATACTGGGTGTAGTCCTCAGTATCTGTATTATTCTGTATATATACACTGCACAGTACCACTTCTCCTGTCCTGTATACTGGGTGTAATCCTCAGTATCTGTATTATTCTGTATATATACACTGCACAGTGCCACTTCTCCTGTCCTGTATACTGGGTGTAATCCTCAGTATCTGTATTATTCAGTATATATACACTGCACAGTACCACTTCTCCTGTCCTGTATACTAGGTGTAATCCTCAGTATCTGTATTATTCTGTATATATACACTGCACAGTACCACTTCTCCTGTCCTGTATACTGGGTGTAATCCTCAGTATCTGTATCATTCTGTATTTATGCACTGCACAGTACCACTTCTCCTGTCCTGTATACTGGGTGTAATCCTCAGTATCTGTATTATTCTGTATATATGCAATGCACAGTACCACTTCTCCTGTCCTGTATACTGGGTGTAAGCCTCAGTATCTGTATTATTCTGTATATATACACTGCACAGTACCACTCCTTCTGTCCTGTATACTGGGTGTAATCCTCAGTATCTGTATTATTCTGTATATATGCAATGCACAGTACCACTACTCCTGTCCTGTATACTGGGTGTAATCCTCAGTATCTGTATTATTCTGTATATATGCAATGCACAGTACCACTTCTCCTGTCCTGTATACTGGGTGTAATCCTCAGTATCTGTATTATTCTGTATATATACACTGCAGAGTACCACTTCTCCTGTCCTGTATACTGGGTGTAATCCTCAGTATCTGTATTATTCTGTATATATACACTGCACAGTACCACTTCTCCTGTCCTGTATACTGGGTGTAATCCTCAGTATCTGTATTATTCTGTATATATACACTGCACAGTACCACTTCTCCTGTCCTGTATACTGGGTGTAATCCTCAGTATCTGTATTATTCTGTATATATACACTGCAGAGTACCACTTCTCCTGTCCTGTATACTGGGTGTAATCCTCAGTATCTGTATTATTCTGTATTTATGCAATGCACAGTACCACTTCTCTTATCCTGTATACTGGGTGTAATCCTCAGTATCTGTATTATTCTGTATATATACACTGCACAGTACCACTTCTCCTGTCCTGTATACTGGGTGTAATCCTCAGTACCTGTATTATTCTGTATATATACACTGCACAGTACCACTTCTCCTGTCCTGTTTACTGGGTGTAATCCTCAGTATATGTATTATTCTGTTTATATACACTGCACAGTACCACTTCTCCTGTCCTGTATACTGGGTGTAATCCTCAGTACCTGTATTATTCTGTATATATACACTGCACAGTACCACTTCTCCTGTCCTGTTTACTGGGTGTAATCCTCAGTATATGTATTATTCTGTTTATATACACTGCACAGTACCACTTCTCCTGTCCTGTATACTGGGTGTTATCCTCAGTACCTGTATTATTCTGTATATATACACTGCACAGTACCACTTCTCCTGTCCTGTATACTGGGTGTAATCCTCAGTATCTGTATTATTCTGTATATATACACTGCACAGTACCACTTCTCCTGTCCTTTATACTGGGTGTAATCCTTAGTATCTGTAATATTTTGTATATATACACTGCACAGTACCACTTCTCCTGTCCTTTATACTGGGGGTACTCCTCAGTACCTGTATTATATTATATATATATACTGCACAGTACCACTTCCCCTGTCTTGTATACTGGGTGTAATCCTCAGTATCTGTATTATTCTGTATATATACACTGCACAGTACCACTTCTCCTGTCCTGTATACTAGGTGTAATCCTCAGTATCTGTATTATTCTGTATATATACACTGCACAGTACCACTTCTCCTGTCCTGTATACTGGGTGTAATCCTCAGTATCTGTATCATTGTGTATTTATGCACTGCACAGTACCACTTCTCCTGTCCTGTATACTGGGTGTAATCCTCAGTACCTGTATTATTCTGTATATATACACTGCACAGTACCACTTCTCCTGTCCTGTATACTGGGTGTAATCCTCAGTATCTGTATTATTCTGTATATATTGTGAGGTAGCACGGTCGGCTGCGCAGCAGAAGACACGGGATCCAGGCATTAAGGTTCACAGCATGTCTCATGTCGTATCAGACTGGTCCTACCGGGCAGCTCGGAGAAGACATCGGGGTTCTGCTGAACCAGCCGTCTGGCCTCTCGCCTCTGTTGCTTGGTGAGGGCTTCTCCAATCCTTACTTCCGGTTCGTTCTCTCCGGAAGTCGCTGGAGCCGGATGTGAACGACCCGAAGAGGAGGGAGATGGGGAAAAAACAGCCATCAGGCTTTCCCGTTCCTGCCAGGGTTTTAATAGGTTGACATGGTATATTTGTTCAGGTTTCCGCCTACCGGGCTGCAATACTTTATAGTTAACCACCCCGACTCTTTCCTTTATCTCGTAGGGGCCTTGCCACTGAGCCAGGAATTTACTCTCCGCCGTGGGGATTAATACCAACACCCGATCCCCGGGTTTAAAGGTCCGCATGGTGGCTTGTCTATTGTAGCGGCCGCTTTGCGCGGCCTGAGCCTCCTGTAAATGCTCCTTCACAATTGGCATGACCGCGCTTATGCGGTTCTGCATACCCAAAGTGTGTTCGATCACACTTTTATGGGGGGTGGGCTCTTGCTCCCATGTTTCCTTTGCCAGGTCCAACAATCCCCGGGGATGTCGCCCGTATAACAATTCAAAAGGCGAAAACCCCGTGGATGCCTGTGGCACCTCTCGTATGGCAAACATCAAATAGGGAAGCATCATATCCCAGTCTTTCCCGTCTTTGGAGATCACCCTTTTGAGCATGGTTTTCAGGGTTTTATTGAAACGCTCGACTAAACCGTCCATTTGAGGATGATACACAGACGTACGCAACTGCTTGATCTGGAGTAGCCGGCATAGCTCTTTGGTCACTTTAGACATGAATGGGGTCCCCTGATCCGTAAGGATCTCCTTGGGCAATCCCACCCGGCAGAACACCGCAAACAACTCCTGAGCTATAAGCTTTGCTGCAGTATGTCTCAGAGGTATCGCCTCTGTATACCGGGTGGCATAGTCAACGATCACTAGGATGTGTTGGTGCCCTCGAGCAGACTTTACGAGGGGCCCCACCAGATCCATCCCTATCCGTTCAAAAGGGACTTCTATAATGGGTAAAGGTACCAACGGACTGCGAAAATGGGTTAGGGGTGCGGTAAGCTGACACTCCGGGCAGGTTTCGCAGAACCGTTTTACCTCCCCAAAGACCCCGGGCCAATAGAACCTTTGCAATATTCGCTCCTGCGTTTTCTTGACCCCTAGGTGGCCACTCATCAGGTGTTTATGAGCCAAGTCGAGGACCCGCCGGCGATGCGGCTGGGGCACCACCAACTGTTCTACCCCCACGCCCCGTATTTCATCTACCCGGTAGAGTAAATCCTGCTTAAGAGCGAAATGGGGGTACCTTACCTGGGCACCGTGCAGCTGTGCCACCCCGTCAACTACTGTCACCCGACTCCGGGCATGTATTAACGTAGGGTCCTGGAGTTGGGCTGTCCCAAACGTATCCGGGGACGCCTCCAACTCCGGGATGGGCTCGACCATCTCAGCCTCTCCTGCTAATACCTCTAGGGGTGACCTATCGGGTTCACACTCTGTCCCTATCATGGTGACCCCTACGGCAGGCGTCCTGGATTCAGGACTGTAGGGCTCAGGTCCCGGACTGACCAATAACTGAGGGGACTTATGGGGTCCCTTCCATAAAGTCCAAAAATAGGGCAGATCCCTTCCTAGGATCACGTCATAAGGAAGAGTGTTAAGAAGTCCCACCTCATGTTGCACCTGACCGCAAGGTGCTGTGATGGTGACAATCCCCGTGGGATTGTCGCGGCGGTCCCCATGTATGCAAACCACCCCCACGGTACGTCCTGTGGCCTTTACTTTAGCCCTCAAGGTGGATCGCACAAGGGTCACTAAGCTTCCGGAATCCAACAATCCTGTAACCGGACATCCATTCACCTGTATTTGGCACAAGTGGGGCTCCGTCTCTGGGGAGACCAGGTCAGCGGTACACACCACCTGAGCATACATTGAACCCCGCCGGGTAACCCCACAATCCATGGGCTCCGTGGTGAGTGGACACTGGGCTTCCATATGTCCCACCCGCTGGCACCGCCAACATCTAATGGGGACGGAAACCCCCTTGACGGGTTGTCGTTAAGGGTACAGAACCTTCCGGACCTCAGGAATGGCGGCCGCGGCCTCAGACGGGACGGTAGGGGACTCCTGCACCGTTGTCAGCGGTGGGTCCTTGGCCCTAGGCTTGGAGGGCGGTACGCAAAGTCTCAGTGTCCCGTATCAAGTCCTGCGTAGCCACATGCCGCTCTACCAGGGACACTAATTGGTCCAGGGTACTCGGGTCACCCTGTCCTACCCACCGTTGAACGGTGACGGGTAAAGTGCGCACAAAACGATCCACTACTACCCTTTCCACCATTTGCGCCGGGCTCAGAGTGTCAGGCTGCAACCACTTTTTTACAAGATGCAACAAGTCATAGGCCTGGGAGCGTACGGGTTTTGCTTCCTCATAGAACCACTGATTTACCCGCTGAGCCCGTACATAGGTATTCACCCCCAACCGAGCCAGTATTTCGGCTTTCAGGGTCACATAGTCAATGGCGTCCTCAGTACAGAGGTCCAGGTACGCTTTTTGGGGTTCCCCCGTCAGATAGGGCGACAATACCTCAGCCCACTGGGGGGTCGGCAGCTTTTCCCGCTCGGCCACCCGCTCAAACACCGCCAGGAATGCTTCCACATCATCACCCGGGGGTCATTTTTTGCAACGCTTGTCTCACCGCTTTCCGGACGCTGCCGTCGTCACCCGGTCCCGGGGTTGTTGCTGCCGGTCCGGCACGGATCGACTTGGCCAGGAGAATCATCTGTTCTTGGTGCCTTTTTTCCTGCCCTTGCAAGGCTTGCTGCTGACGTTCCAAGGCCCGGAGCAGGTGTGCATTGGTCTGTTGCTGCTGTGCATTAGCCTGTTGTTGCTGTGCATTAGCCTCTTGTAGCTGTGCATTAGTCTGTTGCTGCTGCCTTAGTATGTCCTCCATGGCGTCGCCGGGTTTGGGCTGTAGTATAGCCGCTCGAATCCAGGACATGTGCTACTGGGTCACCAGGGACAGATGCTACACCTCACCGGCTGTCATGCCCGCCGATTCTCCACCATATGTGAGGTAGCGTGGTCGGCTACGCAGCAGAAGACACGGGATCCAGGCATTAAGGTTCACAGCACACGGTTTTAATGTCCAAACAAAAGTCCATAACAAAATACATGTGCCTCTCCAGCAGAGAGCTCAGGAAGTTCTGTTCACTCCCCCACACCCGGCACACCTGCCCTTGTTCCTGATTCTATTTAACCCTTCCTTCAGCCTGTAGGGAAACAGCATTAACCCTAGAGTGGATCTACTTTCTGTCATGGAGTGAGCACAACCGGGGCGAGACATACCGGCCGTCATAGATAACCCCGGTCACAGTCTCACATACCCCCCCCCCCTCAGTTCAAGCGTGCGGGGTTGAACTCCAGCCATCAAACACGGGCCGCGGGACAAGGCATCGGCGTTGCCCTGCAACCTACCGGCCCGGTGTTCAACCATAAACCGGATGTTCTGCAGAAAAAGGAACCACCGGGTAACCCGGGCATTCCGTTCCTTGGCGGACCTCATCCAGACCAGCGGAGAGTGATCCATCACCAAGCGAAACTGCCGTCCCAGCAGGTAATAGCGTAGGGACTCCAAGGCCCACTTGATCGCCAGGCACTCCTTCTCCACTACGCTATAATTCCGCTCGGGAGGGGTGAGCTTCCTACTTAAAAAGGTGACGGGGTGTTCCTCCCCCTGAACCACCTGAGACAGCACTGCACCCAGGCCGACCTCCGAGGCGTCAGTCTGTACTATGCACTCCTTCCGGAAATCAGGGTGTACCAGAACGGGCTGTCTGCACAGGACCTCCTTCAGGGCCCGGAAGGAGTCCTCGGCCTGCGGAGTCCAGCGCACCATGACGGACTTCTTGCCTTTGAGAAGGTCCGTCAAGGGGGCTGATAGTCCCGCAAAGTCCTTTACAAACCTCCTGTAGTACCCCACGATACCCAGGAAGGCCCTAACCTGCTTCGTGGTCAGGGGTCTAGGCCACTTCTGGATCGCCTCAACCTTGTTAATTTGGGGCTTAATCACTCCTTGGCCTATTACGTAGCCCAAGTAGCGGGCTTCCGTGAGTCCCAATGCACAATTCTTGGGATTGGCTGTCAATCCGGCTGTTCGAAGCGCGTCCACCACCGCTTGTACCTGTTCCAAGTGGGTCTGCCAATCGGAGCTGTAAATAATGATGTCATCCAGGTACGCTGATGCATACGCCTGGTGGGGTTCCAGCACTAAGTCCATCAACCTCTGGAACGTGGCCGGAGCGCCATGTAACCCAAAAGGCAAGACAACATAGTGGAAGAGACCCTCCGGCGTAACAAAAGCGGTTTTCTCCTTGGCGGACTCCGTCAGTGGCACCTGCCAGTACCCCTTGGTCAGATCGAGCGTGGTAAAATATCGCGCCTGTCCCAGCCTATCAATCAGCTCATCCACCCGGGGCATGGGGTAGAGATCGAACTTGGATATTTCGTTCAATGTCCTAAAGTCATTGCAGAACCTTAAGGAGCCATCGGGTTTTGGTATTAGGACAATCGGACTAGCCCATTCACTCCGGGATTTTTCGATGACCCCCAGGCGTAACATTGTCTTTACTTCCTCCGATATGGCTTGTCGTCGAGCCTCCGGTACCCGGTATGACTTCAGGCATACCTTCAGGTGGGGCTCGGTGACAATATCATGTCGTATCAGACTGGTCCTACCGGGCAGCTCGGAGAAGACATCGGGGTTCTGCTGAACCAACCGTCTGGCCTCTCGCCTCTGTTGCTTGGTGAGGGCTTCTCCAATCCTTACTTCCGGTTCGTCCTCTCCGGAGGTCGCTGGAGCCGGATGTGAACGACCCGAAGAGGAGGGAGGTGGGGAAAAAACAGCCATCAGGCTTTCCCGTTCCTGCCAAGGTTTTAATAGGTTGACATGGTATATTTGTTCAGGTTTCCGCCTACCGGGCTGCAATACTTTATAGTTAACCACCCCTACTCTTTCCTTTATCTCGTAGGGGCCTTGCCACTGAGCCAGGAATTTACTCTCCGCCGTGGGGATTAATACCAACACCCGATCCCCGGGTTTAAAGGTCCGCACGGTGGCTTGTCTATTGTAGCGGCCGCTTTGCGCGGCCTGAGCCTCCTGTAAATGCTCCTTCACAATTGGCATGACCGCGCTTATGCGGTTCTGCATACCCAAAATGTGTTCGATCACACTTTTATGGGGGGTGGGCTCTTGCTCCCATGTTTCCTTTGCCAGGTCCAACAATCCCCGGGGATGTCGCCCGTATAACAATTCAAAAGGCGAAAACCCCGTGGATGCCTGTGGCACCTCTCGTATGGCAAACATCAAATAGGGAAGCATCATATCCCAGTCTTTCCCGTCTTTTGAAATCACCCTTTTTAGCATGGTTTTCAGGGTTTTATTGAAACGCTCGACTAAACCGTCCGTCTGAGGATGATACACAGACGTACGCAACTGCTTGATCTGGAGTAGCCGGCATAGCTCTTTGGTCACTTTAGACATGAATGGGGTCCCCTGATCCGTAAGGATCTCCTTGGGCAATCCCACCCGGCAGAACACAGCAAACAACTCCCGAGCTATAAGCTTTGCTGCAGTATGTCTGGGAGGTATCGCCTCGGGATACCGGGTGGCATAGTCAACGATCACTAGGATGTGTTGGTGCCCTCGAGCGGACTTTACGAGGGGCCCCACCAGATCCATCCCTATCCGTTCAAAAGGGACTTCTATAATGGGTAACGGTACCAACGGACTGCGAAAATGGGTCAGAGGTGCGGTAAGCTGACACTCCGGGCAGGTTTCGCAGAACCGTTTTACCTCCCCAAAGACCCCGGGCCAATAGAACCTTTGCAATATTCGCTCCTGCGTTTTCTTGACCCCTAGGTGGCCACTCATCAGGTGTTTATGAGCCAAGTCGAGGACCCGCCGGCGATGCGGCTGGGGCACCACCAACTGTTCTACCCCCACGCCCCGTATTTCATCTACCCGGTAGAGTAAATCCTGTTTAAGAGCGAAATAGGGGTACCTTACCTGGGCACCGGGCAGCTGTGCCACCCTGTCAACTACTGTCACCCGACTCCGGGCATGTATTAACGTAGGGTCCTGCAGTTGGGCTGGCCCAAACGTATCCGGGGACGCCTCCAACTCCGGGATGGGCTCGACCGTCTCAGCCTCTCCTGCCAATACCTCTAGGGGCGACCTATCGGGTTCACACTCTGTCCCTATCATGGTGACCCCTACGGCAGGTGTCCCGGATTCAGGATTGTAGGGCTCAGGTCCCGGACCGACCAATATCTGAGGGGACTTAGGGGGTCCCCTCCATAAAGTCCAAAAATAGGGCAGATCCCTTCCTAGGATCACGTCATAAGGAAGAGTGTTAAGAAGTCCCACCTCATGTTGCACCTGACCGCAAGGTGCTGTGATGGTGACAATCCCCGTGGGATAGTCGCGGCGGTCCCCATGTATGCAAACCACCCCCACGGTGCGTCCTGTGGCCTTTACTTTAGCCCTCAAGGTGGATCGCACAAGGGTCACTAAGCTTCCGGAATCCAACAATCCTGTAACCGGACATCCATTCACCTGTATTTGGCACAAGTGGGGCTCCGTCTCTGGGGAGACCAGGTCAGCGGTACACACCACCTGAGCATACATTGAACCCCGCCGGGTAACCCCACAATCCATGGGCTCCGTGGTGAGTGGACACTGGGCTTCCATATGTCTCACCCGCTGGCACCGCCAACATCTAATGGGGACGGAAACCCCCTTGACGGGTTGTCGTTTAGGGTACAGAACCTTCCGGACCTCAGGAATGGCGGCCGCGGCCTCAGACGGGACAGTAGGGGACTCCTGCACCGTTGTCAGTGGTGGGTCCTTGGCCCTAGGCTTGGAGGGGCCGGACCGACGGGTGGTACGCAAAGTCTCAGTGTCCCGTATCAAGTCCTGCGTAGCCACATGCCGCTCTACCAGGGACACTAATTGGTCCAGGGTACTCGGGTCACCCTGTCCGACCCACCGTTGAACGGTGACGGGTAAAGTGCGCACAAAACGATCCACTACTACCCTTTCCACCATTTGCGCCGGGCTCAGAGTGTCAGGCTGCAACCACTTTTTTACAAGATGCAACAAGTCATAGGCCTGGGAGCGTACGGGTTTGGCTTCCTCATAGAACCACTGATTTACCCGCTGAGCCCGTACATAGGTATTCACCCCCAACCGAGCCAGTATTTCGGCTTTCAGGGTCACATAGTCAATGGCGTCCTCGGTACAGAGGTCCAGGTACGCTTTTTGGGGTTCCCCCATCAGATAGGGCGACAATACCTCAGCCCACTGCGGGGTCGGCAGCTTTTCCCGCTCGGCCACCCGCTCAAACACTGCCAGGAACGCTTCCACATCATCACCCGGGGTCATCTTTTGCAACGCTTGTCTCACCGCTTTCCGGACGCTGCCGTCGTCACCCGGTCCCGGGGTTGTTGCTGCCGGTCCGGCACGGATCGACTTGGCCAGGAGAACCATCTGTTCTTGGTGCCTTTTTTCCTGCAATTGCAAGGCTTGCTGCTGACGTGCATTGGCCTGATCCATCTGTTCTTGGTGCCTTTTGTCCTGCACTTGCAAGGATTGCTGCTGACGTTCCAACGCCCGGAGCAGGTGTGCATTGGTCTGTTGCTGCTGTGCATTAGCCTGTTGTTGCTGTGCATTAGCCTCTTGTAGCTGTGCATTAGTCTGTTGCTGCAGCCTTAGTATGTCTTCCATGGCGTCGCTGGGTTTGGGCTGTAGTATAACCGCTCGAATCCAGGACATGTGCTACCGGGTCACCAGGGATGGATGCTACACCTCACCGGCTGTCATGCCCACCCATTCTCCACCATATGTGAGGTAGCACGGTCGGCTGCGCAGCAGAAGACACGGGATCCAGGCATTAAGGTTCACAGCACACGGTTTTAATGTCCAAACAAAAGTCCATAACAAAATACATGTGCCTCTCCAGCAGAGAGCTCAGGAAGTTCTGTTCACTCCCTCACACCCGGCACACCTGCCCTTGTTCCTGATTCTATTTAACCCTTCCTTCAGCCTGTAGGGAAACAGCATTAACCCTAGAGTGGATTTACTTTCTATCATGGAGTGAGCACAACCGGGGCGAGACATACCGGCCGTCATAGATAACCCCGGTCACAGTCTCACAATATACACTGCACAATACCACTTCTCCTGTCCTGTATACTGGGTGTAATCCTCAGTATCTGTATTATTCAGTATATATACACTGCACAGTACCACTTCTCCTGTCCTGTATACTGGGTGTAATCCTCAGTATCTGTATTATTCTGTATATATAAACTGCACAGTACCACTTCTCCTGTCCTGTATACTGGGTGTAATCCTCAGTATCTGAATTATTCTGTATATATAAACTGCACAGTACCACTTCTCCTGTCCTGTATACTGGGTGTAATCCTCACTATCTGTATTATTCTGTATATATACACTGCACAGTACCACTTCTCCTGTCCTGTATACTGGGTGTAATCCTCAGTATCTGTATTATTCTGTATATATAAACTGCACAGTACCACTTCTCCTGTCCTGTATACTGGGTGTAATCCTCAGTATCTGTATCATTCTGTATATATAAACTGCACAGTACCACTTCTCCTGTCCTGTATACTGGGTGTAATCCTCAGTATCTGTATTATTCTGTATATATACACTGCACAGTACCACTTCTCCTGTCCTGTATACTCGCTGTAACCCTAAGTATCTGTATTATTCTGTATATATACACTGCACAGTACCACTTCTCCTGTCCTGTATACTCGCTGTAATCCTCAGTGTCTGTATTATTCTGTATATATACACTGCACAGTACTACTTCTCCTGTCCTGTATACTGGGTGTAATCCTCAGTATCTGTATTATTCTGTATATATACATTGCACAGTACCACTTCTCCTGTCCTGTATACTGGGTATAATCCTCAGTATCTGTATTATTCTGTATATATAAACTGCACAGTACCACTTCTCCTGTCCTGTATACTGGGTGTAATCCTCAGTATCTGTATTATTCTGTATATATACACTGCACAGTACCACTACTCCTGTCCTGTATACTGGGTGTAATCCTCAGTATCTGTATTATTCTGTATATATACACTGCACAGTACCACTTCTCCTGTCCTGTATACTCGCTGTAATCCTCAGTGTCTGTATTATTCTGTATATATACACTGCACAGTACTACTTCTCCTGTCCTGTATACTGGGTGTAATCCTCAGTATCTGTATTATTCTGTATATATACATTGCACAGTACCACTTCTCCTGTCCTGTATACTGGGTATAATCCTCAGTATCTGTATCATTCTGTATATATACACTGCACAGTACCACTTCTCCTGTCCTGTATACTGGGTGTAACCCTCAGTATCTGTATTATTCTGTATATATACACTGCACAGTACCACTTCTCCTGTCCTGTATACTCGCTGTAACCCTAAGTATCTGTATTATTCTGTATATATACACTGCACAGTACCACTTCTCCTGTCCTGTATACTCGCTGTAATCCTCAGTGTCTGTATTATTCTGTATATATACACTGCACAGTACTACTTCTCCTGTCCTGTATACTGGGTGTAATCCTCAGTATCTGTATTATTCTGTATATATACACTGCACAGTACCACTTCTCCTGTCCTGTATACTGGGTATAATCCTCAGTATCTGTATTATTCTGTATATATAAACTGCACAGTACCACTTCTCCTGTCCTGTATACTGGGTGTAATCCTCAGTATCTGTATTATTCTGTATATATACACTGCACAGTACCACTACTCCTGTCCTGTATACTGGGTGTAATCCTCAGTATCTGTATTATTCTGTATATATGCAATGCACAGTACCACTTCTCCTGTCCTGTATACTGGGTGTAATCCTCAGTATCTGTATTATTCTGTATATATACACTGCAGAGTACCACTTCTCCTGTCCTGTATACTGGGTGTAATCCTCAGTATATGTATTATTCTGTATATATACACTGCACAGTACCACTTCTCCTGTCCTGTATACTGGGTGTAATCCTCAGTATCTGTATTATTCTGTATATATACACTGCACAGTACCACTTCTCCTGTCCTGTATACTGGGTGTAATCCTCAGTATCTGTATTATTCTGTATATATACACTGCAGAGTACCACTTCTCCTGTCCTGTATACTGGGTGTAATCCTCAGTATCTGTATTATTCTGTATATATACACTGCAGAGTACCACTTCTCCTGTCCTGTATACTGGGTGTAATCCTCAGTATCTGTATTATTCTGTATTTATGCAATGCACAGTACCACTTCTCTTATCCTGTATACTGGGTGTAATCCTCAGTATCTGTATTATTCTGTATATATACACTGCACAGTACCACTTCTCCTGTCCTGTATACTGGGTGTAATCCTCAGTACCTGTATTATTCTGTATATATACACTGCACAGTACCACTTCTCCTGTCCTGTTTACTGGGTGTAATCCTCAGTATATGTATTATTCTGTTTATATACACTGCACAGTACCACTTCTCCTGTCCTGTATACTGGGTGTAATCCTCAGTACCTGTATTATTCTGTATATATACACTGCACAGTACCACTTCTCCTGTCCTGTTTACTGGGTGTAATCCTCAGTATATGTATTATTCTGTTTATATACACTGCACAGTACCACTTCTCCTGTCCTGTATACTGGGTGTTATCCTCAGTATCTGTATTATTCTGTATATATACACTGCACAGTACCACTTCTCCTGTCCTTTATACTGGGTGTAATCCTTAGTATCTGTAATATTCTGTATATATACACTGCACAGTACCACTTCTCCTGTCCTGTATACTGGGTGTAATCCTCAGTATCTGTATTATTCTGTATATATACACTGCACAGTACCACTTCTCCTGTCCTTTATACTGGGTGTAATCCTTAGTATCTGTAATATTCTGTATATATACACTGCACAGTACCACTTCTCCTGTCCTTTATACTGGGGGTACTCCTCAGTACCTGTATTATATTATATATATATATACTGCACAGTACCACTTCCCCTGTCTTGTATACTGGGTGTAATCCTCAGTATCTGTATTATTCTGTATATATACACTGCACAGTACCACTTCTCCTGTCCTTTATACTGGGTGTAATCCTTAGTATCTGTAATATTCTGTATATATACACTGCACATTACCACTTCTCCTGTCCTTTATACTGGGGGTACTCCTCAGTACCTGTATTATATTATATATATATACTGCACAGTACCACTTCCCCTGTCTTGTATACTGGGTGTAATCCTCAGTATCTGTATTATTCTGTATATATACACTGCACAGTACCACTTCTCCTGTCCTGTATACTAGGTGTAATCCTCAGTATCTGTATTATTCTGTATATATACACTGCACAGTACCACTTCTCCTGTCCTGTATACTGGGTGTAATCCTCAGTACCTGTATTATTCTGTATATATACACTGCACAGTACCACTTCTCCTGTCCTGTATACTGGGTGTAATCCTCAGTATCTGTATTATTCTGTATATATTGTGAGGTAGCACGGTCGGCTGCGCAGCAGAAGACACGGGATCCAGGCATTAAGGTTCACAGCATGTCTCATGTCGTATCAGACTGGTCCTACCGGGCAGCTCGGAGAAGACATCGGGGTTCTGCTGAACCAGCCGTCTGGCCTCTCGCCTCTGTTGCTTGGTGAGGGCTTCTCCAATCCTTACTTCCGGTTCGTTCTCTCCGGAAGTCGCTGGAGCCGGATGTGAACGACCCGAAGAGGAGGGAGATGGGGAAAAAACAGCCATCAGGCTTTCCCGTTCCTGCCAGGGTTTTAATAGGTTGACATGGTATATTTGTTCAGGTTTCCGCCTACCGGGCTGCAATACTTTATAGTTAACCACCCCGACTCTTTCCTTTATCTCGTAGGGGCCTTGCCACTGAGCCAGGAATTTACTCTCCGCCGTGGGGATTAATACCAACACCCGATCCCCGGGTTTAAAGGTCCGCATGGTGGCTTGTCTATTGTAGCGGCCGCTTTGCGCGGCCTGAGCCTCCTGTAAATGCTCCTTCACAATTGGCATGACCGCGCTTATGCGGTTCTGCATACCCAAAGTGTGTTCGATCACACTTTTATGGGGGGTGGGCTCTTGCTCCCATGTTTCCTTTGCCAGGTCCAACAATCCCCGGGGATGTCGCCCGTATAACAATTCAAAAGGCGAAAACCCCGTGGATGCCTGTGGCACCTCTCGTATGGCAAACATCAAATAGGGAAGCATCATATCCCAGTCTTTCCCGTCTTTTGAAATCACCCTTTTTAGCATGGTTTTCAGGGTTTTATTGAAACGCTCGACTAAACCGTCCGTTTGAGGATGATACACAGACGTACGCAACTGCTTGATCTGGAGTAGCCGGCATAGCTCTTTGGTCACTTTAGACATGAATGGGGTCCCCTGATCCGTAAGGATCTCCTTGGGCAATCCCACCCGGCAGAACACCGCAAACAACTCCCGAGCTATAAGCTTTGCTGCAGTATGTCTCAGAGGTAACGCCTCTGTATACCGGGTGGCATAGTCAACGATCACTAGGATGTGTTGGTGCCCTCGAGCAGACTTTACGAGGGGCCCCACCAGATCCATCCCTATCCGTTCAAAAGGGACTTCTATAATGGGTAAAGGTACCAACGGACTGCGAAAATGGGTTAGGGGTGCGGTAAGCTGACACTCCGGGCAGGTTTCGCAGAACCGTTTTACCTCCCCAAAGACCCCGGGCCAATAGAACCTTTGCAATATTCGCTCCTGCGTTTTCTTGACCCCTAGGTGGCCACTCATCAGGTGTTTATGAGCCAAGTCGAGGACCCGCCGGCGATGCGGCTGGGGCACCACCAACTGTTCTACCCCCACGCCCCGTATTTCATCTACCCGGTAGAGTAAATCCTGCTTAAGAGCGAAATGGGGGTACCTTACCTGGGCACCGTGCAGCTGTGCCACCCCGTCAACTACTGTCACCCGACTCCGGGCATGTATTAACGTAGGGTCCTGGAGTTGGGCTGTCCCAAACGTATCCGGGGACGCCTCCAACTCCGGGATGGGCTCGACCATCTCAGCCTCTCCTGCTAATACCTCTAGGGGTGACCTATCGGGTTCACACTCTGTCCCTATCATGGTGACCCCTACGGCAGGCGTCCTGGATTCAGGACTGTAGGGCTCAGGTCCCGGACTGACCAATAACTGAGGGGACTTATGGGGTCCCTTCCATAAAGTCCAAAAATAGGGCAGATCCCTTCCTAGGATCACGTCATAAGGAAGAGTGTTAAGAAGTCCCACCTCATGTTGCACCTGACCGCAAGGTGCTGTGATGGTGACAATCCCCGTGGGATTGTCGCGGCGGTCCCCATGTATGCAAACCACCCCCACGGTGCGTCCTGTGGCCTTTACTTTAGCCCTCAAGGTGGATCGCACAAGGGTCACTAAGCTTCCGGAATCCAACAATCCTGTAACCGGACATCCATTCACCTGTATTTGGCACAAGTGGGGCTCCGTCTCTGGGGAGACCAGGTCAGCGGTACACACCACCTGAGCATACATTGAACCCCGCCGGGTAACCCCACAATCCATGGGCTCCGTGGTGAGTGGACACTGGGCTTCCATATGTCCCACCCGCTGGCACCGCCAACATCTAATGGGGACGGAAACCCCCTTGACGGGTTGTCGTTTAGGGTACAGAACCTTCCGGACCTCAGGAATGGCGGCCGCGGCCTCAGACGGGACGGTAGGGGACTCCTGCACCGTTGTCAGCGGTGGGTCCTTGGCCCTAGGCTTGGAGGGGCCGGACCGACGGGCGGTACGCAAAGTCTCAGTGTCCCGTATCAAGTCCTGCGTAGCCACATGCCGCTCTACCAGGGACACTAATTGGTCCAGGGTACTCGGGTCACCCTGTCCTACCCACCGTTGAACGGTGACGGGTAAAGTGCGCACAAAACGATCCACTACTACCCTTTCCACCATTTGCGCCGGGCTCAGAGTGTCAGGCTGCAACCACTTTTTTACAAGATGCAACAAGTCATAGGCCTGGGAGCGTACGGGTTTTGCTTCCTCATAGAACCACTGATTTACCCGCTGAGCCCGTACATAGGTATTCACCCCCAACCGAGCCAGTATTTCGGCTTTCAGGGTCACATAGTCAATGGCGTCCTCAGTACAGAGGTCCAGGTACGCTTTTTGGGGTTCCCCCGTCAGATAGGGCGACAATACCTCAGCCCACTGGGGGGTCGGCAGCTTTTCCCGCTCGGCCACCCGCTCAAACACCGCCAGGAATGCTTCCACATCATCACCCGGGGGTCATTTTTTGCAACGCTTGTCTCACCGCTTTCCGGACGCTGCCGTCGTCACCCGGTCCCGGGGTTGTTGCTGCCGGTCCGGCACGGATCGACTTGGCCAGGAGAATCATCTGTTCTTGGTGCCTTTTTTCCTGCCCTTGCAAGGCTTGCTGCTGACGTTCCAAGGCCCGGAGCAGGTGTGCATTGGTCTGTTGCTGCTGTGCATTAGCCTGTTGTTGCTGTGCATTAGCCTCTTGTAGCTGTGCATTAGTCTGTTGCTGCTGCCTTAGTATGTCCTCCATGGCGTCGCCGGGTTTGGGCTGTAGTATAGCCGCTCGAATCCAGGACATGTGCTACTGGGTCACCAGGGACAGATGCTACACCTCACCGGCTGTCATGCCCGCCGATTCTCCACCATATGCGAGGTAGCGTGGTCGGCTGCGCAGCAGAAGACACGGGATCCAGGCATTAAGGTTCACAGCACACGGTTTTAATGTCCAAACAAAAGTCCATAACAAAATACATGTGCCTCTCCAGCAGAGAGCTCAGGAAGTTCTGTTCACTCCCCCACACCCGGCACACCTGCCCTTGTTCCTGATTCTATTTAACCCTTCCTTCAGCCTGTAGGGAAACAGCATTAACCCTAGAGTGGATCTACTTTCTGTCATGGAGTGAGCACAACCGGGGCGAGACATACCGGCCGTCATAGATAACCCCGGTCACAGTCTCACATACCCCCCCCCCCCTCAGTTCAAGCGTGCGGGGTTGAACTCCAGCCATCAAACACGGGCCGCGGGACAAGGCATCGGCGTTGCCCTGCAACCTACCGGCCCGGTGTTCAACCATAAACCGGATGTTCTGCAGAAAAAGGAACCACCGGGTAACCCGGGCATTCCGTTCCTTGGCGGACCTCATCCAGACCAGCGGAGAGTGATCCATCACCAAGCGAAACTGCCGTCCCAGCAGGTAATAGCGTAGGGACTCCAAGGCCCACTTGATCGCCAGGCACTCCTTCTCCACTACGCTATAATTCCGCTCGGGAGGGGTGAGCTTCCTACTTAAAAAGGTGACGGGGTGTTCCTCCCCCTGAACCACCTGAGACAGCACTGCACCCAGGCCGACCTCCGAGGCGTCAGTCTGTACTATGCACTCCTTCCGGAAATCAGGGTGTACCAGAACGGGCTGTCTGCACAGGACCTCCTTCAGGGCCCGGAAGGAGTCCTCGGCCTGCGGAGTCCAGCGCACCATGACGGACTTCTTGCCTTTGAGAAGGTCCGTCAAGGGGGCTGATAGTCCCGCAAAGTCCTTTACAAACCTCCTGTAGTACCCCACGATACCCAGGAAGGCCCTAACCTGCTTCGTGGTCAGGGGTCTAGGCCACTTCTGGATCGCCTCAACCTTGTTAATTTGGGGCTTAATCACTCCTTGGCCTATTACGTAGCCCAAGTAGCGGGCTTCCGTGAGTCCCAATGCACAATTCTTGGGATTGGCTGTCAATCCGGCTGTTCGAAGCGCGTCCACCACCGCTTGTACCTGTTCCAAGTGGGTCTGCCAATCGGAGCTGTAAATAATGATGTCATCCAGGTACGCTGATGCATACGCCTGGTGGGGTTCCAGCACTAAGTCCATCAACCTCTGGAACGTGGCCGGAGCGCCATGTAACCCAAAAGGCAAGACAACATAGTGGAAGAGACCCTCCGGCGTAACAAAAGCGGTTTTCTCCTTGGCGGACTCCGTCAGTGGCACCTGCCAGTACCCCTTGGTCAGATCGAGCGTGGTAAAATATCGCGCCTGTCCCAGCCTATCAATCAGCTCATCCACCCGGGGCATGGGGTAGAGATCGAACTTGGATATTTCGTTCAATGTCCTAAAGTCATTGCAGAACCTTAAGGAGCCATCGGGTTTTGGTATTAGGACAATCGGACTAGCCCATTCACTCCGGGATTTTTCGATGACCCCCAGGCGTAACATTGTCTTTACTTCCTCCGATATGGCTTGTCGTCGAGCCTCCGGTACCCGGTATGACTTCAGGCGTACCTTCAGGTGGGGCTCGGTGACAATATCATGTCGTATCAGACTGGTCCTACCGGGCAGCTCGGAGAAGACATCGGGGTTCTGCTGAACCAACCGTCTGGCCTCTCGCCTCTGTTGCTTGGTGAGGGCTTCTCCAATCCTTACTTCCGGTTCGTCCTCTCCGGAGGTCGCTGGAGCCGGATGTGAACGACCCGAAGAGGAGGGAGGTGGGGAAAAAACAGCCATCAGGCTTTCCCGTTCCTGCCAAGGTTTTAATAGGTTGACATGGTATATTTGTTCAGGTTTCCGCCTACCGGGCTGCAATACTTTATAGTTAACCACCCCTACTCTTTCCTTTATCTCGTAGGGGCCTTGCCACTGAGCCAGGAATTTACTCTCCGCCGTGGGGATTAATACCAACACCCGATCCCCGGGTTTAAAGGTCCGCACGGTGGCTTGTCTATTGTAGCGGCCGCTTTGCGCGGCCTAAGCCTCCTGTAAATGCTCCTTCACAATTGGCATGACCGCGCTTATGCGGTTCTGCATACCCAAAATGTGTTCGATCACACTTTTATGGGGGGTGGGCTCTTGCTCCCATGTTTCCTTTGCCAGGTCCAACAATCCCCGGGGATGTCGCCCGTATAACAATTCAAAAGGCGAAAACCCCGTGGATGCCTGTGGCACCTCTCGTATGGCAAACATCAAATAGGGAAGCATCATATCCCAGTCTTTCCCGTCTTTTGAAATCACCCTTTTTAGCATGGTTTTCAGGGTTTTATTGAAACGCTCGACTAAACCGTCCGTCTGAGGATGATACACAGACGTACGCAACTGCTTGATCTGGAGTAGCCGGCATAGCTCTTTGGTCACTTTAGACATGAATGGGGTCCCCTGATCCGTAAGGATCTCCTTGGGCAATCCCACCCGGCAGAACACAGCAAACAACTCCCGAGCTATAAGCTTTGCTGCAGTATGTCTGGGAGGTATCGCCTCGGGATACCGGGTGGCATAGTCAACGATCACTAGGATGTGTTGGTGCCCTCGAGCGGACTTTACGAGGGGCCCCACCAGATCCATCCCTATCCGTTCAAAAGGGACTTCTATAATGGGTAACGGTACCAACGGACTGCGAAAATGGGTCAGAGGTGCGGTAAGCTGACACTCCGGGCAGGTTTCGCAGAACCGTTTTACCTCCCCAAAGACCCCGGGCCAATAGAACCTTTGCAATATTCGCTCCTGCGTTTTCTTGACCCCTAGGTGGCCACTCATCAGGTGTTTATGAGCCAAGTCGAGGACCCGCCGGCGATGCGGCTGGGGCACCACCAACTGTTCTACCCCCACGCCCCGTATTTCATCTACCCGGTAGAGTAAATCCTGTTTAAGAGCGAAATAGGGGTACCTTACCTGGGCACCGGGCAGCTGTGCCACCCTGTCAACTACTGTCACCCGACTCCGGGCATGTATTAACGTAGGGTCCTGCAGTTGGGCTGGCCCAAACGTATCCGGGGACGCCTCCAACTCCGGGATGGGCTCGACCGTCTCAGCCTCTCCTGCCAATACCTCTAGGGGCGACCTATCGGGTTCACACTCTGTCCCTATCATGGTGACCCCTACGGCAGGTGTCCCGGATTCAGGATTGTAGGGCTCAGGTCCCGGACCGACCAATATCTGAGGGGACTTAGGGGGTCCCCTCCATAAAGTCCAAAAATAGGGCAGATCCCTTCCTAGGATCACGTCATAAGGAAGAGTGTTAAGAAGTCCCACCTCATGTTGCACCTGACCGCAAGGTGCTGTGATGGTGACAATCCCCGTGGGATAGTCGCGGCGGTCCCCATGTATGCAAACCACCCCCACGGTGCGTCCTGTGGCCTTTACTTTAGCCCTCAAGGTGGATCGCACAAGGGTCACTAAGCTTCCGGAATCCAACAATCCTGTAACCGGACATCCATTCACCTGTATTTGGCACAAGTGGGGCTCCGTCTCTGGGGAGACCAGGTCAGCGGTACACACCACCTGAGCATACATTGAACCCCGCCGGGTAACCCCACAATCCATGGGCTCCGTGGTGAGTGGACACTGGGCTTCCATATGTCCCACCCGCTGGCACCGCCAACATCTAATGGGGACGGAAACCCCCTTGACGGGTTGTCGTTTAGGGTACAGAACCTTCCGGACCTCAGGAATGGCGGCCGCGGCCTCAGACGGGACAGTAGGGGACTCCTGCACCGTTGTCAGTGGTGGGTCCTTGGCCCTAGGCTTGGAGGGGCCGGACCGATGGGCGGTACGCAAAGTCTCAGTGTCCCGTATCAAGTCCTGCGTAGCCACATGCCGCTCTACCAGGGACACTAATTGGTCCAGGGTACTCGGGTCACCCTGTCCGACCCACCGTTGAACGGTGACGGGTAAAGTGCGCACAAAACGATCCACTACTACCCTTTCCACCATTTGCGCCGGGCTCAGAGTGTCAGGCTGCAACCACTTTTTTACAAGATGCAACAAGTCATAGGCCTGGGAGCGTACGGGTTTGGCTTCCTCATAGAACCACTGATTTACCCGCTGAGCCCGTACATAGGTATTCACCCCCAACCGAGCCAGTATTTCGGCTTTCAGGGTCACATAGTCAATGGCGTCCTCGGTACAGAGGTCCAGGTACGCTTTTTGGGGTTCCCCCATCAGATAGGGCGACAATACCTCAGCCCACTGCGGGGTCGGCAGCTTTTCCCGCTCGGCCACCCGCTCAAACACTGCCAGGAACGCTTCCACATCATCACCCGGGGTCATCTTTTGCAACGCTTGTCTCACCGCTTTCCGGACGCTGCCGTCGTCACCCGGTCCCGGGGTTGTTGCTGCCGGTCCGGCACGGATCGACTTGGCCAGGAGAACCATCTGTTCTTGGTGCCTTTTTTCCTGCAATTGCAAGGCTTGCTGCTGACGTGCATTGGCCTGATCCATCTGTTCTTGGAGTTTTTTTTCCTGCACTTGCAAGGATTGCTGCTGACGTTCCAACGCCCGGAGCAGGTGTGCATTGGTCTGTTGCTGCTGTGCATTAGCCTGTTGTTGCTGTGCATTAGCCTCTTGTAGCTGTGCATTAGTCTGTTGCTGCAGCCTTAGTATGTCTTCCATGGCGTCGCTGGGTTTGGGCTGTAGTATAACCGCTCGAATCCAGGACATGTGCTACCGGGTCACCAGGGATGGATGCTACACCTCACCGGCTGTCATGCCCACCCATTCTCCACCATATGTGAGGTAGCACGGTCGGCTGCGCAGCAGAAGACACGGGATCCAGGCATTAAGGTTCACAGCACACGGTTTTAATGTCCAAACAAAAGTCCATAACAAAATACATGTGCCTCTCCAGCAGAGAGCTCAGGAAGTTCTGTTCACTCCCTCACACCCGGCACACCTGCCCTTGTTCCTGATTCTATTTAACCCTTCCTTCAGCCTGTAGGGAAACAGCATTAACCCTAGAGTGGATTTACTTTCTATCATGGAGTGAGCACAACCGGGGCGAGACATACCGGCCGTCATAGATAACCCCGGTCACAGTCTCACAATATACACTGCACAATACCACTTCTCCTGTCCTGTATACTGGGTGTAATCCTCAGTATCTGTATTATTCAGTATATATACACTGCACAGTACCACTTCTCCTGTCCTGTATACTGGGTGTAATCCTCAGTATCTGTATTATTCTGTATATATAAACTGCACAGTACCACTTCTCCTGTCCTGTATACTGGGTGTAATCCTCAGTATCTGAATTATTCTGTATATATAAACTGCACAGTACCACTTCTCCTGTCCTGTATACTGGGTGTAATCCTCACTATCTGTATTATTCTGTATATATACACTGCACAGTACCACTTCTCCTGTCCTGTATACTGGGTGTAATCCTCAGTATCTGTATTATTCTGTATATATAAACTGCACAGTACCACTTCTCCTGTCCTGTATACTGGGTGTAATCCTCAGTATCTGTATCATTCTGTATATATAAACTGCACAGTACCACTTCTCCTGTCCTGTATACTGGGTGTAATCCTCAGTATCTGTATTATTCTGTATATATACACTGCACAGTACCACTTCTCCTGTCCTGTATACTCGCTGTAACCCTAAGTATCTGTATTATTCTGTATATATACACTGCACAGTACCACTTCTCCTGTCCTGTATACTCGCTGTAATCCTCAGTGTCTGTATTATTCTGTATATATACACTGCACAGTACTACTTCTCCTGTCCTGTATACTGGGTGTAATCCTCAGTATCTGTATTATTCTGTATATATACATTGCACAGTACCACTTCTCCTGTCCTGTATACTGGGTATAATCCTCAGTATCTGTATTATTCTGTATATATAAACTGCACAGTACCACTTCTCCTGTCCTGTATACTGGGTGTAATCCTCAGTATCTGTATTATTCTGTATATATACACTGCACAGTACCACTACTCCTGTCCTGTATACTGGGTGTAATCCTCAGTATCTGTATTATTCTGTATATATACACTGCACAGTACCACTTCTCCTGTCCTGTATACTCGCTGTAATCCTCAGTGTCTGTATTATTCTGTATATATACACTGCACAGTACTACTTCTCCTGTCCTGTATACTGGGTGTAATCCTCAGTATCTGTATTATTTTGTATATATACACTGCACAGTACCACTTCTCCTGTCCTGTATACTGGGTGCGGTCGCACTAGTGACTTGTACAGAGGTAGAGCTATATTTTTTTCATGAACACTTATACCTCTTTTAATACATCCCATTATTTTATTAGCCCTGGCAGCAGCTGCCTGACACTGTCCACTAAAGTGAAGTTTACCATCCACCCATACACCCAAGTCTTTTTCTGTGTCTGTTTTACCCAGTGTTCTACAATTAAGTACATAATCATAAATGTTATTTCCTCTACCCAAGTGCATGACCTTACATTTATCTACATTAAACTTCAATTGCCACTTCTCAGCCCAATCCTCCAATTTACATAAATCTCCCTGTAATATAAAATGATCCTCCTCTGTATTGATTACCCTGCAGAGTTTAGTATCATCTGCAAATATTGAAATTCTACTCCGCATGCCCCCAACAAGGTCATTTATAAATATGTTGAAAAGAAGCGGGCCCAATACTGACCCCTGTGGTACCCCACTATGAACTGAGCCCCAGTCCGAGTACGTACCATTAATAACCACCCTTGGTTTCCTATCACTGAGCCAGTTTTTAACCCAGTTACACATATTTTCCCCTATCCCCATTATTCTCATTTTATGTACCAACCTTTTGTGTGGCACCGTATCAAAAGCTTTTGAAAAGTCCATATACACAACATCCACTGCATTTCCCTGGTCCAGGCTTGAACTTACCTCTTCATAGAAGCTGATCAAATTAGTTTGACAGGATCGATCCCTCATAAACCCATGTTGATACTCTGTCATAAGGTTATTTTTCTTGAGATACTCCAGTATAGCATCTCTCAAGAAACCCTCAAGGATTTTACCAACCGTAGAGGTTAAACTTACCGGCCTATAATTTCCCGGCTCAGTTTTTGTCCCCTTTTTGAATATTGGCACCACATTTGCTATGCGCCAGTCCTGCGGTACCGACCCTGTGATTAAGGAATCTGAGAAGATTAAAAATAATGGTCTATCTATCACAGACCTCAATTCCTGTAGTACTCTGGGGTGTAGCCATCCGGGCCCGGAGATTTGTCAACCTTAGTGATTTCGAGGCGGCGGCGTACTTCCTGCTGGGTTAAGCAGGTAATATTCCAGGGTGAATTTATGGTATCACTGGTCATGTCATCTGCCATGGCATTTTCTTGTATAAAAACCGTAGAAAAAAAGTAAATCAGCAGGTTGGCTTTACCCTCATCCCCTTCCACCATTTCACCAAGACTATTTTTAAGGGGACCAACACTATCGCTTTTCAGTTTTTTACTGTTTATGTAGTTAAAGAATATTTTAGGATTATTTTTACTTTCTCTCGCAATGATTCTCTCTGTCTCAAACTTAGCTAACTTAATTTGCTTTTTACATATTTTATTTAATTTTCTATAATTATATAATGCGTCATCACTACCTACCCTCTTTAATTCTTTTAAGTCTTTCTGTTCTTCTTTTATTGCTTCCCTTACAGCTTTATTTAGCCATAGGGGTTTCCTCCTATTTCTAGCATGTTTGTTCCCATATGGTATATTTTCTGCACAAGCCCTATTCAGGATGCTCATAAAAGTCTCCCATTTGCTTTGTGTACTTTTATTACTTAGTACATCATCCCAGTTTATTGCACTAAGATCATCTCTCAACCGTTTAAAATTTGCTTTCCTGAAGTTTAGTGTCCTTGTAGACCCTCTACTAGACATCTTACTAAAGAATACATGAAAACTTATTATTTTGTGATCACTATTCCCCAAGTAACCCCTAACTTGTATATTTGATATGCGGTCTGGCCTATTGGTTAGTACAAGGTCTAGTAGTGCTCCCCCTCTTGTGGGGTCCTGTACCATTTGTGAAAGGTAATTATCTTTCATTGTTATCAAAAATCTATTTCCTTTGCTGGAACTGCAAGTTTCTGTTCCCCAATTTATATCAGGATAGTTAAAGTCCCCCATAATAATTACCTCTCCGAGACTCGTTGCTTTATCAATTTGCTTTATGAGGAGATTCTCTACCTCTTCCATAATATTCGGCGTCTTATAGCACACCCCTATCAGTATTTTATTATTCATTCTCCCCCCCTTATCTCCACCCATAGGGACTCTACATTCTCAGTACCCTCACATATGTTGTCACGCAGGATGGGTTTTAAGGATGATTTTACATATAGACACACACCTCCCCCTCGCTTATTTGTACGGTCATTCCTGAATAGGCTATAACCCTGTAAATTAACAGCCCAGTCATAGCTCTCATCCAGCCATGTCTCTGATATCCCCACTATATCATAATTTTCTTCCAACAATATTAATTCTAATTCCTCCACCTTATTTGTGAGGCTTCGGGCATTAGTGTACATGCACGTTACGTATGACTCTGTACCTGTATTCCTGCTTACTGTATTAACTGTCCTAACCCTTCCCCCTGTACCACCCCCAATTTCATTACTTGTGCCCTGGTCACTATCTGCACTACATTCCCCTTCTATAAAGTGAATACCCTCGCCCCCCATTCCTAGTTTAAACACTCCTCCAACCTTCTAGCCATTTTCTGCCCCAGCAGAGCTGCACCTTCCCCATTAAGATGCAGCCCATCCCTAGCATAGAATCTGTAGCCAACTGAAAAGTCGGCCCAATTCTCCAGGAGCCCAAAACCCTCTTTCCTACACCAATTCCTGAGCCACCTGTTAACCTCCCTGATCTCTCTTTGCCTCTCTGGTGTGGCTCGTGGCACAGGTAGTATTTCCGAAAATACCACCTTTGAGGTCCATGCTTTAAGCTTACAACCTAATTCTTTGAAATCATCTTTAAGGACCTTCCACCTACCTCTAACTTTGTCATTTGTGCCAATGTGTACAATGACCGCTGGGTCCTCCCCAGCCCCTCCCAGTAATCTGTCAACCCGATCAGCAATGTGCCGAACTCGAGCGCCAGGAAGACAACACACTGTTCGGCGATCCCTGTCTTTGTGACAGATTGCCCTATCTGTCCCCCTAATAATTGAGTCCCCCACTACCAGTACCTGTCTTGCCTGCCCTGCACTCCTATTCCCCCCCTTACTGGAGCAGACACTCCTCTGGCGTTCAGAGGTCATGCCTTGCTGCAGCAATGCTACCCCTGTAATGACATCCCCCTCATCTGCCAAGTTTGCAAACCTATTGGGGTGTGTCAGTTCAGGACTAGCCTTCCTAGCACTTTTCCCTTTACCCCCCTTTCTAACTGTCACCCAGCTACCTACCTCACCGTCCTACCGCTCCCTACTACGATCCTCCCCCACATCTGACCCAGCAAGCTGCTGCTCAGTGAGCAGCAAACTCCTCTCCATATTGCTAATGCATCTCAGAGTTGCCAGCTGCTCATTTAGATCCAGTAACTGGGCTTTCAAATGTGCAACTTGCACACATCTCGAACAACAGTATGCACCCTCGAACGGCTTTTCAAGGACTGCATACATGAGACAAGATGTACACTGGATCGCATTAGCAATAGTGGAGCACATTTTCTAATGGGGATAGCACTAAACAAATGTTAAGTAATTAAACAACTAAATACAAACAATTCTACTCACACTTACTTTTGCTCACACTTTGCTCACTCACGCTCACAATGAAGAAGATAGGCTAAAATTCGCGCGCCATATTCGCGCGAATATGCAAATTATCCTCGCAAGACTCCTTCCCTGGTTTTCAGAAGTCTTCCTTCCGGCTGTAACGGCCAAAACCCGGTTCTCCTTGAGCTCGCGGTGACTCTTCACTTATCCCAGAAGGCACTGGGAATATGCAAATTATCCTCACAAGACTCCTTCCCTGGTTTTGAGAAGTCTTCCTTCCGGCTGTAACGGCCAAAACCCGGTTCTCCTTGAGCTCGCGGTTACTCTTCACTTATCCCAGAAGGCACTGGGAATATGCAAATTATCCTCGCAAGACTCCTTCCCTGGTTTTCAGAAGTCTTCCTTCCGGCTGTAACGGCCAAAACCCGGTTCTCCTTGAGCTCGCGGTGACTCTTCACTTATCCCAGAAGGCACTGGGAATATGCAAATTATCCTCGCAAGACTCCTTCCCTGGTTTTCAGAAGTCTTCCTTCCGGCTGTAACGGCCAAAACCCGGTTCTCCTTGAGCTCGCGGTGACTCTTCACTTATCCCAGAAGGCACTGGGAATATGCAAATTATCCTCGCAAGATTCCTTCCCTGGTTTTCAGAAGTCTTCCTTCCGGCTGTAACGGCCAAAACC
The DNA here is from genome assembly GCF_048569485.1 of Anomaloglossus baeobatrachus. Lineage (NCBI taxonomy): Eukaryota > Metazoa > Chordata > Amphibia > Anura > Aromobatidae > Anomaloglossus > Anomaloglossus baeobatrachus. Next base: position 693,936,402 of record NC_134356.1, read on the forward strand.
CGGTTCTCCTTGAGCTCGCGGTGACTCTTCACTTATCCCAGAAGGCACTGGGAATATGCAAATTATCCTCGCAAGACTCCTTCCCTGGTTTTCAGAAGTCTTCCTTCCGGCTGTAACGGCCAAAACCCGGTTCTCCTTGAGCTCGCGGTGACTCTTCACTTATCCCAGAAGGCACTGGGAATATGCAAATTATCCTCGCAAGACTCCTTCGTATAAAAAAAAACATTTTTTTATAATAAAAACCCTCGACACCAGCTCATTCACCAATTTATTTTAAAAAATAAAATCTTTGAAGTGTCGATGCCATCCACAAAGAAGTCCCACAATGTTTCTCCAAACCTAAAGTGAAAGACATAAAAAGAGAGACTTATTAAAGAAAAAAGATAAGAGGCATCCTCATTCACCAATTTATTAGCCCTCAAAACCCTAGTTTGGTCTGCTATAATCCATATGTAAGTCTCACGTTGTTCCTTGACTTACTGCCCAACCTATGAAGAACAGATTGTCCCCTAATAGGCTAAGGCAGCAGCTGCTGCTGCCTCTTATGTCGTGCTGTGTGAGAATCATGTCAGTGAACTTTGATAACCTCATGAGGTTATTATTAATATTATTATTTATTATTATAGTGCCATTTATTCCATGGTGCTTTATAAGTGAAAGAGGGTATACGTACAACAATCATTAACAGTACAAAACAGACTGGTATAGGAGGAGAGAGGACCCTGCCCGCGAGGGCTCACACTCTACAAGAGGAGAGAGGACCCTGCCCGCGAGGGCTCACAGTCTACAGGAGGAGAGAGGACCCAGCCTGCGAGGGCTCACAGTCTACAGGAGGAGAGAGGACCCTGCCCGATAGGGCTCACAGTCTACAAGATGAGAGAGGACCCTGTCCGCGAGGGCTCACACTCTACAAGAGGAGAGAGGACCCTGCCCGCGAGGGCTCACAGTCTACAGGAGGAGTGAGGACCCAGCTTGCGAGGGCTCACAGTCTACAAGAGGAGAGAGGACCCTGCCCGAGAGGGCTCACAGTCTACAGGAGGAGAGAGGACCCTGCCCGCGAGGGCTCTCAGTCTACAGGAGGAGAGAGGACCCTGCCCGTGAGGGCTCACAGTCTACAGATAATGGGTCATGGTACGATAGGTGAGGACAGAGCTGGTTGCGCAGTGGTCTACTGGACTGAGGGGTATAGGTTCCTGCAGGTCACAGCATGTGGGTCACACAGTGGCATGTGAACTTTCCCAGGCATTGACACCTGGCAACGTCATGAGTTCACCGCGGTTCACTGCCCACGATGGTCTGCAGGCTGCAGCTGTCTGCTTTAGCTTAGCTGGCTACCAAAAATAAGGGAACCTCACGTCTGTTTTTTTTTTTAAATATTGAATATTATTTTTCTTTGTCGCTCCATTGGGAGACCCAGACAATTGGTGTATAGGCTATGCCTCCGGAGGCCGCACAAAGTATTACACTAAAAGTGTAAAGCCCCTCCCCTTCTGCCTATACACCCCCCGTGCTCCCACGGGCTCCTCAGTTTTTTGCTTTGTGCGAAGGAGGCAGACATGCACGCATAGCTCCACAGATTAGTCAGCAGCAGCTGCTGACTATGTCGGATGGAAGAAAAGAGGGCCCGTAACAGGGCCCCCAGCATGCTCCCTTCTCACCCCACTGTGTCGGCGGTGTTGTTAAGGTTGAGGTATCCATTGCGGGTACGGAGGCTGGAGCCCACATGCTGTTTTCCTTCCCCATCCCCCTTAGGGCTCTGGGTGAAGTGGGATCCTATCGGTCTCCAGGCACTGAGACCGTGCTCCATCCACAGCCCCTGGGGATTCTGCTGGATAAGGAGCCGAGTATCGTCAGGGACATGGCCCTGCTACTTTGAGGTACTCTGTGTCCCCGTGGGGACCGCGCACAGAAACACTCCAGCATTGCTGGGTGTGTTAGTGCGCCGGGGACCGCGGCGCTGACCGCACTTGTGCCATCACATGCTGCAGCGTGGCTGGGTGTGTAGTGTATTGGGGACTACCGCGCTGACCGCCGCTGCCATTGTTATACATTCGGCGCGGCTGGGACTGTTAGTGCGCCGGGGACATCCGCGCCGACCGCGCTTATACGGCGGCCGCGCTTATAACTATAGTCCCCGGCTTCTGCGGCCTAGTCTCATTCTCTTCCCGCCCCCAGGCCTGCCAGTCAGGGGAAGGGCGGGACGCTGTACAGAATGTCAGCACTGAGGGCGGGAGCATGCTTTGCATACTCCTCCCCCCTCACTGTGCACAGTGGGGCACCAGTTTCCCGCACTTTCTAGGGCACGCCCACGGCCCCCTCCTTTCCTCAGGACGCCGGCAGCCATTCCTGTCAGCTCTTCTGACGCTGGAGAGGGGAGACAAGCTCTGGGAGACCCAGGCAGGGATTCTGGTGGCCACACAACCGCTTTGAGCGGCCGGTAAGCAGCACCTCAGGTGCTGGCCCCACTTGTGCAGAAGTGTACTTATAGATTATATGATTATAGGCTATACTTTACACTGTATAGTGCACGGTTGATTTTTGGCTATATACCCTCCTGGGTTGCTCAGGGGAGGCAACAGCATGGCGCCCACAAGAAGCAGGGGTGCCAAAACACAGGCTTACTATGCTGCCTGCGCCGCATGTACGGCTTCACTACCGGCAGGTTCCACTGACCCTCATTGTGTGCACTGCTCGGCCCCTGTGGCACTTACTCAGCCGGAGCCTCTGCTAAGGGTGGCCCAGGGGGAACCACCTGCTAACACTGTCCAGGTGACAGGGACGGAGTTTACAGTTTTTACTGAAAGGCTTTCTGAGACTATGGCTAAGATACTAGAAGCTTTGCAGTCCAGACCGGTATCTCAGACCATGGGCACTGTGGAATCATTGCCCCCTGGTTCCCCTCAGTTGGAACAACCATGTCCTCCCGGGGTGTCTCATAGATCCCAGGGTGAGGTCTCTGACACGGACCGCAGTCCCAGACCGCCTAAGCGAGCTCGCTGGGAAATTCCCTCGACATCATCACATTGTTCAGGGTCTCAGCGGGAGGACTCTCTGTATGGTGAAGCGGAGGTAGCTGATCAGGATTCTGATCCTGAGGCTGCTCTCAACCTTGATACTCCTGATGGGGACGCCATAGTGAATGATCTTATCGCGTCCATAAATCAAATGTTGGATATTTCTCCCTCAGCTCCTCCAGTAGAGGAGTCAGCTTCTCAACAGGAGAAATTCCATTTCAGGTTCCCCAAGCATACAACGAGTATGTTTCTGGACCACTCTGACTTCAGAGAGGCAGTCCAGAAACACCGGGCTTGTCCAGATAAGCGTTTTTCTAAGCGCCTTAAGGATACACGTTATCCCTTCCCCCCTGACGTGGTCAAGGGCTGGACTCAGTGTCCCAAGGTGGATCCTCCAATCTCCAGACTGGCGGCTAGATCCATAGTTGCAGTTGAAGATGGGGCTTCACTCAAGGATGCCACTGACAGACAGATGGAGCTCTGGTTGAAATCCATCTTTGAAGCTATCGGCGCGTCTTTTGCTCCAGCATTCGCAGCCGTATGGGCACTCCAAGCTATCTCAGCGGGTCAAGCGCAAATTGACGCACTCACACGTACGTCTGCGCCGCAAGTGGCTTCCATAACATCCCAAACGTCGGCATTTGCGTCCTACGCTATTAATGCTGTCCTGGACTCTGCGAGCTGTACGGCAGATGCAGCCGACAATTCGGTGGCAATACGCAGGGCCTTGTGGCTACGGGAATGGAAGGCAGATTCGGCTTCCAAAAAGTGCTTAACCGGTTTGCCATTTTCTGGCGACCGTTTGTTTGGTGAGAGATTAGATGAAATCATCAAGCAATCCAAGGGAAAGGAAACATCCTTACCCCAGGCCAAACCAAACTTACCCCAACAGAGGAGGGGACAGTCGAGGTTTCGGTCCTTTCGGGGTGCGGGCAGGTCCCAATTCTCCTCGTCCAAAAGGCCTCAGAAGGATCAGAGGAACTCCGATTCATGGCGGTCTAATGGTCCTGTCACACACAGAGATAAATCTTTGGCAGATCTGTGGTTGCAGTGAAATTGTGGACAATCAGTGCCAGGTTTGTGGCTGTGTACAAATGGAACAATATGTCCATGATTTCACTGCAACCACAGATCTGCCAAAAATTTATCTCTGTGTGTGACGGGGCCTTAAGTCACGCCCTAAAAAGACCGCCGGAGGTGCCGCTACCAAGGCGGCTTCCTCATGACTTACGGCCACTTCACACCGCATCCTCGGTCGGTGGCAGGCTCTCCCGCTTTTGCGACACCTGGCTGCCACAGGTAAAGGACCGTTGGGTGAGAGACATTCTGTCTCACGGTTACAGGATAGAGTTCAGCTCTCATCCTCCGACTCGATTCTTCAAAACATCTCCGCCTCCCGAGCGAGCCGATGCTCTTCTGCAGGCACTGGGCACTCTGAAGGCAGAAGGAGTGGTGGTCCCTGTTCCTCTTCAGCAACAGGGTCACGGTTTTACTCCAACCTGTTTGTGGTTCCAAAGAAGGACGGGTCTTTCCGTCCTGTCCTGGACCTAAAACTGTTCAGTTCGTGGCACTGCCGTTCGGCCTGGCGACAGCCCCACGGGTTTTCACCAAGGTCATGGCTACAGTACTCGCGGTCCTCCACTCTCATGGTCACTCGGTGATCCCTTACTTAGACGATCTGCTGGTCAAGGCTCCCTCTCAAGAGGCATGCCAGCACAGCCTCACCGCTACTCTGGAGACTCTCCAGAGTTTCGGGTGGATCATCAATTTTCCAAAGTCAAATCTGACACCGGCCCAATCGCTGACGTATCTTGGCATGGAGTTTCATACCCTCTCAGCGATAGTGAAGCTTCCGCTGAACAAGCAGCGTTCACTACAGACGGGGGTGCAATCTCTCCTTCAAGGTCAGTCACACCCCTTGAGGCGCCTCATGCACTTCCTGGGGAAGATGGTGGCAGCAATGGAGGCAGTTCCTTTCGCGCAGTTTAACCTGCGTCCTCTTCAATGGGACATCCTACGCAAATGGGACAGGAAGCCGACGTCCCTCGACAGGAACGTCTCCCTCTCTCAGGCAACCAAAGCTTCCCTTCGGTGGTGGCTTCTTCCCACTTCATTGTCGAAAGGGAAATCCTTCCTACCCCCATCCTGGGCGGTGGTCACGACGGACGCGAGTCTGTCAGGGTGGGGAGCAGTCTTTCTCCACCACAGGGCTCAGGGTACGTGGACCCAGCAAGAGTCCTTACTTCAGATCAATGTTCTGGAGATCAGGGCAGTGTATCTTGCCCTGAAAGCGTTCCAGCAGTGGCTGGAAGGCAAGCAGATCCGAATTCAGTCGGACAACTCCACAGCGGTGGCTTACATCAACCACCAAGGAGGAACACGCAGTCGGCAAGCCTTCCAGGAAGTCCGGCGGATTTTGATGTGGGTGGAAGCCACGGCCTCCACCATCTCCGCAGTTCACATCCCAGGCGTGGAAAACTGGGAAGCAGATTTTCTCAGTCGCCAGGGCATGGACGCAAGGGAATGGTCCCTTCACCCGGACGTGTTTCAGGAGATCTGTTGCCGCTGGGGGATGCCGGACGTCGACCTAATGGCGTCCCGGCACAACAACAAGTTCACGGCATTCATGGCACGTTCTCACGATCACAGAGCTCTGGCGGCAGACGCCTTAGTTCAAGATTGGTCGCAGTTTCAACTCCCTTATGTGTTTCCTCCGCTGGCACTGTTGCCCAGAGTGTTACGCAAGATCAGGGCCGACTGCCGCCGCGCCATCCTCGTCGCTCCAGACTGGCCGAGGAGGTCGTGGTACCCGGATCTGTGGCATCTCACGGTCGGCCAACCGTGGGCACTACCAGACCGACCAGACTTACTGTCTCAAGGGCCGTTTTTCCATCTGAATTCTGCGGCCCTCAACCTGACTGTGTGGCCATTGAGTCCTGGATCTTAGCGTCTTCAGGATTATCCCAGGAGGTCATTGCCACTATGAGACAGGCTAGGAAACCAACGTCCGCCAGGATCTACCACAGGACGTGGAAAATATTCCTGTCATGGTGCTCTGCTCGGGGTTTTTCTCCCTGGCCATTTGCCTTGCCCACTTTCCTGTCCTTTCTTCAGTCCGGATTGGAAAAGGGTTTGTCACTCGGCTCCCTTAAGGGACAAGTCTCTGCGCTCTCTGTGTTTTTTCAGAAGCGCCTGGCCAGACTTCCACAGGTACGCACGTTCCTGCAGGGGGTTTGTCACATCGTTCCTCCTTACAAACGTCCGTTGGAACCCTGGGATCTGAACAGGGTGCTGATGGTTCTTCAGAAACCACCGTTCGAGCCAATGAGGGATATTTCTCTCGCACGCCTTTCGCAGAAAGTGGTTTTCCTAGTAGCAGTCACTTCACTTCGGAGAGTGTCTGAGCTGGCAGCTCTGTCATGCAAAGCCCTCTTCCTGGTGTTTCACCAGGACAAGGTGGTTCTGCGTCCGGTTCCGGAATTTCTCCCTAAGGTGGTATCCCCCTTTCATCTCAATCAGGATATCTCCTTACCCTCTTTTTGTCCTCATCCAGTTCACCAATGTGAAAAGGATTTGCACTTGTTAGATCTGGTGAGAGCACTCAGACTCTACATTTCTCGTACGGCGCCCCTGCGCCGCTCGGATGCACTCTTTGTCCTTGTCGCTGGCCAGCGTAAAGGGTCACAGGCTTCCAAATCAACCCTGGCTCGGTGGATCAAGGAACCAATTCTCGAAGCTTACCGTTCTGCTGGGCTTCCGGTTCCCTCAGGGCTGAAGGCCCATTCTACCAGAGCCGTGGGTGCGTCCTGGGCTTTGAGGCACCAGGCTACGGCTCAGCAGGTGTGTCAGGCGGCTACCTGGTCGAGCCTGCACACTTTCACGAAACACTATCAGGTGCATACCTATGCTTCGGCAGATGCCAGCCTAGGTAGGCGAGTCCTTCAGGCGGCGGTTGCCCACCTGTAGGACGGAGCCGTTACAGCTCTATTATGAGGTATTATTTACCCACCCAGGGACTGCTTTTGGACGTCCCAATTGTCTGGGTCTCCCAATGGAGCGACAAAGAAGAAGGGAATTTTGTTTACTTACCGTAAATTCCTTTTCTTCTAGCTCCAATTGGGAGACCCAGCACCCGCCCCTGTTTTTTTGTGTACACATGTTGTTCATGTTGAATGGTTTCAGTTCTCCGATATTCCTTCGGATTGAATTTACTTTAAACCAGTTTATAATTTTTTTCCTTCTTCTTGCTTTTGCACCAAAACTGAGGAGCCCGTGGGAGCACGGGGGGTGTATAGGCAGAAGGGGAGGGGCTTTACACTTTTGGTGTAATACTTTGTGCGGCCTCCGGAGGCATAGCCTATACACCAATTGTCTGGGTCTCCCAATTGGAGCTAGAAGAAAAGGAATTTACGGTAAGTAAACAAAATTCCCTTCTTTTTAAATATTGAATATTAAATTCAAGGACAAATACCCTTTATTTCCTTATGAAAGGCACTAAAGAATGCAAACTTAGAATCTGAAGGGGTTGGGACATTAAATATATACAGTGCCTACAAGTAGTATTCAACCCCCTGCAGATTTAGCAGGTTTGATAAGATGCAGATAAGTTAGAGCCTGCAAACTTCAAATAGGAGCAGGATTTATTAACAGATGCATAAATCTTACAAACCAACAAGTTATGTTGCTCAGTTAAATTTTAATAAATTTTCAACATAAAAGTGTGGGTCAATTATTATTCAACCCCTAGGTTTAATATTTTGTGGAATAACCCTTGTTTGCAATTACAGCTAATAATCGTCTTTTATAAGACCTGATCAGGCCGACACAGGTCTCTGGAGTTATCTTGGCCCACTCCTCTATGCAGATCTTCTCCAAGTTATCTAGGTTCTTTGGGTGTCTCATGTGGACTTTAATCTTGAGCTTCTTCCACAAGTTTTCAATTGGGTTAAGGTCAGGAGACTGACTAGGCCACTGCAATACCTTGATTTTTTCCCTCTTGAACCAGGCCTTGGTTTTCCTGGCTGTGTGCTTTGCGTCGTTGTCTTGTTGGAAGATGAAATGACGACCCATCTTAAGATCCTTGATGGAGGAGCAGAGGTTCTTGGCCATAATCTCCAGGTAGGCCGTGCTATCCATCTTCCCATGGATGCGGACCAGATGGCCAGGCCCCTTGGCTGAGAAACAGCCCCACAGCATGATGCTGCTACCACCATGCTTGACTGTAGGGATGGTATTCTTGGGGTCGTATGCAGTGCCATCCAGTCTCCAAACGTCACGTGTGTGGTTGGCACCAAAGATCTCGATCTTGTTCTCATCAGACCAGAGAACCTTGAACCAGTCTGTCTCAGAGTCCTCCAAGTGATCATGAGCAAACTGTAGACAAGCCTTGACATGACGCTTTGAAAGTAAAGGTTCCCCTACGGGCTCGTCTGGAACGGAGACCATTGCGGTGGAGTACATTACTTATGGTATTGAGTGAAACCAATGTCCCCACTGCCATGAGATATTCCCGGAGCTCCTTCCTTGTTGTCCTTGGGTTAGCCTTGACTCTTTGGACAAGCCTGACCTCGGCATGGGTGGAAACTTTCAAAGGCTGTCCAGGCCGTGGAAGGCTAACAGTAGTTCCATAAGCCTTCCACTTCCGGATGATGCTCCCAACAGTGGAGACAGGTAGGCCCAACTCCTTGGAAAGGGTTTTGTACCCCTTGCCAGCCTTGTGACCCTCCACGATCTTGTCTCTGATGGTCTTGGAATGCTCCTTTGTCTTTCCCATGTTGACCAAGTATGAGTGCTGTTCACAAGTTTGGGGAGGGTCTTAATTAGTCAGAAAAGGCTGGAAAAAGAGATAATTAATCCAAACATGTGAAGCTCATTGTTCTTTGTGCCTGAAATACTTCTTAATACTTTAGGGGAACCAAACAGAATTCTGGTGGTTTGAGGGGTTGAATAATAAATGACCCTCTGAATAAACTTTTCACAATTTAAAAAAAAATTAAAAAAAAAGAAATAATATTCTTTTTTGCTGCATTTCCCACTTCCAGGCTGATCTACAGTCCAAATGTCACAATGCCAAGTTAATTCCGAATGTGTGAACCTGCTAAATCTGCAGGGGGTTGAATACTACTTGCAGGCACTGTATGTGTTTCACCTCTATCTCTCTATCTATTTATCCATGTTTCTATCTAGCTTTTGAAATGATGTAAAAGATCATGTTAAAAATGGATGTCACAAGAGCATCACATGGATGACACATGGACGTCACACGGAGAGTAGGCGAGGGGGAAAATGCACTCACAAGACATATGGAAAGACACTTGCATTTCCCTCGCATCTCACTGCAAGACAGTTCAGGAGCAACAATGGAGCCATATGTCTAATGCAGATGTAATTGAACCCTTAACCAGATTTTATTTTTTGAAAAATAGCAAAAAAGGAGTTTTTGTTAAGTTTTAAAAAGTATCTTTATCTAAATTACACTGACATGTGCACTACAGATATAATCATTAAAGATCATGAATTTTAAATCATGAATATGAGGTGACAGTCAAGCTGATAACCGGTATCAATGGTGATGCAGGTGAATACATTAAAGGGTCCCAAAAAGGTTAGCCAGCTTTATCCTCATATCTAATTATTCCCTGTATCCATCAGAATATAACATAAATAAAACTCCAAGAAGCTATGACTTACCCATATGGGAAATGCCTCCACCAAAGCACCACCAATGACCTGCTTCGACGCGCGTTTCATCCGTGTTTCTTTTTGGATGTAAAATTCCGCTGAAGTCAGTAAAGTGACTAAAGTAGTATGACTTTGGATATTTCTCTGATGACACTCTCTTGTAGTCACCTGAAATATAAATTGTAATTCGTGTTTAGTGTTATTTATTGAAGATGTTCATTTCTCACATTAAAAAGACAACTGCTCAGAAAAGACTTTTATAACCTGCAGAGACATTATCATGTTTAATTAATCTAATCAAAATGGAACATGTTCTCTTCACAGCCGCTGGCGCTCACTTCATGGCAGAAGTTGTGGTAAATAACCATTGAAGTCCGTGATTATGAGAAAAGTATAGGAAGAATCTGCCAGCAATCTGCTAAGTAACCTGCAAAAGTCAATGACCCAATCTGCGTGAGAAGAAGATGGCGCGGACATTACAGGAGCTGCTGGTAAAGGCTTTGGAGAAGCTGAGTGACCAAGGTTTCCAGAGATTTGTAGATAAACTGAGGGATTGGAAAGTAAGAAAAGAATATAAAAGGATTCAAGAACATGTCATAACTGGGAAAAATCCAGAAAGTATTGCTCATGTGATTATTGAAAGTTACAGACAGGCCTATGGGGCTGAGGTGACCCTGGCTGTTCTAGAAGACATAGGCGAGAGCAAAGTCCGGCAGGAACTCCAGCATGACCTGAAAGAAGGTAAGAAATCATAATTTGTATCTTCAGCATGGTTTATATTAACTTTACAATGATGAGTTTAAAGGTTTTCTCCTGCCCTTCCATAGCATGGATAGAAACAAGGCTTACACCTTCTCTAGTGTCTCAGCATGGGGGAAGCCATATCTTTTACCACATATACAAGGTAGGGAGAAATAAGCGTAGCATGCCTCCGTCCTCCTAGTTACATCAAGTTTAATGATTGTCGTAGAGGTTACATAGTATTGTAGATGATGGTGTCAGTTCTATGCACAAATTTGGTGGCCTCAGTTATAAAGGGCCATTTACACGCTGCGACATCGGTAACGATATATCGTCGGGGTCGCAGTGTTTGTGACGCACATCCGGCGTCATTACCGACATCGCAGCGTGTAACACCTAGGAGCGACCTTAAACAATCGCAAAAGAGGTAAAAATCGTTGGTCTGTGATACGTTGTTCATTTACCAAAAATCGTTGTCTGGTCAGTAGAGAGGTTGATCGTCGTCCCTGCGGCATCACACATCGCTATGTGTGACACCACAGGAACGATGACCAACTCCTTACCTGCGTCCACCGGCAATGAGGAAAAAGGAGGTGGGCGAGATGTTCGGCCGCTCATCTCCACCCTTCTGCTTCGATAGGACGGCTGCCGCGTGAAGTCGCTGTGACGCCACACGAACCGCCCCCTTAGAAAGGAGGCGGTTTGCCGGCCACAATAAAGTCGCAGGGCAGGTAAGTCTATGTGATGGGTGTAAGCGATGTTGTGAATTAAGAAATAACATCTGGAACACCAATTCTGAGTCTGAACTGGGTGCAAAAACCTAAAAAATCAGACTCAGAATTGGAGTTCCAAACGTTATTTCTTAAGTGATTTGTAGTCTTTTGTTTGTGAACCCGGCCCCACCACACCTATTGCCAGTCCACATAATACGTATATATAGCCTGGGTCTCAGCTTCCCATACACGGTAAGTTTTTTAACTGCATGAGAGGACACACACAAGCTAGGGACCCCAACGTAGAGAAATACTTTGGCGTAGTGTTGGGGTCTATTGCATTGATCAATTCAGTAGCTAAATTTCTCTTGATTCATATGTTCATGGCAGTAATGCAGGTTCCATTTTTCACATTTTCACTCTTACATATAGCTATTGGATTTTTCATGTCAGTATTCACACAGCAGTTTCTGCTTTTCATATATTCCCCTTACATAGTCACTGGTGTGCATACCTTCTCTCCATATAATAAGCGATTTTGTGCACCATGACGCACAACCGACGGGGGCGGGTACGCTTGCTAGCGATATCGCAGTGTATAAAGCACCCTTTAGTCTCAGCATTATGTGGAAACCACTGATGAGAGCTTCCTACAAAAGACCTCCCATCCTTTTTGCCAAGCTGGACCCTTAAAAATCAACAGACCGCAAAATGCAATATATAAGCAAACCATCAATAGACGATACGTCTGCCAAGATAGAAACAATGTTTTCTTGTTTTGCATACCTCATTGTTCGATTGAAAAGGTTAAGTAAAAGCATTTGTCGGCTTTATAACTTATGTAGGACAAGCGACTTCCTGCACTATGCACGCACAGTTGTTCAGCTATTGCTGTGTGCACAGGCAGTGATTGAGATAACAAAGCTTTCCATTTTCTGAAGCATTGTCATATTGGTAGTAATTGCCTACACAGAGCGCAGCAGCCAATGACACGCTCATCCCGACTGCTGCGCTCTGCAGAAATAAAACCAACAGAAATACAGTCATTGTCAAAAATGTTGGCAGCCTTAAAAATGTTCCAGAAAATAAATTATTGCTCACCATAAAATGATTGCACTTATACATGTTTCACTATACCTGGTGTATTTCCTTTGTGTGTACTGGGACATCACAAAAAAAAAGAAAAAATGCAAATTGGACATCATTTCACATAAAACACCAACAATTGGGCAGGAAAAAAAAATGTGGCCTCATCAGCTTAATATTTGCCCCCCCCCCCCTTTACCCTTTTGATAACTGCAATCAATCACCTCCGTTAACTGTCCACAAGCTTCTTACTCCTCTCACCTGGAATTTCTGACTACTTTTATAATCTGCTCCAGGTCTCTCATAGTTGAAGGTATATTCTCCCAACAGCAAGTTTAAGATCTCTCCACAGGTGACAATGGGATTTAGATTGGACTCATTGCGACCTCTTCAGAGCTCTACACCACTTTTCCATCCATTTTTTGGGCTTCATGAAGTGTTTGGGGTCATTGTCCTGCTGGAGACCCCTGATCTAGGACTATACCTGGCTTTATGACACTGGGCTCTACATTGCCACCCCAAATCCTTTTCGTAATCTTAAGATTTCATTTTGTCTTGCACACAGTCAATGCCCCCAGTGCCAGAGGCAGCAAAACAACCTCAAACATCTTGGACCTCCACCATATGTGAATGTAGGTCCTGTGTTCTTTTCTGTTTAGGCCTCATTCCATTTTCGGTAAATTTCTGTAGAATGATGTACTTTACCAAAAAGCTCTAATTTGGTTTAATCACAAGACATTTTCCCAGAAGGATTTTGGTTACTCACGTACATTTTGGCAAACAGCAGTCTAACTTATTTCTGTCTCTATGTCAGCAGTGGGGTCCTCCTGAGTCTCCTCAATAGCATTTTAGTTCATTCAGATATGGACGAATAGTTTGCACTGAAAGCAATAGCCACTGAGCCTGCAGGGCAGCTTGAATTTTTATGGAACTTGATTGGGGCTTATCCACCATTCGGACCTTTGGGCTGGACTCAAACAAACGTATGTAAAAACGGTCCCATTCTCGTCCAGGAGAGTAGGATGTTTTTTTCTCACTTGTCATCCTTGTGCTCTCAGTGTGCTGTCCGTGTGCAATCCGTTTTTTTCCTCAGCAGCTATTACTCATTTACAGTCATTTACAGGACCATTTACAGTCCTGCACAGGAGCATTTACAGTGTTCTCTGCTACATGATAGAATTGCATCCATAAAAACAGTGTCACTAGGAAGGTCCGTGTGCCGTCCGTGTGACGTCCGTTTTTTTCTCACACCAATTGACTTGTATTGGCGAGTCTCGGACGTTTTCAGGATACAATCGCAGCATGTTGCGACTTTTGTCGCATCCAGAATCTGGATGCAAAAAAAACCTGACCAACTGCTGTGCCTCATTGACTAACATTGGTCAGAATGCAATGCGAGAGTTTCTTGCATTGTACTCGTCCGAGTTATACGCTCGCGTGAGCGTACCCTTATAGCAACTTTTCATCAGTTTTTCTCTGCCGTTCACGTCCAGGGAGATTAGCTACAGTGCCATGGGTTTTAAACTTCTTGACTGTGTTCTGCACCATGGACAAAGGAACATCAAGATTTCTGGAGATGGACTTGTAACCCTGAGATTGTTAATATTTTAACTATTTTGGTTCTCAAGTCATCCGACAAATTTCTTCTCCTCTTGCACCACCAGTCTTTTGTGCACTGTCATACAGTCTGTGTGCACTCGCCTTTGTGATGTACATGAGCTCACATATTCTGGTAGACTAACGTGCCATTTCTGGCTTTATATCTGCAGTGGACATTTCAGGACAAGGCCTTGGAACAATAACGTTTACAGGTAAGAGGATTTTAATTATAAAAATGTTTAGACTTCTTGTTAATATTACACTACAGGTTCTTTATAGATAAGATGTGAATGGTCCATGTGCAGCACACGATATCAGAGATCTGCCGATCACATATTCCATCAAGGTGACATGTATTATTCTGATTTTCTGTGACACTTTTCCCCACTTACATACACAGAGGAGACATAGTTGTCATTTACATCTTGTGTTTTGGAATTCATATAGAAATATCCATATTTTACCTTAAAAAGAAGACCAGGTCCTGATTGTAGTGAATTCTGTGTTATCTACTATATATTAGGCCTCGCTCCCACTTACGTTTAAAACAGATTTGATAAAAAAATAATCTTGCACTCGCACCAATGGTATTCAATGAGACAGTGCTCATTTGCAAAAAAATTTGGAAAAAAATCACAGCATGGTCCGTATAGCCACGTTAAAGGGACAGGACTCACCAATGCAAGTCAACGGGTGAGAAAAAACATCTCAACTATGCGTGTGCAATGCAATTTTATTCTCTCACCCATAGACTTTGAGGTGTTGGTGATGTCTCGACTGTTTTACTCAGATATCACACAAGATTCTAAGCCAGAATTCCCCTGGCAACCAATAAAATTAAAATTCTGTTCAGCGATACATAGATATCCTGATGCTGTGTAAGGTCACATCCGCCCTACATATAATACACTTCCACCCTGTAGTGCTTTTTATGTGGTATTAAAATGTTTTTAGACTTGTTTAACCTACTAAATAAATGAAAAAAAAAGCATCAAATAGTCCCCCCATATTTAATAACCATCCAAGGTAAAGCAGACAGCTGGGGGCTGGTATTATTAGGTTGTGAAGACCCATGCTATTTGACCCCTTCCCAGCCAAATAAAAGCAGCCTGCAGCCTCCTCAGAAGTGACACATCCATTAATTGAGCCAATTCTTTTGCTTTGCCCGGCTCCTCTCGACTACTCTTGTTTGGTGGCAGTTTGGGTAATATTTTTGATGTCAGCTATGAATTGACAGGTTTCATTTTCTCAATTATTTCTCCCCTTATATCTCTATTTAGCTTTAGTGGTTCCCTTCGATTTCTAGCTTTATTTCCATAGGATATATACTGTGAACAGGTCATATTCAAGATGATAATGAAAGTGCTCTGTACTCTTATTTCTCAGGACATTGTCACAGTTTATGGCACTAAGTTCTTCTCTTATACTTTGGAAATTTGCTTTCCTGAAGTTTAGTGTCCTTGTAGCCCCTCTACTATACATTTTACTAAAGGAAATATGAAAACTTATTATTTTGTTATTACTGTTAGCCAGGTGACCACCCCCCAACCTGGCTTCTGGCATTAGGCCGGTGTCACACTTGCGATTGCCTCGCATGTATGTCGCACGAGTCTCGAGTTGCATCACCCGTCACGGACTCACACTCTCCTCACAGGAGCGGGTTGGTTACATGCAGCTCTGTGCAGCTGAGACGTTCCTGTGAGGAGAGTGTGAGTCCGTAACGCGTGATGCACCGCGAGACTTGAGCAAGATACACGAGACACGGGCCTTAGTCTACTTCTCCTCAAACCTTGCTGACATTCTTTCCCCCAGCAAAGTTGCACCCTCCACAATGAGTTGCAGCACAACCTGATGTTCCACAAGCCTTCTGGGTCCCACCAGCTCCTCCTCTGTCAACCTGATCCGCAATGTGTCAAGCTCAAGTGTTAGGGATACTTTACACGTTGCGACATCGGTAAAGATGTATCGTCGGGGTCATGTTGTTAGTGACGCACATGCGGCGCCGTTACCGACATCGCAGCATGTAAACCCTAGGAGCGACGATCACTGATTGCAAAAACGTCAAAAATCGGTGATCGGTGACACGTCGCTCTATTCCATAATGTCGTTACTGCTGCCTGCCGGTACAATGTTGTTTGTCATTCCTGCAGCACCACACATCGCTGTGTGTGAAGCCGCAGGAACGACAAACATCTCCTTACCTGCATCCCACCGCCAATGCGGAAGGAGGCAGGTGGGCGGGATGTTATGTCCTGCTCATCTCCGCCCCTCCGCTTCTATTGGCCATCCGCTTAGTGACGTCGCGGTGACATCGCGGTGACGCCGAATGCACCTCCCCCTTGAGGGAGGGATTGTTCGGCAGTCAAACAAAGAAAAAGAGAAAATATTCCTCTGAGCTGTGATGAATGCTTGCTGGCATGGCTGTTCCCTCGCTGTATCACTAATAGGCTAGTCAGTTTACTCAGGGTTAAAGTGACCACAGTGTCATGGGCCTGTGAGGTTTCTCTGTGTTTAACCCATTGGTGACTGGGTCAGGATCATTGGAGACTCTGATGTGGGAAATTGTACTATCTTATCATTTCCCTCCCCTTGTGTATATCACTGTGTACCCCGGCTGATGATCTGGACCCAATAGGTGATGATTCTCAGGGTCTAATCTGATATCTGTCGAGATGCCTCACTAAACCTATGCTGACTTATATGTACCCGTTCTGGACTGTTGAGTGTCTGGCCAGCCAATGAAAGATCAGGTTCAATACCAATAATGAAATGGTCTTTTCCACATGTGGTATGTTTGATACTAATTCACCACTGATTTAAATATATGTATTGAATTCCATGCTACAAAACAGTGGACTTCAGTTGTACCAACTTTTTGATGAATTTTCAGACCTGATATAGGCTTTACAATGACCAATACAGGATAATGCATGTTAAAACAGGATATTGAATGTAAAATCCTCAGTGGGGCCTTATCTATGATATATGAGAACTGCTATTTGACACATAACAGTGGTGACATTCCTGTTGGGGTTAGCGTATTCAATAACTAGACCCTATTTGGGCATTTCTTTTAAATGTTTTTAATGTTTCAATGTGTGTTTCCCTTTGTACATTAATCCTTGTGCTCTGTGTTTGATTGTCCCTTGAACCATTATTCTGTACACTTATGATATAATAAAGTATTTTCAATTTTCTAAAAAAACCATTTCTTCTGGTGATCCCTATTGTGGCATACTCTTTCTCGTTGTTTGTCTATGACGTTGCTGTATACCAGGAGATCCCGGAGGGTGGTGCCCTTCTCACATCTAGTCTCTCCCGATTGTTCGGCAGTCACCACGACGTCACCGACAAGGAATGTGCGTGTGAAGCTGCTGTAGCGATAATGCTCGCTATGTCAGCGATCACCCCATATCGCATGTGCGACGGGTGCAGGTGCTATCGCGCTCGACATCGCTAGCTTATGCTAGCGATGTCGCAGCGTGTAAAGCACGCTTTAGTCTACTTCTCCTCAAATCTTGCTGACATTCTTTTCCCCAGCACAGTTGCACCCTCCACAATGAGTTGCAGCACAACCTGATGTTCCACAAGACTTCTGGAACCAGCTCCTCCTCTGTCAACCTGACCCGCAATGTGTCAAGCTCAAGTGTTAGGTTTGCCAATCCCGATCACACTCAAATGTGAATAAAAATGTTTAGAAATTAAAAGTTCAAGCTGAAAGTTATCTAGTTTACAAAACATGGAGAACACATAGGATATGGACTTTTGTGTCTTGTTTTCACATTACTTTCTTTGCTCTACAGACAGGGTAAATTTTATAGAGAATCTCGGATCAGGTCTCATTACAACCATCGATGAAGTTGACCCTGTTTTACAAACCCTCCAAGACCAAAACCTTCTGTCTGTGGAACAGTGCAAGGACCTGATGAAGAAGACCACCTCTAAGGAGAAGATGAGAGACCTGTGTACCATTATCAGTCACTGGGAGGATACTGGGAAGTACGCGGCTTATACAGCAATCAAAATTCACAATAGATTTTTCTTTCAACGATTAGAAGAAGACTGGATGAGAAGAAGACTCCTGGGTAAGTTTAGAACAATAATTCTGTATATCTCATGAGACTAATAAAAGGCTAAAAATATATCTATGTATATTTCATTGTGATTGGAGGGGGCCTAATCCCGGTGATTAGCAACACCCTCCACTGCAGTCCATGGCCCATGTACACAGCATTCTCTATATGTCTGGATTTGCAGTCCATGGTCCATGTACATACAGCATTCTCTATATGTCTGGATTTGCAGTCCATGGTCCATGTACATACAGCGTTCTCTATATGTCTGGATTTGCAGTCCATGGTCCATGTACATACAGCGTTCTCTATATGTCTGGATTTGCAGTCCACGGTACATGTACATACAGCGTTCTCTATATGTCTGGATTTGCAGTCCACGGTACATGTACATACAGCGTTCTCTATATGTCTGGATTTGCAGTCCACGGTCCATGTACATATAGCGTTCTCTATATGTCTGGATTTGCAGTCCACGGTCCATGTACACAGCGTTCTCTATATGTCTGGATTTGCAGTCCATGGTCCATGTACATACAGCGTTCTCTATATGTCTGGATTTGCAGTCCACAGTCCATGTACATACAGCGTTCTCTATATGTCTGGATTTGCAGTCCATGGTCCATGTACATACAGCGTTCTCTATATGTCTGGATTTGCAGTCCACGGTCCATGTACATACAGCGTTCTCTATATGTCTGGATTTGCAGTCCACGGTCCATGTACACAACGTTCTCTATATGTCTGGAATATGCAGTCCACGGTCCATGTACATACAGCGTTCTCTATATGTCTGGATTTGCAGTCCACGGTCCATGTACATACAGCGTTCTCTATATGTCTGGATTTGCAGTCCACGGTCCATGTACACAGCGTTCTCTATATGTCTGGATTTGCAGTCCACGGTCCATGTACACAGCGTTCTCTATATGTCTGGATTTGCAGTCCACGGTCCATGTACACAGCGTTCTTTATATGTCTGGATTTGCAGTCCACGGTCCTTGTACACAGCGTTCTCTATATGTCTGGATTTGCAGTCCACGGTCCATGTACATACAGCGTTCTCTATATGTCTGGATTTGCAGTCCACGGTCCATGTACATACAGCGTTCTCTATATGTCTGGATTTGCAGTCCATGGTCCATGTACATACAGCGTTCTCTTTATAAGAAACAGGAGATACAACGAGTATATATGCAATAGAAATATTTTTATTAATATGAAAGAGACATACGCAACATAACATAGAATATTAAAAACAACTACCAATAATCAAGGGGGGCACATGATATAAGATGTATACATTTTTATCAGGGGTTGTCCATGTATAGACCAGACTCAGGACAGATGAAAAAAATGTAATAGAACTGAGCCTGGGTGTTCAGTCCATATATATCTGTCTCTAATAGTCGTGAAAGAGGTAAGGCTACAATGTACATATAATCCAGTGCAGAAAGAAAATTTTCAATAATGCACTTGGCCCATATAAGTCTATCACAAATAGCCGTGGCAAGAGTAAGGCCAATCAATTAGAGATGTAGGGACATAACACAAAAACAGAGTTGTACACAACCTTAGTTAATACATATTAGTTGCTGAGAATCATACCCATTTTACAGGTGCAATAATAAACAGAATGACAAGGTTATGTCTATGTAATTGTCACTAGTAGCCGTGGGAGAGGTAAGGCCAGTTGCAAACCGAATTGAAAAAGACCAAAAAAGTGCTGCAGCCAAAGTACCCAGTCAAAATGAAAATAAATGTCAAAATCATAAAGTGCAAGTGCATACAACTATGCCGGAATCCAAAGGGACTCATGTGCAGCAGATTGCGGTCTCATACAATACGGTGCAATAACTACAAGGACAATACCAAATGCATAATCAGTTATAAAGTGCACATACCCACAAGGAACAGGATCACCACCAACGCGCGTTTCGCGAAGGTACTATTGCTTTCTCAAGGAGGAAACCCCTCCATGTACATACAGCGTTCTCTATATGTCTGGATTTGCAGTCCATGGTCCATGTACACAGCGTTCTCTATATGTCTGGATTAGCAGTCCATGGTCCATGTACATACAGCGTTCTCTATATGTCTGGATTTGCAGTCCACGGTCCATGTACATACAGCGTTCTCTATATGTCTGGATTTGCAGTCCACGGTCCATGTACATACAGCGTTCTCTATATGTCTGGATTTGCAGTCCACGGTCCATGTACACAGCGTTCTCTATATGTCTGGATTTGCAGTCCACGGTCCATGTACATACAGCGTTCTCTATATGTCTGGATTTGCAGTCCACGGTCCATGTACACAGAGTTCTCTATATGTCTGGATTAGCAGTCCATGGTCCATGTACATACAGCGTTCTCTATATGTCTGGATTTGCAGTCCACGGTCCATGTACATACAGCGTTCTCTATATGTCTGGAATTGCAGTCCACGGTCCATGTACATACAGCGTTCTCTATACGTCTGGATTTGCAGTCCACGGTCCATGTACATACAGCGTTCTCTATATGTCTGGATTTGCAGTCCACGGTCCATGTACATACAGCGTTCTCTATATGTCTGGATTTGCAGTCCACGGTCCATGTACATACAGCGTTCTCTATACGTCTGGATTTGCAGTCCACGGTCCATGTACATACAGCGTTCTCTATATGTCTGGATTTGCAGTCCACGGTCCATGTACATACAGCGTTCTCTATATGTCTGGATTTGCAGTCCACGGTCCATGTACATACAGCGTTCTCTATATGTCTGGATTTGCAGTTTAGTTCTGTATAAGGTTATTTGAGGACAAGAAAGATGCACATGTAAATGAATAAAGATTACTAATATCCCTCAATGCAGAATATTGGGCAGACGACCAAATTACTGTATATCCCAAAAATGTTTTTTTTTTCCCATTTGTAATCATGACGATTTTAATACTCCATTGTATTTGAAAAGTTGACCCCTGTAATCTCTCTGCCAGTACGTTTAAAACACATCATTAATGAGGACTATTTCTGGCGTTGTCAATCATTCCAACAGCATCCTCATATCATGCTCACAGTGGTGTGACTGACATCCTAGTATGTGCAGGTAAGAGTAGAAGAAAACTTCGCTCTTTACCTTCCCCTTGCTGTTCCTGCACATGAATGATGCAGAATGAGCTGTCAGTCATGCAAAAGGGAGTGACGACAGCTGCACTCACTATGTAGTAAGCAATGAATGTAATCACTCCCTGCCTAATCACTATATCTGGGTTTACACACTGCAACATCTCAAACGACATCGCTGTAACGTCACCGGTTTTGTGACGCAATAGCGATGTCGTTTGCGATGTTGCAGTGTGTGAAACACATCAGCGACCTGGCCCCTGCTGTGAAGTTGTAATCGTTACAAATCGTTCAGGACCATTCCTAGGTCCTTTGTTTCCCGCTGTGCAGCATGCATCGCTAGAAAGTTTCAGTGTGTGAAGACTTTGCAGTGACTTTGTTAGCAACTTCCCTTTAAAAAAGCTGCTTAGCAACGTCCCCAACAACCAGCTAGGTCGCTCTGCAGGTCCGGATCGCTGATGCGTTGTTGGCCAGGTTTGCCTGTTTGACAGCTCACCAGCGACTCAACAGAGACTTAGGGAGGTCGCTGTTATGTCACAAAACCGGTGACGTTACAGCGATGTCCTTTGCGATGTTGCAGTGTGTAAACCCAGCTTATGGATGAAAGCCAGGAGGGCCGGGAAGATAAGAACTTCATGTTCTGCCTGCTACTGCAATAACCTGGAAAATAACTCTAGACTGTATCTGCAGGTAAATGGCATTTCACCAGGTGGCAGGTTACCTTGAAATAAAAACATTTTACATTATTGTGTAATTCTTGTCTGCTAGGCCAGAGTCACAATAGCAAATAGAATATGTAAAAGATTTGGATACAATATGCTATTGACACTCCTCTCAAAGTCTGCTGAGAGTGTGAACCGAGTGTCATCTGCTGTCAGGGTCATTCAAGCATCATCTGCTGCGAGCATGAGCCAAGTATCATCTGCTGTGAGCATGAGCCGAGTGTCATCTGCTGCAAGCATGAGCCAAGTATTATCTGTTGCGAGTATAAGCTGAGTGTTATCTGCTGCAATCATGAGCCAAGTGTTATCTGCTGCCAGTGTCAGCCGAGTGTCTTCTGCTGCCAGCGTGATCTGAGTGTCAGCTGCTGCCAGAGTCAGTTGACTGTCAACTGCTGCGAGCATGAGCCAAGTGTCATCTGCTGCGAGCGTCAGCCGAGTGTCAACAGCTGAAAACATGAGCCAAGTGTAATCTGTTGTGAGCATGAACTGAGTGTCAATCTACTGTGTTCCTATCTTCTCGCATATGCAAATCAAAGCACATATGAGAAGAAGATGGAGAGATTAATCTTGTAGACTGGAACTGTCAGCATCAGTTGAGTGTCATCCGCTGCCAGCGTGAGCCAAATGTCATCTGCTGCCTGCATCAGCCGAGCCTCATCTGCTGCCAGCATGAGCCGAGTGTCATCTGCTGCCAGCGTGAGCTGACCCTCCTCTTGCATGTGCAAATCAAAGCACATGTAAGAAGAAGATGGAGAGATTAATCTTGTAGACTTGAACTGCTAGCATCAGTCGAGTGTCATCTGCTGCTAGCGTCAGTCGAGTGTCATCTGCTGCCAGCGTCAGTCAAGTGTCATTTGCTGCCAGCGTGAGCCAAGTGTCCTTTGCTGCAAGCGTCAGCCGAGCCTCATCTGCTGCCAGCGTTTAGCCAAGTGTCATCTGCTGTCAGCATGAGCCGAGTGTTATCTGCTGCCAGCGTTTAGCCAAGTGTCATCTGCTGCCAGCGTGAGCTGAGTGTCATCTGCTGTGAGCGTGAGCCGAGTGTCCTCTGCTGCCAGTGTGAGCCGAGTGTCATCTGCTGCGAGCATGAGCCAAGTGTTATCTGCTGTGATTGTGAGCTGAGTGTCAATCTACTCTGTTCCTATCCTCTTGCATGTGCAAATCAAAGCACATGTGAGAAGATGGAGAGATTAATCTTGTAGACTTGAACTGCTAGCATCAGTCAAGTGTCATCTGCTGCCAGCGTCAGTCGAGTGTCATCTACTGCCAGCGTGAGCCAAGTGTCCTTTGCTGCAAGCGTCAGCCGAGCCTCATCTGCTGCCAGCGTTAGCCAAGTGTCATCTGCTGTCAGCGTGAGCCGAGTGTTATCTGCTGCCAGCGTGAGCTGAGTGTCATCTGCTGTGAGCGTGAGCCGAGTGTCATCTGCTGCCAGCGTGAGCTGAGTGTCATCTGCTGTCAGCGTGAGCCGAGTGTTATCTGCTGCCAGCGTGAGCCGAGTGTCATCTGCTGTGAGCGTGAGCCAAGTGTCCTTTGCTGCAAGCGTCTGCCGAGCCTCATCTGCTGCCAGCGTTAGCCAAGTGTCATCTGCTGTCAGCGTGAGCCGAGTGTTATCTGCTGCCAGCGTGAGCTGAGTGTCATCTGCTGTGAGCGTGAGCTGAGTGTCATCTGCTGTGAGCGTGAGCCGAGTGTCATCTGCTGTGAGCGTGAGCCGAGTGTTATCTGCTGTGAGCGTGAGCTGAGTGTCATCTGCTGCCAGCGTGAGCCGAGTGTCATCTGCTGTCAGCGTGAGCCGAGTGTTATCTGCTGCCAGCGTGAGCTGAGTGTCATCTGCTGCCAGCGTGAGCTGAGTGTCATCTGCTGTCAGCGTGAGCCGAGTGTCATCTGCTGTGAGCGTGAGCCGAGTGTCATCTGCTGTGAGCGTGAGCCGAGTGTTATCTGCTGCCAGCGTGAGCCGAGTGTTATCTGCTGCCAGCGTGAGCTGAGTGTCATTTGCTGTGAGCGTGAGCCGAGTGTCATCTGCTGCCAGCGTGAGCCGAGTGTCATCTGCTGTGAGCGTGAGCCGAGTGTTATCTGCTGCCAGCGTGAGCCGAGTGTCATCTGCTGTCAGCGTGAGCCGAGTGTTATCTGCTGCCAGCGTGAGCTGAGAATCATCTGCTGCCAGCGTGAGCTGAGTGTCATCTGCTGTGAGCGTGAGCCGAGTGTCATCTGCTGCCAGCGTGAGCCGAGTGTTATCTGCTGCCAGCGTGAGCTGAGTGTCATCTGCTGTGAGCGTGACCTGAGTGTCATCTGCTGCCAGCGTGAGCTGAGTGTCATCTGCTGCCAGCGTGAGCCGAGTGTCATCTGCTGCCAGCGTGTGCCGAGTGTTATCTGCTGCCAGCGTGAGCTGAGTGTCATCTGCTGTGAGCGTGAGCTGAGTGTCATCTGCTGCCAGCGTGAGCCGAGTGTCATCTGCTGTCAGCGTGAGCTGAGAGTCATCTGCTGCCAGCGTGAGCTGAGTGTCATCTGCTGTGAGCGTGAGCCGAGTGTTATCTGCTGCCAGCGTGAGCTGAGTGTCATCTGCTGTGAGCGTGAGCTGAGTGTCATCTGCTGCCAGCGTGAGCCGAGTGTCATCTGCTGTCAGCGCTAGCCGAGTGTTATCTGCTGCCAGCGTGAGCTGAGTGTCATCTGCTGCCAGCGTGAGCTGAGTGTCATCTGCTGTCAGCGTGAGCCGAGTGTCATCTGCTGCCAGCGTGAGCCGAGTGTCATCTGCTGTCAGCGTGAGCCGAGTGTTATCTGCTGCCAGCGTGAGCCGAGTGTTATCTGCTGCCAGCGTGAGCTGAGTGTCATTTGCTGTGAGCGTGAGCCGAGTGTCATCTGCTGCCAGCGTGAGCCGAGTGTCATCTGCTGTGAGCGTGAGCCGAGTGTTATCTGCTGCCAGCGTGAGCTGAGTGTCATCTGCTGTGAGCGTGAGCTGAGTGTCATCTGCTGCCAGCGTGAGCCGAGTGTCATCTGCTGTCAGCGTGAGCCGAGTGTTATCTGCTGCCAGCGTGAGCTGAGAGTCATCTGCTGCCAGCGTGAGCTGAGTGTCATCTGCTGTGAGCGTGAGCCGAGTGTCATCTGCTGCCAGCGTGAGCCGAGTGTTATCTGCTGCCAGCGTGAGCTGAGTGTCATCTGCTGTGAGCGTGAGCTGAGTGTCATCTGCTGCCAGCGTGAGCTGAGTGTCATCTGCTGCCAGCGTGAGCCGAGTGTCATCTGCTGTCAGCGTGAGCCGAGTGATATCTGCTGCCAGCGTGAGCCGAGTGTTATCTGCTGCCAGCGTGAGCCGAGTGTTACCTGCTGCCAGCGTGAGCTGAGTGTCATCTGCTGCCAGCGTGAGCTGAGTGTCATCTGCTGTGAGCGTGAGCCGAGTGTCATATGCTGTGAGCGTGAGCCGAGTGTCATCTGCTGCCAGCGTGAGCTGAGTGTCATCTGCTGTCAGCGTGAGCCGAGTGTTATCTGCTGCCAGCGTGAGCTGAGTGTCATCTGCTGCCAGCGTGAGCTGAGTGTCATCTGCTGTGAGCGTGAGCCGAGTGTCATCTGCTGCCAGCGTGAGCTGAGTGTCATCTGCTGTCAGCGTGAGCCGAGTGTTATCTGCTGCCAGCGTGAGCTGAGTGTCATCTGCTGCCAGCGTGAGCTGAGTGTCATCTGCTGTGAGCGTGACCTGAGTGTCATCTGCTGTCAGCGTGAGCCGAGTGTCATCTGCTGTGAGCGTGAGCTGAGTGTCATCTGCTGTGAGCGTGAGCCGAGTGTCATCTGCTGTGAGCGTGAGCCGAGTGTCATCTGCTGCCAGCGTGAGCCGAGTGTCATCTGCTGTCAGCGTGAGCCGAGTGTTATCTGCTGCCAGCGTGAGCTGAGAGTCATCTGCTGCCAGCGTGAGCTGAGTGTCATCTGCTGTGAGCGTGAGCCGAGTGTCATCTGCTGCCAGCGTGAGCCGAGTGTTATCTGCTGCCAGCGTGAGCTGAGTGTCATCTGCTGCGAGCGTGAGCTGAGTGTTATCTGCTGCCAGCGTGAGCTGAGTGTCATCTGCTGCCAGCGTGAGCCGAGTGTCATCTGCTGCCAGCGTGAGCTGAGTGTCATCTGCTGTCAGCGTGAGCCGAGTGTTATCTGCTGCCAGCGTGAGCTGAGTGTCATCTGCTGCCAGCGTGAGCTGAGTGTCATCTGCTGTGAGCGTGAGCCGAGTGTCATCTGCTGCCAGCGTGAGCCGAGTGTCATCTGCTGTCAGCGTGAGCCGAGTGTTATCTGCTGCCAGCGTGAGCTGAGTGTCATCTGCTGCCAGCGTGAGCTGAGTGTCATCTGCTGTGAGCGTGACCTGAGTGTCATCTGCTGTCAGCGTGAGCCGAGTGTCATCTGCTGTGAGCGTGAGCTGAGTGTCATCTGCTGTGAGCGTGAGCCGAGTGTCATCTGCTGTGAGCGTGAGCCGAGTGTCATCTGCTGCCAGCGTGAGCTGAGAGTCATCTGCTGCCAGCGTGAGCCGAGTGTTATCTGCTGCCAGCGTGAGCTGAGTGTCATCTGCTGTGAGCGTGAGCCGAGTGTCATCTGTTGCCAGCGTGAGCCGAGTGTTATCTGCTGCCAGCGTGAGCTGAGTGTCATCTGCTGTGAGCGTGAGCTGAGTGTCATCTGCTGCCAGCGTGAGCTGAGTGTCATCTGCTGCCAGCGTGAGCCGAGTGTCATCTGCTGTCAGCGTGAGCTGAGTGTTATCTGCTGCCAGCGTGAGCTGAGTGTCATCTGCTGCCAGCGTGAGCTGAGTGTCATCTGCTGTGAGCGTGAGCCGAGTGTCATCTGCTGTGAGCGTGAGCCGAGTGTCATCTGCTGCCAGCGTGAGCCGAGTGTTATCTGCTGCCAGCGTGAGCTGAGTGTCATTTGCTGTGAGCGTGAGCCGAGTGTCATCTGCTGCCAGCGTGAGCCGAGTGTTATCTGCTGCCAGCGTGAGCTGAGTGTCATCTGCTGTGAGCGTGAGCCGAGTGTTATCTGCTGCCAGCGTGAGCCGAGTGTTATCTGCTGCCAGCGTGAGCTGAGTGTCATTTGCTGTGAGCGTGAGCCGAGTGTCATCTGCTGCCAGCGTGAGCCGAGTGTTATCTGCTGCCAGCGTGAGCTGAGTGTCATCTGCTGTGAGCGTGAGCCGAGTGTTATCTGCTGCCAGCGTGAGCTGAGTGTCATCTGCTGTGAGCGTGAGCTGAGTGTCATCTGCTGTGAGCGTGAGCCGAGTGTCATCTGCTGTCAGCGTGAGCTGAGTGTCATCTGCTGTGAGCATGAGCCGAGTGTCATCTGCTGTCAGCGTGAGCCGAGTGTTATCTGCTGCGAGCATGAGCCAAGTGTCATCTGCTGTGAGCGTGAGCCGAGTGTTATCTGCTGCCAGCGTGAGCTGAGTGTCATCTGCTGTGAGCGTGAGCCGAGTGTTATCTGCTGCCAGCGTGAGCTGAGTGTCATCTGCTGTGAGCGTGAGCCGAGTGTTATCTGCTGCCAGCGTGAGCTGAGTGTCATCTGCTGTGAGCGTGAGCTGAGTGTCATCTGCTGTGAGCGTGAGCTGAGTGTCATCTGCTGCGAGCATGAGCCAAGTGTTATCTGCTGTGAGCGTGAGTTGAGTGTCAATCTACTGTGTTCCTCTTGCATGTGAAAATCAAAGCACAGGTGAGAAGAAGATTAATTAGTCTTGTAGACTTGAATGGGTGTGAGTGAGCTGATAAATGCTGCCAATCAGAGCATGCTGCGTTTTTTTTTTCTCATGCTGAATCTGCATGAGAAAAATATCACTGATCGGCACTACCTCATATTATAACACTGGGCCAAGTGCTATCTAATAAAACATCAAGTAGCACTTGTTCATGTGATATGGTGGCTATACGCCTCTGGAAATGCACCCTTACTAAATGCAATTCTACATATCTCATATTAATCCATCTGTCTGTAAGAGATGATCAAATCTTTTGAAATTCAAATTCTCCAGGTTTGTAAAAAAAAAAATAAAAAATGTCCCGTGCCATTTCATATGCAGCTGAAGACTCAGAGAGCAGAATAATGGGTCAAAAGGGACTGCATGGGATTCCTAATAATGCCCTGAAGCTCACATCACAACCAGAGGGTCTATTACAGCTGGTATAAAAGATGGGGGACTGGCAAGGAGCATGTACAGTGAAGGGATAGGAGTTCAGAGCGCAGAGTTCATTGAACTTAAGCCAGGGTCACACTTGCGAGTACCTCGCGTGTATCTTGCGCGAGTCTCGCGTTGCATCACCCGGCACGGACTCACACTCTCCTCACAGGAGCGGGTCAATTGCATGCATCTCTATGCAGCTGAGACACTCCTGTCCGGAGAGTGTGAGTCCGTGTCGGGTGATGCAACGCGAGACTCACACAAGATACACGCGAGGTACTCGTAAGTGTGACACCGGCCTTAGGGGTAGAAAAAGGCCTAATCTGATTGTGTTCTACCACTGTCAGTGCTAAAACAGATTGAAAATGGGAGTAGTAGTCTCAGTCTGCAAATACTAAGTTCATACTGAGTTCTATTTACTGCAATGGGATCTGAGGCAATCAGAGGTTTTCCAATTTACACCCAATTTACTTGCTGCAAATCAAATTATTTGGGAACGTTTTAAGGATCTGGTGCATTTGAGTTTCAGACGATCTCCTCACTCAGCTCATCTCTCGTCTTTATGTATCTATATTTCTCTGTAATTTTTGTTAACAATTCAATTAGAACTTAATAAACACATAATGTTGTAATTCCAACTCTTATGTTCAATGGGATAGTACAATGATGTGATAAATTGTGATGCATAAATAAGCCAGATATAGCATAAAGGTCTCAAAAATAAAATTAAGACATCATATAAGACCTACAAACGGGAAGACAGGAGGCAAATAAATCTCCCATTACATGGGGATGCGAATCACATCCACTGCTATAGGGTCCACCGTCTGTCCAGCCAGGCAATGCGGTGTCTAGGAGGTGATATAAAAGCCTCATATGATAAATGACTTCTCTCTATGTCATTATATATATTTCTGATTTGTCCCAATCTTGATGCCACTGTCTGTAGTTTGCTAGTATACAAGACATGGAGATCATGCCCGTAATGTAATAATGATGTGGTGTCCCCTTTCTTTTCTACCACACGGCACAGACAAGGTCAATTTTATGACCTGGCACCGATCTGATCTCATTACAAAAGTAACGGACGTAGATCCAGTTCTACATGATCTCCGAGACCAAGGACTGCTGACTGCGGAAGAGTACCATGAATTGTGGAAGAAGACATTTTCGGAGAAGAAGATGATTAAATTATGTGATATTATCAGTCACTGGGATGACATTGGGATGTACACGGCTTATAGAGTCCTCAGAAAATACAATAAAAACATCATAAGACGTTTAGAAGTAAAGGACATGGTTTGGATAAACGCCTGGTCACATGTCTGGGGTAAGTCTAGAACGTACTTTCCACTTTATATCTACATCTTTATATCTGATTGTCTTAAATATAAGCACAAAGCTGAGAAATCCAGCCTCTTAAATAAGTGCATGAACTTTGTGGTTCTGGCATCTAAATGTGGTGCCCCTGAGGCTTCCATCACCACTGAGATGCTGCACCTCATCCAGAGGTGTGGTTTCCCATCCCTGGTTAAGGTAAGGAGGAGGTCATCCACCGGTTCACATGACACGCACTCAGACAGACTCATCACAACACTCCACCAAACCGTGGTTAAGGCCTGGTGCACCTAGACTTGTATAGTGGCTAGCACCATCCCCGAAGCCAGTCTGGGGGTAGAGCTTAGTGGGTGAGGTGTCTGAGGTCAGTAGCCAGAGTTGAGTTTAAAAGTTGACAGGTGATGGTTGACAGTGTCAGTTAATGGTGTGGCAAGGAGGCAACTGGAGAGTAGAGACCCGGGGTCCTGCTCAAACCAGGTGACACAAAAGAAGGGATCATAAAGACACGGGAGTGCGGGAGGCACCCGTGGGCTTGCTCCAAAGAACATCGGGTGGAAGGACCCGATCCCTAGACTAAAAGAAAACTAACGTACTTTTTAGTAACATTTGGCGGCCTGGATGGTTGCAAGCATCCATGGCT
Source organism: Anomaloglossus baeobatrachus (assembly GCF_048569485.1). Lineage (NCBI taxonomy): Eukaryota > Metazoa > Chordata > Amphibia > Anura > Aromobatidae > Anomaloglossus > Anomaloglossus baeobatrachus. Next base: position 693,966,225 of record NC_134356.1, read on the forward strand.
GAAAAACAGCACACAAATCCGCTGGAAGGGGGCCACAGAGGATCAGGGAGAAAAGTAGGCAGAAATCCCGTTGAAGGGCCGAAGCCCCTGGCTCAGGGCACTGTGTGCAGAGGTGCGGGACAGGAGGGTGAGAAACAGCGCAGTAGAGATGACCAGGAAAGACACATCTGAGGGGTGCACCGGTATTGAACTCTGACCTGCCCGGGATCGGTTTGAAGCCCATCATGGTGGATCCCAGCATACTGTGAGTGATTGCTAGCTTACTTTACACCTGTGGTACCATGAGTAAAGGCTTTGACTGCAACCCCCAGTGTCGTCTACGTCATTCCCGCGCCCTCTCATCATCATCAGGCCTCAAGCTCTATCTGTGAGGAGCAATATCATCTCAGCTGCGCCATCAACATCTGTCCCAGGAAATACACAGTGCAGCGGCGGCCCACATGGCCGCCGTACCACAGATGGTGTCACGAATACGGATGATCGAATACCTCAATTATTCGGCTTTGTGAATATTTTCCGAATACCTCACCGCTATTCGACTATTCGTGAATATTTGATGCGCAATGTAAGTCTATGGGAAACTTGAACAACAACTATTAAGAAATATTCAGGCTTCCCATAGACTTACATTGCACATCGAATATTCGCATAGCGCCGACCTATTTGTCGAATATTCGCAAAGCTGAATAATTGAGGTATTCGATCATCCCTAGTCACAAACTTATAGTCTTAACTACAACCCCCATCATCATCATCATCATTAATTTTATTATTGAAAGACACCGCCAGGGTCACGGAATCGGGCCACGCTGCAGCGACATCAAAGGACTAGTTTGGCTGGGTACCAAGTATTCCCCAGCCCTAGAGCTGGGCGTGTCATAAACAATAAGCAGAACTCTTTACTTATATACTTGCAAACCTTGAAGCAAAATATTCAGTGAGGATAGTAGCAACAGTGATGAGGAGCATGGCCTTCAGAGAGGATTATAGCTGCAGTGCTGAGGAGCATGGCCTTCAGAGAGGATTATAACTGCAGTGCTGAGAAGCATGGCCTTCAGAGAGGATTATAACTGCAGTGCTGAAGAGCATAGCATTCAGAAAGGATTATAACTGCAGTGTTGAGGAGCATGGTCTTCAAAGAGGATTATAGCTGCAGCGCTGAGGAGCATGGCATTCAGAGAGGATTATAACTGCAGTGCTGAGGAGCATGGTCTTCAGAGAGGATTATAACTGCAGTGATTAGGAATATGGACTTCAAAGAGGATTATAAATGCAGTGATGAGGAGCATGGTCTTCAAAGAGGATTATAACTGCAGCACTGAGGAGCATGGCATTCAGAGAGGATTATAACTGCAGTGCTGAGGAGCATGGTCTTCAGAGAGGATTATAACTGCAGTGATTAGGAATATGGACTTCAAAGAGGATTATAAATGCAGTGATGAGGAGCATGGTCTTCAAAGAGGATTATAGCTGCAGTGCTGAGTTGCATGGCCTTCAGAGAGGTTTATAACTGCAGTGCTGAGGAGCATGGCCTTCAGAGAGGATTATAACTGCAGCACTGAGGAGCATGGCATTCAGAGAGGATTATAACTGCAGCACTGAGGAGCATGGCATTCAGAGAGGATTATAACTGCAGCACTGAGGAGCATGGCATTCAGAGAGGATTATAACTGCAGTGCTGAGGAGCATGACATTCAGAAAGGATTATAACTGCAGTGATGAGGAGCATGGTCTTCAAAGAGGATTATAACTGCAGTGATTAGGAATATGAACTTCAAAGAGGATTATAAATGCAGGGATGAGGAGCATGGTCTTCAAAGAGGATTATAAATGCAGTGCTGAGGAGCATGGCCTTCAAAAAGGATTGAAGCAACAGTGCTGAGTAGAATGGTCTTCCAAGAGAATTATAACTGCATTGTTGAAGAACATGTTCTTCAGAGAGCATAACTTCAGTACTAAGGAGAACGGTCTCCAGAGAGGATAATAACTACAGTGTTGAGTGAGGAGCCTGGTCTTTAGACATTACTATAACATCAGTGTTAAGGACCATGGTCTTTTGAGAGAATTATAACTGCAGTGATGAGGAGCATCGTCTTCAAAGAGTATTATAACTACAGTGATGAGGAGCATGGCCTTCAAAAAGGATAGAAGCAACAGTGCTGAGGAGCCTGGTGTTTAGAGAGAACTATAACATCAGTGTTGAGGAGCATGGTTTTTAAAAAAAATTATGACTTCAGTGTTGAGAAACATGGCCTTCAGAGAGGACAATTAAAGCGTTGAGGAGCACAATTTTCAGAGGATGATAACTGCCATGCTGAGGAGCATAGGTCTTCATCAAGGATAATAATTGCAGCATTGAGGACCATAGTCTTTAGAGAAGATGATAACTATCAAGATGAGGACCATGGTCTTCAGGAAGGATAACTGCAGTGCTGAGGAGAATGTTCTTCAGAGAGAAACATAACTGCAGCACTGAGTAGGATGGTCTTCAGAGAGAATAATAACAGAAGTGTTGAGGACCATGGTCTTCATCAAGGATAATACCTGCAGTGTTGAGGAGCATGGTGTTCATCAAGGATAATACCTGCAGTGTTGAGGAGCATGGTCTTCATCAAGGATAATACCTGCAGTGTTGAGGACCATGGTCTTCATCAAGGATAATACCTGCAGTGTTGAGAACCATGGTCTTCATCAAGGATAATACCTGCAGTGTTGAGGACCATGGTCTTCATCAAGGATAATACCTGCATTGTTGAGGACCATGGTCTTCATCAAGGATAATACCTGCAGTGTTGAGGAGCATGGTGTTCAGAGAGCATAATAACTGCAGTGCTGAAGAGGATGGTCTTCCAACTGCTGTCAAATCGGCATGTAAGTCATAGAAAGGTGAAATAAATTACACCTTATTAGTTGCAATATGATGTTTTATTACAGAGAAATCCACATTTTTTCTTAATATATAAATGAGCTGTTAAGATACATGTGCAGTGTAACTGGTATCCCAGAGAATCTGTCTCCAGGGATTAATTTAAATGAGTTGTATAAGTAGTATGACATTTAATGACTGAAAGTACAGCAGAGCTGAGCTTCTCCTCATTACAAACACATGCACAGCTGCAGTTGGGCCTTCATATTGTTGTCAGCTCTGCTGCTGAATTGTGTCTGCTTACCACGAACACTATTTTAGTTTCCATTTCTTGGCATTTAGTGAAGAGGGAGTACAGCTGGCCGAAAGAAGAGTGATGGGAGGGCTACAACAAGTTTGGCTCTTCTATTTAGCGTCACTCCGCTTTGCAGTAAGATACAGAGCAGACTGTCAGTCATTACATGTCTCATACTGCAAATATCTGCTCTAATTTTAAATATGCTGTAGAGTAATCTCTCAGGGATATCTATGTCCTACCCATGGATCTTACCAGCTTATTTATATATTAAGATAAATGTGGATTTCTCTGTAATAAGGCGTGGAATCAGAGATATGAATATTTCATTGTATTAATATTTTTATCACCTGCTTGCCCTTATAGTTGATCTAATTGACAGATGCCCTTTAACGTCAATAATATTCAGTGTGAACATATAATTTAAAGGAGATAATTTAATGCAGACAGCTCCTTTAATATTAACGGCGTTCATCTGATCAAGACCATCAAACTAGGGGTCATTCAGTTTGGATAAATGATGCCTTTTTAAATCTGATCCTGCAATAATATCAAGGGATCATCCACTATGTTTAGAGAAAAGAAGTTTAACCATCATCACAGGTGATTCTTTACTATAAAGCTATGTGCCCACGCTGCGGAAAATGCGCGGAATATGCCGCAGATTTTTTGCGGAAATTCCACAGATTTTTCAAAAATCTGCAGCACAGCTACTCCCCAGCCATTTCTATGGCATTTTGGAACTGCTGTGGCCACACTGCGGATTTTTACGCAGCGGAAATAATGCAGATTTCCCTGCGGAAAAATCAGCAGCATGTCAATTATTCCTGCGGATTTCTCCGCAGGGTCCCATATACTTACCTACCTCACCGGAGTCACTTTCTCCGTCCGGTGTACAGGAGCGTGGTGAATCCAGGTACAGGAAGGAAGAGGTGGGCGGCGCCTGCACGAGCTCCGGTCATGTGACAGCCGGAGCTAGTTCAGGCCTGCCCACCTTCTCCTGCAGACGCTGACAGAGTGACATAAACGCCGGAAAGTGAGGTGCTGCTTGATGAAGGTAAGTATGAACACCCGATCACTGCAGCACTTGTTCTGCATTGAGGATGCAGTGCCGAAGCCATGGTACTGTATCCTCAATGCAGAATGCCCGCACCATATCCGCAGGACATTCCGCAGCATGGAAACAGACAAAGTTGTGGTGCTGTTTCCTGGGAGCTCCTGCGGATATATCCACAGGACACTGTCCCCGTGGGCACATAGCCTAAGAGTAGTGAGAATATGGAATTCTCTGGCACATTATTTGTAAGGGTTTACTTTAGTCTGCACCAATACAAGTATGCACCATATAAGTATGATGCAATTAATTAGACCAGAATTAATAATAATAATAATAATAATAATAATATTATCATTATTTTTATTATTATGATGCACTTGGTCATCTATTATCACTTTTCTGCCATCATCTAATCATCATGTCTATCTTCCTACAGGTATGTTTAATCAGTCACCAGGGGCGTACATAGAAATCATGGGGCCCCATAGCAAAAGTCTGAATGGGTCCCCCCTCCCCCAATAAAAAAAATAAATATAATAAAATATTAACATAATAATGATCATACATGTTACTGTGGGCGGCTTATAGTCAGAAATAACACATACTATTACATAGTGTTATTCTTGATACTTGAGTCGATCAATTAGTAACTAGGGATGGGCGATCCTGAACTGTAAAGAGAGGTGATCGTACCAATCACATAGTGATCATGTACACGAGCCCGATCAGAAGCTTTCCTGGAAAGCTCATGTTACAGATTAGGTCCAGAGACTGTAAAAAAAGCAGATTATTAAAAAACAATATGATCATACTTGCAGATACTCTGTCTCCTGGCCGCGTCTGCTTCCTCATCCATCCGATCATTGCTGTGTCACCCGGTAACCAACACTGGACTTACAGGACCATCCGTGACGTCATACCTGTGGCGCCCTGGACTAGCCAGGTCGTCACAGGTACTGCAACACACACACCCCCACCCTGAGATAGGCACAACAGCCAAACACAAACCCTTGTTGCCTCCCTCCAGGGGCTGATGTCCACACCAGGTGGGGTAGAGCCAGGCGGTTGGCCCCACCCACTGAGGAGTTCACAGTCCTGGAGGCAGGAACAGTAGGCAGATTAGTTTTGGAGGTCGAAGTGGAACTAGTGTCTGCTGGTGTCTGGGTTGGAGCCCAGGCACTGACAGCAAGGTTGGCAGATGGTGGTGTCCGTCTGCAGGAGAGGCAGATCAACGCGAAACCGTAGGACCGGGTTCGGGCGGTAGCCTGCCGGTACCGAACCGGGGAGCGAAGTGAAGCCAGCACACAAAGGCAGGGCCTGCGGACCCCGACCAGGCTTGGAGCCGCCGTTAAAGGTCAAATCCGTCAGTGACCGGAACCCCAGGTGTTTCCTAACAGCCAAGACCTGATTGAAGGCAACCATCCAACCAGCAAGAAGGGAAATACAGCTACCACCAGAGCTAGAATTCCAAGGCCCAGAGCCTGCGGGCAAAAGGGCTCCTCCGGCACATATACACGTCGGGGAGCGGGTTACCAGTGGGAATCCATCGGGACCGAACATACACACAGGTGCAGGGAAAGGCAGCCACCATCACCCGTCCGGGAGAAGCTACAGCAGCCGGCTACGGGACCCGTCCATCCAGCCGTTTGGTTTACCAAAGACTTTGCATCCATTTGTGGCTGAGTGAGTACTACCGTGCCATCTGGCACCGCGCTGCGCAAGCCAAGCGACCCTGTACTTTACCAACCCTGCCTTCCTGTCACCTCACCGGGCCCCGGGACCACCAACCCCTACCCATGGAGGGGGGAAACAACATCCCAGCTGCTTTCTACCATCGCTCCCGGGATCCCCGTCATCAACAGCGGTGCTGCCCATCTTCACCACGACCCGTGGGTGGCGACACGAACTCCAATCCCCAAACCCAAAGAAACTATCCCCTTTTCACTCACGGGCGAGGAGCGCCGCTCGAGTCCCCGGATCTGACCCACCGCTCGAGCCACCGAGCAGCAGCAGCAGCAGTGCCGGACTCTAGTGTGAGGGAGCGCAGCACCCCGCCGCCCGCGACAATACCCATGTGACCAGTTTCCTGTGAATGTTGTATTACCTGATTGGCTACAGACTGGTTACATGGGTGACGCCCTGGCCGGGCCAGGTAGTCACAAATAGGGCCCTGCATTACACCTTTCCCTCACAGGTAACACACAGCCGACCATGTACGCCCTAGTCACCTCCCTCAGGGCTAGATAGACACACCAGGGGGCGGAACCAGGCGGTTGGAAGACGCTCACCTAGGAGTTTGGACAGCCCAGGGGAGGGAAAGTTAACAGTTCAGAGTTAAGTTCAAGCAGTCAGTCTGTGGTGAGCAAAGTGTGTGGAGGTCAGGCCTGTGTGTCAGGCCTGAAGCAAGTTGACAGGTACCAGGGTAGGAGCCCTGGTGCCACTGGCTAGGAGGCAGACGGTGGTCTCTGTCCGCAGGAGACACGAATACAGTTCCGCAGAACTGGGTGGTACCGGGACAGGGTCGTAGCCCGCCGGTATCTACACCGGGGACCCGACCGAAAACTGTGCACAAAGGGGGGTACTTGTACCCTGAAGCCAGGAACCAGAACCTACTGGAACTGATTAGTTAACCGATTGAGGCCAGGATTATAGGTCCTGTCTCACCCAAAGTCCCGAAAAGAAGGCAACAGCCCAATGAGGGGGATAAAAGGCCACCGCCACGGCTCAGAGATCCCACGGGCTAGCGTCTTTGGGCAAGGGCTCCTTGGGCCACAACCAGCCGGGAGCGGACTCCTGAAGTTTCATGCGCAGGCAGTCCACAATCTACACAGGTGCGGGAGAAAGACAGAGACCACCAGCCGGTGGGGGAACCAGAACGCAGCCGGCTGCGGGCACCGACCACCATCACCTTGGTTTACCAGAGACTTGTGTGTTTTCTAATAGTGAGTACACCAGTGTGAAACCCCACAGGTGTTGTATCGGTGCATACCTTCAGGGACTCCACGTAGCTGGATCTGGTCACAGGTAGGGAATCTTCAGTGTTTGATCGTGACGCCACTCTCAGTATTTGCGGTCAGAGGGGACCGCCACTGCAGGTTAGAGGACGCCTGGGGCTGATGGTGGGTGCAGTCGGGTGTAGTAGCCTCCTGAGAGTGAGGCAAGCCCCAGGGCCCTTTGTAAAGCTGTAGTACCACAAGTCGCAGAATGACCACACACAGGCAGAGTGTCTTTCAGGGTTTTTACTCACTTCAGGTGGCAGGGTGAGTAACCCGGGCGTAGCTGGGATGAACCAGGTGGGAACCAGGTATCCTTCCGGCTGACTGTATGAGGGTGACTACAAACTCGCCTTCCTTAGCCCTTGGTGGTTTGGGGTGACCCCGACTTTGAGTCCCTATGGGGGTCACCCAGGGAAGATGCTCCAAGCCTCTCTCCCCTTCTTGTTTTGCCGTGTGCTTGTTCCCCGGGCCAGGCCACTCCAGCCTCTTGCCTCCTGTGACCTATGGGCCCTACTTGCGGTTACGTGGCTGCGGCTTTTGGTTGTTGTGGTGTGGGCTGTAAGAGCCCCACACCGGCAGGTTTAGCAGGGAAAGGTGAATCTATCCTCGCTTCGGGATCTGCCGCCCGGTTGGGCCTGGTGCTCTCTAGAAGTCTCCTTACTTCCCACTCCGTGCACTCTCTAGCTGAAGCTGGCTTTCAGGCAGCACTCCTAGTTGACCGTTCTCCCCCGTCTGTAGCCACTGCGCGGGCGCTGTTAGACAGCAGCAGCCCCACAGGTCTGCTCCTCACTGAGCCCTCTGGAGTTCTCTGCTCTAACTGACTCACTGCTCCTCCTCTCCTGTTCTTGCCTACGCCACCTAGCAACCAGACTCTCCACCACACCCCTTGAGAGGAGATGGAGGCTTTTTTTAACCCCCTGCCACTATTCCAGTGGAGGTATAGGCTTTGCCCCCTCCTGGGATCCCCAGGGGTCCTCTCATGGGTACATGTGTGAGACCTGATCACTATGCGCCTGTGTTCCACACCCCTGTCAGCCTTCTGGATTACCTGTATTGTACTGTCCCCAGCATGGGTGCAGTACTCAGTGGTGCCTGACCAGGTCAGGGGCGCCACATTCCCCCTTAGTTATCACCAGCACGTCCTCGGGCTGCAAGACAACATTTTAAAATGCATAAAACATTAAAACATGTAAAACATTTAAAAGCACCAGGTATTAGACATCACCACCCTCCACCCACAAGTCCGTTAACCCACCCAAAACCCTCTCAGGAGGCAGGTCACCGGTCCTGTTGGTAACCAGGTCTGGGCCATCTGTTTCTCCAGACCTTTCCTCCAATCTTCCTCTCCCGTTGGCCGCGACTTCAGCCACTTCTGGCAGGATGTAGAGGCGGCTTTCATGGGCTGGTGGTTTCAGGGTATACCTGGCCTGGTGGATCCGCGCCGTCAGCCTCTTCTGGCAGGATGCAGAGGCGGCCTCCACAGTTGGTGCTGACCAGGTACCCTCTTTGTGGTGGTGAGCCAAGGCCCCATAAACAGGCGTGCTCTCTGGTCGCAGGTGAGCCAAGGCCCTTTTCTACGGACGGGCCCCCCTGGTTGCAGACGAGCCAAGCCCCTAAACAGGCTGGCCCTGGTGGTGGTGCCACTGGTGTAACTATTTACACTGCGAGAGTTTGTGGCTATAGCAAGTTCATAGCCTTAAAGTTTATTTCTCACAATAGTTTTTGTGGGCGCATTTCTTAAACGTTGCAAACAAAACTTTTCAAACTTTAACTTCTGTACTTCTTTTCTGTACTTTACTTTACTCCTCTTTTTCACTAGGGCGAGGGCACGTTGGGCACTGGCACCTGTGACTTTCCTGCTCTTTGTCTCTGTCTTCATCTGTAGGATCTTTATCTTTCCGTTCTTGGTCTTCATCTGTTTCTACATCTGGTTCTTTATCTCTATCTTGTCTTTCTTGTCTTTCTTGTCTTTCTTGTCTTTCTTGTCTTTCTTGTTGCAGGGGATGGCTGTAAGGTTTGTTGGGACATAGCGTTACGCCCAAAGCATACAATCCTCTTTCGCCTTGATGCAGGGTGAACTGAACGGAATCTCCCATCTTTAGATTTCTGCAAGGGTGTCCTCTTGGCAGATGAGCGTTCACATCTCTGCGGTTTACGAATATCCCTTCTTTTATTCCTGGTGCTACAATGAATCCATAGCCGCTTTTCAGATTAAAGTCTTCCACTACGCCATAACACAGGGGTCCTCTAGCCTGGGCTTTGGACTCTCTCAACAAACGCTTCTCCTTTAGGTCTCTGGCGGTGACTGCTCTCTGTTCAGGAGACTGTGGTGCTGGAGCAAACTGTGTTCTTCTGCGCCGTGTCTTGCGGGCTGGATCCATGCCTGTGGGTTCCCAGGTGAAGCTCTCAGGCGGCTCTTCTTCTGCAGAGGGGGTCAGGTCCTCCTCGTCCCAGCGGGAGTATGGCAGCATTTCCGGCTCTGAATACACAACTGCTACTGGTGGCACTGGAGTCGGAGTCAACCCTTCTGCTTCCTGGCCTCCTCTCCCCCTTAGTTCTTCCTGGCACTCCAGCTGTGGCAGTGCCGGGGATGGATGCTCTTCAGCCGGCCCAGGTGAGGGACTCCTTGGTGTAGCTGCTGCAGGAGTTAGCAGGAGACTCTTTGGGGTATGCGGAGGGGGTATGTATTGGCTCACCAACCATTGTGGAAATTTGGCCTCCAGGTCAGCCTTCATCTGCCAATATGCAGGGTCTTCACCCACCGTGGGCTGCCTATCAGGGACCTCTGTGGACCGGGGAGCGGTGTCTGCTCTGGCCTTACAGGCCGGGGTAAATGATGAGGTAGTCTTTTCTTGGCGGGCCGCGCCTGGCATGGCGGCGGCCTGGTCTTGGCGGGCCGCGCCCTGTATGGCGGCGGCCTGGTCTTGGCGGGCCGCGCCTGGCATGGCGGCGGCCTGGATCAGTGTCGCTGTTGCAGGGGGCTCTGTGCAGGCTGGGCTGGACGTCGCTGCAGCAGTCTGGGCTTGGCGGGCCGCGCCCTGTATGGCGGCGGCCTGGTCTTGGCGGGCCGCGCCCAGGATGGCGGCGGCCTGGTCCTGGCGGGCCGGGCAGGGCATCGCTGCAGGGACTGGGTCTTGGTGGGCCGAGCAGGGCATCGCTGCAGCCGCTGGGGCTTGGAGGGCCGCACCTGGCGTGGCTGCGGCCTGCTTCAGCGTCGCCGCACCGGACGCCTCTTCAGGGACCGCGGACGTGGCAGCAGGGGTCGGGGCACTTGCGCGGGCCGGGGCATCATTCGACTCACCCGTTGTTGGTAGCACTGGGGTCTGCGTCGTCGCCGTCCCGCCTGACACCCGGCGCGCAGCTCTCCCTTCATAGGCCCGAACCGCCGCGGTCAGCTCCTGCAGTTCCATCCGTTCCTCCCGAATCTGCTCCACGACCCGGGTCTCCAGCCGGTTGCAAAACTGGGCCAGCTCTCGATACCACCAGGCAGCGGAGCCTGGTTCTGGGTTCCTGCGGTCAGACGCCATTTCTTCTGCGCCGTCTTCTGCACGGTCTCCCAGCAGTGGACTCTTCGCTGCCTCCTGTAACAAGCTGTCCAGTTTCTGCTCTGCCTCTTTCAGCAGCTCCTCTCCCAGCAGCAGGCTTGTGGCTTCCTTTCCTTCCCGCCGTCTCTCGACGCTTCCACTCTCATAGCTGGCAAGGTCAGAACTCTGCAGGGGATCTCTGGGTAGCCACACCTCTTCGTGGGCGGTAACTTCTTCCAGCGCGGGCTGCTGTTGTTTTTCAGCGCGCTTTTCATGGTGGCAATATGGCGGCGCTTCCAATTTTTCAAGCGGACCGCCTAGGCACATGGTCACCTGTCTGGACAGGTCTAGTCCTTATCCTGTTCGTGACGCCAGATGTGAAACCCCACAGGTGTTGTATCGGTGCATACCTTCAGGGACTCCACGTAGCTGGATCTGGTCACAGGTAGGGAATCTTCAGTGTTTGATCGTGACGCCACTCTCAGTATTTGCGGTCAGAGGGGACCGCCACTGCAGGTTAGAGGACGCCTGGGGCTGATGGTGGGTGCAGTCGGGTGTAGTAGCCTCCTGAGAGTGAGGCAAGCCCCAGGGCCCTTTGTAAAGCTGTAGTACCACAAGTCGCAGAATGACCACACACAGGCAGAGTGTCTTTCAGGGTTTTTACTCACTTCAGGTGGCAGGGTGAGTAACCCGGGCGTAGCTGGGATGAACCAGGTGGGAACCAGGTATCCTTCCGGCTGACTGTATGAGGGTGACTACAAACTCGCCTTCCTTAGCCCTTGGTGGTTTGGGGTGACCCCGACTTTGAGTCCCTATGGGGGTCACCCAGGGAAGATGCTCCAAGCCTCTCTCCCCTTCTTGTTTTGCCGTGTGCTTGTTCCCCGGGCCAGGCCACTCCAGCCTCTTGCCTCCTGTGACCTATGGGCCCTACTTGCGGTTACGTGGCTGCGGCTTTTGGTTGTTGTGGTGTGGGCTGTAAGAGCCCCACACCGGCAGGTTTAGCAGGGAAAGGTGAATCTATCCTCGCTTCGGGATCTGCCGCCCGGTTGGGCCTGGTGCTCTCTAGAAGTCTCCTTACTTCCCACTCCGTGCACTCTCTAGCTGAAGCTGGCTTTCAGGCAGCACTCCTAGTTGACCGTTCTCCCCCGTCTGTAGCCACTGCGCGGGCGCTGTTAGACAGCAGCAGCCCCACAGGTCTGCTCCTCACTGAGCCCTCTGGAGTTCTCTGCTCTAACTGACTCACTGCTCCTCCTCTCCTGTTCTTGCCTACGCCACCTAGCAACCAGACTCTCCACCACACCCCTTGAGAGGAGATGGAGGCTTTTTTTAACCCCCTGCCACTATTCCAGTGGAGGTATAGGCTTTGCCCCCTCCTGGGATCCCCAGGGGTCCTCTCATGGGTACATGTGTGAGACCTGATCACTATGCGCCTGTGTTCCACACCCCTGTCAGCCTTCTGGATTACCTGTATTGTACTGTCCCCAGCATGGGTGCAGTACTCAGTGGTGCCTGACCAGGTCAGGGGCGCCACACCAGCACCCAGCAGCCGCCCATCTCCCTGCACCAAACCTCCCCAACGGGTCCCGGGGCCACTATCCCTGGCCACGGAGGGGTTAACAACTCACTGCATGACATGTCCCCTGGTGCCCCGTAAATGCAGCGGTGGTGTCCAACCTCACCACATACCGGGGGTGGCGTCACAAACTCCGTACGGCCCAGCCCGTACATATTCGTCCTACATTCACCATCCCATCACCCCCCTTTTCATTTGAAGTGACCGCGAGACCCCCTGGTCCGGAGACCCTCGAGCCACCCACAGAAGGACCGGATCCAAGCAGCTCGGCTGCTGAGAGATGGGCGGTACACATAACTATGATGTCATCAAAGATCCTGGACGGTAACTGATCTTTGATTGTCACTGTGCGAGTGTCGCATCGCATCACGGCGCACATTCTTCCGACAGCAGCGGGTCAGCTGCATGTATTTCCATGCAGCTGAAACGCTCCTGTCCTGAGAGCGTCAGGTGAAGGGTGATGCAATGCGACACGTAAGTGCAATCATCCCCTCACTGTCAGCTCTGCTACATCGCTCTGTACAAAGCAATGAAGCAGAGCTGACATGGTTCTCTGCTTCTCACTATGAATAGCCTGTGTCTGTGTGCACAGTGATGAAGCAAAGTTGACACTGCTCTCCCTGTGGATTATGTCAGACTAAGGAGTTTTTTTATAATAAAGATGGAGTCTCTAAATGTTTTTTTTGTTTCTAATAAAAAAATTCTCTGTGTTGTGTTTTTTTTTTTTACTGTTTCCTAGAAATTCATGGTGGCTATGTCTAATCTGGCTTGACACCATGAATTTCGGGCTTAGTACCATCTGAGAATATAAAGATGTTAATAACCCCTTTATTACCCAGTGTGCCAGCGCCACCAGGGCTGCTCGACGAGCCGGGTAAAGCACCTGGAAATGGCACTAAGAAACAATCCGCCAATTCCAGGGGCAGTTGGGGGCCGCCGAGAATCATAGCCCCCAGCTGCCTGGCTTTACCTGACTAACAATTAAAATATGGCGGCAGCCCACACATTTTTTTTTTAGTTATTTTTTTAAAAACCAGGAAGATGGGGGGTGGGAGCCCGTAGCCGTCTGCTTTACCTGTGCAGAGAATCAAAAATACTTTGGAGCGCTACGTTATTTATTTTTTTTATACAACTATATATTGTGTGTGTATACTGTACACAGACACAGCTCTGGCCAAAATTAATAGACGACTGCAAAATTTTCAGTTTTTCAGATTTTTCACTTTGTAGGTATATTTTTGAGTAAAATGTATATTGCTTTTTTATTCTATAAACTAGCATCTTCAGAAAATAAATACAAAGTTTATTGCTTGGAAATTCGGAGACATGTTCTAAGTAGTTTATAGAATAAAAGAACAATTTACATTTTACTCAACAATATAAAGAGAAAAATCAGAAAAACTGAAAATTTTACAGTGATTTCTTAACTTTTGCCAGAGCTATATCTATACAGCAGAGAGAATCTGCTAAAGGCTTCCAAAAAAATGCTCTAGTTCCCAATTTAAATCCATTTTTCTTGATACTTGAGTCGATCATCTAGTACCAAGCACTCAAGTAGTTTAGTGCTTGCTTAAAACGAGAGATGGGCGATCCCGAACTGTAAAGATCGGTGATCATACCGATCACATAGTGATCGAGTACAAGAGCCCGATAACCAGCTTTCCTGTATATATACACACACACAATATATAAATGTATAAAAATAAATAAATAATTTTAAAAAGTGACGTAGTGCTCCGCGGTATTTTTGGTTCTCAGTGCACATAAAACAGACGGCTACGGGCTGCAAACAACATACATATTTTTTTTTAGTTATTTAAAAAAATTAATGAAACAAAAAATGCGTTGGTTCCCGCTGCATTTTCTATTGCTAAGGGTAATCCAAGCAGCTACTGGCTTCTAACCCCAACTGCTTGATGTTACCTTCACTGGCAATGAAAATCCAAGAAAGCCTTTTTTTAAATTTTTTTCCCAAAAATCTAATAAAAAAATTGCGTGGGCTTCTCCATATTTTTGTATGCTATTCAGGTACAGCATGCAGAAGATGGTGCTTCTATGAAGGCGCCATTTTCTGGAGTGGCTGCAGACTGCAATTTGCAGTAGGGAACCAAAAAATAGGGAAGAACTTTTTAGAATTATTTCATGAAATAATTAGAAAATGAATGACGTGGGCTTCACCCATTTTTTGTATCCAGCCAGGTACAACTAGGCAGCTGGGGATTGGAATCCGCAGCGCAGGGTGGTCCAAACTTTCTGGGCCCCCTGCTGCGAATTGCAGTCCGCAACCGCCCCAGAAAATGGCGCCTTCAGAGAAGCACCATTCTGGTGCTGTATCCAACTCTTCCAGTGGCCCTGGTGCCGGGTGGTACACTGGGTTTGTTTTACCAGCTGGCATTAAGCCTGAGATTCTTAATGTCAGGCCAAGTTTCACCCGGCCATTAACAATCTCCAGTAAAGGGTTAAACAAAAGACACCACACAGAGGAAAAATACTTTATTTGAAATAAATACTCAGACACACGCATATAGCAATGGTGATCTCTGATCACCTGATTCCCGGCGCCGCTATTTACCAGCTGTGGCATTAGTGTGTGGCAGCCAATCCCTGCATGTGGGCTGACTCTGTAAAGAGCTCCAACATGCAGGAAGGGAGATCCAAGAATGTGCCCGAGCATCTTGCCATACTGAGATGCTCAGGCGAGCACCGAGTACTGGCGAGCATGCTGACATACAAAATTCACACGTGACTGATCACATGGTATGACGTCACGAAAGGTCTTTGTGACGGGGTATGCGACAGAGCAGTGCGGGACGCCAGGCCAAGGAACAATCCAAAGGGCTTTATTGGAACCACAAAGATAAAGCACCAAACATAAATATAAATCCTTAAAGTCTGCAAGGAGTCCACAACAAAACAAAAGATCCAGGGGCACCGCCTGGTATTCCGGTGCCAGGGAAAATATGGCAATGGTCCTCAGTAATAGATCCTAGTCCTTCTCCAGCCAAGATCCAACTAACTGAACTAACATGGGTCTCATTGTTCTTCTCTCCTGCGATCAGCCCCTTAGGTGGGCACACCTACCCCTAGACATTTGATACGTGAATGGACTTTAGACTCCTGGCTCTGTTCTGCTTACCAAGCTTGTGGTTGGAGAAGTCCCATGCTGAGAAGAACAAACAATCTCCCAGCAGAAGTAGTACAAAGGAGGGACAGACTATTACACCATGAGCACAGGCGGGGGAGGGACACGCTGTTACAATCCCTTCCCCTCTCAATTTGTGTACGGACTAGTGACCTCAACAGGTTGCTTGTCAAGTACACGTAAACATGGTGGACCTGACTCAGGGCTTCTCCTGCCTGGACAATCCGTCTGCATTTTGGGTGTTGGCTCCAGTTTGTATCCTCCTTCACTTAAACACTGCTTCCTGCACCCACAAATCGGCATTGTATATCTCCCACATCCTTGCCTAGGAGAATGTCTGCAGGAAGGCCGCTCATCACACCGATTATGCATTGTTTTGCCCCAAAGCCATAATCCAGGATCATACTTGCTCTTAGAATATATCTCTGAGTACCCCCAGCCAATTCAATGGCAATTCCTGGTCCCTTTTGAATTGCTTCTGGTTGAATTACTCGGGGATCTGCTATGGTGAGAAAAGCCCCAGTGTCACAAAAGCCAACAACTTTTTGGCCATCCAGCACGACCTCCTGTAGATGTTTATGCTGAAGATCATAAGAACGGGCGGCTGTGGCTCGCACCCCATAGACTCCTGGTAGGGAAGTCAACATAACAGAGTCACTTGGCAAATCATCAGGGCCTGAATCCAGCTCTTTTCCTGCTGAGGGTGTCTGTAAATAATGGACAGGCAAAGGTGGTCTGCAGCTTTTCTTCCTCTGAACACCTGGACAGTGAGCTTGCAGATGACCAGGCTGCCCACATTGATAACATCTGCGCTGTGTCTCACTCCTTCCAGTTTGCCTTCTGGAGAAGTAGGTAGGAGAACTCGGTGAGTGTTAGTGAGGTGCAGGTGCTGGAGGTGGTTGTCGTTTTGCGGATGACTCCACAGGATAGATGGGCATGTGGCCCGCAGATGCCCGGGATGCCCACAGCTATAACATCTTCGCTCTTCTACTTTCTCTCCTCGTTGCATTCCAGAAAATGTGGTAGAAACAACTGGAGGCACATACACACGGGTATCCACATGAGGTGGTGATCTAGGAGGTTGAGGAACATTGGGCACTGAAGGACAATAAACCTCTGGTGTTGGGGAGCTGGTCATTTCTGTTCCCTCTGCTAGCAGCTTCTTCCACTGAGGTTTGATGGTGAGAAGCTTATCAGCTAGAGTGGCAGCTTGTTCCACAGTTGACTGCTTTCTCTCACGCACCCATTCTCTGATTTCCGCAGGGCACCTGGCATAGAATTGCTCTTTCAGGATTACCTGGAGGAAGGTCTCCCAAGTTAAGGCCCCCTCTCCCTCCAGCCAGCGATGGTATACTTGTTTCAGTCTGTGGGCATATATCTTGAAAGACACTTCCCCATCACAGGCTAATGTACGGAACTGAGTCCTATAAGTATCTTGGGTCACGGCATAATGTTCCAGAATGGTCTGTTTTATCTCCCCATACTCACAATTCCAGTGAGGGTTCATAGCTCTATAGTCGTCGGCAGCTTCACCCTCCAAGAGGCCCACCAAGTGTCTGACTCGCTCTCTTTCTGGGACTTCCATTAATCGGCACTGATGCTCAAAGTCCTGGGAGAAGCCCTCAATGTCGCTTGCAACTTCATTAAATTTCTTAAAGTCCTTGCGGGACACTCTGGAGAATTCCCTCATAGTTGGTGCTGTGGGTACAGTCTGTCTGGAGCTTCTTCATATAGACAAAAAAGACTGACTGCACTCCTCAACAATCAGTTGAGGATTGCAGTCAGTCTTTTTTGTCTATATGAAGAGGGTCATACCTTCTGACCGTGCACCCTTCCCCCAGTTGCCACAGGTAATCTTATCCTATATAGCAGGTTCCTACTTGCCCATACACAGGAGGTTTTTAACCTAGAGAGAGGCTTCAGCATAGCGTCAGGGACCCAGTTACGAGATATGCCGTGAAGGGGCAACTGGGCAGATATACAAATGGCCATTTATATATGCTAAATATCTCATTTTTCTTAGATTTTCCTTAGCAGTAATGCAGGTCCATGTTCACATATTCATGGTTTCCATACTTTAGCATTATCAGAGTGCAAACTGTTTTTTTGTATTTTATGTCTGGAGCTTCTAGCTGCTTCCACAGCAAGCTGTCTCTCCAGCAATGCCCTCTCCTTAGCTCCACGAAGAGCCTCCCTCTTATCTTCTATGGTGGCCTCATCTCCCAGCAGTGCCATCTCCTCCTCATACCACACAACCAATTGACTTTTTTTGGTATTTACCTCCAGCTCCCATCTTTCCTCCCCTTGCTGTGGAAATCCTTCCCCGGTGCCATCTTGCAGGCAAGCTCCTTCCAAAGCCTCAATTAGTTGCTCCTTGGAGAGTCCTTTGCAGCCAACTACTAATTCACGGGCCTTTATTTTGAGGTTCGACATAGTCCAGTTCCTGTATCCTGAGCTTCTGGTTTCAGAGGTTGATGGGCCGTTGTCCTCCATTTCTTGAGATCTGATCCCACCGCTGCCAATCAGTTTGTGACGGGGTATGCGACAGAGCAGTGAGGGACGCCAGGCCAAGGAACAATCCAAAGGGCTTTATTAGAACCACAAAGATAAAGCACCAAACATTAATATAAATCCTTAAAGTCTGCAAAGAGTCCACAACAAAAGATCCAGGGGCACCGCCTGGTATTCCGATGCCAGGGAAAATATGGCAATGGTCCTTATATGAGTTCCTTGAGTCCAACAGGGTGAACAATAAACCACAATCCCACGTGACCACTGATCTCCAATCTGTGACAGTCCATACACAGGCCCTAGGATCCAGCCTCAGCAATAGATCCTAGTCCTTCTCCAGCCGAGATCCAACTAACTGAACTAACATGGGCTGAACTAACATGGGTCTCATTGTTCTTCTCTCCTGGGATCAGCCCCTTAGGTGGGCACACCTCCCCCTGGTCATTTGATACATGAATGGACTTTAGACTCCTGGCTCTGTTCTGTTTACCAAGTTGTGGTTGGAGAAGTCCCATGCTGAGAAGAACAAACAATCTCCCAGCAGAAGCAGTACAAAGGAGGGACAGACTATTACACCATAAGCACAGGCGGGGGAGGGACAAGATGTTACAGTCTTTTAGTCAGCTTTGGTTACCGGGCGGCTAAGCGATAAATGGATTTGAAAGCAGAAGAGGAAGGTAAGTACAATGACAATGTTTATTATTAACTATATTCTTTTTTTTACAGCCCCCTCCCTCCCCATCCCTTAACCGTAAAGTCCACGATCGGTAATCAGATGCAAGATCGTGTTATCTCAATCCCGATCTCGATCTTTACAAAATGATCGGGTGAGTCTCCCTGATCTCGACCTTTGGGGGATCGCCCATCTCTACTCATAACCAATGATTAGTAGTGATGAGTGAGCACTAAAATGCTCTATTGCTTGTTACTCAAATGGAGCAGATAAGACACTCAAATGGGCTGGACTAGAATAAAAAGCATAATGGAAATCATTTCGAAACAGCATTTTTCTTGAAACTCCCCAGTATCCGAGCACATTTACACATCATTTGTGATGGACGAACGAGCTCTGCACTGTTTGATAATTGATCAAGAATCAGGGTGCTCGGGGTACTCATGATGCTCGGCAGAGTATCGCAGGTGCTCGCATGTATCGTTCTTGAAATATCAAACACTTTGCACAGGATTGCTTCACTGAATGATTAGAACAGTTTTTTTTAGGACACACTTCATCTGAAAACGTTTTTACCCCCAGTGAGAGCCATGCACAGACTGCAAATTGCTCTCCCTGGGGTGCTGCCTTGCATCACTCACTAAAAGGAGCTTTGTGTTTGATTTTTCATGACCGACACATCCAAGCAACCACAGTACTTGGATACGCAAGTACCCTGAAACATGATCGAGCATTAAGCAGTGACAAGCACGCTCGCCCTTCATTAATGACTAGTGAAAGTGGGTATTAAAATGTTCAAGAATTCGAAAGCTTCATTGCTGGTCTAATACACAGTAGAATCTTATTTGGCCTCAAATTGCATTTTCAACTATTTGGACCCTGCTTTTGGGATTAGAGAAGGATCCCTGTCTCACATTTTGATTTTAGTATGAAAGGTATTGAAAAATAGGAAAAAAAATATGGTGTCATTCAAAACGTAACTTTTCCACTAAAAAAATTGACTATATTGATGTGAAAAAATAAAAAGTTAAAGCTTTTGTAGGAAGGGGAGGAAAAACAAAGTAAAAATTGGAATGGTGATAAGGGACTAACATTCTGTGGTCCTGGATTTCCCTCTCATCTAGTTTACACAGTTTTCTAGGTGTAGATTGTGCACGTGATAATTCCCGTTCAGTAGAGTTGAAATGTCTCCCACGTGTTCCATGCATTGCAGATCATTACTTTATAATATGGCTTGTTATGACGATTGTCCCATTCTCTCTGCAGGTGACGATCACTTTGTGGACAGACACAGATATCATCTGATTGATAACATAACAGAAGTGGATTCTGTTTTACAAGATCTACATTCTAAGAAGCTGCTGACCTGGGCAGAGTGCACAAATGTGCAATCAAGGACCTGGCCCGAAGAAAAGATGAAGCTTTTAAGTTATATATTCAGGATTCAGACTGACACCGTAAAGGATCAATTCTACATTTCCCTCTGGAGATCCAACTACACTGTCATCAATAACTTGGAAGAATCTGATAAGGAACCAAAATTTTCAGAATCTACAACCAGCTACAATCCAAGAGGTATAACTCCGACAGAGATATATCATATCAGATATATTATTATTTCATTTATAATTATATAGTATTGATGGTCTCCAGTGGTGGCCGTGGTTGTGTAAAAACTACGGGACGCTTCTCGGAATGTTTATGTGGCACCCCTGAGGCTCTGGTCACCACAGGGTACTGCACTCCAACTGAGGAGTAGTACCGATCATGGATCCAAGGGAGGTCGGTGCCGGTTTCACCATACACAGCCGCATACATACTTGGGTTCCTCCTTGGGGACTGGGCTATGGTCGGGTACCGAAGGGGTTTCCTACAGTGCAGCATTTACAGGATGCCATCACAACAGGGGCCCCAATTCACTAGCTTAGGATCTGGGTGAGGGGAGGAACAGCCACCAGGGGGAGTTAGGAGTCACACATAGCAATAAGGGAGTTCTCAAGCAGGAGAGATAGATAGCGGACATGTTTCCCGGTAGCTCCTGTCGGACATAGGAGTTTAACGGTCGCTGTGGAGGATACCTTGCCAGCTCCCCTTGGACCAGCGCACTTCAGGGTGCAGCACCCTAGGGTGGTGTAATTCCAAGTTGCACCATCAGACTCTGCCAGACGGAGAGGTTTTATGCCTCTCCAACCACACAAGTTTCCAGAGCCAAGTAGCACCTTGCATTCTGGGGCCTCGATCATGGTCAGGCTCAAGGGGATCCGTGCTACTGGCATATGGAACAGTACTTCACCTAGTACGGAAGGGGCTCTAAGTGCTTCAAGCCACAGGGACCCACACTACAAAGCGCAGCAAGGAAGGGTCCACAGAGCACTGCACCAGTTTTGACCTACCATGAATCCGGGATCTGCTGGAGCCCATCACAGCAACAGTAATACGGGGCTAGCAACTGAAGTTGTGTGTGACACCTTGAACCTGCAGAGACTGTATTGGCTTGTCCTTACCAGCGCTCATCACTAGTTCTGAATACTGAGCACCCGAGCATGGTAGTGCCTGCTCATAACTAGTTACCAGTACTGAGCACCCGAGCCTGGTAGTGCCCGCTCATCACTAGTTACCAGTACTGAGCACCTGAGCATGGTAGTGCCCACTCATCACTAGTTACCAGTACTGAGCACCCGAGCATGGTAGTGCCTGCTCATCACTAGTTACCAGTACTGAGCACCCGAGCATGGTAGTGCCTGCTCATCACTAGTTACCAGTACTGAGCACCCGAGCATGGTAGTGCCCACTCATCACTAGTTACGAGTACCAAGCACCCGAGCATGGTAGTGCCCGCTCATCACTAGTTACCAGTACTGAGCACCCGAGCATGGTAGTGCCCACTCATCACTAGTTACCAGTACTGAGTACCCGAGCATGGTAGTGCCCGCTCATCACTAGTTATCAGTACTGAGCACCCGAGCATGGTAGTGCCCACTCATCACTAGTTACCAGTACTGAGTACCCGAGCATGGTAGTGCCCGCTCATCACTAGTTACCAGTACTGAGCAGCCGAGCATGATAGTGCCCGCTCATCACTAGTTACCAGTATTAAGCACTGGAGCATGGTAGTGCCCGCTCATTGCTAGTTACGAGTACCAAGCACCCGAGCATGGTAGTGCCCACTCATCACTAGTTATGAGTACTGAGCACCCGAGCATAGTAGTGCCCGCTCATCACTACTTACCAGTACTGAGCACCCAAGCATGGTAGTGCCCGCTCATCACTAGTTACCAGTACTGAGCACCCGAGCATGGTAGTGCCGCTCATCACTAGTTACCAGTATTGAGCACCCGAGCATGGTAGTGCCCGCTCATCACTAGTTACCAGTACTGAGCACCCGAGCATGGTAGTGCCCGCTCATCACTAGTTACCAGTACTGAGCACCCGAGCATGGTAGTGCCCGCTCATCACTAGTTACCAGTACTGAGCACCCGAGCATGGTAGTGCCTGCTCATCACTAGTTACCAGCATGGTAGTGCCCGCTCATCACTAGCTATGAGTACAGAGCACCCGAGCATGGTAGTGCCTGCTCTTCACTAGTTTCTAGCATGGTAGTGCCCACTCATCACTAGCTACGAGTACTGAGCACCCGAGCATGGTAGTGCCCGCTCATCACTAGTTACGAGTACTGAGCACCCGAGCATGGTAGTGCCCGCTCATCACTAGTTACGAGTACTGAGCACCCGAGCATGGTAGTGCCCACTCATCACTAGTTACCAGTACAGAGCACCTGAGCATGGTAGTGCCCGCTCATCACTAGTTACCAGTATTAAGCACTGGAGCATGGTAGTGCCCGCTCATTGCTAGTTACGAGTACCAAGCACCCGAGCATGGTAGTGCCCACTCATCACTAGTTACCAGTACTGAGCACCCGAGCATGGTAGTGCCTGCTCATCACTAGTTACCAGCATGGTAGCGCCCGCTCATCACTAGCTATGAGTACAGAGCACCAGAGCATGGTAGTGCCTGCTCTTCACTAGTTTCTAGCATGGTAGTGCCCGCTCATCACTAGCTACGAGTACTGAGCACCCGAGCATGGTAGCGCCCGCTCATCACTAGTTACGAGTACTGAGCACCCGAGCATGGTAGTGCCCGCTCATCACTAGTTACGAGTAGAGAGCACCCGAGCATGGTAGTGCCTGCTCATCACTAGTTACCAGTACTGAGCACCCGAGCATGGTAGTGCCTGCTCATCACTAGTTACCAATACTGAGCACCCGAGCATGGTAGTGCCCACTCATCACTAGTTACGAGTACCAAGCACCCGAGCATGGTAGTGCCCGCTCATCACTAGTTACCAGTACTGAGCACCCGAGCATGGTAGTGCCCACTCATCACTAGTTACCAGTACTGAGTACCCGAGCATGGTAGTGCCCGCTCATCACTAGTTATCAGTACTGAGCACCCGAGCATGGTAGTGCCCACTCATCACTAGTTACCAGTACTGAGTACCCGAGCATGGTAGTGCCCGCTCATCACTAGTTACCAGTACTGAGCAGCCGAGCATGATAGTGCCCGCTCATCACTAGTTACCAGTATTAAGCACTGGAGCATGGTAGTGCCCGCTCATTGCTAGTTACGAGTACCAAGCACCCGAGCATGGTAGTGCCCACTCATCACTAGTTATGAGTACTGAGCACCCGAGCATAGTAGTGCCCGCTCATCACTACTTACCAGTACTGAGCACCCAAGCATGGTAGTGCCCGCTCATCACTAGTTACCAGTACTGAGCACCCGAGCATGGTAGTGCCGCTCATCACTAGTTACCAGTATTGAGCACCCGAGCATGGTAGTGCCCGCTCATCACTAGTTACCAGTACTGAGCACCCGAGCATGGTAGTGCCCGCTCATCACTAGTTACCAGTACTGAGCACCCGAGCATGGTAGTGCCCGCTCATCACTAGTTACCAGCATGGTAGTGCCCGCTCATCACTAGCTATGAGTACAGAGCACCCGAGCATGGTAGTGCCTGCTCTTCACTAGTTTCTAGCATGGTAGTGCCCACTCATCACTAGCTACGAGTACTGAGCACCCGAGCATGGTAGTGCCCGCTCATCACTAGTTACGAGTACTGAGCACCCGAGCATGGTAGTGCCCGCTCATCACTAGTTACGAGTACTGAGCACCCGAGCATGGTAGTGCCCACTCATCACTAGTTACCAGTACAGAGCACCTGAGCATGGTAGTGCCCGCTCATCACTAGTTACCAGTATTAAGCACTGGAGCATGGTAGTGCCCGCTCATTGCTAGTTACGAGTACCAAGCACCCGAGCATGGTAGTGCCCACTCATCACTAGTTACCAGTACTGAGCACCCGAGCATGGTAGTGCCTGCTCATCACTAGTTACCAGCATGGTAGCGCCCGCTCATCACTAGCTATGAGTACAGAGCACCAGAGCATGGTAGTGCCTGCTCTTCACTAGTTTCTAGCATGGTAGTGCCCGCTCATCACTAGCTACGAGTACTGAGCACCCGAGCATGGTAGTGCCCGCTCATCACTAGTTACGAGTACTGAGCACCCGAGCATGGTAGTGCCCGCTCATCACTAGTTACGAGTAGAGAGCACCCGAGCATGGTAGTGCCCGCTCATCACTAGTTACCAGTACTGAGCACCCGAGCATGGTAGGGCCCACTCCTCACTTGTAATGGTACCTTTTTGACATATCATCCGCTATAGTATAGAGCTGAGGTCAGTGTGTGCACACAGTCTAGGGTATTAATCTCATCCATCTACTTCTTGTTTTTTTCTTGTGTAATCATTGTTTTCCTTCTCTCCACGTGTAATCCCTGTTTTCTTCTCTTTTTGTATATTCCCTGTATTCCCTTTGTCTTTCTTTCCTCTGACCACAGTAATCATAGTTTTCTTCTCTTTACAGCTGGAGTTCATTTTATAGACAGAAATAAAGAGCTTCTGATTGAAAGAATAAAATCAGTGTCTTTATATAATCTGTACCATAAAGATCTGCTGACGATAGGAGAACTTGAATATATAGAGCAGATTCTGAATCCTAAGGAACTGATGAGACTTCTGTACGATGTTATGAGGGAGTGGGATGAAGAGGAAAAGGAGGACGTTTATCAAATGTTCAATAAATACAATCCCTGGGTCTTTAATGACCTGAAAAAAATGGAGAAATCATCAAAATTAGAAGAATCCAGTAAGTGGGAATTTTATACTGTACGTGCCTAATACTCTTCAGTGTGCACCAAATAAATTCTGTAATAATCATTCTGTAAATAGTAAAAATAGAGAGTTATTAGATTTTCTTAAGAATTCTAAAACTGTATGAAGTGTTTGATACAACAGAACATGGAGTATTAGGGCTAAGCCATGTGGCATGAAAATCGGACCGAGTGGAGTGCGATAAAACATCGCATTCCACTCGGACCAATATTAGCCTGTGTGTCAGCGCACGAGCGATTATTTTCTCAGCCCTAATCGGACCAAGAAAACAATCGCAGCATGCGACTCTTTGTCTCGGACCCATTCAAGTGTATGGGGCGAGAGAAAGATCGCACTGCACTCGCAGTACACTGGTGTACTGCGAGGGCAGGTCGAGAATCGCAATAACCGGCTACGGAGGAGAGGGAGATAAATTCCTCCCTCTCCTCCTCTGCGCCGGCCCGCCCCTCCTCAGTGCCAGCCCACCCTCCTCAGAGCTTGCTTACCCCTCCTCAGTGCCGGCCCACCCTCCTCAGTGCCGGCCCGCCCCTCCTCAGTGCCGGTAAACCCCTCCTCAGAGCCAGCCCGCCCCCCACAGCTGTGGTCCGATCGCATGATCAGACCTCAGTCTCAATAACACTTGCATGATGCTGCCAGCACAAGCCGAGTGTCATGCGAGGATCACATTAGTCCCCGTGTGGCCCCGGCCTTAAAGGAGCTGTCTGGTGAACACAATTATCACCTCTACACTGGATAGCTTGTTATCTTACTAATTGATGGGGTCTAACCAATGAGACCCATGCTGAATGGCAGAATGGGAAATATTCATCACTGTTACAATGCTTTATATTGTTTGTGCTGGTGCTCAACCAATACGATATTCATTCATTACGAGGCTGCTGAATGCTTCATTCACATTTTTCCAGCAGTCTCTTCGAGAATTAATGGAGCAGTAGTTTGAGCATTTGACCACCGCTCCTTTTTGTAATAAGCATCAGAATGTTCCATTAGGGATAAAAATTCCACGTCCTCCTATTTGGGGAAAAAAACCCCAAGATTCTTGCAAGTATGATCAATATCAGGTCTAGAATCAACCAAGGAAAGTGCGCTTTAGAAAACTTGTGAAACTGATTCCTAAGGATTAAAGATGAGGAAATCTAATAAGTGCAAATCAAATGTTGAATTTTTGGAAATTTACTGGATCTAGTGCATTTGAGCAGTTGTTGGTGTGCATTGAAAAGAATGCCTGCTAACATTTTACACAATGCAAAACACTCCATCAGCCAGTGGATGATGATATGACCTCAAAAATGGCCAGGGGGTTTCCCCATAATTCCTGGCAGCCATAACATATGGTACAGCATAGATACCGTATTTTTCGGACTATAAGACGCACTTTTTTCCCCCAAATGTAGTCTGAATGTGGCTGCGGAGAATGAGGGTGCTGCAGTGGAGCGGGTCATCAGTGGCATGAGCAGGCTGTAGCAGCGCCTGCCGTGACCACGTGGGCCCACTCATTTCATATGCACGCTCATTCTCCCGCCCATCAACCCTCAGCGCTGAAGCCAGTGCTGACAGGTGGGCGGGACGATGGGCGAGGGGTGCGAGCATAATTAACAGCCGGCCGCGTGATCACCCCTGGCAACTACAGCCTGGAGTGATCATGTGCGGCTGTATTCACTGCCCCCCACATGTCGTCATCAGCGCGAGGGGCAGTGAATCAGTATACCGTATTTTTCAGACCATAAAACACACTTTTTTTCCTCCAACTGTTGGGGGAAAGTGGGGGGTGCGTCTTATAGTCTGAATATAGGGCTGCGGCCGGGAATGATGGTGCTCCGGTGGAGCGGGTCATCGGCGGCATGAGCAGGTTGTAGCAGCGCCTGCCGTGACCACGTGGGCCCGCTCATTACATATGCACGCCCATCATTCCCCCCATCATCTCTCAGCGCTGAAGCCAGCACTGACAGGTGGGTGGGATGATGGACGGGGGGTGCCCGCATAGTAAACAGCCGGCCATGATCACCCCTGGCAACTACAGCCTGGAGTGTTCATGTGCGGCTGTATTCACTGCTCCCCGCACATCATCATCAGCGCGGGAGGCAGTGAATAAGTACGGTACACTCACTAGCCACTACTGTGCAGCTTCGCGATGTCCTCCCGTCTGCCAGTCAGCTGATCTGTTCAGAGGGCGGTGAGCACAGCAAATGACATCCATTTTCACATGTACCAGAGACATGGACATATGCAGAACCATTAAAATCAATCGGCTTGAGCAGACATCCATGTTTTCACATGGACATGTGTTCATGTAGAGCACATGCGTGTCCATGTGCTCCACATGGTGACATGTCCATGTTCTGCTGGCACCATGGATGTCACATGGACCGCACACTGATGAGATCCATGAGACATCAGTGTGACATGTACCAGAGAAAACACGTGTGTTTCAAAATAAAGAATTTTCATACCTCTGCTCTGCTGTCTCTGCCTCTGCTATTTCTTCTAGACTCCGCTCATTATGCTTCTTGCATATTCACTGCACTCACCACAGACCCGTAAGGGGAAGCAGCGCCGGAGATAGGTAAGTATACCAGCTCATTCTGTCCGTGCGTTATCTGGATGTCTCATGGATAGCACACAGAAAGCATAATTTTGACCCTATAAGAGGCACACAGATGGAGCACTGACCTTCAAAAAGGTCCATGCAAAATTTGTGTGAAAATCCAGCTCACCCACGTCTGACCTCACCGTGCCTCCGACTCGGATCCGGCCCTGCCCTGGCCGCACAGCAGTAAGAAACGAAGGATCATTTTCCTTCGTTTCGTCCATGCAAAATGTCGGTGCTTGCACGAATGTGTGAAGGGGACCTAAGAGTGAGTTTGCATTAAACAGCTCACATGGAATTCAATACAATCTTAAGTAACCTCACAGAGTTCTACATATATTTTTCTCTGCAATTAAAGCCTTTGGTGTTTTAAGATTGATAAAAAAAAAGTATTTGCCACAAATACAAATTTTTAAACCAAGAAAATTTTAAAAAATAAATAAATAAATTGCCCACCTCTGACATCTTACACGGATCAAGTGTAAAAGATGCCTGATCTTTAAAGATCATTGTAACATACAGTAATTGCATATTTAATAAGGTAAAAAAAGACATATGTCCATCTAATTCAATCCAGGGATTGGAGATGATAAAAAGAGTTAGGAATAGTGATGGGCAAACCCCCCCGATGTTCATTATCAGGAGTCTGAACTTTTTGTAAAGTTCAAATTCAGGGCCGAAGATAATGTGAACTTGCGTTTGAACTCTGAGCTTGGACTTTACAGTTATGGGATGGGGCAGGGGGGCTGTAAAATAAAAAATATAGTTAATAATAAACATTGTGGATATACTTACTGGTCCCGCGATGCATCCTGCAGACCCGCTATCTCCTGGCCGCTTCTGCTTCCGGGTCCAATCATTAACTTATGGGGGTGTTCACTGCACTGCTCAACACAAGGCAGTTTTTGGCTTTTTCTGGCCATGTTCGCAGTGACGTAAGGGCTCACCCGAGTCCATGGCTTAGCCATAGACTCAATTGAACTTTCATTGTCACTTTCAGGCTATGATTCCACTTGCCTATGACTCGTGCGAGTCTTATATCAGTATCACCCGGAATGGCACACACTCTCCTGACAGAAGTGGGTCAGGTGAAACCGATGCTAGACTCGCCGAGCCATACGCAAGTGGAATCATACCCTCAATGTCAGCCTGCTTCTTTCTCTGTAGAGAGGCTTGTCTTTGATTGCCAGCCAGGTAAAACTAATCAGCTGGAGGCTGGGATTCTCAGTGTGGTAAGGCCCAAGCATTTTGTGCCCCCCACACGAAAAACCGTAGCCTCCACTGGAAATGGCGCATTGGTTCTTAGCGCCATTTCCTGTGGCCTGGATGTCGGTGGCATGCTGGGTAATAAAGGACCAGCGGAGGAGGTCTTATTCTTGGAGAAACATGGTTGGTGGTAAGTTTACCCCCCCAAAAAAAACCAGACACCCCTTTCCCAGGAGACTCATACTTACCAGACCCCGGACGACTGAGTGACTTCGAAGTCCTCCCTGTGATCTCCGGCAGCCGCTGCTATCAAGTATGCTGCACACTGCCTCCTGCTGCTGGACGGACACATACACATACTGATAACACAGACATTCATACACACACATTAGATATCACACACACACACACACACACACTCCATCCATCTAGTGGCACAGAGTGCATCTGTTAGGTCACACCTTTCAGAAGCCCGTACATTCTAGCATCTACCCCGGCCACAGGGATGGGAGGAAGTCACGTGTCTCAGGTCCCTGCACTCCACCACACGGTTCTCAAGTTCGGTATCGCTGGATGTGGTGAGTGTGTCTGAGCGATCTAAAGGGTGATTGTGTGTGTGATGTGATATGTGGTTGTGTGTGGGATGTCAGGTGTGCAGGGGTACGGTTGCTACAGGTCCTGCCACTCAGCGTTTGGTCAGTGTGATTGCAGGGTGTCCACTTTATATAATTAAGTGTCCTGCAGTATTTTTAACTTTTTTAGCTGCAAGGACACTTCATTATTGAACCGCGACTAGGGCTTATTTTTGGGGGAGGGCTTATATTTATGCCTTGCTCCAAAAGTGCTTAAAATCCCTACTAGGGCTCTTTTTTTGGGGGGGGGGGGCTTATTTTAGGAAAAACATCAGCTGGTACTAAGCTCGAAATTCATGGTGTCACGCCAAAGTAGACATATAAACTAAAAATATAAGGAGCGCTGATAGTGTAATACCAACAGATCAGTCAGGTAGATCAGGAAAAATACACTCACCTGAAAAGGTTGTGATAGTCACAACCACTGATAAAGCATAGGATGATGGCGTCTGCTGCAGCCCCACGTGGATGTGCATACAAATCAGAGTGAAGAGGGGGTTAATGCCGCGCATCAGCCAAAATGAAGATGTAGCACGTTGATGTTATAAACGTATTCTTTTATTCCATCGGTCTACGCATTTCGAGGATATACCTCTTCTTCAGGACCAGTGCATCAACATAGACTATGTTGATGCACTGGTCCTGAAGAACCCGAACTGTAACATGGATTTCCCAGGAAAACTCGTGTTCAGGACCGTGGGCACGTACACTATGTGTTCCATACGGACCCTGAACTTTACAGTTTGTGTTTGCCCATTAGTTAGGAACAACCACAATGCACAATCTGATTTGCCTTTGTGTGATATTTGGATTTCTTATCTCTACAGCTGGAAGTCAATTTATAGACAAATACAAAGACTATCTGATTAAAAGAATAATGTACGTCTATCCAGTTATAAATTATCTGTGTCACCAAGATCTGCTGATAAGTGAAGAGTTTGATTATAGCAGGAGTAGACCAGATGCCAAGGTCACCATGAGACTTCTGTATGATGTTATCAGAGACTGGGATTACGGAGACAAGGAGTTGGTTTACCAGATGTTCAACAATTTCAATCACCATGTTATATTTGACCTGAAAGTGATGGAGAGAGCACCAGAATTAGAAAAACCAAGTAAGTGTGAACTGATCCAAACCTATTTCTCCTTCCACTGCATAAAGAAATGACATATATTTTATTTATTGGAAACTTAATTTCATCATGCTGTGAGCGGGATATGAAATGTGGATGGGATTTTGTGGGTTATGTCTGATAAAAGTCTATTTAGATCTTAAGGCCCAGTCACACACAACGACTTACCAGCGATCTAGACAATGATACGACCTGATAAGGATCGCTGGTAAGTCGCTGGGAGGTCGGTGGTGAGATGTCACACAGTCAGGCCTTACCAACGACGCAGTAACGATCAGCGACCTGTATAACGATCTCGGCAGGTGTTGGGACCATGTTAGGAGGTCGTTGTTAGGTGTCAAACACAGCAATGCCTCCTGCCCAACAGGACATCGCCTTTGAAAAAAATGGTATGGACCATTTGGCAACAACTAGTGATCTCAAAGCAGAAGCCTGATCGCTGTTAGGTGTCACACATAATAAGATCACTGCTGCGTCACAGAAACTGGGACTCAGCAATGATCTCGTTAGCGATCTCATTGTGTGTGACGGGGCCTTTAGAGTATTCAAACTCCTATAGACAACATTTATATGTAGACAAAACTGGAGTGACACTGAGTGGAATTTTATTTGTCCCCAATAAACTTTTAGTGCTACAAAGCGGCTGAGATGTTATCTCATGATCTTTATTTCAATCAATAAATAGCAATTAAGCACATGCTGATGCCCCTTATCCACTTCCCTAGGTACTGATCTCTATTAGCTCTTCTCAATCTGAAGCCTACTAATATGTTAAATACTGGGCATTGGTGTAAGGAGCGGGTTCAG
The DNA here is from genome assembly GCF_048569485.1 of Anomaloglossus baeobatrachus. NCBI lineage: Eukaryota > Metazoa > Chordata > Amphibia > Anura > Aromobatidae > Anomaloglossus > Anomaloglossus baeobatrachus. Next base: position 693,997,456 of record NC_134356.1, read on the forward strand.
GAGCTGAGTCCGTACTATACCCTGCAGATGCTGGTTGTATTTCACAGCTGTGACCAGAGCTAGTTCTGATTGCTATTTAACCATTTAAACTATCACTGATATTGGCTTTTCAAGTGACACAATTTTTGACGCACTTGTCCATCAGCTCCTGTGACGGGGTCCTTCTCTGATATCACACAATCAACAGAGCGAGAGATGGCTGTATAATCCAAAGAGTATCTATTCCAAGCAAATCAAGACGGTTCATAACATAATCCACAAAACAGAGGGTAAAATTAATCCAGTAACACAAATATAATCTGGTAAGCGATAAATGTCCAGGTCTCTCTGAGAAGCCACAGCTTTTCCCAGAGGGTCAATCCTTCTCTCTTCAAGTTCTCAAACAGACTCCTTCTTCCCCGCAGGTAAGCAGAGAGTTTACAGTAGGTGGATCCCAGGCCCCCTCCTCCAGACTTAGGAACAGAAGCGCTTCAAGGAGTTATAACCCTGCAGACAATACAATGTACACACAAGCAATACAAATAATAGACAGTGAACCACACCTAAACATTAACCCACACAAAATGGTACATGACCCACAATATCCCATCATCACAGCTCCCATCACTTCCCTTTTGACAAGGTGACATGTTGCCAATCAGCTCTTATGGCAGCCTGGGCCCTACTGAAGACTCAAATGCTGCCATCTTAGCAATAAAATTAAGTTTTATGGATCCTATTAAAAGGGGATGACTACAATAAGCATTAATATTGATAGCTATAAATACTACAATACATAAAAAAATAATTATTTGAAAAAGCTACAATAAAGAACATACCGTATTTTTCGGACCATAAGACGCACTTTTTTCCCCCCAAATGTTGGGGGAAAGTGGGGGGTGCATCTTATGGTCTGAATGTGGCTGCGGGGAATGAGGGTGCTGCGGTACAGCGGGTCATCGGGGACACGAGCAGGCTGTAGCAGCCTGCCGTGACCACGTGGACCCGCTCATTTAATATGCACGCCCATCCCCCGCCCATCATCCCTCAGTGCTGAAGCAGGCACTGACAGGTGGGCGGGATGATGGGCGGGGGATAAACAGCCGGCCCGCATGATAACCCCTGGCAACTACGGCCTGGAGTGATCATGTGCGGATGTATTCACTGCTCCCCGTGCATCATCATCAGCGCGGGGTGCAGTGAATCAGTGTACAGTACTCACCGTTCCCCTGCAGCATCGCTCGTTCTCCCGTTTGTGTCAGCGGCAGCGCCGCTGAGTGGAGCCATCACCGTTACCTTGCTGTATCGCGATCATCTCCTGTGCCGTCGGCTGGGTGGAGACTAGCGGCGCGCACAGCGATGACGTCATCGCTGTGCGCACGTGTCCACACGCAGCCGCCACCGGCACAGACATAGGAGATGATCGTGATGCAGCAGGGTAACGGGGACGACTCCTCTCAGCAGCGCTGCCGCTGACACAGACCGGGGGACGAGCGATGCTGCAGGGAGAGAGGTGAGCTGAGGTGAGTATGAACGTTTATTTTTTTTTATGTGCCACAGGATGCGGCCATACACCAGGATGGGGGTATAATATGAGCAGGATGGGGGTATAATATGAGCAGGATGGGGTCATCTGAGCAGGATGGGGTCATCTGAGCAGGATGGGGTCATACGAGCAGGATGGGGTCATCTGAGGAGGATGGGGTCATATCAGCAGAATGGGCGCATATGCCATGATGGGTTATATAGCAGGATGCGGCAGGATGACGGTATATAGCAGGATGAGGGACATATACTGTATATACAAGGCAGGAGGTTCATTACCAGGATGCGGCACCTTAGTAGAGAATTTGGGGACATTACCCCCATAACAGTGTAGGCAGCAGATCCTCGCCCCATAACAGTGTGTCATGACCACATTTTTTGCTTAAAATTTATTTTCCTATTTTCCTCCTCTAAAACCAGGGTGCGTCTTATAGTCCGGTGCGTCTTATAGTCCGAAACATACGGTAAACAAAATTATGTGATATTAAAAACATTTGTAAAAGAATAGTAGAAATAAACTTGTGCTTAAAGAAAATAGTATTAATAAAACCAAAAATGGATTTAGTCAGATGAATAAATGGTTAATGATAATTGAAAATTATGCTGTTAAAATCTCATATTTTTATATTTTTACATAGCTGTTTAAACAATGTGGGTTTTTTTTTATATATAAAGTAGTAAAATAAATAAAATTATCCCCGCTTATTCTCACCGGATTTTTAACCAAGGGAGCTATGAATTCAGATTTTTATAAAAAATTAAATTGAGGAATTAGTGAATGAATTACACAAGTTACTTTAATTTCAAAAGGTCAATACTAGTAACAATACAATTTGGCGGTCGCTCCGGCTGGTAGCTGACCCCCAAAGGCAGAAACAATTACAGTTAAAAATATTAAGTCCAATAAAATTAATAATCAACTGTGCTGATGCTGTGCTGCAATCCTCTATCTATATTCATGGTTCTATTGTCACATTTAGATCATAGAACCTGACTATGGGTAATCCTGGTCTTGTACCATATAAGAGTCATTTTCTAAGTGATTAAATCTGCTGGCGGCATTCACTGGTTAATGCTGTACTGAAATAAGCATTAAGTTGTTCCTTTATATGTATTCAGGCATTATTTATCTATATGAATTGATTAATTGCCGTTTCAGCTTCATAGTTAGGCACTCTAGGTACTTGGGGTTATGGTACAAAACAAACTATTTCTCTTCATGAATTGAGGTTCTTATCCAACACCAACTGGGATGTTTTAATCATGTCATATAAGTTATTTTTGCAATCATGCATTCTGTTATATGTAATCATGCTGTTCATGTATACATCTATATAATCATATTATGCTCAGACCATACAAGTTCACCACACACCCCCCTGCGGTTTTTATAACCTTTTTATGAGCATAGTCTGTGTCTTTTTCTGTCCTCTTTGTTAGTCCTAGACTCATTTTGTATAAACAATTAATAAAATACATATTGCATTTGAATCATTATGGTCTTTGAAGATTTATATTATTGAATATGAAGGTCTTTTGTAGGTATAATATCTGTTTTTGGTGATTCTTCATGGGATTATTATGCTGATATGAACTTAGCTATTCATATATTTTCGGTTTCAGTCACACTATAGCCTGGGAATCAGAGGTCTGCTCCCAAGCTACAGTGAGTACAGACCAGGAAATGGTCTGCAGTGATGCCCAGAACCTTTGTGACTCTGATTCAGGCCGTGAGGACCAAGTTTCTGAGCATAATGTTGACCCTTTTTCACAAACTGTAATACCTGTTGTTATAGACAATGAGGAACATACTGATGACGATGAGACGCAGATACCAGATTGGTAAATATTCGGTTAGGGCAAGAAGAGGCTCGGTCTGAGGGTGAGGGGAGTGCAAACACAACAATTGATGAGGAAGTTCTAGATCCCACCTACTGTCAACCCACAGTCAGGCACTCGAGGAGGTCAACAGAGGCGGTGGAGGAGAATGCAACCGACGACGAAGTTACCTTGCGCCTTCCTGGACAGAGGAGAAGTACTGGTAGCACGTCTACAACTGCATCCTCAGCCACCACTGTGTCTCTGAATACTAGTTGGGTTAGCTCAGCAGGTCGCATGCCTTCTAAGCCTTACCTAGCCTGGACCTTTTTTGACATAGCAAAAGATCGCCCAAATTATGTGATGTGTAAAATTTGTCATGATTCTGTTAGTAGAGGGCAAAACCTCAGCAGTTTGACAACTTCTTCCATGAATCGTCACATGAATAAATATCATATGTCCCAGTGGGAAGCTCACCGTGCTGCAATGCGGCCTAGCGGAGCGAACCATCACCGCCTACCCCTTCTAGTGCATCCGCGCGATCTTCATCTTCTAGGACTGTGGGGACAGCTGTCACACCTGATTTTCCACGCACAACTTCCACCACTGTAACCGCAACAGGCAGTTTGCTTGGTAGGTCGTCAGTTGGTTTGGAAGGGGAAACAAGTGCGTGTGTACAGCTCTCTCAGACATCGTTAGCACCAACGTTGGATGAAGGCAACATCATGTCTACGCCTGCACTTTCCTCACAAACCTGCATTTTTCCAGGGACACCCTACTCAACACCGTCTACACACAGCAGCCAGATCTCTGTCCCTCAGATGTGGTCAAATAAAAGGCCATTTCCTGCGACCCATGACAAAGCTAAGAGGTTGACTTTATCCCTCTGTAAGCTCTTGGCTACCAAAATGCTGCCTTTCCACCTGGTGGACACACAGGATTTTAGAGACCTTATGTCTGTCGCTGTGCCCCAGTACCAGATGCCCAGTCGCCACTACTTCTCTAAGAAAGGTGTGCCCGCGCTACACCAGCATGTCGCACACAACATAACCGCTTCCTTGAGAAACTCTGTGTTTGAACGGGTGCATTTCACCACCGATACTTGGATCAGTAAGCATGGACAGGGACATTACATGTTGCTGACTGGGCATTGGGTAACTATGGTGATAGATGGTGAATGGTCTGCTGCACAAATCTTGCCTTCCCCACGACTTGTGTGTCAATCCTCTGTCTGTCCAAGTTCCGCCACTGCTTCTGCCTCCTCCACCTCGTCTGGGTCCTCCACCTCCGCCCCAAGCCTGCCTGGTCAGGCCACCAGCGTTGTAACTGCGCAGAAGGAATCACGCACTCTTCATTACTATGCTGTCAGCAGAGCGCAACGGCATCAGGCGGTCTTTAGCTTGAAATGTCTTGGAAATAAGAGTCACACAGCTGCTGAGTTGTGGGCAGCTCTGGAGACTGAGTTTAATAAATGGTTGTCTCCACTCAACCTGCAGCCTAGTAATGCCGGGTGCCACAATGCTGCAAACCTGGGTGCGGCCCTTCGCCTGGGCAAGGTGACACACGTGCATTGTATGACTCTCGTGTTGAACCTTGTTGTCCAGCAATTTTTAACACACTATCCCGGCCTAGATGGTCTTCTGACCAGGGCACGAAAAATGTCTGCTCACTTCCGCCGTTCAACCGCCACAGCTGAGCGACTTGCATCGCTCCAGAAGTCTTTTGGCCTGCCGGTTCATCGCCTGAAATGCGATGTGCCGACACGCTGGAATTCGATTCTAGTCTCCACATGTTACAGTGACTGTGGCAGCACCGTCGAGCCCTGGTGCAATACGTCATGACGTATAGCCTGGGCCAACGAGATGTAGAGGTGGGGCAGATCACCCTGATGGAATGGTCTCAGATCAAGGACCTATGCACCCTTCTGCACAGTTTTGACATGGCGACGAATATGTTTAGCGCTGACAATGCCATTATCAGCATGACAATTCCAGTCATTTACATGCTGGAGCACACGCTAAACACTATTCGGAGTCAGGGGGTGAGACAACAGGAAGGGGAGGAAGTACAGGAGGATTCATATGCGCAAGACACAACAACATCACCAAGGTCCAGATGTTTATCATCACCAACGCGGCAGGCATGGGACCATGGAAGACAGGGATCAACAAGGGCGCATAGTAGCAGGCGAAATGTTGAGGAAGGTGCAGGAGAACATGAAGAAATGGAGGACAAACTGTCCATGGACATGGAGGACTCAGCGGATGAGGGAGACCTTGGTCAAATTTCTGTTGAAAGAGGTTGGGGGGAGATGTCAGAGGAAGAAAGAACGGTTAGCACCTCTATGCCACAAACACAGCGTGGACTTGGTCCGCATGGCTGCGCAAGACACATGAGCGCCTTCTTGCTGCACTACCTCCAACATGACCCTCGTATTGTCAAAATTAGAAGTGATGATGACTACTGGCTTGCCACACTATTAGATCCCCGGTACAAGTCCAAATTTTGTGACATAATTCCAGCCATAGAAAGGGACGCACATATGCAGGAGTATCAGCAGAAGCTGTTTCTCGATCTTAACTCGGCTTTTTCACCAAACAACCGTGCAGGTGCAGGAAGTGAATCTCCTAGTTGTAACTCAACAAACATGGGACGGTCTCGTCATCTTCAACAGTCTACCCGTACCAGTAGCACCATATCTGGTGCTGGTAACAGCAATTTTATTGAATCTTTTCATAATTTTTTTAGACCATCCTTTGCCACCTGAGACAACAAGTCTGACACATAGTCAACGGCTGGAGAGGATGATACAGGAGTATCTCCAAATGAACATCGATGCCATGACTTTGCAAATGGAGCCTTGCTCATTTTGGGCTTCAAATCTTGAAAAATGGCCAGAGCTCTCCACTTACGCCTTGGAGATTTTATCGTGTCCAGCTGCCAGCGTTGTCTCTGAACGTGTCTTCAGTGCTGCTGGGTGTGTGCTGACAGATAAGCGCACGCGTCTGTCCAGTGACAATGTGGACAAACTAACGTTCATCAAAATGAACAAGTCATGGATCCACAAGGAATTTACTACCCCTGTGTCATCCTGGGGAGAGTAAATGCTTGTGGATTTTGAATGTGCTTGATGCAAATCTAGCTGTGAAGTGTACAACTAGGGCACAAGTGCTGCCACTGAAGGGGTGGGTGTGTGTGGGGCCCAATTTTTGGAAAAAAGTGAGACTCTGCTTAGAGTAACCCCTGCTTGCTGTGTTTTTTAAAAGGAGCCAAGATGAACAAGTCATGGTTCAGCAAAGACTTTGCTACCTACCCCGGTGTCATCCTGGGGACGGTTAAGTATGGCGTATTTTTGAATGTGCTTGATGCAAATCTAGCTGTGAAGTGTACAACTAGGGCACAAGTGCTGCCACTGAAGGGGTGGGTGTGTGTGGGGCCCAATTTTTGGAAAAAGGGAGACTCCGCGTTTAGTCACCTTGCGGTGTTTTACATGAGTTTAGAAGGGCGTGCCATGCCTATGTCTGTGTTTCATCCTCTTTTCCTTGTAACACTGTTTTGTTTTCGCATGGGAATTTAATAAAGTCCCCACCTCTCCAATCTACTCTTTGAATACCCCCCACTTGCAACACAGAGAAGGAACCTCCATGTTTACATGCATAGTGTTTTGATAAGGGATGATTTATATATGTTTTGTTTATCGTTTTTATATGTTTCCCTATACGTATATAGAGTGGTCGTAAGGTTTTGCCTATATATTTTTTATGATTCAATAATTTTTTATTAGGTTTTCAAAGTTTATACATAAAACAGTTCTTATAAAAACAATAAAACAGAAGGTACTGTATAGCATTACTTCATGCTATATCAAACAAATAATATAGACATAGGCATGGGCAGTCTGTGCAGTAAATTACCCCTTTTGTGTGACATGTAATTAGATCTTTTATTATGATGTTTTCTTTCCCCGTCATAAAATATGTTCTTTTTCATTTTAGGACTAATAAGGAGGAGGCCTGGTGCCACCATGGGTAAGCACCCAAAATTAATTAATCTTGCAAAAATAATCTATCACAGTAAATGGATTGTCACATGAACTGAACTTATAATAGAGCTGCTCCACCGCCGTGGATTAATTATTTATTTATGTATTTATTGTGAATCTCCTTGGCCTCTTTGTATGCATTTATTGATTTAATTTAAATATTTGTTTTATTGGATTTAATCTTTTTAAACTGTAATTGCTTCTGTCTTCGGGGCTTCAGCTACCGGCCGGACCGACCTCCAAATTGTATTATTAGTAGTATTGACCTTCTGAAATTAAAGTAACTTATGTAATTCATTTACTACTTTATTAATTTAATTTTTTATAATAATCCTTATCATAATTCATAGCTCCATTGGTTAAAAATCTGGTGAGAATAAGCAGGGTTAATGTTATTTATGAAAAAAAAAATTAAAGACATTTAAATATGAGATTGTAATAGTATATTTTTAAATTATTGTTTATTATTATTATTATTATTATTATTATTAACCATTTATTGTTCTGGCCAAATCCCTTTTGGTTTTATTAATACTACTTTCTCTAAGCTCAATTTTTTTCTACTATTTTTTTCCTTTTTCCCTGCAAATAGAGGTTTTTTTGCTACTACCTTGCTGCTGAGAAAATAAATAGGGGCACAAGCGCTAATAAACATTGGTATTCATCATTTTAGAAATATTTGTGGGAGCAGAAATAGCTATTAAAAAAACAACATATTACACAAGACAATTAAAAAAAAAAATTAATTCATATTTGAAAGTAGTATAATATTGTTAGTGAGAGGTGGGGGAACAATGCTTCACTATTCCTGGATTTGAATTTCTCTTTTTAGCTCTGTGGCCCTAATTTGAAATACATCTCATGTTTTCTTACAGTGCCACACACAGCATTGAACCTAACGTTCTACTTTGGTCTCATCTGACCAGAACATCATCTTCCAAATGTTTGCTGTGTCCTCTATTTGGCAAGTGAAAGAAGTTGTCCTGATCAGATGAGACCAAAGTAGAACTTTTTTTGGTTAAAATCAAAACACTAAGTCTGGCAGAAAACTAGCACTGCACATAATCCTAAAACACCATCCCCATCATCACACATGGTGGTGGCCATGTCCTGCTCTGGGGAGGCTTTTCCTTAGCAGAAGCAGAGAAGCAGGTCAGAGGTAATGTGGGAAGAGGGATGGTTCACATCAAAGCATATTTCTGTGTATGAACAGCTCAGTTACAGTCCAGACAGAAATCCATTGAGAATCTGTGACAAGACGGGAAAACTGGTGATCACAGACGTCTCAATCCAATCTGACTGAGAAAGCTTAAGTGCAAAGAAGACATGTAAATGCCACATCTAGATGAGCAAAGCTGGAGCGACAGAGTGTAAAAGACTAAAGGGGGCTTTACACGCAGCGACATCGCTAGTGATGTTGCTCGTGAAAGCACCCGCCCCGTCACGTGCAAATCGCTGCCCGTGTCTTATAATATCGCTAGTACCCATTACACATACTTACCTTCCTAGTGACATTGCTGTGGCTGGCAAACAGCCTCTTTTCAAAGGGGGAGGTTCGTGCGGCGTCACAGTGACATCACACGGCAGGCGTCCAATAGAAGCGGAAGGGCGGAGAGCAGCCGCATGAAATTCACGCCCACCTCGTTGCCAGAGGACGCAGGTACGATGTTGTTCCTCGTTCCTGGGGTGTCACACGTAGCGATGTGTGCTGCCTCAGGAATGACGAACAACCTGCGTCCTAAACGAGCAAAGAAATTTGGGAAATTGAAGACATGTCAATAATCAACGATTTGGTAAGTATTTTGCATCGCTAGCGGTTGCTCGTATGCGTCACACGCAACAACATCGCTAATGAGGCCGGATGTGCGTCATGAATTCCGTGACCCCAGCAACATCTCGTTAGCAATGTCGTTGCGTGTAACGGGGCCTTTAGAAAAGTGGAGAGAGTGATCCCAAAAGACCCGTAGCAGTAATTGCAGTGAAAGATGGAATTACAAAGTATTGACTCGGGGGGGAAGGTGCTGAACACTGAACAAATGCACCTCACAATTTTCAGATTTACAGTTTAAAAATGGCATCATTTCCTTTAACCTTCACAAATCCTTTTGTATTGCCGTATTGTGAAATAATGTAGTAAAATGCGTGGGGCATAAATACATTCTCAAGGCACTGTACAATATTGTAATTGTGCCAGCGCAGGATTACATTTCTTCCCCATTTAACTTTGATTTAGTCATGACTTGAGATGAGCGAATTCCGCAACATTTATTATCCTAATTGTAATATTCGTGTATTAATTACAAATAGCAAGTACAATGCGAGTCAATGGGACGTGCGAGTAATTTTCTACTGGACCCAACAAAGAGGTCTGGGGGCCTGAAGAAAAGGCTGCAATGGATGGGAAAGTGATGACACTGAATGGGGAGAGCCTGGAGAATATGCTGCATGCATTTCTCACTCACATATGGCTTCTGGGAATGAGGGTGTCACAGTATTACGCCACTTTTACAGATGCACAAGAACATCGGCCAAACCTAACCGAAATTGCATTTTACAGGCCAAAAATGTTAAAAAACAGTTTTCCTGCATAATCACTTGTACGTAAGGCTAAATAAACTAGAAAAAAAAAAGCGTTTGTTCACATGTAGTGTTTTGGCTTTTTTTTTACTTTTACAATTGGGAGAACCCTGACTTATACATTTTGTAGGTCCCTCTGTCATACATAATTTCTAGTTACCTATTCCCCAGCACTTTACAAGTCCAGCTAGAACGTGCTCATTGGTATGTTGATCTTTCACCTGAGGGGGCTCAAGTAGTCCTGTAATATACGTTTTGGAGGGCCTGCTAATACTTATATATTTGGGTGGTCCCTCCCTCATTGAGACTCAGATAGTGGAATACGTATTCCATAGTAGGTTACAATACGCCCATTGTAGCGTTGGGCTTTACCCTCCTTTCCCTCCTCCATGTTATTCTGCAGCCCTCAATTCGAGTTTTAAGAAGGCTGCATGTGTCAGGAAAGCTGACTTTGGTAAGAGCCCTCAGGTGGCCATGTGACATACGTTTAGAAGGGACCTCTTCTATAAATTTTGGGGTGCCCTCCTTTGTACATTTGAGAGTGCCCTCACTTATTCATTTCTTATGGCCCTCAGTCACTCATTTAAGGGCAGAGACTACAGAGCAGAAGTGCACGTGACATGGAGTACAAGAAAGGAGCAGTGCAGCCAATCACAGCCCAATCATGAGTGTTGACACATCCACTTTCTGTGCTGAAGTAGACCATAGAGCGGACTTCCCTTCATCCAAGTGGCTGTTAATAGGAGGGTATTAATTACTTAATTACTTTTTTACAAGTCCAGTACTCATGGGAAGCTTTTCATTCACCCAGGCAACCACTGAAAGAAACAAAGCTAAATATGTACTCTGTGGTAAGCGGTTATTGCTTTCTAACTGCTAAGTGGTCTGCCGAATAACTAATAAGGCCAATAAACATAAAATACAAGTCATCAATTTCATCACCATTTGGACTCTAGACTCCTTCTTGACATCACAACGGAGTCTCACACAGGGGATAAGTAGCGATTAGTGATACTGACAAGGACGTCTCTTGTCGGGATTGCCAATCCCTCCAGAAATTACTGATTGGATAAGTGATGAAGATCAATTTGTACCAGAATTATGGTTAAAAGAAATTCTGGAGAAGACTATGAGCAGCTCCTGATCCAGAGCACAGCACTTTCTCTGTAATACATGGAAAAGACAGTGTAATGACTGGGCATGCATGGTATCCAATGGCCCTGGGGCACTAGTGGTTATTGAGGATGTGACTGAAGACAGAAGCAACCGTATGAAATCTGAAGTGTGCAGGGTGGGACATTTTGCTCAGATTTTTTCTTATGTTTTTTTTCTCAACACCCTGCCTGTTGCATTTTACATAGCTAGGTTGGGTTCATGTTTGTACTCATAGTATTAGAGTTATGTGCAAATACGAGTATCAAATTTGACTCGTTAAACAGAAAAAGACATGCACATTTAAATGAGTAAGGTTTTTGTTTGTTTGATTTTTTTAAAATTAAAATAAATCACCTTGTTCTAAAAGGACATTGTCATGGTTTTTCCTCCCCGTCTACATGGCTAGGGGGCAGAACCTTCTCTCGGGCCTCACTTTCGGAGCTTGGATGCTTTAAATACTGTCATCTCCGGTGAACCAGCTCCGACTATAAGCTTAACGCTGCTTTGCCTGTGATTGCTGGTCCCTGTAAGTGTGATCCTGATCCGTCCCCTTTCTGTGCCCTTGTTTTCTGTCTGTGTTCAGTCCCCTAGTCGTTCGTTCATTCCTCAGTCCCACCTATTTCCTTCCCATAATATCTCCGGTTGTTCCCCCCTCTCCTACCTCCCCACTCAGTTGCTTCCTATGATACTGACCTTGGCCTGACCTCGACCCTGTCTCTGCTTGTTCCTCCAGTCTTCCTGCTCCCCGTACTGTGTATTACACCGGCCTGCCCAACCATCCCCCGCATGCCCTGTGGCTTTTGCTTTCCGGCTGAAGCTGCGAGGCACTGCACCAGCACACACTTTGTGTGCACCTCCTTGCTTATTCAGCTCCATGTAGTGTCTTTCTCTGCAGGGCTCCAGCTCCCCCTGGTGGCAGCCTGACAGACATTACAAAAAATACCAGCAAGGTGCACACCCAGAAAGACAAATGCGGCAAGGCAACAGCCTGCAGTATTGCTGCGTTTTGTAAGCTTTCCAAATCAGATTAAAAAAACAGGTATGGAAAAAGTAAACCACAAGTATCTTTTAGAAAATAAGTTTTTTTTGATGTTTAAGCAATATTCCCCCAATCAGTGCCTGAATCAAAAATGCTCTGTAGATCGAGACACTCATGGAAATCAAAATGCATCAAGAGGCCACAGTATTTTTGTGGGTGTATGATTAAACTAATAATACAGGAATTAAAAAGAAAAAGAAATTATTTGTTTCCCTCTCGTAATAAACACGTTGTGCTTTGAGGGTCTAGGCTGTAACCATATCATAATTGCTGCATTCCCTGCCTCAGCTTTTACATTGGCTATGATAGTCTCTCTTCATTGCCTGCTCTATACCTTTTGATATAATAGCTGCAGAGCATTATGTTGAAGCCTGTGGTAATCCTTGATTTTATGTGAGACTTTTGGGGTTGATGCAATCTTCTTGCAGCAATTTACAGGAACCAAACTGCCGTGATCTATAAAATCATAACATTCAACTTGAATTAGATTTACATCCCATTGATTTGATTGTTTTACTATTTATTAAGTTCTCTAATGGAGGATAACTAGGGATGAGAAAATCCAAACTGTAAAGTTCGAGGTTTGTACCAAACACGAAGTGTCCGGGTATTGGACTCAAACATGGACATTTAAAATATGTCTGTCCTGAGTGCAGCTGCTGTACGTATGCTAACCACTCGATCTAGCATCGGGCTGCTGACTTATGCTCAGCGCTCGGCTCAGTGAGAGCTGCTTGCAGTCTCTGAATGGCTTTCATTGGGGATAAAAATAAGATTTTCCAATGTAATGTGTCCAAAAAAGAAAAAACCTCCATCCCCCAGAAATCCTCTGTTTTATGGGTGACTGTATGTCAGAGTAGAGCAAAATTGCCGAATGATTGCGTTCCATTATACTCCTTACTCAAATCAAGCCCATTAGTTCTTGACTTATATGGTGTTCAGAGTCCGGGAACAAGTTCTGGTCATGTCTGAGCCTTGAAATGGACTTTTAACTTTAATCCGGCCGAACCTGGCAAACCTGAACATTCACGGTCTGCTGATCTCTAGAGAGAACCCTTTTGGACTAAAGGCCCTGTTACACGCAACGACATATCTAATGATATGTCGTTGGGGTCACAGAATTCGCAACGCACATCCGGCCTCGTTAGCGATGTCATTGTGTGTAACAGCTCCGAGCGACTGTTAATGATCAAAAATACTCACCTCATCGTTGATCGTTGACACGTCGTTCATTTTCAATATCTCGTTGGTCGTTATGGACGTAGGTTGTTCGTAGTTCCTGAGGCAGCACACATCGCTACGTGTGACACCCTGGGAATGACGAACAGCTTACCTGCGTCCTCCGGCAACGAGGTGGGCGTGACTTTCCTGCAGCTGCTCTCTGCCCCTCCACTTCAATTAGACGCCTGCCGTGTGACGTCGCTGTGACGGCGCATGAACCTCCCCCTTAACGAAGAGGTTGTTCGCCGCCCACAGCAATGTCGCTAGGAAGGTAAGTGCATGAGACTGGTGTTAGCGATATTCTGCAACACGGGCAGCGATTTGCCCGTGACGCACAAACGACGGGGGAGGGTACGCTCGCTAGCGATATCACTGCGTGTAAAGCCCCCTTATGAAAATCATGGTATTCCTTTCTTTTCTTTTCATTAAAAAAGCCACATCCTTACACCCCATTGTTAATGATGGTTTAATTTATGTGTGAGAAGCTGTTAGGCTGCTTTCACACCTCCGGTTTTTCCTGTGCGGCACAATCCGGCACTTTGCATAAAAAACGCAAACTTTTTTTTTTGCTGTCGGTTGCGTTTTTTTTTGCATAGACTAACACTAGTGCCACATTGTGCCACATGGGCTTGCGTTCCATCCATTTTTTGCCGCATGTGGCAGATTTAGCCGATGCGGCGGCCAGATGGAACGTTGCCTGGCACTTTTTTTGTGCGGCAAAAAAAAAACGTATCGCGCCGCATCCGGCCGGTGCATTTTCCTATGCATGCCTATGGACGCCCGGATGCGACGTGATGCGGCAAAAACCGCATCCGGCCGCCGCATGCCATTTTTGCCACTGCGCATGCTCAGTAGCCTGTCGCAAGCGGCAAAAACTGGACGGGCCGCATGTAAAAAACTTATGCAAAGGATGCGTTTTTTTCGCCGCATCCGTTGCATAGGTTTCACAGCCGGATTGAGCCGCACTGCTCAAACCGGATGTGTGAAAGCAGCCTTATAGGTCAGTAAAGCATGTGGGACATAGTGTATTTGGGAGATGTCAGTTCACCGTTTTGTAGGAATACTGTCATTTGATATAATTTGTGACATGTTTGATGTTATTGCATACAGAAACTCTCCCGAACACCAAGGAGTCCCATACGAGTTATTCTGGGATGCTAGAAGATGCTATCAGCTGCACATTGTGCGATAAGGTAACATTATTGTTATCATATGTAACAAATATAGAGATGTTCATGACCCTCAGTAATCTAAGATGTTAAGAAAACCTTTATAGCAAACATTACATGAGCGGATAGGACGAAATTCAATTTTACCTGCGCATGCGCTTTTACATAGAAATTCAATTTGTGAAGTAGTTATTCTCCACAAATTCAACATTCCTTATTACATTATGCTCAGAGATTATTGGAAAAATAAAAAAGCACTTATACTTATCTTATCAATCACCTCTCTGGCCCCACCATTACTCATCACCACCGGTTCCGTCCTCCCCACCTCTTCTGATCCCCCTCTGTTTGTGACGGAATCTTCAGGCTTCTCACACAGTGCCGGGCTTACGAGTGTCATGGCGCTTGGAAGAGTTTATTTTGTCATGACATGAGTGGTGACCTTCTGCTCACAAGCGCAAAACCATTCTGGCACAATTTGAGAGGCAGAATATCCCAATGTGAGTGATTGGGGACAAGAAGATTCGTGCAGGACCATACAGCTGGCAGTGAGAATTAGAGAGGGTGTGAGCAGTGCTGTGAGCATAACCATTTTTTTATAGTTTAAATCTTGATGGTTTCGAAAAATGGCGGCATTTTTATGGACTCATACTGACCTAGAAAATCATACTGTTAGGTTAATTTTATCGTATAGTGAACATGGTAAATAAAAAAAACAAAACTATTATGAAATTGCACATTTTTTTGCAATTTCAATGCATTTGGAATTTCTTTATCATTTTCCAGCGCATTATACAGTGATATTCAAGGAGTCATTCAAAAGTACAACTCATCCCTCAAAAAACAAGCCCCCATATGGCTATATTGGTGGAAAAATAAAAACGTTATAGTTCTTGGAAAATACAAAAAAAATGAATAGCCCGAGGGTTAAGGGGTTAATCAAGTCTTTTATTTAAGACTGCATATGAATGTTATTGTTAATTCTCATTTTTATCTTCCCTATAACAGCTAGAAAAAGCAGTTACTTCCAGTGTAATTACCCCGACTGTGACGGGCAGAACTTATAGGTAAGTCATTCTCAGTGACCATTACATATTAACCTAATGGATCCGTTCTACAGACGTCCCCGTTATTACATGTTCTTAAAGGAAACCTGTCATCAGAAATTTAGCTTTAAACCTAAATGTTTCCCCCTCTGCAGCTCCTGGGCTGCATTCTAGCAAGGTTCCTGTTGTTTATGTGTCCCCTTTCTGACCAAAATAAAGACTTTTTAAAGTGGTACCTTTTTGTATTCAAATCTTGATAATGGTACACGGGGGCAGGATCTCTGGTGTCCGTTACTGTCCTTTCTGGCGATTTACGCCATCCTCCAATGCTCCATTCCATACTTCAGGACGCCGCCCACTGCGCCCGAGTCAGGACGCCGCCCACTGCGCCCGAGGTGCCCCGCATGCGAGGACCGCTGGTCACGTATGTCGCAGGCACGAGATTATGGGCGGTGCTGTGATTGCATTGCAAGTGCCCGCCCATCATCTCGTGGCCACGCTCTCCCTTATGCCTCCAGCGTTCTGCGCAAGCGCTGGCCAGATGACCCAACGTCACCTCTTTCCCATCTTACCGTACAGCAGGAAATAGATGGGAGGAGCGGAGCAGGACACCACCGGTTACGAGAGGTGACGTCAGGTTATTTGGCCAGCGCTTGCACAGTACGCTGGAGGCAGAGGGGAAAGGGCGGGCATGAGATTATGGGCGGGCACTTACTGATGACAATTACAGCGCCGCCCATAACCTCGTGACTGCGCACACGTCACCAGCGGTCACTGTTCACACAGTGCACAGTCGCACGGCGCATGCGTGGGACCGCACTGGGTGGCATCCTGAGATATGAAATGGAGCGATGGGGGACGGCGTAAAGCGACAGGAGGCAGACTAACGGACACCAGAGAGCCCGACCCCGTGTACCATTATCAAAATTTGAATACAAAAAGGTACCACTTTATAAAGTCTTTATTTTGGTCAGAAAGGGGCACAAGAACAACAGGAACCTCTCCAGAATGCAGCCCAGGAGCTGCAGAGGGGGAATCTTTTAGGTTTAAAGCTAAATTTCTGATGACAGGTTCCCTTTAAGTT
Organism: Anomaloglossus baeobatrachus; assembly: GCF_048569485.1. Taxonomy (NCBI): domain Eukaryota; kingdom Metazoa; phylum Chordata; class Amphibia; order Anura; family Aromobatidae; genus Anomaloglossus; species Anomaloglossus baeobatrachus. The sequence continues at coordinate 694,014,131 of NC_134356.1, forward strand.
TAGTTAATTTTTCATGAAACAATTTAAATACAATATTTGTACTTGCCGATAAAACCCTCAGCACTAAAATCAGTCAACAACCAATGGTTAGACAAACATAGCGTAGATGCCAAATAACACCGACATCGTATGCCCGAATATCACAAATCGTGTTTTATATGGATTTGGTAATTGTGCCTCAAATTCCTTAAATAATCAGTAACAAATCTTAGAAAAGATTCCTCTGTAATTTATTTTTTGTTTTCCTAATTTGGCAATTTTCCACTTTTGCAGTTTTCCCCCTCCTTACGCTAATTATTACAGTACTATATTTTTTTCATTGTTTTTATACCACATAGTCCCATGAAGGCTGTTTTTTTTCTGAAATAATTGTATTTTTCATTAGTGCGATTTGATTTTTCTCATTTAATATACTGGAAAATGGGAAACATATGCCAAGTGCAATGAAATTGTGCAGAAGAAGCAATTCTCATTTTTTTGTGGGTTTTCACTTTTATGTTTTTCATTGTGTTGTGAAAATGACCTGTTAATGTAGTTTCCTAGGTCAGTACGATTACAACTATACCAAACGTTTACAGACAGATGTAGCCAAATTAGAAAAACTAAATGGCCCGTTACACGCGTCGATTTATCTGGCGATATGTCATCGGGATCACAGATTCCGTGACGCACATCCGGCATCGTTTGCGACGTCATTGCGTGTGACACCTACGAGTGACTCTGAACGATCGCAAATAGGGTGAAAATCGTGTATCGTTGACACGTCGTTCATTTTTAAAAAAAAATTCGTTTTGGGGAAGCAGCCGACATATTGCTCCATTTGACACCCTGGCAACATCGAACACCATTCAAATGATGCATGAGTCCAACATAATATCGTTGATCGCTGATGCGTCGATTTTGAGATCGTTAAGTGTGACAGCAAATAAACGACCTACTATATAAGTGATACCGGCAAATCGTAAATACGATCTGGGCGTGTCACATCGCAAATGCGATCACACGAGAAATCGACACGTGTAACGGGCCCTTAACATTGCACAAGTCAAGTGATGCCAGGATAGATACCACAGAAGAATTATTAGTGAGCGGATATCCCAGTACTGTGCTAGCTGTGATAAGGTAACTCTGGAAACATCTGGATGTGTATATACAGTACATATGGAAATATTTTATTACATATTTTTATGGGACAAAACTGGAAATCTGACACTTTGATACAATGAAAACTTCGTTGTGATGTACAATTTTTCTTGATATCATACAGTACAGACCAAAAATCTGGACACCCCTTCTCATTCAAAGAGTTTTCTTTATTTTCAGTACTGTGAAAACTGTAGATTCACATTGAAGGCATCAAAACTATGAATTAACACATGTGGAATAAAACTACTTAACAAAAAGTGTGAAACAACTCAAAATATGTCTTATATTCTAGGTTCTTCAAAGTAGCCACCTTTTGTTTTGATTACTGCTTTGCACACTCTTTGCATTCTCTTGATGAGCTTCAAGAGGTAGTCACCGGAAATGGTTTTCCAACAGTCTTGAAGGAACTCCCAGAGATGCTTAGAACTTGTTCACCTTTTTGCCTTCACTCTCCGGTCCAGGTCACCCCAAACCTTCTCGATTGGGTTCAGGTCTGGTGACTGTGGAGGCCAGGCCATCTGGTGTAGCACCCCATCACTCTCCTTCTTAGTCAAATAGCCCTTACACAGCCTGGAGGTGTGTTTGGGGTCATTGTCCTGTTGAAAAATAAATGATGGTCCAACTAAATGCAAACCGGATGGAATAGCATGTCGCTGCAAGATGCTGTGGTAGGCATGCTGGTTCTGTATGCCTTCAATTTTGAATAAATCCCCAACAGTGTCACCAGCAAAGCACCCCCACACCATCACACCTCCTCCTCCATGCTTCACGGTGGGAACCAGCCATGTAGAGTCCATTCGTTCACTTTTTCTACAAAGACACGGTGGTTGGATCCAAAGATCTCAAATTTAGACTCATCAGACCAAAGCACAGATTTCCACTGGTCTAATGTCCATTCCTTATGTTTTTTAGCCCAAACAAGTCTCTTCTGCTCGTTGCCTGTCCTTAGCAGTTGTTTCCTAGCAGCTATTTTAACATGAAGGCCTGTGCACAAAGTTGTTCTAGAGATGTGTCTGCTTCTAGAACTCTGTGTGGCAATGACCTGGTCTCTAATCTGAGCTGCTGTTAACCTGCAATTTCTGAGGCTGGTGACTCGGATAAACTTATCCTCCGCTGCAGAGATGACTCTTGGTCTTCCTTTCCTGGGGCGGTCGTCATGTAAGCCAGTTTCTTTGTAGCATTTGATGGTTTTTGCTACTGCACTTGGGGACACTTTCTAAGTTTTCCCAATTTTTCGGGCTGACTGACCTTCATTTGTTAAAGTAGTGATAGACACTCGTTTTTCTTTACTTAGCTGCTTTTTTCTTGCCATAATACAAATTCTAACAGTCTATTCAGTAGGACTATCAGCTGTGTATCCACCAGACGTCTGCACAACACAACTGATGGTACCAACCCCATTTATAAGGTAAGAAATCCCACTTATTAAACTTGACAGGGAACACCTGTGACGTGAGAACCATTTCCGGTGACTACCTCTTGAAGCTCATCAAGAGAATGCCAAGAGTGTGCAAAGCAGTAATCAAAGCCAAAGGTGGTCACTTTGAAGAACCTAGAATACAAGACCTATTTTCAGTAGTTTCACACTTTTTTGTTAAGTATTTCATTCCACATGTGTTAATTCATAGATTTGATGTGTTCAATGTGAATCTACAATTTTCAGAGTCATGAAAATAAAGAAAACTCTTTTAATGAGGTGTATCCAAACTTTTGGTCTGTACTGTAAGTTTAGCACAGACTATTTAATTAGTCCATCAACATGCTGTTAGTGTAATGATGTTTCTTCTTACACACTAATTATTTTTGAGCATTGTGTCTCACTTTGGTTCAATATAAAGCAGTAAGTGTACAGCTAACAGTGTAAATATAATGTCCGCCAAATAAATCAGCACATTCATTTCTAAATCGCTGGCAACAAATGTCAGTACACCCCTAAGTGAAAATAGCCACATTATGCCAAAATTGTCAATCTTTTGTGTTGCCATGCTCTGCTTCAGTACATTACAGTATATGTTGACATTCATGATTCCCTTAATGAACTGTAGAACCCATGTGCAGCCCCACCACCATGCCTGACTGTAGGCAGGACACACTTATCTATTTCCTCCTCACCTGATTGCCACAACACGCTTTACATCATCTGAACCAAATAGGTTTATCTTGCTTTCATCACACCACAGGACATGGTTCCAGTAATCCCAACTGTTTGAGGCTTGCTTCTGAAAGACAGCTATGCAGAGCAATGGGATGCAGTGTGTGGCATATGGTCCGAGCACTGACATCTAGACTCTCCACTGATGTAACCTCTGTAGTGTGTGCCATATGGTCTGAGCACTGACAGGCAGACCCACACCCCTGTATCCCCTGCAGTGTGCTGCGTATGGTCTGAGCACTGACAAGTATACCCCCACCCCTGTAACCTCTGCAATGTGTGTGGTGTACAGTCATGGCCAAAAGATTTGAGAATGCTACAAATATTAATTTTTACAAAGTCTACTGCTTAAGTTTTTCTAATGGCAATTTGCATATACTCCAGAATGTCATAAAGAGTGATCAGCTTAACAGCAATTATTTGCAAAGTCAATATTGGCTAAGAAAATGAACTTTAACCCCCAAAACACATTTCAACATCATTGCATTCCTGCCTTAAAAGGAAAGGATTGTTCCATTAACACAGGTGTGGGTGTTGATGAGGACAGGGCTGGCGATCAATCAGTCATGATTAAGTAAGAATGACACCACTGGACACTTTAAAAAGAGGCTGGTGCTTGGTATCATTGTTTCTCTTCAGTTAACCATGGTTATCTCTAAAGAAACACGTGCAGCCATCATTGCTCTGCACAAAAATGGCCTAACAGGGAAGAGTATCGCAGCTACAAAGATTGCACCTCAGTCAACAATCTATCGCATCATCAAGAACTTCAAGGAGAGAGCTTCCATTGATGCCAAAAAGGCTCCAGGGCGCCCAAGAAGGACTAGCAAATGCCAGGACCGTATCTTGAAACTGTTTCAGCTGCGGGATCGGACTACCAGCAGTGCCGAGCTAGCTCAGCAATGGCAGCAGGCTGGTGTGAGTGCTTCTGCACGCACTGTGAGGCAGACACTCTTTGAGTAAGGCTTGGTTTCAAGGAGGGCAGCAAAGAAGCCACTTCTCTCCAGAAAAAACATCAGGGACCGACTGATATTCTGCAAAAGGTACAGGGAGTGGACTGCTGAGGACTGGGGTAAAGTCATTTGCTCAGATGAATCCCCTTTTCGATTGTTTGGGACATCTGGAAAATAGCTTATTAGGAGAAGAAGAGGTGAGCGCTAGCACCAGTCTTGTCTCATGCCAACTGTTAAGCATCCGGAAACCATTCATGTGTGGTGTTGCTTCTCAGCCAAGGGAATCGCACCACTCACAGTCTTACCTAAAAACACAGCCATGAATAAAGAATGTACCAGAATGTCCTCCAAGAGCAACTTCTCCCAACTGTCCAAGAGCAGTTTGGCGCCCAACAATGCCTTTTCCAGCATGGGGGAGCACCTTGCCATAAAGCAAAGATGATCACTAAATGGCTCATGCAACAAAACATAGAGATTTTGGGTCCATGGCCTGGAAACTCCCCAGATCGTAATCCCATTGAGAACTTGTGGGCAATCATCAAGAGACGGGTGGACAAACAAAAACCAACAAATTCTGGCAAAATGCAAGCATTGTTTATGCAAGAATGGACAGCTATCAGTCAGGATTTGGTCCAGAAGTTGATTGAGAGCATGCTAGGGAGAATTGCAGAGGTCCTTAAGAAGAAGGGTCAACACTGCAAATATTGACTTGCTGCAGTAACTCATTCTAACTGTCAATAGAACCTTTTGGTCCTCAAAATATGATTGCAATTATATTTCTGTATGTGATGTAAATATCAGACAAACACAATTAAAAACCAGAGGGCAACAGATCATGTGAAAATATAATTTTGGTGTCATTCTCAAAACTTTTGGCCATGACTGTATGATCTGAGAACTGACAGGCAGACCCATAACCTCTGTATCCTCTGCAATGTGCGGTGTATGGTCTGAGCACTGACAGGCGGACCGCCCACCCCTGTCACCTCTGCAATGTGCGGTGTATGGTCTGAGCACTGACAGGCGGACCCCCCACCCCTGTAACCTCTGCAGTGTGTGGTGTATGGTGTGATCACTGACAGGCAGACCTCCCACCCCTCTAACCTCTGCAATGTGCGGTGTATGGTCTGAGCATTGACAGGCGGACCCTCCACCCCTGTAAGCTCTGCAATGTGTGGCGTATGGTCTGAACACTGACAGGCAGACTCTCCACCCCTGTAACCTCTGCAGTGTGTGGCATATGATCTGAGCACTGACAGGCGAACCATCCACCCTTGTAACCTCTGCAGTGTGCGGTGTATGGTCTGATTACTAACAGTCAGACTCCCCATTCCTGTAACTTCTGAAGTGTTTGACATACAGTCTGAGCACTCACAGGCAGTCCCCCCACCTATGTAACCTCTGCAGTGTGCCTCGATGGTCTGAGCACTGACAGGCGGACCCCCCACCCCTGTAACCTCTGCAGCAATGCTAGTAGCACACATGTGTCTATTCTGAAGAGATGACCTTTGGATATGATGTTAAGCACATGCACTCAGCTTCTGTGATCAACCATGGCAAGGCCTGTTTTGAGGGAACCTATCTAGCTAAACTGCTGTATGGTCTTGGCCACCGTGCTGCAGCCTAAGTTCAGGGTGGTGGCAAACTTATTATAGGCTAAGCCATCGTTATGTAGAGCATCAAGTCTTTTTGTCTATTTCTAAGGGAATCATTTGTGATGGACAACGAGCACATTTAAAATTAATCTAAAACCAGGGCTAGACTTTGCAAAGTATTTGGTAAGTTCTCCATTGTAGCATCATGAATTCAGTGTGTGGCTGATTTCCATGAGACAGATTTTCTGAGCTGCTCTTTAGAGGTCATTCACATAGCACTGACAGACCCTGCTTCTGTTTTTCAGTCTTATAATTAACTCTCCAGGACTTTTCCGCTGCTCGGAGTCTGGAATTCAGTTCCTTGTTACTCGTCCTGTGACTCTCGAATATGAGGTGGATTCATGGAGCAACTTCTCAGAGGTTCTGCAGACCCTGCCTGATGGATATGAGATAATCGGTCCTCTCTACAACATAAAATCTGCCATAAATCCCTTTGCAGTGTCTGCAGTCTACCTTCCGCATTGTTTGTGTGTAGGAGGTAATGCTACATGTCATATATTACAGACCTAAAATATTAAAATATAGTTTATTTACATTACCATCTACAATATTCTTGTTGCCACTACACAAGTAAAATAGAATTTTTTTAAAAACTAAAATTGAAATAAAAATGATTTAATTGGAAGTTATTTACTTGTTTAGCCAAATTATTTTTGGTCAATTCATTATATTTTTACCTTTTTTTAGCTTTTAAAGGAAATACGTCACTGATAAAATGTTTCCACTACAAGGATGATCACATGACTTTGGAAACACCATCCAGAGTAGAAGCCACGTACGCTGTGCTGGAAAATCCCACCTTCTCCTGCTTTGGAGTTATTCTTTCCTCTCTGAAGATAAAAAGGAAAATTCGCTGTCATGGAATGGTCCTGTTATTCTGCAACACGATAATCAGGGAACATCACAATCCCATGTATAGACTTCATCTGTATCTTCTGCCAATGATCCGCACAGCCGAAAAGGTATCTCCTCCATTTTTACATAACACAGGCAATAATTATCATTTCACTTTTCTGATTACACAGAAAAAATGGTCCAGAACCAATTAATGTTGTGTTTCTTTTGGGCTTGGTTTTTGCATTCACAACCTATTTATTTAATGATTAAACATTGAAATTACAATAAAAAAATCTGAGTAATTCCGCCACAAATGTTCTGCCTTGTGTTTTTTCCCCACCAAAATTGAAATATGTATATAGAGCCATAAGAAATAGTATTTCTATGTGTCTCAAGTCATCAGGGATTTCTTTCCTCCTGTTACCAGACCTGTTAGTGGCTGTGAGATAACTGGATGCAATAGCACCTATACGTCACCCATTATTTTGTTTGCATTAAAACAATAGAGTTAATAAATCAATCAACTTCCAACAGGAACTATACCATGACGCAAGGACCGTATGTTACCCACAAGGACACAATGTTCTGATTGGTACTGCACTTAAATTTAAACTCGGCGCTTTCCTCACCCTGGCACACCCCCTGTAGAAGCAGGGCATAGCGAAACGTACGTTGGGGTGGAAGGATCATGGCATAAAGCATTACTTGCCCAGATAACCTTTTTCTATTATGTTTTGAGCAGCTGGATGATTTTTCACAATTGATTGCATACTATAAATATTTTATACATCTTTATGTCCCTCGTAGTATTTAAATTATTTTTTACACATAAATGTGTTATTATATAATTAATACAAAGGACCGGAACTCCAAATCTTCTGAAATATTTTTGTAGTTTATTCCATCATAATCATAATATACAGGCGTAAATTACGCGTTTCGGCTAATAGTGAGCCTTTTTCACATCTAATAGATAGATGTGAAAAAGGCTCACTATTAGCCGAAACGCGTAATTTACGCCTGTATATTATGATTATGATGGAATAAACTACAAAAATATTTCAGAAGATTTGGAGTGCCGGTCCTTTGTATTAATTATACTGTGGATGCCTTCCTTGGACACGTGCACCTTGAAGGATTGTGTGCCGCCTGGAACTTCTGTTTTTGTGTTATTATATATGTATATTTGATAAATATTCACATATTTTAACATGGTAATTTTTGGTACTATTGCTGTATGCAATTATTTATTTGCACAGAATCCCTTTATAGTATTACTAATGTTGCACTTTTTAAGGAAATAATCTATATTGCAGTTTCATGCTTGTGTTATTTATTCTGGCTGTGTAAGGTTGCTGATATAATGGCTATTTTATCATCACAATATGTAATTTTGCTTATTATGCTGCTGTAGCCTTTTTTTTTATTCTGTATACATCTCATTTTTAGTCCTTTTTGTACGTTTTTAGTATTCTTTACATTTTTATCGGATTTATTGCTTCTATTTATTTAGAAAAACTACATACAGAATTGTTGTAAAGCTTTTACTTTTGTAAATGTTTTAATTCTTCAAATTGCACAGACAATAAGGCCTTAAGGCCGCTTTACACACAACGCAACTAACGATATGTCACGCACCTAACGATATGTCATCGGGGTCACGGAATTCTTGACGCACATCCGGCATCGTTAGCGACGTCGTTGCATGTGACACCTATGAGCTACTGCTAACAATCAGAAATACTCACCTAATCATTTATTGCTGACACGTCGTTCATTTTCAAATTATTGTTGCTCATGCAGGACGCAGGTTGTTCGTCGTTCCTGAGGCAGCACACATCGCTACGTGTGACACCCCGGGAATGGCGAACAGCAGCTTTCCTGCGTCCACCGACAACGAGGTGGGCGTATCGATAATGTGGCTGGTCTCTGCCCCTCCGCTTATATTGATGGCCCGATGTGTGACGTCGCTGTGACGGCGCACTAACCTCCCCCTTAAAAAAGAGGTTGTTCGCTGCCCACAGCAACGTTGCTAGGAAGGTAAGTACATATGACCTGTCCTAGCGATGTTCTTTGCCATGGGCAATGATTTGCCCGTGACGCACAAACGACAGGGGGCGGGTGCGATCGCTAGCGACATCGCTAGCGATATTGCAGCGTGTAAGGCAGCCTTTACTCTACAAGTTGGGAAAGGTTACATTCTAAGCTTTATCTCTTTGTACTTTCTGTAGAGTTAAAACATCTTTCTTTGTTCAATGTTTGGAAAAAAAAGCACTGCTCCTCTTCCCTCCCATCTTTGGGCAGTGTAAAAAAAAAATAAAATTCTCATCCTTATTTAAGTTTTTAAGCAACTTCTGCTCCTTCCTCAGCCAAGGAGCACAGGCTTTTTCTCCTCTTCACAAAAGCCATTATATCTGTTTTGGATCTTATTCAATTCTTTTACAAAAATATAAAATATATTGAATCACCTCATCTCTCTGTGAGGTAGGTAATTTAAGATTTTTGGATTGTTCCCTCTATTCTGTCAGATATAATGCTGCTGCAGGACTGAAATCTACAAATACTGAGTCCTTTATCTAGAGGTCCCAGAAATTTCGAACTCCATGGGTTCCAAAGGTAGAAATGTTAAATTACTCCTCTCTGGGACTTCTAGTGCTAATAGATAAATGACTCAGTATTTGTAGATTTCAATCCTGCAGCAGCATTATATCTGACAGAATAGGGGGTACAATTCTCAATTCTTGGACCAGACTATTTAATACAAAATAACTCATCCGGATGAAAAATAGATCAAACTGTCAGGAAAGTAAAGCAAGTGTAAGAATTAAGCTTCTTACCTTATGCTGAAGTTAAATGACCCCTCTCTGGGACTTCTAGTGTTAATAGATAAAGGACTCAGTATTTGTAGATTTCAGTCCTGCAGCATTATATCTGACAGAATAGGGGGAACAATTCTCTATTCTTGGACCAGACTATTTAATACAAAATAACTCACCCGGATGAAAAATAGATCAAACTGTCAGGAAAGTAAGGCAAGTGTAAGAATTAAGCTTCTTACCTTATGCTGCAGCTATTAGCATTACTTTTGCCAGAGGATCCATTCTCACTTGAGATCTGGATGGTATAATGTCTGTCTGGGTCCCTGTTCGTGACGCCATGTTTGTGAGCGAAACACACTCCTTCTATGCCATTGGAACTCCAAATTATTAAGAATCGAGAAGTCAATAACACCACACATTCTTTGTGGTACACTGGATATCTTTGCTTTACCACATCATGTAACCAATTTATATAGGACTTCAGACAAAGAAAAGCATCCTCTGAACTTTGTACCAATGAGAGCAGTATGGGTGTGTGTATAGTAATGTGAAACTTTCCCACCCATGAGGTTTAGCTGCAACTCTATGACATTATTGAGTTATCAGACAAAATGATTTCTTTAAGAACAAGATAGATGTTGTTCTCTCACACTGTCTATGAAAAAAATTGTCAGCACTCAGGCCAACATTATTCAAAGTACAGGACAGTACAGGTGACTATTTATTTTTTTTACCAGCTGAAAGTCTGTGTGGAAAAAACGTGCATCATGCACTAGTCTTTGTATTTCAGATGAGACTTATTTAATTCTATTGATGCACAGAAATATCTGATCTCATACCGAGCAACTATATCACATCTGATGTTGTGTTTTTGTAATTCTTAATAACTGCTGATGTATAAGATTGGATGTCACATGGATGATAATAAAGATGACAATTGTTTTTCTCTGGATAAAAAAATAGACAATTTTGCAGCTGCTTCACACCCACCATTGTAATATTTATTTTCATGGATTTTCAAGATTTACAGAGCTCTGTATCATAGAAGACACAAACCACTAGGCTTTATAAAGATGCACATTAATAAGTGAGTTTGGAAACATAGTAAAATGATAATGATCCTGGGTACTTTATTTCATACATTTTCTTTTGCCTCAGGCTGTTATGGATGTGGAGAGAGAATCATCATTCCAGAGAATTCCTAAGCCCCCGCAGACGGGAATTGTTTATTCTAAGAAGAACTACAAAGTTATAGGACCTGAGAATTCAATAATAATCCCACCGGTAAGTTCATATAGAAAAAATAAAAAATACCCTACAGTTCAAAAGTTTAGGGTGACTTAGATATTTCCTTATTTTTAAAAGAAAAGCACATTTTTTTTCAATGAAGCTAACATTAAAATAAACAGAAGTCCCCTCTATACATTGTTAATGTGGTAAATGACTATTCTATCTGCAAACATCTGGATTTGCATGCAATATCTACATAGGTGTATAGAGACCCATTTTCAACAACCACCACTCCAGTGTTCTAATGGTTTATTGTGTTTACTAAATTGGTTAAAGGCTAATGGATGTTTAGAAATCACTTGAAAACCCTTGTGCAAGTATGTTAGCACAGCTGAAAACAGTTTTGCTGATTAGAGAAGCTATAAAACTGTCCTTCCTTTGAGCTAGTAGAGAATTTTGAGCATTCCATTTGTTGGTTCCATTAAACTGTCAAAATGGCCAAAAAAAGGAGAACATTTATGTGAAACTCGACAGTCTATTCTTGTTCTTAGAAATGAAGGATAATCCATGCCAGAAATTGCCAAGAAACTGAAGATTTCCTAAAACGGTGTGCACTACTCCCTTCAGAGGAGAAAACAAACAGGCTGTAACCAGAGTAGAAAGAGACGTGGGAGGCTCCGCTGCACAACTGAGCAACAAGACAAGTACATTAGAGTCTCTAGTTTGAGACATCGATGCCTCACAGGTCTTCAACTGGCTGCTTCATTAAATAGTACCTGCAAAAAGTCTGTTTCAATGTCTACAGTGAAGAGGCGAATCTGGGATGCTGGCCTTCAGGGCATAGTGGCAAAGAAAAAGCTATATCTGAGACTGACTAATACAAGGAAAAGATCAATATGGGCAAAAGAACAGACATTGGACAGAAGAAAATTGGAAAAAAGTGTTATGGACAGATGAATCGAAGTTTGAGTGTTTAGATCACACAGAAGACCATTTGTGAGATGCAGAACTACTGAAAAGATGCTGGAAGAGTGCCTTACACCATCTGTCAAGCATGGTGGAGGTAATGTGATGGTCTGGGGTTGCTTTGTTGCTGGTAAAGTGGGAGATTTGTACAAGGTAAAAGGGATTTTGAATAAGGAAGGCTATCACCCCATTTTGCAATGCCATGCCATACCCTGTGGACAGCGCTTGATTGAACCCAATTTCATCCTACAACAGGACAATGACCCAAAGCCACTTCCAAATTATGCATGAACTATTTAGGGAAGAAGCAGCATCTGGTATCTATCTGTAATGGAGTGGCCGCCCAGTCACCAGACCTCAACCCTATAGAGCTGTTGTGGGAGCAGCTTGATCGTATGGTGCCAAAAAGTGCCCATCAACCAATCCAACTTGTGGGGGGGAAACATGGCGGGAAATATTTCCAGATTACCTCTGCAAATTACCAGCTAGAATGTCAAAGCTCTGCAAAGCTGGAATTACTGCAAAGGAGCATTCTGTGCCGAAAGCAAAGTGTCAAGAGAAAATTATTATTTCAAGTAAAAATCATTATTTCTAACCTTGTTACTGTCTGGACGATATTCTCTATTCTTTATGCAGCTCATCTGATAAATAAAAGTATGATTCTTCATGGACAAGGCAAAATTGTCTGGTGACCCCAAACTTTTGAACTCGTGTATATATTGTTTTCTTTGTTGTTTTAATCTCATTAGAAATGTGATGAACACAAGTGAACTTCATTAGTGATACTTCCTCAGGGCCTAACTGAAAGGCACAGAAAGGCGCTCTTATGCTGGTTTCACATCAACGGTATTCTGCCGCACTGCTAGATCCGGCACAAGGGCAGTACAGTACAATACACTTCACTGGCAAGCTTCGGGCACATGCAGTCATGTGACCGGAGCTTGTGACAGCATGTGACCTGGGCTTGCCGCACTGTCTGTGAACTGTAATGTACTGTACTGCCCTTGTGCCAGATCCGGCAGTGCGGCAGAATACCACTGTTGTGCGCGCAGCCTTACCCTGTGCTGTGCTTCATCTATGTGCACAAATCTATAAAAAGCATTAAAGACAAAATATAACAATGCAGAAGATTCAATATTACAATGAAAATACTATGGTAAATCATTACAGTGTCATTAAAATACAAATAAATTCAATCTTTCGTTCAATCCTAATCTCAGAGCTACCAATTTTATGATCAATCTAAAGATTCACTCTTCGTGTATAAAATCTCAGCCAGAAAAGTTGACGAGTGTCCTGCGTGTGTCATTCTATATGTTATGTAAGTGCTATGCGAGTGTACGATGACGTGCATCTTTATCAGTGATGGCAGAATGTGTGTGGCACTTCTTGGTACTCGATCAAGCATTAGGGTACTCGATGTTATCGGTACTCGATCAAACATTTTGCTGCTCGGATGCCATGCTCAAGTCCCCGCCAAGTATGCTTAGCAGCATTTTATTAGCCAGTAAATATGCAGGGATGGTCTGCGAATCATGGTAATGCCATAGCCATGTTAACTACTGGCATGACTATAATTGGTCGGCCGCATTGCATCATCGGGTCTATCCAAGACATAGAGACTAAATGTTTTCTGCACTCTAGCCAGAAATAGTGTAGGGACGAGGGAGAGATTCTGTTGGAAAAGGGACAGTGTGTTCTAATGTGACAGGACTTGCTGGTACAACAGTAGCCACCAGTAGGGATTTGTGAACTCGAACTGTAAAGTTCGGTGTCCATACCGAACACATGGTGTTCGTGCACACGACTCCGAGCACGAGCTTTCTGGGACGTTCGTGTTGCAGTTCGTGTTACAATTCATGTTTCAGTTCTGGTCCAGGGGCTATTAAAAAAAAAAAAGCATGTTATCAAAAAAAACATTTTCATAATACTTACAGGTCCCACGACATGTCCTGCAGACTCTGTCTCCCAGCACTTCTGCTTCAGTGTCCGTCCGATCATTGCTGTTCCCCCCAGTAAGCACCTCTGGCTAAAAGGACCTTCCGTGACCGTGACGTGATACTCATGTGACCAGTCACGTGTAATGTTCTATTACCTCATTGGCTACAGACTGGTCACGTGAGTATGATATCATCAAAGGTCTTGGTGCACCGTGATGCGAGAGTCATCGCATCACGGCGCACAATCTCCCAATGGCAGCGGGTCAGCTGCATGTATTTCCATGCAGCTGAGGCGCTCCTGTCCTGAGAGTTGGGTGATGAAAAGCGAGATGCAAGTGCAATCATCCCCTCACTGTCAGCCTGCTTCATCACTCTATGCAGAGCAATGTAGCAGACCTGACATGGCTCTTTGTGCTTCTCACTATATTTAGATACTGTCTGTGCACAGTGATGAAGCAGAGTTGACATTTCGCTTTGCTTCTCACTATGTATAGACACTGTCTGTGCACAGTGATGAAGCAGAGTTGACATTTCGCTTTGCTTCTCACTATGTATAGATACTGTCTGTGCACAGTGATGTAGCAGAGTTGACATTGCGCTTTGCTTCTCACTATGTATAGACACTGTCTTTGCACAGTAGTGAAGCAGAGTTGACATTGCGTTTTGCTTATAACTGTGTATAGACTGTGTCTGTGCACAGTGATGAATTACAGTTGACATTGCTGTCCCAGTGGATTACATTGGACTAAGGATTTTTTTTAAAATAAAGATGTAGTCTCTAAATGTTTTTTTTTGTTTTAATTATATTAACAAATGTTTCTGTGTTGTGTTTTTTTTTTGCATTTTCCTAGAAATTTGATGGTGTCCATGTCTGATTTGGCGTGACACAATGAATTTCAGGCTTAGTACAATCTGAGAATACAAAGCTGGTATTAACCCCTTTATTACCCAGCGAGCCACCACCATCACGGCAGCTGGACGAGCTGGGTATAGCACATGTAAATGTCGCTAAGAAACAATGCGCCATTTCCAAGGATGGCTGCGGGCTGCCGAGACGCCCAACCCCCAGCTGCCTGGCTTTACCTGACTTGCGATCAAAATATGGCGGGAACCCACACATTTTTTTTAAATTATTTTTTTAAATAAAAAAAAATTGATGGGGGTGGCAGCCCCTAGCCGTCTGCTTTATCTGTGCTGAGAATCAAAAATACCACGGAGCGCTACATAATTTTTTTTAATGGTTTATTTATTTTTACAGAACTGTGATATCAGGCAATCAAACTACAGGAAAGCCCATTTTTTTTTAGTTATTTAGATAAATAATTTAAAAAAATATATATGCGTGGGCTCCCGCTGCATTTTCTGTTGCTAGCTAAGGGTAATCCAAGCAGCTAATGACTTCTAACCCCTACTGCTTGTTGTTACCTTCACTGGCAATGGAAAAACCAGGGAAGCCTTTTTTTTTGCCAAAAAACTAAAAAAAAACCCGACGTGGGCTTAGCCATATTTTTATATGCTTGCCAGGTACAGCAGGCAGTTACGGGCTGCCCCCAACCTGCAGATGCCTATTTGTACCCAGCTGGGAACCAAAAATATAGGGAAGCCATTTCTTAATTCCCTGAATTTCATGAAATAATTAAAAAAAACGCCCAATTTTTGTTTCCAGCCAGCTACAACTAGGCAGCTGGAGATTGGAATCCGCAGCGCAGGTTGGCCCAAGCTTTCTGGCACCCCACTGGGAATTGCAGTCCGCCGTCACCCCAAAAAATGGCGCTTTCATAGAAGCGCCATTATCTGGCGCTATATCCAACTCTTCCAGCGGCCCTGGTGGCGGATGGCACACTGGGTAATAAGGGGTTAATACCAGCTTTGTTTTACTAGCTAGTATTAAGCCAGAGATTCTTAATGTCAGGCCAAGTTTGACCCAGCCATTAAGAATCTCCAATAAAGGGTTAAAAAAAGACACCACATGGAAAAAAAATACTTTATTAGAAATAAATACACAGACACACTCAGGGACTCCAAGTTTGTTACTCCCTTTCACCCCTCCACGATCCTGTTTTTCTGTCTTCTTTCTCCTTCAACCCATGCAGCTCTGCTACATCAGACAGCATGGGATGGGAGGAAGAAGCCTGGTGCCCCCCGTGCAGTCCAGAGGCTGTGGTTTTGTAAGCGGTGACGTCACCGCTGCCTCCATTGCCATAGTAACCTGACGGTTACTATAGCAACGGTGATCTCCGATCACCTTGTTCCCGACGCTGCTATTCATCACCGGCTGTGGCAGCCAATCCCTGTATGTGAAAAAGGAAAGACCTCGCATCACCTCCCATAGGTACTCAGGAGAAATTAGACAGTCACTTAGAAGGTTATCTCTGGCACACTAATAATTTCCAATAGACCAAAAAATGAACGCAGTAGTTGGATATCAAAATCTCTTTCTTTTATTTTGTTAGTGCAAAACGTGAAAAAAAGGGGTGCTGTACAATTGTCCGCCAGGTGTCGACGTTTCGGCTAACAAGCCTTCATCAGGTCAGACAGGCTTGACCTATACTGGAGTAATAGCTTGGTGAATGTGTAAGATGGCTGCCGGGATATGGAGACCTCCGTGTAGAGACAACCTCTATGGGGTCCCTTGGTGTTGCCGGTGTACAGGGTCAGGTCTTAAGAATATGTGTGGTTTCTAATGAGGAGATCCCGGTAGTAGTATATGTCTCTTGCTGGAGCGTCCAGGTATTTAGAAGGTATGGCAACCAACCAGAGGTCAGGTAGCTCCGTTTAACTTTGGTACTATGGTCTGGTTTATGGTCCGTTGGACTCAGAAGATGTTGG
Source organism: Anomaloglossus baeobatrachus (assembly GCF_048569485.1). Classification (NCBI taxonomy): domain Eukaryota; kingdom Metazoa; phylum Chordata; class Amphibia; order Anura; family Aromobatidae; genus Anomaloglossus; species Anomaloglossus baeobatrachus. The sequence goes on from NC_134356.1 coordinate 694,030,658, forward strand.
TCTCTTGGGATTATTGAGGGCAGATCCTGTGGTTTGGAGGCAGGGTCCACAGTTCATGCTAGGAATCAGGGGATTGTGCCTGATTGTTATTTGGCTAGTGACTTCAGTGGTATAGCCAGGAAAAAGGTCCGTAGGATTAATAATCATGGGAGAGTCATGTAGGGTGCAGCTCCTGTAGTATAGGGACAGGGTCCAGGACTCACGTTTGCAATCAGGGTGATGAGTCTGATTGCTGCTTTGGCTAGTGCCCTCATAGGTATGGCCTGGAGGAAAAGTCCATGGGCATGGAGGGAATTAAGGTAGCTGGCATGAGTCTGTAGTGCAGAGGTGAATCGCTCGAACAAAGATGAATGTTAAAACGTTACAAGCAGGATGCAGACAACATCAGCAAAAGACTAATGACAGTCATTCTAGCAGACAAAGAACTCTATTACCAAAATATAGGTACAGAGATACAAAACGAATATCTGAAGGGCAAGACCAGGAATGCATACCAAAAGATCAAAGAGATATGACAAAAGTTTCAATAAAAATGACAATGTGGAAAAATGCCAATGGGAACCAGAGCCAGAACAGATCAAGAAAAGATGGAAAGCATATATGGAGCACCTCTACAAGAATAAATCAGTGATACGGGAAGAAACTGAGACTGGAAATGATAGTAACCAAACATCCTAAAAGACTAAAGGTACCGTCACACTAAGCGACACTCCAGCGATCCCACCAGCGACCTGACCTGGCAGGGATCGCTGGAGCGTTGCTACATGGGTTGCTGGTGAGCTGTCAAACAGACAGATCTCACCAGCGACCAGTGACCAGCCCCCAGCCAGCAGCGACGCGTGGAAGAGATGGTGCGCTTGGTAACTAAGGTAAATATCGAGTAACCAAGCAAAATGCTTCGCTTGGTTACCCGATATTTACCTTGGTTACCAGCTCACACCGCTTAGCGCTGGCTCCCTGCTCCCTGCACTCGTAGCCAGAGTACACATCGGGTTTATAAGCAAACCGCTTTGCTTATTTACCCGATGTGTACTCTGGCTACGTGTGCAGGTAGCAGGGAGCCGGCACTGGCAGCCTGATAGCGGTGGTTGCTAGTAACCAAGGTAAATATTGGGTAACAAAGCAAAGCCCTTCCCTTGGTTACCTGATGTTTACCATGGTTACCAGCATCCACAGAAGCCGGCTCCCTGCTCCCTACACATTCAGTTTGTTGCTCTCTCGCTGTCACACACAGTGATGTGCGCTTCACAGTGGGAGAGAAACGAGCAAAAAATGGTCCAGGACATTCAGCAACAACCAACGACCTCACAGCAGGGGCCAGGTCGTTGCTGGATGTCACACACAGCGACATTGCTAGCAAGATTGCTGTTGCGTCACAAAATCCATGACTCAGCAGCGATGTTGCTAGCGATGTTGCTTAGTGAGACATGGCCTTAAGTTGTTGCTGCAATAAAACAAAAAAGCACCTTTATGTAACCACATTCCAATAGACTAATAAAGTCTTCAGAAGCAGGAGATGATGCTATCACATACCTGTGTCAACAGATATGGACAACTGCAAAAATAGAAGAGACTGAGTTTCTTATGGCCACACATAATAAAGAATGAATGTAATAAATAGTGCACCCAATGATGTATATAAATATTTATTATGAATAATAGTCATACAAATAGGGGCACTGTCATAAAGGCAAGTTATAAAAGTATAACAGTGGTTGGAATACAGAAAAAACAGAGATATCCCATCCAAGGACCTCAACAGCACATATATCATAAATTATTTAGCAAGATCAGTACACAGTATAAAGGATTAGTTCCAAACTAAAATCCTACAAGGTATATCAAGGACAGAGTCCATTTCCAGTGTATGGATTAGAATAATCGCTTACCCATATTAGATGCCAGTGCAGTCGCCGTATCAAGGGTCCGGTGAGAAAGAACGGGGAAGCCCCTTCGCTAAAAGTGCTTCCTCGGGGGGCAGTGTGACCCAGCATAGAGAGGCCCATATATATATATACCCACAGTAATTATTCATATTTGCCGCCGTTTAAGCGCCGCATGCGCTGTGACAATACCTGCGTCCCGCGTGTCACTTCCGGGTCTCCCAGCGGAAGTGACGCTCACAAAGGGAACGTCATCTCCCGTTGATCGGAGCTCCTCAGTGCGCGCAAGACCTACAAGCAGCACAGGGCATGCAAAACACGCGCGGCCATCTTCGATGCTGGTAAAACCCCATAGGTAAGTATTAAGTTGCCCATAGTACAAAAACCGACGCCTCAGGACCAGTGAAAAACAGCGCGGCCATGTTAAATACTGGCAAATCCAATCAATGGATATAGAACTGCCCATAATAGAGAATCCAGTATCTAAAAATGAAAGGGAAAGTCCCCAAGGTATATCGCCAAACCTGGAATAATAAAGATCAAAAGGATCACCAAATGGGCGGTGTGTATTCATCATGGTCACAAACACCAATTTCAGAGAGACGGGCAATCAATATGGACTAAATACCATAAGGAAAATTGGACCTAGAGACGCCCATATGGATTACATAGAACAGTAAATAGTCCATAGCTATGAGTCAAATGCCCACAATCCCGTGTTTGGACCAGGATGAAGGCAGACCACCAAAGAACACACACGATCCCCACATATAGAACAAGGATAATCCATAATCACCCATACAAAAAAAGGGGAAAGGGAGAGAAGAAAGGGGAGGGTGTGGTAAAAAGCCGCACTGTTTACATAATAATTAGATGCAGGGTCCAGAGTACCTCCCCACCACAATGTAAGCCAAACATTTAATTTATCTAAACAAAAGATAAAGGACATAACAATAATAAATGACACAGTTAGGAAAGTACATCCAAGAACTTGATCGCAGATGACGCTGACGAGTGTATTGGTGTATCCATATCGGGCTTGTCAGATATAGCAAAGGCATCCAACATGTTCAGTCAGTAGGAGTTAAAAAATGCGGGTCACATCTCAGAAAAAAGAGAAAAGGAAAAGGGATTAAAATCACAGGCTTATATTAAAACAGCAGAAGAGGAAGCTCTGCTGCACTGGTATATAGGTGCTCAGAGGTAAAAAATAATGCAAAAAAGAGGATAACCCCGGCACACTAAATCTCCCAATAAGAGTAAAAAGTCACACTGGATAGTAATGCAAAATGATCATTTTGCATTACTATCCAGTGTGACTTTTTACTCTTATTGGGAGATTTAGTGTGCCGGGGTTATCCTCTTTTTTATATTAAAACAGCGGGACACAAAGAGAGTGAGCCGCCACCAGAGAGACAGATGCTAATTTATAGAAATGAGGAAAAACTCATTTTTTCATTTAGACCAGTTGGTGTCAAGGTGCCCAGGCGTACAATCCAACTGCATTCACGTTGAGAGAGAATCTTGGTGTAGTCACCACCTCTTGCCCCCAGATGAACAACATCAATACCCCTTACTCTGAATTTTTTTGGATCACATCCATGTTCTAGTTTATGATGTCGGGGCAGAATCATCTGGGGATCATCGAGGTCAATGTCCACCGCAGCCAAGATGCCCCTCACATGTTCTCGTGTGCGGAGCCTTAATTCGCGAGTGGTGAGACCTATATATATTTTGCCACAACCACATGTGGCATAATATATAACGTTATTTGTACGGCAGGTGATGTGATGTTGAATCAAAAATCCTGTATTACCGTCTGCCTACAAAAAAGAAGTTGCCCTCACCATATTGCGACATGCAATACAGGAACCACATGGGAAGAACCCTTTTAGGGGTTCCCCCCAACAAAGATGCGGGGCACCTTGGCCACATAATGTCTCTGAACCAATTTATCACGCAAGTTGGGTGCACGTCGAGATGTCATCAAGGGACTAGAAGGTAACAGGGCCCCAATGGATGGATCCATTTTCAGGACACCCCAATGACGTCTTAATATTGTGTACATCTCCTGCCAGTGATCATTAAAAGTAGAGATGAAATGCACAGGCGGAAAAGATTCTTCCCTCTGTTTAGATTTAGGAACTAAAAGATCAGTTCGCACCGTATTCTAAGCCCGTCCGAAACCACGGCGCACACTCCTCAAACTTTAGCCCCTTGACATAAATCTTTCCCAGAGGTCCTGGGCTTGTTCTTTAAATAGGGTTTCGGTGGAAAAAAACCCTCCTTGCCCTCAAATATTGTCCTACCGAGATCGCAGAGACCATAGAGGGAGTGTGCGCCGAAGAAGCATGCAACAGACTGTTTATTGATGTTTCTTTACGGCATATAGTCGTTTGAATCAAGCAGTCGGGATGCACCATGATACGAATATCCAGAAAATCAATTGACCTTTTATCACAATTAAAAGTAAGTTTAATATTGAAATCATTCAAATTTAAATCATGTATGAATAAAGAAAAATCAGAAAAGGTGCCCTTCCAAAAAATCAAAATATCATCAATATACCGGAGCCAGCACTGCACCTGGGACACGGCGGGCACACCCTCGCCGAAAACCTCCTTCTCCCAATATCCCAGAAAGAGGTTTGCGTACGAGGGTGCTCACGCCGCGCCCATCGCAGTGCCACGCTCCTGTAAAAAAAATCGATCTTTAAATAAAAAATAATTGTGAGTTAAAATAAAAGAAAGCAACTCCAAAATTAATTCGACCATTCCAAAAAATCTCACCGTTCATAGTCCATGTTCGTGTTTTATCAAGGAGTATAGTGACTCAACGTCCACTGTGGCCAAAATGATGTCAGGGTCCACAAAGATCCCATCGATCTGCCGCAGGACGTCCATGGTGTCCCTGACATAGGAGGGCAAAGTCTGAACCAGGGGATGTAAGTAATATTCAATAAACCTGCACACCAGCTCAGACAGCCCCCCAATGCCAGAGACAATGGGACGGCCCGGGGGGACTAGGGGATCTTTGTGGACTTTAGGAAGTAAATAGAAAGTACGAATTTTGGGGTCCCTTACTAATAGTCCATCCATAATTTTTTTGGGGATAATCCCTTTTTGGAAAGCCAGGTCAAAAATTGCAAAGAGATCCACCATATAGTTGTTCATTGGGTTAGAGGCAAGGTAGGAATATGATGATCTGTCCCTCAACTGCTTGAAGGCTTCCTGTTCGTACATCTTAACGGGCCAAATCACCACGTTCCCCCCTTTATCTGCTGGCTTGATAACGACCTCAGACAGATTCCTTAGTTCATGTAGAGCTTTCCTCTGCTCAGCCGTCAGATTATCCTTCCTCCTACTACTGCCATCCAGTGTTTTTAAATCGTTGGCTACCATTTTGTGGAAAATCTCGACGGCTGGACATAAGGAGAAAGGGGGGAAGGTGGTCGACCTCGGGTAGATGGATTTAGGGAAATCGTCTCCAATAGCAGAGGGGGAGGGATCCTCCAATTCCTCCAAGATGGCCAATGCCTCACTCTCAGAAGTACCGACACTGGCCCTCTGTTGATCCTTGTTAGCATGCAATTTCTGTAAATCCAGCTTCCCCGTTCTTTCTCACTTGGCCCTTGATATGGCGACTGCACTGGCATCTAATATGGGTAAGTGATTATTCTAATCCATACACAGGAAATGGACTCTGTCCTTGATATACCTTGTAGGATTTTACTTTGGAACTAATCCTTTATACTGTGTACTGATCTTGCTTAAATAATTTATGATATATGTGCTGTTGAGGTCCTTGGATGGGATATCTCTGTTTTTTCTGTATTCCAACCACTGTTATACTTTTATAACTTGCCTTTATGACAGTGCTCCTATTTGTATGACCATTATTCATAATAAATATTTATATACATCATTGGTTGCACTATTTATTACATTCATTCTTTATTATGTATGGCCATAAGAAACTCAGTCTCTTCTATTTTTGTATTGCTATATTGAGTGGCCTTTTACATGTTACTGAACTTCCATCTGTCACCTTTTTTAATTGTCCAGATATGGACAACTGGTAAATGTCCCAAGGATTGGACAAGATCATTTTTCATTCCTATTCCGAAGGTTGGCGATGCTATCGCCTGTGGAAGCTATAGGACTATTAAGCTCACACCTCATGCATGCAAAATACTACTTAATATCCTAAAAAGACGGCTACAGCCTTACTGTGACAAAGGAATAAGCAGGATTCAGATTATGCAAAGGAACAAGAGCTGTCATTTCTAACATTAGATGGGTAATGGAAAAGGCCAAAGAATATAGCCAGGAACTATAACTGTGCTTAATCGACTACAGCAAAGCCTTTGACTGTGTTGATCACCAGAAACTTTGTAATACTATGAAGGATATGGGTGTGCCGAACCATCTCATCTGTCTATTAAGTAACCATTGTACCAACCAAGAAGCAACAGTCTAAACAGAACACGGTGACACGGCACGCTTCAAAGTAGAGCGAAGCGTCAGGCAAGGCTGCACCCTGTCACCATTTCACTTCAATCTATATGCACAAGCTATTTTCAGTAAGTCTGGACTTGCCAAAAAAGAAGAAATCAAAATTAAGCCTATTTTTGCTAAAGGTTTTTTGTAATCATACAAAACTGTAGTCTATTAACTTTTGCGGCTATCATGTACATCACATCTTATTAACCCCTTCACGACCAATGACGGATCTATCCATCATGGATTGTGTGAGGTTAATCCCCACCCCCTGCCGTGGGCAGGTCGCGGCAATCCGCTCACATATCGGCTGTCTTCAATAGCCTACATGTTACGAGTGGAATCTCATTCCACCCACAACATTTAACCCCTTACATCTCGCTGCCAAAGTCTGGCAGCGAGATGTATATGCGCGCGTCCATTATTTTCACTTACCGCCGCCCCCACCGGAAGTCACGTGCATGATCACGTGACTTTCGATGGTTGCCATGATAGCACAGGGTCATGTGATGATGCCTGTAGCTATCATGAGTCACTTTCAGTTTCACTTGGCCCGGAGCCGAGTGAAGCAGAAAGTGAGTGTATCTGCTGTTTACTGCTGTGTTGCTGTGATCAGCAGATAGATGAGAGCGATCGGATTGCTGATCGCTATAGCCCCCTAGGGGGACTAGTAAAATTTTTAAAAAAATAAAAAAAACCCTAAAAGCTCAAATCACCCCCCTCTCACCCCATTGAAAATTAAAGGGTTAAAAAATTAAAAAAATATACCCATATTTGGTATTACCGCGTTCAAAAATGCCCGATCTATCAAAATGTAAAATCAATTAATCTCATTGGTAAATGGCGTAGCGGCTAAAAAATTCCAAACGCCAAAATTAAATTTTTTGGTCGCCGCAAGTTTTACGCAAAATGCAATAACAGACGATCAAAACGTATCAGCTGCGCAAAAATGGTACCGTTAAAAATGTCAGCTTGAGCCGCAAAAAATAAGCCATCACTGAGCCATAGATCCCGAAAAATGGGAATGCTACGGGTTTCGGAATTGGCGATAAATGTATGCCACTTTTATTGGACAAGCTTGTGAAATTTTTTTAACCCGTTAAATACAAGTAAACCTATACATGTTTGATGTCTACAAACTCGCACTGACCTCAGGCATCACATCAACACATCAGTTTTACCATATAGTGAACATGGTAAATAAAATATCCCAAAAACTATTGTGCAGTTTTTCCACACTTGGAATTTTGTTGCTGTTTTCCAGTACACCATATGGTATAACTTATGGATTCATTTGAAAGTACAACTTGCCCCTCAACAAACAAGCCCTCATATGGCAAGATTGACGAAAAAATAAATAAGTTATGGCTCTCGGAAGAAGGAAAGCAAAAAGGAAAAACGGAAAATGCTCTGGGGCTGAAGGGGTTAATGTTCTACATTTATGTTCATAATTTTAAATTCCATTTTTTATTTTTTTACCTTCCTATATGAATTTAAATATATATTTTTTGTTTGTTTTTTTTTCTCAGAGGAAATGCTGATCTTGACATCTGCAATATCAAGGCTTACAATTCGGTCAGGTGTGTATTGACTATTTATCATGGAGCTAGAAGTATAGACATAACGTAAACCCGCCTCATCCCTCACCTGGTGCTGCAGCTGTCATCTTGGTCCTCTGCTGACTCAGATCTCCCCTGTTACTACAGTCTTATCTTCTTTCTTCAGCCTTCTTTAGTCTTAAGTGCTCCCAGCGCTCACTAGATCTCTTGTGATGTAATGACGTTGCTCCAGATCTAGTCAGTTTTGGAGGCCCCTATGAGAAAAGACAGAAGCGAGACCTAGAGTAAGAGGAAGGAAAGAAGCAAATAAAGGACTAAGCAGGGAGCTGGGGCATCAAAACAGATAAAGCAGGAGGAGTAACAGGTTCTTCTTTTTTATTAAGCCGTTCCAGACCTTAAAAAGAATCAGGCAAAATAGTGTCTTTCTTGCTTGTATAGCTCTATCCTGACATAATAAAGAGGCCCCAAAACATCGATGACGATCAAGACCATATGGAGCTCACAGTGGACTAGAATTTCTTTAGCGTTTTGAATTGCTATAAGATATTGAATCATAAATTATTCTTTTGTATTGATGTGAAACTAAGTTTCTAGTCCTGCCTGTAAAATTGACTAAAACCAAATTAAAGGTAGCCAATGAAATCCAGTGATAAATGCGATGTGGAAAAACGTAAACCAAGTAAATTGGTCAATGGCTTTCTTCAAAGGATTGAAACCTTGTGCCACAATGAGTTGAGTGTTGACTAAAGGTACCGTCACACTAAGAGACGCTCCAGCAATCCTACCAGCGACCTGACCTGGCAGGGATCGCTGGAGCGTTGCTACACGGGTTGCTGGTGAGCTGTCAAACAGGCAGATCTCACCAGGAACCAGTGACCAGCCCCCAGCCAGCAGCGACGCGTGGAAGCGATGCTGCGCTTGGTAACTAAGGTTAATATCGGGTAACCAAGCACTTGGTTACCCGATATTTACCTTGGTTACAAGCACACACTGCTTAATGCTGGCTCCCTGCACTCCTAGCCAGAGTACACATCGGGTTAATTACCCGATGTGTAGTCTGGCTATGTGTGCAGGGAGCAGGGAGCCGGCACTGGCAGCCTGAGAGCGGTGGACGCTAATAACCAAGGTAAATATCGGGTAACCAAGCAAAGGGCTTCTTGGTTACCCGATATTTACCGTGGTTACCAGCGTCTGCAGAAGCCAGCTCTCTGCTCCCTGCACATTCAGTTGTTGCTCTGTCGCTGTCACACACAGCGATGTGTGCTTCACAGCGGGAGAGCAAAAACTAAAAAATGGTCCAGGACATTCAGCAACAACCAACGACCTCACAGCAGGGGCCAGTTTGTTGCTGGATGTCACACACAGCAACATCGCTAGAAATATCACTGCTACGTTACAAAAGTCGTGCCTCAGCAGCGATGTTGCTAGCGATGTTGCTTAATGAGACGTGGCCTTTAAGGGAGATGCAGGAAGGCTCTTGTTTATCATGAATAAACACTGGGAGGTTTCATCCAATCTCTAGTTTATGAATAGTTCCTGGTTGGCAGTGTAATTTATCAGCACGGAGCCACAGAAGGGTAATCAGCAGTCAATAGTCAAAATTGGAGAGTTAATAAGTGAAACATTTTGTGGCCCAAGTCACATGTCAAGCAGGAGAGACAACAAGAGGGTGGTAAATGCAAAGAGGCAGAAGAAAGGTCCGTAAATCAGACACTGATGCTCACGCCGGGGCCATGAAGGAAGGCACTATTTATTTGTTGCAAGCTTGAATTATACCATGTACAGTAGAAAATGGAGTCTGATATAAATGTTCCTAAGGGTAAGGATACATGGCGAGTGAAATTGGACAGGTGGAATGCGATAAAAGAAAAATCACATTTTACTCGGACCAATGTTACTCTATCATTCCATGAGTAAGACCTTCACTGGTCGAAACATGTAGGAAATGTCCTCTGTCCCTGGATCATTCATTTTTTTCTGCCCCCCCCCCCCCCCCTAAAGGAGGTCTGTACCTTTTTGTATTTTTTTTATTGGACTTAATAAAGTTTGGAGTTTTACGTCTTGAGTCTCCCTGCTAAGGCGCTGGATCTGCTCTTGTTTCTGCAATGTTACTCTATGGAGCAGCTAAGATCTGCAATTTTTTTCTCAGGATGAATTGGACTGGAAAAACAATGGCAGCATGCTGCAAGTGTAAGTGAGTGACTTATCAATTGCACCCATACAAGTCTATAGGTGCGAGTGAAACATCAGACTGCACTCGGATGACATCCGAGTGTAGTGTGATGTACGCAGTGGCCGACAATGGAGGAGATGGAGAGATTAATCCCTCTTCTTCTCCACAGCTGTAATCCCAAGATCAGATCACAGTATAATGACACTCGGCTCACGTTCTCACCATAGCGGGAGCTGAGGGTCATTAGAAAATTGCATCCGATGCTCTCACATTAGATGCTATATGCTCGTGTGGCCCCAGCCTTAGATATATAGACTTATACAGGGTGAGATTAGTGCTAGTTGTGTTTTTGCTTCACTTTCACAGTTTGGATATATCCTAGAATAAATCTGATTAAGCAGACATATATTATATGAGAGTTTTCATATTTTTCCATTGCAGGAGACTATGAACCTTCCCGTCATCCCAACGATCACTTTTTGGACTATCATCAGAGAGATCTGATCATCATGATTAATACGGTGGACCCTGTTCTAGATGATCTTCGCTCTCAAAAACTATTAATTCGTGAACAATATAACACTGTGCGAAGCAAATCCACCACCGAGGAGCAGATGAGGCAGCTCTATGACTACATTACTTATTGGAGTGTTGATGATAAAGATAAGGTCTACAGAGCTATGGAAAAACATAACCCCCGCATTATTAACAGGCTACAAAGAGGGCGTTCTGCAGACCATTGAAGAACTGGCTGATCTGCAGTGTTATTTCATCTGAAATAATAATATCAAGTATTTTATTACTAATGTGAACAAAATCACAAATCACACAAGCTCAATTCTAGGAGTACAGAAGAGAAGTACACCCCTAGACAAGCTATCGAATGTCGCATGATCTGTGAAACAATTTTATAATGGTCAATTTCTCATGAAAGGTTGTCCACTTTATAGTTTAATAAGTGTGTTGGGGACATGATTTTGTAACTTGCCAATATTCCAGGTTCTTCTTCATCATAGACTGCGCAGTTGTAAGGATAGTCTTGGGAGTGGACCCACTGGACCATGCACCGGACTCCCCTGCGACACCGCCTCGAGTGAACCCCTATACAGGGACTGTTGGGTGTAACCACAGAGGGCCTAGATGCACGGAAGCCAGGATCAGCAAGAGTCACTAGATGCAGGATCCGATCTGGACCAGGTGCAGGTTAACGGGATCACGCAGAAGTCCAGAACCTAGACTGGTGCAGATCACAGGGATTAGGCTGAAGTCCAGGAACAGAGATAGTGCAGGTTAGTGGGATCAGGCTGAGGTCTGGAGGCGGAGGCGGATACAGGTTAACGGGATCACGCAGAAGTCCAGAACCTAGACTGGTGCAGATCACAGGGATTAGGCTGAAGTCCAGGAACAGAGATAGTGCAGGTTAGTGGGATCAGGCTGAGGTCCGGAGTCGGAGGCTGATGCAGGTTAACGGGATCACGCAGAAGTCCAGAACCTAGACTGGTGCAGGTCACAGGGATTAGGCTGAAGTCCAGGAACAGAGATAGTGCAGGTTAGTGGGATCAGGCTAAGGTCTGGAGGCGGAGGCTGATACAGGTTAACGGGATAAGGCTGAAGTGCCGAACCGGAGAGTGGAGCAGGTTACTGGGATTAGGCTGGAGTGTGTGCTCAGAATGATACTCAGGATCTGCAAGCAGGGACAGAGTTACACCAAGAACAGGCATAGAGGGACCTGAACAACTAGTACAAGAGACAAGCTACAGGGACACGTTGAACAAGCACTGGCCATGGGGAGTAGCAAGTAATAAATACCCAAGGTTACTTATTAGTGATATTCCGGACAGCTGTGCTGGCCCTTTAAGTCTAGGTGAGTGCACGTGCGCGCCCCCTAGTGTGCATGTGACCGCAACCCAGAAGTTAGAGCCGAGACCACATGAGGAGAAGCAGAAAGCTGGAGTGCAGGTGGCTGCAGTGAGTGAGCGGCGCAGAGCCGGAGCCGAAGGGGGAAAAGGTCTGGATGGGTTAGCAGGAGAGCAGGCTCGGCGGGAAGCGGGGACCCCAGGGGTTGGAGTGACGGGTGGTGAGCGGCACAGTCGGACCGGGAGAGTGACAACAGTTCTCTTGTTCACAAAATGCCTACCGCAAGTCAAGAACATAATCAGATTTGCCTTCTCCAACACACAGTCGGTGCTAAGTGAATCTCACTAACTACCTCCATAAGTGCAGAGTTTTTAGGCAATAATTTCCACAAGTAAAACATGTTCTCCATGTTTATTATAAATATATATATATATATATATATATATATATATATATATATATATATATATATATATATATTTATAATAAACATGGAGAACATGTTTTACTTGTGGAAATTATTGCCTAAAAACTCTGCACTTATGGAGGTAGTTAGTGAGATTCACTTAGCACCGACTGTGTATATATATATATACTCTATATATATATATTTTAAGAAATGTCTAGTATCTTATGTTTACAATTTTGGGAAGTATGGGATTTTAACCCCTTCAGCCCCCGGGCACTTTCCGTTTTTGCGTTTTTGTTTTTTGCTCCTTTTCTTCCAAGAGCCGTAACTTTTTTATTATTCCGTCAATCTTGCCATATGAGGGCTTGTTTTTTGCGGGACGAGTTGTACTTTTAAATGAAATCATAAGTTTTACCATATAGTGTACTGGAAAACGGCAAAAAAATTCCAAGTGCGGAAAAATTGCAAAAAAAGTGGGATCGTACAATAGTTTTTGGGATATTTTATTCACGGTGTTCACTATATGGTAAAACTGATGTGTGGGTGTGATGCCTCAGGTCGGTGCGAGTTTGTAGACACCAAACATGTATAGGCTTACTTGTATCTAAGGGGTTAAAAAAAATTCACAAGTTTGTCCAATAAAAGTGGCGCACGTTTTGCGCCATTTTCCGAAACACGTGGAGTTCTTATTTTTTGGGATCTATGGCTCAGTGATGGCTTATTTTTTGCGTCTCGAGCTGACGTTTATAATGGTACCATTTTTGCGCAGATGCTACGTTTTGATCGCCTGTTATTGCATTTTGCGCAAAACTTGCGGCGACCAAAAAACGTAATTTTGGCGTTTGGAATTTTTTTGCTACTACGCCGTTTACCAATCAGAATAATTGATTTTATATTTTGATAGACCGGGCATTTCTGAACGCGGCGATACCAAATATGTGTATATTTATTTATTTTTTAACCCTTTAATTTTCAATGGGGGGAAAGGGGGGTGATTTGAACTTTTAGGTTTTTTGTTTTTTTTTTAATTTTTTAAAACTTTTTTTTTACTTTTTTTATTTTATTTTACTAGTCCCCCTAGGGGGCTATAGCGATCAGCAGTCCGATTGCTGATCGCTATCTGCTGATTACAGCTATACCGCTGTAATCAGCAGATTCAGTCACTTTCTTTCTTCCTCTGCTCCGTGCCGAGGAAGAATGAAAGTGAAACTTCGTAGCACCAGGCGTCATCACATGACCCTGTGCTACGATGGCAACCACCGAACGTCACGTGATCACTCACGTGACGTCCGGAGGGGGCGGCGGTAAGTAAAAAAGATGGCCGCGCGCATGTAGATCTCGCTGCCAGACTTTGGCAGCGAGATCTAAGGGGTTAATGTTCCGGGTGGAATGCGATTCCACTCGGAACATGTAGGCACACATGTCAGCTGTTGAAAACAGCTGATATGTGTGCCGATCCACGCCGCCTGCCCGCGGCAGGGGGCGGGGCTTAACGGGACACGATCTATGACGGATAGATCCGTCCAAGGTCGTGAAGGGGTTAAGAGTCCGTTAGATGCAAATATTTTTTCCAAAGGAGTTTATTTTAAAAGAAGAATCTGGGGTCCAGCAACAGAAAAATAGCATCAGGCAAAAAAACCCCATATGCAGTATCACATTGGTCTGGTACATCGGCTGCTGCAGCTCCACACAACAGAAGACATGATCTACCCAGATTGCTGCTAATTGCAACCTTTTATACACAGGGAAAACTCCCATAAACCTTTGCAGCAGTCCCTATATAACACCAGAGAATTCCTGGCCTGCCTCTTATAAGGTCAGAGCAGACACCTTGCTGCAACTGGGAAATGCAGGTAAGTTAAGGCCCCTTTACACACAACTACATCGCTAGCAAGATATCACTGGGGTCACGGAAATTGTGACGCACATCCGGCGTTGTTAGCAACATTGTTGCGTGTGACACCTACGAGTGACCGCTAACAATCCAAAAAGCGGCACAAATCGTTGATTGTTGACACGTTGTTCCTTTCCCAAATATCGTTGCTCTTTTGGGACACAGCATGTTCATCTTTCCTGAGGCAGCACACATCGCTACGTGTGACAACCCGGGAATGACGAACAACAGCGTTCCTGCGCCCTCCGGCAACAAGGTAGGAATGATGTTAATGAGGCTCATCTCCGCCCCTCCGCTTCTATTGGTAGCCCGCTGTGTGATGTCGCTGTGACGCCGCACGAACCTCCTCCTTAGAAAAGAGTTTGTTCGCCGGCCACAGCGACGTCGTTAGGAAGGTATGTGCGTTGACGCGTACTAGCAATATTGTTCGCCACGGGCAGCAATTTGCCCGTGACGCACAAACGACGAGGGAGGATGTGGTCGCAGCATGTAAAGCAGCCTTTACTCTGCAGCATGGAAACACAGGAGATCTGCAGAATTTCCTGGGTATTTGGACACTATTCCTAGCTGGCAGCACACAGCAAGAAGAGAAAAGTACATCAGGCGGCCAGCCCAATAAGAAAAGTAAAAAGTCAAAACATTTACTCACATTCACACAGAAGCTGTCAGATTAGGAAAATCATATACCAATACCAGGATTAAAAACATAAAAAAAACCTCCACTTTCTACTTCTTCACATTTTTACTTTTTTTTTAATTACTCATTTTTAAAAAATATGCAATAAAATTCAGATATGTCCTTTGCAATTAGATATTTATTCTTTTTAGTTTTTTTAATAATATGAAAACCTAATAAAACCATTTGAAACTGACTTTTTTGTATTAAAACAGGAGCCAGATTACAAATTTTAGCTCAGGAGAAATGACAAAGCTGTGGCCCAAAAGTGACGATGACCCCCATCTTTAGCCGGCTCATTTCTGGCCACTGCATAAAAGCAACAAAGGTGACAGGTTATAAAAAATAATGGTGGCTGATACATAGATATGGGAACAAAATGGATCTCACTATATAGATACAGGAACAGAAATAAGCTTACTGCACAGAACCAAGAATTCTACATAGACATGTAACAGAAAGCTCTCACTACATAGATTCAGAAACAGAAATGAGCTTTTTACATACACTGTGTGCAGAATTATTAGGCACATAAGTATTGTGATCACATGATACTTTTTATACGTTGTCCTAATCCAAGCTGTATAGGCTGAGAGCCAACTACCAATGAAGTAAATCAGGTGACGTGCATCTCTGTAACGAGGAGGGGTGCAGTGTAATGACACAACACCCTATATAAGGGGTGCTTAATTATTATGCAACTTCCTTTCCTTTGGCAAAATGGGTCAGAAGATCAAAAGAGAGATTTGACAGGCTCTGAAAAGTCCAAAATTGTGAGATGTCTTGCAGAGGGATGCAGCAGTCTTGAAACTGCCAAACTTTTGAAGCGTGATCACCGAAAAATCAGGCATTTCATGGCATATAGCGAACAGGGTCGCAAGAAGTATGTTGGGCAAAAAAGGCGCAACATAACTGCCCATGAATTGAGGAAAATCAAGCGTTAAGCTGCCAAGATGCCATTTGCCACCAGTTTGGCCATATTTCAAAGCTGCAACGTTACTGGAGTATCAAAAAGCACAAGGTGTGCCATACTCCGGGACATGGCCAAGGTAAGGAAGGCTGAAAACCACCACCTTTGAACAAGAAACCTAAGATAAAACGTCAAGACTGGGCCAAGTGATATCTTAAGACTGATTTTTCACAGGTTTTATGGACTGATGAAATGAGAGTGACTCTTGATGGGCAGATGGATGAGCCAGAGGCTGAATCAGTAAAGGGCGGAGAGCTGCACTTCGACTCAGATGCCATCAAGGTGCAGGTGGGCACTGGTATGGGCTGGGATCATCAAAGATCAACTTGTGGGACCTTTTCGGGTTGAGAATGGAGTGAAGCTCAACACCCAGACCTACTGCCAGTTTCTGGAAGACAACTTCTTCAAGCAGTGGTACAAGAAGAAGTCGGTAACGTTCAAGAAAAACATGATTTTCATGCAGGACAATGCTCCATCACATGAATCCAACTGCTCCACAGCGTGGCTGGCCAGTAGAGGTCTAAAAGATGAAAAAATAATGACATGGCCCCCTTGTTCACCTTATCTGAACCCCATAGAGAACCTGTGGTCCCTCATAAAATGTGAGATCTACAGGGAGGGTATACAGTGCACCTCTGGGAGCAGTGTATGGAGGCTGTGGTGTCTGGAGGCTGTGGTGGCTGCTGCACGCAATGTTGATAGTAAGCAGATCAAGCAATGACAGAATCTATGGATGGTCGGCTGCTGAGTGTCATCAGAAAGAAAGGGGGCTATATTGGGCACTAATTTTTGGGGGTTTTGTTTATGCATGTCAGAAATGTTTATTTCTAAATTTTGTGCAGTTACATGGTTTACCTGGTGAAGATAAACAAGTGAGATGAGAATATATTTGGTTTTTATTAACTTGCCTAATAATTCTGCACAGTAATAGTTACCTGCACAAACAGATCTCCTCCTAAGATAGCCAAATCTAAAACCCCTCCAACTGCCAAAAATATTAAGCTTTGATATTTGAGTCTTTTGGGTGATTGAGAACATAGTTGTTGATCAATAATAAAAAAATCCTCTAAAATACAACTTGCCTAATAATTCTGCACACAGTAAAAATATAGAAGCAGTACAGCATTTAATATATAGATACAGAAACAGTACCAAGCTTACTATATAGGTGCGGGGACAATACCAAGATTACTACATAGATACAGGAACAGAATCAAGCATAATGCATAGATATATGTAAAGAACTCAACTTTCATAGATTTAAGAAGAAAAACAATCTTACTACATAGAGACTGGAACAGAACTGAGCTTACCACATAAATATGTAAAAATAACCAAGCTTAGCATGTATATACAGTACAAAAAAAGACCTGGACTTGCTACATAGATATGGCAATTGAACAACCTAACTACATAGATACAGAAACAAAAAGAAGCTTAATACTGAAAATAGAGGAACAGAACTGAGCTTGCAGCAAATATAAGGGAGCAGAACTGAGTTTGTGGCCAAGATAGAGGAACAGTAACAAGGTTACTGCACAGAGAGAACAGAACCAAGATTACTACAAAGATACAGCAACAAACCCGAGATACAACACTTAGGTGAAGGGGATGGGGGCCTGAGTAACTAGTTAAACTTGCTTTCTATCTTAGAACTAGCAGCAGCAACACTAAGGGGCACTTTGCACACTACAACATCGCAGGTGCGATGTCGGTGGGGTCAAATTGAAAGTGACACACTTCCGGCGTCGCAGGCGATATCGTAGTGTGTAAAGCATTTTTGATACAATTAATGAGCGCAAAAGCGTCGTAATCGTATCATCGGTGTAGCGTCGGTCATTTCCATTATTTGGAAATGACCGATGTTACGATGTTGTTCATCGTTCCTGCGGCAGTACACATCGCTGTGTGTAAAGTCGCAGGAGCGAGGAACATCTCCTACCTGCGTCACCGCGGCTCCCGTCGGCTATGCGGAAGGAAGGAGGTGGGCGGGATGTTTATATCCCGCTTATCTCCGCCCCTCTGCTCCTATTGGCCGCCTGCCATGTGACATCGCAGTGACGCCGCACGACCCACCCTCTTAATAAGGAGGCGGTTCGCCGACCAGAGCAACGTCGCAGGGCAGGTGAGTGCATGTGAACCAGCCGTAGCGATAATATTCGCTACGGCAGCTATCACATTGATATCGCAGCTGCAACAGGGGTGGGGACTATCGCGCGCGGCATCTCAGCAGTCGCAGCGTGCAAAGTACCCCTATGAGGAGAGGAAGGGGACAGTCACAACAGACAGAAGAGGTGGATACTCTGTTGTGCTTTGCAAAAGACGCTGGAAGGGGCTTCAGTCCTCTCCTCTAGTGATGCCGATAACAAACAACACAACAGGGTGGGAGTCGCTCACACAGAACCCAACAATCCTATGATTACTTCTCTGCTCCTTCTTCATGACTGCAGGGAGAAGAGAGGAGATAATCTGTGTGCCATGAATAGAAGCCTTTACACACCTTTCATCTTAATCCGCACAAGATGAGTCAACAACGGGCAAAGAATAACCTTTCCCTCGCACTGTGTAGAAAGAGCAGACAGTGAATGTTGACTAATAGAGTACTGCACTTATTGGCCCCACATTCTCTGTAACATAGGATAAGAAGTGGAGTAGGCAGCTTTTTCTCTGTCTCTTCAATTTGTCTTATAGAGGAGTCATTATCCAGGAAACAATGTTTCCAAACTTTTTTTGTGTTAAATTCATTTTTCCCTCAGTTTTGTATGTTTACTTGTTAGTCTGTAATAATGGTGTAATACTCTGACAACATTGTTCCCAGCAGCAACCCGAGAGTGAGAGATGCATCCAAGTGTCTTCCCCATTTTCTTCTCATTTCACTTTAGTGCTGTTTCCATCATTTTCAGCAATTTTCATGCCCCCCAGATGTCCTGGTACGATTTTTCGGAAAAATGCTCAAGTTTCCCATTGACTTCCATTATACTCGTTACTTGTGATGAGCTTCCAAGCAGTCCAATTTGCTTGATTTAAGTACCAAGTACTGGTGCATTTTAGTGCTCATCATCACTAATTGGAAGCCTTTGCGGATTGAGTCATTGTTTGAACCAATTACATTGATGATGTGTTTCATCTGGCAAGGTACCAACAATGATCTCCATCTTTTTCTCAACAAAAT
This sequence comes from Anomaloglossus baeobatrachus, assembly GCF_048569485.1. NCBI lineage: Eukaryota > Metazoa > Chordata > Amphibia > Anura > Aromobatidae > Anomaloglossus > Anomaloglossus baeobatrachus. The sequence goes on from NC_134356.1 coordinate 694,049,750, forward strand.
AACACAATCTAAATATACAATAGTCATACAAATTTGATTGCTGTAAAATGGACTTTCTTGATATTTTCATCAAATGGGACATAGCATGGCTGGAGAAGTGAACGGTTTAACTGTCGAGGTCATAGATCAGGCAGAATTATCGAAGGAGATTTTATTCTACACATTTCAGAGTCTATACCGCCTTCCTCAGGACAGATCACAAATATACAACAAACATCTGTAATGATAAGCTATATGTAGAGAAACAAATTGGGTTGGAATTCAAAAAAAGGCAAGCAGGTATCAGCCTGGTCACCTGACTGATCTTCACAAGTTGGGGAGGAGAATAGGTATAGAAATAAAATTAAAAACAGAAATATACAAACATATAACAGCAATTCATCTATAATTTCTATAATAAATTATTCTAGCACATCGTCAATATATTTTATATTTTGGTATTGTAGTTCACTTGGGATAGAAGTTGGAGATCTGGATGTGAATATATGACATACAAGTAAAATATATGAAAAGGGAGGAAGGAAGGAGTGCACCACCACGGCATACACATATATATATATAATGTCTTCAAGGGGTGCTGGAAATGCAACGGAACTTGAATACAATTGTGAAAGGGAAAGAGACATTGCATATAACCGCACAACCCAATAATAATATAGAAAACCTTTATTCAATGCACTTATACATGTTAAAACCAATTAAAATATAAACTCCAACAACCTAGCACCCACAAAATTGCACTACAATCAATGCATATCCATACAATAGGATTATACATTACCCAATTATGGGAGGCATATGTCACCTAGCTGAACAATTCCAGCTACAATCCCCAGTAAGGCATGTCATGACCATAAATACATCCTAATGAGGGACAAATTGTGTCCAAAAATATCAATTGATCACAGAGGACCAAACATACATATACAGGGTACAATTGGATATAATAATCCCAAGATATCCAGAAGGGACATGTAACCCGGCAAGATTATTTAGATGGAAAATCGTATACCAAGAGGAATATTTATCCCAGAGCAGGGAGAGCGGCCAGTGCAGAATAAGCCACCCCTGCAAGGTTGCAGAGTATCCGCTCACCCCACCAGCATAAGTAGTGGTACTATCTCACCAATGGCTCCAAGCAAGTGGGCATCAAGAACCATAAGTCATGGGATAAGTAGGACACAAGCCATAAGCGCAGTTGTGGGTGCTTAGGGACCCCACGCGTATCGCCGTCGCTGCGGCTTCGTCAGGGAAAAGTAAGTCATACTTGTGTCCTACTTATCCCATGGTGAGATAGTACCACTACTTATGCTGGTGGGGTGAGCGGATACTCTGCAACCTTGCAGGGGTGGCTTATTCTGCACTGGCCGCTCTCCCTGCTCTGGGATAAATATTCCTCTTGGTATACAATTTTCCATCTAAATAATCTTGCCTGGTTACATGTCCCTTCTGGATATCTTGGGATTATTATATCCAATTGTACCCTGTATATGTATGTTTGGTCCTCTGTGATCAATTGATATTTTTGGACACAATTTGTCCCTCATTAGGATGTATTTATGGTCATGACATGCCTTACTGGGGATTGTAGCTGGAATTGTTCAGCTAGGTGACATATGCCTCCCATAATTGGGTAATGTATAATCCTATTGTATGGATATGCATTGATTGTAGTGCAATTTTGTGGGTGCTAGGTTGTTGGAGTTTATATTTTAATTGGTTTTAACATGTATAAGTGCATTGAATAAAGGTTTTCTATATTATTATTGGGTTGTGCGGTTATATGCAATGTCTCTTTCCCTTTCACAATTGTATACAAGTAAAATATATTGAAGATGTGCTAGAATAATTTATTATAGAAATTATAGATTATATTTTTGTATATTTTTCTATATTTCTGTTTTTCATTTTATTACTAATCCATTTCTCCTACCCTCATGAAGATCAGTCAGGTGATCAGGCTGATACCTGCACTCTGTTTTATGAAATCCAAACCGTGACCTGGTTATTATGTATTATTGCTGTGAGTAATTATGGAGTTAACCCTTGTTGTCTTTTTTTGCTGCCTTTCTGCTCTTCCTTTTCACTTTAGTCTCTTACTGTTTGTTCCTATAAGTTTGAAGTGTGTCAGTGTTTTGGTTTTCCCCTGTCTGTCTTAATCTGTGTTGCCATCACACTCCTGTCCTTTCTTTCACTCAGGATGGGTAACAGATTTGAACTGATCAGGAGAATATACAGGCATGGGACTCAAGCATCCTGAAGGTGAAGTTAAGGATAGCCTAGGATGCCCTGGTGTGAGGGATAGCATAGAAGCCCTCTGTCCCTTGCTATCCTGCAGACAAATTGTGTAATTTCTTTAAATATTTGTCAAAAAAACTGAAAATTTATACTATTAATATAATTTATATTTTCTAAAAAAAAAAAAACAGATTCTGTTGTTCCAAGAAGTCTCTGATGACTTTAAGATGTATTAATATACTGTATTTCTAATATATTTCCCCGCAAAGCAGGGCACTAGAGACTCGTAAGATATAAGCAGAGTAAGCTCCCGGGAGTTCTGTCACCTGCCACCAAGTCTTGATTTTATACATAAATATCCTCAGACGAGTCCTCACGTTTCTGTGTCTGGTGCCCATGGAAGCTGAGTACCCTGCTACCTGACATTATCATCCATCATCACAGAGCAACTACAAATAATGTGAAAATGGAAGTCAAGAAGAAAGAAATATCTAATGTGAGTAACAAATGTGTAACAAGACCCAGGAAAGACTTAAAGATTCTATATGAAGAAATGGATACATAGCTGTATAGAATAAGGTATATGTGATGATGATATCTGATGTGTTAGTTCATTTAAAGATTTATATATACAATTTATTTATTTAACAAAAGCTTGTCAGTGTAATTATATTATCCCATTTGCTTTACATGATAACTTCTGAGGAGCACTTTTCGATTGAAGAAGATAATATTTATAATGTCCTTATCTTGTAGTACCAGGGCTTGTGATATAACGAGAACTTCACAATTCACAGATTTGTTGCAAACATATTTTAACTAAAAATATTCCCCATACTTAAAAAAAGGATTGTCACTCAAGAACCTTTCTACTATGTCTGCTGTGATCTGCCTTCTTTTTTAAATTCTATGCTGCCACCATAATTGTGGTGGGAAGTGCATGAGCAGTGAGTTTCCGCAGGCCATCAGCAGGTCTTCAATAAAAAGGTATCAGATGCAGCGCATGCACACACTGAGATATTAGCTTAATGACTGCTTTATTAAGCTTAAATTTAAATCTGCGCATGCGCTGCCCACAGGTGCTATTTCATTAAAGGCTTTGCTATCTTTGATACTACAGAGTGTCATCAATAAAATGGCGCCAGATGCAGCACACACGAGATAAAGATTTCAGCTCGATGACCACTTCAGTAACCAGAAATCTAAAAATCTGCGCATGCGCTGCACACAGAGGCTATTTTATTGAAGTCTGTGCACTCTGTGATACTACAGAGTGTCTTCAATAAAATGGTGCCAGATGCAGAACACACGTGAGATAAAGATTTCAGCCCAAGGACCACTTCAGTAAGGTGAAATCTAAATCTGAGCATGCACTGCACACAGAGGCTATTTTATTGAAGACCATGCGTAGTATAATCCTACAAACTTTCTACAATAAAATGGCACCAAATACATCGCATCTCCAGATCGCTTCAGTATAATGACGAGGTTATTGAGCGGAAACGTTGGTTTGTGCATGCACCGCATCTGGCAAGATTTTTTTGAAAACCTACAGACCGCTATCGCAATCACATTGTGACATGCTGCCCTCCTCTACTACGATGGCAGTGTGGAATTTTAAAAAGGATAATGGTCACTGAATATTCTGTAGAAATAACAGAGGAGGCAGGCGGATGGGGGGAAGAAGAAGAAGAAGACCCTACCCCCAAGTCCAAGCCCTATACACACATGACATTATCATGAAAATTTTAGAGGAAGATTTATTCAGAAACCACAGATTGTATTTCTTCAGTAAAGGTATCATTATATTCTGCATCAACATGTATTTATAGTGCTAATCCTAATGACAAGTTCTCTAGGAGGCTGAATAGTGATTTCTGTAAACATGATTCAATGAACAAACCAAGAACAGAAATGTATTCAGCAAATCTGAGGAAGGACTACAATCGAGGGAGCTTTGAATCAGACACAACGCCCCTTCATATATAGATTCTAAAAGTCTTTAATACAAAAGACAATTTCTCAGGACATAGTGATGTTAAGTGTCACCATATTACATGAGTATAGAGTCTGTTTGGATGCAGATTTGTTGTAGAAGGTTCTATGATTTTCCTGTACACAATGCAAAAACAACCTAATTCACAATTATTAGGGGTACTTTGCACGCTGCGACATTGCACCTGCGATATCGGCGGGGTCAAATCGAAAGTGACGCACATCCGTCGCCCGTAGCGATGTTGCAGCGTGTAAAGCCTAGATGCACCGATAAACGATCGCAAAAGCGTCGTAAATCGGTGATCTGTGTAGCATCGGTCATTTTCATAATGTCTGACCGATAGGAGATACGCTATTGTTCCTCGTTCCTGCGGCAGCAAACATCGCTGTGTGTGAAGCCGCAGAAGTGAGGAACATCTCCTTACCGGCCTCCACCGGCTATGCGGAAGGAAAGAGGTGGGCGGGATGTTTACGTCCCGCTCATCTCCGCCCCTGCACTTCTATTGGCCGCCTGCCGTGTGACATCGCTGTGATGCCGCACGACCCGCCCCCTTAGGAAGGAGGCGGGTTGCCGGCCAGAGCGACGTCGCAGGGCAGGTAAGTGAATCTGCCGTAGTGATAATGTTTGCTACGGCAGCTATCACAAGATGTCGCATGTGCGACGGGGGTGGGTACTATCACGCTCAGCATCACTAGCATCGGCTACCGATGTCGCAGTGTGCAAAGTACCCCTTAGCATCATTTTAATTTATAGAAATTCCTGAATTAAATCTATTCCACATGAACAACCTTGCTATACTTAGTTTAATTAAGGTTTCACTTATCAGTACTAAGTTTTTGTATTACTTTTTGATAATGGAACAATGTTAGCTGCCAATACACAATACACTGTTCATATTGTACTAATGTTTCCATAGATCAATTATTGAGACAAGTCCTAGTATCACTTATAAGACATTTCTTTTTGGTTTTATTGCCTACTATAATTCCTTCTTTGGTCTAAAAACAGGAGAACAACAAGACGTTGGCTGCAGAATTCTTACTCTTAGGATTTCAAGTCAGTTATAGTAAAAGGCTTTTCCTCTTCTGTTTGTTCCTGGTGGTTTATTGTGTGATAATCTGTGGGAACCTCCTGATCTTCTCCCTGGTGTCCACCAGTAAGAACCTCCACACTCCGATGTACTTCTTCATCTCACAACTGTCCATCAGTGACATTTTGTTATCAACAGATATTGTCCCCAATCTGCTCCACGTTCTGCTGAATAATGGGGGTTCCATTACTTTTATTGACTGTATCACTCAATGTTATTTTTTTGGTGTCTTTGAAACATTTGAATGCCTCCTTCTCGCGGTGATGTCGTATGACCGATATGTGGCCATCTGTAATCCCCTCCGTTACACATCTATCATGACCAGTAGATATTGTGTGATACTAACCATCTTTTGTTTTTTGTTTGGATTTTCTCTTATTTTGATTTACACAGTAACAATAGCAAATCTAAACTTCTGTGGACCAACCATCATTGACCATTTATTTTGCGATTTTGTCCCATTGATTGACCTTGCCTGTTCTGACACCTTTATTATACACTTGGAGATTTATTTATTAGGTACTCCGGCTGTCTTTATTCCAGCCACAATCATTGTAACTTCTTATATCTATATAGTGTTAGAAGTCCTAAGGTTCTCATCCAGCACTGGTAGACAGAAAGCCTTCTCCACCTGCAGCTCCCACCTCACTGTGGTCTCCATATTCTATGGGACTCTGTTTAGCATTTATGTTGTCCCAACAAAAGGTCTCACACTCACCATAGGTAAAATCCTATCTCTGCTATATATTGTGTTTACCCCTTTGATCAATCCCATTATATACAGTCTGAGAAATGAGGACATTAAAAAAGCTGTAGAAGAAATAGTTCATAAGCTTGTCATCTGAAAAATCAGTCACAATTTGCTATACGGATAATTCCTTTTAGAGTAATTAATGCACAGTGCCTATATGAATCTATTTAATTGATTTTGGTAAAAATTGTGAGGTTCAACCAATCCCTTCAAGACCATGATGTCCTAACCTCCTGCAAAGGTCAGTTCTGTTTCATCAGTCCACACAACAGGATCCCAAAACTTCTGTGGCTTATCTATGTGACTTTTCTTGTGCTCTTGGGTAAGTAGGTGTGACATATTGGAGTCTTCAGACTCGGACGTCATTGAAGCCTTCAGCCTTTAGTATGCAATTTACAGTGTAAACTAGAACTTTAGTTCCTGCTGCCACCAAGTCTTCAATTTTGCTGTCATTTAATGGTTTTGGCCACCTGCCTCCCCAGGAATCTGGTAACAGCTTTCTTGTGTCGTGTTCCTATGTGACTTCTGTTTCCACCTGTATCTGATGGAACAGTCAATGCCTTTGTACCTTCATGTCTCCTTTTCCTTGTTTGTGTTAGGCAATGTTCTCATCTCATTTCTTGGACTGTTCTTTTGGCTTAGACATTAGGGATGATCGAATACCTCAAATATTCAGCTTCGCGAATATTCAATGAATATCTTGCCGTTATGTGAATATTCGATGAGCAATATAAGTCTATGGGAAGCCCGAATAGTTCCGAATAGTTGTTATTCGGGTTTCCAATAGACTTACATTGCGCATCGAATATTTGCGAATATTCAAATAGCGGCGACCTATTCAGAAAATATTCGCGACGCCGAAAATTTGAGGTATTCGATCATCCCTATTAGACATATTTCTTACAGAAAATCAAATGTCACAGTCAGCAACACCCTAGCTAATGTTTGATGTCAATCTCAAAAATGTAACTAAGTAAATCTTTATTACGTTTGCTTACGGCAAATTTGTGCTCTTATGTGGAATTCCATACCAAATGTCCAATGTTTCAGAGAACAGTTATCAGCAAAGGGGATATTTTGTAGTATAATAATTGGAGATGTGCAGATCGATCCCCAGTGAATTGAAATCGATTCTTTTTTTGGGGAAATTTGTGTTTTCACACAAATTCAAATACTTTTGAGATTTACTTTGTAAAAAAAACAACACCATTTTCCACACAGCGGAAGCATCAGAGAATGAAGGAATGTGGTTTTTGCATTGCATTGTATACATTATGCCCTGCGGTTATAACATCCAGTGAATTCTCACAACTTGAACAGTGGTAGTCCATACCAGGCTCATCAAAAATCCACCGTGTTTTTTTTTTATTCCTGGACATTTTTATTACCAGAAGGTCTAAGTATTTTCATGACTCTATGGCCATGTGCCCACGGGAACTTGCTTCTGCGGATTTTTCCGCGGAAAACCTGCGGCTTTATCTAGATTTTCCAGATAAATCCGCAGGTTTTAGCATGTACAGACACTTCCCATGTTATCCTATGGGACATGTGGAGTGTATGTGTCCACGTTGCAGAATGTGCGACTGCGGAATATGTTGCGGATATACCGCAGCCGCACATAACTGCATGTCAATTATCCCTGCGGATTTACCTGCGGATGGTCCCATACTTACTTGTCTTGATAGCAGACACCCGGTCACTTTCCCTCGGTGCACAGGAGGCTGGAGCGCGGTGGATCCATGAGCAGGAAGGAAGAGGTGGGTGGGGCCTGCACAAACTCCGGTCACGTGACAGCCAGAGCTAGTTCAGGCCCGCCCACCTTCTCCTGCACAGTGTAGAGACGCTGACAGATGGCGGAGAGAAGTGCTGTGTGATGGAGGTAAGTATGAACTCCCCCGATCACTGCAGCACTTGTTCTGCATTGAGGATGCAGTGCCGAAGCCATGGTACTGTATCTTCAATGCAGCATGCCCGCAGGACATCTGCAGGACATTCCACAAATAAACCGCAGCATTGAAACAGACAAAGTTCTGTTGCAGTTTTCTGGGACCTCCTGTGGAATGTCCTACAGATATAACCACAGGACACTTTCCCCCGTGGGAACATAGCCTTAAGCGGGCTTTACACTCTACAACATCTCTAGCATTTGCTAGCGATGTCGAGCACGAAAGCACCCGCCCCTGTCGTGCATGCGATATCGTGTGATCGCTGCCGTAGCGAACATTATCGCTACGGCAGGGTCACACGCACATACATGGTCGGTGACGTCGCTGTGACCACCGAACAATCCCTCCCTCAAAGGGGAGGTGCATTCGGCGTCACCGCGACGTCACTAAGCGGCTGGCCAATAGAAGCATAGGGGCGGCGATGAGCGGGACATAACATCCCGCCCACATCCTTCCTTCCGCATTGCCGGTGGAGGCAGGTAAGGAGACGTTCGTAGCTCCTGCGGTGTCACACACAGAGATGTGTGCTGCCGCAGTAGCGACGACACCTGTCTGAGTCACAGGCTCAGATTCAGCTCCACTACCATTCCTGGCCACAAGAGGGAGTTTCAAAACAGCACCCCACAGATGACATTCACAATAGGGAGGTTCCTGATGTATCCCTAAATATGGGGAGTTAAATATCCCTTGATCAGGTGCTTTGAATTAGACAACACCATACCACCACAGTGGTGCTTGGAAGGGGTGACAGAGATACATAAAAAAACTGAACCAGACAGTCATCGCAAGCATTGCATGCGCAGGAGAATGGATGCATCACCATGACACCCGCGCATCCACCAGCAGCTCAGGATAGGCTGACTACCCCCGGGGTGTAAAGGTCTGTGGTCTGCATGTGTCTGAATAGATAAAATGTGATGGCACAGAATAAATGTGAATAGATAAGGTGGACCATAACATAAGTGGACATTTTATAAATAATATATTGGCATGTGCATGTCCATATAATACCATGAACAAAACTATAGTGAAATTACAGAGTACATATAAATAAGGTGGAATATATCATTAGCAGACATTTTATAAGTAATTTACAAGCATATGCATATCCATTGTATACCATGTACAAGCACAAGGTGAATCACATATGACATTAAAGAGCGCTGTATAATTTACACTGAGAGTATAGCAACATGTGACATTAAAACTTAACTTTTAATTGGGTTCAAAAATATCAATTACAAAAGTGAAAACCGTGATCCATACACCGATTTAAAACCTGAAAATGATGAGGCCAATCAAGGATTATGGCACCGTCACCTTCATTCAAAAAGGGTGAATATTTAATTCGCCCATACCATATAACACAGGTGAACGGAAGGGTGAGGTGTCCTATATAAGAGTGTCCCCTCCAAAGTTGATAGCTGGGGGAATGATGGATATATATGACCTGCAATAATATAAGTGGTCTATGTCAAACACCCCAGACAAGGTCTATCATAAATGATGATTTTAGGCATATATAGATAAGTACACAGCTTATAGATCACACGCTGTGAATTCACAGACTGAGGGACACCTTAGTAGGCATATATAATAAAATTGCGGTATCCAATAGATGGTAACTCTTGGTAAGTATAGTACATACAGCAACCACTTAGTCGATCAATCAACCAAAATTATGGATAATGCACATGATGTACATGATGACATGTACCAGATTAGCCAAATGGAGAACCAAAACATAAACCAGCGGGAGGGAATGGATAGAGACATAATGGAAAGATCACGCAGGGTTGAGCTCTATATTGAGCCATCACCACTATTCTCAAGTGCCATATGTCTCCCCTGATGAACATATGATGTGAAACGCGTCGGAGGGCACTTAGTCTGGACTTTAGGGCTAGCCACAACAGGGCCAGCTGTGGACTGCCCTTGTCAGGGCGGGAGTTTTATGTGGAAAAAGGGTCAGCTTAATCCCTAACAGGGTCAGTGACCAAGCCACTTCTCCCGTCATACTGACTTATGGATTTCAGCAACACAGGAGAACCTTGACCCCTATCGGGATACAAGATTTGGGTGAGATTATTCCATTTATCTGTCTTTAACATCATTGCATTATCCATAATTTCGGTTGATTGATCGACTAAGTGGTTGCTGTATGTACTATACTTACCAAGAGTTACCATCTATTGGATACCGCAATTTTATTATATATGCCTACTAAGGTGTCCCTCAGTCTGTGAATTCGCAGCGTGTGATCTATAAGCTGTGTAGGTATCTATATATGCCTAAAATCATCATTTATGATAGACCTTGTCTGGGGTGTTTGACATAGACCTCTTATATTATTGCAAGTCATATATATCCATCATTCCCCCAGCTATCAACTTTGGAGGGGACACTCTTATATAGGACACCTCACCCTTCCGTTCACCTGTGTTATATGGTATGGGCGAATTAAATATTCACCCTTTTTGAATGAAGGTGACGGCGCCATAATCCTTGATTGGCCTCATCATTTTCAGGTTTTAAATCGGTGTATGGATCACGGTTTTCACTTTTGTAATTGATATTTTTGAACCCAATTAAAAGTTAAGTTTTAATGTCACATGTTGCTATACTCACAGAAATTATACATGTAAGAGTTCTCTTTTGCTACCTACTAGTGTTGATATCTTTGCTATTTCTATAATTTACACTGACTAAAATAAAAACATTTACATATTATACAGTGTGTGATACCATGACTGCTGTATAGACACTGGAGATCAAAATTAGAGAACAATGTATGATCACTTGCTTTTTTCAGAAATAATGTAATCTACATTGATCAACATCTGAACATCTGAAGGTTTTTTGTAAGGGGTGCCCCATGCCACTAGAACAGGGTAAGGGGTGCACCATGCAATTAGAGCAGGGTAAGGGGTGCACCATGCCACTAGAACAGGGTAAGGGGTGCACCATGCAATTAGAGCAGGGTAAGGGGTGCCCCATGCCACTAGAACAGGGTAAGGGGTGCACCATGCAATTAGAGCAGGGTAAGGGGTGCACCATGCCACTAGAACAGGGTAAGGGGTACACCATGCAACTAGAACAGGGTAAGGGGTGCACCATGCCACTAGAGCAGGGTAAGGGGTGCACCATGCCACTAGAACAGGGTAAGGGGTGCACCATGCCACTAGAACAGGGTAAGGGGTACACCATGCCACTAGAGCAGGGTAAGGGGTGCACCATGCCACTAGAACAGGGTAAGGGGTACACCATGCAACTAGAGCAGGGTAAGGGGTGCACCATGCCACTAGAACAGGGTAAGGGGTACACCATGCCACTAGAACAGGGTAAGGGGTGCACCATGCAACTAGAGCAGGGTAAGGGGTGCACCATGCAACTAGAACAGGGTAAGAGGTGCAGAATGCCACTATAACAGGGTAAGGGGTGCACCATGCCACTAGAACAGGGTAAGGGGTACACCATGCAACTAGAACAGGGTAAGGGGTGCACCATGCAACTACAGCAGGGTAAGAGCTGCACCATGCCGCTAGAACAGGGTAAGGGGTGCACCATGTTACTAGAACAGGGTAAGGGGTGCATCATGCCACTAGAACAGGGTAAGGGGTGCACCATGCCACTAGAACAGGGTAAGAGGTGCATCATGCCACTAGAACAGGGTAAGAGGTGCACCATGTCACTAGAGCAGGGTAAGGGGTGCACCATGCCACTAGAGCAGGGTAAGAGGTGCATCATGCCACTAGAACAGGGTAAGAGGTGCACCATGTTACTATAACAGGGTAAGGGGTGCATCATGCCACTAGAACAGGGTAAGGGGTGCATCATGCCACTAGAACAGGGTAAGGGGTTCATCATGCCACTAGAACAGGGTAAGGGGTGAATCATGCCACTAGAACAGGGTAAGAGGTGCACCATGTTACTAGAACAGGGTAAGGGGTGCATCATGCCACTAGAACAGGGTAAGGGGTGAATCATGCCACTAGAACAGGGTAAGGGGTGCATCATGCCACTAGAACAGGGTAAGGGGTGCATCATGCCACTAGAACAGGGTAAGTGGTGCATCATGCCACTAGAACAGGGTAAGAGGTGCACCATGCCACTGGAACAGGGTAAGGGGTGCACCATGTTACTAGAACAGGGTAAGGGGTGCATCATGCCACTAGAACAGGGTAAGAGGTGCACCATGCCACTAGAACAGGGTAAGAGGTGCACCATGCCACTAGAACAGGGTAAGGGGTACACCATGCCACTAGAAGAGGGTAAGGGGTGCACCATGCCACTAGAGCAGGGTAAGGGACGCACCATGCCACTAGAACAGGGTAAGGGGTACACCATACCACTAGAACAGTGTTTTACAAAAGATCCAAAGTTTATCAACAGAAAACCTTTATTTTGCCCAAAACGGGATGATGATAATTAGAGAACAGCAATGACTGTAGCACAGAGAAAGATTATACGTAAATTTTCTGCAGGTAACAATGGTCACAATCAGTGTGAAGTGTACAAGCCTTTGCTTTGAATGACTTCAGCACATCTGTGGCCACAGGACATCACCAGTCTCTCACACTGTTCTGGTGGGATTTTGGCCCACTTTTCTTCCAGTCTCTTCCACAGGACATCACCAGTCTCTCACACTGTTCTGGTGGGATTTTGGCCCACTTTTCTTCCAGTCTCTTCCACAGGACATCACCAGTCTCTCACACTGTTCTGGTGGGATTTTGGCCCGCTTTTCTTCCAGTCTCTTCCACAGGACATCACCAGTCTCTCACACTGTTCTGGTGGGATTCTGGCCCACTTTTCTTCCAGTCTCTTCCACAGGACATCACTAGTCTCTCACACTGCTCTTGTGGGATTTTGGTCCACTCTTCTTCCAGTCTCTTCCACAGTTCTTTGACTGTTGTGGGTTTCTTGGCCATAACTCTTTCACCAAGGATATTACAGAGGTTTTCTATAGGGTTTGGATCAGGACTCTGGGCTGTGGTCATTTTTATTGCTTCAATGTTTTTTTGTTTCAAGGCACTGCTTTACCCTTTTTGCTGTGTGACAGAGGGCATTGTTCTGCATGAGGATTACTGGCTGATTGCGTAATGAATGCAAATAAAAAGCCACATGTAATTGAAGAAGGTTCTGATCCACACTTGCATTCACTCTGCCATGTAGCTGTATGAGAGGTCCAACTCCTGCTGCAGAAAACATTCCCCAAACCATGGCACTTCCTCCACCACCTTTCCCTGACTTCGCAACACACTTTAGGTTCAGTCTTGCCCCAGTTTGTAGATGAGCATAATGTTCCCCACCAGACCCAAAAAAATGAAGCTTGATCTCCTCCCTAAAATACACTGTGCACACTTTTCCTCTGTCCACACAACCTGCTCCTTTTGATTCTTTCTGCTAACGGGATTTGATCACTGCAGAGAGGGCTTTCAGTCCAAATGTGCTTAAACACCGTGACACTGTATGACAAGACAGATCCTTACCCTGCTCAGTGCTGAACTGGTGAGTAATTCCAGCTGCAGTGTGGAAACGATTACCCATATAGAGTCTCTATTTTATCCTGTCCTCTGTTGCATTTGTCTTTTGAGAATGACCAGTCTTCTTGGGGGACTTGAAAGAGTTTGTGATTTAAAGATGCAAAATTCTCAAAATCCCAGACGTGGAACGACCAAATTCTTTTGTTATTGCTGACAGGGTCTCCACTTTGGCCATCATCTGGACAACCTGCTGCCAGAGGGTTTCAGTCACTTTGGAATGGCACACCATTTTTGCAAAGTCAGTGCAAACTGGAAAGTTAGGCTGCCAGTTACATAGGGTTTGTCAGATAATTAAGGAAATTAGCGCCAGGGCCAGATTAACACCAATAACTTGCAGGTTTCTGAAAGTTTTCTCTAATTTTGATCTCATTTTGATCAGTGTTCTATTTCATTTATCTCATTTATATTTTTATTTTGTGCTTTACAATAAATTTAATTGATGAAATAAGTTTAAAATACTGGTAGTTTACTCATGTTAGGATACAATTACAAAGGACAACACAATGACATTAACGTTTAAGAAATTGTGTTGTTCTCTAATTTTAATATCCAGTGTACAATACATAGGAAACGCACACACACACACACACATATATATATATATATATATATATATATATATATATATATATATATATATATATATATATATATATATATATATATATATATATATATATATATATATATATAATATATATAAAGCTGAGTGTATGTGTGTGTGTGTATGTATGTCGGCTAAAGGAATTCGCACCGTTGCATTTACAGTCATGAAATTTTGCACAGACGCCTCATGGGACTCGGGGAACTTCATAGACTATGCTTAGATGGGAAATTTTAACCCCGCGCTTTACAGTTACTCTCCAAAATCCTGCAGCCATTTATCTGAATGGAGATGGGAGATACGGGCTATTAATAGCAACTGTCAGTGGTTGCTATAGGAACAAAATGAACTGTAAGGGGTACTTTGCACGCTGCGACATCGCATGCTGATGCTGCGATGCCGAGAGTGATAGTACCCGCCCCCGTCGCAGCAGCGATATCCTTGTGATAGCTGCCGTAGCGAACATTATCGCTACGGCAGCTTCACATGGACTCACCTGTCCTGCGACCGTCGCTCTGGCCGGCGACCCGCCTCCTTGTTAAGGGGTCGTGCAGCGTCATAGCGATGTCACATGCCAGGCAGCCAATCGGAGCGGAGGGGCGGAGATGAGTGGGATGTAAACATCCCGCCCATCTCCTTCCTTCCGCATATTCTACGGAAGCCGCAGTGACGCCGGTAGGAGATGTTCCTCGCTCCTGCGGCTTCACACACAGCGAAGTGTGCTGCCGCAGGAGCGAGGAACAACATCGGACTGTCGCGTCAGCGTAATTATGGATTATGCCGACGCTGCACCGATGATACGATTACGATGCTTTTGCGCTCGTTAATCGTATCATCGAGCCTTTACACACTACGATGTCGCATGCGATGCCGGAAGTGCGTCACTTTTAATTTGACCCCACCGACATCGCAGCTGCGATGTCGTAGTGTGCAAAGTACCCCTTAGTGTAAGAAGATTATGTGTGAGGTAATAAGATGTCGGTGGTGAGATGGATAAAGAGAAAGACAGAAAAAGACAGACAGACACAGACAGAGACAGACGAAGAAAGAGACAGAGAGATAGAGACAGAGACAGATGGGCAAAGAGACAGCCTTGGAAAGAGACAGCCTGACAAAGAGACGCCTTGAAAAGAGACAGCCTGGGAAAGAGACAGCCAGGCAAAGAGACAGCCTTGAAAAGAGGCAGCCGGGCAAAGAGACAGCTGGGCAAAGAGACAGCCTTGGAAAGAGACAGCCTGACAAAGAGACAGCCGGGCAAAGAGACAGCCTTGGAAAGAGACAGACGGGGAAAGAGACAGCAAGGCAAAGAGACAGCCTTGGAAAGAGGCAGCCGGGCAAAGAGACAGATGGGCAAAGAGAGGGCACTGTAAAGAGACAGACCTGGAATGAGACAGCCGGGCAAAAAGACAGCCAGAAAAAGAGACAGCCCTGGAAAGAGACAGCCCTGGAAAGAGACAGACGGGCAAAGAGACAGACCAGGAAAGAGACAGATGAGGAAAGAGACAGATGGGGAAAGAGACAGATGAGGAAAGAGAGAGATGGGGAAAGAGATAGACGGGGAAAGAGACAGCCCTGGAAAGAAATAGCCCTGGAAAGAGACAGATGGGCAAAGAGACAGACCTGGAAAGAGACAGACGGGTAAAGAGACAGACGGGGAATGAGACAGACAGACAGATTGAGACACCGAGATATAGACACAGAGATAGAGATAGACAGACAGAGAGACTGATACAGAGACAGACAGAGAAACTCATACAGATAGAGACAGACACACAGAGACAGACAGACATAGAAAGACAGAAACTTTTACAATCACGAAATTTTGCACAGACGCCTCATGTGACTCGGGGAACTTCATAGACTATGCTTGGACGGGAAAATTTAACCCCGCGCTTTACAGTTACTCTCCAAAATCCTGCAGCCATTTATCTGAATGGAGATGGGAGATACGGGCTATTAATAGCAACTGTCCGTGGTTGCTATAGGAACAAAATGAACTGTTAGTGTAAGAAGCTTATGTGTGAGGTAATAAGATGTCGGTGGTGAGACGGATAGAGAGAAAGACAGAAAAAGACAGACAGACACAGACAGAGACAGACGGGGATAGAGACAGAGACAGAGACAGAAACAGACGGGCAAAGAGACAGCCTCAAAGAGACAGCCTGGCAAAGAGACAGCAGGGCAAAGAGACAGCCTTGGAAAGAGACAGCCTTGGAAAGAGACAGCCTGGCAAAGAGACAGCCGGGCAAAGAGACAGCCTTTGAAAGAGGCAGCCGGGCAAAGAGACAGCCGGGCAAAGAGACAGCTGGGCAAAGAGACAGCCTTGGAAAGAGACAGATGGGCAAAGAGACAGACAGGCAAAGAGAGGGCCCTGTAAAGAGACATACCTGTAAAGAGACAGCCGGGTAAAGAGACAGCCGGGTAAAGAGACAGCCGGGCAAAGAGACAGCCGGGCAAAGAGACAGCCTTGGAAAGAGACACCCCTGGAAAGAGACAGATGGGCAAAGAGACAGACCTGGAAAGAGACAGATGGGGAAAGAGACAGATGAGGAAAGAGACAGACGGTGAAAGAGACAGATGGGGAAAGAGAGAGCCCTGGAAAGAAATAGCCCTGGAAAGAGACAGATGGGCAAAGAGACAGACCTGGAAAGAGACAGACCTGGAAAGAGACAGACGGGGAAAGAGACAGACAGACAGATTGAGACACTGAGATAGAGACACAGAGATTGAGATAGACAGACAGAGAGACTGATACAGAGACAGACAGAGAAACTCATACAAACAGAGACAGACACACAGAGACAGACAGACAGAGAAAGACAGAAACTCAAAGAGAGATAGTTACTATCCCGGGCAACGCCGGGGTACTACAGCTAGTATATATATATATATATATATATATATATATATATATGGGAACCACATGTGTATATATATATATATATATATATATATATATATAATATATATATACAGTGTGTCCTCCCATATCCTGTCCACCGCCATTAACTTGAGAATGGCAGCAGCTATAGGCATAGAAGTGGTGTCTAGGTATAGTAAAGTAGCCATGCGCTACTCAATGAAACCACCTATAGTGCCACCTGGTTGAAAACAATGGAGTTAGCATTTTTATCTCAAAAGTGGAATGAAAAAGAGGAAAAAAAGTGAATTACAAAGTTGAAGGGCATCATCAATTCAATACGAATCGACACCTTGCATACAGAAATGCTATGATTAGAACGTGTAAAACTCACAAGGCTGCGGACGTGAAGCGATACCTCATGGAGACCTTCCTACAAGTCATTGGGTATGGTGGCTGTGTGTATTAGCCTCCGCACTCACCTGACCTGACCCCATTGGACTTCTTTCTGTGAGGTCACATCAAACAGCAGGTGTATGCGACCCCTCCACCAACATTGCAGGACCTGCAACCACGTATCACAGATGCTTGTGCAAACGTGTCACCTACCATATTACACAACGAGCAGCAAGATACAGTATACTGTGCAGAGTCCAGATGTGCATTACAGCAAGATACAGTATGCTGTGTAGAGTCCAGATGTGCATTGCAGCTGACGGTGGCCACTAATGAGCGCCATATGCGTGACAGGCATTCAATGTTTTTGGAGGGTCATGGGTTTCATATCATAGCATTTCTGTATGCAAGGTGTCGATTCGTATTGAATTGATGATGCCCTACAACTTTGTAATTCACCTTTTTCTCTATCTCGTTCCGTTTTCGAGATAAAAATGCTAACTCCATTGGTTTCCACCAGGTGGCGCTATAGGTGGATTCATTGTGTAGCGCATGGCTACTTTACTATACCTAGACACCACTTCTATGCCTATAGCTGCCGCCATTCTCAAGTTAATGGCGGTGGACATGATATGGTGATATGGGTGGACACACTGTGTATATATATATATATATATATATATATATATATATATATTTACACATATTTATATATATATTTATTTTTTTATATATATACACATGTGGTTCCTATGAAGCACCTAAACGGTAATAAACTTCCGTAATGCAGTTTTGAGTACATTGAGGGGTGCTATTTTTATGCTATTTTTAGAATGGTGTCAATTTGGTGCATTTTCTTTCACCTCGGCCTCTCAATGTCACTCAAATGTGATGTGGTCCTTAAAAAAATGATTTAGTAAATTTTGTTGGAAAAAATGAGAAAGGGTTGGTAAACTTTGAACTCCTAACAAAAATGAAAAGAATTACCAAATGTGTGCTGATGTAAAGTAGACATATGGGAAATGTGATTGATTAACTATTCTGTGTGACATAGTTAATCAATTTACGGGCATAAAATTCAAAGTTTGAAAATTGAAAAATTTTCAAAATTTTCTCCAAATTTCCAATTTCTTCACAAATAAGCAAAAAATATTATCCAAAATTTACTACTAACATGAAGTGCAATATGTCACAAAAAAACTATTGTGAGATAACTGAGATCCATTGAAACTCCAGTGTCATAACCTCAGAAAGACATTGGTCCGAGTTGAAAAAAATGAGTGGGTCATGAAGGCAAAAATAGACTGGGTGGTAACGGACCAGCGGCATTGAACAGCAAAGTGGGCTTCTGGCTTTTTTAGGGTGCCACGACTTGCTCAATGCCGCAGTCTTATGCCGGCGTCACACGGTACGATCTATCGTGCGATCGCACAAACGATCGTATCCTCCCCTGTCATTTGTGCATCATGGGTAATTAATTGCCTGTGGCGCACAAAGTCTTTAACCCCCCCCGTCACACGCACTTACCTCCCGGATGACATCGCTGTGGGCGGCGAACATCCTCTTCCTGAAGGGGGAGGGACATTCGGAGTAACAGCGACGTCACACAGTGGCCACCCAATAGAAGCGGAGGGGCGGAGATGAGCGGGACGTAACATCCCGCCCATCTCTTTCCTTCCGCATTGCCAGTGGGACGCAGGTAAGCTGCAGTTCATCATTCCCGGGGTGTCACACGGAGTGACGTGTGCTGCCTCGGTAACGATGAACAACCGGGGCACAGAAGGAGGAACGACATTTTGAAAATGAACGACGTGTCAACGAGCAACGATAAGGTGAGTATTTTTGCTCGTTCACAGTCATTCGGAGGTGTCACACGACGCCGGATGTGTGTCACTAACGACGTGACCCCGATGACATATCGCCCGATATATCGTACTGTGTGACGTCGGCATTAAAGGGCTGGTGGCTGGACGAGCAGGCACCACAGCCACAATGGCCTATTATGCATAGTCACATCGCACCCAGTGGGCAAGTTCCCGCTGTGCCAGAAAGACATTTCGAGCCTGCCTCCCATTTAATTTCCTTTGGCTGTGTGATTTACCATGTAACTGCACAGCGTGTCTGAAACTCTTTTTTAACATGTCAATCAGAATGTAAAGGCCCTGTTACACGTAAAGACATCGCTAACGAGATATTGCTGGGGTCACGGAATTCGTGACGCACATCCGGCGTCATTATGGACGTCGTTGCATGTGACACTTACGAGCGACCGCTAATGATCCCAAGTACCACAAATATCGTTGATTGTTGACTTGTTCATTTTCAAAATGTCGTTGATCTTCTGGGACGCAGGTTGTTCGTCGTTCCTGAGGCAGCACACATCGCTACGCGTGACACCCCAGGAACGACGAACAGCACCTTACCTGCGTCCTCCGGCAACGAGGGGGGGGTGATGTTAATTCGGCTGCTCTCCGCCCCTCCGCTTCTATTGGTGGCCTGCCGTGTGATGTCGCTGTGACGCCGCACTAACCTCCCCCTTAGAAAAGAGTCAGTTCACCGGCCACAGCGACGCCATTAGCAAGGTATGTGCGTGTGACACGCACTACCGATATTGTCCACCATGGGCAGCGATTTGCCCGTGACGCACGCACGACGGGGGCGGGTGCGATCGCTAGTGATGGCGCTGCGTGTAAAGTAGCCTTAAGACATTAAAAGTAAGACATCACTGGAGTTTGTATGGTAGCCAGCAGAATTTTAAAAATGAAAAAAAAAATTGCTTTTTAGATTACAACCCAGAAAGTTACATTCTTAGAAGACTTTTCATATGGTGAACCTTCATATTCATTCCCAGGCTACAGGTATGCTGGGTGTTGGTTTCTCTTGGCTCTGAGATTAATCACTCTGTGTCTAAGATTAATGTCTCCAGCATTAGAGATGAGCAAACCTTTCAAAGTCCGTTCGCTATTTCTTCACTAAATGATTTATAACCGACAATATTATATGTACGTACTGGGGAAATCATCCAGCCCTGATATAAAGTTGTTATAATGTCAGCAATTACTACCTCTTGTGGTCAGCGTTTCACAGTCTGACTGCTCTAACTGTAAAGACCTCTTTCCTACTTAGCTGCCGGAATTGTCCCACACCAGTTTCATGGTGTACCTGGTTCCGGGCATTGATTAATGGGATTATTTCACAGGGGCCTGTGCCCGATCATGTTGCCCTGGTGGTCGCTAAAAGTCAGTAAATAAAAAAAAATAAAAAGTGTTTTGTAACGCCACCTATGGTTCTGGTATGGTTACTGGGCTGTGGGTCAGACCTCCAGGGCGATGGTTGGGCAGCCAGTTGATTATGCTCCCCGTAGGTGAAGCGGGATCCACACGGCAGCTTTTTTTGTCTTCACACAGTAAATGGCAGTTTTGCTCACAGCCTTTTCAACTGTCACTTTGGTGCAGCAGCCTAAGGCTCCACAGACGAGAGAAATAAAATACGTCACACCAATTCATTAACACTGACCTTATTTTACTTGTGTGTATAGTCCAGAGTACAGTCTCTGATATAACAATTCCAGAAGCATTTCAGGATCTCCACACCTGGCAAGTTATGAGGCCTCCTTGTTGTGCTGTGTATCCCCTTTGGTCCTAGGCTGACTGGAGCTACACCCTGACCCTCTCTTACTGTCTTCATTAGGGATGATCGAATACTTCGATTATTCGGCTTCACGAATATTTTTTTAATATATTGCCGCTATTCGACTATTTGCAAATATTCGATGCGCAATGTAAGTCTATGGGAAACCTGAATAACAACTATTTGGAACTATTCGTGCTTCCTATAGACTTACATTGCGCATCGAATAGTCGAATAGCGGCCAGATATTAGAAAAATATTCATGAATAGTCAAAGTATTCGATCATCCCTAGTCTTCACCTGTATGGCAGGCAACGGGAGTGTTACGGGGGGACCGGCAGATTAGGACCAGGGGGTATATATCCTAATCGCCAGTCGGGGCCCACCGTGCTCCAGATGACAAAGGAGCTGCTGGCACCTGAGGGTTAGGCGGAGACTATAGAGCTGGATGGCTCTGAGATAACCCAGGAACTCTGGGAACCGGTCACGTGTGTTGGGACACGTCAGACCGGACGACAACCCGACTAGCGTTTTGGTGCACCTAGCGCTACACCAACCACGTGTGCAGGAAACACGTCAGGCCGGGTGGTAACCAGGTAGCGTCGACCGGAAGACCGCCACGAAAGCGCCCTGTCGGCCACGTGTGTAGGACACGTCAGGCCGAGCGGTCCTCCGATTAGCGTTTCTGGCCACCTCTCGACTGGCCACGTGTGTGTAGGACACGTCAGGCCAGATGGGTACACCAGTAGCGTTGACCGGGAAGCCAAGGAGGATAAGGAACACCCTGTTAACTCCACAGGGGACCTGGGGTACGCTGTCCGTGCGCGTAGGGGGCACAACCGGACAGGTGGCGCAGCAGGTGCGTTGTCCATGTGCGTAGGGGACACAATCGGACAGGTGGCGCAGCAGGTGCGTTGTCCGTGTGCATAGGAGGCACAATGGGACAGGTGGCGCAGCAGGTGCGTTGTCCGTGTGCGTAGGGGGCACAATCGGACAGGAAGCACAGCAGCCGCAGCCCAGTTAACGCCACTGGGCTGCTATAGCAAGACTGGAACGGCAGGAGGGAAGCACGGCGCCTGACCCTGATGTGCCGAGCCACGAATCTTGGCGTGACAGGCACCGTTCGCCTAACCCTACCTACCGCTTCCCAACATAGGCTTATGCCGCAATGAGGCTCTAACATGGAGGTGTGCTCTGACTGAGCAAAAGTGAAGACTGCGCACCTCCATGTTGTCTCCAGCCCCTTTTATAACCTGGGTCCGCCCCAAACCCAGGGTGGAACCACCAAGGTCCAATAGCAGAGTGCCGTGTCATCAGTGACGTCACATTATTATTATTATTATTATTATTTATTTATAGAGCACCATTAATTCCATGGTGCTGTACATGAGAGGGGGGGTTACATACAAAATACGTATACAAGTTACAGTAGACAGACTAGTACAGAGGGAAGAGGGCCCTACCCTTGCGGGCTTACATTCTATAGGATTATGGGGAGGAGACAATAGGTGGGGTGTAGGTCAGGCGGCAGCTCCGCACGGTGGTCGGGCGGCAGCTCCGCACGGTGGTCGGGCGGCAGCTCCGCACGGTGGTCGGGCGGCAGCTCCGCACGGTGGTCGGGCGGCAGCTCCGCACAGTGGTCGGGCGGCAGCTCCGCACGGTGGTCGGGCGGCAGCTCCGCACGGTGGTCGGGCGGCAGCGAGTTCATTGTAGATTGTAGGCATTTCTGAACAGGTGCGTTTTCAGGTTCCATTTGAAGTTTGCAAGGGTAGGGGATAGTCTGACGTGTTTAGGCAGCGAGTTCCAGGAGACTGAGGATGCTCGGGAGAAGTCTTGGAGTCGGTTGTGTGAGGAGCGAATGAGAGAGGAGGAGAGGAGGAGATCTTGGGAGGACCGGAGGTGACGTGTTGGAGTGTAGTGGGAGAGTAGTTCGGAGATGTACGGAGGGGAAAGATTATGCACAGCTTTGTAGGTCAGTGTTAGAAGTTTGAATTGGATACGGTGGAAGATTGGAAGCCAGTGGAGGGACATGCAGAGAGGAGAAGCGGGGTGGTATTGAGGAGAGAGGTGGATAAGTCGGGCAGCAGAGTTAAGGATGGACTGGAGAGGGGCAAGCGTGTTGGCAGGGAGGCCACAGAGGAGGATGTTACAGTAGTCGAGGCGGGAGATTATGAGGGCATGCACTAGCATTTTAGTAGATTGCAAATTGAGGAAAGGGCGGATTCTGGAAATATTTTTGAGTTGAAGACGGCAAGAGGTGGTGAGGGATTGGATGTGTGGTATGAAGGATAAGGCAGAGTCAAAGGTCACTCCGAGGCAGCGAACTTTGGGTACTGGCGAGAGCGTGGTGTTATTTATTGTAATAGATAGATCAGGTGGAGAGTGTAGGTGAGACGGAGGAAAGATGATTAGTTCAGTTTTGGCCACATTGAGCTTTAGGAAGCGAGAGGAGAAGAAGGAGGATATAGCAGATAGACATTTCGGGATTTTGGACAGCAGAGATGTGGCATCTGGGCCAGAGAGGTAGATCTGGGTGTCGTCGGCATATAGGTGGTATTGGAAGCCATGGGACTTTATGAGTTGTCCCAGGCCAAATGTGTAGATAGAGAAAAGTAGGGGTCCTAGGACAGAGCCTTGAGGGACGCCAACAGAGAGATGGTGGGATGAAGAGGTTGTGTGGGAGTGGGAGACACTAAAAGTGCGATTTGAGAGGTATGAAGAGATCCAAGAGAGGGCAAGATCTCTGACACCAAGGGAAGAGAGGGTCTGTAATAGGAGGGAGTGGTCAACGGTATCGAAGGCTGAGGACAGGTCTAGGAGTAGGAGTATAGAGAAGTGCTTGTTCGCTTTGGCAGTAAGCAAGTCATTTGTGATTTTAGTCAGGGCAGTTTCGGTGGAGTGATGTGGACGGAAGCCGGACTGTAGGTTGTCAAAGAGAGCGTTAGAGGAGAGGTGGGAGGAAAGTTCAGCATGGACATGCTGTTCCAGGAGTTTTGAGGCAAGTGGGAGTAGTGATATGGGGCGGTAGCTGGTAGTAGAGGTTGGATCGAGGGAAGGTTTCTTTAGGATAGGTGTGACTGTTGCATGTTTAAAGGCAGAGGGGAAGGTTCCAGTCGTTAAAGATAGGTTGAAGAGATGGGTTAAGGCTGGAATAAGGATGGTGGTGAGGTTGGGAAGGAGGTGGGATGGCATGGGGTCAAGTGCGCAGGTGGTGAGGTG
This sequence comes from Anomaloglossus baeobatrachus, assembly GCF_048569485.1. NCBI lineage: Eukaryota > Metazoa > Chordata > Amphibia > Anura > Aromobatidae > Anomaloglossus > Anomaloglossus baeobatrachus. The sequence continues at coordinate 694,074,023 of NC_134356.1, forward strand.
CGCTTTTGAGAGCAGACGTGCAAGCTCTCCTTCGGTGATGGTGGGGAGGAAGTTTATGGGGGAGGGGCAGTGGTCAGCTACATGAAGGGGTTGTGGTGGCTGAGCAGAGAAGACTTGCCTTATTAGGTCGATTTTTTCTTGGAAATAGGTGGCAAAGTCTTCTGCAGAAATGAGGGAGGTTGGAGGGGGCAGTGGTGGGCGAAGGAGGGAGTTGAAAGTGTTGAATAACTGTTTGGGGTTGTGTGTTAGAGAGGATATGAGGTTTCTGAAGTAATCGTGTTTAGCAGAGGTGAGGACTGAACGAAATGTGTGAATTGCATGCGACCTATCCGGAACCGCCACGTCATTGATGACCTCATGGCAGCCACGCCCCAAACACTTCACCAGTCATCGTCTGACGACCAAAACTGAGGTGCCAGATCATAGGGGCGGGCCTCTGCGAGCCAGTCCGGAGTTGCCACGTCATCAGGACACCTGACACCCTCTGCCCTATCAGGGCCTGCCACCTCACGGACATGCTCAGTGAGGTCCTTACCGGACCTAGCCTCTGGTGCACTAAGTGCCTGAGCATGCCCAGTAGCCTGAGCAACAGGCTCAGAAAGCAGACTATCAGTTTGAGCATGCTCAGTAGGCACATCCCAGAACTTAGACACAGCACGAAGTCCAAGTACCTGTGCAAAGAGGCTGTTAGGGTTAATTGTGGGAGCATGCTCAGTAGCCTGAACTGAGGACTTAGTCTCAGACATAACACAATCAGGCTGAGCATGCTCACTAGGCAAAACACCGGGCTTAGACTCTGGCTGGGGTAAATCGGCGCACACATGCGCACTAGCCGCCTCTCCACACTTAGACGCGGTGGAAGGAACACCCAACTGGACGACCCGAGGCACGGCCAAGAACGGCAGCCGGCGCCTGGGCGCAACAGGAACCGCAGCAGGCTGCTTGCGGCTATGGCGACGCCGGTTCGTAACAGGGAGCTCCTCTTAGGGGCACAGCTGTATTCTCTGCGGTCCCTAAGCTCTGGGAAGTGGCTTTACCTTCAGGTGCTGCATTAGCCAGGAGACTTGGAGTCTCCCTGGCCTCCGGTCTGCACTGCTGAGCAATCAGATACCTCACAGTCTCGAACGCTGATGTCTGGTAAGTCAGCGCTGTTTCTCTGGGATGAACCGGTCTGGTTCCACTTCCCCGGTAACTCCTCTTTTGCCTCTCACTCCTGGATCCCTCAGTCTGTCTCACAGCTTACTTGTATGGGCTTAGCGCGGCTCCATAAACCCAGATGTTTTCTCAGTCCTCTTTGAGACTCAACTGCCAGACTCCGCCTCCAGACCTGGATTTTATAGGGGACCTCACCCGAGATCGGCTTGTAGAGCTCCACCTCCAGGCCTGGAGTGGAAGGTATTATTTGCGGGATTACCTGATGTGGAGATCCTTCTGTGCCCCAGGTACAGGTATATCTGTGGCAAGCAAACCCTGGGGTGCCACAGAATCGCTTTTCTTCCACTCGCAGTGAGTGCCCCCTGGTCCTTAGTATTGTCTTTGGAAGGAATAAGTCATGTGCCAGTCCTTTATCTTGAGCACACATGTATTTCTACATAAAATGAGATCTCCTCTGAGACGTCTTTTTTCCACCTTCAGCGTGGGCGGTCTCCATTATTTCTGTCACCACATGTGACCTATCCAACTTATTAACATGGGCAGACAGGTTATAGAATGCTGAAAAATGTCCTACTGTCTGTCTCATATCAGATGCCTTGTTGTGGATAAATCATCTTTTATCACTTTATATAACTGAGCTTTTCTAGGCTATGGGTCAGAAAGATAACTCCACCTCCAGAGATTATTTTAAATAAAAGGGGCCTTTTAAATAATAGATTAATGTGGTGACAGATTCCCTTTAAATCAGTCATTGGATCAATTTTCATAAACCTTAATTTTTCATACCTGTGTAATCAATTCTTTTTTTATATTTATATAAAGAATTGATCATTTCTTCAATATACAGTAATTTATATTTTCAAAATAAAAAAAAAATGGATGTTCCAAAGAGTCTCTGATGACTTGAAAATGTATTAGTATATTCCTAATCTATTCCCCCATTCAGAAGGACACGAGAGACTAATATAAACAGAGTAATCTCCGGCGAGTTCTTCCACCTGGCACATATCTTCATTTTCTGCATAAATATCCTCCGACGAGTCCTCACTTTTCAGTATCTGGTGCCGATAAAGCTGAGTACGCTGCCACATAACATTATCATCCATGTCCCCAGACAAAAATGGAAGAAAATAATGTGAAAATGGATGGCATGAAAAAAGAAATACCTGAAGTGAGTAACAAATGTGTAAGAAACCCCAAAAAAGGCTTAAATGGATATTTTGCTATACAGAATACCAATACCTATATGTGATGATGATATTTGAAGGATATCTGAAGTGTTTGCTCATTTAAAAGATTAAGGTGACATATACAATTTCTTTATTTAACAATACACTAGATCTGACATAGATATATCAGATTAAAAAATCTCGAGAAATTATGATAAAAAAAGTTATTTTTATTCAGATATATTTTTAAAATAATTCCATATTTAAAATATAGTATTTCCACAATAAAATACCCAGGGACTTAGAAGTGAGTCACAGAAAAAAATAATGATATAACATTTGTAGATAAATTGCACGATAACCCAGAATATATTTATGATATTTCTTATTACAATGTATAATGTATAATTACCATATGTACTTTACATAAATAGGCCCATCACATGAAGTGCATATAGTGACCAGTGATATAAAGTATCTTGGTGCTGTGCACAAATTACTAATAAATTCAAATGAAAACAATTATAATAACACAAATACCTGTTTGTTTGTCACGTCCATGTCCCTGTACCCCGACGTACGTTTCGCCTCTTCTTCTTCGGGGGGCGTACGCTGCTATTAGCAATCTGTGGATTGCTAATAGTTGCACTAGGAGCACTGTTTATCCATAATGAGATGAACTCGAGGAACTAGCAGTCCCAGCCCTGATATATAGCACTTGGCACTTTAACACATTATTAAAACATTCTCAAAATATATACTGAATATGATCCATCTTTTATTATACATCATATTATTATAGTTGAATCTAGCATATTTTCACAATGGGCCAAACAGGTATTTGTGTTATTATAATTTTTTCATTTGAATTTATGAATTAGCAATCTTTGCACAGCACCAAGATACTTTATCACTATATGCACTTTATATGATGGGCCTATTTACGTGAAGTATATATTTATACATTGTAACAAGGAATATTATAATTACATTCTGGGTTATCGTACAATTTATCTACAATTTTTATATCATTCCTTTTTTCTGTGACTCACTTCTAAGTCCCTGGGTATTGAATTGTGGAACTACATTTTAAATATGGAATTATTTTAAAAATAGATCTGAATAAAAATAACTTTTTATATCATAATTTCTCGAGATTTTTTAACCTGATAAATCTATGTCAGATCTTGTGTATTGTATGTTCAGTAAAAGCTTTACCACTTCATGGGGAAATTATTATTTATTTGGCAAATTTTGTGTATCATTCTTTATTTAACAGTAACTTGTCAGTGTAGTTATATTATCCCACTTGATTTACATGCGTATAGAGAGAGTCTGTCTTAGCCGGTTTGGATGGAGATTTGTTATAGAAATTTTTATAATTTTCCTGAACACAAAGCAGAAGTTACCTCATTCAGAATTATCATTATTTTTACACTGTACATAATGTACTAATGATTCTATAGATCATTTATCGAGACAAGACCTAGTATCACTTATAAGACTTATTTCTTTGTTTTATTTTCTGTCGAAAAACAGGAGAACAATAAGACGTTGGCTGCAGAATTCTTACTCTTAGGATTTCAAGTCAGTCATAGTAAAAGGCTTTTCCTCTTCTGTTTGTTCCTGGTGGTTTATTGTGTGATAATCTGTGGGAATCTCCTTATCATCATCCTGGTGTCCACGAGCAAGAACCTCCACACTCCGATGTACTTCTTCATCTCACAACTGTCCATCACTGACATTTTGTTATCAACAGATATTGTCCCCAATCTGCTCCAAGTTCTGCTGAATAATGGGGGGTCCATTACTTTTATTGACTGTATCACTCAATGTTATTTTTTTGGTGTCCTTGAAACATTTGAATGCCTCCTTCTCGCGGTGATGTCCTATGACCGATACGTGGCCATCTGTAATCCCCTCCATTACACCTCTATCGTGACAAGTAGATATTGTGTGATATTAACCATCTTTTGCTTTTTGCTTGTATTGTCTCTGATTTTAATTTACATCATAACAATAGTGAATCTAAACTTCTGTGGACCAACCATCATTGACCATTTATTTTGCGATTTTGTTCCATTGATAGACCTTGCCTGTTCTGACACCTTCATTATACACTTGGAGATTTATTTATTTGGTACTTTAGCTGTCTTTATTCCAGCCACAATCATTGTAACGTCTTACACCTATATAGTGTTAGCAGTCTTAAGGATCTCTTCCACCACCGGTAGACAGAAAGCCTTCTCCACCTGCAGCTCCCACCTCACTGTGGTCTCCATATTTTATGGGACTCTGTTTAGCATTTATATTGTACCAACAAAGGGTCTCACACTCACCATAGGTAAAATCCTATCCCTGCTATATACTGTGTTTACCCCTTTGATCAACCCCATTATATACAGTCTGAGAAATGAGGACATTAAAAAAGCTGTAGAAGAAACTGTTCGGAAGCTTGTCATCTTGAAAATCAGTCACAATTTGGTTTATAGATAATTTCTTATACAGTAATCAATGCACAGTGCCTAAAAAAATCTTCTTTTTAATTGATCTTGGCACACATTGTGAGGTTCAACCAATCCCTCCATTATTTGACATAAGGACCTCGATGTCCTAACCTCCTACAAAGGTAAGTTCTGTTTCCTCAGTCCACAAAACAGAATCATTAAACTTCAGTGGCTTATTTGTCTGGCTTTTCTTGTGATTTAGTGATCTATTGGAGTCATGGAAGCCTTCAGACTCGGATGTCATGGAAGACTTCAGCCCTAAAGGCTGCTTTACACGTTACGACCGATTGTGCGATTTCACAATCGATCGTACCCGTCCCCGTCCTTTTTGAGTCACGGCCAAATTGCTGCCCGTGTCGCACAAAGTCAGTAACCCCCGTCACACGTACTTACCTCTCGTGCGACCACGCTGTGGGCGGCGAACGTCCACTTCCTGGAGTGGGAGGGACGTTCGGCATCACAGCGACGTCACACGGCCGCCGGCCAATGGAAGCGGAGGGGCGGAGATGAGCGGGACGTAAACATCCCGCCCACCTCCTTCCTTCACATAGCCAGCGGTGGCCGCGTGACGCAGGTGAGCTGCTGTTCATCGTTCCCGGGGTGTCACACGGAGCGACGTGTGCTACCCCGGAAACGATGAACAACTAAATTAAACAATATTATGGAACCTTTTGAGCAGTATACGACTCACGATTTGTGAGCGATACTGCGTTGCTAGGAGGTGTCACACAGGCCGGCATCGCCAGTGATGCCGGATGTGCGTCACAAAAACTGTGACCCCGACGATCTATCGCACGATAGATTGTCTGGTGTAAAGCAGCCTTTAGTATGCAATTTACAGTGAAAACCCAGACCTCAATGCCTGTTACCACCAAGTCTTGCTTCAATTTTGCTGTCATTTAATGGTTTTGGCCACCTGCCTCCGCAGGAATCTGGTAACAGCTTGCTCATGTCATGTTCCTATGTGACTTCTGTTTCCAGCTGTATCTCTTGGAACAGTCAATGCCTTTGTACTTTCATGTCTCCTTTTCCTTGTTTGTGTAAGGCAATGTTCTCATCCCATTTCTTGGACTGTTCCATAATTAAATTTCACAATTAGCAAAACCCTAGCCAGCGTTTGATGGAATCTTACTAGATACAACTGAAACATTTTTTGATTATTAGGATTGCTTACGAAAAATATTGGCTCTTATGTAGAATTCTATTCAGGACATCCAACATTCCGGAGAATGCAGTTATAATTAAAAGTGGTATTTTTATAATATTTGGAGAGGAGCAGATCGATTCTCAAAGAATTGAAATTGATTCAGATTTTCTGGAAATTTGTGGTTTCACGCCAAATCAAACACTTTGAGATTAAATTTGTGGTTTGAGAAATAAACTTGTCGGGCGTCATTTGCCACACAGCTGAAGCACTAGAGAGTGGAGAAATGTTAGTTTGTGTTGCAGCATGCACATTCCCATAATGCCCTGCAGCTATGACATCTAGCTGATTATTATACCTTGTGCAGTGGTGTTCTTTACCAGGGGAGTCACAGATCAAGACGGTTATTTTCATTCTCCAAAGTCACTGGGTAAGTCTCTCTCTTTTCTACAGTATAAGATCTTATGGTCAGTGGGGTCTTCTCTCTTTTTTCTCTGGAAAACATATGCACACGTGGTCAGCAGGGTCCTCTCTCTCCTGCAGGGTGTAAGCTCCTATGGTCAGAGAGGTCCTCTCTGTTTCCTGCAGAGTGCAAGCTCTTATGACCAGTGAGGTCCACTCTCTCTCATCTTAAGGATGTAAGCTCTTTTGTACTGCAGAGCCCTTTCTCTCTCCTGTAGAGTGTAAGCTTATGGTCATCAGAATTATTTCTCTTCTGTAGAGTCTAAGCTATATTAATCATTGGGATCCTCTCTCTCTCCTGTAGATTGTAAGTTCTTTTGGTCAGTAGGGTCCTCTCTCTCTTATATGTAGAGTGTAAGCTCTTACATACAGCAGACTCCTCTCACTCCTGCAGAGTTTAAGCTCCTATGATCAGTGGGGTCTCTCTGTCCTGTAGAGTGTAAGCTCTCATGGTCAGTGGGGTCCTCTCTCTCCTGTAAAGTGTCAGCTCTTATGGTCAGCAGGGTCCTCTCTCTCCTGTAGAGTGTAAGCTCTTATGGTCAGTGGGGTCGTCTCTCTCTCCTGTAGAGTGTAAGCTCTTATGGTCAGTGGGGTCCTCTCCATCCTGTAGAGTGTAAGCTCTTATGGTCAGCAGGGTCCTCTCTCTTCTGTTGAGTGTAAGCTCTTATGGTTAGGGGGTCCTCTCCCTCTTGTAGAGTGTAAGCTCTTATGATCAGAGGCGTCCTGTCTCTCTCCTGTAGAGTGTAAGCTCTTATGGTCAGTGGGGTCCTCTCTCTTCTGTTGAGTGTAAGCTCTTATGGTCAGCAGGGTCCTCTCTCTTCTGTTGAGTGTAAGCTCTTATGGTCAGAGGCGTCCTCTCTCTCTCCTGTAGAGTATAAGCTCTTATGGTCAGTGGTGTCCTCTCTCTCTCCTGTAGAGTGTCAGCTCTTATGGTCAGTGGGGTCCTCTCTCTCTCCTGTAGAGTGTCAGCTCTTATGGTCAGCGGGGTCCTCTCCCTCTCCTGTAGAGTGTCAGCTCTTATGGTCAGTGGGGTACTCTCTTTCTCCTGTAGAGTGTCAGCTCTTATGGTTAGCGGGTCCTCTCTCTCCTGTAGTGTATAAGCTCGTATGGTCAGGGGGTTCTCTCTCTCCTGTATGGTGTAAGCTCTTATGCTCAGTGGGGTCCTCTCTCTCTCCTGTAGAGTGTAAGCTCTTATCGTCAGCAGAGTCCTCTCTCCTGTAGAGTGGAAGCTCTTATGGTCAACAGGGTCTCCTTTCTCTCCTTTAGAGTATGAGCTCTTATGGTCAGCGGGGTCCTCTCTCTTCTGTAGAATGTAAGCTCTTATGGTCAGCGGGGTCCTCTCTCTTCTGTAGAGTGTAAGCTCTTATGGTCAGCGGGGTCCTCTCTCTCTCCTCTAGAGTGTAAGCTCTTATGTTTCAATAATTTTTATTAATTTCTAGGCAAAGTAAAGTATTGAACAACATTCATGAGAATTTTTGAATAAGAATTTGTCATATAATATAACATTTGATCTAAGCATGAAGATTAACAATACCTTGGAGGGGGAGGAAAGATGGGGTGGAAAAATTAAGGAAAAGGTTTTTTATTTGGGGAAACAAGGGAACAGGGAAGGAGAAGTGGGAAGGAGAAAGGATAAGGAAGAACAATCACCTACTAATTACAGTGCATTGGTTTCTCAAATAAACGAGTATCTAATTAATATTGGTGATTTAACCTTATTATAATTAACAGGAAATAACTGTAAACTAATCCAGTTATAATATTGAAAGAAAAGAGAGAAATAAATAGAGAGAGATAAGAAGAAAATAAAAAAAAAACACCAGGGGAGGGGGAGAGAATGTATGTATGTAAGGGGTGGGAGGGAGGTATGTCTGGAAAGGAGGTAGAGCTGGTACATAATCAATATTTTCTAGGGAGTATTGCTTTCTATAAAGAGATTTCAGTTATTCCACCTTCTATGGTATGAAGGCAACAAGTTATTGATTATCGCATGCCGTTTCTCATAATCATAATGGATAGATAGCAGATGTATAGCATCAGAGATGTTGGGAACAGTAGTGATGGGCGATCCCCTTGATGGTCGGGATCGGGAAGACTCGACCGATCGTTTTGTAAAGATTGACATCGGAATCGAGATAACACGATATTACATCCGATCACCGGTCTTGGGCTATACAGTTATGGGATGGGGCGGGGGGTTGTAAAATAAAGAATATAGTTAATACTAAACATTGTCATTATACTTACAGGTTCCACGACGCATCCTGCAGGCTTTGTCTCCCAGCCGCTTCTGCTTCCGAGTCCGATCATTGCTGTGCCCACCCGGTAAACAGGACCTTCCGTGACGTCATAGCCATGTGACCAGTCAGATGGGAATTTTGTATTACCTCGTTGGTTACAGACTGGTTACATAGCTATGACTATATGCAAGGTCCTGTAGGGTTAGTGGATAGGGATTGTCAAGCATGCTCACCAGTACTCGGTGCTCGTCCGAGCAACTCAGTACTCGAGATACTTGGCGAGCGACAGTACCGTCGAGATGCTCGAGCACATGCTTGGCTCCCCCTTCCTGCATGTCGGCGCTCTAGTCAGCCCACATGTAGGGATTGGCTGCCACACACTATAATGCCATAGCCGGTGAATAGCGGTGTCGGGAATTAGGTGATCAGAGATCACTGTTGGTATAGTAACCCGCTCATTAGGTTACTATGGACACGGTGACGTCACCGCTTACCAACCCGCAGTCTCTGCTCACTCATTGAGTGATTAGATAGCACACGAAGCAGAAGAGTTCTTCCTCCCCCATGCTTTCTGATATAGCAGAGCTAGATCGGTGAAAGAAGACCAGGATCGGGGAGGGGTGAGAGGGAGTAATAAAGATGGAGTCAGTAAGTGTATCTGTGTATTTATTTCTAATAAAGTATTTTTTTTCTCTGTGTGGTGTTTTTATTTTAACCCTTTATTGGAGATTCGTAATGGCCAGGTCAAACTTGGCCTGACATTAAGAATCTAGGGTTTAATACCAGATTCTAGAACAAAGCTGGTATTAACCCCTTATTACCCAGCGTGCCACCCGGCACCAGGGCCACTGAAAGAGTTGGATACAGCACCAGATGATAGAGCTTCTTTTGCCAATGATCCATATACAAATAGGGAGGATTGCACCTAGTATACAGGACAGAACAAGTGGTACTGTGCAGTGTATATACAGCATAAGGTCTGCAACACACATCCGTGTTTCCAGTACGTGTTTGGTACGTTTTTGCACGTACCGGAGACACGGAGACCAATGTTACTCTATGGAGGATGGCACACAAGGTATCTCAGGGAGACGACGGACACGATTAATCTAGGATTTAGTGGCAGCTATGGGCCACCATTAACTCCTTATTACCCCGATTTCCAAAGCACCAGGGCCAATCGGGAAGAGCCGGGTAGAGTCCCAGAACAGTCACATCTAATTGATGCGGCCATTCTGGGCGGCTGCTGGCTGATATTCTTAGGCTGGGGGGCTCCCCATAACGTGGAGCTCCCCATCCTGAGAATACCAGCCTTCAGCTGTGTGACTTTACCTTGGCTGGTATCAAAATGGGGTGGGACCGCACGTCGTTTTTTTTTTAATTATTTATTTTTTTTAACTGCACAGTATAGTCCCGCCCCCCCGGTAGCTGTGATTGGTTGCAGTGAGACAGCTGTCAATCAGCATGGGGGCGTGTCTAACTGCAACCAATCATAGGCGCCGGTGGGCGGGGAAAGCAGGCAATACGAGATTGTTTAATGAGCGACCGGCTTTTTCAAAAGAGGAAAAGCCGCCGGAGTTTAGAGAACAGCCGTGCAGCGCCGCGCCGGTGATCGGGGATCGGTAAATATGAGAGAGGGGGGAGACTGACCGACAGACAGCGAGAGAGGGACAGACAAGACAGAGAGAGACCGACAGACAGACAAAGAGACCGACTGACGGACTGAGGGAGATTGACTGACATAGACAGGAAAAGAAAGAATGACTGACATCGCTAGAAAAAAGCACAAAACGTACACGGAGCATACAGAGATGCATCCGTGTCACATATTGTGCGCACATAACCATTGACTTTCATGGTGTCCGCGTGTGCGTGTTCCGTGCAGAAAACGGACATGCTTCCGTGCAAAACGGAAACACATACGGATCACGGACACACGGACATTATGAAATAAAGCACATGTGACCTCAAACATAGATTAACATTGGTGCATGTTTGGCCGTGTCTCCGGTACATACGGAAACGGACAAAACACGCACGTGTTTCACGGACGTGTGAAGGGGGCCGTAAGCAGAGAGTTTACAGTAGGTGGATCTCATGCCCCCGCCCCCAACTTAGGAACAAAAGGCTGGCAGGGGAGGAATTAAACCTGCAAATGGGACAATGTACACATAAGGAATACAGAATGGTCAGTGAACCACGCCCAAACATTAACCCACACAAAATGGTATACAATCCACAATATTCCACCATCACAACCTCTCCATCCTTCTGAATAAGTGACTATGCCATGAGGTCTAAACAGACCTCTGGCCATCTCACTTAAGTCCACGTTACTCAGCTGTGGATAGTCTATGGTTCTTCTTGCCGGGACAGTCCATCAGCATTCTGGTGTTGACTTCCACGTTTGTATTGGATGGAGAAGCTGTAGGGTTGTAAGGACAAGCTCCACCACAGTAATCGTCCATTGTCCCCTGACATGCGGTTCAGCCATGTGAGGGGGTTGGGGTCTGTCAGAATTGTAAAGTCTCTGCCATACAAGTAAGGTTGCAGTTTTTTCAGTGCCCATACAATGGCAAGGCACTCCTTTTCGATAGTGGCATAGGCAACCTCTCGATCCAGTAGTTTTCGACTGACAAATGCGACAGGGTGTTCTTCCCCGGCGGCGTACACGTGGTTAAGAACTGCCCCAATCCTGAATGTGGACGCATCTGTCTGCACGAGGAACCTGCACTTATAGTCCGGGGCGGTTAAGACAGGAGCAGTGATAAGGGCAGTCTTCAATGCTAAGAAGGCCTCCTCGCATGCAGTGGTCCATGTAACATTCCTAAGCATGTTCTTGTGGGTCAGGTCAATTAGGGGCTTAGCCAAGGTGCTGAAATTAGGAACAAATTTTCTATAGTAACCGCAGTCCCCAAAAAAGCAAGTACTTGCTTCTTAGTCTGGGGTCTACACCAGTTACTAATGGCTTCGACCTTGGCGGGCTTAGGCCTTAGGGTCCCTCCCCCTACTCTGTGCCTGAGGTACTGCACCTCAGCCATCTCTAGCTGACATTTATCAGTGTGAATGGTTAGTCCTGCAGTCAAGATACGGTCCAGTACTATGCCCAAATGTTTAAGATGGTCCTCCCAGGTTGTTCTGAAAATGGCAATGTCGTCCAGATAAGCACAGGAAAAGTCCTGACATTGTTCCAACAGTCGATCCACTAGTCTCTGGAAGGTAGCGGGGGCATTTTTCATCCCAAAGGGCATTCCCAGGAACTCAAATAGTCCAAAGGGAGTAATGAAGGCAGAGCGCTCCCAATCGTCCTCCGTTAGGGGTATCTGCCAGTACCGCTTACTCAAGTCTAGCGTGGTTACAAATTGGGCACTAGCTAGACGATCCAATAGATCATCACTCCTGGGCATGGGGTAAGCATCACTCTTTGTGGCACTGTTTAATCTCTGGTAATCCACACAATCGTGTCGTACCATCCTTTTTGGGGACCAGAACAACAGGAGAGGCCCAGGGGCAGTGAGATGGCTGAATAATCCCCAGTTGTTTCATCTCCTCCAGTTCAGTCTTTATCATGCCTTGAACAGCCTCTTGGACCCAGTAGGCTGCCTGCTGGATGGGGCGTTGTCCGGAGGTTTCCACATGGTGGTTGGTGAGAGTAGTCCGCTCCGGCTTTGAGGAGAAAGTAGAAGCACTTCTTCTTAGTACAGAGATAATATTGTCTTTTTGTATATTAGCGAAGTGTGAGTCCAAGGGCACCTGTTCCAGGGATCCTACCACTTGGGCGACCTGAAGAAGATCTGGGAGATACTCGTCTTCGGAGTTATCACTAGGGGGGGGTAGCAGATGGCCAGCACAGGCAGAGATCGGTCATGTTATTCTTTCAGCATATTGATGGGGACAGTCTTTTGTTGTCGACCACTAGGGTCCAGGGCAATGATGTAGTTAGTGTCATTGACTTTCTTGACAACCTGATAAGGGCCTTCCCACGTTGCTTGAAGCTTGTTGGCAGGGGAAGCAATAATCATGAGCACCTGTTGTCCTTCTATAAATTCCTGGGTCCTGGCTTTACGGTCATACCAGGACTTTTGTCTGGACTGGGCCGTTTGCTGGTGTTCTTTAGCCAAGGTAGCTAACTGGGTGAGACGATCTTGGAACTCCAGGACATAGGAAGGACAGGCACTCTGGTGTCTGAGACATCTCCCTCCCAGTGTTCCTTTAGTAGAGCGTGAGGACCACGGACCTTCCGTCCAAACAGTAGTTCAAAGGGTGAGAACCCTGTAGACTCCTGGGGAACCTCTTGATATGCAAAGAGGAGATGCGGCAGGTATTTTTCCCAGTCCTTTTGAATGTCAGCAAAAGCCCACAGCATATATTTGAGGGTTCCATTAAAGCATTCACATAGTCCGTTGGTCTGCGGGTGGTATGGAGTGGTGCAAAAGGCTCGAACTCCACAGGTATGCCAGAGGGACTGAACCAGGTCTGACCTAAACTTGATCTTGACCTTGATCAGATTATATTTCACTGGGAACCCTACCCGGGTAAAGATGGTAACAAGAGCCTTGGCTACCTTTATGGCTGTAATACTGGACAGGGCCAAGGCTTCAGGATACCGAGTGGCATAGTCTACCACTGTCAGGATGTATTTTTTTTCCTGACCGGCTGGGGTGGGCCAGAGATTCTATGATGTCAACAGCTACATGATGAAATGATTCTTCAATTATGGGCAGGGGTTGCAGAGGTACCTTGTGTCGGGCTCCGGGATGCCGAATTCGCTGGCACACATCGCAGGTGCGGCAATAATGGGCTACCGACTGCGAAATGCCAGGCCAGTAAAAACTTTGGGCGAGTTTCTTTTCAGTCCTTTTTCTCCCTTGGTGCCCAGCCAAGGGGATGTCATGGGCCAGTTGGAGTAGCTGTGCCCTGTACTTCTGGGGAACAATGAGTTGCTTGGTAACCATGTCAGGGATGCCCATGCCACTGGTCTTCGTGACATGATAATACAATCCCTGTTCTCGGGTGAAGCAGTCTCCATTATGTCCAACATGCCCAGTCTCTACCCTTAACTTAAGGGCTGCCAAGGTACTGTCACCTTCTGTTTCTCTTCTAAACTCCTCTCTACCCCAAGTCTCTCCCAATGTAGTTGCAGGGGACAGATTGCTTACCGACTCTGATGGGGGTTGTGGTAGCTGCTCCCCGGTGAAGTCCTGATGTTGTCGTGCTTTCATTTCTTGTAGTTGGGTGACGGCTCCCACAAACTGGCACCGTAACTCTCCAATGTCATTTCCCAGGAGGATATCGACAGGCAGTCCTCCCATAACTCCAATCCAGCACAGTTTTTCTCCATGACCATAATCCAAATGCACAGAAGCTCGCGATATATATTTGCGAGTCCCTCCAGCCAGGACAATGGGGACCCAAGGGCCCTGGTGAATTGCCTCTGGACGAAATACACGAGGGTCAGCGATAGTCAGGAAGTCCCTGTATCTCTAAATCCAGACACTTTGTATCCATCGATTAAAACATCCTGCAGGTGACGTTGCCGTTGATCAGAGTAGCTTGGGGACAAAGGCAGCAGGCCGTAAACTCCAGAAGGTATTTCTATTGTGCAGGGGTTGTCAGTCCACTCCGGTGGAGTTTGTGATTGCTCTTCCTCAGTCGGAATGGAGTGAACAAGATGCAGCAGACGAGATGGAGGTGCGTGCGGCTCCCTCCGAGTCCTTGTGAGACAACTGTATTGCAGGTACCCATGTTGCCCACACCGATAACATCTCCTCCCTGTGATTCCCACTGGACGTGGTCGGAGCTGTTGGGGCCAAGGATTGTGAGCTGTGGTTGTCATCGGTCTGTTGTTGGGTGAAGGGGCAGGTATAACTGGAGAGGGCAGGGATGTAAGAGCACACTGTGGCTTATTGTCCAGAAGCCCCCTCCATTGCGGTCAGCTAGTAAGGGCCCCATCAGCCAGGGCTGCAGCTCTATCCAAGGAGCATGGCGTGCGCTCTCTAACCCATTCCCGTATTTTGGAGGGACACTTGTAAAGAAATTGTTCTATGAGAAATACCCGTATAACGTTGTTGAGGAGAGCCATAAGATGAAATACTTAATTAACCTTTTGACAAGGGATTGTGGGAAATATATCGATTTGCCTTACATAATTCAGGTTTCAGATCATATACATGACACAGATATAAAGATGGCCACCATTTCCTGTTATCCACACCTTGCTTGGAATGTAAGGAATGTCCAGATGAAAGAAGACCACCATATAAGGGAAGATCCCTGGTCAAGATAGAAGACATCCCAGACCAAACCATCAGCATGGATGCACCAGATGACGTCCCTCCCATCGTCATGGTTTCATCCACCGGAGTCAGACCTGCCCATCAACAGCAACACGGATCTCCCCATTCGCTAGCCCATGAACTGTCCCACTAAATGGGCATATCTGAACTTGTGTACGCCCCTAGCCTATATCAAGAGGATGCATGAGTCTCCTCTGTCTGTTTTGGTGCCATTTTCTACTGTGACCAAGAAGAGACTTCATATCCGACTGTGTCTGGTGTGGATTCTTTTATGCATGCACTTTGCCCATATCAATTCGGCCAGGCAGTAGGCAACTAGTGATCTCTGGTTAAGAGTTCACCTTAACATTATTGGCGCCCAACGTGGGGCCAATAGACGGAGACACCTGAAATCCTGATGAACCGGCAACTGGAATGGCATGACGTGCTGGACACCCCAGGAAACTGATCACTTCCTAACGAGAGTATGGTAAGTCTGCTGATTTTTCATAATCTGTAGTCTTCCCGTGATCTCGGTGGGGTGTGTGGCACTGATTGCCTGACTGTGTCCGGTTTGTTGGGGTATCTGTTGACGGGCAGATGGGTCTCACGGCTATTGGCCATATTAATCTCGGAAGAACCGTCACATATTCAGTTGCCTGCTGTCTGTTGTGTGCATTTGTGAAGAGGGGAAATTAAGAGAGCATGTGGGTTTGTGAGTTCTGTTAGTTGTCGCCTGTGATATGGTTTGTGGTTTTGTGGTTCTAGTGGAAACTTAAGTAGTTAATACGGTTTGGTACAAGACCTAGAGATATAGGGCAGGTTTTAATTGGTCAGGTTAGGCACGTGTTTTTCACGGGCTCTCAAATTTGTTGATATGGTAAAGGATATTGTCTGTGGTATAGTATACGGTTGTCGCCTGTGGTACAGTTTATGGCTCTGTGAGGAAATACGTGGGACTGCTGATACGTGGTAATCTTGGGGCCTAGCGCAGTGTAGCGTGGAATGGCTGGTACGGATACCATTGGGGCATAGCGTTTAAGTTGCGCATTGTGGCTGGTATGTGGTAGTCTTGGGGCCTAACGCTGGACGTGAAATGGCTGGTACGGATACCATTGGGGCTTAGCGCAAGCTTGGGTGATATAATTGGTATGAGGTGTCTTGGGGTCTAGAAAAAGCGCTGGACGTGAATCGGCTGGTTCGGGCACCTTGTAGCCAGGGGTGACACCATTGGTGTCTTTATGAATTACGGACCATGTAGAAACTGGGCAGGGACACCGTGATGAGGCGCCTGCTGCAGACTTAACAAAAACTTTACTTAGTGTTCAAGTTGTGTGTCAGTTGTGAGTCATCTACTCCTGTGTTTGTTTGTTGGTTTTGTTGATATTATTTATCTTGAGAGAAAGATGGAGAAATTGATGAAGTTGTGTGTAGTTGTGGTCGGAAAAAATCCGGATGAGTGGAATGTGTTGAGATGTGAGGACTCTAGGCTGCAATCCTGTGATAAACCATGTGCTAGTCATGGAGGCAGACATTTTAGGTAAGATTTTAAAATGGTGGACAAAGCACATGGCTACAGCATGATTGAGACAAAGAAAGCAAAGTGAGTCAGGGGTTTGTGTGAAGACCATGTGCTCTGTAAATGTTTGAGCAATGGATTGGATGGAGTACTATATACTTAGACAGAAACATAAGTGTTTTTATCTATAATTAGACTTAGATCTAGGACATATGTGTGTGTGTGTATAAATATATATATATGTATAAGTACAGACTATAGAAAATGGGGAGACAGAGTTTGAGCAGATGTGAGGTCAATTTTCCCTTTTCTCTGCCACATGTTCCTACAGATTTTAAAATGGTGGATGAAGCACATGGCTGAGGCATGACTGAGACAAAGACAGAGAGTGAGTGGGGGATGTGCAATGGTGTGTATGTATAAAATCCAGACTATAGAATATAGGGGAAAAAAAAAAAAAAAAAGTTTAACGTGCTATGGGGCCATTTTCTACAGGCCTCAGTGGAGCTGACAAAACTGCAGCCACTGAATAACATGAAGTGTTAGTAAATGTTTATAGCACTAAAAGATGGAACATTGAATGATTGGGAAGTTGTGGAAGACACTTAATATAGATCCAGTGTGCAGGTTGGATTGAATCAGGACAGTCACAAGGAGGAATATCTTATTAATTAGTAAGCAATAAAATTAGAAAAAAACCTTTAAATAACGTACCTTTGCAGTAGAGGTCATGATAAAGAAGTAAATAATAAATATTTCCGTTATGGATCTGATAGATTTATCCTGAGAGTTGCATGTTTTAAAAAATAAAAATAAACAAATAAATCAACAGTAAAATAAAAATAAACAAATAAATCAACAGAAGAAGGGAAATGTGACTAGTCTCCTGCAGCTGAGGAAGCCTCTTTCCATCTGGTTTTGGGGGGAGGAGCAATCTTAAAAACTTGTGGAACAGGGTTTTTTTGTCTCTCTTTGGAATGTATTGTGAGAGCAGCCCAAAAGAAAAAAAAAAAAAAATAGGGGCTTCCTGCATTTAATTCATTGCAAATTATATTGGAAAAAGGTCATTGACAGTAGTTTTATTTTACTAATTTTATCCCAAAGAAATAAAAGTCAACTGTGGATATGTTTAGATTCATTGATAGCTTTTCAAGCATAGAGGTCTGTTAGATAATTTTTCTATGGCAAATCAACATTTTGTTTTCCCACATGGCCAGTTTATTTGTTCTAGATTCTTTTATCCCTTCAAGTTATAGGACAGTATCACAAAGATGCTGATAATCTCCTCAATGTTTCAAATATGAACGCCTCTACATCCAATATCCATAGGTTGTGCTACGTTATAATTATAGTTAATAATAATAATAATAATAATAATAATAATCATTTATTAATAATTACAATAATTTGATTTAAGGAATGTGGATTATTTATGGAATTCTGTGTTTTATATTTAATGTATTGAATAATCTGCTTTCTTTTTATAGAAAGAATGATTGCAGTGCAGATTTCTGTGGTCCAAGCAAAGGTTATAAAAGCCATTGAAAGGGTTTTCCATTATTAAGTTACAGATAAAAACAATATTTCTGGTGTTCCCGATTAGGTACAATCTATACAATGTGACTTTTCTGCCTAAATGTAGAGCTCTGGGGCCACACACTTTTTGAATCTAATTATGTTTTGGATAATAGATTCAAAAAGGGGGGGAAAGATGATGTGGAAAGTCACGCATTATTTAAGGTTTTAATTTGTTCATCGATTGGGTTTTTCTATTAAGTTGTCATTATATTTTTATCTGTAAGGAGGATACAGCAGACATACATATATCTCATGATTGCTCTGATGTAACAAGAATTGTCAGGTTTTGAACATGTCTCAGATGAGCCCATTGCTAATGCAGATTTTGAGTTTTTCCGTAGATGGATCCAGATACCAAGATGCTGGTTGATTCTGCACTGGATATGCTGAGGTTACACAACATGAGGTAATAAAAATCAAACCACTCCCATAGGAGAACGAGTTGAAGATTTGCGATCACTGTGGTTTGTAGAGCGGAAAGGGGTAAGATAGTCAAAATGTGGATATAGGCAGCAGCCGGAGGAGATGCTCGCACAGGTGCACAACAAAGAATCAGTGAATGGGCCTAGAGTTGAGAGTCCTTATACAAAGCAGACCAGTACCTCGGTGGCTCCTGTCACGTCGTCCGTGACATTGGTCACTCCTTGTGTTCTTAAATCCTTACAGGAACAAGCGATTCAGCAAGGAACGGAGTGTGAGACACAGGGACCCAGTGACTGAGGAAGGTCTGTGGATAAAGGGCGGTAAGCTTTCTCTGCCGTGAGCGTTATACTCAATAATGGCCCAGGTAACCCATGTGACAAAGGTGTTGGGATGGACAAGATATGGGCGGCACCACTGCCCAGTACCCAGGTGGCCAGACACATCCAGTCTAGTAAGACGTGTGCCTATTAAGGTAGAAAAAAACTGTAAAGACCTCGTAGAAACACCCCCCTCATCCGCTCTACTGCTCCGGTGATTGCAGATTAGTCATATACATCTACCATGAGTAGGTTTATATGAGTTTTATGCGTGTTGTGTGAGTTTCTTTTCAGGCAGTGAAACATATCCAGTGTGGAAAACATTACTGCTGAAAAACTCATGGTGCTGGTGGTATGTAAAGATGGAGTTCCTAAAAAGTGGTAAAAAGTACATATTCTATAGCACAGGTCATTATAAAGATCTTACAGTACCTGGGGATGCCCCTGATGAACCCATCTGCCATTGTGAAGAGGGGAGAAATTCGTTGCGCTTCTTTCAAGCTAAATGTCTGACAAATATGCGTTTATTTTATTAGCCTGAGTGTGAATTGGACAGCGGAGGGTCTGTGATTGGACGAGATCTCCTCATGACTTTACCTGGGCTTATTATTATTATTATTATTATTATTATATTGATACAGTGGGTACATGTTATACATGTGAGATATTTAATTTCTTTTAGGATTTGGTCCTTCAATTTTGCTGTATCATATTGATTTAAGCTACCAAACAGCTATGTAAATATAGAGTGTGAATATTTAATCTTTGGGAATGAATTGGATATATATATAATTGCATATTGACGCCTCTTTATCCCCTGTATCTCACGGTTTCTATATTCCCTCACTGACATTAGCAGCACGTATTAGCTTAGCAGTGTAGGGATAGGGAGGGTGAGCCATCGGTGAGCGGGGGCACCAATTCGCCTTACAGGGTTGCCGACCTCCGCTGCGAGGTAGGGAGAGTTTAGGGCTATTGCCCCAATCCCTGCCCCCTCCTGTATTGGAATATCTTATTGTGTCTATAGTCACATGGGTGTATGTTGTTTAGAATTTTAATGATTATAACATAAACATGTAACGATCCACAAGATAATGGTGAACGCTGCAAATCATGTAACAAATTTTCCTTTTTTCTTAATAATTAGATCTTTATATAAGATATTTTTGGTTTAGTACCTACAATGTGATTATATTTCTTAGATACTTTAGATACAGTGTGATATCCTGACTAGTGATGTACGAGCCTTATACAACTGCCTATATAGTGTGTTACATGTGTATCCTCCAATTCCAGATCCTAAATCAGTGTCAGGAGCACGTGGTCTCCAGCCAGGAGACTGGGTGATCCTAAAAAGACAAGTCAGAATGAGCCATGAGTCAGAATCAGATGGGCCGATACTGCTTTTCCCAACCACAGCGACTTCCATGAAGCTTGAGGGAAAATCCATCTGGAGACAGCAGCCGCTGTAAAGAGTCCATCGTACCAGCAGAATGGGGGTCGCAACACACATAGTGCTGGACTATCTCACATAGAACCTTATGGAGAATTTCTAGATTGGGGAAGATACATGGGAAATAACCATAAGGGAACAATGGGTACAGGAACATTACGCAAATAAGGGCTCATGGTGGGAAAAACATTATCTGACCTGAACCATTCAATTATTTTAAGGGTTTAAGTGACTTAAGGATAACATACACTTATAGGTAACTGGTATTGTTTTATTTGTTGGTATTTGAAGCCGTAAAAGTGCTACTCTGTGTTACTGAAGGTAATCGGATCCATGTGTAAGGGAAATCTTGTTAAAGGCCTCCTGGTGGTAGATTATAGACCCGAGACAAGAAGAGATCCATTAGAGTTGTGATACAATCAGGTGTATTCGGGTAGAAAAGTCTCGAACACGCGGACAGCACTCGGATATTGACTGAGAATCAGCCTTTCAGAAACAGTAATGCTAAAAGCTGCAGCATAACAGTAAGAAGCTTATTCTTACAATTGCCTTACTCTTTCTAATCGATTAATCTCAAATTCTGAGTAAGCTCTTCAGCATTAAATAAATCTGTTCTAGTTACCTGTGCCTCTGTGAACTGTGTGTGCGGGATGTGATCAACTCTCTGATCAGCAGTCTGTACCAGCGGGGGGCAAAGGCTTAGCATTGCTTGTATAGCAGATAGAAAAATGAAAAAAGGTTGCAGTTAAAGCATTAGAGCTGATGTGTTAGAGGACCATGGTAGGGTCAGAAGGTTAATAAAGTATTTAGGGGGGACTGTTGAGGAGAGCCATAAGATGAAATACTTAATTAACCTTTTGACAAGGGATTGTGGGAAATATATCGATTTGCCTTACATAATTCAGGTTTCAGATCATATACATGACACAGATATAAAGATGGCCACCATTTCCTGTTATCCACACCTTGCTTGGAATGCAAGGAATGTCCAGATGAAAGAAGACCACCATATAAGGGAAGATCCCTGGTCAAGATAGAAGACATCCCAGACCAAACCATCAGCATGGATGCACCAGATGACGTCCCTCCCATCGTCATGGTTTCATCCACTGGAGTCAGACCTGCCCATCAACAGCAACACGGATCTCCCCATTCGCTAGCCCATGAACTGTCCCACTAAATGGGCATATCTGAACTTGTGTACGCCCCTAGCCTATATGAAGAGGATGCATAAGTCTCCTCTGTCTGTTTTGGTGCCATTTTCTACTGTGACCAAGAAGAGACTTCATATCCGACTGTGTCTGGTGTGGATTCTTTTATGCATGCACTTGGCCCATATCAATTCGGCCAGGCAGTAGGCCACTAGTGATCTCTGGTTAAGGGTTCACCTTAACAACGTCTTCCACAGTGAAGGCGTCTTCCGCTTCCAGCCATCTCCGACATGCCTGGGATATCTTATGGGCATACATCCTAAACGATCCCCCCGTGGTGCATGGGAAGTCTCGGAACTGTGCCCTATGTGAGTCTGGGGTTATGGCATGGTAATCAAGGATAGTCCTTTTTTCAATGTTATAATCTCGGTTCTGCTGTGAGTCAATGGTGCGATAAGCCTCTGCCAGGCTTCTGTTCAGGAGTCCCACTAACAAATGCATCCAGCCAGAGTGGGGAACCTCCATCATGACACACTGCTGCTCACATTCCTTGAAGAACCCTTCCACATCTCCGGAAGCCTCATCAAATGGCTTGAAGTCCGCCCGGGTGATCCGTACAGGCTCGCGGATCACTAGGTTTACACTCCAACTCACATTACTCCCTCTGTCGGACTCCGTTGCTTCTTGTCTCCTCTGTGCTCGGATAGCAGCCTGCTCCTTATATTCCTGAGATACAACGGGGCCAAGAGCTCCCATCTCTTCTTCAAACCACACCACCCACTGGCTTTTTGGGGCAGGGATCCCTGTCCCCAGTGCTTGTCCGTCAGACATCTGGGAGGAGGTGGACTGGCTCTCACCCACAAGTAGATCAATTAAGGCTTCTTTACTCAGTCCCTGGTAGCTCAGGGCCACATCTCCGGCTTTCTCATGTAGACTGGATACGGTAAAGTCTCTGTCCTCACTCGGTGGGTGGATCTCCATTGGACTGTCCTCTGTTGATCCCACCGCTGCCACCAGTTGTCACGTCCTTCTCCCATATCACACAATCAACAGAGCGAGCGATGGCTGTTCAATCCAATAAGCATTTATTCCAAGCAAATCAAATGGTTCATAACATAATCCATAAAACACAGGGAAAAATTAGTCCAATAATAGCATAAATGTCCCAGGGATCAGTCACAATCCTCCAGCAGTCCTTTTCCAGGCAAATGGGGTTTTCTCACAGTCTCTCTGGCATGCTGGCTGCAGCCTCAGCTATTCCCTCCCAAAGGATCAATCTTCTTTCTTCAAGTTCCCAACAGACTTACCCAATCTCCCAGGTAAGCAGAGAGTTTACAGTAGGTGGATCTCACGCCCCCTCCCCTGACTTAGGAACAAAAGGCTGGTAGGGGAGGGATTAAACCTGCAAATGGGACAATGTACACAGAAGCAGTACAAATAAGACAGTGAACCACGCCCAAACATGAACCCACACAAAATGGTATACAATCCACAATATTCCACCATCACACCGTCCATGTTACAAATCCCCAACCGGCAAACTAAATGCAAAGAACCTCACATGGGTGAGTCTGAAAAGCTGTTATTATTATTATTATTATTTATTATTATAGCGCCATTTATTCCATGGCGCTTTACAAGTGAAAGAGGGTATACGTACAACAATCATTAACAGTACAAGACAGACTGGTATAGGAGGAGAGAGGACCCTGCCCACGAGGGCTCACAGTCTACAGGGAATGGGTGATGGTACAATAGGTGAGGACAGAGCTGGTTGCGCAGTGGTCTACTGGGCTGAGGGCTATTGTAGGTTGTAGGCTTGTTGGAAGAGGTGGGTCTTGAGGTTCCTCTTGAAGCTTTCCACGGTAGGGGAGAGTCTGATGTGCTGTTCACACATTCTATCCCATGTGTATCAGAGATCTACTCCAAAGATTCTTATTCCCAAGAGCAGAAAAGCATCTGGACCAATGTCCAAAATTTTTGTCAGTTGGATCCTGGCTCGAACGAAGTACGGTCCGAAAAGGATCCCCACCCTCGTCAACTGATATTTACCTGCCAGGTTAAAGATGATGACGATGAGACTCAAATACATGAGGTGCAAACGTACTGTTATGTGATGTCAGATCAGGAAAAGTAGGAGTGAGACAACATAGAGCAGCATGACAACTAAGTTGTAGATTCCACTTGGTGTGAACCCAGAGGCATGCAGCTGTGCAGTTCAGTAGATGACGAGGAAGCTTGGTAGGTTACGTTACTAATTTTCATACATGTGGTGATTCAACCATGTAAAGCACTTCATCCTCAACCACAACTCTGGGTGTGGCCAGCAGTGGTCACGGGTTGTTAGTTCGCAGGAAGGGTTGCATAGACTGGGCATTTTTGAGAGGGCAACATTTTCACTATCTCCCAACATTTTCAATGACGTGTCAGTAGAGGCAAACATTTTAAAAAATTGAGTACTGCACTAAAATGCAGACTACCGGGCCTACCTAATCATTAGCTGCCAAATCAATGGCATCTGCTGCTTCTTCCTCCTCCTGCGTCATCATCAAAACTATTCTATCGCAGGTCTCCAACTGCATAACCTCCACTTGTTTACCCACTACAGTAGGTGTTAGTGAGAGTCCATCAGGTGTTACGGAAATGACCCTGCCTGGTTTTTTCAGACTCATATGGGACACCAAGGCCACATCCTGTGTGTTGAATGGACAATACTTCCCTGGTGTGAAAACAGACTGTGGGGAAATGGGGAGGCGGAAATTGATGCCTCTTTCTTGCTGTCCTGCTGTCTGGCTGAAAGGTTTTTAAATATCAAGACTCCAATATGCATCTCCAATTTGTGTCTTGCCTGTACTGCCAGGGTTCTGTGAGCAAGAGGCCTATGCCTGTCACTCATTCATCTCCTGACTTTTTAAATTAAAATGATAGCCCATGTCCTATGTGTGGCATGGACCATACTTTCCTGATATACAAACAGACTAGGGAGAAATGGGGAATTCATGCCACTGTCACGCTGTCTACCTTAAAGGTTTTTAAATATCATGACTGTGTGACACCCTGGACCCCAGGGGTCACAGGTAACAGCACCCACCACACCACACATACACCCCCATCCCTTGTGAGGACACACCTGTCACCCGAAAGGGAGACCTGATGCCTCTCTCAGGGCCAGTAGGGCACACCAGGTGGGAGGAGTCAGGCGGAAAGGCACGCCCACCGAGGAGACTACTGCCCTGAGGCAGGAAATACAAACAGTGAGTTGGTAGTTAGGAGTGGTAGTGAGTAGTTAGTTGGTAGGGAGTAGAGAGTGGAGCTTGGAGAGTGACAGGAGGAGGAAGGAGAAAAGCTGTCAGGGACCCGGGTTGGAGCCTGGGATCCCCGAAACGTCAGGCAGGTAGACGGTGGTGGCCGCCTGCAGGAGTACCGGTTTAGCGATCGGCGGAACCGTAGGGACCAGGCCAGGGTTGGAGCCCGCCGGCACTGAACCAGGGAGTCAACAGCTAATCAGAGCACCAGTAACCGGGTACGCAGACCCCATCCTAGCTTAGAAGCCACTAAGTTTAGGCAAATTCACTGATTGAAGTCTGGACTTCTCGGGTTCAAAAGAAAGAAAGAAGGCAACTACCCACCGATACCGGGTGAGAGCCACCGCCAAGGGCCAAGCATCCGATGGGCCAGCGCCTGCGGGCAACCGAGGGCTCTTCCAGCAGCTGAATGCCGGAAAGCGGGCTACCACTGCCCAGGCAGGAGAGCCAAAAGTCAAAACAAGAGGTGCAAAGGAAAGGGGCCACCATCAGCCTCACAAGGGACACAAGCAGCCAGCTGCAGGACCAGACCATACCCGAACTTTGGTTTACCAGTGATTCTGAGTGTGAATTAATAGTGCCATCCGGGCACGACATCGCACCGCAGCACGGCACCTTGCACCCCGACATCATCGCCCGTCCCACCGGGCCCCGGGACACACCGCCCCTACCCACGGAGGGGCTAACATCCAGGCTGCGCCCTCAACACCAATCCGGGAGCCCCCTTCACTCCCGCCGCAGCGGTGGTGCATCTCGTCACCATGACCTGTGGGTGGTTCTCATGACCCGTCCAACGACAATGCGGCCCCCGGCTGCGAACCTCGTCCCACACCACCACCCCACTGCCTCCCCTTAACAGAGCGACATGGCCTCCGGTCCGGAGGCGCTCGATTCACCGACTACCCGAGCCCGGACCGCGAGAGGCTCGGCCCGGCAAGGGAGCAGCCGAGCCCTCTCAGGGCGGTACAACTACAATATGGACCTCGAAGTTTTGTAATGTATTCATGCATTTGATATTTAAAATTAAAATTATATATATATATATATATATACACAGTATATATATGGACCAAACTGTATTTATTAATCACCTTTTTGGAAGACAGCTTATAGTTCATAATATACTAATATCCATTGCAACACAATCTGCAAATGTCATTAAAAAAAGGATAGCAAAATCATGTAAACTAAGCAGGGTTGGAACATTTCCAAGTACTGTAGAAGAGATTAGAGATATTTCAGAACAGTTTGTTGTGCAGCTTTAATAATATCTTTATTTCTAAAACTATAGATTATGGGGTTAACCAGTGGAGTAAATACAGTGTAAAGAATTGATGAGATTTTATTAATATCTGGTTGTCCTTTAGTTGGAAAAATATAAACACTGAACAGAGTCAGGTAAAATATGGAGACCACAGTGAGGTGGGAGCTGCAGGTGGAGAAGGCTTTCTGTCTACTGATATCAGACTGAATCTTTAAGACCGCACGGGCAATGTTACCATAAGAAAGAACAATTATCATGCTGGGAATTATCACAAAAGGAATGCTTACTAAACGCATTAATAGGTTTATAGGAAATGGATCAGAACAGGAAATATCCTGCAGTGGCAGAAGATCACAGAAGAAATGGTCAATGATATTTGGTCCACAGAACTTTAGCCTTGATGCTGTCAATGTATAGATAATTGTCATAGAAAAACTGGCCAACCAAGAAGTGACTACTAATCGCAAGTAATATCCACTGGTCATAATAGTGGTGTAACGAAGGGGGTTACAGATGGCCACATATCTGTCATAGGACATCACTGTGAGAAGAAGACATTCAAATAATTCTGTAATGCAAAAGAAAAAAAATTGAGTCAGGCAGCCGATGTAAGTAATGGTTCCCCCATTATTCAGTAGAAGGTAGAGTGTGTATGGGACAATGTCTGTTGGTAGAAAGATGTCACTGATGGACAGTTGTGAGATGAAGAAGTACATCGGAGTGTGGAGGTTCTTGCAGGTGGACACCAGGGTGATGATCAGAAGATGCCCACATATCGTGAACCAAAATACTACAAGAAGCAGACAGAAGAGTGATACTCTTAGTTGTAAGCTGACTTGAAAACCCAAAAGTACAAACTGTATGGCATCAGTAAGATTTGTATGCTACATTGAAAAACAAAAAGAAAAAAAAAGGATATATCAATTTCAGCAATGAAAGACTTTTGATTGTTGTTAATCAAGTATCTGTGAGACCCTAGAAGGAAATGCAATAGAGAGAAGGCCTATATCTTCCAAGAAAGCTTGGAGATATACAAGGGAAGCTAAAATATCAGACAACTGGTTTGCTACTTTTTTGGGTCCCAAGAATGTAAACACCTAAAGACTATTTCACATTAAAAAGGAATTGTTGAAAAGTAATTCCATAAAAAAAATATATAATATATACATTCATGGTCAAAAGTGTTGTTACTGTTAGTGTCAGCCTGCTTCTCGCTCTGTAGAGACGCTTGTATTAAAAATTAAATTCTCACTCTGTAGAGATGCTTGAAAATACTTTTATTAGAAATAACATTTAAAAAAAAATTAGAGACTCCATCTTTATTGTAAAAAAAACACTTAGTCCGACGTAGAGAAATGTTAGCTCTGTTTCATTGCTCTGTACAGACAAGCGTCTATTCAGAGCAAGAAGCAGGCTGACAGTGATAGTGAAAGTTCAATCGAGTCCTTGGCTAAGCCATGGACTTAGGTGAACCCTGACGTCACTGCGAACACAGTCGAAAAAAGCCGAAGACTGCTGAGTGATGAGCAGTGGAGTGAATACCGCAATTAATATTCGGACCCAGAAGCAGAAGCGAACAGAAGATAGTGGCTCTGCAGGACACATCGCTGGACCTGTAAGAATATAATGTTTTTTAATAATGTACTTTTTTTACAGCCCCTGGACCCAAACTGGACCCAAACTGTAACATGGGTTTCCCAGGAAAACCCGTGTTCAGGACCTTGTGCACAAACACTATGTGTTCGGTACAGATTTAGAACTTTACAGTTGGGATTCACCCATCCCTACTTGAGAACTAAAAACTGTTAAAAAATATTAACAATTTTAAGTCCATCTACATGAGTTCTTGATGTTCCTTTGTCGATTTTACAGTGCATGGCACTGTAGCTAATCTTCCTGGATGGGCTGTTGATGACAGAGAATAAATGATAAAAGGTTGTAACACAGGATAATCCGGATGGTGGATAAGCTGCCCCAATAAAGTTCCAAAGCATTTCAAGCTGTCCTGCAGCTCAATGGGCCATAGTGTCAGCGTGAACTATCCATCCACATCTAAATGGAATTAAATGCTATGGAGGAGACCCAGGAGCACCCCACTGCTTACACACAGACATAAAAAACTTGACTACAGTTTGCCAAACTTTATGTGAGTAACCAAAAATATTCTGGGAAAGTGTCCTGGGGACAGATGAGACCAAGATAGAGCTTTTTGGTAAAGCACCTTTACCGAGAACGGAATGAGGTCTGCAAAAGAGATAAAAATACACAGAACCTACTGTCATATATGGTGGGGGTTTAAAGATGTTTTGGGTAGTTTTGCTGCCTCTGGAACTTGGAGCCCTGACATTGTGCAAGGCATATGGAAATCTGAAGTTCTATTTCAAATTATGTAATCAAATATTAATTTTAGGGTGCAAACAAGATTGGCCGATTTTTGGAGTTTTGTGTGAAATTATGTCCAATTTGTATATTTTTCTCTGCTTTAATATGTTGTTCTATTATACACAAAGTGAGTAAACATGTGTATAACAAAACATGTATAACTGCAAGAATTTTCTGGGACAATTTCTAGGGTGAAAACAATGTTTGTCTTTCAGTCTCCATATCCCTCCATCCATTGCAGCTTTGAGTGTGAGACTACCATCATTTTATAGATAATCATCTTGGCTATCTCATATACAGTACACACCAAAGGTTTGGACACACCTTCTCATCTCTAGAACAACTATTAAGAGGAGACATTGTGCAGCAGGCCTTCATGGTAAAATAGCTGCTAGGAAACCGCTGCTAAGGACAGGCAACAAGCAGAAGAGACTTGTTTGGGATAAAGAACACAAGGAATGGACATTAGACCAGAGGAAATCTGTGCTTTGGTCTGATGAGTCCAAATTTGAGATCTTTGGATCCAACCACCGTGTCTTTGTAGAAAAGGTGAATGGATGGACTCTACATGCCTGGTTCCCACCATGAAGCATGGAGGAGGAGGTGTAATGGTGTGGGGGGGCTTTGCTGGTAACACTGCTGGGGATTTATTCAAAATTGAAGGCATACTGAACCAGCATGGCTACCATAGTATCTTGCAGCGGCATGCTATTCCATCTGGTTTGCGCTTATTTGGATCATCATTTATTTTTCATCAGGACAATGACCCCAAACACACCTCCAGGCTGTGTAAGGGCTATTTGACTAAGAAGGAGAGTTATGGGGTGCTACGCCAGATGCCCTGGCCTCCACAGTCACCAGACCTGAACCCAATCGAGATGGTGTGGGGTGAGCTGGACCGCAGAGTGAAGGCAAAAGGGCCAACAAGTGCTAAGCATTTCTGGGAACTCCTTCAAGACTGTTGGAAGACCATTTCCGGTGACTACCTCTTGAAGCTCATCAAGAGAATACCAAGAGTGTGCAAAGCAGTAATCAAAGCAAAAGGTGGCTACTTTGAAGAGCCTAGAATATAAGACATACAGTATTTTCAGTTGTTTCACCATTTTTTTAGGTATTTCATTCCACATGTTTTCATTCATAGTTTTGATGTCTTCAATGTGAATCTACAATTTTTAGAGTCATGAAAATAAAGAAAACTCTTTGAATGAGAAGGTGTGTCCAAACTTTTGGTCTGTACTGTATAAATTTGACTTTTAACTATTTAGCATATGATTAGTTATGCAGATTTTTGTCATGTCACTGCCAAGTTTCGTTTTTGCTCCCCAAAATCTAAATATAAGTTTTTAATATTTGGTTAGTATTTTGTAAATAAACCTTTGCCTTTCAGCACTGCCTGAAATCTTCTGGGCATGCTCTCGAGCAGGTTCAATCATATCTCACCAAAAATCTGATTCAAGGTTTCTTCTTCATGTTCCTAATGTTGGTGCATACTAGTGCTCACGTATGGATGTATAGAGCTTTTTCTTCATCTCTAGCCATAAGTATTAAATAAAGTTGAGGTTGGGGGATTGTGAGGCCAACCCAGCTCCTCTACTTCATAGTCATGGAACCTTTTCTTTGCCAATCTTGACACATGCTTTGGGTTGTTGTCCTGCTGGAACACTATGTTTTTCTATTAATACCCTTATTACTTGAGCGTACAAAGTAACTCATCTTGTGGGATACTCAAATATAGCTCAGCATTGAGACCATCATCGATCCTGGTCAAATTTCCAACACTCATGGCTGTAAAACCACCTCATATCACTAGGCTTCCTCCAATGAATATGACAGGTCTTTATATTTTTTATGGTATAATGTTAGCGTGCGCTCAGTCCAGGACATTGAGGTGCTGGTAGATGACATGCGCAATCCCAGTCATTAGGTACTGTATGAAAAGGTTCATCGCACACTCAAGTTGGAAATGTAAATACGTTCTTTAATGTATATACATCTGCTGGACTTAAACAAGTAGCAGGGAAAAATGTGACAAGAAGGGACGTTTAGACCCTCACTGGTCTTGTTCGCAGCGTCACTATGAGATGAAACAGAAATATACGTTTACCAAATGCCATATATACAAGAACACTATATACTGTAATATATACAATTTACAAAATTATGGACAGATTTTCATCGTTAAATTTGAAAATTGCAGCAACAAGCATATTCATGTTAATCAGGGAGAATGTTGAATCAAGGGACAATATCAATACACAAAATGTGGCTAAAACCAGAATGTAATGATTTAGAAATAATCTCAGGAGAAGCCCCAGTATGTACGTAGTAAATAAGGAGGACACTACAGTAGACCGGTGTTGGCTGATGTGCACCAAGTTGTAAGGGAGTATAATATCATGGTCATAGTTCTGCAGTGAGTATATGCTAAAGAGCAGTAGTATTGTCCCTGGACCCAACAATCTCCCTGATTAACAAAAATATATACATTAAAGCACATATTTACATCCCAAACTTGAGTATGTGGTGAACCATTTCTTGATAGGTTTGACCCTTTTTTCCCTTGTTTCTTCCGAAACCATTTGCACCCATCAGATCCTAGTCTATTGACTTTTCATTCATCTTGCTAAATCACCCGTTTCCAATCTTCTACTTTCCACTTTTTCTACTTCTTCACAAACTCGAGCAGATGCTTGTTATGATGATACTGAAGTTCAGGCGTCTTAAACTGTTAGACCTTGTGATGAGGCAAATTGTTGACTCCAATTTTTTGCCTGGATGTCCACCTCTTTGCTTTTGAATCGATGGGCGGGCTTAATTTCTTATTCTTCCAACTGGTATGGCCTCACATGATGGAGCTTGGTAAGTTTCTTGGTCTAGAGATGGATGATTCTGTTTATCTTTTCTTGGGAAATCTTCATGGCAGCTCCTCGAATCGAACCAGTCACCTTTCGCTTGGGAACCAACCTAACAAAACACTGAGCTATTATGGAATGTGAGAACAGATTGTCATTTATAGTATGAGAGAAGTATTTTTGTTCAAACGCCGGGAGCAAAACAGTAACAATGCAATGACATGACACTAATCTGCATAATTAATCATATGCTAATTTGTTTCAAGTTAAATTTATGAATCATATAGCAAAGATGATTGTCTATAAAATGAATTTAGTCTTATGCTTAAAGATGTACTGGATGAGGAGATAAGGAGCCTGAAAGACAAAAATTCAAAACATTGTTACCCTTTTGCTTTTCACTGTATATAGCGGATGTAATAAGTCTGAGCTTGCCTGTCTAAATTGCCGATTTTTTATTTTTGTCATGTAAAATATCCCTTCAAGAAATTTTATTTTAGGACTTGTCCACCTTTTACCTTACCTTTTCCTATCCAATAAAATTTCCTGTTCTGCCTATTAAAATCCTAATATAATTGGGGAAAAATCGTCAAAACAGAATTTTGCAATATGACTGAATTTTGTAAAATAAATCAACAGGAAATCAATTTATTTACAAGTGAATGATAAACAAGGCAGTTGCCCGACAAAGGAGCGTAACGCAATTTTTGGAATGTCCCCCCCACGAGGACTCAGGATAGGAAAAGGTTAATGTTGTTCATAGTCTGTACATTTCATTTGAAAATAAGACGAAATCCTTTTAAGTAAAAAATAAAGTGTTTGAATAAATATGCACGCTGTTAAACTAATACGTTGATGACGTACCCTTTGACTTTATAATCACTTTGTCTTTTTGGGTGGGATTCTTTCAGCATGGCACATCTAGAATTAAACAGGTCTGGGTAATTTCACTATTGTGCTAAATTTAAGCCACTTCTTGGTGATATCTTTACAGTGTCCATGGTATATTTAATGCTTTACAAAAAATGCTGTACCTTTCTCTTGACTGATAACTTTGAACAATGAGATCCCTTTGCTGTGTGGTCAGTAATTTATGGACATTGTTTTTTCGACGTAAATGTAACTAAGGAAATAACTATCTAAACTTTATACAGGGCTAATCAGAGTCCCTGTACATTATGGCAGTCATGCACTGACTATTATGTAGCAGATTAAATATGATTTAGCTAATTCTGAGCCCAACTACATCCCCACACATAAGAGGGGCCATTAATGGATGGCTATACAGCTGGATCAATAAATAGGTAAACAGGACACTCGTCGTGGATAAAGCTTAATGTTTATTACAACCTAAACAACCTAAACAATACATTAAAAAGAAAAAAAATAGTTTTGGGTCTCAAAATACAGCCAAATTTGGTTAGATTTGATAATTTGTTTTGCATATTTCATAGTATTAAAATATAGTTTTTTTAAATTTGATATGATCATCACTTCAATGACCAATGGTTTAAGAACAAAATGTTTCTGGGTAGCAGAGGGGAGAAGTTTTGGGAAATCCACATTTATGCTTTGGGCCTTTTTTGATTGTTTTCAGAACATATCGGGCTTTTTTAATGTTAAAAATTACAGTTGAACTTTTATATGTGATTGTCATGGTTCTCTGTGCAGAGCATCTCACAGACCCTTCTGAGTTCTCTGCTCCCGTCTGGCTCCTGACCCCTGACGACTCTGTTGTCTGAACCTTGTGTTCATACTTTCTCTCCTGGTTACCTGACCTCTGGCTTGTCTCCTGACCTCTCTCCTGTCTGCTCCCTGTGTCTCTCTGTGTCCTCTTGGTTCTGACCCCAGCCTGCTTGACTTCCCTCAGCCTCAGTTATCCCCAGTGCCACCTACGTTGGTGTGATATTGACTTAGTAGGTTGAATAAAAGTCATTTTCTTTCCTCATATCAAAATTGCTCAATTCAATTTATAAGAAATATTGTAGCCTCTCTAATCTGCCCAGAAAATGTCAGGAGAGGATGGAATTAGCAAGAAAGTTAATATTTCAGAAAAAAAAAAAACAACCTATGAAATTTTTTTTAATTTTTTTTTTAAGAACTCCTGATTCTTCTCTCTGAAACTGGACAAAAGAAGCAGGTAGATTTGTCTTGGTAAAGAATAATACATATGGTATACACGGGTTTGTATTTGTTCCCTCTGATATACAGTAATTGGTATTAATTCACTGTAATAAAGATTCTATTCCTATAGATTTTTGTTGGCTTCTATGATTTTATAAAATGGAAGTCAAAAAGACATGAAAAGATGACAAATTAATGTTTATTATGTTTTAAAATGAAATATAAAAGATTTAATAAAGATTGAAAAGTGTATCAAAACCAATAATGAAGCAAAACCTAAAAAAAACCCTGGAATCAAAAGTAACTAAATAGAATGTATTTTTATTACCATTAATATTGGTAAATATTAAATTGGAATGGGATTTAAAATAATATTTTCCAGGGGTCTGATCTCCTGTTGCTTCTCATACTTACTTCACGTTTTTCCATGCTGCTATTTGATTGATGACAATCACCACCTACAAACAAGTCATCATCAGAGGAATCAGTTCCTACAAAATGAACTGACAGAATCAAAGACATCGACGTTTACTGACAGAATGGAAACCACCATATGACTCCTTGTGCCTTTATATGCTCTCTTACCGCTAGCCATACAGATATTGTTTTTCTCTCATATCTCCTGAGTTCAAGTCCAAAGAGAATTAAAAAAATGAAATAATGAACAATTATTCGCTCATCACTAGGAAGATACAAGTTGTGTATTGAAGTGAAATATGCTGGATTAAAAAAGTAAATAAATAACCATTTATATATATATATATATATATATATATATATATATATATATATAAATAAATATATATATATATATATATATAAAAGCAAATATTTTCAAATGCAAATTTGCTCTCTTCGTTGAATACTATAAACAAATAATAATTCTTAGTAAGTGTTTTAATCATGAAAAAAATAGAGAAAACCCAGCTGCAGCATAAATAAAATGATAAAGTTTATAACCAAAATTAAAAGCCCATGACACATACATGTTTAGGGCATAATACGAACATGGAAAAATCAACGCGTTTCAAGCAAAAAAAAGCTCTTTATCATGATAAGGAGTATGTTCTTAATCACACCTTATATAGAAGCAAATGCCCCCATTCCATAGCATATATGAACAGGGCAGAAACCCGACTAGCCAACACATGTGTACATTACAATCGAAGGGTTAACAAACAAGTAGAATATACAAAAACTGCAGAACTACACAAAAAAATTAAAAAAAACTACCCAAACAGAAAATCCACAAGTATATCCATGTATATGTGTGCCACGGACGTGTCCCGCCCCAGAAGCAGTTGAACCACTCGGATCTGGACGTCGCTACTCGTGGCTCGAGGGTCTCGCCGAAACGTGATGGGGGTTATTTACAGGGGAGTTAGGTAGTTCATTACGCCACCCATGGTGTGCGGTAAGAGAGAGTACCGCCGCTTCCGTTGGGAGTACCCGGGGTGATGGATTGGGGCAGCCAGATGACGTTACTCTCCACGGGTAGGGGAAGGCCCCGGCACTCTGGATGGTAGAGTGGCGTGCAGGGGAACGCAGGCTCGCTGGTTGCAGGGGTTAATCAGGTACTCACTCAGAAGGAAAACGGATGGTGACAACATGGTAAACCAAGTCTCTGGGTTTCACTGCCCTCTTGGGGAGCTTGTCCGGTCCCGTCCCATGCAGCACTGCCTGGTAGTTTGTGGCTGCCTCTGGGCACAGTATTTTTAGAGTGTCTAGGTGGCCTATCAGCTTGGAGCTTTCTGGGTCCCGCTCCCTACTAAGAGTAGCAGAGGAGCTTGCACTCAGGACCTCACACTTGGGATTTCAGTGGGCTGCTTGCTTGGAAAGCCCTAATCCCCCTCATTGTGCTAGTGCCTCAGATCCCTGAGCTTTGTGGGAGCAGTCCATATAGGCCCTGTCCTCTGCAGGTTAATTGCCTGGTTGCTTGAAGCTTCTCACCGAGCTAGTGTCCATGCACCCCGAAGTGCCTTCGGTCCCAGCCAGGCTATTGAACTGCGCCTATCCTCCAAGACTAGCCAAGCACCCAGTCCTAATCTCCCACGACCGGGTCTCCGACTTCTCCGGGTGCAGACCACCGTCTGCGACCTAGTCTGCTTCTCCCTTGGGAGCTCCAACTTCCAGCTTCCTTGAGCTCCTTACAGCTCAAGGGCTACCACACAACTCTTTGCTCCCCTGGAGCCGACTCACTTGTCACCTTCCCCTCCCTGCCTGACCCCTAGGTGGGTGGCCCTATTCCAACTTAAGCAGCCCACTGGTGTGCCTGACAGGGTGTGGTGCGAGGTGTCACTAGGATTTGTAGATGCTGGTGGAGGCAGTAATGCAAGATGGGGACCCAGAATCATGGGGGTTGAGTCCTGCACTAGAGATAAAGAGCGTGCAGCACCCTG
The DNA here is from genome assembly GCF_048569485.1 of Anomaloglossus baeobatrachus. Classification (NCBI taxonomy): domain Eukaryota; kingdom Metazoa; phylum Chordata; class Amphibia; order Anura; family Aromobatidae; genus Anomaloglossus; species Anomaloglossus baeobatrachus. The sequence continues at coordinate 694,109,742 of NC_134356.1, forward strand.
TGACCACCTGACTAATCCAGGGGCATCACATGTGTATACATACACATTTAGACATACATTTTCACATATATATATGTAGCAATGGAAGCACATTCTAAGACAGTCATGATGGCTACACAGCAAACTTAGATGGAATTACTATACAACGAATAAATTGGAAACTTTTTCTTCACAATAATCTCATAATGGCTTGAAGCTCGAAATGTCTAGATGCCGGTATAGTAACAAAGTCAACAGGACTTGCGCTATATTATATATATATATATATATATATATATATATATATATATATATATACATACACACAGTATATCTATATGGTAAAATTTAGCAAAATAAGATGCAGAAAATAAAACAAAAAACATTTGTTATGACATAAGTCAATCTGTACCACTGACTGAAAAATCAAAGTATTATACAAAACAATTGTTATAGATTACTGGTATTCAAAGATTATTCTCAAAAGAGCTGCAGGAAACAGCAAAACAAATCTCAGCAATAGTAAGATTTCCAGTTGCCCGATGTGTAACACTCTCCTCTATAAAACACTTTTCAAGCTCTTTAAAGTAAAGACAATGTCAAAGAGACAATAAAATAGATGTCTAGCAGTATTTGAATGGTACTAGTGATGGGCGAGTAGTGCTCGGTGCTTAGTACTCATAATGATGAGTGAATTGTATGATGCTCGAGTGCTCTTTTTTAGACTCGAGCTGGTTACACGCACAGGCGGGCTCAACTTGTCAAGTGTAATGGAAGTCTATGATTGGGCAGTTCGGCTCTTCACCCACAAACAACCAGCCATAAACAGAGCATTTCCAGAGGAGGGAAGCGTTTTGGGACATGCTACATCTGAAAACATTGTTTTTACCCCTTGTAAGAGCCACTCAGAGACCACAAGCAGCTGTCACTAGGGTGCCTGCTTACATCATTCAGTGAAGCAAGCCTGTGCTTTGAGCTTGATATTTCTTGGACGATACATAGTTGGCTAAGCACTGGAAGCACCCAAGCACCCTGATGCTTGATCGAGTACAGAGCAGTGCCGAACATGCTCGCTTATTATTACTCCTAGCCAATAAACATCAATCTGTGCATTCAAACCAAAGTGGGACTTAGCATTACTGATTGGTGAGCACGCTCGCCACTGCTCAATGCTCTATCAAGCATTGGGATGCTTTGGTTGGCTTTAAGTGGGTGGGGAGCCAAACTGCCCAATTATTGACTTCCATAATACTATTTGTGGCAGACCAGCAGTCTGGTTGCCACAGTAGTGTTGTCCCACAAAGTTCAATACTAAGCCTGGAAGCAAGAGGGGGGAGTCCCTTGGCCAGTAATTACCTACAAACAATGCAGTTCCTACTCAGGTCAGCAGAGGGAGCTCTGACCTGGGGGAGGAGTAGTGAGGTAGTGAGGAGAACTAGTTAGAACTAGCCAGGTCTGGTCTGAGGGAGTTTTCCAGTCAGAGAAAAAAGTGACAATTGACAGGAGTCCAGTCCAGTCAGGAGTTGATTGAAAGCACACGGCTGAGGAGAGAGGAGCTTGAGTGAGGAACTGGAGTAGTGTGGACATGTGAGCTGGAGTCTGGGGCTAAGATAGCTCAGCCCAGAAAAGCAAGGTCTGCAGTGAGGCACAGGTGGAAGATTCTGGGGAGAGCGGAGTTGAACCAGCTCGCCTCAGAAGAAACGCTAAAAAGTGGACATTGGAGTCCGTGGTTGCCAGGGTGCTTGAGTCCCACTAACCAAATCCAAAGAGCAGAAGGACTGCAGGTCTCCTGGCCCCAAAACAACCCGAAGGTACAGCCGCACATCAGGGGCCCGGTGTTGTCTCCAGCAGGGTGGCATCAGTGAAGGCCTGCGCAGCCTACCATACGGGAACGGGAAGTACTACAAATCCCAGCAGAGCAGGCCCCCGTTGAACTAACGCAGCGGGGTCCTGTAGAAGAGAAGAAGGGCGTAGGGAGAAAGCCTCAATACTCACCTGGCCAGGGAGATACCCCCAACTGCTTCCAGGCCAACCGGATCCATACCACCAAGTAAAGGAGAAGGTAAAAGAAATCATTGTCTGTGTCCATTCCTTTCCACTGCCCTGTCAGCCCTGCACTTAATCAACACCCACCATAGACTTTACAAACTGTTGCCCCGGGGTACCCACTCCACCTGTGGGAAGCAAGAAACACCTCAGCTGCCACAACACCGGCCCCGGAGGTCCCATCCAGCAGCCGCGGCTTCAAAGTCGCAATCCACAGGTGGCGTCACGAATCTTATATAAACTTTATTACCATCTCCCCCATATTGCAATTTTAATTGACTCCACCAGGGTCATGGAGTCGGGCCCTGTCACCGCTGACTACCCCGGACTAGTCCGGCACGACACCGAGTCACCTAAGGCCCTAGGGCGGGCGAGTTACTTTGGCGTCACAAACAGAATCATCGTGCCCGGTACCACCGGGTACCTTGTGCCTCAGAACTGTAGTAGACTGTGTTTTACTGTTGGTGGAAACTGCCGGGCGCAGGAAGAAAGGGGGCATGCCAGAAAAAGAGCGCGAAGAAAGAAGAAAGCCCACCATCAGAGCGACGGTTAGTTAACCCTGCGCTATCCGGAAGAGAGACTCGTAAGAGAAACGCAGAGCCTGGTAAGATCCACTAAGGGGAGAAGATGTCCAGCCCAGGTGGAGATGAGGCTGCCGCTACAGCCCCAGCTGCATTGCCCGTGATGCCGCTCACAATGCCATACCTCTCGGGAGCGGCCTGGTTACCACAATACTCAGGAGAGTCTCATACTCTGAGCGACTTTAGAGAGAGGCTGCAAAGGCTATTTGAATTATACCCCATGAGTGAAACCCAGAGAATGGGCATAATATTAGGACAGTTAACTGGAGCAGCCCAGCGTGAAGTAAAGTCCTTTGCGTGCCACTGATAAAGGGACAGTAATACATATACTGGCCAAGTTAAAGGACACTTTTGACACCCGCACTGCGGCAGAAATTAAAATGAAATTCTTTGGGTACAAACAAAGGGCACAAGACAGTATATGGGACTATGCCTTAAACTAGCCAGGTAGTCACAGGTAGGCCCTTGCACAAACACCCGTCCCCAAACAAGGTAACAGCAGCCAACCTAAAAACCCTGAGTCACCCCTCTCAGGTCTTGACATTCACACCAGGGGGCGGAGTCAGGCAGTTGGCCACGCCCACCAAGGATTTCGGATAGCCTGAGGTGGGAAAAACACAGAGATCTGTTGAGGAGAGACCCCGTTAGGAGGGAGAGGAGAGTAGAGGAGTTAAAAAGGAGAGAATGTCTGTCAGCATCTGGGTCGTAGCCCGGATGCCCTGTGCCCAGGATGCAGATGTGGTTGCCGCCTGCAGGATCCGGGAAGACGGCTGGTGGAACCGTAAGGGACCGGGACAGGGTAGTGGCCCGCCGGTACCGAAGCGGGGAACCAACTGGAAACTGGAGCACAAGGAGGGGTAATCAGAAGAGTTGAGCGCGGTTCGTGGTTCGTGGTTCTCCAGTTCTAGGCTCGAGTGATTTTGGGGCCTGTTCTAGATCGAACTAGAACTCAAGCTTTTTGCAAAAGCTCGATAGTTCTAGAAACGTTCGAGAACGGTTATAGCAGCAAAAAACGAGCTAAATCCTAGCTTGGTTTCTGCTGTAATAGTGTAAGTCACTCTGTGAATCACACTATTATGACATTTCAGTGTATAGTGTGCGTGAACAGCGCCTTCAGATCACTGCTGTTTCTATAATGGCGATCGCCATTTTTTATTTTTTTTTTCTTGTCTTCCTTCCCTAAGCGCGCGCGTCTTGTGGGGCGGGCCAGCATGTCAGCCAATCCCAGACACACACACAGCTAAGTGGACTTTGAGCCAGAGAAGCAATGGCATGTGTGATAGGATGTCCATGTCACATGTCCCTGCATTATAAAACCGGACATTTTCTTCCAGGACGCCATTATCTGCCTTCTGCGTCTTTGGTGTCAGACATCACTGTCGCAGCTCCGTCCTCCTGAGTCCTATAGCCGATACAGCTGTATGCGCTGCATACACAGCGTTAGACAGCTTAGGGAGAGCACTTTATAGCAGTCCTTTTAAGGGCTCAAACCGGCAGGGTCAGAGTTAAGGTGACAGGTCCTGAAAACAGCGCCAGCGTCTGTGTAGCCAAGGTCAGGGATTTCCTCCCTGCATTTCACCATTAGGAGGGAATAGAAAGGCAGGCTTCCATTCCTCTACCCAGAGCACCACAATCCTGCCACTGTACCCTCCTGTCCTCTGCACACTCCAACTCATTATAACTAAGCCATTATAATAGCAAACACTCAGTGTACCTAGTGGCATCCTATACGTGGCTATAGGACTTTGCTATAGTCCCACTAGTGTAAAGACATTTGCAGCACCTCTGCCTGCATTGCACACTCCAACTCATTATAACTAAGCCATTATACTAGCAAACACTCAGTGTACCTAGTGGCATCCTATCTGTGGCTATTGGACTTTGCTATAGTCCCACTAGTGCAAAGACATTTGCAGAGCGCATCTGCCTGCGTTGCACACTCCAACTCATATAACTAAGCCATTATACTAGCAAACACTCAGTGTACCTAGTGGCATCCTATACGTGGCTATTGGACTTTGCTATAGTCCCACTAGTGCAAAGACATTTGCAGAGCGCATCTGCCTGCGTTGCACACTCCAACTCATATAACTAAGCCATTATACTAGCAAACACTCAGTGTACCTAGTGGCATCCTATACGTGGCTATTGGACTTTGCTATAGTCCCACTAGTGCAAAGATATTTGCAGAGCGCATCTGCCTGCATTGCACACTCCAACTCATAACTAAGCCATTATACTAGCAAACACTCAGTGTACCTAGTGGCATCCTATCTGTGGCTATTGGACTTTGCTATAGTCCCACTAGTGCAAAGACATTTGCAGAGCACATCTGCCTGCGTTGCACACTCCAACTAATTATAACTAAGCCATTATACTAGCACACACTCAGTGTACCTAGTGGCATCCTATACGTGGCTATTGTACTTTGCTATAGTCCCACTAGTGCCAAGACATTTGCAGAGCGCATCTGCCTGCGTTGCACACTCCAACTCATATAACTAAGCCATTATACTAGCAAACACTCAGTGTACCTAGTGGCATCCTATCTGTGGCTATTGGACTTTGCTATAGTCCCACTAGTGCAAAGACATTTGCAGAGTGCATCTGCCTGCGTTGCACACTCCAACTCATATAACTAAGCCATTATACTAGCAAACACTCAGTGTACCTAGTGGCATCCTATCTGTGGCTATTGGACTTTGCTATAGTCCCACTAGTGCAAAGACATTTGCAGAGCGCATCTGCCTGCGTTGCACACTCCAACTCATATAACTAAGCCATTATACTAGCAAACACTCAGTGTACCTAGTGGCATCCTATCTGTGGCTATTGGACTTTGCTATAGTCCCACTAGTGCAAAGACATTTGCAGAGCGCATCTGCCTGCGTTGCACACTCCAACTCATATAACTAAGCCATTATACTAGCAAACACTCAGTGTACCTAGTGGCATCCTATCTGTGGCTATTGGACTTTGCTATAGTCCCACTAGTGCAAAGACATTTGCAGAGCGCATCTGCCTGCGTTGCACACTCCAACTCATATAACTAAGCCATTATACTAGCAAACACTCAGTGTACCTAGTGGCATCCTATACGTGGCTATTGGACTTTGCTATAGTCCCACTAGTGCCAAGACATTTGCAGAGCGCGTCTGCCTGCATTGCACACTCCAACTCATAACTAAGCCATTATACTAGCAAACACTCAGTGTACCTAGTGGCATCCTATACGTGGCTATTGGACTTTGCTATAGTCCCACTAGTGCAAAGACATTTGCAGAGCGCATCTGCCTGCGTTGCACACTCCAACTCATATAACTAAGCCATTATACTAGCAAACACTCAGTGTACCTAGTGGCATCCTATCTGTGGCTATTGGACTTTGCTATAGTCCCACTAGTGCAAAGACATTTGCAGAGCGCATCTGCCTGCGTTGCACACTCCAACTCATATAACTAAGCCATTATACTAGCAAACACTCAGTGTACCTAGTGGCATCCTATACGTGGCTATTGGACTTTGCTATAGTCCCACTAGTGCAAAGACATTTGCAGAGCGCATCTGCCTGCATTGCACACTCCAACTCATTATAACTAAGCCATTATACTAGCAATTTTTGCTGCCAGTTTAAGGGCCGTAGTTGCATTGTCAGGGATATTTATTCTTTATTATTCTGCTGTTAATAAAACTAGACCACCACTGCAATCTACACCACCTCTCAATTTTTACTACCACATTTTCAGTCCACAATCTTGTCGCAATCAACATGAGTGGCAAAATGACAGATGCTGGTGGAAAGGGGAAGAGGCGTGGTGGAAAAGGCAAAAAAGGTTTTGTCCGTGGGGAAGGTGGCAAAGCTCCATTATCATCTGCTGAAGATAGACCATCTACCAGCAAAAGTAAGATGTCTACTACTTACCGTGGACAATCCGATGTGCTCCCTTTTTTACGGACACGAACAACAGGAACAAAGGTAGATGATGGGCAAAAAAGGAAAATGCTTGAATGGATCTCAAGTGGTCCAACAAGTGCCCTCTCAGCCACTTCAAGTACCGCATCCAAAAAACACCAGTCCTCTGAGTTGTCATCCCAATCAAACTTTCTTTCTCCCAGCTCTGAAGTCTCCATCAGCCCTGCACAGTATGGTGGAACTGAGATGGCTGAGTCTGCAGAGCTGTTCAGTCACACTATAGCCTGGGAATCAGAGGTCTGCTCCCAAGCTACAGTGAGTACAGAACAGGAAATGGTCTGCAGTGATGCCCAGAACCTTTGTGACTCTGATTCAGGCCGTGAGGACCAAGTCTCTGAGCATAATGTTGACCCTTTGTCACAAACTGTAACACCTGTGGTTATAGACAATGAGGAACATACTGATGAAGATGAGACGCAGATACCCGATTGGGATGACAACTTAAATATTCGGTCAGGGCAAGAAGAGGCTCGGTCTGAGGGGGAGGGGAGTGCAAACACAACAATTGATGATGAAGTTCTAGATCCCACCTACTGTCAACCCACAGTCACACACTCGAGGAGGTCAACAGAGGCGGTGGAGGAGGATGCAACCGACGACGAAGTTACCTTGCGCCTTCCTGGACAGAGTCGGAGCACTGGTAGCATGTCTACAACTGCATCCTCAGCCACCACTCTGCCTATGAGCATTATTCGGGGTGGATCAACAGGTCGCATGGCCTCTAAGCCTTGCCTATCCTGGTCCTTTTTTGACATAGAAAAAGATCGCCCAAATTATGTGATCTGTAAACTTTGTCATGATTCTCTTAGTAGAGGTCAAAACCTCAGCAGTTTGACAACTTCTTCCATGAATCGTCACATGAATAAATATCATAGGTCCCGGTGGGAAGCTCACCGTGCTGCAATGCGGCCTAGCGGAGCGAACCATCCACCGCCTGCCCCTTCCAGTGCATCCGCGCGCTCTTCATCTTCTAGGACTGTGGGGACAGCTGTCACACCTGTTTTTCCACGCACAACTTCCACCACTGTAACCGCAACAGGCAGTTTGCTTGGTAGGTCGTCAGTTGGTTTGGAAGGGGAAACAAGTGAGTGTGTACAGCTCTGTCAGACATCGATAGCACCAACGTTGGATGAAGGCAACATCATGTCTCCGCCTGCACTTTCCTCACAAACCTGCATTTTTCCAGGGACACCCTACTCAACACCGTCTACACACAGCAGCCAGATCTCTGTCCCTCAGATGTGGTCAAATAAAAGGCCACTTCCTGCGACCCATGACAAAGCTAAGAGGTTGACTCTATCCCTCTGCAAGCTGTTGGCTACCGAAATGCTGCCTTTCCGCCTAGTGGACACACAGGATTTTAGAGACCTTATGTCTGTTGCTGTGCCCCAGTACCAGATGCCTAGTCGCCACTACTTCTCTAAGAAAGGTGTGCCCGCGCTACACCAGCATGTCGCACACAACATCACCGCTTCCTTGAGAAACTCTGTGTGTGAACGGGTGCATTTCACCACCGATACTTGGACCAGTAAGCATGGACAGGGACGTTACATGTTGCTGACTGGGCACTGGGTAACTATGGTGATAGATGGTGAAGGGTCTGCTGCACAAGTCTTGCCGTCCCCACGACTTGTGTGTCAATCCTCTGTCTGTCCAAGTTCCGCCACTGCTTCTGCATCCTCCACCTCATCTGGGTCCTCCACCTCCGCCCCAAGCCTGCCTGGTCAGGCCACCAGCGTTCTCACTGCGCAGAAGGAATCACGCACCCCTCATTACTATGCTGGCAGCAGAGCGCAACGGCATCAGGCGGTCTTTAGCTTGACATGTCTTGGGAATAAGAGTCACACAGCTGAGGAGTTGTGGTCAGCTCTGCGGTCCGAGTTTAATAAATGGTTGTCTCCACTCAACCTGCAGCCTGGTAAGGCCGTGTGCGACAATGCTGCAAACCTGGGTGCGGCCCTTCGCCTGGGCAAGGTGACACACGTACCTTGTATGGCTCACGTGTTGAACCTTGTCGTCCAGCAATTTTTAACACACTATCCCGGCCTAGATGGCCTTCTGAACAGGGCACGAAAACTGTCTGCTCACTTCGGCCGTTCAAGCGCCGCAGCAGAGCGACTTGCATCGCTCCAGAAGTCTTTCGGCCTGCCGGTTCATCGCCTGAAATGCGATGTGGCGACACGCTGGAATTCAACTCTCCACATGTTACAGCGACTGTGGCAGCACCGCAGAGCCCTGGTGCAATACGTCATGACGTATAGCCTGGGCCAACGAGATGCAGAGGTGGGGCAGATCACCCTGATGGAGTGGTCTCAGATCAAGGACCTATGCACCCTTCTGCACAGTTTCGACATGGTGACGAATATGTTTAGCTCTGACAATGCCATTATCAGCATGACGATTCCAGTCATTTACATGCTGGAGCACACGCTAAACACTATTCGGAGTCAGGGGGTGGGACAACATGAAGGGGAGGAACTACAGGAGGATTCATATGCGCAAGGGACAACAACATCACCAAGGTCCAGACGTTCATCATCACCAACGCAGCAGGCATGGGACCATGGGGGACAGGGATCGACAAGGGCGCATAGTAGCAGGCGAAATGTTGAGCAAGGTGCAGGAGAACATGAAGAAATGGAGGACGAACTGTCCATGGACATGGAAGACTCAGCGGATGAGGGAGACCTTGGTCAAATTTCAGTTGAAAGAGGTTGGGGGGATATGTCAGAGGAAGAAAGAACGGGTAGCACCTCTATGCCACAAACACAGCGTGGACTTGGTCCGCATGGCTGCGCAAGACACATGAGTGCCTTTTTGTTGCACTACCTCCAACATGACAGTCGTATTGTCAAAATTAGAAGTGATGATGACTACTGGATTGCCACACTATTAGATCCCCGGTACAAGTCCAAATTTTGTGACATAATTCCAGCCATAGAAAGGGACGCACGTATGCAGGAGTATCAGCAGAAGCTGTTACTCGATCTTAGCTCGGCTTTTCCACCAAACAACCGTGCAGGTGCAGGGAGGGAATCTCCCAGTTGTAACTTGACAAACATGGGACGGTCTCGTCATCTTCAAGAGTCTACCCGTACCAGTAGGACCGTATCTGGTGCTGGTAACAGCAATTTTATGGAATCTTTTCATAATTTTTTTAGACCCTCCTTTGCAAGGCCACCAGAGACAACAAGTCTGACACATAGTCAACGGCTGGAGAGGATGATACAGGAGTATCTCCAAATGAACATCGATGCCATGACTGTGCAACTGGAGCCTTGCTCCTTTTGGGCTTCAAACCTAGAAAAATGGCCAGAGCTCTCCAGTTACGCCTTGGAGATTTTGTCGTGTCCAGCTGCCAGCGTTGTCTCTGAACGTGTCTTCAGTGCTGCTGGGTGTGTGCTGACAGATAAGCGCACGCGTCTGTCCAGTGACAATGTGGACAGACTGACGTTCATCAAAATGAACAAGTCATGGATCCAGAAGGAATTTACAACCCCTGTGTCATCCTGGGGAGAGTAAATGCTTGTGGATTTGGAATGTGCTTGATGCAAATCTAGCTGTGAAGTTACAACTAGGGCACAAGTGCTGCCACTGAATGGGTGGGTGTGTGTGGGGCACAATTTTTGGAAAAAAAGGGAGACTCCGCTTGGAGTAACCCTTGCTTACATTGTTTTTAAAAGAAGCCAAGATGAACAAGTCATGGGTCAGCAAAGACTTTATCTACCTACCTCGATGTCATGCTGGGGACGGTTAATTATGGCGTATTTTTGAATGTGCTTGATGCAAATCAAAACATCCTGTTTGCAACTAGGGCCCATGTGCTGCCACTGATGGGGTGGGTGTCTGTGTGGCCCAATTTTTTGAAAAAAGGGAGACTCCGCTTGGAGTAACCCTTGCTTGCTGTGTTTTTAAAAGAAGCCAAGATGAACAGAGCTGGGATCAGGAAAGACTTTGCTACCTACCCCGGTGTCATCCTGGGGACGGATAAGAATGGCGTATTTTTGAATGTGCTTGATGCAAATGTAGCTGTGAAGTGTACAACTGGGGCACAACTGCTGCCACTGATGGGGTGGGTGTCTGTGTGGCCCAATTTTTGGAAAAAAGGGAGACTCCGCTTGGAGTAACCCTTGCTTACATTGTTTTTAAAAGAAGCCAAGATGAACAAGTCATGGGTCAGCAAAGACTTTATCTACCTACCCCGGTGTCACGCTGGGGACGGTTAATTATGGCGTATTTTTGAATGTGCTTGATGCAAATCAAAACATCCTGTTTGCAACTAGGGCCCAAGTGCTGCCACTGATGGGGTGGGTGTGTGTGGGGCCCAATTTTTGGAAAAAAGGGAGACTCCGCTTGGAGTAACCCTTGCTTGCTGTGTTTTTAAAAGAAGCCAAGATGAACAGAGCTGGGATCAGGAAAGACTTTGCTACCTACCCCGGTGTCATCCTGGGGACGGTTAATTATGGCGTATTTTTGAATGTGCTTGATGCAAATCTAGCTGTGAATTGTACAACTGGGGCACAACTGCTGCCACTGAATGGGTGGGTGTGTGTGGGGCCCAATTTTTGGAAAAAAGGGAGACTCCGCTTGGAGTAACCCTTGCTTGCTGTGTTTTTAAAAGAAGCCAAGATGAACAGAGCTGGGATCAGGAAAGACTTTGCTACCTACCCCGGTGTCATCCTGGGGACGGATAAGAATGGCGTATTTTTGAATGTGCTTGATGCAAATGTAGCTGTGAAGTGTCCAACTGGGGCACAACTGCTGCCACTGAAGGGGTGGGTGTGTGTGGGGCCCAATTTTTGGAAAAAAGGGAGACTCCACTTGGAGTAACCCTTGCTTACATTGTTTTTAAAAGAAGCCAAGATGAACAGAGCTGGGATCAGGAAAGACTTTGCTACCTACCCCGGTGTCATCCTGGGGACGGTTAATTATGGCGTATTTTTGAATGTGCTTGATGCAAATCTAGCTGTGAATTGTACAACTGGGGCACAACTGCTGCCACTGAATGGGTGGGTGTGTGTGGGGCCCAATTTTTGGAAAAATGGGAGACTCCGCTTGGAGTAACCCTTGCTTGCTGTGTTTTTAAAAGAAGCCAAGATGAACAGCGCTGGGATCAGGAAAGACTTTGCTACCTACCCCGGTGTCATCCTGGGGACGGATAAGAATGGCGTATTTTTGAATGTGCTTGATGCAAATGTAGCTGTGAAGTGTCCAACTGGGGCACAACTGCTGCCACTGAAGGGGTGGGTGTGTGTGGGGCCTAATTTTGGGAAAAAAGGGAGACTCCACTTGGAGTAACCCTTGCTTACATTGTTTTTAAAAGAAGCCAAGATGAACAGAGCTGGAATCAGGAAAAACTTTGCTACCTACCCCGGTGTCATCCTGGGGACGGTTAATTATGGCGTATTTTTGAATGTGCTTGATGCAAATCTAGCTGTGAATTGTACAACTGGGGCACAACTGCTGCCACTGAATGGGTGGGTGTGTGTGGGGCCCAATTTTTGGAAAAAAGGGAGACTCCGCTTGGAGTAACCCTTGCTTGCTGTGTTTTTAAAAGAAGCCAAGATGAACAGAGCTGGGATCAGGAAAGACTTTGCTACCTACCCCGGTGTCATCCTGGGGACGGATGAGAATGGCGTATTTTTGAATGTGCTTGATGCAAATGTAGCTGTGAAGTGTCCAACTGGGGCACAACTGCTGCCACTGAAGGGGTGGGTGTGTGTGGGGCCCAATTTTTGGAAAAAAGGGTGACTCCGCTTGGAGTAACCCTTGCTTGCTGTGTTTTTAAAAGAAGCCAAGATGAACAAGTCATGGGTCAGCAAAGACTTTATCTACCTACCCCGGTGTCATGCTGGGGACGGTTAATTATGGCGTATTTTTGAATGTGCTTGATGCAAATCAAAACATCCTGTTTGCAACTAGGGCCCAAGTGCTGCCGCTGATGGGGTGGGTGTGTGTGGGGCCCAATTTTTGGAAAAAAGGGAGACTCCGCTTGGAGTAACCCTTGCTTGCTGTGTTTTTAAAAGAAGCCAAGATGAACAGCGCTGGGATCAGGAAAGACTTTGCTACCTACCCCGGTGTCATCCTGGGGACGGTTAATTATGGCGTATTTTTGAATGTGCTTGATGCAAATCTAGCTGTGAATTGTACAACTGGGGCACAACTGCTGCCACTGAATGGGTGGGTGTGTGTGGGGCCCAAATTTTGGAAAAAAGGGAGACTCCGCTTGGAGTAACCCTTTGCTTGCTGTGTTTTTAAAAGAAGCCAAGATGAACAGAGCTGGGATCAGGAAAGACTTTGCTACCTACCCCGGTGTCATCCTGGGGACGGTTAATTATGGCGTATTTTTGAATGTGCTTGATGCAAATCTAGCTGTGAATTGTACAACTGGGGCACAACTGCTGCCACTGAATGGGTGGGTGTGTGGGGCCCAATTTTTGGAAAAAAGGGAGACTCCGCTTGGAGTAACCCTTGCTTGCTGTGTTTTTAAAAGAAGCCAAGATGAACAGAGCTGGGATCAGGAAAGACTTTGCTACCTACCCCGGTGTCATCCTGGGGACGGATAAGAATGGCGTATTTTTGAATGTGCTTGATGCAAATGTAGCTGTGAAGTGTACAACTGGGGCACAACTGCTGCCACTGAATGGGGTGGGTATGTGTGGGGCCCAATTTTTGGAAAAAAGGGAGACTCCGCTTGGAGTAACCCTTGCTTGTTGTGTTTTTAAAAGAAGCCAAGATGAACAAGTCATGGGTCAGCAAAGACTTTATCTACCTACCCCGGTGTCATGCTGGGGACGGTTAATTATGGCGTATTTTTGAATGTGCTTGATGCAAATCAAAACATCCTGTTTGCAACTAGGGCCCAAGTGCTGCCACTGATGGGGTGGGTGTGTGTGGGGCCCAATTTTTGGAAAAAAGGGAGACTCCGCTTGGAGTAACCCTTGCTTGCTGTGTTTTTAAAAGAAGCCAAGATGAACAGAGCTGGGATCAGGAAAGACTTTGCTACCTACCCCGGTGTCATCCTGGGGACGGTTAATTATGGCGTATTTTTGAATGTGCTTGATGCAAATCTAGCTGTGAATTGTACAACTGGGGCACAACTGCTGCCACTGAATGGGTGGGTGTGTGTGGGGCCCAATTTTTGGAAAAAAGGGAGACTCCGCTTGGAGTAACCCTTGCTTGCTGTGTTTTTAAAAGAAGCCAAGATGAACAGAGCTGGGATCAGGAAAGACTTTGCTACCTACCCCGGTGTCATCCTGGGGACGGATAAGAATGGCGTATTTTTGAATGTGCTTGATGCAAATGTAGCTGTGAAGTGTCCAACTGGGGCACAAGTGCTGCCACTGAAGGAATGGGTGTGTGTGGGGCCCAATTTTGGAAAAAAGGGAGACTCCACTTGGAGTAACCCTTGCTTACATTGTTTTTAAAAGAAGCCAATATTAACAGAGCTGGGATCAGGAAAGACTTTGCTACCTACCCCGGTGTCATCCTGGGGACGGTTAATTATGGCGTATTTTTGAATGTGCTTGATGCAAATCTAGCTGTGAATTGTACAACTGGGGCACAACTGCTGCCACTGAATGGGTGGGTGTGTGTGGGGCCCAATTTTTGGAAAAAAAGGGAGACTACGCTTGGAGTCACCTTGCGGTGTTTTACATGATTTTAGAAGGGCGTGCCATGCCTATATCTGTGTGTCCTCCTCTTTTTCCTTGTCCAGCTGTTTTGTTTTCGCATGAGTATATGTCCTTGTCACTTTCCCATGTGTTGTGAGTTGTTTGTCACCTTTTGGACACCTTTGAGGGTGTTTTCTAGGTGTTTTTCTGTGTTTGTGATTGCCTGCCATTGTTTCCTATGCAGTTCGAGTTCGGTTCGTCGAACGTTCGACGAGCCGAACTCGAACGGGACCTCCGTTCGGCGAACCGACCTTGAGCCGAACCGGGACCGGTTCGCTCATCTCTAGTAATCAGACCCAGAACGAGGTCCAGAAGCCACTGGACCACATTGAATTTACTGATTGAGTCTGGAGAGTAAAAAGGACGGGGTCCTTTTCCGTCCCAAGACCCAAAAGACGGCAACAGCCCACCAAGGGGGATAGAAAGCCACTGCACAAGCAGAGAGATCCCACGGCCCAGCGCCTGCAGGCAAACGGGTTCCCCGACACACACACAGCCGGGGAGCGGACTGCCATGCTGAAGCGTAGGCAGTTGAAAGCTACAAACTGAGGTGCAGGAGAAAGGTGGGAACCACCGAACCGGGTGGGGGACCAGTCGCAGCCGGCTGCGGGCACTGACCACCATCCTTTTGGTTTACCAGAGACTCCGGTGTATCTGTCATAGTGAGTACAACAGTGCCCTCGGGCCGCGCACCGCGCCGCACCAACATGCCCGCACCTCACAACCACCGGGCCCCGGGACCATCACCCCCTGCCCACGGAGGGGTCAACACCAGGCTGCGCAACACCGTCCCTGGGAGCCTAGTTAACAGCGGCGGTGGTGTCCACACTCACCACAACCCGTGGGTGGCGTCACGAACTTAAATCCCTAAATACCACGGCCCCGGCCATAAACCTTCCCACCATAGATCACCCTCCTTCACATAGCGCCAGCTTCCCTTCAGAGCAACGTGATCCCCGGGTGCCGAAGGTGCTCGAGCCATCCACCAAACGAGCTCGGACCCGAGTGCCTCGGCTGTGGCCGAGCGCGGGGCGGTACAGAGGCACTGAGAGGAGTTAAACAGGTGGACCCAGAGAGTGTGCGTGTTGAAGACAAACTACTGACTGAGCAGTTTATAGAAGGGCTCCTGTCAGACGCTCACAGGACACAGCTGCGTATTATGGTCCTGCAGAACCCTGCCCTGGACTTTGCAAAGTTTAAGGACCAGGTAATTCGGGTGCTGAGAGAATCTACACCAAATGACACAGTACCCCTCCGGCATCTTGCCATCACATACCCGGAGGTGGTGCCCGCAACCCGAGCAACTGCAGGGTCAGAGGCATAGACCCTGGATAATGACCCCTCTGCAGACCTCAGACATCAGGTCCAAGAACTGACCAAGAGTGTGGCTGCCCTCACAAAAACAGTGCAGTCTCTATAGGTGACCCCTTCGCTTACAAGCATCGAGTTGGCATCCAGTCCAGATGACGTCCCATGGATGCGGCAAAGAAAGATCCCACCAATCTGGGGAAAAAACACAGACCGTTACGATTCAAGTGGACAACCGATATGCCGTCGCTGTAACCAGGCGGGGCACTACGCATGGTGCTGTCCTTTAAACGAGCAGAACCTGGGGTCAGGAGCCAACCCCCAGGTGTAAGGAAGCCCGGCTCATCTTCCTGGCGCAACAAGTATGTGGAAGGACGACCAGTCCTTCCTATTGTGCTGGATGGGATCCCTATGACTGCCTTCCTGGATATGGGGTCCCAGGTAACGACCATACCTTATATACTGTACAAAAGAAACTGGGCTGATTCAGACATTACCCGTGGCCCAGATGATGACTTAACGATTGTAGCCAGTAATGATCAGCCCCTGCCTCAAATTGGGTAAAAAGAGGTAATCATTAAAGGGGGGGGGGGTAGAATTGTCATCCCAGGGAATGATACTTGTGGACATTGATCGCAAAGAATCTAACCCAATGTTAACAATCGGTACAAATGTTATCGAAAGTTGTCCTGCCGAGGACAATTTTGTTGCAACAGGTGGCTGAAACTGCTAGCTCCGGGCAGCTGCGTGTCCCAGAGAGGGATCCCATGATCAAGGAGGTGCGGCAGTTCTTTGGGCTGGTGGGCTACTACCGAAGGTTCATTAACGGTTTCACAAAAATAGCAGCACCCCTTCAAGATCTCCTGGTGGGTCAGTCGAAGAAGGCTAAGATTGCATATTGTTCTGATGATTTGAGGCAGCGAGTGCTGTTTGTGGAAAATTTGTGGCAGTGGTGGGAAATCTGTTAAATCTTGCAGGCTGTATCCTTAAGGGGGCTTTACACGCTGCGACATCGCTAATGCAGAGTCGTTGGAGTCACGGAATTTGTGACGCACATCCGGCCGCATTAGCGATGTTGCTGCGTGTGACACCGATGAGCGATTTTGCATCGTTGCAAAAACGTGCAAAATCACTCATCGGTGACATGTCCATTCTCGGGGGTCCATTCTCGATTATCGTTACTGCAGCAGTAATGATGTAGTTCGTCGCTCCTGGAGCAGCACACATCGCTATGTGTGACGCCGCAGGAACGAGGAAGCTCTCCTTACCTGCCTCCCGGCAGCTATGAGGAAGGAAGGAGGTGGGCGGGATGTTCCAGCCACTCATCTCCGTCCCTCCGCTTCTATTGGGCGGCCGCTCAGTGACATCGCTGTGACGCCGCACGGACCGCCCCCTTAGAAAGGAGGCGGTTCACCGGTCACAGCGACGTCGCCGGGCAGGTAAGTATGTGTGACGGGTCTGCGTGATGTTGTGCGGCACAGGCAGCGATTTGCCCGTGTTGCACAACAGATGGGGGAGGGTACCCATGCTAGCGATATCAGGACCGATATCGCAGCGTGTAAAGTGGCCTTTACATTTGGTGGTAGCAGTGGGATATCTGTGTGATCTCCCAGGCAGTCTTTCTGACATTTGGTGGCAAGTGGTGGGACTATATAGCATTAGGGATCCGGTTTCAGCAATCATTCCTGTAACTAAAATCTGCATTTTCCCTGTGAGGATTCTGTGCATAGCTGAATAGAGGCCAAACAGTCTGGAGTCACTTTGCTGCCTCATTAGAGTGAAGGGATCTGTCGGGGGTTTCAAAAGAATGACATATTTTGAAGATGTAGATGGAAAGCCTAATGTAAGTGCTTAACATAGAGCAAAGGATACATGTCAACTGACACAAAGGATTCTGTACCTCAAATTGTGACCAATAGCATTAAACTCATGCCACAAAAAAACAAGTTGCCACTGAAATCTGTAATGTGTTAACAGAAACATTGGGGGCTTCTACATTACTCGTAGCAAAATACCTTTGGAAAAGTGCTATGGATCTCTGAAAAAAAGAAATCATGCACAAACTGAGCTCCCAAAGTCAAATCCCCCCTCTTTTCTGAGTTCCAGAGTGTGCATATTTAGCATTCACATGTTTGGCATTGTTGTCACTATTCAGTCGCCACTATTTCTCTAAGAAAGATGTGCCCGCGCTACACCAGCATGTCACACACAACATCACCGCTTCCTTGAGAAACTCTGTGTGTGAACGGGTGCATTTCACCACCGATACTTGGACCAGTAAGCATGGACAGGGACGTTACATGTCACTGACTGGGCACTGGGTAACTATGGTGATAGATGGTGAAGGGTCTGCTGCACAAGTTTTGCCGTCCCCACGACTTGTGTGTCAATCCTCTGTCTGTCCAAGTTCCGCCACTGCTTCTGCCTCCTGCACCTCTTCTGGGTCCTCCACCTCCGCCCCAAGCCTGCCTGGTCAGGCCACCAGCGTTCTCACTGCGCAGAAGGAATCACGCACCTCTCATTACTATGCTGGCAGCAGAGCGCAACGGAATCAGGCGGTCTTTAGCTTGACATGTCTTGGAAATAGGAGTCACACAGCGGATGAGTTGTGGGCAGCTCTGGAGACTGAGTTTAATAAATGGTTGTCTCCACTCAACCTGCAGCCTGGTAAGGCTGTGTGCGACAATGCTGCAAACCTGGGTGCGGCCCTTCGCCTGGGCAAGGTGACACACGTGCTTTGTATGGCTCACGTGTTGAACCTTGTTGTCCAGCAATTTTTAACACACTATCCCGGCCTAGATGGCCTTCAGAACAGGGCACGAAAACTGTCTGCTCACTTCCGCCATTCAACCACCGCTGCTGAGCGACTTGCATCGCTCCAGACGTCTTTCGGCCTGCCGGTTCATCACCTGAAATGAAAGGAGTATCTCCAAATGAACATCGATGCCATGACTTTGCAAATCGAGCCTTGCTCATTTTGGGCTTCAAATCTTGAAAAATAGCCAGAGCTCTCCACTTACGCCTTGGAGATTTTGTCGTGTCCAGCTGCCAGCGTTGTCTCTGAACGTGTCTTCAGTGCTGCTGGGTGTGTGCTGACAGATAAGCGCACGCGTCTGTCCAGTGACAATGTGACAATGTGGACAAACTAACGTTCATCAAAATGAACAAGTCATGGATCCACAAGGAATTTACTACTCCTGGGGAGAGTAAATGCTTGTATATTTTGAATGTGCTTGATGCAAATCTAGCTGTGAAGTGTACAACTAGGGCACAACTGCTGCCACTGAAAGGGTGGGTGTGTGTTTGGCCCAATTGGAAAAAAGGGAGACTCTTCTTGGAGTAACTTTTGCTGTGTTTTTAAAAATGATCCAAGATGCACAGAGCTGGGATCAGGAAAGACTTTGCTACCTACCCCGGTGTCATCCTGGGGACGGTTAAGTATGGCGTATTTTTGAATGTGCTTGATGCAAATCTAGCTGTGAATTGTACAACTGGGGCACAAGTGCTGCCACTGAAGGGGTGGGTGTGTGTGTGGCCCAATTTTTGGAAAAAAGGGAGACTCCGCTTGGAGTCACCTTGCGGTGTTTTACATGATTTTAGAAGGGCGTGCCATGCCTATATCTGTGTCTCCTTCTCTTTTTCCTTGTCCTGCTCTTTTGTTTTCGCATGAGTATATGTCCTTGTCACTTTCCCATGTGTTTGTGTTGTGAGTTGTTTGTCACCTTTTGGACACCTCTGAGGGTGTTTTCTAGGTGTTTTTATGTGTTTGTGATTGCCTCCCATTGTTTCCTTTGCGGTTCGAGTGGTTCGTCGAACGTTCGCCGAACCGAACTCGAACGAGACCTCCATTCGGCGAACCGAACTCGAGCCGAACCGCGACCGGTTCGCTCATCTCTAATCTTAACTGATGCTGATGACATACTTATTATAATATTTCTCCAGTGACTGGAACACAAGAGACTAATCAGGAAAGAATCATCTCCCGGGACGTATTCTACCAGGCACTTTGTCTCTATTTTATATATAAATATCCGCAGAATAAGACTCACATTTTTATATCCTGTGTCCACGCCAAGCCGGCGAGGCTGCTGTCTAACATCAATCCTCTAGAGAAGAAAATAATGTGAAAATGTCTGTAATACGTCATGTAAGAACCCTTTATATAACAATACACAGGAAAGACTAAAAGATTGCTGCCAAGTGACTTACATACATTATACACAAAATACAAAACATAGGTAAATATTATATATGAGAAAAATGTTTTTCATTTATATTTTGTTATATATCATGTGGTTGTTAATATACAACAGGTCTGTACAACATATGGACCAGGGGCAATTTGCATTCCGCCTGAGGATGATGTGTGGCCTATGGCGATCTTCCTGCAATCAACTATATTTGTGTCTTATGGACATAAATATACTTCAAGACCAAGGGAAGAGCTGGAGAGTGCTCATAACCTCTCCACCCCGATGTGCAGCATCGTGATGAGGTCACAATATTGCAGACCTTATCATGCTGCTGCTGTCACCACAGTGCCGCAGGAGCAGCTGCAAAGGTAGGGAAATTGAATAGTAAGTGCTCCATGGAGGAGCTGAAGATTACATGCCATATTATTGCAGGTGGGCATTGTTACTCTGAGGCGTGTGTTATGAATTTGGGCAGTAGAGAAAGGGGCACATTTTGGAGTGGTGACAGTGTGAGCAGGCAGTGTAAAGAGGGAGAGGGACAGTATGGATTTTGAGGGGGCAGTTTCCAGTTGTCGGAGCATGGAAGGAGTTGCATATGCATGGGGCAGAATGCTGTTGTGTAAACATGAAATCACAGTAGTGGGAGTTTGGGGACCGCATGAAGTTGTGGGTGTATGGGGGACAATATGGAGTTGTGAAAACAGAGAAGGACAGCATGAAGTTTCACTTATTATCTAGCTATTGAGTTCTGGGCTTACAACATAATTTAACCATTCACCCTAAGCATACAGAAATATCACATGCATGTAATGTCAGCAGATACATATGTACCCAGTACAGTGTTGTGTTCTTTTATTAATATTTTATCATGGTATTTAACAGCCTATAAGATACTTTGTAAATGATTATTTGTAATATTGCCTGAGTCTTGTTAGTACCAAGGTTCCTGAATGGTCTGCAGTCTTATAATGGCTGGTAACTCCCAACATCCCCTTTTCATTGTTAAGAACATTTTGGGAGTTGTAGGTTCATGTGCTTCTAATGCATATTGGGCTGATCTGACATTGCAACTGCTATGTGTACTAAGTTTATTGATGCATTTGATTACTGATGGTAATTTGGGTGGGTGAATCTGGTGCTGACCGTGGATCTGGTTTTACATTTATGTACTGATGGTGGTCCTGAGATTGTATTCATGTACTCATGTTGATTAGGAGATTGTGTTCACACACTCATGCTGGTTCTGAGGTTGTATTCATGTACTGATCGTTGTTCTGAGATTGTATTCATGTACTGATGGTGGTTCTAAGGTTGTATTCATGTGCTGATGGTTGTTCTGAGGTTGTATTCATGTACTCATGTTGGTTAGGAGGTTGTGTTCACACACTCGTGCTGGTTCTGAGGTTGTATGAATGTACTGATTGTTGTTCTGAGATTGTATTCATGTATTGTTGGTGGTTCTGAGGTTGTATTCATGTACTTATGTTAGTTAGGAGGTTGTCTTTACGCACTGATGGTTGTTCTGAGATTGTATTCATGTACTGATGGTGGTTCTGAGGTTGTATTAATGTACTGGTGATAGTTGTAGTCATGGTTGTATAAATGTATTGACAGTGGTTCTAATCTTCTACACACGTATCAATCCATAATTGGTCAGATGGCATGCTTCTCATATGTGGCTGTATTACAATTCAATAATTCTCAAAATTTTGTGTTTTCAGATTGAAAAGGATTTGTAGATTCTGCACAGTTTCTGCTCCAAAACTGAGTAAGTTAGAGTGTGTTTACATAGATTTTGGGGGGCAGCAGAATCTCAATAAATCAGTTCCGGTTATGCATTCTTGCAAATATCCCTTTAAGAAATGTTTATGGCCCCTAGGATTGGTTCAGTATTACAACGTGGCCCTCAAACCAAAAAATGATGTCCACCCCTGATATAGATGGTACAGGTATTTTTATCTTAATATTTCTTAAAAAATTGAACATTTCCATACAACTTCAACAAATAATCAGTAAAATGTAAATGTATTAATTTTTCATTTTATTTACAATTTTGTCTGGATGGAAAGTTATAAAAATGTGCAAATCATTTTATTAGGGGATTTGTCTTCATTCCTATAAAAAAATTCATGTGTGTCTTTCATTTCTTGTTTTTCTCTAGTGTATTTTTCTGCCTTCATTGACAGCAGTACATACTCACTTGGAGTACATATGATGGCAGTAAAATTATTTGGGTTTTTTTTTGCAAGTGTCGTGTTGCTGCAGGTGAATGTTCTGAGAAATAGGACACTTTGAAGAAGACAAAGATGCTGATACTTTCACTGCCATCATCTGTACTCCAAATATTCTCTCTTTCCTGTATCTCCCTAATATTGTGGATTCTACAGAGATCACTTCTGTGTTTATGCATTTAGGATAAATATTAATTACTCTATTAAAAGTTTATTCACTACAATTACATGCTGTATATATGATTAAGCTGTCTGGCAAGCTCATGGAAGTGAATTACTATTTGTATATTACCTCTTTTACATTATATATCCACTGCTAGTTTACTTATTACTTGTTACTAGCATACATGCGTAAAAGATTATTTTCTGAGTTTTAACTGGTTTTATCATGTCTTGTATATAGGATATTTTTCTTTATTTTCCTGCTATTTTTACCACGTAATAATAAAACAAATACTATATATTTTTAACATTTTATGTATTGGTTTGCCATTCATTGTGTTCATAAGGTTTTGTATCATGCACTTTGTGTGTTTTAATACCTTTTGTATTTTAGATTGAAGTCATCTCGTGGGAGAACTAATATTTTTTTTAGTTTTTTACTGTCATAAAAGTTCAGAATAATGAAGTAATTGAAGCCTAGATATGTACACTGAAAATTAGAATATGTGCTAAGATTAGTGATGTGCGAACTGCTCAGTCCTCGAGAAGCATAACGAGCATTTTGGTGCTCGGGTGTTCGGTACTCGTTTAGAAAGTATAATGAAAGTCAATGGTGAACTCAAGCATTTTTCTGGAAGATCTTCTGGAATAATGTTGAAGTTTCCCTTTGACGTCCATTATATTCTGCAAATGAGTACCGAGCATCTGAGCACCAAAATGTCAGTCATTAGTGATAAGAGAGCATGCTCAGAAGTGATTGTTGCTCGATCAAGCATTGGGTTGCTTGGATACTCTACCAAGTATTGCGAGTGCTCGAATATTTTGTCTGTGAAACAATAACCACAATGGATAGGCTTGCTTCACTTCATGATGTGTGCAGGCTCCCCAGGAAGAACCACTTGCAATCTCTGAATGGCTCTGTCAGGAAATAAAACAATGTTCACGGATGTAGTGTGACCAAAAAAATAATACCCCGCCCTCCCTCCTTCCAGAAATGTGCTGTTTATGGCTAGCTGTATGTACAGTATGCGGAGACCCAAACATGCCAATCATTGAATTTTGGTAATGTTTGTAATTTGTGTCAAGCTCGTCCGAGTGTCTGACCAGCTGTAATTGAGTAATGAGCATGCGAGCATTTTACTGTTCCCCCATCACTACTCATTACCCTTACCGAATACTCGAGCACCGAGCAGAAAGCTAATCACTAAGATACAAATTCACAGATCAGTTGAATTCTGGAGACAAATATGATTAACATTGAAGTTCTCTGATGCAATTCCTTATTATACTCCAGGGTCTCTCCAGACTACAGAGTATAATAGCCATGGGGCGAAAAAAAATAAAATATACACCTTGCTATTCATTGGTTAGGCCACCAAAGCTTGCCGTCCGGTTCTCCACTCAATCTCTGGCTATGACAATCATCCCTCCGCAATGGACCTCCAACATAGAATAGATTGCAGGAGTAAAGACGGCATGATATGATGACCGTCACAATTCCAAATCAAGATTGTGGAAGAGGAGGCGCAGAATGGGATAAGTAAGCAGTGATCTAAAGTCTATTTCTTCACCATTTTTCTTACTATAACCATGTGGCCGCTATTTTATTCAAATCGCACAAAGCATATCACAAAAAAAAATAATCCTGGAGAATTTAAAATTTTGTAACGTTATAAGCAAATTCACTTTATGCAGATTCACTCATATTTATTGTACACACAAAAAGAAACATTTAAGACATTTTAAATCTGGTCATCGGTCACTTGTCTGATTGACCTGAGAGGTCCCATATCCACGATGTTTGAATATTTGAGTTATAAAAAAAGTATCAGAAATTATTGTATCACAGTTAGGTCCAAAATCATAATGTCTGCAGCTCTTACATTTTTAGCACTTCTAGACCATTATATATGTATAGTATATACGATCAAGGAGGATATGAAGCCCCTATTATTGCATATAAGAAACTGGTTAAAGGAGAGATTTTAAGAGCCAAAAATCTGAAATAGTAAAAAGAGAAAAGTAAAATAAAGTTATTTTTGTTTTATAACTCAGGTCATAACTACCACATCCCCGGTCTACATGTACAACCAGACGATGGTTACAGATTTCCACCTCTTAGGATTTCAAGCCAGTGGAGGTTTAAGACTTTTCTTATTTTGTTTGTTCCTTATGGTTTATTGCCTTATCATATGTGGAAATGTCCTCATTATCACCCTGGTGTTTATCAGCAAAAACCTGCAAACTCCAATGTACTTCTTCATCTCACAACTGTCTGTCGGTGACATTTTATTGACTATGGTCCTAGTCCCCGGTATGCTCTACATTCTGCTGAATAATGGGGGGACCATTACTTTCATCAATTGCATTGCCCAATTGTATTTCTTCTGTTCCTCAGAAGCATTTGAAGGTTTTCTCCTCGCTGTGATGTCTTATGACCGGTATGTGGCCATCTGTAATCCCCTCCGTTACGCAACCATCATGACCAGCGGATATTCTGTGGTGTTGACTGTTTTCTGCTGGTTGTTTGGATTGTCATTTAATTTGATCTACACAATAACAACATCAAAACTAAACTTTTGTGGTCCAAATATCATTGATCATTTATTCTGTGACCTTGTTCCTCTTCTAGAACTTGCCTGTTCAGATACTTTTATTGTCCATTTGGAGATCTATGTCGTAGGCATTCCAAATTTATTAGTCCCAATCACAACCATTGTAATGTCTTATTCTTATATTGTCCAAACAGTTGTAAGGATCCGATCTAGTACTGGCAGACAGAAAGCCTTCTCCACCTGCAGCTCCCACCTCACTGTGGTCTCCATATTCTATGGCACCATATTCAGTGTTTACGTTGTCCCAACAAAACAATCAGTGACCATCAACAAAATCCTATCCCTTCTTTATACTGTGTTTACTCCATTGGTGAATCCCATTATTTACAGTCTGAGAAATAAAGACATTAAAAAAGCCATACAGCAATCATTTATCTTTTAGAGCTGGAAATTATTTCACAATATTTTATAAATATCCAGTAAAGGTAAAACAAACTTTTTGTAGCCAATTGGACAAGTGACAAATCCATAAATAGTTGAGCAGACTTCCCATTGTATTGATATTTGTACTTGTCTTGAGGCTTAATTAATCCTTTCATGAAAAATTAACCCATAATACATTAATTATTATCATAAACTTCACAAATGAACATCCTGTAGTTGCTTGGGTCGTAGGACACATGACCTGAAAGGCCACCACATCAGATCAACCGGACGTCCCTCAATGCTTTATTAATTATAATGTAACATTTTATCTATCCTCAGATGATCATTTTGGTCTTTTGTTAATGTCAACACATCTGCCCTTACTATCTTTCTTAATTTAACTAATCTAAATCTAATAAAACAGTTTTCTACATTGATGTCCTGACGAGCTTCTCCTTTAAACATTTCAAAGTCCCTTCTTTCCTTCCATAGTTCTTGGAATTAATCAAGTGTTGCAAGTTCATAGAATGAAAAGCTGGGCACTATTCACACTGTTGGGATTATATATGACTCATACTCTTGCTTGAAGATACGATCCAGACAACTCAGCTACTGTGTATACATCACAGATACTACATTTTGGCAGCACTGATACATTGTTTCGAGGTGCTTTTTTCACAGTCAAAACAAGCCATGAATATAGAAAAATTCTTTGTAGAACAAAAGGCACTCACCGATATTGCTGTATCAAAAAAGACTTTATTCTTACATCAGGTTACATGTGAAGGCAAACAAAAAGGGACGAACACTAAACACGTTGGACAACGGCCGTTTCGTGGTGGACCCGTTGAAGCGCTGTGTGCGGGTGCGAAATGGCCGTTGTCCAACGTGTTTAGTGTTCCTCTCTCCCCATCTGCCTTCACATGTAACCTGACCTAGGAATAAAGTATTTTTTGATACAGCAACACCGGTGAGTGCCTTTCGTTCTACAAACAATTTCTTTAATGATTATATCATGGGTCAGTTGTAATTGTGTGTTCACAGGATTTATTTTCAGTACAATAGTATTTAGATTCCATTTGCATCTCATATATACAGTATATATTATAGAATACTCTTAAAAGGGTGATATAGTAAATAAAATGTCCTTTCCAACTATCTACTTTTACAATCTAATAACTTTTGTAACTTGCCTTGATTTGTTATCCTACTCGTATTCCTATCCAGATAAATATTAAATATGTTTTTTTATGATTTGACTTTTCTGTGATCTTTTGTTTGAGAGGATTCTGAAACGAGAAGTTACAGGAGGCTGGGGCTGCACTCACTTCCCCGCAGCATCTACTACCCCTCCTGGAATGGCACATGATTAGAGGGCGACACTGCAGTTTCTATCATTGCTGCCCTTTGAAGAAGTCCTGGATTCATGATGAAAGAAGCTGTAGAGGAGGTGAGTGCAGCTCCAACACTCTGACTTAGTCTCCGATGCAGCTTTGAACTGTGAATTAAAATAGCATCGGGGGCAGAGATAGAAGCAGTGTGTAGCAAAAGTACAGTCACACAACTTAAACAAACCACCCTCAAACAAATCACGATTAAGGCTTGGGGATAGAAACGGTGGGCCAGCACTAATACTACTCACTACTTCAAACTCCACCCCCTGATGTTTTCTTGTTTCACAGTTAGAAGCTGCGGCATTGGAAGAAGCAGAGAGCCAGTGCTGCACTCAACTCTCCAACAACATCTATCACCATAGATCCAGATTATCTCCAGATGGCAGAGATGAAAGAAATTGTTATATGTAACTGCAGCACTATCCCTGAGGATATCTTGTTCTAAGCAGGGATTATAGATGCTGAGTGAAAGTGAGTGCAGTTACAGCCTTCTTTAGTGAAATTTAGTGGAGAGCCCGTCAACCATTTGTTTAGTAATCACACTGGTCTCATGCACCGCATCCAGGATCCAGGAAAGTTCGCGAAAAAAGAAAAGTCTGTAAGTAATTGTATGACAGCCTCAAGTAAATAGTCTTATCCTGAAGCTTTCTCATCACTCATGTCTCATAGTTATTTACTGCCCAGATCACAATATTGCCCCCCTTGTCCGCAGGTTTGATAATAATGTCCTTAAATTAATTTAGTTCTTTCAACGCCAGTCTTTGTTTGTGAGTTAAATTGTCACTCTGTTTTGTAACTGGGATTTTTTTTAAATTCATCTATCACTAGTCGAGTAAAAACTTCGACAGCAGGACAAATGGACAAGGGGAAAACTTGGTAGATCTGGGCAGTAGAGTTGCCGTGGGCGGGGCGCACGCGATGCCGCTTGTATTCATTCTGGCGGCCGCGCGTGTGCTGTTCCCAATACTGCTGTGGGCGGCGTGCGGGTGGTTGCTAGGGTGACGCATCTCGGGTGGGCGGAAGTTCGGGAGTTACTCACAGCTACCTCATTTCCTAAGCCTACACATCACACGCCATTATTTTGATTGCTGACAATTATGGGGCTATTTATAGCCCTCATTACACATACGCCATTAGGATCTTCCTCCCTGAAGAAGCGTGCAACACGTAGCGAAACGCGCATAGGTGGTCCTTTGATCCGGTCCGGGAGTACTCTATGGCCTAGGAACTTTCCTTCGCAGCACCTTACTTTTATGCACTAGCACTTTAGGTAAATATGGTTTCCTTGCTTTTGCGCACATATGTGACGCCCTGGACTAGCCAGGTAGTCACAGGTAGGCCCTTACACAAACACCCCCCCTAATAAGGTGACAGCAGCCAACCTACGAAACCCTTGTCACCTCTCTCAGTGTTCAATGGTCACACCAGGGGGGCAGAGCCAGGCGGTTGGCAATGCCCACCTAGGAGTCCAGAGGGCGTGAGACAGGAAACAGTAAAGAGAGTCTGGGGTTAGAGAGTGGAGTGGAGTGAAGTCAAGTTCAAGGGCAGCAGGCCTGAGGCTCAGGTCTGCAGCGACAACACTGACCGGTGCTGGGGTCATAGCCCTGGTAACGTGGCAAGGAGGCAGACGGTGGTGGCCGCCTGCAGGAGCTGGGATTACAGCCGGTGAACCGTAAGGGACCGGGACCGGGTAGTGGCCCGCCGGTACCGAACCAGGGAACCGATTGGAAGCCAGAGCACAGGAGGGGTACTCAGACCCAGTAAAAGGCCCAGACCCACTGGACCAAGTCGAATTCACTGATTGGGGTCTGGACTTTAGGTCTTTTCCCACCCAAGACCCGACTGAAGACAACAGCCCAACGATAGGGGTAGAAAGCCACCACCCAGGCATCGAGACCCCACAGGCCAGCATCTGCGGGCAAATGGGCTCCACCAGCACACACAAAGCTAAGGAGCGGACTACCGTTGCTCAGGCATAGGAGTCATCATTTCTACCAAAAATGAGGTGCAGGAGAAAGGCGGAAACCACCAACCTGAAAAAGGGGAAAAACACAGCCGACAGCGGGCACCGTCCACCATCTTGTTTGGTTTACCAGAGACTCCAGTGTGTCTGTAATAGTGAGTACCACAGTGCCCTTGGGCCGCGTGCCGCACCGCACCGACACGCCAGCACGCATCCATCCCCCCGCCTCAGCACCTCCCTCGGGCCCCCGGGACCATCACCCCCCTACCCACGGAGGGGTCAACACCAAGCTGCGTAACATCATCCCCAGGAGCCTAGTCAACGGCAGCGGTTGTGTCCATCCATTCACAACCACTCGTGGGTGGCATCACGAACTCAAACGCGGCTCCGGCCGTGCACCTACCAACCCCCCATCCAAAAGCGCCAGCATCCCTCTTCAGAGCGACGTGACCCCCGGGTCTGGAGGCGCTCGAGCCACCCACCCAAACGAGCCCGGACCCGAGCGGCTCGGCTGAAGCCGAGCGTGGGGTGGTACACATGTTTCTATCATTTCCTATTGGTATGGCATTTGTAATATAGGAATTGTTTCCTTCATATTTACCATTTTTTGTATTATTTGACCATATCATATAATATCTGGAAACCTTTTTTCTTAATAATTTACCATTTGTCTCTTCTTTTCCACTCTCATGTGGTTGATTTTAGATTTTTTACATTGTGCTTGTTTGTTTAATCAATAAAATTGTCTATTTTTTCTGCACAATTACTCTTTTCCTCTTTTGTTCAATATGCAACATACACTATAGCTTGAAAAATTTTGAAACCTTCAGAATTTTTCATATTTCTGCAAATAAATGTGGCTTGAAACTACATCAAATTTTCTTACACGTCCTAAAGTATATAAAGAACCAAATCAAATAAACGAGTCAAAGATATTAAACAGTACTCAAGAGCTGGTTTGTGCAAATCACATTTACAGAACGTCTGTGGTTTATTCTCTAAGATGTTTGAAACAAAGTCTTGTTGAATTTTTTTCAAATAATGCGTGCAAGAGTACCAAGAAGGATTGATGTTTTGATATTATTTAGAAGGAAGAGGTTTGCAGCAAACATTATTGACTTTATTTAGATTTCTCTTTTGTTCTCTAAATTTACATAAATTGATAATTGATAACATTTTCAAAGCATTCCTATTGTGGAACATTTATCACCCTTGTATCTTAATTTTTTGCACAGTTCTGCATATACCAGTGTGTCTATATATTAAAGTATTGTCACATATTCTCAATGGGATTTAAATTTGGCACTGTGACTGGGCCACTTACACACAGGATAATGCTCTGATCTAAACCCTCCATTGTACCTTTGCAGGATGTTTAGAGTTAGTGGTACTTTGCACGTTGCAACATCGCTACTGCGATCTCATCGGGGTCAAATCGAAAATGATGCACATCTGGCGCCGGTAATGACGTTGCAACGTGTAAAGCCTAGATGCGCCGATAAACGATCGCAAAAGCGTCGTAAATCGGTGATCTGTGTAGTGTCGGTCATTTTCATAATGTCGGACCAATAGGAGATACGATGTTCCTCGTTCCTGCGGCAGCACACATCACTGTGTGTGAAGCCGCAGAAGTGAGGAACATCTCCTTACCTGCCTCCACCGGCAATGCGGAAGGAAGAAGGTGGGCGGGATTGTTTACGTCCCGCTCATCTCCGCCCCTCCGCTTCTATTGGCCGCCTGCCATGTGACATCGCTGTGACGCCGCATGACCCGCCCCCTTAGGAAGGAGGCGGGTTGCCGGCCAGAGCGATGTCGCAGGGCAGATAAGTGCGTGTGAAGCTGCCGTAGCGATAATGTTCGCTACGGCAACTATCACAAGATGTCGCATCTGCGACAGGGGCGGGTACTATCGCGCTTGGCATCGCTAGCATTAGCTAGCAATATCGCAGTGTGCAAAGTACGCCTTATTGTCCAGCTAAAAGATGAACCTACGCCCCAGTTTCAGATATTTTGCAGTCTTTAACAAGTTTTCCTCCAGGATTCTCCTGTATTTATCGCCATCCACCTTCTCAAATACTCTGACAATCTTCCCTGCCCCTGCTGAAGAAAAGCCTCCCCACAGCACAGTAATTCTATCAAGTATTCACTCAGAGGGGCTGAATACAAGTAACAATTTTCAGAATACTATTTTTAAAATATTAAGAAACCATGTATTATTTTCCTTACATCTCACAAATACTTGATAATTTTTGTTGATATATTCATATAAAATCCCAATAAAATACATTAGGTTTGTGTCACAGTCGTCTCCCTGTTTCTTGAGATTAGGGACAGCTTTAGGACTGGAGCCTCTTATCTCCAAAGGACCTTGAAATGCTTCTTACTGCTTTCTCTAATGCTTTCTCACATATTAGTTGCCTTGTGTCGGGTCTGGTGGTTCTGTACCTGAGCTGGATTGTTGTGCTCCTACACGTGCTCTGGCTGCTTGATGGGTCAACCGTCACCCTTTGCTGGCCACGAGGGGCAGGGTGTTACAATCAGGTGCGGAACATGCATGAGTGCCCACTCTGATGAAGCATGTCGTACCCTGGGAGTCTCTGGGAGATGGGATGCCACTGCTTCCAGCGTTGTTGTCACTCAGGGGCCCCAAGATGCCGGTCCCCTGATGTGAGCCATTGCCAGTAGATATGGGACACTGCATTATCTGACACAGTCGGATGGTGGATGTTTCGCTCCTTTCCAATCTCCTCTTCTCCTTCCGACGTTCTGTGGACTGAGGGTGAGAAATGAACGTAGACTCAGAGAGTCAGATGAGTTCTAGGAGACAGATTTATACCTGAAATCTGCCTACCTTAAGCCTGCTTTACATGTTACGATTTTGCATACGATATCGTATGCGATTGTAACCGCCCCCATCGTATGTGTGGCACGTTTAATTTGTTGAATGTGCCGCACATACGAGTAACCCCCCGTCACACGTACTTACCTGTCCATACGACCTCGCTGTGGGCTGCGAACGTCCACTTCCTGGAGTGGGAGGGACATTCGGCATCCCAACGACGTCACACGGCAGCCAGCCAATAGATGCGGAGGGGTGGAGCTGAGCGGGACATAAACATCCCGCCCACCTCTTCCTTCCGCATTACCGGTCGGGAGCCGCAGGACGGAGGTAAGATCTGTTCATCGTTCCCGGGGTTTCACACACTGCGATGTGTGCTATCCCGGGTACGATGAACAATCTGACGTTCAATTTATGAGCAATGAACGACGTGCGTGCGATGAACGCTTTACCGTTCAATCGCAATCGCAGGTACCTGTCACACACTGCAATGTAACTTACGATGCATCACTTACAACGTGACCCCACCGACACATTGTAAGAAACATTGCAGCGTGTAAAGTGGGCTTTAGTTGCTGATTAATTCAGTTGTGTGGGTGGTTTGGCTGGTTTGGTTCATGCTGGTTCTCTGAGGTTTCCTATAGGATATCCTGCTGTAGGGTTCTTTTTTTTTCTTGTTTACAGCTGGGTTCAGCTCCCTTTTGGTTTATGCTGTGGTATCAGCCTTAGGATTTTGTTTCCTTTATCAGTTAGTTTTTTTTTTGGTGCGATTGTCCCACCTGCCACTGTGTGTCCAGTTACTAGCTACACATTGTTTTCTGCCTGGGAAGGGTTCTGTTACAGTCCTTACTCACCAGGATTGGCAGGCGAGTGACAGATATCCCCGGACCTTAAGGGTATGTAGCAATGTGATGGCTAGTGTCAAGTGCAACTGACACGTTGCGCTTGCTAACATGTAGAGAGTCTGGTCCCATCATCCCCCATTACACCCTGGCTGTATGTTTTAGGTCATTGTCGTGCTTGAAGACCTCGCAACAACCCATCATCAATGCTCTTACTGAGGGAAGGAGGTTGTTGACCATCTTTCTATACATGACCCCATCCATCCTCCCTTTAATACTGTGCAGTCATCCTGTCCCCTTTACAGAAAATCACCCTCCTAGTATGATGTTTCAACCCCATGCTTCATGGTTGGAACGGGGTTTTGGAGTTGTATTTTTCCTTTAACTTCCACCAAACAAGGCGAGTGGAGTTGATACCAAAAATTTAAATTTATCTGACCACATGACCTTCTCCCATGCCTCCTCTGGATCGTCCAGATGATAACTGGTGGACTTTAAATGGGCCTGGAGATTTCCTGGCATGGGCAGGGGGACCTTGTGTGCCATGCATGATATTAATCCATGACAACATAGTGTAATACTAATGATAATCTTTGAGATTGTGGTCCCAGCTCTCATCAGGTAATTGACCAAATGCTCCTGTGTAGTTCTGCTCTGATTCCTGACCTTTCTCAGACTCTTCCTTACCCCATGAGGTGGGTCCATCCATGGAGACCTAGACCAAATAAGATTGACAGTCATCTTGTGTTTCTTTCATTGTCCAATAATTGTGACAACACCTGCTTGCCTATTATCCTGCTTGTGCATGTCTACAGTATTGTCTCTAGTGTCCTTAAACAGCTCTTTGGTCTTGGCCATAGTGGAGAGGTTGGAGGGTGATAGAAAGCTGCTTGCCTATTGTCCTGTAGCATGTTTTAGCATGTACATCTTATAAGATATTACTGCCATGCTTTCAGTGAATTTATTATTTACATTTTGTATGGTACCGTGACCTAGTGGTCTGTTCTCCTTTACATATACATATTGCCATAGAAAAATTTGATGAAACTATTTGTAATTATTGGGTTTGTGTTACGTCACCGCCGGAGTCTGCTCCAGCGACTTCTGCTCCGATCGTCAGGCGACGCCGTGTTCCTGCCGTGGATAGTGCTGGTGATGGTAGAGGAGTCGATGCCAGCGGCACCGGTGGGCGCAGGCTCCGATCATCCACTGGGCTGGGTTATCTTGAGATCTGCAGTAGCATTGGCTAACTGTGGGTGGTGGGTGTCTTCCAACTGAAGTTGTCAGCGTTCAGCTACAGCCAATGGGAGGACACCACACCCTTCTTATTCCCCCTCCTGTCACATGTCCACTGCCAGAGATAGTTCTGATTTTCCTGGCTCCTGTTACGTCCTATTCTCTTTGGTGATTCCTGTGTGCTGACTTCTGCGTGTTTTCTGACTATGTCATTGCCTGCCGATTCTGTCCCTGTTCCGCAATTCCTGGTTTGGCCCTGCCTGACGACTACTCTCTCAGAACTGCAGCCTTCCATAGGTAGTGATCACCAGGGTCCTGTGTAATTCCAAATCCCTGTATAGGGGTTAAAGGGTTTCAGGGTTCTAGGGGTCCTGCTTGGTGAGTGGCTTTCCTCTAGCCTCTCCATTACATCCTATCTGAGTCTGTGGATCCAGGCAGACGTTACAGTTTATCACCATGGCCAGTTTCTATCCCTGACATGATCAACATCACTAATTACTCCACAGTAATACACTTACTTTGAGTCTGCTACTTGGACTTCTTTAGTGCTTTCTATTTCTTTGTGTGGATGTATATAAATGACAACACTGCAAGTACTTTATTTTTGTCATATTATACACAATTAATAGTTATGTCTTATATATGTTGAAGCACTATGTTTTGGTTATGACATATTAAAGTATTGTAAATACGTTAATATGTATGTATTCTGGACATATTCACTTGTACATATTGTTTTGCTCAATTATGCTACATCTGATGGAATACCCCTTTTTTCCTCGCCCCATTTCTTCTACAGTGTCACTATGAATAAGACCTTTTGTTAAGGTTGAAATGTCATGTCTGTTCCATCATCTTCTTTCTATAATACACACCCTCTCGATGGAACATTCTGTGCACCTGCATTGTGTTAAAAAAATAATAATTAAAAATTAATCTACAAAATGCAAATTAAGATGATAAATATTCTTGACTTGAATATATTTGGGGCACCAAGGAACCCTTCCGCTTGCACCTCGCTCAACAACTGTGTGCACATCAAATTACTCGATTTATCATGTACTCTGGCATTGAGTTCAAAGAGTTCACCTGAGCTGAGGTCACTGAGATCAATGGCTTCACCTCAGTTCGGATCACCTGAGGTCACAGCTGGGATACCGTGGGAACCTCCAGCTGTGACATCAGGTGAACTGACTTGAGGTGAACTCATTGAACTCAATGTGGGATTACCAGATTAGGCAATACGCACACATTGAGTATCTAGTTGCAGATATTTCAGCACCAACTCCCCATCTCCTGGCAAAAAAAATGCACCAAAACTACACGTTTTCCCTCTGCAGCCTCTGGATGTAGCAGTGATGAGGATTGTTGTGGGAGTTTGCATGGATTACATCAGATCTGCACTGGTGTTTTGGGGGTCAATAATATGTAAAAAGTGGGTGTGTGTATTTTATTTCAAATTAAGACTTTTTTTTGGTCTTTGTGTTTTATTTCTTTTTAGTTACAGTATTAGTAATAGGATTGTCTCTTGGACACCTCACATTACTAATCCAAGGCTTGATGACAGTTGTCTTTATCAACAAATCATAACTGTAATTTACCCTTTATATATCCCAATTGAAATCGCACCAGGGCAATCGGGATGAGCCAGGTAAAGGATCGTTTTTGGCACAACTAATGTGATGTGCCAATTCTGGGCAGCTGCGGCTGGTATTTTTAGGCTTGGGGGCAATATCTGTAGCTCTTTCCATCTTAATGTTACCACCCCACCTGTCTTTTAAAAATAAATACCGTAGGATCCCCTAATTTTAATATCCAGCCACAGTAAAGCTCATAGGTGGGGACTGCAACATGTAGCTGTTGTTTTACCTATGCTGAGTATCAAAATAGGGCAGCAGCACAAGTTTTTTTTATTATTTATTTTTACAACACTGTACAGCAAACTAACTGCAACCACTCACAGACACTGACACAGGATGGGGGGCTTGTATTGCAGTGTGCAACCAATCACAGACACTGGCACAGAGAGTGAATGGGGGAAGCAGTGAATGTTGATCAATCTTAATAAGTGGGCCTGGAAAAGAGTCTGGCTGCAGTGTATTCCTTTTGGACACATGACTCGCCCACCCCAGGGCTATGGGACACCCGGTGCCAGGCCAGACTAGAAATATTAAAAAACTGACCCGCACATCCAACAAATGTGAACAGGTGCTAACTGAAAAAACATAGTAACTATAAATGCAAACAGTTGCACACTGAAAAAAGCCAAAAATTTACAAGGGAAAATATGCACTGCATTACTGCAAAAGAGAGATATTTAGTTTATGTATTGGCCAATGCATGTAAGCCCGGAGACCAACGGCAAGGTATATCTCTGTAATCCGGGAACCTAACTTAAATGCCACTATCTAGGTTAAAAACATCCTTATCTGGGCAAAATGCCACTATTTGGACTACAAATCTCCGGCCCAGACTAGTCCGGGGAACGTCAGTGGTGGCGGGGCCCGGCTCCGTGGCCCTGGTGGGGTCAATAAATATGGCTGGTGACTTAGGGGTAATTAAAGTGTATATTTGTCGTGACGCCTGTGGTTTTCGGCTATTAAGCCGCTGCTGTGTGAGGCCTCCGGGGTGATGGAATGGCAGCAATGGTGGTACTGCTCCCCACAGGTGGAGCGGTGCCCCGGGGACACTGTTGGTGCTGCTAAGTGTCTATGCAGTTGCGGTGTAGTGCAGGGCCGACAGGCGGTGAAAGGACTGGACACAAACAACAGTCTCTTTACCTTCTCCTCTTTTACTTTGCAAACGGTTAGTCCTGGGAGACCGTTACAGGTGGTAGAGGGCTCTGGCCGGCCTGGAAGTAACTGAGGTATCTTTTTGGCCAGATGAGTATGAGGCCTACTCCTGTTCTTTCTTTACTGTTATAGGACCCTGCTCTCTGGATTAGCAATGGCCCTCTTGCTCCTGGGACCGGTGGTACGTCCCTCTCCCTGTGTGGTAGGCTGCGCAGGCCCTCTCTGGTGCTTCTCTGCTGGAGTCCACACCGGGCCCTGGTGATGCAGCTGTACCTTCAGGCTGTTTATGGGCCAGGTGCTTGCAGCTCTCCTGCTCTTCAGATTCGGCTACCATGGAGTATTTTAGGCCCTGGTGACCACAGACTCCGATGTCCTCTTCTGCTTCTTTGCCTCTCTGCAGCTCTGGCCTCCCTGGACTGAGCTAACCAGCTCCAGCCCCAGTTCACCAGACTGCACACTCTGCATCTGCACTCTCTGCTCTCTCCTCCCAGACTGAACACTAACCCCTCCCTCAGGTCAGACTTAAGGAATGCTCCCTGGAACTCCAGGTTCAGAGCTCCCCCTGCTGGCCTGAGGGAGAAACTGCGTTGGATTTGAACTTACTGGCCAATAGACCTCCAAATTACCTCCAGGCTCAGCATTAACCCTTTGGAGGGGCAATGCTGTTGTGGCGACCAGGTCCTGGGGCGCCACACACACAGTAAGTATAACTATCCTGCTCATACTACCATTTAACTTCCATTTGTAGCCCCCTACTGCTTACTACGGCCATTTTATAGCCCAGCACGTCTCATCCCCATTGACTTATATGGGATTTTTTGTCCGGGATCAAGCTTGGCTGCCGAATCCGATTTTTTTTTTAGTCCGTGCTGGTTAGGTGAACTCGAATATTCATGGGTTCGCTCATCACTAGTGGTGAGCATTTTGAATACCCATGTGCTTCACAGATTTTTATAATGTTGAGCCAAGAATATTAAAAAAACATTTTTCCCCCAAAAATGTTTCTTTAGCCCCAAGTTATTAGTTTCAGGAGGTTAACAGGAGAAAATAGACAATTCCATTTGCTGTGCAATTTCTCCTGCATACACCAATTCCACATATGTTGTGAAAAACTACTGTTTAAGTGCACAGAGGGGCTCAGGAGGGAAAGAGTACTGCCTAAATTTTGGAGCGCCCTTTTGGCTGGAATATATTGCAAATGTCATGCCCCATTTGAAGAGCGACTGACATGCAAATTAGCAGAAATTCCCCACAAGTGACCCAATTTTGTAAACTAAACCTCTCTAGGAATTTATTTATGGGATTAGTGGTTTTAACTTTCAGTCAATTCATAGAATTAAATAACATTGCACTGAGTAAATTAAAATTACCATTTATTCCACTAAGATGTTGTTTGGCCTCCTATTATTTATTTCATAAGGGGTAATGGAAGAAAATGAACAGTAAACTTTGTTGTGCAATTTCTCCTGTTTACACTAATGCCCCATACGTGGTCAACAACTACTTTTGAGTCAAAATACAATGCACAGAAAGGAAGGAGCTCCATATTGGACTTCAGATTGCACTGTGATGGTTTGGGAGGTCTCATTTGACTCCTTATTATCAACTACACCTATTAATTAATTCATCTAGGGGTGCAGTGATTATATTAACACCACAGATATGTCACAGAATTTTATACTAGTGGGCGGTGAAGAAAAAATAGTTACATTTTTACCACAGAAACTTTGTTGTAGCCCCAGATTTTTCATTTTCAGAAAGAGAAATGAGTAACAAAGGAATAAAAGTTGTCACACAATTTCTACTGAACGTGGCAATTCTTCATATGTGGCTGCACAATACTGCTTAACCACAAGGCTGCAGTATACATTTACATACAATAGTTTGCAGACTCTATATACAGAGACCCTAAACTTCAGAAGAGTTGAATTACCCATCAAGTGACCCCATTTTTCAAATGACCGCTCTCTAGGAATTTATTTACAGGTATATTGACGATTTCAACTTCGTAGATGTTTCCCAGAAATAAGCAGCAATGGATGTTGTTTAGTAAAAATTGCAAATCTGGAATTATAATGCTCATTACTTTGTAGTTGCCAGTACATTGTAGCTCCCAGTTCATTGTTGTGCCCAGACATTGTGCCCAGACATTGTGCCCAGACATTCTGCTTATATATTGTGCCCAGACATTGTGCCCAGCGAGTGCTTTTGGAGTGTCAAGTAAGCAGGTTTCCAAACTGCAGAAATGGCAAACATTTGGATGTCATATGTGGTTTAGGCACACTGTGGGGCTCAGAAGGGAAGTGGCATTTGGATTTTGGAGCTCAGATTTGGCTGGATTTATTTTCCAGGGCCTTTGTGCTACTAGTAACATGGAATCACCTATATTTCACTTTACAGATGATCGACCTGAGTGGACGCTTGTTTTTGTATCCAAAAAACTGACTTGCACATAAAACAAATGTGAACAGGTGCTAGCCGATAAAACATAGTAATTTTATAGTTACTATCTTTTTTCGGCTAGCACCTGTTCACATTTGTTGGATATGCGGGTCAGTTTTTTGATATTTCTAGTGAGTCTCTTTGTGACTGAACACTCCGCCCTAAGACATGGCTGTGTTCATAACCATTGTAGCAGGTGCCTAGCTGCCCATACATGGAGGTTTGTAGTCCAAATAGTGGCATTTTGCCCAGACACGGATGTTTTTAACCTAGGTACAGGCATTTAAGTTAGGTTCCCGGATTACAGAGATATACCTTGCCGTTGGTTTCCGGGCTTACATGCATTGGCCAATTCATAAACTAAATATCTCTCTTTTGCAGTAACGCAGTGCAATATTTCCCCTTGTACATTTTTGGCTTTTCAGTGTGCAGCAGTGTGGGCTTGTTTTTGGGCATATTTTACATAACATTTGGATCACATTTTTCATGTGCTCTATACTGAGCACTTACATCAGGGTCTCCATCTAAAACTCTGAATGATGGGATTCAGATAGCTCCCACCTAGGGATTCATCTATATATATAGTTGCCTTTTTCTGTCTGCATGTCTGTCTGTCTTGCTCCAA
Source organism: Anomaloglossus baeobatrachus (assembly GCF_048569485.1). Taxonomy (NCBI): domain Eukaryota; kingdom Metazoa; phylum Chordata; class Amphibia; order Anura; family Aromobatidae; genus Anomaloglossus; species Anomaloglossus baeobatrachus. The sequence goes on from NC_134356.1 coordinate 694,149,002, forward strand.
AATGACGTCATTACAGTGACAACCATCCCATTGGGCGCTCAGCTCGGCCTGGCCTCGCCCTCCTGCATGGATTGGCCGCTCGGCTCGGCCTGGCCCCGCTCACATTGGCCGCTCCACCAGGCCCCGCCCCCTTACGCATTGGACGCTCGTCCTGGCCCCGCCCCAACTTGCATTTCCCGAACCCACACGGAGCCCTGACTCCCAGGTGAGTGCTGCACCCCCGGGAGCCCACACAGGCAACCCAGCCGAGACGTACCCTTGTGGGGAATGTGCCGGAGCCGACGTATGCTGGTAACCATGGTACACATCGGGTAACCATGGAAACCACTTTGCTTAATTACCCGATTGTATACCTTGGTTACCAGCATATGCCGGCTCCCTGCCCATTCGGATCGTTGGTCTCCCGCTGTCAAAAACGCCGATGCGTGCTTGCTGCACAGCAGGAGACCAACAAACAAAAAGTGAACCAGCACTGTCGCTTTGAATGCTTACCTGATGTGTACCATGGTTACTAGCTTACCCCGGCTCCCGGCACACGTGTGCTGGAGCCAGCGTACGCTGGTAATCATGGTACACATCGGGTAACTATGGAAACCGCTTTGCATAGTTACCCACTGGCCACGCCCCACACACACTCTGCCCACTCGGCCACGCCCCCCACACACTCTACCCGCTCGGCCATGCCCCCCACACACTCAGCCCGCTCGGCCATGCCCCCCACACTCTGCCCACTCAGCCACACCCCTCACACACTCTGCCCGCTCGGCCATGCCCCCCACACACATTGGGCACCTATACACCTCCCCCCAGGACTACTCCACCTAATAGACACCCACTCTGCCCGCTCGGCCACACCCCCCACACACATTGGGCACCTATACACCTCTCCCCCAGGACTACTCCACCTAATAGACACCTACCCCCAGGACTACTCAACCTATTAGACACCTCCCCTCCAGGACTACACCTATTAGACACTTCTCCCCAGGACTATTTCACTAATTAGACACCTCCCCCTGGGCTACTCCTCCTATTATGCTCCTATTCCCCAGGACTACTCCTCCTATTATACTCCTCCCCCCAGGACTACTCCTACTATTAGACTCCTATCCCCCAGGACTATTCCTCCGATTATCCTCCTCTCTCTTCAGGACTACTCCTCCTATTATACTCCTCTCCCCCCAGGACTACTCCTCCTATTATACTCCTCTCCCCACAGGACTACTCCTACTATTATACTCCTCCCCCCAGGACTATTCCTACTATTAGACTCCTCTCCCCCCAGGACTACTCCTCCTATTAGACTCCTCTCCCCCCAGGACTACTCCTCCTATTATCCTCTTCTCCCCCAGGACTACTCCTCCTATTATCCTCCTCTACCCCCAGGACTACTCCTCCTATTATCCTCCTCTCTCCCCAGGACTACTCCTCCTATTATCCTACTCTCTCCCCAGGACTACTCCTTTTATTATACTCCTCTCCCCCCAGGACTACTCCTCCTATTATACTCCTCTCTCTCCAGGACTACTCCTCCTATTATACTCGTCTCTCCCCAGGACTACTCCTCCTATTATATTCCTCTCTCCGCAGGACTACTCCTCCAACACACACACTGCACAAAACATACCTCCTCCAAAACACACAGAAACACACACACAAACCGCGCAACACACACAGCACTACACACACACAACGCTGCAGACACACAGCGCTCCACAAACAACGCAATACACAACGCAACACACAAACACCGCTCTCACACACCGCCACACCCACACAACACCCAGAACATTTACAGTGCCCTACACAAACACTTGACAACTACACACAACATCTATATACTGTATATAACAGAAATCATACATTAACTACACAATAAATTCTAGAATACCCGATGCATTAGAATCCGGCCACCTTCTAGTTCACTATAAGAAGCAGAGTCACTCCGGACTCAAACTGGATTCTGTTCTCCATTGTCCTTTTCAGAAGTGCACAAAACTATGGTCAATCGCGCTTTTATGCACCACATATTGAGTACAAAGTGGCTCTGTCTGCCTCATTATAGGGAATCTTTCGTCTGAATCACATTTTTCAGAGATTTTCATGGATACCCGATGTAAGCACTCATCATAGGAAAAATGTGAGCTGAGCCTAAAGGCCCCATTACACGCTACGATTTATCTGGCAATATGTTGTCGGGGTCACTATTTTCGTGACGCACTTCCGTCGTCATCAGCAACATCGTTGTGTGTGACACCTACGAGCGACTTATAACGTTTTTAAAAGTTGCGAAAATCGTTGATCGTTTACACGTCGTTCATTTTCAAAATATTGTTCGGCATTTGTAACGCAGCAGACATATTGCTACGTTTGGCACTCTGCCAACGACGAACAACATCATTAGTGTGTCCGTAATCAGCGACGCGGGTGTGTCATTACGAGCAATGCTCCGCACCTCCTCCGCTCTGATTGGTGGTCCCAACTGCGTTCTGATTTGGCAGGCATGGTTGATGCTATGGAAAATTATACACCTCTGTCGTTGCTGGAACTGTTGGGAGGATTGCTGTGTGACGGTGTCCACACGACCGCCTTGGTCAAACAATATATCGCTGAACGATGTAGCGTCGTTTGTAAGATGGCTACGTGTGACCGCTTCAAAACGACCTATGAACGATGACTGCAAATCATAGCAACGATCTGGGTGTGTAACATCGCTAATGAGATCGCTAGCAATATCATTGTGTGTAAAGTGTCCTTTACTGTGTGTTACGGGGGGACCGGCAGATTAGGACCAGGGAGTATATATCCTATTCGCCAGTCGGGGCCCACCGTGCTCCAGATGGCAAAGGAGCTGCTGGCACCTGAAGGTTAGGCGGAGACTATAGAGCGTAATGGCTCTGAAATAACTCAGGAAACCGGTCACGTGTGTAGGGACACATCAGACCGGAAGACAACCCAGTTAGCGTTTCGGTGGAATTGGCGCAAACCCGACCACGTGTGTAGGGAACACGTCAGGCCGGATGGTGACCAGGTAGCGTTGACCAGAAGACCGCCATGAAAGCGCCCTGTCGGCCACGTGTGTAGGACACGTCAGGCCGAGCGGTCCTCCGATTAGCATTTCTGGTCACTATGTGAATGGCCACGTGTGTAGAGGACACGTCAGGCCAAGAAATCACACCAGTAGCGTTGACTGGGAAGCCAAGAAAGATACACACCAAAACCAGGAACACCCTGTTAACTCCACAGGGGTCCTGGGGTACGCTGTCCGTGCGCGTAGGGGGCACAATCGGACAGGTGGCGCAGCAAGTGTGTTGTCCGTGTGCGTAGGGGGCACAATCGGACAGGAGGCGCAGCAGGTACGTTGTCCGTGTGCGTAGGGGGCACAATTGAACAGGAGGCGCAGTAGCTGCAGCCCAGTTAACTCCACTGGGCTGCACAAGCAGGACTGGACGGCAGGAGGTGGAAGCCGGCGCCTGACCCTAACGTGCTTAACCACGGGTGTCTTGGCATGACAAGCACCGGACGCCTAACCCTACCTACTGCTTCCAAACACAGGCTTATGCCGCAATAAGCCTCTAACATGGAGGTGTACTCTGTCTGAGCAAATGTGAAGACTGCACACCTCCATGTTGTCTCCCGCCCCTTTTATAACCTGGGTCCGCCCCAAACCCAGGGTGGACCACAATGGCACCTCCAGGGACCAACAGCAGAGTGCCATGTCATCAGCGACATCACAAGCGGCCTATCCTGAACCGCCACGTCACTGATGACCTCATGGCAGTCACGCCCCAAACACTTCACCAGTCATCATCTGACGACCAATGGTGAGGTGTCGTGTCATAGGGCCGGGCCTCCGCGAGCCAGACCGGAGTGGCCACATCATCAGGACACCTGATGCCCTCTGGCCTATCAGGGCCTGCCGCCTCATGGACATGCCCAGTGAAGTCCTTCCCGGACTTTGCCTCCAATGCACTAAGTGCCTGGGCATGCTCAGTAGCCTGGACAACAGTCTCAGAAATCAGACTATCAGCCTGAGCATGCTCAGTAGGCACAACACAGGACTTAGACACAGCACACAGTCCAAGTACCTGTGCAAAGAGGCTTTTCGCACCAAGTGTAGGAGCATGCTCAGTAGCCCGAACCAAGGACTTGACCTGAGAAATGGCTCTATCAGGCTGAGCATGCTCACTAGGCGAAACACTGGACTTAGGCTCCGGCTGGGGTAAATCGGCAAACGCATGCGCACTAGCCGCCTCTGCACACTTAGACGTGGAGGTGCAAGCAGCCAGCTGGACGACCCGAGGCACGGCCAAAAACGGCAGCCGGCGCCTGGGCGCAACTTGAACCGCTGCAGGCTGCTTGCGGCTATGGCGGCGCCGATTCGCAACAGTACCCCCCCTCTAGCGCCCCCCCCCACTCGGATGGTCTGTAGTCGCCACAGGTACCACTGTGCGACAGACGGGAGATGGAGATATGCAGTGGGAGCTACAAAACTCACTCCATCGCACAATCTCCCCTGACGACCACTCGATATGTGGGGAATGCCGCTTCAGCCAAGGCATGCCCAGCAGAATATCATCTGCACCCTTAGGGAGAACCCAGAACGAAATGCTCTCCCTATGCCCAGATGACATGGCAAGGGTAATGGGCACTGTCCGGTGGTAAATTACCTCAGGCAAAAAGGACCCATCCACCACACGGACTCTCACTGGCCTTGGCATTTGCACCAGCAGGATGGCATGCCGCCGGGCAAAAGAGGAGGAGATAAGATTACCCCCAGCTCCTGTGTCCACACGTGCCCTTGTGGACCAGGTTGACCCCTTAAAGGATATGGACACAGGAAACGTCACCCTAATGGATGACGCCTGGTCCAGTCTGCCACCAGCTATGGTCACCGATCGCGGTCGCTTAACCTGACGCTTTGGGCAACGGTTGGCATAATGACCGAACTGCCCACAAGCGAAACAGGAAGTACCCTTGCGACTCGATGACCTAGCTTCAACAACCCTAGAGATGTCCATAAGAACAGGGATGTCTTCTATGGGAGGTGCAGTGGGAGAGACCAATACAGTGCCTGAACGACCCTCTGACCTGCGCTCCAGCTGACGTTCGGAGGTCCGCAGGTCAATGCGGGTAGCCAGAGTCATGAGGGCCTCAAGGGTAGTTGGAACCTCGCGTGACGATAACGCATCCTTCACATGCGAGGCCAACCCCTTCCAAAAAAGTGGAATGAGGGTCCTCTCTGGCCACCCCAGTTCTGCAGCAAGTGCTCTGAACCTCACAGCATACTGACTCGAGGAAGTACGCCCCTGCTCCAAAGTCAGCAGCTGTAGGGCCGAGTCGTGAGTGACCTGAGGCCCCAGGAACACTTGCCGCATGGACTTCAGGAACTCCTTGGAGTCCTGAACTACGGGGTCGATTCTCTCCCACAATGGTGTGGCCCACTCCAGTGCTCTATCAGAGAGCAAGGAGAAGATAAACCCCACCTTCGACTGCTCTGAAGGGAACCGTGCAGCCAGCAGCTATAGATGGACTCTGCACTGGTTCACAAATCCCCTACATGCCTTGCTGTCCCCTGAAAATTTGTTGGGCAGCGAGAGGTGAGGGAGGGGTGTAGTGGGCTTGGTGGCAGACACCATTGCGGCCGCTCGAGCTACTACATCATCCATATCAGCAGCAAGGGCAGACTGCTCAAGAGACCTAACTCTGGCCTCAAGCTGCTGTATGAACTGATGTAGCTACTCTATCTCCGCCATGCCAGCCAGACCCTGGCGCAGTCTTACTGTTACGGGGAGACCGGCAGATTAGGACCAGGGAGTATATATTCTAATCGCCAGTCAGGGCCCACCGTACTCCAGATGGCAAAGGAGCTGCTGGCACCTGAAGGTTAGGCGGAGACTATAGAGCGTAATGGCTCTGAAATAACTCAGAAATCCGGTCACGTGTGTAGGGACACGTCAGACCGGAAGACAACCCAGTTAGTGTTTCTGTGGAACTGGCGCAACCCCGACCATGTGTGCAGGGAACACGTCAGGCCGGATGATGACCAGGTAGCGTTGACCAGAAGACCGCCATGAAAGCGCCCTGTCGGCCACGTGTCTAGGACACGTCAGGCCGAGCGGTCCTCCGATTAGCGTTTCTGGTCACTATGTGAATGGCCACGTGTGTAGAGGACACGTCAGGCCAAGAAATCACACCAGTAGCGTTGACTGGGAAGCCAAGAAAGATACACACCAAAACCAGGAACACCCTGTTAACTCCACAGGGGTCCTGGGGTACGCTGTCCGTGCGCGTAGGGGGCACAATCGGACAGGTGGCGCAGCAAGTGTGTTGTCCGTGTGCGTAGGGGGCACAATCGGACAGGAGGCGCAGCAGGTACGTTGTCCGTGTGCGTAGGGGGCACAATTGGAAAGGAGGCGCAGTAGCTGCAGCCCAGTTAACTCCACTGGGCTGCACAAGCAGGACTGGACGGCAGGAGGTGGAAGCCGGCGCCTGACCCTAACGTGCTTAACCACGGGTGTCTTGGCGTGACAAGCACCGGACGCCTAACCCTACCTACTGCTTCCAAACACAGGCTTATGCCGCAATAAGCCTCTAACATGGAGGTGTACTCTGTCTGAGCAAATGTGAAGACTGCACACCTCCATGTTGTCTCCCGCCCCTTTTATAACCTGGGTCCGCCCCAAACCCAGGGTGGACCACAATGGCACCTCCAGGGACCAACAGCAGAGTGCCATGTCATCAGCGACATCACAAGCGGCCTATCCTGAACCGCCACGTCACTGATGACCTCATGGCAGTCACGCCCCAAACACTTCACCAGTCATCATCTGACGACCAATGGTGAGGTGTCGTGTCATAGGGCCGGGCCTCCGCGAGCCAGACCGGAGTGGCCACATCATCAGGACACCTGATGCCCTCTGGCCTATCAGGGCCTGCCGCCTCATGGACATGCCCAGTGAAGTCCTTCCCGGACTTTGCCTCCAATGCACTAAGTGCCTGGGCATGCTCAGTAGCCTGGACAACAGTCTCAGAAATCAGACTATCAGCCTGAGCATGCTCAGTAGGCACAACACAGGACTTAGACACAGCACACAGTCCAAGTACCTGTGCAAAGAGGCTTTTCGCACCAAGTGTAGGAGCATGCTCAGTAGCCCGAACCAAGGACTTGACCTGAGAAATGGCTCTATCAGGCTGAGCATGCTCACTAGGCGAAACACTGGACTTAGGCTCCGGCTGGGGTAAATCGGCAAACGCATGCGCACTAGCCGCCTCTGCACACTTAGACGTGGAGGTGCAAGCAGCCAGCTGGACGACCCGAGGCACGGCCAAAAACGGCGGCTGGCACCTGAAGGTTAGGCGGAGACTATAGAGCGTAATGGCTCTGAAATAACTCAGGAAACCGGTCACGTGTGTAGGGACACATCAGACCGGAAGACAATCCAGTTAGCGTTTCGGTGGAATTGGCGCAAACCCGACCACGTGTGTAGGGAACACGTCAGGCCGGATGGTGACCAGGTAGCGTTGACCAGAAGACCGCCATGAAAGCGCCCTGTCGGCCACGTGTGTAGGACACGTCAGGCCGAGCGGTCCTCCGATTAGCATTTCTGGTCACTATGTGAATGGCCACGTGTGTAGAGGACACGTCAGGCCAAGAAATCACACCAGTAGCGTTGACTGGGAAGCCAAGGAAGATACACACCAAAACCAGGAACACCCTGTTAACTCCACAGGGGTCCTGGGGTACGCTGTCCGTGCGCGTAGGGGGCACAATCGGACAGGTGGTGCAGCAGGTGTGTTGTCCGTGTGCGTAGGGGACACAATCGGACAGGAGGCGCAGCAGGTACGTTGTCCGTGTGCGTAGGGGGCACAATTGGACAGGAGGCGCAGTAGCCGCAGCCCAGTTAACTCCACTGGGCTGCACAAGCAGGACTGGACGGCAGGAGGTGGAAGCCGGCGCCTGACCCTAACGTGTTGAGCCACGGGTGTCTTGGCGTGACAAGCACCGGACGCCTAACCCTACCTACTGCTTCCAAACACAGGCTTATGCCGCAATAAGGCTCTAACATGGAGGTGTGCTCTGTCTGAGCAAATGTGAAGACTGCGCACCTCCATGTTGTCTCCCGCCCCTTTTATAACCTGGGTCCGCCCCAAACCCAGGGTCGACCGCAATGGCACCTCCAGGGACCAACAGCAGAGTGCCATGTCATCAGCGACATCACAAGCGGCCTATCCTGAACCGCCACATCACTGATGACCTCATGTCAGCCACGCCCCAAACACTTCACCAGTCATCGTCTGACGACCAATGGTGAGGTGTCGTGTCATAGGGCCGGGCCTCCGCGAGCCAGACCGGAGTGGCCACATCATCAGGACACCTGATGCCCTCTGGCCTATCAGGGCCTGCCACCTCACGGACATGCCCAGTGAAGTCCTTCCCGGACTTTGCCTCCAATGCACTAAGTGCCTGGGCATGCTCAGTAGCCTGGACAACAGTCTCAGAAATCAGACCATCAGCCTGAGCATGCTCAGTAGGCACAACACAGGACTTAGACACAGCACGCAGTCCAAGTACCTGTGCAAAGAGGCTTTTCGCACCAAGTGTAGGAGCATGCTCAGTAGCCCGAACCGAGGACTTAGCCTGATAAATGGCTCTATCAGGCTGAGCATGCTCACTAGGCGAAACATTGGACTTAGGCTCCGGCTGGGGTAAATAGGCAAACGCATGCGCACTAGCCACCTCTGCACACTTAGACGTGGAGGTGCAAGCAGCCAGCTGGACGACCCGAGGCACGGCCAAAAACGGCAGCCGGCGCCTGGGCGCAACTGGAACCACAGCAGGCTGCTTGCGGCTATGGCGGCACCGATTCGTAACACTGTGTTCTTTTGGAGGAAGAATGAGTAAATTAACAGCAGTTCAAGAATCGCTTTTATTTATGTTTTATGCCATTGACTGTGTGTTATAAGTGATTAGGCGGCTTTATTCTTCGTGTTGTTGCGATTGCAGCGATACCAGATTTATATTGCTTGTTATACTGATTTTTTTTAAGTTTTGTTACTATCCCATACTAAAAAATGCTTTTTTACAAAATCAAGTTTTTGAATCGCCATATTTTGAGAGCTATAATTATTCTTTTTTTCTGCCAACATAATCATGCGAGACCTTGTTTTTTGCAGGATGAGTTGAAATTTGTATTCTTATATTTTGAGCCGCATAATTTTATTTGATCATTTTCTATTCCCATTTTTGGGAGGCAGAATGAAGAAACAACAGCAGTTCCATAATAGTTTCCAGTGTTTTCTTTTATGTTTTTTTCCTGTGTGATAAAATTAATAAGACAGCTCTATTGTTAGGGTCTAAACATATACAGAGATACCACATTTATGTCATTTTTTTTGCTTGGCCACTGTTACACAGTAAAAACTATTTTATGGAAAAAGGAATTGTTTTTGCATCGCTATCTTCTGAGAGTTATAGCTTTATAATTTTTCTGTGAATGAAGTTTTTTATTTTTTTACAATGTTCACTGGTTTACTAGTTTATAAGTTTTATGCAGCGTGATGTTCTGAACGTGACAATTCCAAATAAGTGTACTTTTTTAACTTATTTTTATTTTTACATAAATATATGTATTGTTGTTTTTTTCATTTTTTCGTTTTTGTTCCTTATTTTGTAAGTTTTTTTTTAACTGTTTTTACATTTTTTTAAACTTTTTTTTATCCAGTGCTAGGGGGGATTCATGCCCTGATCGCTGATCTAATATTCTGCAATGCTTGTACATTTTAGAAACACAGTTCTCATAAACAGAGCCATAATGGCAGACAATGAGTCAACCCGAATAAGGCTGAATCAGTGCCAGCACTACTCATAGCAGATATCAACACAGGACAGGACAGGAGTCTTTGTGCAAAAATGTGAAAATCTTTATTCAAAATCACACACAAAACAAGATATCAGAGATAAAATTCTACCATATAAAATGGGGACATAATATTTTATGGGTCATGAGACTTCAACACATAATGAACCCTCCTAAGTCAACAGGGAGATGATATATAAGTTTAATTAATATCAAGGACTAGATACTGTCGGAGGGAAGAGAATATACAATATTGGATCAAATAAACCCATAGGGACAGTAAAATGCAAGTGCAGGGGGCTGGACCAAAGCCCTGAATCACCATGGCCTCTCCGACCAAAGGTAAGGAGGGGTCATGATGATCACTGGATCATAAACCTCAACACCATGTAGATAGCCAAACAGATACAAATTGGATGTATACCAAATGATCTTTCCAACGTCAGGTAGTCACACAATGGACTTAACAAGGCAATCAAAAAAGGAAAGAGCAACTTCTTACCTAAAGTGCAAGTGCAATGAGGGTAGCCCAGTTCCTAAGGTGCAATTGCAATGAGAGTAGCCCAGTTCCAGTCCCGCATCAGTGTAGAGTCCCCATATAATGCCACAGGATCACCACCTAAGCTGGTACATTGCAGGACATTAGATCACTGCATCAAACACAAACAGGAGGCAAGTCAGGTACTATTCAAGGCAGGAACTAACAAGCCACTATACCTGGGTGAACCTGCAACCAATGTTTGTCGTGAGGTCACCATGAAGATGATCGGTACTATGCGAACAAAGCAGGGAGGGATCAAATCAATGCCTCTGTCACTAATCACAGTGGCATCAGAGGGGTAAAATGCCCACAATTGGAGTGAGCATCAATCATGGGCATTACTGAAGTGTGTCAGCTATGACACATAGCTAATACTTACTGTCAATTTTTCCGGCATCACATGTTAGTAGGCGCAGTGCCATAAATAGTAGTAGTAAAGGGGATAAAGGGGTTAACATTTTGTCATTAAGTTACTACACAGATTCACCTTGATCACCTTTGATGTCCTCCCATATAAAACAGTTTTCTATAAGACAAATTCCATAGTGCACCTCCTCAATATTTTTCACAAACTCAGTTATAGAACTATCTCTTGCTCACACACCAATAACTAAATATGAATTAATTTTACATTTAATTGCTGTCAAGTGGCACTCATTTTAGTGCCTTAAGTTTGCAAATAAAATATGTAAATATGTCATTAAAAACTATCTAAACAGTATGATATTACACATGAGCCGATTGACTCACACAACCCCAGTCCATGGTCCATATCTGCACTCACTGACCATGGACTGGAGCTGCAGTAATATCCTGAGATTCTGGGTTTCTTCACTTGGCTTTGATTCCTTTGCCTGGTGTAACTCCAACTGTGCAAGATATAGGTGATGACTCACTAGCCCAAATAATTATATGCTGGACTTGGTGTAATAACTCAGCATCTGGCCACTTGTCTGTGGGGTGAACTGTTTTTAATTAGGCCAGACGTATTGTTCCTTTGGTAAATCAAGAGAAGATAGCACTTGCTTCATGTCAGACTGATCAGAGCCCTATTGTATGCTAAATATGATTGTCTGTTAAATGTCTATTGTCTCAGCCCCTTTGAATACATAATTTAGAGGAAAATTATGCAGCAGAATGGAACTAGCGATTAATGAGAGATCATCCATCTGCCACCAATCATGCAAGACACGATATTCTGACATGAGAACTGAGTGGTATGAAAGAGACATTGCTTCTGTCACCAGGAGAATATTCTATAATGCTTCAGCCCAAAATCTATGGTTTCAGTTGGAAGATCAAAGAGCTTCTTCAGGATTCATTCATTATACTGGGCTTCAGCTGGAGGATCACAGAACTGCTTCACTCCATATTCTTTAGGACTCCATCCTATGATCCACTGTTCAAGCTGAAGGATCACATAACTGCTTCACTACTCAATGCCGAGACCTCAAAACAATTGGAGAACCAAAGTTGGAATAATTTGGTTGCCTGGCTACATATGTTGGTGTGGTCTGTCAGCTTCCTAAGCTTACCACTATCTCCTCTCACTGGGTACCCACCAAAAGCGGGGGACTGCTGGTTAGGATAATTGACACTGGAAGCCACAAATTCACAAAGATTCTATCCCTGGCAGGCCCTCTGTCTCTTGCACCATCTGGTTTTATTTCTGATAATGAACTCTGTTATTGCCTGTTGTTGAACCAATAAAGTCTTACCAAAGTGTGGTTCCCTCACCTTGTGTTATCTGAGTAATGTTTTGCAGATGGGTAAGGAGTGCACGTGTTCAGTGGCATGAGCCCTGGCTTGTACTGTCTTTCTAAAGACAGCCAGGTGAGCAGATGTGAGCAACCACTGACCCTTATATCTTTGCAACTGGTGGCCTGGCTGATCTGGGAGAGCTGCAGTGAACAGGTATTTGTAGACACCATCCAAGGCCTCAACAACCAGGGGAGAATATAAGTATATCCAGCAGGCCACAGGTGACGCAGACGAGTTTTGGACACCAATAAATCCAACTCCACAAGCTCGGCCTTGGCAAGAGGACTAGAGTGGATATATAGCTTCCACAGTAAATGACAACTACAGGGCCAGGGACATATTGAATACATGGCCACTGATATCCTGTTGGACTTGATCCAGGAATTGGTCCAATGGGATGCCCAGAAAGTCATGGAGGATGATGAAGACCCTGACAAGGTTGAAATAGAGGAACTAAACTGCCTGCCTGATCAAGTATCCCTCGGCAGTTTGCAATAAAAAACCCAGTCTCAAGAAGCCTGAATACAGGTGTTGTTGGCCATATTGGGGCCCAAAGCTTCAAGATAAGAGAGATATTGTGTTATGGAATCCATTTTGGAAATTCCAGTTCCCCTATGACCAGCTACTCAAGCAAAACTAGCCTACTAGCTAGCAAAAGCCCAACCAAGACAAAGGTTTACAAACACGGCATATGATTTCCCCAATCCACGTGCAATTATACGTGTGGATGCCTTGGACAAAGATTGTCTACACAGCCGGGACCCAATACCTGAAGCCTGTCTGCTGGACCAAATGGTCAATGTCTGCTGAGACAAGCAATCGGGGGTCTTAGGGATGCTACCCCTGGAATATACCAGCAGCAGAGGAAATGATATGCCTAGACAGACACCCTATCCCAGTCATCCTCCATCTCTCCATCTAGTTCATCAATGTCGGTGACATACAGGCCCAGGGACTTCAAGACACTTGGTGTTCTATCACCCTGATCAACCAAGATATTGTAACCCCAGAACACTCTTTAACAAGTGACTATTCCCCTGGCTGGCGGTCAACACTCCGACATCCCTCTGGCAGTGTGCAGTTGGGTTGGGGGAATGACCTAACCAGACTCTACAAAGGGTAAAGATTATGGAAATGCAGGCAGACCATCCTGAGAAGAGGACAGGCATGATAAGAGGCCTATCGCATCTGGCTGCTTCTTTAACAGCAACCCTCTTCAGAATCCAGCAGTTTTCTGTAGCTAATTAAGATTGGGAAGGAATGAGACAACTAAGCATCTGACCAATTGTGTGTGGGGGGAATTGTTCTTAAAGAGGCCAGACATGTGGTTCCTTTGTTTGGTAAATCAAGACAAGTTAGCAATTGTCTTACGTCAGACTGATTGGAGCCCTATTGTCTGTTAAATGTGTATTGCCTCAACCCCCTTGACTACATCAATCTGAGGAAAATTATACAATCAGATTAAACTAGCAACTAATGAGAGAGCAGTCATCTCCCACCAATTCTGTAAAACACAATGAGAACTGAGGACTATAAAAGGGCGTTGCTTTTGTCACCAGGTTGATATTCAACAAAACTTCAGCCAAAGATGTTTGGTTCCAGCTGGAGGGTTCCAAAATTGCTTCAAGATTCATTCATTAATTCATTAATTCATTCATTCAATAGGACTTCAGCCTGGGATCTTTGGTTCCAGCTGGAGGATCAAAGAACTGATTGACTTCATATTCAACAGGACTTCAGCCTAGAACCCTTGGTTCCAGTTGAAGGTTCACAGAACTGCTTTACTGCTCAACGCTGAGCCCACGAATTTGCCCATTAAAAACCAAGCCTGGCTGCATATCTTGCTATACTTGATCAGCTCCCTAAGCTTGCCACTATCTCAGTTCAGAGGGTGCCCACCAAAAGCGGGATGCTGCTTGCTGGGATAGTTGGAACTTGAAGCCCCCAAATCACAAAGATTCTAATGCCTGGCAAGCCAGCGGAAGGGTGAGACTTGGTCACTTGCAATATTTTGTTTTCTTGATGGTAATATATGATCTGTTTTTGCCTGTTGGTGAACCAATAAAATCTTACAAATCTGTAGTTCCCTCACGCTGTGCTGTCTGAGTAGTATTCTGCCCATGGGAAAGGAGTACCAGTGTTAACTGGGATGAGCACAGTCCATGTGGTCTTTTTGAAAACAGCAAGGCCAGTGGAGGAAAGCACTCACTGACCCTTGTGTCTCGACACCTTGAATCCAAAAAATGAATACATTTTGCACAGCTTCTGTCCAAAAAGCACTAACCTGGACTGTGGACTAGGGCTAATCAAAGTGATCTGCTCATCTTTAGCTCAATTAAATACTAATCTACACTGCTTGAATTTGAGACTACTCAAAACCCATTGATTTTACTTTGTGTAAGTGTTTTAATTAATTAAGTAATTAAACTTTTCTATGAACATCTAAATATACTCCATCCATCCAGTGTTATACAATATATTTCATATGTAAGGTTAATTTATTCACTACGGTCTCAAATAAAAGTTTACAAACTGATATCAATTCACACAAACTTCTACAAGGATCATGGTGAGTACTAAAATACTAAAAGATTCTCAAATAAATGAAACGTATTATCGCATGTGTTGTTGTGATTAGGGATGATCGAATACCTCGAATATTCGGCTACGCTCATATTCACCGTAGGTCGCTACTATTCAACTATTTGCGAATATTCGATGCGCAGTGTAAGTCTATGGGAAACTTGAATAGTTGCCGAATAGCAACTATTCGGGCTTCCCATAGACTTACATTGCACATCGAATATTCGCATAGCTGCAACCTATTCATCGGATATTCGCAAAGCCGAATATTGCCGAATATTTGTGATATTCAATCATCCCTAGTTGTGATTGTTTCTTACTAAGTTTCTCCTACAACAAGCAATACAAGAGGAGTTTATTGGAGCCCCTCAACCTTTATCTGATCATTATAGCAGCTTTTAAGGGTGGACGCACTGGAATCAGGTTATCACCTGGCCAATTCTAAGCCATTGTTATGGTGAAAAATACACTTTAAATTTGTTTTATAACTCGGTATAGTAATATAGTTAACTTTCAATACACTAAGCATTAACTTTCTTCTTGGTGTAAAACTTTTTTTATCAGTACAATGTGATGTATAATGTTATTAATTTAGTTTAACTTTATATTTCTCCAATGACAGAAACACAAGGGATTCATTAGTCTACTTTACACCAGAGATATCTCCAAGATGTTTTTCTACCTTCCACATAGCTTTTACTATATTTATAAATATCAATGGATAATGCCTCATGCTTACATATCTGGAGTCAAAGCCAAGCTGACTGCGGTGTGTCTAGTATCATCATCGATCTCATCAGAGAACTGAGATCAAGAAGAATTAATAACCTGAAAATGAGTGTGAAGAACAAAGAAATATCGGATGTGAGTAACATTTGTAGAAAAAAATTAAAGATTATGGCCAAATGTCTTATATTTTATAATAGCTTAATACAATATGAGAAATAATAATAATAACAATAATAATGTTCTACTCAATTAATAATTTAGCATTAATGAGGTAATATTAATAAATTATTTGAATACATATTAAATTGTCTACAAGAAATCTTCCATGTGTGAATGTGTGAAAAAGCTCTATACTGAGTGATTACTCTAATTTCGTACTATGTGTCACATTGGAACTTTGCCTTACAGGTTTTGTCAAGATTTTGTACATAAAGTGCTCATTTGATTACAAATGTTTTTGCTTTCTGTTGTACAATATCAGTTCTTTTGTTGATTTTTAATATAGTTAGCATCAAAATGTATTTATTCTTTAGAAATTAGAATTTTCCAAGTTTAACAAATTTGTCCCAATAATCCTTTACGAACACAACCTAAGTATTGTCAATGAGACCTCTACATAGATGCAGATGGTCACCTGATACTTACAAACAACACAGTGCCTTGACCAACTTTTCATTTATTTTTTGTTAATTTAAAAAGGTCAAAAATGGTCCCTTTTACCTGTAATTAGTCAAACCATTTTGTGAAGAACACCAACTGAATCTGACTATGTCTCTGTCAGAGGTAACATCTTCCTGTGCTTGAATGGTGTTTCATATATTTCTAAAAGTCCTTCACTTCTTTTCCACTATTTGGCTTTCTAGAATCAACTGAAGGAAATTGTTGTCTGTGTTTGGTTCTACCAAATAAGATAACTGGTGCTAGTGGTTTTGGTGAAGCTTCAGATGTTTTTTATATTACTCTGTCCATTCATTTTTTTATTATACATTTTTAATAGCACTATAGATAACTTTTGGAGATCATTTTAATCTCAGTTAAACAACTTTTGACAAAAAGAATGTAGGAAGAAATGCTAGGTAGGTATATAATAAAAACACAGCACCTGCAGCAGTGCACGATATTAGTGTGGCACATCCCTTATCTCTACCTTATAAATTACGTCTCCTGCTTTCATCTTCTTCTTCACTGCTGCAGTTATAGAACACATTGCTCTCTGGAGAATTTTTCTCAAGTTTTAGGTCTTTCTCTTCCAACATCTGTTGAGCAATGAACTTTGACATCAACTCACTTTATTAAATCACCTTAAAATGTCTGCTTAATTCTCTGCTTAGGCTTTTTATTGAGGACAGATTCTTTAACAGGGGCTACTCTAATATTACTCTCCAACAAGCCAAAGAGAAAACAAAAAAAAAGCAGGGAACAATATTTGGATGATAAAATCAGAAATCCTTCCCAGACTAATAATGCGGTAGTTTTTTCTACCAAGTACAGTTCAGACTACTCAGCGGTAGTTGGTATTGTTAAAAAATTCTTACCGATTTTGTATATGGTTACGACAATTGAGGATGTTCTTTGTAATGGTGTCCGTTTTGTTTCCAGAAGGAATTGGTTCTTTTTTGTCACCTAGTGACCATGTTAATAAATGTTCTGCGCCGGGAAAAAGATCATGGCTCTCTGTCCATTGTTCATATAAATGTGTTCAGAGGTTATGCAGTCTGTGTAAGTACATGGACAATGGCAAAGAATTTTTTTGTTGCACTACAAGAAGGTTTTTTGAAATCAGTTATTTTTTGAACTGTGGATCCAGCTACGTGGTGTATTTGATCACGTGTTCAACCTGCCAGGTGAAATATGAAGGTTCTACGATCCGCTCTGTGAGACGGAGGATCTCTGAGCACATCTATGATATTGGCAATATTAGTAGCAGGAGTCCATCCGGCACATCGGAACATTTTATACAGATACACAATGGTTGCACTGACTCTTTCAGGGTCAGTGGAATTAAGGAGGTTTTTGTTTCTAAAAGGGGGGGTGATCGTACCAGAGCCCTTTGTATGAAGGACGCAAAATGGATCTTTCTAATGAATATGAGAGCACCTTTAGGTATGAATTTAAAAAATGAGTTAAATAACATTTATTATGGGAATGTTTTCTTGTGTGTTTTTCTCTCTTTGGCATTCTTTATCCCCTCATTAACCCCTTACGTACCATGTACTTAAATTTCATTATGCTAATTATCTTGTTCAGATGTGTCCTGTTATGCGGTATATCCGGTTGTTCCTCTGTTTAAACCCCTGATGTATATAATGTGAGCAGATGATTAAGAACGCTCTGGCATGATTGGATAAACAATACTATGTGATGCAATAGGTATAAGGCATTATGGGTGAAGCACATGCGGTCACGCCATGAGGTCAAATAAGCATTCTGTCATGATACTGTTGCACTCTGCTGTGGCAGAGCTGATCATGTTGTCTGCATTTCCCAGTGGGAAGAGCTTTTCTTCTATTGCTCATTTCCAGGAGCTCACTACTATTTCAGGACATCCCCTCCATCACCACACTGCCAGTTATAAATCTGCTCTGCTGCTTGCTCAGCTGGTTCCTGTAAGTGCTTTAGATTCTGTCCGTTACCTCCCCTGACCCTTCCTGACCTCACTGACATCCGTTCTGCCTCACCTCCCTGTTTCCCACCTCCTCCGTTTTGTCTTACCTTCCGTGCCCCTCTTTTGCTTTTTGCCCTGTCCCTCCTCCTTTGGCTTGCGCTTCCTGTTACTGACCTCTGGCTTGGCTCGGACCCTGACTCCCCCTCCTCCCTTGTACTGCACTCCCTCTCTCGGCTCTGCC
This sequence comes from Anomaloglossus baeobatrachus, assembly GCF_048569485.1. Classification (NCBI taxonomy): domain Eukaryota; kingdom Metazoa; phylum Chordata; class Amphibia; order Anura; family Aromobatidae; genus Anomaloglossus; species Anomaloglossus baeobatrachus. Next base: position 694,167,322 of record NC_134356.1, read on the forward strand.
CCGGCTAGCATGACTTCTCTTAACAACCATTCAGTTGCCTAGGACGCCGTGTGCCTGGGCTCCCTCTAGTGGTTATATTTGTTACAGACCACTCTGGTTCTACAGTGTGGTTGATCTCATTACACACACTGTGTGCTGACTCCCCCTGTGGTGACATCACACATTTGATGACTAATGCATACTTCTGCAATGTGTAATGGGGATTTGTACCACATAACATTTTAATTCAGCTTAATTTGCATCAAATCGATTAGATGGTCTTTGGATAGCATGTAAATTATATTAAAGTTTACTAAATTTGCATATAATATATTAATGCTGTTAATGTGGTTTTGCTTAAAGATTTTGTCTCCCCAAAAAAAAGTTATTTGCCATTGATGAAGTAAATGATAATTTCCTGATCGCTGGAGGTCAAACTGTTGCAACTACCAAGAATCCTGAGATCGGGGCTCTGTAACAAAGTGATTGACGGTCTAGAGCCTCTTCTTGAATGGAGCAGAGGTAAGCAAACTTGACCTCTTGTCCAATATTGTCAATGTAACTACTGGAGAAAGCCAAGTTAAGAACACAAGTTTCTCTAGTAGTCTCCTAAAAGGTTACTAGAGTGAAGGCCAAGCACGCACACTTATGCTCCATTCAAGTAGAAACTAGCCAGATATCCCTCCGGGAAGGACCTAGTCAAGGAGTGGCACTTTTTAGGAGACCACCATAACTACCATATTAATTGACCCTTTTAGTCAATATCCAACTCTTTGACAAGTTTAAAGATATGACAAGGGAAATACCATCCACAGACAGCTGTTTCAGGGTATTGCCTCTCATTAGTGTGGAGTAGGATTCTGGCTAGGTGGGAGCAATGCCTAGTAGACCAACAAGACAAAACAATCACTGATCTTGGGGAGACCAGCCAGAGAAAACACTGCCAGCAGCAAACGAGGGGGCTCAACACAGTGAAATGCTAGGTCCATTGCCCCCTGGGAATTATGCAAATCAAAAAAGTCTGTGGAGCCTCTGTTAGGAGTCTCGACACAGAAACTAGCCAGATATTCCTCCGGGAAGGACCTGCCCAAGGAGAAGCACTTTTTAGGAGACCACCATAACTACCATATTAAGTGGCCATTTTAGTCAATATCAAACCCTTTGATGAGTTTAAAGATATGACAAGATAAATACCAAGGCCTGGTATCCATCATCAGACAGCTATTTAGGGGTGTTGCCCCTCATCAGTGTGGAGTAGGATTCTGGCTAGGTGGAAGCAATGCCTAGTAGACCAACAAGACAAAACAATCAATGATCTTGGAGAGACAAACCAGAGAAAACACTGCCGGCAGCCAACAAAGGCGCTCAACACAGTGAAATCCTAGGTGCATTGCTCCTAGGATTTCACTGTTTTGACTGCCACTCAAAAAAGTGCCACTCCTTGGCTAGGTCCTTTCGGAGGGATATCTGGCTAGTTTCTGTGTCGAGACTCCTAACAGAGGCTCCACGGACATTTTTGATTTACATATTTCCCAGGGGGCAATGCACCTAGGATTTCACTGTGTTTAGCGCCCTCGCTGGCTGCCAGTAGTGTTGTCTCTGGCTGGTCTCCCCGAGATCAGTGATTGTTTTGTCTTGCCATTCAAGTAGAAGCAGGAGGAAACTGCAAAATGTAGCAATCTCAGGAATTATAAAAAATAGGTATATACTAGAATAGAGAAGATTCATTTATTTACATGACACCAACATATTCCATGTACAGATAGCTTCATCATTTTGGAATAATTGTGGTCTTATATGCAGGTCTAACAATTCCTGGAAATATTTGGATACAGTTGTTGCTACCCAGAGGGGTCACACATTTGTTATGCTGGTTAATTTCCTCATTTAAAAAATGTCTCATAGTTTTGATTCATTTGCTTTATTTGGTTTTATTTTATCTACTTTTAGGACTTGTATGAAGATCTGGTGTAGTCTTAGCTCAAGTTCATGCAGAAATATGGAAAATTCTGAAAGTTTTACATATTTTCAATTACCACTGTAATTATATAAGGTTACAGTACACTACATTGTATGTGTTGTACCATTCTTTAGTAATTCATAGGCCTCTCTTATTCTTCAGTCCACTATAAATGTCATTACTTGTCTGGTCTACATGCAGGAGAACAACAGGACAGTGGTCACAGAGCTGATCATCTTAGGATTTCAAGTCAGTCCAAATTTGAGGATTTTATTGTTCTGTCTGTTCCTAGTGGTTTATTGTCTGATAATATGTGGGAATCTTCTGATCATCACCCTGGTGTCCACCAGCAAGAACCTCCACACTCCGATGTACTACTTCATCTCACAATTGTCCTTCAGTGACATCTTGCTGACCTCAGATATTGTTCCGAACATGCTCCACGTTTTGCTGAATAGTTGGGGTAAAATTACTTTTACTGGATGCATCACTCAGTTTTATTTCTTCTGCTCCTCAGTAGTGTTTGAATGTTTTCTTCTTGCTCTCATGTCTTTTGACAGATATGTGGCCATCTGTAACCCTCTCCGTTACACCTCTATCATGACAAACCATCATTGTGTCTTATTGGCCATTTTCTGTTGGTTGTTTGGATTTTCTATTACTTTAATTTATGTAATAACAACAGCAATGCTAAACTTCTGTGGTCCAAATGTCATTGACCATTTATTCTGTGACCTTGATCCATTATTAGAACTTGCCTGTTCTGACACCTTCATAGTAAATTTAGAGATTTATTTAGTAAGCTTTCCCATTGTAATTCTTCCAACCACAGTAATTGTAGCATCCTATATTTACATTGTTTTCACAGTGTTAAAGATCCCATCCAGTACCGGCAGACAGAAAGCCTTCTCCACATGTTGCTCCCACCTCACTGTTGTCTCCATATTCTATGGGACTTTATTTGGTGTTTATGTCGTCCCAACCAAGGGTCGAACACTCACGATGAACAAGATCCTATCTCTGCTATATACTGTGTTAACTCCTTTGGTCAACCCAATTATATACAGTTTGAGAAACGAAGACATTAAAAAAGCTGTACAAGAATTAGTTCGCAAGATAATGCCCTGGAAAATGAGCCAGAATATTCCATTCAGATAATGCATTAAAGAGCAAAAATCTATATTTTGGGCACAACCAATCAATGTTCAAAATACTTGAATAAAAATTATCTTTAGTGGTTTTAGCTCATGTTATAAGGTTGATGTTACGCTTTCATGAGTCATACAGATGTACAGTACAGACCAAAAGTTTGGACACACCTTCTAATTCAAAAAGTTTTCTTTATTTTCTTGACTCTGAAAATTGTAGATTCACATTGAAGACATCAAAACTATGAATTAACACATGTGGAATGAAATACTTAACAAAAAAGTGTGACACAACTGAAAATATGTCTTATATTCTAGGTTCTTCACAGTAGCCACTGTGGAGACACGGGGCTCAGTGGGTGCTCTCGTCCACTAAAACCCACCGCCTTTAGAAAGACAGCGTGGCTCAGGGCTCATCCCAACTGAACGCTGGCCTCCTTAACCGTGGGCGTAACACTACTCAGACAACACAGGGTGAGGGAACCACAATAATTAGACTTTATTGGATCCCAAAACATTTAACGGCACATAACACATAACCAGCAAAACACACAAATGTAACAGGCAACAGAGTCTCACCCTTCCGCTGGCTCACCAGGGATTTAGAATGTCCATGCCTCAGAGCTTCCAGGGCCGCTTACTCCAGTCCAGCAGCACCCCGCTTTTGGTGGGCACCCACCGAGACAGGAATAATGCCAGATTCAGGAAGCTGTGTGAGGTCTGCAAAGTCTGTAACAGGTGACTGAACTGTCCCAACCTGAGTGTCCTCCTTAGGTAGTCCTGGTATGACGTTACAATCCTGGCAGCCGGAGTCGAAATCCCTAGGCTGTGGATATGGTCTCCAACCGGAACCGGAGTCCCTAGATTGAAGCCATAAGATATCCTGATCCTCTAGTCAGCTCCAAAGAGCTTAGACTGGATCCATCAGCATCCATCAACCTTCATCATCCTGGTGGCTTAAAGAAGTCCCTTTTATAGCCATAACCTTCCCTTAGAATACACTGCGTCCTCATCGATTGGTTGGACAAGATTGCTTCTCCGAGTGGATGAATTTCAAGCTGCATGGATAATGTTCATTTAAATGATGTGCATAGAAAGACTCAGTATATCTACATGGAGTCTGCAAGTCACCGACTAGACAATGGCTACTAAGGTATTTACATTATCAATACACAACTACAATACAATGGTTACTGGAAAAGAGTCTGGAGAACAATACGTCTGGATTTCAGTGGCCAACACAATTACATGAGTCTTGTAGAAACAATGAGGGACTTCTCCCCCGTCTATAAACAATCTATAATCCTGTCTGGCTGCAATTTTAAGAAACTTTAACCCATGAGAGTCCATGTCATCACATTCCTCCACCTTCTTAATATTAGCCAGACATGATAGGCTTCCGATCATCCATCTCCTCTTTACGGCATTGTCCTTTTTAATGGTGAGGTCAGCAACAGAGGCTTGCATCTATACACCTCCCCCTGATTACCTCCCCCAAGTTGAGCAGCCATATTGTGGACAAGCACTAAGGTGGGGTCCATGAGTTGGGCCTGCACAAATCTCCCACTATCAATCCTCCCCCAGTCAATAGCCACAGTCTGGTTAGGCTTATTCACGGTTCTTGGCTCAGAAGTGGATGATGGAGACCGGGAATGCAAACCATCCCTGGAAAAGATGTTAGAAAGATCCACATCAGGGTCCTGCTTGGCTTGGAGGTGGGTGATGGCTGCTTCAAACTGACTGGATAGTCCTTGTCCTAGGTCATTCTCCAAAATGACTGGTGTGAGCAGGTAATTCACAAGCCCCACTTTCACTTCCCTTTGAGTGGTATCCAAAACAACAGGCTTGGTGGGGCCATCTATGAACCCCACTTCAACTTCCTCCTGGCTAGTCCCCGAAACCACAGGTCTGGGGAGGCTGTCCATAAACTCCATATGGACCTTTTCCTGGTCAGACCCCAAAGTAACTGGTGTGGGGACGGTGTCCATAAGCTCCACATCAGCCTTGCTCTGGTCAGTCTCCACAATGACAGGTGTGGGGAGGCTGTTCACAAGTCTCATATCAACCTCTTCCTGGTCTTTTCCCAAAATAACTGGTGTGGGGACGGTGTCCATAAGCTCCACATCAGCCTTGCTCTGGTCAGTCTCCACAATGACAGGTGTGGGGACGCTATTCACAAGTCTCACATCAACCTGTCCCTGGTCCTTTCCCGAAATAACTGGTGTGGGGACGGTGTCCATAAGCTCCACATCAGCCTTGTTCTGGTCAGTCTCCACAATGTCAGGTATGGGGAGGCTGTTCACAATCCCCACATCGATCACTTCCTGGTTGTTCCCCAAAATACCAGGTGTGGGGAGGTTGTCCACAAGCTCCACCTCGACCTCTCCCTGGTCGGTCCTTAGGTCCAACTGCACACATGCCAGAGGAATGTCTGAGCGCTAGCCCTCAGCCAGGGAGATGGATAATTGGGAATCTGGTACAGGGTCTTCTGGGGAACAATAACTGGGCTTAAAAGAGTGATGGAAGATCCAATGTCTCGAAGTCCCTGAGCCTGTATATCACCGACCTTGACCGTCTGGATGTGGGGATGGAGGTTGGCTGGTGTACGGTGTCCAGCCTGCCGTAGGGTGTGGACTGGATAAACCACTTCCTCAGCTATTGGTGTTTCTTGGGAGTAGCATTCCTCAGGTCTCGTTGGTTCATCTCAGCATATGTTGACTGGTTGGAGTGTCAGACGGGCTCCAAGCATGCGGCCTCGGTTTTGGAGACAATCTTTATCTATATGTCCATTGCGCCCACATGTATAACAGCGCCATAGATTGGGCGAGCCACAGGCCCTGTTTGTAGTCCTTTGTTTTGGCGCAGCTTCTGCTGGGTAGCGGGACCATCCTTCTCGACCGGCTGGTGTTAGCAGTACTGCAGCTGGAATCCCATAAACATATTCCAGAACATAAGCCCTCTCTTCTCTTGAGGATCTAGGCCCCAATGCATCCAACAATGCTGTGGCTTGGGCCATTTTGGACAAAGTTGATTCCTGATTGTCACTAGATCCATGATGTGGCACATAGTTTAAATCCTCTGGGTTAATATCGGTGGGATCCCCATCGTCCTCTGCATCATTCTGGGCATCCCAACGGACTAATTTCTAGATCAAGGTTGACCGAGTCTCAGCGTTCCAGTAGATAATCTTTCGCCTCTGGCACAGATCCTGTAGCATCCATTTACTGCAGCGGTCATAACTCCTCTCTTGTCCTTGTCCCATGGCTGAGCTGGTGGGGTTGGACATGGCAGCGTCTGAAACCTGAATGCCTCCCCTATGGCCTGCTGGGTATGCTTATGTGCCTCCCTGGTTGTTGAGCCCTGGACGGTGTCCACGAACACCAGTCCGCTGCAGCTCCCCTGGGTAAACCAGGCTGAGTAGTATCCCACTGCTGCCACCAATTGTGGAGACACGGGGCTCAGTGGGTGCTCTCGTCCACTAAAACCCACCGCCTTTAGAAAGACAGCGTGGCTCAGGGCTCATCCCAACTGAACGCCGGCCTCCTTAACCGTGGGCGTAACACTACTCAGACAACATAGGGTGAGGGAACCACAATAATTAGACTTTATTGGATCCCCAAACAATTAACGGCACATAACACATAACACATAACCAGCAAAACACACAAATGTAACAGGCAACAGAGTCTCACCCTTCCGCTGGCTCACCAGGGATTTAGAATGTCCATGCCTCAGAGCTTCCAGGGCCGCTTACTCCAGTCCAGCAGCACCCCGCTTTTGGCGGGCACCCACCGAGAAAGGAATAATGTCAGATTCAGGAAGCTGTGTGAGGTCTGCAAAGTCTGTAACAGGTGACTGAACTGTCCCAACCTGAGTGTCCTCCTTAGGTAGTCCTGGTATGACGTTACAATCCTGGCAGCCAGAGTCGAAATCCCTAGGCTGTGGATATGGTCTCCAACCGGAACCGGAGTCCCTAGATTGAAGCCATAAGATATCCTGATCCTCTAGTCAGCTCCAAAGAGGTTAGACTGGATCCATCAGCATCCATCAACCTTCATCATACTGGTGGCTTAAAGAAGTCCCTTTTATAGCCATAACCTTCCCTTAGGATACACTGCGTCCTCATCGATTGGTTGGACAAGATTGCTTCTCCCATTGGATGAATTTCAAGCTGCATGGATAATGTTCATTTAAATGATGTGCATAGAAAAACGCAGTATATCTACATGGAGTCGGCAAGTCACCGACTAGACAATGGCTACTAAGGTAATTATATTATCAATACACAACTACAATACAATGGTTACTGGAAAAGAGTCTGGAGAACAATACGTCTGGCTTTCAGTGGCCAACACAATTACATGAGTCTTGTAGAAACAATGAGGGACTTCTCCCCCGTCTATAAACAATCTATAATCCTGTCTGGCTGAATTTTAAGAAACTTTAACCCATGAGAGTCCATGTCGTCACAGCCACCTTTTGCTTTCATTACTGCTTTGCACACTCTTGGCATTCTCTTGATGAGCTTCAAGAGGTAGTCTGTATCCAAGTTCGGGTACTGTTCGCATACTAATAAAGTTTGTTAAAAAGCTGTCTTGAAAGGCTGCAGTGCAGCCAATCTACAAGATTTATTGCATGTGGAAGATGCCTGTAAGCTATCTGCTGTAGCTTTGTTCATTATCTAAAATAGAGAAGACCCCTGTTACGAACCGGCGCCGCCATAGCCGCAAGCAGCCTGCTGCGGTTCCTGTTGCGCCCAGGCGCCGGCTGCCGTTCTTGGCCGTGCCTCGGGTCGTCCAGTTGGCTGTTCCTTCCACCACGTCTAAGTGTGGAGAGGCGGCTAGTGCGCATGCGTGCGCCGATTTACCCCAGCCAGAGTTTAAGCCCGGTGTTTTGCCTAGTGAGCATGCTCAGCCTGTGTGTGTTATGTCTGAGACTAAGTCCTCAATTCAGGCTACTGAGCATGCTCCCACAATTAACCCTAACAGCCTCTTTGCACAGGTACTTGGACTTCGTGCTGTGTCTAAGTTCTGGGATGTGCCTACTGAGCATGCTCAAACTGATAGTCTGCTTTCTGAGCCTGTTGCTCAGGCTACTGGGCATGCTCAGGCACTTAGTGCACCTGAGGCTAGGTCCGGTAAGGACCTCACTGAGCATGTCCGTGAGGTGGCAGGCCCTGATAGGGCAGAGGGTGTCAGGTGTCCTGATGACGTGGCAACTCCGGACTGGCTCGCAGAGGCCCGTCCCTATGATCTGGCACCTCAGTATTGGTCGTCAGACGATGACTGGTGAAGTGTTTGGGGCGTGGCTGCCATGAGGTCATCAATGATGTGGCGGTTCCGGATAGGTCGCATGTGATGTCACTGATGACATGGCACTCTGCTATTGGACCTTGGTGGTTCCACCCTGGGTTTGGGGCGGACCCAGGTTATAAAAGGGGCTGGAGACAACATGGAGGTGCGCAGTCTTCACTTTTGCTCAGTCAGAGCACACCTTCATGTTAGAGCCTCATTGCGGCATAAGCCTATGTTGGGAAGCGGTAGGTAGGGTTAGGCAAACGGTGCCTGTGACACCAAGATTCGTGGCTCAGCACATCAGGGTCAGGCGCCGTGCTTCCCTCCTGCCGTTCCAGTCTTGCTATAGCAGCCCAGTGGCATTAACTGGGCTGCGGCTGCTGTGCTTCCTGTCCGATTGTGCCCCCTACGCACACGGACAATGCACCTGCTGTGCCACCTGTCTGATTGTGCTCCCTACGCACACGGACAACGCACCTGCTGCGCCACCTGTCCAATTGTGCCCCCTACGCACACGGACAACGCACCTGCTGCGCCACCTGTCCGGTTGTGCCCCCTACGCGCACGGACAGCGTACTCCAGGACCCCTGTGGAGTTAACAGGGTGTTCCTTATTTTCCTCGGCTTCCCAGTCAACGCTACTGGTGTACCCATCTGGCCTGACGTGTCCTACACACACGTGGCCAGTCGAGAGGTGGCCAGAAACACTAATCGGAGGACCGCTCGGCCTGACGTGTCCTACACACGTGGCCGACAGGGCGCTTTCGTGGCGGTCTTCCGGTCAACGCTACCTGGTTACCACCCGGCCTGACGTGTTTCCTGCACACGTGGTTGGTGTAGCGCTAGGTGCACCAAAACGCTAATCGGGTTGTCGTCCGGTCTGACGTGTCCCAACACACGTGACCGGTTCCCAGAGTTCCTGGGTTATCTCAGAGCCATCCAGCTCTGTAGTCTCCGCCTAACCCTCAGGTGCCAGCAGCTCCTTTGTCATCTGGAGCACGGTGGGCCCCGACTGGCGATTAGGATATATACCCCCTGGTCCTAATCTGCCGGTCCCCCCGTAACAACCCCACACTGTTTTATTAAATGATTTAAATAAGTAATTTATAAAATGGCATGCTGTCCCCCTACTTTTGATAAATAGACAAGGTAAAGCAGACAGCTGGTGGCTGAAATGATGAGGCTGGAAAGGCTCTTGGTCGATGGCCCACCCAAAATAAAAAAACAGCCTGCAGCCTCCTCGGTAGTGGTGCATCCATTAGCTTTGCCCAGCTTTTCCCAATTGCTCTGGTGCGGTGGTAATCAGTATAATATTTTAGGGGGTTAATGTCAGCTGTGCAATATCAGCTCAATCAAGTGTAGTAGATACTAATAGAGAGGCATCTATTAGATACCCCCATTACTAACCAAGCAAGTGTACAGTTAAAAAACACACAGGAAGAAAAAAAGTTTATTCAATTAAAGACTCCCTCACACTCATTTATTCACATATTTATAAATTTTACAAAATCCTCGAAATTCTGATATAATAATCCAATTGGGTAAAAATACTTCCCCAAACTCACTCATCCATCAATTTATTAATTCAAATGAAATAATTGAAGTTTCAAAGTATTCTAATGGGTTAATATCTCACAATGCCTATCTATTTCTATGGATTCTCATTCTGAGAACATTGTGAGAAAGAGGCTCCATAGGTTACTGCCGATCAGTATCAGCCCAGAATTTATGACAGTCTTCATTCAAATAAACTATTTTTTTCCTGTGTGTTTTTGTATTTTTTTAACTCTATACTTACCGGGGTAGTAACCGGGATGACTGATAATGCCTATCCATTACTAACCCCTGGGTTTGATGGCAAGCTGGATTTAACTAGTTAATAGTCTCTTAGAGGCAAATGTCAGCTGATCAGATCAGCTGATATGCAGGAAAAGGTGCGGGCTCAGCATGTGAGACCGCATCAAAGGCAGGGACACGACCTTGCAAACAAGAATACATCATAGACCTTGAAGGGGTTAAAGAAGAAACTATTAATTGATTTTTTTTTAATGAAACAGAGTATATCTTCGAATTGCTAATGTTTCACTGATTCTGAATTTTTTATTTTCTTCTTCCTGTTTCCCTGTGTTCCAAAGTTATGCGTCTTAGTAAGAAATAAGGAACTGTTTTCTTCAAACAACTGGCCATGTACCAAAAAACATCTGTCACAGAGAAGAAAAAGAAAACATAAAAAAATGGTACATACACAATTGGTCCAATCTTAAATTTGCATGTCTCTTACTAGAGGGCATAACTATTTAATCCAGAGGCACAGAAGAAAAGTATAAACTGTATCACAATGAAACATCCAGTGAAATGTCTTAAAGAAGTGTTATTAAAACTTTATCCGAATCCCTTCACCCTCAAACTTGTTTTTACCTTCCTGATCAGACCAGTTTTTTTTAATTCTAACCAGTGTCACTTTATGAGTTACTAATTCTGGAAAGAGGCTACAACAAATCTGAGTAATTTGTAACATTGTTTATTTGTGACAAATTGTCAAATCCTCCATTTCTACAAGGGTAACTGGAAAAAATACATTGTAAAATCTGTTGTCCAATTCCTCCTGAATACGCTAATACCCCATATGTGGAGGAAAACTACTGTTTTGCTCAGAAGGTCAAAAGGGAAAGCCTGCAATTTGAGTTTTTGAATTCAAAATTGGCTTAAATCATTAGCAGACTTCATGTCATGTGTGGAGAGCCCCCGATGTGCATGAGCAGTGGAGATCCCTCACAAATGACCTCATTGTGTAAAACAACCCCCTCAAGGAATTTATCTAGATGTTTGGAGAGCAATTTGAACCTCCGGGGGCTTCTAAGCATTAAAATGTTAAGCACTGGAAATGAAAACATACATTTTTACCACAGAATGTTATTTTGACACTAAATTTTTAATTTTCACAAGATTAACAGGAGAAAATTTACTATACAATTTGTTCTGTAATTTTTTCTGAAAAAGGCTGCACCGTATATGTTTTGGAAAACTACTGTTTGAGTGCTCAGCAAGGCTGTTCCCATTTCATTTGAGCTCTTTTTTAGAGTTGAGCGATGTTCGATTCGAACCGTTCACCAATTTCAAATTCGAGTGATTTTGGGAGGTGTTCAAGTCGTTCGACAAACTCTAACAATTTGCTTCAAGTTCGGCACTTTGAGTTACCGTTCGATAACGGAACGATCACCAAAAGCGTAGCTATTTACTAGCTGGCTTTTCACTGTAACACTCTCACTAACTGTTAATGATGTTATCAAAATTCAGCGTATATTGTGTGGGGGGGGGACGGGGTATAGATCAGTGCTGCTGAAAGAATAGCGATCGCCATTTTTTTTTCCTAACCGCGCGTACAGTGGGGTGGGCCAGGCTGTCAGCCAATCACAGACACACACACAGCAAAGTGGATTTTTGCCAGACAAGCAAGGGCATGTGTCGTAGGCTGTGCATGTCACATGTCCTTGCCCTATAAGACCCGGCCATTTTCCCCTTCATTGCCATTATCTCTCTGCTGCGGGTGTGTGACAGTCACCGCTCCTGCTGCTGCTGCTATGCGCGCTATAGATTTATATAGTGCAATCTACACATCATTTTAGGAATTAGGGACTGCTTGTAATTTCAGCCTTTTTCAGGGCTACATTACAGCATTTCATAGCCATTTTTGCTAGGCAGGTCTGTGCCAGTGCTGTGCAGGGGTTTATATCACAGCGTCTGTCTAACTCAGCTCAGGCAATTCCTTGGGGCAAAGTTTCATTGTCAGGGATACAGATAAGAAATCTGTGGAGAGAAAAGCGCATATAGGGTCTTACCCCAGTATATAAGGGGTGGGAGGAGGGTGAAACTACTCACCAGATGTCGTTGTGAGAGTCACAACAACTGTATTCGCATGTAGAATCTGATCCAAGGCTGCAGCCACCCAATTGGCAGATAACAGAGAGCAAAAGAGAAGGGTGTTTGATACTGCGCCAAAGGATCACAGGAACAGATGTTTAGATTAATGCATCTTTATTTCATCCAGGTCTACGCGTTTCCGGAGCCACTGCCCCCTTCCTCAGGACCGTCAGGAAAGACAAAACAGATTTGATGTTTTGTCTTTCCTGACAGTCCTGAGGAAGGGGGCAGTGGCTCCGGAAACGCGTAGACCTGGATGAAATAAAGATGCATTAATCTAAACATCTGTTCCTGTGATCCTTTGGCGCAGTATCAAACACCCTTCTCTTTTGCTCTCTATTGTCAGGGATAGTAAGTGAGGGTTCCTCTGCTGACAAGCAAGCTACACCACCTCTGCATTGTACCCCACCTGTCCATTTTTGCTACGCAATTTTAATTGCAAAAAAAGTTCTGCCAGTTTTAGGGCCATAGTTTTATTGTCAGGGATATTGTGTGAGGGTTAATCTGCTGACAATTTTGCTACACCACCTCTGCATTGTACACCACCTGTCAATTTTTGCTACGCAATTTTAATTGCAAACAGTGCTGCCAGTTTTAGGGCCAAAGTTTCATTGTCTGGGAAATTCAGTGTTCGGTCTTCAGCTGTCAATAAAACTAGACAACCTCTGCAATCTAAACTACTCTGAGGATGAGGGGAGTTCAAACACACAGGGTGATAATGAGGTGGTAGATCCCATTTACTATCAACCCACAGGCACTCGATGAGGTTAGCAGAGGTGGTGGAGGAGGATGCGACTGACGACGAGGTTAGCTTGCACCTTCCTGGACATAGACGGAGTACTGGAATCACGTCAACAACTGCATCCTCAGCCACAAATTTGCCTCTGAGCACAAGTCAGGGTGGCTCTGCAGGTCGCAGGGGCTCTGAGCCTTGCCTAGCCTGGTCCTTTTTTGACATCACAAAGGATCTCCCAACTCATGTCATCTGTAAGATTTGTCGCCAATCTCTAAGTAGAGGCCAAAATCTCACTAGTTTGACTACTTCGTTCATGAACCATCACATTCAACCATCATCCAAAGGGACAATTTGCTGCGGTACCGTCACTTCACACTGGTTAGTATGGTTGACCCGTATTGTACCTTGCTTGATTGATTTATTATTATCTCAGTGGGTGCTGGAAGGTTGTTAGTTCATGTTGAAGTACGTTGATGTAATTAATCTCACAGTTAGCACCTTGACACTTGCATAGTCGGTCTCACTGGGTTCAACCTTAAGAATACAACTGTTTATACTGTAATTGTATGGCTATTTGGCCTGTAAACTGCATAGTTTCTGCAATGGGCTATACACTGTTTCATGCTATGTAATTGCAGTATTAGATTCTAAGAGCATATGCCTGATGTAGGAGGTCATTTTGACCATATATATTAGTGCCTTACAGAATTTAACCTTATAGATCTAACCTGGTGTACGGTACTAACTTTCTAAAAAACTGAGGATCCTTGTTGTAAACTATTTTAATTGTATTAATAAAATGGTTTTTAATGAGTTTGAGTCATGCCACTTTTTCTGTGTGTTGAATAAATAGCATTGTGGTAATCAGCAAGTATTGTTTAGGTCGGTGTAGTGATCTATTCCTAATGAACCATCACATGTATAGGAAGCATAAGTCCCAGTGGGAAGCTCACTGTGCTACAATGCGGTCTAGTGGAGCGGGCCAACCACTGTCTGTCCCTTCAAGTGCATCCGCGTGCTCTTCATCCTCTATGACTGTTGGGACAGCAGTCACACATGCTTTGCGACGTAGACCTTCCACTTCTTTAACCGCAACAGTCAGTGTGATTGGCAGATCGTCAGTTGTTTTGGAAGTGGAAACAGCTGCTGTTGTTAAGCTCTCTCAGACATCGAGAGCACCAACGTTGGATGAAGGCAACATTATGTCTCCACCTGCACTTTCCTCACAGACCAGCAGTTTTCCAGGGACACCCTACTCAACACCATCTCAGCACAGCAGCCAGCTCTCGGTCCCTCAGATGTGGACAAATAAAAGACCATTTCCTGCTAGCCATGACAAAGCTAAGAGGTTGACTTTCACTCTCTGCAAGCTGCTGGCTACCAAAATGCTGCCTTTTTGCCTGGTGGAAACAAAGGATTTTCAAGACCTTATGTTTGTCGCAGTGCCCCAGTACTAGATGCCTAGTCGCCACTACTTCTCTAAGAAAGGTGTGCCTGCACTACTCCAGCATGTCGCACAGAACATCACCGCTTCCTTGAGAAGCTCTGTGTGTGACAGGGTGCATTTCACCACCGATACTTGGACCAGTAAGCATGGATAGGTGCGTTACATGTCGTTGACTGGGCACTGGGTAACTATGGTGAGAGATGGAGAAAGGTCTGCTTTACAAGCCTTGCCGTCCCCACGAGTTGAGTGTCAATCCTCTGTATGTAGAAAATCCTCCACTGCTTCTGCCTCCTCAACCTCGTCTGGGTCCTCCACCTCCGCACAAATCCTGTCTGGTCAGGCCACCCGAGTTGTAACTGCGCACAAGGAATCCCGCACACCTCCTTACTATGCTGGCAGCACAGCTCAACGACATCAGGCGGTCTTTATGTTAAAATGTCTGGGAAAAAGGAGTCACACAGCTGACCAGTTGTGATGAGCTCTGGAGACCGAGTTTCATAAATGGTTGTCTCCACTCAACCTGCAGCCAGGGAAGGCCGTGTGCGACAATGCTGCAAACCTGGGTGTGGCCCCTCGCCAAGGAAAAGTGACACACGTGCCTTGTATGGCTTATTGTTGAACCTTGTTGTCCAGCAATTTTTAACCCCCTATCCAGGCCTAGATGGGCTTCTGCACAGGGCATGGTCACTATCTGCTCACTTTCGCCGTTCAAATGGCGCAGCTGATGGACTTGCATCGCTACAGAAGTCTTTCGGCCTGCCAGTTCACCGCCTGAAATGTGACATGCTGGAATTTGACTCTCCACATGTTGCAGCGGCTGTGGCAGCACCGCAGAGCCCTGGAGCAATACATTATGACGTATAGCCTGTGCCACAGAGATGCAGAGGTGGGGCAGATCACACTGATTAAATGGTCTCAGATCAAGGACCTATTTACCCTTCTGCACAGTTTCGACAAGGCGATGAAGATGTTTAGCGTTGACAATGCCATTATCATCATGACAATTCCAGTCATTTACATGCTGGAGCAAACTCTAAACAGTATTCGGAGTCAGGTGGTGGGACAAGAGGAAGGGGAGGAAGTACAGGAGGATTCATATGCGGAAAAGATACCAAGATCAACATGGTCCAGATGTTCAGTATCACCATTGAGTGGTGGGCATTATACTTTTTGGAGGGCTATGAGTGAGCATTATAGTATTTGAAGGGCTATGTGGGGGGATTTTAGTTTTTGGAGGGTTGCGTGAGTTTATTGCACTGTTTAAATTGCTATGTGGGAGCCATTATACTATTTGGAGGGATATGTGAAGTCCTTTATATGGTTTGAAGTTCTATATGAAGAAAGTTACACTGCTCAGGGGCTAAATAGGACATCTTGTATTCAGGTATTCTTGGTGGTCATTGTGATGCATTTGTGTACTGATGGTGCTTCTAGTGATGTATTCATATACTCATGGTGGTTCTAGTGATGTTTTTGTGTACTGATAGTAATTCCGGTTATCTATTAATGTACTGATTGTGGTTGTGATCATGTTTTCATGTACTGATGCTGATTATGTTGATGTAGTCATGTACTAATGGTGGTTCTGGTACCGTATATATCTACTGAATCTAGTGTTGGTGCTGTATTCATGTAGATTGTTGGCTCTAATAATCTATTTATGTACATCCCATAATATTTGTTTAGTATTCATACAATGATGTACCGATGATGGCTTTAGTGATAAATTCATCACCAGAAATAATAATATTCTATTAATACATCATCAATGTGATCATAAGTACATGAATACAGCACAAGAAAAACCATCATTTTTGTTGGATGCTGTATTTGTCACATAAAACACACACAAATCATCATACATATCTGTTTATCTTTAATAGACGTCTATTAAACTATTTTCAATATATTTCCAGAACCAGAATCTTGCACCAAGGCATCATTTAGTACATGAGTACATCAACTCAACCACCATCAGTACAAGAATACAACATCAAAACCACGATCAGTCCATGAATATATCACCAGAACCATAATCATTAAATTAATACGTCATCAAAACCCCCATCAATTTGGTTGCAGGCTGTATTTGTCACAAGAAACATGCAAAAGGAATCATATGTATGCCTATATTTATAATTGTATTTATTTACTTTCCTAGCTAAATGCTGGACACCCTAATGGAAACTAAACGCTCCCAATTATAAATAAGCAATATTAATTTCCTAGGCAATACTTCTGTCTGACATAATAAATATATTAAGATGTCAGGCATGAATATTTTAATTTGTCTCTTGTTCTGTGTAAATGGTCCACAAACAATAAACAATGAAATATCTAACCATGAGATTTCTTTCCTTGTTAAGCCACACTCCTAAACCACACCACATTTTTACTTTTGCTGATATTTTGTTTTAAAAAGGAAACAGTTCTTGGGAGCTTGCTACCTGACTCATTGACTCATTGGGGGTGCATTAATGGTCCGGTTACCTTGGTCTCTGACCATTTCCTTTGTTTGGTGGTGCCATTGGCTTCATTTGTGTGGGCCACCAAAAATATCTTGCCCTGACCCTGTATGCATGAAACAAAATTAAAAATTGCTCCATAATTGTGAATAGAAAGGAATATTGAGAGATAAATAAAACATTGTAAATACCAACTTTTTTGGCAAACCTTTCTTTTACTTTCATTATGAACCAAGATATAACAACTCCTTTTACTCCTATGATATGAAAGAGGATCTCTGTCATAGTTTTTACTAGAGTTGGGGAAGCCATAATGATTTTTCAAAAAAATGCTTCCCGTACGGCTTTCATAATGTCCTTATTCCTTAAACTGTATATAATGGGGTTTATGAAAGGAGTGAATACTGTATACAGCAAAGATAAGGCTTTACTGATGGTCAATGTTTGACCCTTTGTTGGAAAGACATAAACGCTAAACAGTGAGCAAAAGAATATGGAGACTACGGCGAGGTGGGAGCTACAGGTGGAGAAGGCTTTCTGTCTATTCATATTGGAGGGAATTTTTAATATTGTGGTAATAATATTTATATAGGACACTATTATTATTATGATTGGTATAAAGAGAGCGGGAGGGCCCAATATAGAAACTTCTAGATGAACAAGCTGAGTACCTGAACATGCAATTTCCATCAAAGGAACAAGATCACAGAAAAAATGGTCTATAATATTTCTTTGACAAAACTTTAGCATCAATAGCGGTAGAGTGTCGCAAACTACTACTAATAAGCCAACCAACCAGCAGACAGTAACCAATTTCACACAATATTCATGAGTCATGATAGAAGTGTAACGGAGGGGATTACAGATGGCCACATATCGGTCATAGGACATCACTGTGAGGAGAAGACACTCAAATATTTCTGAGGTACAGAAGAAAAAAAACTGAGTGATACAACCAATCAAAGTAATGGTCCCCCCATTATTTAGAAGACTGTTAAGCATAATAGGTGCAATATCTATAGTTAATAAAATGTCATTGATGGACAGTTGTGAGATGAAGAAGTACATCGGCGTGTGGAGGTTCTTGCTGGTGGACACCAGGCTGATGATTAGGAGGTTCCCACATAGTGTGCAACAGGTAACCAAGAGTACTAAAGAAAAGAGGAAAGTTCTAAAATCTTGGCCAACTTGAAATCCCAAAAGTAAAAATTCTGTGACCATAGTGAAATTGTTCTCCTGTAACAAAATGCAATACTTAGTGTTGTGCAAATGTTGATTTATAGGATCAAGAGATTGCTGAAAGAATTTAAAAGATAACCTTCATTAACCTCTTTACAACACATGATGTACTGGGTACGGTGCTGTGGTGAGCCGGCGGTGAGTCCCGCACATGTAAGCTGATTTGAACAGCTGACATGTGCGGCTATCAGGCACGGGTGGATCCGCGATCCACTCATGCCTGTTTGTTAACTCCTTAGATCACGTTGTCAAAATGTGACAGCGTGTTGTAAATGGCCGCAGTGGGTAACTTGCACTTACCCGCCACCATCAAGGTTGATGAAAGAATTTAAAATATAACTTTTATTAATAAATCTCTATGAAAATTACAAAGTTAATTAATATTGTTTCTAAAAAAAGTTTTAAAAAGCAATTATTTTTAATAATTTATCAATCAAATATAAAAAATAATTATTAATTTATTATTAATTTAATAACAATTGTTAATCAATAATTGAAAAAAATAATAACAATGAATAATTTAAAAATCAATTATTATTTTCAATTCTGGAAATATCATTGGTATGTTGTGCTAATGCTTTCTTTTCCAGATTGTTCAGCTTTCAGACAGCACTGGCCAGTATCTCTAGTATTATCCATAAAGGTTTATTATTAGGATAAACAATAAGAAGGGAGATTAGTAGACTGGGAATATTCCTTTAGTTTAGTTGCATGTTGCCAAGAGGACCAATCAGTCTGTATGTGGGCAGTGACCGAATAATTCTTACAAGCTCTATACTGGGGAGCATGAGCTTCACTTCACTTCCAATGCATCATTGGGAACACACATGTAAAGCCAGCGGTACAACCATGCTGCTGGCTGGGATTGTCACTTTATTAACCCAGGAACCAGGAAGACAGAATTCTAAGGAGTGGTGCACTCCTGAAAAGCAAAAATTGACCAACTTCTATAATGTAACATGGTATTATTTCTACTGTGAAATAAGTGGTTAATTATGCACTAGCTTGTCACATAACAAAGCTTAAACTTAAGAAACAGAAAAATGCAATGAAACAGGTATGCCCCAGGCAATATCGACTGGGTGACTCTTGAGTCCGGAAAGATTGCAGTGCACTGGATTTACGTGCTGTTTTGTAGCTGTAACCTTTCAGTATAAAACATATGATTAGTAGTGATGGCTGAATATTAAAATATTTGGGTTCGGATTATACGTCTCAAATATTTCGTACTATTTATAAATTCGTCATAAATAACGAATCGAAAGCAAATCAATAGGAAACTCAAATAATTTTCCGGTGGACCCTCCCAGGATGTCTGACGGGGCTGTAAAAGTGCTCAAATGGATGGAAAAGTTATGAAATTAAATATAAACAACACAGTGGAGATGCCTTGGTGAATTTCTGATACACAGGTGGCTTCTGTGAACAATGTTGTCAGAATATCATAACTCTTTAAAGTGCGGTCCCCTGCCTATTTATGATAACTAGTGCAAGTAACATAGATTGCTATGGACTACAGTCCCCGTCTTCTTGGCCGATTATCCAAGATAGAGGCTTCCTTACTATTTGTTTTTAGTTATTTAAATAAACATTAAAAAAATGGGTGCTCCAACCCATTTTTTATATCAAGAACAGATAAAGCTGACAGCTGGGGTCTGGCATTCTTAGTCTGGGAAGTTGCATGGTTTTTGGTCCTCCCCATCCTAAAACTAGCCGCCCACAGCCATCCCACAATTGGTGCATCTATTACATGTGCCAATTATTGTCATTTACCCAGCTCATCACAGTTGCCCTGAAGTAGTAGCAATTGGGGTGTCAGGTGTGATTTGTTAAAAATCATAACTGTCATTAAGCCCTAGGTTGGAAATGGAGAAATGTCTGAGACCCCCATTTCCATTAAAAAATTGGTAAGTAAAAAGAAAAAGCATACAAACACATAAAAATATTTTATTGAAATAATAAAAGAACACATCCTTTATTACCAATTTATTCACCACCAAAACATCCCAGCAAGTCTGACGTAATCCCTACGACATCCCGAAATGATCTTGACTCTGCTACATCTAGAAGCTCTAAAATGAATGTTTTATTGTGAATGCATTAAAACAGGGGTATAATAACAAAAAGGTGCATAAGGTGGATGCACCATACAGCAGGAGGAGAAAGGAAAGTAACACCATATAATGCCAATGTATAACATAGTTTACATAAACAGATCCACATCCCAAATAATATCTATGATAGTAAAGCCAAAGCAATAGCTAATGCCTAAATATAGGGAAACTGGAAATAGTGCTAAAAAGTATCAGTGTATCATTGGTAAAACTAACCTAAAGACATCTCCTCCTGCTGGAATGGCGCAAAATCCCAATCCCAACGTACATTTTGGCTCTGTGTACCTACCGAATTACAGTATGTTAGGGTTAGATACAGTAAATATAGTCCTAGGATACATCTGCGGGTTAGAAAACTATTTCCTGGCAATTAGACATTTTACAGAATTGAGGTTCACAGAAAATGTTTTTAGCCACAAATCAAAATCTTTTAGTAAATTTTGCAAAGTAGACGAATTTGAATTTTCAAAAGATCATCTCTACTCAACCACTGTGGTATTACATGATCTCTTCTTCCCTACCAGTAAATTATTTGTCTATTTTATGATTTTCCACATAAAGGACATTCTAACATTTCACTATTTTTATTGTTGATTTCCTCTTTTATCTGGGCTGGTTGATGTATTAGTTGTAGGCACTGGGGAAATTTAGTCTCTAAAGATACAAGACAGAACTACCTACTGTAATTCTGTAAAGACCCAGCATCTCCTGTGCACATCTAACTATCTTGGGTTAATCCATGACAGCATATTGTGTTACTAACAGTAGTCTTAAGGGCGCTTTACACGCTACAATATATCTTACGATGTGTCGGCGGGGTCATGTCGTAAGTGACGCACATCCGGCATCGTAAGTTACATTGTAGCATGTAACAGCTACGTGCGATTATGATTGAACGGTAAAATGTTCAGCGCATGCACGTCGTTCATTTTCTAAAAATTGAACATCAGGTTGTTCATCGTACCCGGAGTAGCACACATCGCAGTGTGTGACACCCCAGGAAAGATGAACAGATCTTACCGACGTCCTGCGGCTCCTGCCGGCAATGCGGAAGGAAAGAGGTGGGCGGGATGTTTATGTCCCACTCATCTCCGCCCCTCCGCTTCTATTGGACGGCTGCCACGTGACGTCGATGTGACACCGAAGTCCCTCCCACTCCAGGAAGTGGATGTTCGCCGCCCACATCGAGGTCGTATGGACGGGTAAGTACATGTGATGGGGGTTATTCGTTTGTGTGACACGTTCAACAAATTGAATGTGCCACACATACGATGGGGGCGGGTACGATCGCATACAATATCGTATGCTTAATTGCAAGGTGTAAAGCAGACTTTAGAGACTGTGGTCTCAGCAATTTTTAGGTCATTGACGAGGTCTTCCCGTGTAGTTCTGGGCTGATTGCGAACCATTCTCCGAATCATCCTTACTCCACAAGGTAAAATCTTGCATGGAGCCCCAATAAGATTGACAGTCATCTTGTATTTTTTCCATTTGTTATTAATTGTGCCAACAGCCGTTTCCTTCTTACCAAGCTGCTTTCCTATTGTTCGGTAGCCCATCTAGTCTACTATGATACCACACAATGAATAGACTTTACAGAAGACAGACTCCTTATTAGATATGAGCAAACCCGTGGAAATTTGGCTTCAGCTGGACTTTAGATAAAGTTTGGTTTGGGACCTGAACTTCACCTAAACTCCAATGGAAGTCACTAAAAGGGCAGTTCGTGTCTCCGCCCACATGCAGCCACCCATAAACAGAACACATCCAGGACCAGGTTGGTAGAGTTTTTCCATTTTTTTGTTTGTGCACACTACATCTGGTCATGCTGTTGTTACCCCCAGTGTGAGCCTTTCAAACACTGCAAGCATTTTGCACTGAGCTGAGCACTGAGCGTACCTGAGCACAGCGATGCTCACATGAGTGGTTTATGTAAAGCACCAAAACTTTGAACTTGAACTCTGTATTTTTTTTGTCTGTGTTTGGTATGAATACCGGGCACTGAACCTCAGGTTCACTCATCTGTACTCCTAATTAAGTAACAGTGAAATGTGTGTTGGGTGTATGGTGAGTTAGCCCTTTTTCTTATTGTCCATTTATTTTACTATTTGGGACTCTTTACTTTTGATATTTTACCTTTTGCACTTTTTTGTACAGATGCCTTTTGTATGTATTTATTTTTCTGTATTATTGATAATTAGTCATGTACACTGTCACATAGAATACAGCAATCTTCTATCTTTACTAAATAGCATAGGGATTCTCACTGTGGCTCACCCATCATTTTTAACTTTTGGCTGTGCCACTAAAATAATTATTTTTTAAATATCGATTTATACCTTAATAAAGTTGTATAACTTTTTTTATCATTTGGATTACTTTATTTTCCTTTTGGCACCTTTTTTCTTTTTTTCTTCATTTTATTTGTGTCCCATGGTGATATTAACATTCAGACCGTTCTAGCATAATAATCTTCAGTCTCTTTAACTCCTTAAGGATGATGCCAGTTTTGTACTTAATGCCCAGGCCATTTTTTGTAATTTTGACCAGTGTCACTTTATAAGGTTATAACTCTAAAAACGCTTCAATGGATCCCGGTGATTCTGAGACTGTTTTTTTCGTGACATATTGAGCTTCATGTTAGAGGTATATTTAGGATGATACTTTATTATTTTATTTGTGAAAAAAATCAGAAATTTGACAATAAAATTTTAAATTTTGCAATTTTCAAACTTTTAATTTTTATGCCCATAAACCAGAGAGTTATGTCACACAAAATAGTTAATAAACAACATTCCCCACATGTCTAGTTTACATCAGCACAATTTTTGAAACAATTTTTTTTGGGGTTAGGAAGTTATAAGGGTTCAAAGTTTATCAGCAATTTCCCATTTTTTCAACAAAATTTACAAAACCATTTTTTTAAGGGACCACATCACATTTGAAGTGACTTTGATAGGCCAAGATGATAGAAGATACCCAAAAGTGACACCATTCTAAAAACTTCACCCCTCAAAGTACTCAAAACCACATCCAAGAAGTTTATTAACGCTTCAGGTGCTTCACAGGAACTAAAGTAATGTGGAATGAAAAAAAAACAAAAATTAACATTTTACCTAAAAATGTTGCTTTAGCACTAATTTTCTTACATTTTCAAGAGGTAACACCAAAAATTGGACCTCAGATTTTGTTACCCACATTCTTATGAGCACGCCGACACCCTACATGTGGTCAGAAACTTTTGTTTGGGCAAATGGGAGGGCTTGGAATGAAAAGAGCAATATTTGAATTTTGGAAAGCAAATTTGGCTGAAACAGATTGCGGGCACCATGTTGCATTTACAGATCCCCTAAGGTACCTAAACAGCAGAAACCCCCCTCAAGTGACCTCATTTTTGAAACTAGACCCCTTAGGGCTTCTATCTAGGGGTATATTGAGCATTTTGGACCTACAGGTACTTCACAGATTTTGATAACGTTACGTTGTTATATTGGAAACTGTCATTTTTTTCTCAAAAATGTTGCTTTAGCATCAATGTTCCCACTTTTTCAAGCGGTAATTCAAAAAATGTGACCCAAAATGTTTGTTACCCACTTTTTTATGAATGCGGTGATACCTCACATGTGGTCTGAAATCTTTTTTTGGACAAATGGGAGGAACGAAACGAGCAATATTTGAATTTTGGAAAGGAAATTTGGCTGAAAAAGATTGCGACACCATGTTGAATTTGGAGGACCCGTAAGGTACGTAAACAGCAAAAAAACACCACAAGTGCCCCCATATTGGAAACTAGGCCCCTCAAGGAATTTATCTAGATGTTTGGTGAGTACCCTGAACCCCTAGGGGCTTCACAGAAGTTTATAAAGTTGAATCATGAAAATAAAAAAATTAAATTTTACCACAAAATTGTTACTTCAACCAGGTAGCTTTTTTTCACAAGGGTAACAAGAAAAAAAATCACCATGAAATTTATTGTGCAATTTCTCCTGAGTTTTGGTGATACCTTATATGTGGTGGAAATCAACTGTTTGGGCACACGGCAGGGCTTGGAAGGGAAGGAGTGCCATTTGACTGCAAAATTGGCTGGAATCAATAGCAGACGCCATGTTGCATTAGGAGAGCCCCTGAGGTGCCTAAACAGTAGAGGTCCCTCACAAGTAACCCCATTCTGAAACATAGACCCCTCAAGGAATTTATCTAGATGTTTGGTGAGTACCCTGAACCCCCAGGTGCTTCACAGAAGTTTATAATGTTGAGCTGTGAAAATAAAAAAAATACATTTTTACCACAAAATTGTTACTTCAACCAGATAGCTTTTTTTTTAGCAAGAGCAAAAGGAAAAAAATCAGCATAAAATGTATTGCGCAATTTCTCCTGAGTATGCTGATACCTTAGGTGTGGTGGAAATCAACTATTTGGGTGCACAGCAGGGCTCGGAAGGGAAAAAGTGCCATTTGACTTAACAATTGGCTGGAATAATTACCGGACGCTATGTCGCATTTGGAAAGCCCCTAAGGTGCCTAAACAGTAGAGGTCCCCCACAAGTGACCCCATTCTGGAAACAAGACACCTCAAGGCTTTTATCTAGGTGTATATTGAGCATTTTGAATCCATGAATACTTCACAGAATTTTATAAGCTTAGGTTGCCATATTGAAAATTTTCATTTATTTCACAAAAATGTTGATTTAGCATCACATTTCTCACTTTTTCAAGAGGCAACAACAAAACGTGGACCCCACAGGTTATTATCCGATTTCCTGTGAGCGCAGTGATACCCCACATGTGGCCATAAACCTCTTTTTGGATAAATGGGAGGGCTTGGAATGGAAGGAGCACCATTTGATTTAAATTGCGCGCACCATTTGATATAAATTGCGCGCACCATGTCACATTAGCAGGGCCCCTTGGATACCTATACATCAGAAACCCCCCATAATTGACCCCATTTTGGAAACTGGACCCCTCAAGGATTTTATTCAGGAGTATAGTAAGCCTTTTGAATCCACAGGTAATTCACAAAAATATTGCTGTAGCAACAAATTTCTCACTTTTAGGCTATGTGGCCATGATTCAGCGACACGGCGTCTAGTACACAGTGTCAGTCTTCCTGCAGAGATGTAAGTGTTGTCCACGGGAGAACGCAGCTGCCCATGGCCACGATTTGCGTTCAGGCTGCTATGGACTTTAGGTCTATTCTACCTGCAGAGAGCACTCTTGTCTCCGTAGCATAAATTGACATGCCGAGGCTCGGGAAGCTGCACCACAGGTCGGTTTATGCTGCAGAGAAAAGAAGCAGTAGTATAGATCAAAAAAATTGGTCTGCACTCTGACTAGTGGATGGTGGTGCAAGTGAAAAATGGGACCAATCCAAGATAATAAATAAATTCACTGCACTCATAGATTGTGATGCAAAAAATTTTCCAAATTTATTGAGGCGACTGTGAAGTCATTCCGACGTTTCGACCCCGCCTGGGTCTTAGTCAGGAGTCGCTTCAAGATGGGTGCCTGGGATATGGAAATTTGAGTGGGTTAATAGCGTATGGTAGAGAATACCTTGAGGATAAAAGGTCCTGGGTTTAGCCAGCGCAGCAGCGCTGTGGCTGGTGATATGGTGCATCCTGTGACTTCACAGTCGCCTCAATAAATTTGGAAAATTTTTTGCATCACAATCTATGAGTGCAGTGAATTTATTTATTATCTTGCAGAGAAAAGAAGGACAGTAGGCATAAGATTTCTAAAAATCCTTCCACTGTCCTTCTACTGCACATTGCAGCGCTATGGATGCAGGGAAAACACTGTGCCCAAAACGCTGCAAACCCTGATTGTGGACACATAGCCTAAAATGCTACAATGGATGAATGGATAGATGTCAAACATATATACAACATCCCACCCCCTGCATATTCTAAGATGGTGCACTTTAGTGCCTTTCATGTGGCACTAAAGGGTGCCTAGCCTTGTATTTAGCCCCCCCAAAAAAAAAAATTAAAATAAATGACGTGGGGTCCCCCCCTATTTTTGATAGCCAGCTAGAGTAAAGCAGACAGCTGTAGCCTGCAAATCACAGAAGCTGACAGCTTCATCTTGTCTGGTGATCAATTTGGAGGGTTCCTCAAGCTTTTTTTTTACATTTTTTATAAATAAATAATTAAAAAAAACAAACAAACGTGGGGTTCCCCCCAATTAGATCATTAGCCAAGGTGAAGCTGACAGCTGGGGTCTGGTATTCTCAGGGTGGTAAGAGCCATGGTTATTGGACTTTTCCCAGCCTAAAAATAGCAGCCTGCAGCCACACCAGAAGTGGCGCATCCATTAGATGTAACAATCCTGGATCTTCGGCCCAACTCATCCCGTTGCACTGGTGTGGTGGAATACAGGGTAATATATGGGGTTGATACCAGATGTGTAATGTTACCTGGCATTAAGCCCAGCAGTTAGTGATGTCACGGCGTCTATCTGATACCAGACATAACTAATTGACAGTAAAAAAAAAACATTGACAACAAAAAAAAAATTATTTGAGAAAACACTCCCCAAAACATTCCCTGTTTCACCAATTTATTGAAAAGAAAAAAAAATGGGGTCCGATGTAATCCATTTTGGAGGTCCCACGACGATTCTGGACCTTCTAGAATATGGGGGGGCACACTCAGGGAACGTATCCCCCATTTTCTAGGAGTGCATACCCTCCATTTGAGGAGAGTGGGTGCAAAGAATCTGTACCTTCCCTCCCCGGGTCCGCAGCAGCAGAGTCCATGCAGCCAGCGCAGCTCTCTGAACTCAGGAAGCTGGCTGTCAGCTGTCCTGCACATGTGACCAGCGTGCACTGTAAAGGAGGAGGGATCGCGGTGGATGAAGGCTGTAAAAGGTACGGGGGACACCGAGGAACACCGGGAGGGTATAGGGGGTGACCTGGCATGGCCTGGGGAGCAGTTTTCTGTTGCATGTGTCATGGCACATGCAACAGAAACCAGAGGAAAAGGGTAAATGCAGCCGGCGCGCTGGTGTGCTCGCCGGAGTGCGCGTGGCCATCTTGGAATTTCGGGAGGGGGTTGGGGGGGCACTTTGCCAACACCGCGGGATTGGGGAGGAGATTTATCTCCCATTTGGCATGTTTGATCATGCCAGGTGGGAGATAAATCATTTTTTACCGGCGCTGTTATTTACTGTAACGTGAGCATCGGTATACGGTGTATACCGGTGATCACGTGAGCGGGGACTGGAAAAAAACGGCCTAAATCATGATCTCCAGGGTCTCAGCTACCCCCGGTAGCTGAAATCCCTGAGATTTATTGACTCTGGGGGGCGCTATACCCTTTTTTCCGACCGCCATAAAAAAGCAGCGGATCAGAAGAAGTACCCTTAATTACCGCCATTAAAAGGCGTAACGGAGGTCGTTAAGGGGTTAAGAAGAAATTCTAAGTACAGTTGAGCAAAAAGATTCACACGAACATGCTCCCATGAATGCATTTTAAATATATGACTTCCAGACCAGAGCACTGCAAACTTTTTACTGCTGGCATTCCCAGGACGTCTTCTGTTTAATATGCGTAAGAAGTATTGCAGTGATGATTGCAGTGCATGATTTTGTGCCAAGCCTACTAATCATAAAACAAACCAGAAAAGAGGGAAGATATGAGCAGATAGGTAGACAAGGGCATAACAATCAAAATCACAAAAAAACTACAATTTGGCCCATGTGGGAGGAGTGCCTGTTGATGCCAGCACTTATTTTAGCTGAATGTTACATAAGTTGAAAAAAGACCTAGGCCCATCTAGTTCAACCTTCCTCCACCAATTATATATTGTGTCATTAAATAATTTATAACCAACAATGTTTTGTGTACTGAGGAAATCATCCAGCCCTTTTTTAAAAGTTGTTATACTGTCTGCCATTACTACCTCTTGTGGTAGGGCATTCCAAAATCTGACCACTCTTATAACTGTAAAGAACCCTTTCCTATTTAGCTGCCGGAATCACCTTTCTTGCACTCGCAGAGAGAGCCCCCTGGTCCTTAGTGCTGTCTTTGGAAGAAATAAATCATTTGACAATCTTTTATATTGACCACACTTGTATTTATACATATAAATGAGATCTTCTCTGAGATGTCTGTTTTCTAAGCTACTCAAATCCAAATTTTTCAACCTCTCATCATACGGGTGGCCTCTATTGCTTGTAATAATCTAGTTCCCGACTTTGAGCTAACTAACTCTTTAATATCTTTTTTAAAATGTGAAGCCCAAAACTGGATCCCATATTCCAGATGTGGCCTTACAGGTGATTTATAGAGGGGTAACAATATGTTGGGATCCCGGAATCTAATCTCTCTTTTTATACACTCTAAAATCTTGTTTGCTTTAGCAGCTGCTGCTTGACATTGAGTGCTGCTGCTCAGCTTATTTGTAATGAGAATACCCAAGTCCTTCTCCTGTTCTGTAGTCCCGAGTTTACTTCCATTTAATGTATACGCAGCTAAAGAATTACTCCGTCCTAGGTGCATTACTCTACATTTATCAAAATTAAATCTCATTTTCCAAGTGTCTGCCCATTCTGACATCCTATCCAGATAATTTTGTAAGTTTGTACTATCAAGGTCAGTTTTTAATATCCTACATAGTTTGGTGTCATCAGCAAAGACTGACACTTTACTATCAATCCCATCCACAAGGTCATTAATAAAGAGATTAAAAAGAATCGGTTCTAGCACAGATCCCTGCGGCACCCCACTGCTGACTATAGCTTAATTAGAGAATGTACCATTTATGACTACTCTTTGTATCCTAACTTTTAATCAATTGCTTTCCCATTTAATAGTTTGCTAGACCTTGCTTCTGGAGCTTCATTATAAGACTGTTATTTGGCACAGTATGAAATGCTTTTGCAAAGCCCATAAAAATCAAATCAGCTGCATTATCAATATCAACATTTGCATTTACCTCCTCATCGAACCCCAACATATTGATTAGACACGACTTATCTTTCATGAATCCATGCTTGTTATCAAAAATTATATTATTCTCTCTATTATATTGTTGCACGTCATCTCTTAAAATGCCCTCAAAAGCCTTGCACACCACTGATGACAGCCTTACCGGACAGTAGTTGCCTATATTCACCCTCTAACCTTTCTTAAATATCGTCACCACGTCAGTCATTCTACAATCCTGAGGAACCATGACCTTACAAAAGAGTCTAAGAAGATAAGATACAGAGGTCTGTCAATTATTGAGCTCAATTCCCTCAATATTCGTGGATGAAAGTCTTCTGGCCCGTTGGATTTGTCAATATTTAATTTACTTAGACACAGGCATATTTCTTCTTGTGATAATATAGCAATATGAGAGGTAGGGTCTTTGATTTTTGCCTTGTTGAATGATCTTTGGAACAGTCTGTTCATTGGTGAACACTAAAGAAAAGTGCCTATTTAATATCTCAGCCTTTTCTTTGCCCTCTATAATTATCCTGTTATAATCTTTTATAGGGCTAACACCATCTTTTTTTTTCCTTTTGGCATTAATGTATTTAAAGAAATTGGGGGGTTAATGTTATTTTCTTTGGCAATTTTTTTTCAGTAGCTAATTTTGCTTGCTTGATTTCTTTTTTACAATTCCTATTGAGAATTATATACTCCTGAAATGCTATTTCTGTATTCTCAGCCTTCAAACTTTTCAATGCCCATTGTGTTAGTTTTATTATACATTGTACTGTCTTATTTATCTATGGTGGTTTCTTTTTATTTCTGGACATTTTATTACCAGAAGGGTATACGTTTTTTACAGGACTCTAGGAGTATATCCTTAAATTTGCCCCATTTATGTTCTGTATCCCCAGTTACCTTAACATTGTCCCAATCTACACAATTAAGCTTTTTCCTTAATTTGTTGAAATCAGCTTTCCTAAAATTCCAGGTTTTAGCATTTCCCCTTTCAAATGTTCTATTGAACATTACATTAAAACTTACCATTTTATGATCGCTGGTGCCCAAGTGCTCCCAGACTTGTTCTTCTGAAATTATATCTGGTCTATATGAGAGGCCCAAATCCAGTATTTTACCGCCCCTGGTTGGTTCATCTACATCTGAGAGAGGTAATTGTCTTGAATTGTAGATAAGAACCTGCAGCTTTTTGCACAACCAGAAGATTCTATGTCCCTTTGAATGTCAGGTTAGTTGAAATCCCCCATAATAACGATCTGATTAATATTATCATTATTATTATTATTATTATTATTATTATTATTTGCCTTTTCAATTTGTTGTAGTATTTCATCCTCTACTTGTTCAGCTTTGGTAGAAGGCTTATAGAAAAATCCAATTAGCAACATACCATTATTGCCCTCGCCATGCACATTTACCCATACAAACTCTACATTGAATGCAGCTCCGCTAATGTCATCACTTAACACAGGTCTTACAGTGCCTACAAGTAGTATTCAACCCCCTGCAGATTTAGCAGGTTTGATAAGATGCAAATAAGTTAGAGCCTGCAAACTTCAAACAAGAGCAGGATTTATTAACAGATGCATAAATCTTACAAACCAACAAGTTATGTTGCTCAGTTAAATTTTAATAAATTTTCAACATAAAAGTGTGGGTGAATTATTATTCAACCCCTAGGTTTAATATTTTGTGGAATAACCATTGTTTGCAATTACAGCTAATAATCGTCTTTTATAAGGCCTGATCAGGCCGGCACAGGTCTCTGGAGTTATCTTGGCCCACTCTTCCATGCAGATCTTCTCCAAGTTATCTAGGTTCTTTGGGTGTCTCATGTGGACTTTAATCTTGAGCTCCTTCCACAAGTTTTCAATTGGGTTAAGGTCAGGAGACTGACTAGGCCACTGCAACACCTTGATTTTTTCCCTCTTGAACCAGGCCCTGGTTTTCTTGGCTGTGTGCTTTGGGTCGTTGTCTTGTTGGAAGATGAAATGACGACCCATCTTAAGATCCTTGATGAAGGCGCGCAGGTTCTTGGCCAAAATCTCCAGGTAGGTCGTGCTATCCATCTTCCCATGGATGCGGACCAGATGGCCAGGCCCCTTGGCTGAGAAACAGCCCCACAGCATGATGCTACCACCACCATGCTTGACTGTAGGGATAGTATTCTTGGGGTTGTATGCAGTGCCATCCAGTCTCCAAACGTCACGTGTGTGGTTGGCACCAAAGATCTCGATCTTGGTCTCATCAGACCAGAGAACCTTGAACCAGTCTGTTTCAGAGTCCTCCAAGTGATCATGAGCAAACTGTAGACGAGCCTTGACATGACGCTTTGAAAGTAAAGGTACCTTACGGGCTCGTCTGGAACGGAGACCATTGCGGTGGAGTACGTTACTTATGGTATTGACTGAAACCAATGTCTCCACTGCCATGAGATCTTCCCGGAGCTCCTTCCTTGTTGTCCTTGGGTTAGCCTTGACTCTTAGGACAAGCCTGGCCTCGGCACGGGTGGAAACTTTCAAAGGCTGTCCAGGCCGTGGAAGGCTAACAGTAGTTCCATAAGCCTTCCACTTCCAGATGATGCTCCCAACAGTGGAGACAGGTAGGCCCAACTTTTTGGAAAGGGTTTTGTACCCCTTGCCAGCCTTGTGACCCTCCACGATCTTGTCTCTGATGGCCTTGGAACGCTCCTTTGTCTTTCCCATGTTGACCAAGTATGAGTGCTGTTCACAAGTTTGGGGAGGGTCTTAATTAGTCAGAAAAGGCTGGAAAAGACATAATTAATCCAAACATGTGAAGCTCATTGTTCTTTGTGCCTGAAATACTTCTTAATACTTTAGGGGAACCAAACAGAATTCTGGTGGTTTAAGGGGTTGAATAATAAATGACCCTCTGAATAAACTTTTCACAATTTAAAAAAAAAATAAAAAAAGAAATAACATTCTTTTTTGCTGCAGTGCATTTCACACTTCCAGTCTGATCTACAGTCCAAATGTCACAATGCCAAGTTACTTCCGAATGTGTAAACCTGCTAAATCTGCAGGGGGTTGAATACTACTTGTAGGCACTGTACGTTAAATTTGATAAATATATACACCCTTCCACCTTTTTTGTCTTTCCTGTCCTTTCTGAATATGGTGTAGTTCTTTACGTTTGTCATCCAGTCATGGCTGTCATCCAGCCAGGTCTCCTTAATGACTAACACACATTAATCTGTGGTTGACATAAGAGTCTCCAACTCATTCATTTTGCTTACAAGACCTCTTGCATTTGCCAGCAGACATTTAATACTATTAACACATTTCTTACTCCTCATCTCCCTACTTTTCTTGCATGTCCCTGCACCCATAAACCCACCTTGACATCTACTGTCTCACTCTCTCTGCTTATTTAATATCTTTTTTTGCAAAACTACCCTCCCTCTCCCAGATTAACTGGGATCTTCTGCAGATATACTGGAAGGGGCCCAGGATGGGGACATTATACAGCTAAGAGGTACATATATAACAGGAGTGGGCCCAGAAGGGGGAGCACTACAACAAGGGCCCCAAGATGGAGGTCATTACACCAGGAAAGGAACACATTACAAGAAAGGGTCCAGAATAGAAGTCTATATACCAGAATGGGGAACTTACTGGAAGG
This sequence comes from Anomaloglossus baeobatrachus, assembly GCF_048569485.1. Taxonomy (NCBI): domain Eukaryota; kingdom Metazoa; phylum Chordata; class Amphibia; order Anura; family Aromobatidae; genus Anomaloglossus; species Anomaloglossus baeobatrachus. The sequence continues at coordinate 694,200,204 of NC_134356.1, forward strand.
GGCCCAGGATGGCTAACATTATAAACAGAATTGGCACAGAATTTAGAACATGATACTCAAAAAAGAGAGACATTATACCAGGAAGGGGCCCCATATAAGAGGCATTATACTAGGATGGGGAAAGTATATTACTGGAGGAAGCCAAAGATGGAGGAAATTATATTAGGAAAGGGAGGCTTATACCAGGAAGGGACTATTATTCCAGGATGTTGGACATTATTAATGGAAGGGGCCCACAATTTGGCATATTAAACCAGGAAAATGCCCGGGTTGGAGGACATTATATTTAGAAGGGGCTGAGGATTGTGAAACCTTGTTACAGGAAGAGACACAAGATAGGGGATATTATTACATCATTCTTACATTAGAAGGAGAACATGTATGTATTCACAGAAGCTACAAAGTTACACGGGTCCATATACCTGACACACATGCAGGTAGGGACCCAAGTCCAAACTTTGCATTGGGCCCATCAGACTCTAGTGGTAGAGCTCTGATTCGATGGCCACAGACTATCAACATGGTTGCTAGATCAGGGTCCTGAATTTTTTCTTAACTCTGGTTACAAATCAGAGTACAAAATATGATAGAATTAATTTACAAAATCCATGTTTCGAATTTTACTGTTTTCACCTTAAAACATTTCAAAAGAATAAAGTGTTCCCAGATGAAAAGATCAGTTACGTTTGCCTCCTTCATAATGAAGAGCATCTACTGTTGCTCACCTTGGAAATATTCATTATTCTGAAGACTAATATTTGTCAAATGAGATACAAAAACTTTTCAATTCCGTGAAATTCTGAGTGAAGGGTGCGCTGAACAAATATATTTCACATGCAGCAATAATAAACCGTGTACTGAGCTGCTGTTTATATAAAGGTGAAGACAAGACGTTGTGATGGTAGTGAGGTCATTAGAGATTTATGGCCCATTAGCTCTTGTTCCTGAGTTTATCTATGGGGAATACATTGTAGAAATAATGAAATATTTCTCAACACCGGCTTAAATTGACTACAGTAATATTGTTAATACAAGTGCATTTCAATAAGTTAGAATATTATCAAAAAGTTAATTTATGTAAGTAATTCAATACAAAAAGGAAACCCATACCATGTTTCCCTAAAATAAGAACTCCCTCGAAAAGAAGGCCTAGCAGGAGTTTTCTACAAGGCCTAAATATAAGACATCCCCGAAAATAAGACGTAGTTGCAATTCCATAATGAAGTGTGCATGTTGCTAAAAAAGTTAAAGAATACTGCAGGACACTTCATTATAGGTAGTGGGCATGCCTAAAAAAGAGAAGAAAGAAGAGAGAAGACACCGTGATCACACTTACCAGATCCCGACCGGGAGCATGACCTGCAGCTGAACGCACACCCACACACATCAGATTACACACACACATGAGATAACACACACAATCACACATCAAATTGTGCGCACACACACACACGCACATACACTTACCACATCCAGCAATATCAATTGCTTTTGGACAGCAAGCATCTGGGAAGCTGTGCAGTGCAACGCCAGGACCTTCGGGTGGAACATATAGTGGACCCACCAGTGGAACGCATTATAGAGCAAGAGATTAGAGTCCCCTGCTGGCAGGAAGCAAGTGGAATCACCGGATGTGGTGTGTGCGAGCGCGATTGTATGTGCGATCTTGTGTGTGTTGTGTCAGTGTAACTGTGCAGTAGAGCTGAGTGAATGTGTGCACACATGTAGCAGAGCTGTGCATGTAAGTGTAACTGTGCAGTAGAGCTGTGAGGGAATGTGTGCATGTACATAGAAGAGCTGTACATGTGAGAGTAACTGTGCAGTAGAGCTGTGTGTGTTAATGTGTGCATGCACATAGCAGAGCTGTGCATGTAAGTGTAACTGTGCAGTAGAACCATGAGTGAGTGTGTGCATGCACATAGCAGAGCTGTGCATGTAAGTGTAAATGTGCAGTAGAGCTGTTAGGGAGTGTGTGCATGCAGATAGCAGAGCTGTCCATGTAAGTGTAACTGTGCAGTAGAGCTGTGAGTGTGTGCATGCACATAGTAGAGCTGTACATGTAAGTGTAACTGTGCAGTAGAGCTGTAAGTGAGTGTGTGCATGCGCATAGCAAATAGGGCCACACACACCACTTCAGTGGCATCACTTGTGCCCCAGTTGCAAACTTGACATGTTGATTTGCATCAAGCACATTCAAAAATACGCCAGCCTTAACTGTCTCCAGGAAGACACCGGGGTAGCAAAGTCATTGCTGTGCCATGACTTGTTCATCTTGGAATATTTTTAAAAACACAGCAAGGGGACTCTAAGCAGAGTCTCCCTTTTTTCCAAAAACTGGGCCACACACACCTTTTCAGTGGCAGCACTTGTCCCCCAGTTGCAAACTTGACATGTTGATTTGCATCAAGCACATTCAAAAATACACCAGCCTTACTCTCCCCAGGATGACACCGGGGTAGCAAAGTCCTTGCTGAACCATGACTTGTTCATCTTGATGAACGTTAGTCTGTCCACATTGTCACTGGACAGACGCGTGCGCTTATCTGTCAGCACTAGAGTTGAGCGCGGTTCTAGGTTCGTGGTTCTCCAGTTCGCGGCTCGAGTGATTTTGGGGGCTGTTCTAGATCGAACAAAAGCTCGATAGTTCTAGATACGTTCGAGAACGGTTCTAGCAGCAAAAAGCAGGGCTTTTTACAGCTACAGTGTGCAGGAGCCATCACTGGCAGCCTGCCACAAGCTGGAAACCAAGATAAACATCGGGTATCCAAACAAAGCGCTTTGGTTAGTAACCCGATGTTTATCCTAGTTACGTGCAGGAAGCCCACACTTCCCCGCTCAGCTTGCTCCGCCCCCTCCTGCCCGCGGCATGTACACATACATACACACACACACACACACACACACACTCTGCACACATGGTCCCGCTCGGCTTACCTGCGGTGATGAAGTCCCGCCATCCCGACCTCAGCGCTGTCACTGTCCTCCATGGCCGCTGCTTGTCACATCCCCTCTCGCTTCCGACCCGAGACTGACTAGCGGTGACGTCAAGGGCCTCTCACGATACTTGGCTGTGAAGGTCATTGAACTCAGTGACAGGTGCTGTCAGTGTGCTGGAGATCAGCGCAGGTAATGTACCTCGCTGACAGCAGCACTTGTCATCCCCTGCAGTGACTTGGGCTGACCCATTGATGTTAGCTCAGGTCACTGCATTGCTCTCCCAGCCAATGGGGAACATTCTGCTCTTCATTGACTGGGACAGTGTGGATCGTCATGGCAACCCCTTGGATTACACCAGACCTGGATTTGTTTTTCTTTCTAATAAATTGGTTAAAGAGGGAATGTTTTGGGGAGTGTTTTTTCAAATAAAAATGTGTTTGTCGTCTATTTTTTTTTATTACTGACTGGGTTGGTGATGTCGGGTATCTGATAGACGCCTGACCTCACCAACCCCAGGGCTTGATGCCAGGTGACATTACACATCTGGTATTAACCCCATATATTACCCCATTTGCCACCGCACCAGGGCGCGGGATGAGCTGGGGCGAAGCACCAGGATTGGCGCATCTAATGGATGCGCCACTTCTGGGGCGGCTGCGGCCTGCTATTTTTAGGCTGGGGAGAGTCCAATAACCATGGACCTCCCTAGTCTGAGAATATCAGACCCCAGCTGTCTGCTTTTCCTTGGCTGGTGATCCAATTTTGGGGGCACCCCTACGTGTTTTTTTTTTTAATTATTTATTTAATTTAAAATAACAGCGTGGGGTGCCCTCAGTTTTGGATTACCAGCCAAGGTGAGGTTGCCAGCTGTGGTCTGCAGGCTGCAGCCGTCTGCTTTACCCTAGCTGGCTACAAAACTAGGGGGAACCCTACGTCATTTTTTTTTCTTCATTTTTTTGGCTAAATACAAAGCTAAGCACCCCTTAGTGCCACATGAAAGGCACCAAAGGGTGCAAAATTACAAAATGCAGGAGAGTGGGACATTATGTGTCTTTCTGCCATTATAATGACAGAAAAGACTGATATGAAGTGCACAAGCACAAGAAAATCACCAGAGCGCTCTACGCTGTAAAAAGCAGTAGAAAATGGCACTAGAGTGAACATGTGACCGCCTCATGTAGGATGAAGCTATGGATCCTGGGTAAATTTATGCATTTACCCTCCTTCATTTTTTTGCAGTACACAAAAAAAACGGAAGGCACACGGATGACAAACAGATGACATACGGACCGTCTACGGAACGGAAACGGATGCCACACGGATGCACCCGTGAAAAAAAACGGACTGTTTTTTTCAGACCGCAAAAATGGATCGGTCGTGTTAATGTAGCCTTATTCTGATCTGCCGTTTATAAACAGCAGGCAGAAATAAGTGAATAACGCCCCCCGGCGTCAGAAAATCTCCGGGGTTTCAGGGCTACCTGAGACCCTGGAGATCATGATTCAGGATGGTTTTTCCAGTCCCCGCTCACGTGATCACAGGTATACACCGTACACCGATGATCACGTTACAGTAAATGACAGCGCCGGTAAAAAATTATTTATCTCCCATCTGGCATGAACAAACACTTATTCACTTCTTCTCCACTTCTTCTCCACTTCTTCTTCACCTTTTCTCCACTTTTTCTCCATTTTTTCTCCACTTTTTCTCCACTTTTTCTCTACTTTTTCTCCACTTTTTCTCCATTTTTTCTCCACTTTTTCTCCACTTTTTCTCCACTTTTTCTCCATTTTTTTCTCCACTTTTTCTTCACTCTTTCTCCACTTTTTCTTCACTTTTTCTCCACTTCTTCTCCACTTTTTCTCCATTTTTTCTCCACTTTTTCTCCACTTTGTCTCCACTTTTTATCCACTGTTTCTACATTTTTTCTTCACTTTTTCTGTACTTTTTTTCCACCTTTTCTCCACTTTTTCTCCATTTTTTTCTCCACTTTTTCTCCACTTTTTCTCCACTTGTTCTCCACCTTTTCTCCACTTTTTCTCCCCTTTTTCTCCACCTTTTCTCCACTTTTTCTCAACTTTTTCTCCACTTTTTCTCCATTTTTTCTCCACTTTTTCTCCACTTGTTCTCCAACTTTTCTCCACTTCTTCTCCACCTTTTCTCCACTTTTTCTCCACTTTTTCTCCACTTTTTCTCCACTTTTTCTCCACTTTTTCTCCATTTTTTCTCCACTTTTTCTCCACTTTTTCTCCACTTTTTCTCCATTTTTTCTCCACTTTTTCTCCACCTTTTCTCCACCTTTTCTCCACTTTTTCTCCATTTTTTCTCCACTTTTTCTCCACTTTTTCTCCATTTTTTCTGCACTTTTTCTCCACTTTTTCTCCACTTTTTCTCCATTTTTTCTCCACTTTTTCTCCACTTTTTCTCCATTTTTTTCTCCACTTTTTCTCCACTTTTTCTCCACTTTTTCTCCATTTTTTCCCCACTTTTTCTCCACTTTTTCTCCACCTTTTCTGCACTTTTTCTCCATTTTTTCTCCACTTTTTCTCCACTTTTTCTCCACTTTTTCTCCACTTCTTCTCCACTTCTTCTCCACCTTTTCTCCACTTTTTCTCCACTTTTTCTCCACTTTTTCTCCACGTTTTCTCCACTTCTTCTCCACTTTTTCTCCACTTTTTCTACATTTTTTCTCCACTTTTTCTCCACTTTTTCTCCTTTCTTTTTCTATGGTCGGTCTACCCATTAGCTCTGCCATGCATAGTGTAGCTCTACACATACTGCACATGTTACTTTATGATTGACATCTCTTTTGTACCAGAGCTGTCTAAGCCTACTCTGACCCCATATTTGTCATTACTATATTGTCCTTGTACTGTATTATGACATTTGTATCATGTGTTTCATTTCTCGCTGTGTTGCAATTTTTTTGATGCATCCCAATTGTACCTCTACATTGTTCGAGTTTATGTTATTGTTCTCTCACTCTTATGTGATACTGATTATTGTCATTTTTCATGATTACATGCAGATAAGTCCAATCTGACGAAGGCTCAGGCCGAAACGTCATTTGTAACTTGTTTTGGACAAAAACATATATGCTTATGAAATTTTTTTTTTTCTTAATACGGACCAATAAAGAGTGATTTTGCATTACTATCCATTGTGACTTACTGACTTAGTCTGGGAGATTTAGAGTGTCGAGGTTACTCACTTATTTTATCTATTATTACCTCTGAGCACCTATATGCCAGTGAGCAGAGCTTCCTCTACAGTAGGTCTCCTGATTAGGCATGCCCTTACCTCATGAGCAGGGCATTGCAGCTTTGGTAGCAACCATTACAACATGGACTCTGCTGCTGTGGACCCGGGGAGAGTGAGTGCAGATTCATTGCACCCACACTCCTCACATGAAGGGTCCGCACTCCTAGAAAATGGGGGATACGTTCCCTGAGTGTCTCCCCCCCATATTCTAGACGGTCCAGAGTCGTCGTGGGACCCCTTTATTTTTTTCTTACAATAAATTGGTGAAAGAGGAAATGTTTTGGGGACTGTTTTTTCAAATAAATTTCTTTTGTCGATTTTTTTTTTTGTTAGTACTGACAGTTTATGATGTTGGGTATCTAATAAACGCCATGACATCACAAACTGCTGGGCTTGATCTCAGGTTACTTTACAGCTAATATCAACCCGATTTATTACCCTGTTCGCCACTACACCAGGGCACTGGATGAGCTGGGGTGAAGCGCCAGGATTGGCGCATCTAGTGGATGCGCCACGTCTGGGGTGCCTGCGGCCTGCTAATTTTAGGCTGTGAAGGCCCAATAACTATGGACCTTCCCACCCTGAGAATACCAGACCACAGCTGTCCGCTTTACCTTGGCTGGTGATCCAATTTGGGGGGGACCCTACTTTTTTTGTGTAATTATTAATATTTATAAAATATTTATAAAAAAAGAGCCTGGGGGGACCTCCACATTGGATCCCCAACTACAGTAAAGCTGCCAGCTGTGGTTTTAAGGCTACAGCCGTCTGCTTTACCCTAGCTGGCTATCAAAAATGGGGGGACCCAATGTCATTTTTTTTTTAACTATTTTTTAAATAGAAAAAATTAATGGGGTTCCCTGTATTTTGATTGCCAACCAAGGTAACGGCAGGCAGATGGGGGTGGCAACCCATAGCTGTCTGCTTTATCTGCGCTGAGAATCAAAAATACCGCGGAGCGCTACGTCATTTTTTTTAAAGATTTATTTTTACAGCACTGTGATGTCCAGCAATCAAAATACAGGGAAGCCCATTTTGTTTTTAGTTATTTAAATAAATAATTAAAAAAAATATATATGGGCTCCCGCTGCATTTTTTGTATTGCTAGCAAAGGGTAATCCAAGCAGCTACTGGCTGCTAACCCCCACTGCTTGGGGTTACCTTCACTGGCAATGGAAAATCCAGGGAAGCATTTTTTATTTTTTTTGCCAAAAAACTACAAAAAAAGGACGTGAGCTTCACCATATTTTTGTATGCTAGCCAGGTATAGCAGGCAGGTGCTGGAAGAGTTGGATACAGCGCCAGAAGATGGCGCTTCTATGAAAATGCCATTTTCTGAGGCGGCTGCAGACTGCAATTCGCAGCAGTGGGGCCCAGAAAGCTCAGGCCAACCTGTGCTGCGGATTCCAATCCCCAGCTGCCTAGATGTGCCTGGCTGGACACAAAAATGGGGCGAAGCCTACGTCATTTGTTTTCTAATTATTTCATGAAATTCATGAAATAATAAAAAAAGGGCTTCCCTTTATTTTTGGTTCCCAACCGGGTACAAATAGGCAACTGGGGGTTGGGGGCAGCCGTACCTGCCTGCTGTACCTGGCTAGCATACAAAAATATGGCGAAGCCCACATAATTTTTTCAGGGGGCAAAACACTTCTGCATACAGTCCTGGATGGAGTATGCTGAGCCTTGTAGTTCTGCAGCTGCTGTCTGTCTGTATGGAGAAGAGCAGACAGCAGCTGCAGAACTTCAAGGCTCAGCATACTCCATCCAGGACTGTATGCAGAAGTTTTTTGCCCACCAAAAAAATGAGGTGGGCTTCGCCATATTTTTGTATGCTAGCCAGGTACAGCAGGCAGCCACGGGCTGCCTCCAACCCCCAGTTGCCTATTTGTACCCGGCTGGGAACCAAAAATATAGGGAAACCCGTTTTTTTTAATTATTTCACTTATTTCATGAAATAATTAAAAAACAAATGACGTGGGCTTCGCCCCATTTTTGTGTCCAGCCAGGTACAACTAGGCAGCTGGGGATTGGAATCCGCAGCACAGGTTAGCCCGAGGTTTCTGGGCGCCTCTGCTGCGAATTTCAGTCCGCAGCCGTCCCAGAAAATGGCGCTCTCATAGAAGCGCCATCATCTGGCGCTGTATCCAACTCTTCCAACAGCCCTGGAGCCGGGTGGCTTATTGGGTAATCATGAGTTAATACTGGCTTTGTTTTACTAGCCAGTATTAAGCCAGAGATTCTTAATGTCAGGCACGTTTGACCCGGCCATTAAGAATCTCCAATAAAGGGTTAAAAAAAAGACACCACACAGAGAAAAAATACTTTAATAGAAATAAATACACAGACACATTAGAGACTCCATCTTTATTACCCCCTGTCAGCCCAATAAATCCCCAATAAACCAGCGCTGATAAGAGGTTTTTAATAGAGGCTTAAATTATAAGCATCAATTTCAGCCTTCCAAGTGCCTTTAAATGAATTTGAAGAAACTGCACTTCAGGATTGTAGTGAGGATTGTAGTGAGGATGAGGTGCCTTAGCCCATCACTTGATGAGCTGGGGCACCTCATCCTCACTACAATCCTCACTAGTGTAGTAGTAGTGACGATTGTAGTGAGGATGAGGTTCACCAGCCCATCACTTGATGGGCTGGGGCACCTCATCCTCACTACAATCCTCACTAGTGTAGTAGTAGTGACGATTGTAGTGAGGATGAGGTGCCCCAGCCCATCACTTGATGAGCTGGGGCACCTCATCCTCACTACAATCCTCACTAGTGTAGTAGTAGTGAGGATTGTAGTGAGGATGAGGTGCCCCAGCCCATCACTTGATGGGCTGGGGCACCTCATCCTCACTACAATCCTCACTACAATCGGGAAGCAACGTGCAGCCTTCACTTTGTGAGTGATCAGTGCTGCTAGCGGTAACAGCGGTAACGCTGACAGACGCATTACCATAGCAACGGTGCTCCCGGAGCCGCGGTTAGCGGTGACGTCACCGCTAACTGCGTTGCTATGGCAACGGTGATCTCCGTTAATGACCGGCTGTGTCAGCCGGTCCCTAACGGAACGGGGAGTCGACCGTGTGCTAGAGCATATCGCCGGTACACGGCGATACACAAATGTGCACCGTGTACCGGAGAGATGCACTCACAGGTCCTACACGACGCGTCATAGTCATGTGACCAGTCTGTAGCCAATGAGATAATAGCCACGTGACTGGTCACATGGCTATTTTGACGTCACGATAGATCCTGCTTCTCTGCTGGCAGTGCCGGTCACCGGGAGGATTCAGCGATCATCGGATGGAATAGCGGCAGGAGACAGAGTGCAGGAGGGATCGCGGGGACCGGTAAGTGTTATGGCAATGTTTATTTACTGTATATGTACATTTATAATGCATTTTTATGTGTTTGTGATTGCCTCCCATTATAGCCTATTGGTTCGAGTTCGGTTCGTCGAACGTTCGACGAACCGAACTCGAACGGGAGCTCCGTTCGGCGAACCGACCTCGAGCCGAACCACGACCGGTTCGCTCATATCTAGTCAGCACACACCCAGCAGCACTAAAGACACGTTCAGAGACAATGCTGGCAGCTGGATACGACAAGATCTCCAAGGTGTAATTGGCGAGCTCAGGCCATTTTTCAAGATTGGAAGCCCAAAATGAGCAAGGCTCCATTTGCAAAGTCATGGCATCGATGTTCATTTGGAGATACTCCTGTATCATCCTCTCCAGCCGTTGACTATGTGTCAGACTTGTTGTCTCTGGTGGCCTTGCAAAGGATGGTCTAAAAAAATTACGAAACGATTCCATAAAATTGCTGTTACCACCAGATATGGTGTTGCTGGTACTTTTTGACTGATGATAACTCGACAGTCCCATGCTTGGCAAGTTACAACTGGGAGATTCACTCTGTGCACCACTGGTGTTTGGTGGAAAAGCTGAGCTAAAATTGCATAACAGCTTCTGCTGATACTCCTGCATACGTGCGTCCCTTTCTATGGCTGGAATTATTTCAGTAAATTTTGACTTGTACCGGAGATCCAATAGTGTGGCAACCCAGTAGTCAGCACTACTTCTAATTCGGACAATCCAAGGGTCATGTTGTAGGTAGTGCAGCAAGAAGGCGCTCATGTTTCTTCCGCATCCATGCGGACCAAGTCCTTGCTGTGTTTGTGGCAGCGAGGTGATAACCATGCTTCCTTCCTCTGACATCTCCCCCCAACCTCGAACAACCGAAATTTGACCAAGGTCTCCCTCATCTGCTGAGTCTTCCATGTCCATGACAGTTCATCCTCCAATTATTCCTGTTCTCCTGCACCTTCATCAAAAGTTTGGCTGCTACCATGCGCCCTTTTTAATCCCTCTCCCCCACCGTCCCACGCCTGCTGCCTTGGTGATGCTGAACGTCTGGACCTTGTAGATCTTGGTATCCCTTCCGCATATGAATCCTCCTGTAGTTCCGCCCCTTCCTCTTGTCCCACTACCTTACTCCGAATACTGTTTAGAGTGTGCTCCAGCATGTAAATGACTGGAATTGTCATGCTGATAATGGCATTGTCAGTGCTAAACATATTCGTCGCCATGTCGAGACTGTGCAGAAGGGTGCATAAGTCCTTGATCTGAGACCACTCCATCAGCGTGATCTGCCCCACCTCTGCATCTCGTTGGCCCAGGCTATACGGCATAACGTATTGCATCAGGACTCTGCTGTGCTGCCACTGTCGCTGCATCATGTGTAGAGTCGAATTCCAGCGTGTCGACACATCGCATTTCAGGCAGTGAACCAGCAGGTCAAAAGACTTCTGGAGTGATGCAAGTCATTCAGCTGCACCGTTTGAATGGCGGAAGTGAGCAGAGAGTGACCATGCCCTTTGCAGAAGCCCATCTAGGCCGGGATAGTGTGTTAAAAATTGCTAGACAAAAAGGTTCAACACGTGAGCCATACAAGACACGTGTGTCACCTTGCCCAGGCGAAGGGCCACACCAAGGTTTGCAGCAATGTCGCACATGGCCTTTCCTGGCTGCAGGTTGAGTGGAGACAACCATTTACTAAACTTGGTCTCCAGAGCTGACCATAACCCCTCAGCTGTGTGACTCTTTTTTCCCAGACATTTTAATGTAAAGACCGCCCGATGCCATTGAGCTCTGCTGCCAGCATAGTAATGAGGTGTGCGTGATTCCTTGTGCGCAGTTACAACGCGGGTGGCCTGACCAGGCAGGCTTGGGGCGGAGGTTGAGGACCCAGATGAGGTTGAGGAGGCAGAAGCAGAGGAGGAACTTCTACATAAAGAGGATTAACGCACAAATCGTGGGGATGGCAAGACTTGTACAGCAGACCCTTCTCCATCTCGCACCATAGTTACCCAGTGCCCTGTCAGCGACATGTAATGCCCCTGTCCATGCTTACTGGTCCAAGTATCGGTGGTGAAATGCACCATGTCACGCACAGAGTTTCTCAAGGAAGCGGTGATGTTTTGTGCGACATGCTGGTGTAGTGCAGGCACACCTTTCTTGGAGAAGTAGTGGTGACTGGGCATCTGGTACTGGGGTACAGCGACAGACAAAAGGTCTCGAAAAGCCTCTGTGTCCACCAGGCGGAAAGGCAGAATTTCTGTAGCCAACTGCTTGCAGAGGGTGAAAGTCAACCTCTTAGCTTTGTCATGGCTAGGAGGAAATGGTCTTTTATTTGTCCACATCTGAGGGACCAATGGCTGGCTGCTGTGCAGAGACGGCGTTACGTGGGGTGTCCCTGGAAAACTGCTGTTCTGTGAGAAAAGTGCAGGCGGAGACATGATGTTGCCTTCATCCAAAGTTGGTGCTCTCGATGTCTGAGAGAGCTCTACACCAGCCCCTGTTTCCCCTTCCAAAACAACTGACAACCTGCCAATCACTCTGCCTATTGCGGTTAAAGAGGTGGAAGGTCTGTATCGCAAAGCATGTGTGACAGCTGTGCCCACAGTCATAGTGGATGAAGAACGCGTGGATGCACTTGAAGGGTCAGACGGTGGTTGGCCTGCTCTGCTAGGCCACATTGTAGCACAGTGAGCTTCCCACTGGGACTTATGCTTGTTATTCATGTGACGGTTTATGGACGAAATAGTCAAACTAGTGAGTTTTTGGCCTCTACTTACAGATTGGCAACAATTCTTACAGATGACATGAGTTGGGAGATCCGTTGCAAGGTCAAAAAAGGACCAGGCTAGGCAAGTATTAGAGCCCATGTGACCTGCCGAACCACCACGACTTGTGCTCAGAGGCAGAGTTGTGGCTGAGGATGCAGTTGTTGAGGTGCTTCCAGTACTCCGTCTGTGTCCAGGAAGGTGCACGCTAACCTCGTCGTCAGTCGCATCCTCCTCCACCGCCTCTGCTGACCTCCTCGAGAACCTGACTGTGGGTTGACAGTAAGTGGGATCTACAACCTCATTATCAACCTGTGTGTTTGCACTCCCCTCGTCCTCAGACCTAACGTCTTCCTGCACTGACTGAATAGTTAAGTTGTCATTCCAATCAGGTATCTGATTCTCATCGTTATCAGTATATTCCTCATTGTCTCCACCAAGAGTTACAGTTTGGGAATGAGGGTCTATATTATGCTCAGAAACTTGGTCATCAGGGCCTGAATCTGACTCACAATGCTTCTGGGCATCAGTGCACATCATTTCCTGGTCTGTACTCACTGTAGCTTGGGAGCAGACCTCTGATTCCCAGGCTATAGTGTGACTGAACAGCTCTGCAGACTCACCCATCTCTATTACCCCATACTTTGCAGGGTGGGTAGAGACTTGAGAGCTGTTAGAAAATGTGATAGGGGTGACAACTAAGAGGACTGGATTTTTTTAGATGTTGAAGTTGAGGTGGAGGAGAGGCCACCTGTTGGAGCACTTGAGATCCATTCAAGCATGTTCTTTTTTTTTGTGCGTCATCTACCTTTGTTACAGTTGTTCGGTTCCGTAAAAAAAGGAGCACATCAGATTGTCCACGGAAAGTAGTGGACATCTTACTTTTGCTGGAAGATGGCCTTTCTTCAGCAGATGTTACTGTAGCTTTACCACCTACCCCACGGACACAAACTTTTTTTCCCTTTCCAACATACCTGTTCCCCTTTCCACCAGCATCTGTCCTTTTGCCACTCATTTTGTTTGTGACCAAATTGGACACTTAAAATGTCGTAGCAAAAATGGAGAGGTGGTGTAGATTGCAGCGGTAGTCTAGCTTTATTGACAGCTGAAGAACCAACACTGACTATCCCTGAAAATTTTACTATGCCACTAAAAGTGTCAGCACTGTTTCGAATTAAAATTGTGTAGCAAAAGTGGACAGGTGTGTAGAATGTAGAGGTGGTGTACCTTGCTTGGCAGCAGAGGAACACTAAGTTAGTATCCCAGACAATTTTACTATGCCCTTAAAAGTGTTAGCAATGTTTGCAATTAAAAATGCGTAGCAAAAATGGACAGGTGTGTAGAATGCACAGGTGCTGTAGCTTGCTTGGCAGGAAAGGAAGCCTCACTTTCTATCCCTGCCAATGAAACAATGCCCCAAGGAATTGCCTGAGCTGATGTAGCCAGACGCTGTTATATAAACCCCTGCACAGTGTTGGCACAGACCTGCCTAGCAACAATGGCTAAGAATGGCTATAATGCAGCCCTGGAAAGGGCTGAAATTACTTGTAGTCCCTAATCCCTAAAGCGATCTGTAGATTGCACTGTATGTCTATAGCGCACACAGCAGCAGCAGCGGGAGCGGTGACTGTCACCCACCCGCAGAAGAGAGATAATGGTGGCGACGGGGAAAAAGGCCGAGTCTTATTGGGCAAGGACATGTGATATGCACAGCCTATGACACATGCCTTTGCTTGTCTGGCAAAAATCCACTTTGCTTTGTGTGTATGTCTGTGATTGGCTGACCGCCTGGCCCACCACACTGTACGCGCGGTTAGGAAAAAATAAAAAAAATGTCGATCGGCATTCTTTCAGCACTCAGCAGCAGCACTGATCTAAACTCCGTCCCCCCCGCACACTATACGCTGAATTTTGATAATATCATGATTCACAGTGACTCACACTATTACAGTGAAAAGCCAGCTAGTAACTAGCTACGCTTTTGGTGATCGAACCATTATTGAACGACTCGAACATCGCCCAAAATCACTCGAAGTTGAAATTGGTGAACCGTTCGACTCGAACATCGCTCAACTCTATATAAGACCAAATAAAAAAATGATTTTAAACTCAGAAATTTTGGCGCCTACTGAAAAGTCTGTACAGTAAATCCACTAAATACATAGTCGGGGCTCCATTTGCATGAATTACTGCATCAATGTGGCGTGGCATGGAGCAAATCAGCCTGTGGCACTGCTGAGGTGTTATGGAAGCCCAGGTTGCTTTGATACCAGCCGTCAGCTCATCTGCATTGTTGGGTCTTGTGTCTCTCATCTTCCTATTACAGTGTGAAGCCAGCTAGTAACTAGGTGCGCTTTTTGTTGATCAAACCGTTCTCGAACGTAACTCGAACTATCGAACTTTTACCAAATCGTTGGAGTTCGTCGAAAGACTCAAACATCCCCCAAAATCACTCGAACATGAAATTGGCAAACCTCGAACATCGCTCATCTCTAGTTATCAGGAGTTGCCGCTACATAGACTTTTTGACTGCACCATAAAGTTGAGGCAAGGGGCAAGATTGCCATGTACAGACTGAAAGGTTACCTCTTAAGGACTATATAAAGATGAGTTTGGCTAAATGGAACATTAGGCCATCCTTGTCTCTGGTGGCTGCAGGTTTTTTCATTGTTAAAAAGAAGGGTGGTGTGATTTGTATCCCCTGCCATTCATTCTTGACATAGTTAATCAGATTTCCAGTGCAAAATGAATCTCTAAACGTCAACATGGAGCAGCCTATAATCTGATCCAAGATTTTTTGTCTCATTTTTGTTTTGTTTTGTTAGTCAAATATTACAAAAAATACTCTGAGAGAATAAATTATACACTAATCTGGAAAAATGTACATTCACCGTTAAAAAACGTCTGTTTTTGGATTACAATGTTTCAGCTGCAGTGTTTCAGATGGGTCCTGTTATTTTTAAATGGGACTGTCCTGAGTAGAGATGAGCGAACCAGCCGTGGTTCGGCTCGAGTTCGGTTCGCAGAACGGAGGTCTCGTTCGAGTTCGGTTCGGCGAACTGGTTCGGCGAACAACTCGAACCACATATGAAACAATTGGAGGCAATCACAAACACATAAAAACACCTAGAAAACACCCTTAAAGGTGTCCAAAAGGTGACAAACAACTCACAACACAAACACATGGGAAAGTGACAAGAACAAATTCTCGTGTAAAAACAAAACAGCGTAACGAGGAAAAAGAGGACGAGACACAGATAAAGGCATGGCATGCGCTTCTAAAATCATGTAAAACACCGCACGGTGACTCCAAGCGGAGTCTCCCTTTTTTTCCAAAAATTGGGCCACACAGACACCCCTTCAGTGGAAGCACTTGTGCCCCAGTTGTACACTTCACAGCTATATTTGCATCAGGCACATTCTAAAATACGCCATACTTAACCGTCCCCAGGATGACACCAGGGTAGGTGGCAAAGTCTTTGCTGAACCATGAATTGTACATCTTGGCTCCTTTTAAAAAACACAGCAAGCAAGGGTTACTCCAAGCGGAGTCTCCCTTTTTTCCAAAAATTGGGCCACACAGACACCCCATCAGTGGCAGCACTTGTGCCCTAGTTGCAAACAGGATGTTTTGATTTGCATCAAGCACATTCCAAATCCACAAGCATTTACTCTCCCCAGGATGACACAGGGGTAGTAAATTCCCTGTGGATCCATGACTTGTTCATTTTGATGAACGTTAGTCTGTCCACATTGTCACTGGACAGACGCGTGCGCTTATCTGTCAGCACACACCCAGCAGCACTGAAGACACGTTCAGAGACATCGCTGACAGCTGGACACGACAAAATCTTCAAGGCGTAAGTGGAGAGCTCTGCCATTTTTCAAGATTTGAAGCCCAAAATGAGCAAGACTCCAGTTGCAAAGACATGGCATCGATGTTCATTTGGAGATACTCCTGTATCATCCTCTCCAGCCGTTGACTATGTGTCAGACTTGTTGTCTCTAGTGGCCTTGCAAAGGATGGTCTAAAAAAATTATGAAAAGATTCAATAAAATTGCTGTTGGCAGCACCACATACGGTGCTGCTGGTACAGGTAGACTGTTGAAGATGACGAGACCGTCCCATGTTTGTCAAGTTACAACTGGGAGATTCACTCCGTGCACCACGGTTGTTTGGTGGAAAAGCCGAGCTAAGATCGAGTAACAGCTTTTGCTGATATTCCTGCATATGTGCGTCCCTTTCTATGGCTGGAATTATGTCACAAAATTTGAACTTGTACCGGGGATCTAATAGTGTGGCAAGCCAGTAGTCATCATCACTTCTAATTTTGACAATACGAGGGTCATGTTGGAGGTAGTGCAGTAAGAAGGCGCTCATGTGTCTTGCGCAGCCATGCGGACCAAGTCCACGCTGTGTTTGTGGCATAGAGGTGCTAACCATTCTTACTTCCTCTGACATCTCCCCCCAACCTCTTTCAACTGAAATTTGACCAAGGTCTCCCTCATCCGCTGAGTCTTCCATGTACATGGACAGTTCGTCCTCCATTTCTTCATGTTCTCCTGCACCTTCCTCAACATTTCGCCTGCTACCATGCGCCCTTGTTGATCCCTGTCCCCCATGGTCCCATGCCTGCCGCGTTGGTGATGATGAACGTCTGGACCTTGGTGATGTTGTTGTCTCTTGCGCGTATGAATCCTCTTGTAGTTCTTCGCCTTCCTGTTGTCCCACCCCCTGACTTCGAATAGTGTTTAGCGTGTGCTCCAGCATGTAAATGACTGGAATTGTCATGCTGATAATGGCATTGTCAGCGCTAAACATGTTCGTCGCCATGTCGAAACTGTGCAGAAGGGTGCATAGGTCCTTGATCTGAGACCACTCCATCAGGGTGATCTGCCCCACCTCTGCATCTGGTTGGCCCAGGCTATACGTCATGACGTATTGCACCAGGGCTCGGCGGTGCTGCCACAGTCGCTGTAACATGTGGAGAGTTGAATTCCAGCGTGTCGGCACATCGCATTTGAGGCGATGAACCGGCAGGCCGAAAGACTTCTGGAGCGATGCAAGTCGCTCAGCTGCGGTGGTTGAATGGCGTAAGTGAGCAGACAGTTTACGTGCCCTGTTCAAAAGGCCATCTAGGCTGGGATAGTGTGTTAAAATTGATTGACAACAAGGTTCAACACGTGAGCCATACAAGGCACGAGTGTCACCTTACCCAGGCGAAGGGCCTCAAACAGGTTTGCAGCATTGTCGCACACGGCCTTACCAGGCTGCAGGTTGAGTGGAGACAAAAATTTACCAAACACAGTCTCCAGAGCTGCCCACAACTTAGCTGCTGTGTGACTCTTATTTCCAAGACATTTTAAGCTAAAGACCGCCTGATGCCATTGCGCTCTGCTGCCAGCATAGTAATGAGGGGTGCGTGATTCCTTCTGCACAGTTAGAACGCTGGTGGCCTGACCAGGCAGGCTTGGGGCAGAGGTGGAGGACCCAGACGAGCTGGAGGAGGCAGAAGCAGTGGCGGAACTTAAACAGACAGAGGATTGACACACAAGTCGTGGGGACGCTAAGACTTGTGAAGCAGACCCTTCACCATCTATCACCATAGTTACCCAGTGCCCAGTCAGCGACATGTAACGTCCCTGTCCATGCTTACTGGTCCAAGTATCAGTGGTGAAATGCACCTGTTTACAAACAGAGTTTCTCAAGGAAGCGGTGATGTTGTGTCCGAAATGCTGGTGTAGCGCAGGCACAACTTTCTCAGAGAAGAAGTGGCGACTGGGAATCTGGTACTGGGGCACAGCGACAGACATAAGGTCTCTAAAATCCTGTGTGTCCACCAGGCGGAAAGGCAGCATTTTTGTAGCCAAGAGCTTACAGAGGGATAAAGTTAACCTCTTAGCTTTGTCATGGGTCACAGGAAATGGCCTTTTATTTGTCCACATCTGAGGGACAGAGATCTGGCTGCTGTGTGTAGACGGTGTTGAATAGGGTGTCCCTGGAAAAATGCAGGTTTGTGAGGAAAGTGCAGGTGTAGACATGATGTTGCCTTCATCCAACGTTGGTGCTATCGATGTCTGAGAGAGCTGTACACACGCACTTGTTTCCACTTCCAAACCAACTGACGACCTACCAAGCAAACTGCCTGTTGCGGTTACAGTGGTGGAAGTTGTGCGTGGAAAACCAGGTGTGACAGCTGTCCCCACAGTCCTAGAAGATGAAGAGCGCGCGGATGCACTGGAAGGGGCAGGCGGTGGATGGTCCGCTCCGCTAGGCCGCATTGCAGCACGGTGAGCTTCCCACTGGGACATATGATATTTATTCATGTGACGATTCATGGAAGAAGTTGTCAAACTCCTGAGGTTTTGACCTCTACTAACAGAATCACGACAAATTTTACATATCACATGATTTGGGCGATCTTTTGCTATGTAAAAAAATGGACCAGGCTAGGCAAGGCTTAGAGGGCATGCGACCTGCTGAGCCCCCCCGACTAGTGCTCAGAGGCAGAGTGGTGGCTGAGGATGCAGTTGTAGACGTGCTACCGGTACTACTCTCCTGTCCAGGAAGGCGCAAGGTAACTTCGTCGTCAGTAGCATCCTCCTCCACCTCCTCTGTTGACCTCCTCGAATGCCTGACTGTGGGTTGACAGTAGGTGGGATCTAGAACTTCCTCATCAAGCGTTGTGTTTGCACTCCCCTCACCCTCAGACCGAGCCTCTTCCTGACGTGAACGAATATTTAAGTTGTCATCCCAATCTGGTATCTGCGTCTCATCATCATCAGTATGTTCCTCATTGTGTATAACAACAGGTTTTACAGTTTGTGAATAAGGGTCAACATTATGCTCAGAAACTTGGTCCTCATGGCCTGAATCAGAGTCACAAAGGTTC
Source organism: Anomaloglossus baeobatrachus (assembly GCF_048569485.1). Classification (NCBI taxonomy): domain Eukaryota; kingdom Metazoa; phylum Chordata; class Amphibia; order Anura; family Aromobatidae; genus Anomaloglossus; species Anomaloglossus baeobatrachus. Next base: position 694,219,422 of record NC_134356.1, read on the forward strand.
TGGGCATCACTGCAGACTATTTCCTGGTCTGTACTCACTGTAGCTTGGGAGCAGACCTCTGATTCCCAGGCTATAGTGTGACTGAACAGCTCTGCAGACTCAGCCATCTCAGTTCCACCATACTGTGCAGGGCGGATGGAGACTTGAGAGCTTGGAGAAAGCAAGTGTGATTGGGATGACAACTCAGAGGACTGGTGTTTTTTAGATGCGGTAGTTGAGGTGGCGGAGAGGGCACTTGTTGGACCACTTGAGATCCATTCAAGCATTTTCTTTTTATGGCCATTATCTACCTTTGTTCCAGTTGTTCGTGTCCGTAAAAAAGGGAGCACATCGGATGGTCCATGGTAAGTAGTAGACATCTTACGTTTGCTGGAAGATGGTCTATCTTCAGCAGATGTTAATGGAGCTTTGCTACCTTCCCCAATTTTTTTCCTTTTCCAACACGCCTCTTCCCCTTTCCATCAGCATCTGTCATTTTGCCACTCATTTTGATTGCGACAATATTGTGCACTTAAAATGTGGTAGTAAAAATTGAGAGGTGGTGTAGATTGCAACGGTGGTCTAGCTTTATTGACAGCAGAATAAACAACAATAACTATCCCTGACAATGCAACTACGGCCCTTAAACTGGCAGCACAGTTTGCTATTAGAATGGCTTAGTAGCAATAAGTTTCAGTGTGCAATGCAGAGGTGCCGCAAATTTCTTTGCACCAGTGGGACAATACAGAAGTCCAACAGCCACTTTTAGGATGCCGCTAAGTTTCCTCAGTGTTTGCTAGTATAATAGCTTATAATAGCACGTGCAATATCTAGTGAAAGCTGCCGTAGCGATTATTATTGCTATGGCAGTTTCACACGCACATACCTGCCGTGCGACGTCCCTCCTTCCTAATGGGCGGGTCGTGCGGCGTCACAGCGACATCACACGGCAGGCGGCCAATTCAAGTGGAGGGGCGGAGATGAGCAGGATGTAAACATCCCGCCCACCTCCGTCCTTCTCATTGCAGCCGGCAGCAGGTAAGGCGATGTGTGCTGCCGCAGGAGCAAGGAACAACATCGCACCTGTCGCTGCACTGGCATTATGGAAATGTCGGAGGCTGCAGCGATGATACGATAACGATGCTTCTGCGCTCGTTTATCGTATCAAAAAGGATTTACACGTTGCGATTTCGACTGCGACGCCGGATGTGCGTCACTTTCGATTTGACCCCATCGACATCGCACGTGCAATGTCGCAACGTGCAAAGCCGCCCTAAGTTTCCTCAGTGTTTGATAGTATAATGGCTTAGTAAAAATGAGTCTGAGTGTGCAATGCAGTGGTGCTGCAAATAGCTTTGCACCAGTGGGACAAAAATCAAGTCCAACAGCCACTTTTAGGATGCCACTAAGTTTCCTCAGTGTTTGCTAGTATAATGGCTTAGTAACAATGAGTTTGATTGTGCAATGCAGAGGTGCCGCAAATATCTTTGCACCAGTGGGACAATAATTAAGTCCAACAGCCACTTTTAGGATGCCACTAAGTTTCCTCAGTGTTTGCTAGTATAATGGCTTAGTAAAAATGAGTCTGAGTGTGCAATGCAGTGGTGCTGCAAATAGCTTTGCACCAGTGGGACAATAATGAAGTCCAACAGCCACTTTTAGGATGCCACTAAGTTTCCTCAGTGTTTGCTAGTATAATGGCTTAGTAGCAATGAGTTTGATTGTGCAATGCAGAGGTGCTGCAAATATCTTTGCACCAGTGGGACAATAATGAAGTCCAACAGCCACTTTTAGGATGCCATTAAGTTTCCTCAGTGTTTGCTAGTATAATGGATTAGTAACAATGAGTTTCAGTGTGCAATGCTGGCAGACGTGCTGCAAATATCTTTGCACCAGTGGGACAATAATGAAGTCCAACAGCCACTTTTAGGATGCCACTAAGTTTCCTCAGTGTTTGCTAGTATAATGGCTTAGTAACAATGAGTTTGAGTGTGCAATGCAGTGGTGCTGCAAATAGCTTTGCACCAGTGGGACAATAATGAAGTCCAACTTCCACTTTTAGGATGCCACTAAGTTTCCTCATGGTTTGCTAATATAATAGCTTAGTAAAAATGAGTTTCATTGTGCAATGCGGTGGTGCTGCAAACATCTTTGCACCAGTGGGACAATAATGAAGTCCAACAGCCACTTTTAGGATGCCACTAAGTTTCCTCAGTGTTTGCTAGTATAATGGCTTAGTAACAATGAGCTGGAGTGTGCAAAGGGCAGGAGGGTACAGTGGCAGGGTTATGGGTCTGTGTAGAGGAAAGGATGTCTCACTTAATATCCCTCCTAATGGGGAAATGCACAGACGCTTTAATCTGTAGCTGTTAAAATCTGTTTCCACGGACCTGACTGTCACCTATGGCTCTGAGCCTGCTGTTATAAGCCCTTACAAGGGCTAAAAGAAACTTCTATCCCTATTCTGTATAGCGCTGTGTGTACAGCATGCACAGCAGTATCGGAGACAGGAGCTACGCCAGCGGTGACTGACACCTAGACGCAGAAGGCAGATAATGGCGTCCTGATGGGCAGATACCCGTTTTTTTTAATGCAGGGACATGTGACATGGACAGCCTATGACATATGCTGTTGCTTCTCTGGCTAAAAGTCCACTTGGCTGTGTGTGTCTGGGATTGGCTGACATGCTGGCCCGCCCCACTACACGGGCGCGCTTAGGGAAGGAAGACAAGGAAAAAAAAAAAATGGGGCGATCACCATTATCCCAGCAGCAGTGATCTGAATGTGCTGTTCCCGCACACTATGGGCTGAAATTTCATAATATTGTGAGTCACAAAGTGACTAAAGCCCACTTTACACGTTGCAATTAGTTGTACAATCGCATTTGCGATGTGACACGCCCAGGTTGCATACGGGATCTTATGAGATTTCACGTTGGTCGTTCATTTGCTGTCACACGAGCGTTAGTAGTCTATGTTAAATTGATCAATGTTATGTGCGATCCTTTAGATCATGTGTTCTGTGACGTATGCATTGGGCACCTTTTTTTTTTTAATATTTATTGACTTGCCAAGCGTGTGTAATGTGTAGGGATGCGTTTTTACTATGTCATCTGCCATTCAGCTCTGCTACATGGCCGCTAACAGCAGACACAGACAGCCATGTAGCAGAGCTGAATGGCAGATGACAGCAGACACAGACAGAGCCGCACTGTCAGAATGAACTCGGGTGAACCTCACCCGACTTCATTGTGATGCTGCGGCTCTGTCTGTGTCGCTCCCTGATTAGCGGTCACCTGTGAAGGACTCACCGGTGACCGCTAAACTCCTGAGTTACTGAAGTTAGCAGCCCTCTCTCATATACTCACCGATCCCCGATCCCCAGCGCTGCACGGCATTCACACTGCTCCGGCGGCTTTTACTGTTTTGAAAAAGCCGGCCGCCCATTAAACAATTTCGTATTCCCTGCTTTCCCCGCCCACCGGCGCCTATGATTGGTTACAGTGAGACACGCCCCCACGCTGAGTGACAGGTGTCACACTGCACCCAATCACAGCAGCCGGTGGGCGTGTCTATACTGTGTAGTGAAATAAATAATTAAATAATTAAAAAAAACGGCGTGCGGTCCCCCCCAATTTTAAAACCAGCCAGATAAAGCCATACGGCTGAAGGCTGGTATTCTCAGGATGGGGAGCTCCACGTTATGGGGAGCCCCCCAGCCTAACAATATCAGCCAACAGCCGCCCAGAATTGCCGCATACATTATATGCGACAGTTCTGGGACTGTACCCGGCTCTTCCCGATTTGCCCTGGTGCGTTGGCAAATCGGGGTAATAAGGAGTTATTGGCAGCCCATAGCTGCCACTAAATCCTAGATTAATCATGTCAGGCGTCTATGAGACACCCTCCATGATTAATCTGTAAATTACAGTAAATAAACACACACACCCGAAAAATCATTTATTAGAAATAAAAAACACAAACATATACCCTGGTTCACCACTTTAATCAGCCCAAAAAAGCCCTCCATGTCCGGCGTAATCCAGGATGGTCCAGCGTCGCATCCAGTGCTGCTGCATGGAGGTGACCGGAGCTGCAGCAGACACAGCCGCTCCGGTCACCTCCACGCAGGTAATGAAGACAGCCGCGCGATCACCTGAGCTGTCACTGAGGTTACCCGCTGTCACTGGATCCAGCGGTGGCCGCGGGTAACCTCAGTGACAGCTCAGCTGATCGCGCTACTCACCTCAGTTGCTGCGTGGAGGTGATAGGAGCGGCGGTGAGTAGCGCGATCAGCTGAGCTGTCACTGAGGTTACCCGCGGCCACCGCTGGATCCAGTGACAGCGGGTAACCTCAGTGACAGCAGCTGATCGCGCGGCTGTCTTCATTACCTGCGTGGAGGTGACCGGAGCGGCGGTGTCTTCTGCAGCTCCGGTCACCTCCATGCAGCAGCGCTGGAGGCGACGCTGGAGCATCCTGGATTACGCCGGACATGGAGGGCTTTTTGGGGCTGATTAAAGTGGTGAACCAGGGTATATGTTTGTGTTTTTTTTTTCTAATAAAGGATTTTTTTCCGGCGTGTGTGTGTTTATTTACTGTAATTTACAGATTAATCATGGAGGGTGTCTCATAGACGCCTGACGATTAATCTAGGACTTATTGGCAGCTATGGGCTGCCAATAACTCCTTATTACCCCGATTTGCCAACGCACCAGGGCAAATCGGGAAGAGCCGGGTACAGTCCCAGAACTGTCGCATATAATGTATGCGGCAATTCTGTGCGGCTGTTGGCTGATATTGTTAGGCTGGGGGGCTCCCCATAACGTGGAGCTCCCCATCCTGAGAATACCAGCCTTCAGCCGTATGGCTTTATCTGGCTGGTTTTAAAATTGGGGGGAACCGCACGCCGTTTTTTTTAATTATTTAATTATTTATTTCACTACACAGTATAGACACGCCCACCGGCTGCTGTGATTGGGTGCAGTGTGACACCTGTCACTCAGCGTGGGGGCGTGTCTCACTGTAACCAATCATAGGCGCCGGTGGGCGGGGAAAGCAGGGAATACGAGATTGTTTAATGGGCGGCCGGCTTTTTCAAAACAGTAAAAGCCGCCGGAGCAGAGTGAACGCCGTGCAGCGCCGGGGATCGGGGATCGGTGAGTATATGAGAGAGGGGGATAGACTGACATGGACAGAGAGTGAGGGACAGAGATAGTGACCGACTGACAGAGATTAGTGAATGACAGACATTGTGAGGTGCTTCAGAACGCAGCTTTTCAGCTGCGCTCTGAAGCGGACCTTTTTTAAGCTGCGGTGCAGAGCGCACACCTGCGCACATAGCATCACACACCGAAATCGTATGAGGGATGTCACACGTTACAATTGACTAGGTTCGTGCCACAAAACGCTCAATTCTAGAGAATGATACGATGTGTTTGCGATCAACGGTTTTGCGTTCAATCCTGATCGCACGTAGCTGTCACACGCAGATACCTCACAAACGATGCCGGATGTGCGTCACTTACAACTTGACCCCAACGACGGATTGTGAGATATATTGAAGCGTGTGTAGCGGGCTTTACACTATTACAGCGGAAAGCCAGCTAGTAATTAGCTTGGCTTTTTGCTGCTAGAACGTAACAGCAAAAAGCTCGAGTTCTAGTTTGGTCTAGAACAGCCCCCAAAATCACTCGAACCACGAACTGGAGAACCACGAACCACAAACCGCGCTCAACTCTTGTCCTGAGATGGTAGAGGTTGATGCCTAAGAAGTGGGAGTGGGAGATGTATTGTCTCGAGGTCTATCTCTTGTTAAACTACGTCCATTATTTCTTATCAGTTTTGTTCTAAAAATATTAAAGTTCATGCTTTGTCCAGGAGTTTGCCAGGGGGGGGGGGAACCCTGTGAAGAACCTGACCTCATTCTTCAGAACAAAGTGATGGTGTTGTTGCTGAGTACTGATTTACTGATGTGGAGTCGGAGTTTGCTAAGGCGCAAGGTGATGCGTAGTATGGGGTTCTGGTGAACATGACATTTGTTTCCATGAATCTTCATCTTCAGTTTCTGGGAAAGCATCTTGATTCTTTCCTGGAGGTACTTTGGATCTCATATTGCTTCACTTTTGATGGCCAGAATTCAAAGGGATGTGGTATCCTATGTGTGTGCGTGTGTCACCTGTGCGTCTGAGGGTCAATCATCTGTAATTTTCTGAATGTGTGATAGGTGGGAGTGTGCTGGAGTGAGCAACCATTTGCGAGTGTGTAGGAGAGGATGTTGTGGTCACAGAGGGGAAAAGGTGAGTTATCAAAGAGGGATGTTAAGCAGAGGCAGACGAAGACCAGGTCAAGTTTGCATAAAATGTGTTTATTTTTTTAATTTCCTTATTTTTAGTGAAATTAAACAGAGGTAATTCCAATTTTTATATATGTTTTTAATATTTATTAAAACTTATTTTTGTTTACTTTAGATTTTTTCGTCCTTTCTGGGAACTTCTAACCTGCTTTCATCCAGATGGCTATTCTATATTATATATACTGCAGTACCGCTGTATTGCAGGATACAGTTAAAATTTTGGTTTCCTGCCAAGCTTAGCCTGTTGATGACACAGGAGTATTGAGATGGCAGTGGTAAAACATTGAGCAAAATCCTGGCCACTATTGTAGCCCATCAGTGGTAAATCCAAGGTAAATGGTCATATTTTTCATGGTCAACAATTTACTGTAAAATGACAATTACTGTTTAGCTTTTGCTTCTGAAAACACAGTCAGATATCAGCTCTTTAGCATTGTGCAGTGAATTCAGCTCCTGAGCTCCTTTCACACACACTGACATGAGCAGTGATGTACAACACCCTAGGTCATTTTACTCAAAATGATTATACAAGCGCTCATCAAATGTTGTCCATGCAAACAACCTTCAGATTTTTTCTAGGTACAAAGTAACATAAATGATTTAGTTGGAGATGTTTTTCCTGCTTTCATTTCTGGCTAAAAAATATCCAGAGATGTAAGGTCTGAGATAACTAGATTTGGAAAAAAGAAAAGTTTGTAAGACTTTGACATTATGAGCAGATCAAGTTTACATTTAATTTCTAGACATTTGTGGTTTCTCCCAAAATTTCAACATTGTAACATTTGAATTGCGAACAGAAAAAAAAAAGCTGGTCCCTCAACCTCTCGCCACACTACTGAGGCATTGGATCCTGAGATAATGTTATTTTACCCTGCCATGCAGACTTCGACACAATGTCCCTCAGCTATGACATCTAACTGATTATCATACCTTGTACAGTGGTGGTCAATACCTTGGTCATCACAGGTCAGCGGAGCACAGATTATACGTCTTTCTCTTAACACCAGTTACCATCAATTTTACCTTAGCCACATAGTTTGGTGTTGCTTGAGCATTAATAAAACTGTCATCGTATTAAAGAATGTTTAATCACAAGTGGAGATTCTTTACTGTAAGAGCAATTAGACAATCTAACTATATGCCATATAATGTTGTAATGGTTGATTCATTATTAAAAATTAAGAGAGGCCTAAATGCTTATCTTTAAAAATATAATATTACTGGTTATGTGCACTAGAGTTTGTTATTTGGTATTCATCCAGACTAGTCTGATTCCCATATTTGGAGTCGGGAAGAATTTTGTTTCCCCAATTGTGGGGTTTACTATATGCAACATGTTTTTTTTTGCCTTTCTTTGGATCAACATGTTAGGCTATGGATTTAATTCGATGAATTTAAGTCTACCTTAAAACGTAAAGAAACTATGAAGATCTTTAACCTACTGATTGTGGTTCTGGTTACCTATTAATGTACTGATGAGGGCTGTGGTGTCATATTCATGCACTTATAGTGATTCTGTTAATGTAGTCATGTACTGATGGTGGTTTTGGTACTATGTTTATTTACTGATGGTGCTGTTAGTACTGTATTCATCTATTGATTATGTCTCTAGTATTCTATTTATGTACTTCAAAAGATTTTGGTTTTGCATTCATGCACTGATATATGGATGATGGTTCTAGTGATAACTACATCACTAGAACCACCATTATTAAATTAATACATCACCAGTGTGATCGGAAGTAAATGAATAGAGCAGCAGAACAACCATTATTTTTCTCAGAAGCTGTATTTGTCACATGAAGGATGCAAAAACTATCTTACATACCCTATTGGACCTTTACTATAGATAAAGCGACATCTGCCAATATGTCAAGAGAAGCAGAATCTGGCATCAGAACAACCTTCAGTAACTTAATACGTCATCAGAACCACTGTCAGTAAATGAATACAGCAACAAAACCACCATCAGTACATTAATACATCACCAGAATCATCACCAATAAATTAGTACTTTATCAGAACCATCATCAAATTTGTTGCAAGTTGAAATTGAAAACGTGTAAAAATCATCAAATATGTGCTTATATCTATGATGGGGTCTGTTTAGTTTCCATTAGGGTGTCTGCTATATTATGGACACCTTGATGGAAATAAAATGGTCCCCATTATACTTAAGCAATAATAAAATTTCCATGACAATCCTTCTGTCTCACATTTAAGAAATGTAATACCTGGTGATTTTTTTTTTTTCGTTTTCATTTTTTCCTCCTCTTTTTCCAAGAGCCATCATTTTTTTTTATTTTTCCATTAAAATAGTCATTTAAGGGATTGTTTTATGTGGGACGAATACTTTTGAATGACACCATTCATTCTGCCCCATATTGTACTGGAAAATAGGCAAAACTGCAATGAAATTTAAAAAAAAAGTGCAATTCCACAATTGTTTTGAAGGGTTTTTATTTACCATGTTCACTATATGGTAAAACTGACCTGAGAATATGATTACCTAGGTCAGTATGAGTTCAAAGATACTAAACATGTTTCACTTTTATCAAAATGTTGAAAATAAAATCTGTAGAAACCAAAAAGGAAAAAAGTGTGCTGCAAACAGGGCGCAGGCGATTCCAAACCCGAAGCTGAACACCACTCCAATGTATAATCTTCAGGTTTATTAGCTAAATCACTATGCGTTTCAAAGTTGATCTGCCTCCTTCCTCAGGTGCCAGAAGGGGTTAATGGTCCCTTATACATTTATATATATATATGATTCCGGATTCCCTGCGGTACTCGCAGCTACCCTGGTCTCGGGCTGTGTTAGACAGCACAAAGAAGGAGAAAAAATTCTCCAGCAGCTCGTTAGATAAAATAAAAAGTGAAACATTATAGTCCTTTTAAAAAAAAACGTAGGGGTAATAAAGGAAACACAGTCAGGTACTCAGCCCAATTCTACATGTTTTGGCGTCAAGCCTTAGACTTGGAATCTAAAGGGGGCTTTACACGCAACAATATCGCTAACGATATGTCTTTGGGGTCACGGAATTCGTAAGGCACATCCGGCCTCGTTAGTGACGTCGTTGCGTGTGAAACGTATGAACGACTGCTAACGATCAAAATTACTTACCTAATCGTTGATCGTTGACACGTGGTTCTAATCCCAAATATCGTTGCTGGTGCAGGACGCACGTTGTTGGTCATTCCTGAGCAGCACACATCGCTACGTGTGACACCCCAGGAATGACGAACAACACCTTACATGCGTCCTCCAGCAACGAGGTGGGCATCACTTTCTTTCGGCTGCTCTCCGCCCCTCCACTTCTATTGGATGGCTGCCATGTGACGTCGCTGTGACCCGCATGAACCGCCCCTTAGAAAGGAGGCAGTTCGCCGGCCACAGCGACATCGCTAGGCAGGTAAGAATGTGTGACGGGACCTAGCGATATTGTGTGCCACGGGCAGCGATTTGCCCGTGACACACAAACAACAGGGGCTCGTACGCTCGCTAGCGATATCGCTGCGTGTAAAGTCCCCTTAAGGCTTTACGCCGAAACATGTAGGATTGGGCTGAGTACCTGACTGTTTCCTTTGTTACCCCTATGGTTTTTTTAAAAGGACTATAATAAATGTCACTTTTTATTTTATTTATCGAGCTGCTGGAGAATTTTTTTTTCCTTCTTTGTGCAATTAAAAAACAATCAATCAATAAAAATATGGAAAAAGTCATATGGAGACCCAAACAATAAATTAATCAATAAATAGCTACATACATACAAATAGATACAAAACCAAAATTATTTTTTATAAAAAAGAGCGAACCCTAAAACATTTTTTGTTACAGGCTGAAAGTTATCTAAAAAGGAGGCCTGTTGGAATAGATACATACTACTTATAGTGCCCCAGACTCAAGGATCATGTAAAAGACCATATAGCCAACCAATTAAACAGGACCATATTAAGTCAAATAACATGTCCAGGGAATCTGCAGACAGTATTTAATGAATGATGACCTACTTCATTTTCTTGATATTTATCGGATTATAGAATATAAACCCTGTCAATATGTGACAGCGCCATTATAAGCGCGATCGCAGTAAACATTTCCTTACCGCCCGATACCGGAAGTCACGTGACGTGATCACGTGACTCCCGATAGTTGTCATGGTAGCACAGGGTCATGTGATGACTCCTGTACTACACCTGACTTGCTTTCACTTTCGCTGTGTCCGCTGCACAGCAAAAGAGAAAGAGAGCGTATCTGCTGTTTACAGCCTTGTAGCTGTGATCAGCAGATACTGCAGAGCGATCGGATTGCTGGTCGCAATAGCCCCCTAGGGGGACTAGCAAAATAAAAAAAAAAGTTAAAAAAAAGTTTTAAAAAATTAAAATAAAACAAAAAAACCTAAAAGTTCAAATCACCCCCCATTCGCCCCATTGAAAATTAAAGGGTTAAAAAAATAAAAAATATACACACATTTGGTATCGTCGCGTTCAGAAACGCCCGATCTATCAAAATATAAAATCAATAAATCTGATCAGTATACGGCGTAGCGACAAAAAAAATTCCAAATGCCAAAACGATGTTTTTTTGTCGCCACAACTTTTGCGCAAAATGCAATAAGAGGCGATCAAAACGTAGCATCTGCGCAAAAATTGTACCGTTAAAAACATCAGCTCGAGACGCATAAAATAAGCCGTCATTGAGCCAAAGATCCCGAAAAATGAGAACGCTATGGGTCACGGAATATGGCGAAAAACGTGCGCCACTTTTTTCGGACAAACTTCCGATTTTTTTTAAACCCTTTATATAAAAGTAAACCTATACATGTTTGGTGTCTACGAACTCGCACTTACCAGAGGCATCACACCCACACATCAGTTTTACCATATAGTGAACACAGTGAATAAAATATCTCAAAACCCATAGTGCTATCGCACTTTTTTTGCAGTTTTTCAGCATTTGGAATTTTTTTGCCGTTTTCTAGTACACTATATGGTAAAACTGATGGTTTCATTTAAAAGTACAGCTCGTTCCACAAAAAATTAGCCCTCACATGATCATATTGACTGAAAAATAAAAAATTTACGTCTCTCAGAAAAAGAATGGCGAAAAGAAAAAATGGAAAGCGAAAAATCGGCCGGTCGTGAAGGGGTTAAGCCCCCGGGTGTTTCGCATTTTTCTATTTTGTTTTTTTATCTCTTTTTCTTCCGCGAGATGTAACTTTTCAATTTTGTCAATCTTGCCATATAATAGCTTGTTTTTTGCGGGACGAGTTGCAGTTTTAAAAGAAACCATAAGTTTTACCATATAGCATGCTGGAAAACAGCAAAAAAATTTCAAGTGTGGAAAAACTACAAAAAAAGTGTGATTGCACAATAGTTTTTTGGGATATTTTATTCACCGTGTTCACTATATGGTAAAACTAATGTGTCATGGTGATGTCTGAGGATGGTGCGAGTTTTTAGCCACCAAACATGAATAAGTTTCCTAGTATCTAAGGGGTTAAAAAAATTCACAAGGTTGTCCCAAAAAAGTGGTGCACGTTTTGCACCATTCTCCGAAACCCGTAGTATTCTTATTTTCCTGGGTCTATGGCTCAGTGATGGCTTATATTTTGCATCTCGAGCTGACATCTTTAATGGTACCAATTTTTCGCAGATGCTACATTTTAATTGCCTGTTATTTCATTTTGCGCAAAATTTGAGGCGACCAAAAAACATAATTTTGGCGTTTAGAATTTTTTTGACACTACGCCATTTACCGATCAGATTAATTGATTTTATATTATGATAGATTGGGCATTTCTGAATGCAGTGATACAAAATATGTGAATATTTTTAATTTTTTTAACCCTTTCATTTTCAATAAGGCGAAAGGGGGATGATTTGAACTTTAAGGTTTTTTTTATTTTTTTTTATTTTTTAAAACTTTTTTTTAACTTTTTTTTATTTTACTAGGTCCCTTAGGGGACTATATGGATCAGCAGTCTGATCGCTCTTCCATATCTCAAGATCACAGCTATAGAGCTGAGATTTGCAGATATGGTGCTTTATTTTGAATGTCGGCACTATTCCGACATTAAGAGCAAGTGACTCATGTTAGTTACAGGCATCATCACATGACTCTGTGCCACCATGGCAACCACCGGAAGTCACATGATCTAGTCACGTGACTTCTGATGGGGGCGGGGTAAGTCATAATAATGGCTGCGCTCATATACAGTGCCTACAAGTAGTATTCAACCCCCTGCAGATTTAGCAGGTTTACACATTTGGAATTAACTTGGCATTGTGACATTTGGACTGTAGATCAGCCTGGAAGTGTGAAATGCACTGCAGCAAAAAAGAATGTTATTTCTTTTTTAATTTTTTTTTTAAATTGTGAAAAGTTTATTCAGAGGGTCATTTATTGTTCAACCCCTCAAACCACAAGAATTCAGTTTGGTTCCCTAAAGTATTAAGAAGTATTTCAGGCACAAAGAACAATGAGCTTCACATGTTTGGATTAATTATCTCTTTTTCCAGCCTTTTCTGACTAATTAAGACCCTCCCCAAACTTGTGAACAGCACTCATACTTGGTCAACATGGGAATGACAAAGGAGCATTCCAAGGCCATCAGAGACAAGATCGTGGAGGGTCACAAGGCTGGCAAGGGGTACAAAACCCTTTCCAAGGAGTTGGCCCTACCTGTCTCTACTGTTGGGAGCATCATCCAGAAGTGGAAGGCTTATGGAACTACTGTTAGCCTTCCACGGCCTGGACAGCCTTTGAAAGTTTCCACCCGTGCCGAGGCCAGGCTTGTCCGAAGAGTCAAGGCTAACCCAAGGACAACAAGGAAGGAGCTCCGGGAAGATCTCATGGCAGTGGGGACATTGGTTTCAGTCAATACCATAAGTAACGTACTCCACCGCAATGGTCTCCGTTCCAGACGAGCCCGTAAGGTACCTTTACTTTCAAAGCGTCATGTCAAGGCTCGTCTACAGTTTGCTCATGATCACTTGGAGGACTCTGAGACAGACTGGTTCAAGGTTCTCTGGTCTGATGAGATCAAAATCGAGATCTTTAGTGCCAACTACACACGTGACGTTTGGAGACTGGATGGCTCTGCATACGACCCCAAGAATACCATTCCTACAGTCAAGCATGGTGGTGGCAGCATCATGCTGTGGGGCTGTTTCTCAGCCAAGGGGCCTGGCCATCTGGTCCGCATCCATGGGAAGATGGATAGCACGGCCTACCTGGAGATTTTGGCCAAGAACCTCCGCTCCTCCATCAAGGATCTTAAGATGGGTCGTCATTTCATCTTCCAACAAGACAACAACCCAAAACACACAGCCAAGAAAACCAAGGCCTGGTTCAAGAGGGAAAAAATCAAGGTGTTGCAGTGGCCTAGTCAGTCTCCTGACCTTAACCCAATTGAAAACTTGTGGAAGGAGCTCAAGATTAAAGTCCACATGAGACACCCAAAGAACCTAGATAACTTGGAGAAGATCTGCATGGAGGAGTGGACCAAGATAACTCCAGAGACCTGTGCCGGCCTGATCAGGTCTTATAAAAGACGATTATTAGCTGTAATTGCAAACAAGGGTTATTCCACAAAATATTAAACCTATTGGTTGAATAATAATTGACCCACACTTTTATGCTGAAAATTTATTAAAATTTAACTGAGCAACATAACTTGTTGGTTTGTAAGATTTATGCATCTGTTAATAAATCCTGCTCTTGTTTGAAGTTTGCAGGTTCTAACTTATGTGGATCTTATCAAACCTGCTAAATCTGCAGGGGGTTGAATACTACTTGTAGGCACTGTACATCTCGCTGCCAGATTTTGGCAGCGAGATGGAAGGGGTTAATAGTCACAGGTGGAAGCGATTCCACTCACGACTAGCAGGCACACATGCTAGCTGTCGAAATCAGTACGTATTTCACGGATCACATCATAGTGTGGTCCGTGGGACATCAGTCAGCAACTGACATACTAGTCAGCAACTTCCAGGCAATAGCAGTCAACAAACCGCTTTTTGTTTTTTAAAACCTCCAGCTATTAAAAGAATCTAAAAAACTGAACGTACTGTATGCGCAAGTGGAAGATCCGCCTTACTTACATGTTGTCTGCACAGACTCATGGTTTTACGTTGTCAGTAAGGGGTGCGACCACTTAAAGTGCCTAGAGCAGCATAAAGGCCAAATATAGTCCTGCTTGTACGGCTGTATTAACTCCCTAAAGGTAGCTCCATAGGAGGGTGTGTATTTTTTCGGAATGAAATCTTGATTAGAGAAAACCTACTTTGCCTCTCTCCAGCCATTGATCTGTATTAAGTCCCGTAGATAACAATCCTGCCATACCTTGTATTAAATTGTTAGTCACAGCACAAAAATAGTCAAAACTATAAATAAGTCTCTTAATGAAAAGAGTGTATATAGCAACAAAAGGGGATAAAAAAAAAAATCTTTATTTATTCCTGATAAAAGTTGTAAAAAAATACTCATAAAGGATGTAATATGCAACTCATAGCTTACCTGGGTAGTAGAAACAATCAGTTATGTGAACAAAGAAGAGCCTACAGCAAAGGGCCCAGCCCAGATTTGCTACAAATACAGGACAAAACACACAATATAACAAACAAAACAAAAAAAACCAAAACACAAATCGTGCTTTTCTCATATACCTAAATGGACAGTTGTCCCACCGGAATACAAAAATAACCAAATCGAAAAACACAGCATAATCAAATCATTTTCGCAGGGTGAGTTAAATCATCAGATCATGTAACAACAATAATACAACCCTTGGCAAAAATTCTGGCCTCCCCTGGCTCTGAGAATGTTCATTCAGTTGTTTACTTTTGTATAAAAAAGCAAATCACAGACGGCACAAAACTAAAGTCATTTTCTGGCTTTATCAAACACTAAAAAAATCATGAAAATATAATGTGCAGCCAGTAATGGTGACTTTTCAAGACCAAACAGGGGGAAAAATGATAGGGTAAAAATTATGTAATCATGAAAATCAAACAAACAAAAGAACACTCCAATACATCACTAGTATGTTGTTGCACCACCTCTGGCTTATATAATAGCTTGCAGTCTCTGAGGCATGGACTTAATGAGTGACAAACAGTCTCTTCATCAATCTGGCTCCAACTTTCTCTGATTGCTGTTGCAGATCAGCTTTGCAGGTTGGAGCCTTGTCATGGATCATTTTCTTCAACTTCCACCAAAGATTTTCAATTGGATTGAGATCTGTACTATTTGCAGGCCATGTCATTGACCTTATGTGTTTTCTTTCAAGGAATGTTTTCAGTTTTTGCACTATGGGAGGATGCATTACCATCTTGATAATTGTTTCATCATCCCCAAACATCCTTGAAATTGATGGTATAAGAAAAGTGTCCAAAATTTCAATGTAAACATTTTTTGAAGATGTAATGACAGCCATCTCCCCAGTGCCTTTTCCTGACATGCAGTCCCATATCATCAATGACTGTGGAAATTTACATGTTCTCCTGAGGCAGTCATTTTTTATTGTTTAGCTTTTCTGTATGTAAATTCCATTCCTTTAGGCGGTTTCTTACAGTTCAGTCACAGATTACAGTTCAGTCACAGACATTGACTCCAGTTTCCTCCCATTCATTCCTCATTTGTTTTGTTGTGCATTTCCTGCTTTGGAGACATAATGTTTTAAGTTTCCTGTCTTGACACTTTGATATCTTCCTTTGTCTACCAGTATGTTTGCCTTTAACAACCTTCCCATGTTGTTTGTATTTGGTTCAAATTTTACACACAGCTGACTGTTAACAACCAACATCTTTTGCAACATTGAGTGATGATTTACCCTCTTTTAAGAGTTTGATACTGTAATCCTCTCCTTTGTTTCAATTGACATCTCTCGTGTTGGAGCCATGATTCATGTCAGTCCTCTCCAAGGTGTGAGCACTCCTTTTTAGATGCAGACTAACGAGCAGCTCTTATTTGATGCAGGTGTTAGTTTTGGGATTAAAAATTTATAGGGTGATTCCATAATTTTTTCCCCCATTTGGTCTTGAAAAGTAACCGTTACTGGCTACCACATTATGTTTTCATGATTTGTTTTAATGTTTTTTAGTGTTTCCAAAAGCCAGAAAGTTGACATTTGAAATGACTTTAGTTTTGTGCTGTCTGTGATCTGCTTTCTTTTTTTAAACAAAAGTAAACAACTAAATGAACATCCTCAGAGCCAGGTGAGGCCAGAATTTTTGCCAGGGGTTGTATAAATAAACCATACACATATTGGAGTTAGAAATTATTATAAAAATGGAGTAAGCAGATAAGCAGGAGTAAGGGTGAACAGGCATCTCCTATGATATGGATTTTTAGGTGTCCATATTATTTCTGACCCTAGCCATCCCTGGAGAATCTTCAAAGCCTGTCATCCCAGGAGCTTCTGTCCTAACAAGAACAGACCACAGCTACACCTGTGCTAAACCCCTAAAATATCCATTTTCCGTCCTGACGCTTTTCATCGGCAAAGACTCATCAGGGTATATCCATGTAGTGAGGGAATGAGTTTCTGTGTCCCCACACCCATACTTGCATACATATAATATGAATCAAGATAAAACAACTCCTTTTACTCCTATGGTATGAATGAAGATCTCAGAGTTGGGGAAACCAAAGAGATTTTTCAATAATCTCTTCCCGTACGGCTTTCATAATGTCCTTATTCCTTAAACTGTATATAATGGGGTTTATGAAAGGAGTGAATATTGTATACAGCAGAGATAAGGCTTTACTGATGGTCAATGTTTTACCCTTTGTTGGAAAGACATAAACGCTAAACAGAGAGCAGTAGAATATGGAGACTACGGCGAGGTGGGAGCTACAGGTGGAGAAGGCTTTCTGTCTATTCATATTGGTGGGGATTTTTAATATTGTGATAATAATATTTATATATGACACTGTTATTATTATGACTGGGATAAAGAATGCGGGCGGACCCAATATAGAAACTTCCAGCTGAACAAGCTGAGTACCTGAACAAGCAACGTCCATCAAAGGGACAAGATCACAGAAAAAATGGTCTATAATAGTTCTTTGACAAAACTTCAGCTTTAATATGGGTAGAGAGTCACAAACTACTATGAGTAAGGTGACCAACCAGCAGACAATAACCAATTTTGCACAATATTCATGTGTGATGATAGAAGTGTAACGGAGGGGGTTACAGATGGCCACATATCGGTCATAGGACATCACAGTGAGAAGAAGACACTCAAATATTTCCGAGAAGCTAAAGAAAAAAAACTGAGTGATACAACCAATGAAAGTTATGGTTCCCCCATTATTTAGTACAATGTTAAGCATAATAGGTGCAATATCTATAGTTAATAAAATGTCAGTGATGGACAGTTGTGAGATGAAGAAGTACATCGGGGTGTGGAGGTTCCTACTGGTGGACACCAGGGTGATGATCAGGAGATTTCCACATAGTGTGCAACAGGTAATTAAGAGTAGTAAAGAGAAGAGGGAAATCCTCAAAACTTGGCTGACGTGAAATCCCAAAAGGAAAAATTCTGTGACTGTAGTGAGATTGCTTTCCTGTAACAAAACATAATGTTTAGTGCTGTGTAAATGCTGATTTATAGGATTGTGAGATTGATGAAAGAATTTAAAAGATAACCTTTATTAACCACTTTACAACACATAAATGACATACTAGGTTCGTCATGGTTCATGTTGAAATAATCACCGCTGGCTGCTGCGTACCGCACGTGTCCGCTGATTTGAACAGCTGACATATGTGCCTATCAGGCGTGGGTAAATCCACGATCCACTCATGCCTGTTAACCTTAGATTATGCTGTCAAAATGTGACAGCGTGATGTAAATGGCAGCAGTGGGTAAACCACTTTTACCCGCAGCCATCGGAAGCCTCATGATGTGATCACGTGGAGCCGATGGTTACCATGGTTGCACAGGGTCATGTGATGACTCCTATAGCTAACATGACTTACTTCCTCTTAAAGCCGGCAGAGCACCATCAGTGGAAGGACAGCAGCATTTCTGGAGATCAGTGCAATGCAGCTGTGAGCTACAGAATGGAATGAACTATCAGACTGCTGATCCTTATAGTCCCCTAGGGAGAGTAGTAAAATAAAAAAAAAAGTTTTAAAAAAATTGAAAAACCTAAAAGTTCAAATCACACCCCTTTCACCCCATTGAAAATTGAAGAGTTAAAAAAATAAAAAAATATACACACATTTGGTATCAGCACGCTAAAAAATGCCAGATCTATCAAAATATAAAATCAATTAATCTAAACGGTAAATGGCGTAAAGGCAAAAAAAATTCCAAATGACAAAATTACTTTTTTGGCCTCCGCAAATTGTACGCAAAAAGCAATAACAAGCGATCAAAACATAGCAACTGTGCAAACATGGTACCATTAAAAATGTCAGCTCGAGACTCAAAAAGTATGCCATCATTGTGTACCAGATCCCAAAAAATGAGAACGCTATGGGTTTCGGAAAATGGAGCAAAAAGTTCATCACTTTATTTGGACAAAAGTCAGATTTTTTTTAACGCTATAAATAAAACATACATACATACAACCTATACTCAGGAACGACGAACAACCTGCGTCCAGCACCAGCAATGATATTTTGAAAATGAATGACGTGTCAACGATCCACGGTTTGGTGAGTTTTTCTGATCATTAGCTGTCGCTCGTAGGTGTCACATGCAACGACGTCGCTAACGATGCCGGATGTGCGTCACGAATTCCATGACCCCAACGACATATCGTTAGATACGTCGTTGCGTGTAAAGCAGCCTTTACCTTTCCAGATTGCTTAACCTTCAGACAGCACTGGCCAGTATCTCTTGTATTATCCATAAAGGGTTATTTTACGATAAACAATAGGAAGAGAATAGTAGACAGTGAGAAATTAGGCAAATTTGCAATGTACTTTTATTTGTTTCTGCTTTCCTATATTAACTTCTCTGTTTTTCTTTATTTGCAGCATGTTGCCAAGAAGACCAATCTGTCTGCATGTGGGCAGTGACTGAACAGTGCTTACAAGCTCTATACAGAGGAGCTTGTAACCAATGCACTGAGGCTGAATGAGGTCTTTGCAAAGCTCAGTTAGCTCCTAATCCCAGACAATTTTAGTCTTATGGCCGCTTTATACGCTACAATATATCTTACGATGTGTCGCCGGGGTCACGTCGTAAGTGACGCACATCCGGCATCGTAAGTTACATTGTAGCGTGAAACAGCTACGTGCGATTGCGATTGAATGGTAAAACGCTCATCGCACGCCCTTTGTTCAATTCCTAAAAATTGAATGACAGGTTGTTCATCGTACCCGGGGTAACACACATAGCTGTGTGTGACCCCCTGGGAACGATGAACAGCAGCTTACCTGTGTCCCACGGCTCCCGCCGGCAATGTGGAAGGAAGGAGGTGGGCGGGATGTTTACTTCCCGCTCACCTCCGCCGCTCCGCTTCCATTGGCCGACTGCCGCATGACGTCACTGTGACACCGAACGTCCCTCCCACTCAAGGAAGTGGACGTTCGCCGCCCATATCGAGGTTGTATGGACGGGTAAGTACGTGTGACGGGAAAGAATCGTTTGTGCGACACGTTCAACAAATTCAACGTGCCGCACATACAATGAGGGCGGTTACGATCGCATATGATATCGTATGCGAAATCGTAACGTGTAAAGCAGCCTTTATTTCACTTCCAATGGTGATGATGTTCCATTGTGAGTACATGGGTAAAGCCAGTAGCACAACAATACTGGTGGCCTGGACTGTCAGTTATTCAGGACTTCCTCCCCCAAGAACCAGGGAGACAGAGGGCTAGGAATTGGCAAATAGGGACATAAACAATTATGAATTAACTTGATACATAGCAAAGCTTATTATAAAAGAACAAAAAGTTTTAAGGAAACAGACATGCACCTGACAATGCCGAATGGGGGAAATTTGTGTCTGGAAAGATGGCGGAGCCCTGTATTTGCATGTTGTTTTGTAAGTGTAACCAATGAGTATGATTAGTCATGAAGGCCTTGGAACCCTGATATTTACTATTTAGGAATTTTTCGAGCATTTAGTTAGGAAATCTCTTCTTCCTACTGTGTGTCTGAGTGCTTGGTGTTGAAAATCAGTGGCTACCAGCAAGTTGGAACAATTCCAGTAAAGTTACTAAACTTTCACAGACTTATCCATATATCACCATAGCAAAGATCCCATGCTAAGACAATCACCATTATTTTAAACTTTCATGATCACAATATAATTTTGTAATTACATTTCTACAAGGAGAATGCATTCTTATGTAGAGATGAGTGAACCCAAAGTTTGGTGTTTGTACCAAAAAAGACTTTACACATTTGGGTGCTTTACGTATGAACTCCGGTTGCACGAGCATTGCTGTGCTGCTGTGCGCTCAGGGCTCAGCCAAGTGCGAGCCACTTACAATGTTTGAACGGATCGCACTGGGTGTAACAACAGCATGATTGGATTTAATGTGCACAAAAAAAATGGAAAATCCCCACCTCCTGCCCATGGAAGTGATGTATTTATGGCTGTCTGCATGTGGGTGGAGATCTGAACGGCACAATTAGGGTATGTCTGCACGCTGCATTGCTGCATTTTTTTTTCTGACCATAAAGATGCAGCGTTTTTGGCAGCAAAAAACACACAAAGACTCACCTGCGGCAAAAACGCACCAGTAAAAACACGTGTTTTGGTGCATTTTTGGCTGTGTTTTGCTGTGTTTTTGTTCACTGTATTTTGCTGCGTTTTTGCAATCCATTGCATGGGGGACAAAAAACAAAAAACAAGCAGAAAAGAATTGACATGTTGCTTTTTTTTTGTCACCGAAAAAACGCAGCCAAAAAAAACAGCACTGTGCGGACAGCAAAAATTAAAACTCATCTGCAGGTGTCACACGATACAATCTATCATGCGATCGCACGAGCGATCGTACCCGCCCCTGTCTTTTGTGCTTCACTGGCAATTAGTTACCCATTCTGCACAAAGTCGTTTAAGCCCCGTCGCACGCACTTACATGCTGAGCGACGTCACTGTGGGTGGCGAACATCCACTTCCTGAGGGGGGTGGGATGTTCGGTGTCACAGCGACGTCACACAGCGGCGGCCCAATAGAAGCAGAGGGGCGGAGATGAGCAGGACATAAACATCCCGCCCACCTCCTTCCTTCCGCATTGCCGGTGGCCGCAGGTAAGCTGCAGTTCATCGTTCCCGGGGTGTCACATGGAGCGATGTGTGCTACCCCGGGTACGATGAAAAACCAGCGCAAATTATAATAAACAATTTTTTAAAAATAAACGATATGTAAAAAATGCACGATTTGTAACCGATTTGCGATCGTTCTGAGACGCTCGTAGGTGTCACACGAAATGACGTCGCAAACGATGCCGGATGTGCGTCGCGAAAACCATGACCATGACGACATATTGCACGATAGATTGTCTCTTGTGACGCCCGCAATAGACTTTGCTGGGGAAGAATTCTATAAATCCGATCCAATTTTAGCAGTATTTGTATCCAACGATGCACATTCAGCTCAAATGTATTGTGGTGCAGAGATCCACCAAGATTCTGGGTCACAATACACTATACACTGCTATTATACCAGGAAAATGTCCAGGACTGAGGATATTATACCTACAAGTGGCACAGGATGGGGGAAATTATTACCAGAAGAGGCACAGGATGATGGACATTATGGCATCATTCTTACATAGGAGGTTGAACATGTAGTGTATGTTTTCACAGGATCTATCTGACAATAATGCAGATGATGGCCAGGTCCAAATTTTGCATTGAGCCATTTGGATTCTAGTTAAGCCACTATTGGTAGAGCTCAGATTTGATGGCTACAGACTATCAACATGGTCGTTAGATCAGGGTCCTGAGTTTTCGCTCATATTTGCTTAAAACTCTGGGTTCAAGAGATGGCAGAATTAATTTACAAAATCATAGATTTTAGAGAATGTGTTTTCTCCTTAAAGAATTTCAAAAGAATAGAATTTTCAAAGATGAAAAGATCTGATCAGTTACTCCACGATTGTCTGCTTCATAATGAAGAGCATCTGCTGCTACTCACTTTAGAAATATTAGAAATATTTCTAATGTTCATTATTCTAAAGACTAATATTTGCCATGGGAGGAATAAAACCTTCTCAATTCAAGCAGTGAAATGTCAGAGGGAAAAGTGTGCGCTGCCAAAAAATATTTCACAAGCACCACTCCTAAACCGTGTATTGAGCTGCGGTTTATATAAAGGTAAAGACAAGACGTTGTGATAGTGCGGTCATTAGAGATTTATGGCCCTTGAGCTCTTGTTCCTGAGTTTATCTATGGGGAATACACTGCAAAAATAATGAAATATTTAACAAGATTGGCTTAAATCGACTAATACTTTTAATATATCTCACATGGGCCAATTTTTTCAGAAAGTAAAAAAATATACATCTCATTGAGTGAATTCTTGGAGAAATGGAAACAAATGAAAAATAAGAAAAGTTTAGACACTGACCATTAGTTGTATAGAGGTTCGCTGACACTTGCGGATAAGTATGGCGAGGGCAATCCAATAAAAAAATCAGATTGCACTCAGATCAATATTTTTCTTTTTTTCAGAGTCTCTGCTAATCTGTGATTTAATCATCAGCTGTTCAGTTGTGTTCAAAATAATTCCAGAGTGTACAAAAGCATGAGTTAAGCCCAAAATCTTTCTAATAGTTTTTATTTCCATGCACTGGGAACGTTGCACGCAGTTTTCTAAATCAAAACACGCAGCTAAATGTATATAACTTTTACCAATTTTACAGAAAATATAAAAAAAAATGACCATTGGCCTGTTCAAAAAATAGCAACATCTGCATTTAACTTTACATACTCAAAATCTGTCTACTTTGTATTTAGGATTTAGCATCCGGTGAATCACAAACCGAATATTGAGTTGTATAGCCACAGTTTTTTAGAAGTGTTTCACATTTATGTTGCATAGAGTCACCACCTTCTGGCTCTCGTCAACAGTTATTCCAGCCCAAGATGCTGTGACTACATCCCACAATTTAATACTATTTATTGGATTTGCCTCAGAAACGGTATATTTTTGATGTCACTCTACAAGTTTTCTATCGGATTAAGGTCCGGCGATTGGGCGGCAACTCCATAACCTCAATTTTGTTGAACTGGAAACAAGATTTTGCTTGTTTGTTGGTGTGTTTAGGGTCATTGTCTTGTTGAAAGTCAGATTTCAAGGACACATCCTCTTCAGCATTTTCTCGTATGTGAGGATCTAGCTCTCTGCTATTTTGGTAGGGCAGTTCCTTCAGCAAGAAAGGGAGTTTCTCCCTGTCCTGATTTGGATTATTTGTAGTGATGAGCGAGTACTAAAAAGCTCGGGTGCTCGAGGCTCGGGCCGAGCATCCCAAGATACTCGTGTACTCGACCCGAGCACCGAGCCCAATGTTATACTATGGGAGACCCGAGTATTTTTATGAAATGACCCCCGGCAGCATGTAGAAACCCTAAAAATGGCACAAAAGTCTCAGAAGAGTGCTCAAATGACATGGCAACAGCATGGGGAAGACCCCTTGAAGCATTTATCACTCAAAAGTCACAGCTGTGAACAATTTTGTCCGCGTTTTACGCCATTTTTACGGACTCACCAGAAAACCTTCTAAAATGACACCAAAATGAATTTTCATGGCGGAAATGTTAAGGGCACATACCCAATAGTGAGATAGAGCTGGTGTATGTTACTTTTTGAGATTAATACATGAAAGATTTTACGTAAAACATTGTGTGGCAGTCCGATGTCCAAAACGCACGTTTTGTGCTTTTTACTAGCGATGTCGGTCATTTTTTTTTTCATTCTATCTCCCGTCGGTCGGTCTCGCTCTGTCGGTCTCTGTCTTGTCTGTCCCCCTCTCACAGTCTGTCGGTCAGTCTCCCCCCTCTCTCTTACTTACCGTTCCCCGATCACTGCCGCGGCGCTGCACGACTGTTCACTAAACTCCGACGGCTTTTCCTCTTTTGAAAAAGCCGGCCGCTCATTAAACAATCTCGTATTCCCTGCTTTCCTGCTTTTCGGCGCCTATGATTGGTTGCAGTGAGACACGCCCCCACGCTGAGTGACAGGTGTCTCACTGCACCCAAACACAGCAGCCGGTGGGTGTGTGTATACTGTGCAGTGAAATAAATAATTAAATAATTTAAAAAAACGGCGTGCGGTCCCCCCCAATTTTAATACCAGCCAGATAAAGCCATACGGCTGAAGACTGGTATTCTCAGGATGGGGAGCTCCACGTTATGGGGAGCCCCCCAGCCTAACAATATCAGTCAGCAGCCGCCCAGAATTGCCGCATACATTAGATGCAACAGTTCTGGGACTGTACCCGGCTCTTCCCGATTTACCCTGGTGCATTGGCAAATCGGGGTAATAAGGAGTTAATGGCAGCCCATAACTGCCAATAAGTCCTAGATTAATCATGTCAGGCGTCTCCCCGAGATTCCTTCCATGATTAATCTGTAAGTGACAGTAAAAACACACACACCCGAAAAATCCTTTATTAGAAATAAAAAACAATAACAAACTCCCTCATCACCAATTTATTAACCCCGACAAACCCTCCATGTCCGGCGTACTCCACGGACCTCCAGCGTCGCGTCCAGCTCTGCTGCATGCAGGTGACAGGAGCAGCAGAAGACACCGCCGCTCCGGTCACCTCCACACAGCAACTGAGGTGAGTATAGCAATCAGCTGCTGTCACTGAGGTTACCTGGATCCAGCGGTGGCGGCATCCGTCACATTGCGTTGTGTAACGCATGTGACGGATGCCTTGCAAAAAGTGTGATAAAGGCCACGGATTCCAGTGAAATAACGCATTGCGTTAAGTTTTCTTTGGGCCGAGAGAGAGCATCCATCATCCCCGCGCACAGCCCGACATCCCCGCACACAGCCCGACATCCCCGCACACAGCCCGACATCCCCGCACACATCCCCGCACACAGCCCGACATCCCCGCACACAGCCTGACATCCCCCCACACAGCCCGACATCCCCGCACACAGCCCGACATCCCCGCACACTTTCCCGCACACAGCCCGACATCCCCGCACACATCCCGACATCCCCGCACACAGCCCGACATCCCCGCACACAGCCCGACATCCCCGCACACAGCCCGACATCCCCGCACACAGCCCGACATCCCTGCACACAGCCCGACATCCCCGCACACATCCCCGCACACAGCCCGACATCCCCGCACACATCCCGACATCCCCGCACACAGCCCGACATCACCGCACACAGCCCGACATCCCCGCACACATCCCCGCACACAGCCCGACATCCCCGCACACATCCCCACACACAGCCCGACATCCCCGCACACAGCCCGACATCACCACACACAGCCCGACACCCCTGCACACATCCCCGCATACAGCCCGACATCCCCGCACACAGCCCGACATCCCCGCACACAGCCCGACATCCCCGCACACAGCCCGACATCCCCGCACACATCCCCGCACACAGCCCGACATCCCCGCACACATCCCCGCACACAGCCCGACATCCCCGCACACAGCCCGACATCCCCGCACACAGCCCGACATCACCGCACACAGCCCGACACCCCTGCACACATCCCCGCACACAGCCCGACATCCCCGCACACAGCCCGACATCCCCGCACACAGCCCGACATCCCCGCACACATTCCCGCACACAGCCCGACATCCCCGCATACAGCCCGACATCCCCGCACACAGCCCGACATCACCGCACACAGCCCGACACCCCTGCACACATCCCCGCACACAGCCCGACATCCCCGCACACAGCCCGACATCCCCGCACACAGCCCGACATCCCCGCACACATCCCCGCACACAGCCCGATATCCCCGCACACAGCCCGACACCCCTGCACACATCCCCGCACACAGCCCGACATCCCCGCACACAGCCCGACATCACCGCACACAGCCCGACACCCCTGCACACATCCCCGCACACATCCCCGCACACAGCCCGACATCCCCGCACACAGCCCGACATCCCCGCACACAGCCCGACACCCCCGCACACAGCCCGACACCCCCGCACACATCGCAAACAGCCCGACATCCCCGCACACAGCCCCGCACACAGCCCGACACTACAGGCCTCATCATTCCTGCACACATCCCGACACTACCGCACCCATCATCAGCTGCTGTCACTGAGGTTAATCGCAGCACCGCTGGATCCAGCGGTGGCCGTGAGTTACCTGACTGACAGCAGCTTATCTTGCTACTCACCTCAGTTGCTGTGTGAAGCTGACCGGAGCGGCGGTGTATTCTGCAGCTCCTGTCACCTGAATGTAGCAGAGCTGGACGCGACGCTGGAGGACTGTGGATTACGCCGGACATGGAGGGTTTGTCGGGGTTAATAAATTGGTGATGAGGGACTTTGTTATTGTTTTTTATTTCTAATAAAGGATTTTTTCAGGTGTGTGTGTTTTTTAACTGTAATTTACAGATTAATCATGAAAGGAATCTCATAGACGCCTGACATGATTAATCTAGGATTTAGTGGCAGCTATGGGCTGCCATTAACTCCTTATTACCCCGATTTGCCAACGCACTAGGGTAAATCGGGAAGAGCCGGGTAGAGTCCCAGAACTGTCGCATCTAATGTATGCGGCAATTCTGGGCGGCTGCTGCTGACTGATATTGTTAGGCTGGGGGGCTCCCCATAACGTGGAGCTCCCCATCCTGAGAATACCAGCCTTCAACCGTATGGCTTTATCTGGCTGGTATTAAAATAGGGGGGACCGCACGCCTTTTTTTTATTTATTTATTTATTTTACTGCAGAGTATAGACACGCCCACCGGCTGCTGTGATTGGGTGCAGTGAGACAGCTGTCACTCAGCGTGGGGGCGTGTCTCACTGCAACCAATCATAGGCGCCTGTGGGCGTGGAAAGCAGGGAATATGAGATGGCTGTGTACAGAGCACAGCGCGCCCGCCGGTATAAAGGCTCGGTCACGCTGTGCAGGCCGGCCAATCACTGCAATTCCACAACTAACAGGGCTGTGGCATTGCAGTGGTCTGCCAGCCAATCCCTGCATGAGGGCTGGCTCTCAAAAGAGCGCCAACATGCAGGGATGAAGACCACGAGTACAGCACGAGTATCGCGAGATTACTCGGTCCCCGCCGAGTAGCCCGAGTACAGTGATACTCGTGCGAGTACCGAGTAGTAACAAGCATACTCGCTCATCACTAATTATTTGCACTTTAGAAATTTATTTGTTCTGTGATTTTGTTTCTTCCCATAATATCTGCAGTTCTATTTAAATTATCTGGTACAAGAGTACCTGATATAGCAGGGAAAAAATGTGTGGTGTTAGTATTTTTTTTCCTATCAGGAGTTTGGTATTTCTTGCAGGGTGTTTTGCTTGCAATCAGTTATCTGTCCTATTGTAAACTAGTAAGTCGGGCTTCACCTTTGCTAATCTATATTTTCTATCTGTGTATTGTGTTTTCTTACATCACCGTTGTTACATGTTGGGGGCTTACTATTCCTTTGGGGACTGCTCTGAGGCCAGTTAGGATTCCTCATTTCTATTTTTCAGGTGTAGCTAGTTTTTCTGGCAGTGACAAGGTGTCTAGGTGTGTTAGGAATATCCCACTGCTACTTCTAGTTTTGTCCGATAGATCGGGATTGTGGTCAGCTTAGTTTCCAACTACTATTGTGGTTTTTGATTTTTCCTGGTTGATGGGATTTTTTGTGATCATCCACAGTTACCAGATCATAACAGTATTCTATATATCTCTTCAGTATGGCTTTTTTAACAGTGGGACTTTGCAGGGACTTCTCGCTAATAGATTTGCTTCACACAGGGGTCTTCTAACTGTCACAGTCCTCACAGATAACTTGAGCCTTTGCCATTCTGGTCTTCCATCCATTTGAATGGTCGTCTTCTGTTCTCTTCCACGTCTCTGTTTTTGCTTTCCATTTTAAAGCATTGGAGATCATCTTAGCTGAATAGCCAATCTTTGTCAGCATTGTTCTTTATATGTTTTATTCTCTCCAATCAACTTTTTAATTTTGAACAATTCTCAAATGACCCATATTTCTCATGCATTTAAGAAGAAATGCATATACAACATATAACGGCTTCACCCTTAAATAAGGGCCACTGGATTCACACCTGTTTCTTCACAAACTGACCAAACTTATGTAACACCTCACTGTGATTCCCCCCCTCTATTAATTATACAAATACAAAACCTTAATGATATTGCCATTGATATGCCACTTTTTGGATGCCACTAACTGGCAGCACTCTTCTCAATTAAAATGGCTTTGCAAAAATGTGCAGGAGGGGAGAATGCAGAGGTGGTGGGACTTGCTTGGCACCAGTGGCACAATAATGGAGTACAGCAGCCACTCTTTGGATGGCACTAACTGGCAGAACTCTGCAATTAAAATGGCTTTGCAAAAAAGGGCAGGAGGGTAAAGTGGCTGGGTTGTGGGTCAGTGTAGAGGAAAGGAAGCTTCACTTCCTATCCCTCCTAATGGTGAAATGCAGCAAGGAATTCCCTGAGCTTAGCTCCACAGATGCTGTTATCTGAAGCTGTGTACAGCGTTTCCACGGACCTGACTGTCACCTATGGCTCTGAAATAAACTTCTGTCCCTAATCAGGAGAGCGTTGTGTGTATAGCATACACAGCAGGACCGGCGACAGGAGCTGCGTGAGCGGTGACTGAC
Organism: Anomaloglossus baeobatrachus; assembly: GCF_048569485.1. NCBI lineage: Eukaryota > Metazoa > Chordata > Amphibia > Anura > Aromobatidae > Anomaloglossus > Anomaloglossus baeobatrachus. The sequence goes on from NC_134356.1 coordinate 694,248,545, forward strand.
ACCCAGACGCAGAAGGCACATTATGGCGTCCTGAGGGAAAATGTCCATTTTTATAATGCAAGGAAATGTGACATTCACAGCCTATGACACATGCCCTTGCTTGTCTGGCAAAAAATACACTTAGCCGTGTGTGTGTGTCTGGGATTGGCTGACATGCTGGCCCGCCCCACTACACGTGCAGTTAGAAAAAAAAATGGCGATCACCATTATCCCAGCAGCAGTGATCTAAACGCGTAGTCCCCGCACACTATACGCTGAAATTTGATAATAGTGTGAATCACAGAGTGACTCACACTATTACAGTGAAAAGCCAGCTAGTAATTAGCTAGGTTTTTTGCTGATAGAACCGTTCTCGAACATAACTTGAGCTGCCGAACTTTTAGCAAAAAGCTCGAGTTCTAGTTCAATCTAGAACACAACCCAAAATCACTCGAACCGCAAACTGGAGAACCTCGAACCACGAACCACGCTCAACTCTATTCATTATACAAATAGTAGATTTACTGTATGATGGAAGCAGAACATAAAAAATTATAAATCTGGTTTTGCAGTAATCACACCGACTCGCAGAATAAATCCACACTATCACTAATACTGGAGAGATAACCACGCAATAAAAAGAACCATTCCTGTACAGTCATGACCAAAAGTTTTGAGAATGCTACAAATATTAATTTTTACAAAGTCTACTGCTTAAGTTTTTCTAACGGCAATTTGCATATACTCCAGAACGTCATAAATAGTGATCAGCTTAACAGTAATTACTTGCAAAGTCAATATTGGCTAAGAAAATGAACTTCAACCCCCAAAACACATTTCAACATCATTGCATTCCTGCCTTAACAGGAGCAGCTAACATTGTTTTAGTGATTGTTCCATTAACACAGGTGTGGGTGTTGATGAGGACAGGGCTGGCGATCAATCAGTCATGATTAAGTAACAATAACACCACTGGACACTTTAAAAGGAGGCTGGTGCTTGGTAACATTGTTTCTCTTCAGTTAACCATGGTTATCTCTAAAGAAACATGTGCAGCCATCATAGCTCTTCACAAAAATGGCCTAACAGGGAAGAGTATCGCAGCTACAAAGATTACACCTCAGTCAACAATCTATCGCATCATCAAGAACTTCAAGGAGAGAGCTTCCATTGTTGCCAAAAAGGCTCCAGGGCGGCCAAGAAGGACCAGTAAACTCCAGGACCATATCTTAAAACTGTTTCAGCTGCGGGATCGGACTACCAGCAGTGCCGAGCTAGCTCAGCAATGGCAGCAGGCTGGTGTGAGTGCTTCTGCATGCACTGTGTGGCGGAGACTGCTTGTGCAAGGCCTGGTTTCAAGGAGGGCAGCAAAGAAGCCACTTCTCTCCAGAAAAAACATCAGGGACCGACTGATATTCTGCAAAAGGTACAGGGAGTGGACTGCTGAGGACTGGGGTAAAGTCATTTTCTCAGATGAATCCCCTTTTCGATTGTTTGGGACATCTGGAAAACAGCTTATTAGGAGAAGAAGAGGTGAACGCTACCACCAGTCTTGTCTCATGCCAACTGTTAAGCATCCTGAAACGATTCATGTGTGGGGTTGCTTCTCAGCCAAGGGAATCGGCTCACTCACAGTCTTGCCTAAAAACAGAGCCATGAATAAAGAATGGTACCAGAATGTCCTCAAAGAGCAACTTCTCTTAACTGTCCAAGAGCAGTTTGGCGCCCAACAATGCCTTTTCCAGCATGATGGAGCACCTTGCCATAAAGCAAAGGTGATCACTAAATGGCTCATGGAACAAAACATAGAGATTTTGGGTCCATGGCCTGGAAACTCCCCAGATCTTAATCCCATTGAGAACTTGTGGGCAATCATGAAGAGACGGGTGGACAAAAAAAAACCCAACAAATTCTGGAAAAATGCAAGCATTGCTTATGCAAGAATGGACAGCTATCCGTCAGGATTTGGCCCAGAAGTTGATTGAGAGCGTGCCAGGGAGAATTGCAGAGGTCCTGAAGAAGAAGGGTCAACACTGCAATTATTGACTTGCTGCATTAACTCATTCTAACTGTTAATATAACCTTTTGGTACTCATAATATGATTGCAATTATATTTCTGTATGTAATGTAAATAGAGATGAGCGAACCGGTCGCGGTTCGACTCGAGTTCGGTTCGCCGAACGGACGTCTCGTTCGAGTTTGGTTCGACGAACCGAACTCGAACCGCATAGGAAACAATGGCAGGCAATCACAAACACATAAAAACATCTAGAAAACACCCTCAAAGGTGTCCAAAAGGTGATAAACAACTCACAACACAACACAAACACATGGGAAAGTGACAAGGACATATACTCATGCGAAAACAAAAGAGCAGGACAAGGAAAAACAGAAGGAGACACAGATATAGGCATGGCATGCCCTTCTAAAATCATGTAAAACACCGCAAGGTGACTCCAAGCGGAGTCTCCCTTTTTTCCAAAAATTGGGCCACACACACACCCACCCATTCAGTGGCAGCACTTGTGACCTAGTTGTACACTTCACAGCTAGATTTGCATCAAGCACATTCAAAAATACGCCATACTTAACCGTCCCCAGGATGACATCGGGGTAGGTAGCAAAGTCTTTCCTGATCCCAGCTCTGTGCATCTTGGATCATTTTTAAAAACAATGTAAGCAAGGGTTACTCCAAGCGGAGTCTCCCTTTTTTTCCAAAAATTGGGCCACATACACACCCACCTCTTCAGTGGCAGCACTTGTGCCCCAGTTGTACACTTCACAGCTAGATTTGCATCAAGCACATTCCAAATCCACAAGCATTTACTCTCCCCAGGATGACACAGGGGTAGTAAATTCCTTGTGGATCCATGACTTGTTCATTTTGATGAACGTTAGTCTGTCCACATTGTCACTGGACAGACGCGTGCACTTATCTGTCAACTGAAATTTGACCAAGGTCTCCCTCATCCGCTGAGTCTTCCATGTCCATGGACAGTTCGTCCTCCATTTCTTCATGTTCTCCTGCACCTTCCTCAACATTTCGCCTGCTACCATGCGCCCTTGTTGATCCCTGTCCCCCATGGTCCCACGCCTGCCGCGTTGGTGATGATGAACGTCTGGACCTTGGTGATGTTGTTGTGTCTTGCGCATATGAATCCTCCTGTAGTTCCTCCCTTTCCTGTTGTCCCACCCCCTGACTCTGAATAGTGTTTAGCGTGTGCTCCAGCATGTAAATTACTGGAATTGTCATGCTGATAATGGCATTGTCAGCGCTAAACATATTCGTCGCCATGTCGAAACTGTGCAGAAGGGTGCATAGGTCCTTGATCTGAGACCACTCCATCAGGGTGATCTGCCCCACCTCTGCATCTCATTGGCCCAGGCTATACGTCATGACGTATTGCACCAGGGCTCAGCGGTGCTGCCACAGTCGCTGTAACATGTGGAGAGTCGAATTCCAGCTTGTCGCCACATCGCATTTCAGGCAATGAACCGGCAGGCCGAAAGACTTCTGGAGCGATGCAAGTTGCTCAGCTGCGGCGCTTGAACGGCGGAAGTGAGCAGACAGTTTTCGTGCCCTGGTCAGAAGGCCATCTAGGCCGGGATAGTGTGTTAAAAATTGCTGGACAACAAGGTTCAACACGTGAGCCATACAAGGTACGTGTGTCACCTTGCCCAGGCGAAGGGCCGCACCCAGGTTTGCAGCATTGTCGCACACGGCCTTACCAGGCTGCAGGTTGAGTGGAGACAACCATTTATTAAACTCAGTCTCCAGAGCTGCCCACAACTCAGCCACTGTGTGACTCCTATTTCCAAGACATGTCAAGCTAAAGACCGCCTGATGCCGTTGTGCTCTGCTGCCAGCAGAGTAATGAGGGGTGCGTGATTCCTTCTGCGCAGTGAGAACGCTGGCGGCCTGACCAGGTAGGCTTGGGGCGGAGGTGGAGGACCCAGAGGAGGTGGAGGAGGAAGAAGCAGTGGCGGAACTTGGACAGACAGAGGATTGAGACACAAGTCGTGGGGACGGCAAGACTTGTGCAGCAGACCCTTCACCATCTATCACCATAGTTACCCAGTGCCCAGTCAGCGACATGTAACGTCCCTGTCCATGCTTATTGGCCCAAGTATCGGTGGTGAAATGCACCCGTTCACACACAGAGTTTCTCAAGGAAGCGGTGATGTTGTGTGCGACATGCTGGTGTAGCGCGGGCACACCTTTCTTAGAGAAGTAGTGGCGACTGGGCATCTGTTACTGGGGCACAGCGAAAGATATAAGGTCTCTAAAATCCTGTGTGTCCACTAGGCGGAAAGGCAGCATTTCGGTAGCCAACAGCTTACAGAGGGATAAAGTCAACCTCTTAGCTTTGTCATGGGTCGCAGGAAATGGCCTTTTATTTGTCCACATCTGAGGGATAGAGATCTGGCTGCTGTGTGTAGACGGTGTTGAGTAGGGTTTCCCTGGAAAAATGCAGGTTTGTGAGGAAAGTTCAGGCGTAGACATGATGTTGCCTTCATCCAACGTTGGTGCTATCGATGTCTGAGAGAGCTTTACACACGCACTTGTTTCCCCTTCCAAACCAACTGACGACCTACCAAGCAAACTGCTGCCGATTCTAACAGAGAAAGACGCCATGGATCTGCATGTCCAACTATCTTTTTACTATGGCAAGTATATATCATATACTGTTTATCTTACTATGTTGTCTATCTTCCACACATGTCAGTGTTACTTTATGAACTATATAAGATACTATGTCCCAATTCAGATAGATTGTATTTACTTTCCGTAGCCTCCTGATGAACCACAGTGTTTTATGTGGGGAAACGTGTCGAGGTGGAGACAGTTCCAACAGATTTGATGACTAGCAGTTCACTCTAATATATTGGGACTGGATATCGTACGCCCTGACTTCTTTGGACCCATCTGAACTACATGTCTGAGTGGCTTATGCCATAAATGTTCTGGGGAAGAATATATAAGTCCACAAGTTAAGTTGTTTATACAGTGTTATCCATAATCCCTGAGTGAACTATTTTAAAACAATCTGAATGTTATAACTGTCCGATATAATTATGTAAATCCTGTCCTTGGCATTCAAGGTTTAAGGTGACCGATTGGTCTGTATTTGTGACAAATGAATTTTTGATATTTCACTAAAGGTGTGGTGTTTTGTAAAAAATAAAAAATAAATTAATATTATATGGGAATTTTTTGTCTGTCTAGGATCTAGAACTTCGTCATCAATTGTTGTGTTTGCACTCCCCTCACCCTCAGACCGAGCCTCTTCTTGCCCTGACCGAATATTTAAGTGGTCATCCCAATCTGGTATCTGCGTCTCATCGTCATCAGTATGTTCCTCATTGTCTATTACAACAGGTGTTTCAGTTTGTGAATAAGGGTCAACATTATGCTCAGAAACGTGGTCATCACGGCCTGAATCTGAGTCACAAAGGTTCTGGGCATCACTGCAGACCATTTCCTGGTCTGTACTCACTGTAGCTTGGGAGAAGACCTCTGATTCCTAGGCTATAGTGTGACTGAACAGCTCTGCAGACTCAGCCATCTCAGTTCCACCATACTGTGCAGGGTAGATGGAGACTTCAGAGCTGGGAGAAAGCAAGTGTGATTGGGATGACAACTCAGAGGACCTGTGTTTTTTGGATGCGGTAGTTGAGGTGGAGGAGAGGGCACTTGTTGGACCACTTGAGATCCATTCAAGCATTTTCTTTTTTTTACCATCATCTACCTTTGTTCCAGTTGTTCGTGTCCGTAAAAAAGGGAACACATCGGATTGTCCACGGTAAGTAGTAGACATCTTACTTTTGCTGGAAGATGGTCTATCTTCAGCAGATGTTAATGGAGCTTTGCCACCTTTCCCACGGACAAACCATTTTTTTCCTTTTCCAACACGCTGCTTCCCCTTTCCACCAGCATCTGTCATTTTGCCACTCATTTTGATTGCGACAAGATTGTGCACTTAAAATGTGGTAGTAAAAATTGAGAGGTGGTGTAGATTGCAGCGGTGGTCTATCTTTATTAACAGCAGAATAAACAACAATAACTATCCCTGACAATGCAACTACGGCCCCTAAACTGGCAGCATAGTTTGCTAGTATAATGGCTTAGTAACAATGAGTTTGAGTGTGCAATGCAGACGTGCTGCACATAGATTTGCACCAGTGGGACACTAATGGAAGTCCAACAGCCACTTTTAGGATGCCACTAAGTTTACTCAGTGTTTGCTAGTATAAGGGCTTAGTAACAATGAGTTTGAGTGTGCAATGCAGTGGTGCTGCAAATAGCTTTGCACCAGTGGGACACTAATGGAAGTCCAACAGCCACTTTTAGGATGCCACTAAGTTTACTCAGTGTTTGCTAGTATAATGGCTTAGTAACAATGAGTTTGAGTGTGCAATGCAGAGGTGCTGCACATAGGTTTGCACCAGTGGGACACTAATGGAAGTCCAACAGCCACTTTTAGGATGCCACTAAGTTTACTCAGTGTTTGCTAGTATAATGGCTTAGTAACAATGAGTTTGAGTGTGCAATGCAGAGGTGCTGCACATAGGTTTGCACCAGTGGGACACTAATGGAAGTCCAACAGCCACTTTTAGGATGCCACTAAGTTTATTCAGTGTTTGCTAGTATAATGGCTTAGTAACAATGAGTTTGAGTGTGCAATGCAGGCAGACGTGCTGCAAATATCTTTGCACTAGTGGGACAATACAGAAGTCCAACAGCCACGTTTAGGATGCCACTAAGTTTCCTCAGTGTTTGCTAGTATAATGGCTTAGTAACAATGAGCTTGAGTGTGCAAAGGGCAGGAGGGTACAGTGGCAGGGTTGTGGGTCTGGGTAGAGGAAAGGAAGCCTCCCTTTCTATCCCTCCTAATGGGGAAATGCAGCGAGGAAATCCCTGACCTTAGCTACACTGACGCTGTCATCTTGTGTAGCTGTTAAAATCTGTTTTCACGGACCTGTCACCTATGGCTCTGACCCTGCCGGTATTAGCCCTTAAAAAGGACTAATAGAAACTTCTATCCCTATTCTGTATAGCGCTGTGTATAGAGCGTACACAGCAGTATCGGAGACAGGAGCTACGCCAGCGGTGTCTGACACCAAGACGCAGAAGAGATAATGGCGTCCGGACAGGCAGATACTCGTTTTTATAATGCAGGGACATGTGACATGGACATCCTATCACACATGCCGTTGCTTCTCTGGATAAAAGTCCACTTAGCTGTGTGTGTGTCTGGGATTGGCTGACATGCTGGCCCGCCCCACTACACGCGCGTGCTTAGGGAAGGAAGACAAGGAAAAAAAAAAAAAAATGGCGATCGCCATTATCCATACAGCAGTGATCTGAATGCGCTGTTCCCGCACACTATACACTGAAATTTCATAATAGTGTGAGTCACAGAGTGACTTACACTATTACAGCGGAAAGCCAGCTAGTAATTAGCTTGGCTTTTTGCTGCTAGAACCGTTCTCGAACGTATCTAGAACTATCGAGCTTTAGCAAAAAGCTCGAGTTCTAGTTCGATCTAGAACAGCCCCCAAAATCACTCGAGCCTCGAACTGGAGAACCTCGAACCGCGAACCGCGCTCAACTCTAAATGTAAACATCAGACAAACACAATTAAAAACCAGAGGGTAACTGATCATGGGAAAATATCATTTTGGTGTCATTCTCAAAACTTTTGGCCATTCCTGTACTGTTGTCTATTCCTTAAATCTAACTTCCAAAAATTGGAATAAGGCTCAGCTGATATTTATCTTGTGCCCTCCACTGAGCGTTACATTGGTGTTTCCGGCTTCCTGCTTAGCCCTGCCGTGCTAACAAAGAGTAGTTTCTGAAGACATATAGGCCATCGCCGCATTGTGGAGAACTTTCACAATAAATTATAAGGTCCGTTTTCACCTTTTAACTCTTGTGTAACTGAAAAAAAAAGAAACATTTTTACCACTAAAATGTTATATTTCCACTTCCCAATGTTATATAATTCTGGGAGGCAGCTGTGGGCTGAAAATACTCACTACTCCCCTACATGACTGCCTTACGCAATGACATTTCCAATATAGGGGCCACTTGTTTGGTTTTGCTGATTTTGCACCTCAGGGTTTTGGCTAATGGAGGCCACAATCTATTCAAATGGAATCTGACTTCTAAATAACAAGTAGCACTCTTAATCATCTGATCCCCTTGTACTCAAATAGTAGTGTACAACCACATATGGGGTACTGCCATCTTCGAAAAAAATTGCATAACAAATTGGCCTTTCCATTTTCTCCTGTTAATCTTTGTGATAATTAATTTTTTTTTACTAAATTAAAATTTTAGCCAAAAACCTCACAATTTTTGTTTTCTTGGCCCAATCTAATATAATTTTGTGTAGCTTGTGGGTTAAACATACTCACTCGAAAAAAATAGATGAATTCATAGTAGGGATTAGTTTGCCAAATGGGGTCACTTGTGAGTGTTTCAACATTTTTCGCACCTCGGGGCCTATGCAAATGCAACATGTTGTCCAAACAAAAGTTTTGACCATGTATGGGGTATCACTGTGTTCAGGAGAAATTGCGTAATAAATTATGGGTTCTGTTTTCTCCTATTATCCATTCTCAGAAAAAGAACTATTGTGCTAAATAACTTTTAGTGGAAAAAAATGTAGCCATCATTTTCCACATTTTATGAATCCACATTTAAAAAATGTCTTTGAAGCACCTATTGTCCAAAATGCTCAACACACCAGTAAATATAATCTTTTATGGATCTAGTTTGTAAAATGTTGTAATTTTTTAGGGTTTGAAATGTTTTGATACCTCACGGGCCATGAAAATTTGACATGGTGCCCACAATATATTTCAGCCAAATTTACTTTCCAGAATTCCAATATTACTCCTTCTATTCCGATCCCCACCATTTGTCCAAGCAGAACTTTTTGTCTATATGAGTGGTATCGCCGCACTTATAAAAATGTGGGTAATAAATTGTGCAGTCCACTTTTTGGGCTTACCTCTTGTAAGAGTGCAAAATCTGGTGATATACCTAAATATTGATGAAAAAATGAAAATTTTCAATATGATGATCTAATGTTATAAAGTGTTGTAAAGTACCTTTGTATTTAAAATGATCGCTATACACCTGCAAAAAAACCCTTGAGGGGTTTAGTTGCCAAAATGAGGTCACTTCTGGGAGTTTCTAGTGTTTGGGTAACTCAGGAGCCCTGAAAATGCAACATGGTGACCGCAATCTATTTTAGCCAAATTTGTTTTCCAAAATTCAAATTTGCCCTCCTTTCATTCTGAACCCTCTTGTTTTTCAAAACACGTTACTGACCACAAGTGTTCAATTTTGTTGTACTATTTCTTGTAAAGTGAATAAATTGAGTCTAAAGCAACATTAAGTAAAATGTAATTTTTTCATTCCACTTTGCATTCATTCATGTGAAGCACCTGAAGGGTTAACAATCTTCTTAGATGTGGTTTTGAGCACTTCGAGTGGTGCAGTTTTTCAAATGAAGTCACTTTTGGGTATTTTCTGTCACCTCGGCTTCTCAAAGTCACTTCAAATGTGATGTGGTCGCTAAAGAAATGGTTTTTGAAATTTTGATGGAAAAATGAGAAATCGCTAATAAACCTCTAGCAAAAAATGAAAAGAACTTTTAAGGAAAATTAAAGAACTTTTCCTGGCTCATCTAGATTGCCCTGTTTCAGTGGCAATTGGGGAAAAAAAGAGTTAATGACAGCTCACAGCTGCCACTAAGCTTTAGAGTAGTAATGGGAAGAATCTATGTGATCCCCCATTACTATCCAGTAAGTTGAAAGAAATAAACAAACACCATAAAATTCCTTTATTTGAAATAAAGTCCAAAACCCCCCTCCCTCTTTCATCTCATTATTAATCCACCAAACACCAAGGTCTGACGTAATCCGCACAAGACCCAATGAGGACTCCAGCTATGGTACATCTGAAGGCACAACAATCAGGTTTGGAACACAATCCCCTGCTGTGGGGTTCATGAAAAGAATAAAAAGAATGATGTACTACAATGAGCAGTGACGTCACTCAAGTTATTTGTGGTCAGAGCTGGAGGTTTCCATTGTCCTCCACCTGTGATCAGGAGGTAACCTAAACTCAGGTGACCTAAGTAAACTTAGTAACCTCACCTTAACTAATAAGGGGTTAATGACAGATCTCCTGGCAGAACACTATGTTATTTTTGCCAAGAGATGCAGATTTGGTGCTGAAATTTTCACACTATATTTCTGCACCCAATCTACACCTCCTGGCAAAAAAATTATATCACTACCGCATCATACTGCATGCAGTTTTAATGTGTGTTTTTTTGCCAGGATATGTAGATTGGGTACATGAATATCGTTTAAAAAATGTAATCAGCAAATTTGCATTTCTTGACCCAAAAATATAAAAAATAAATGATGTTTATGCTGTTTTGTTGTGTTTTTCTGCTAGGAGGAGCAAATCAGGTGCTACAATGTATGCACCAGATGATTTTAACACCAAAAGTTTTACACCTCATTCATTCACCCAATCTGCACCTCCTGGCATAAAAATTGCATCACTATCTCATCATTCCACATGCGGTAGTGATGCATTGATATATATATATATATATATATATATATATATATATATATATATATATATATATATATATATACTAGCTGTACTACCCGGCTTCGCCCGGGTTAATAACTGCTATTAACAAAATAGAATGTATTAAAAAAAAATGCATTCTGCACACAAAAACCACAAAACAAATAGATATAAATGTAATTATGTTTGTCTCCACCTCTGTATCTCTCTCTCTCTATCTCTTTGTCTGTCTGTCTTTCCCTGTCTATCTCTGACTGTCTGTCTCTTTCTCAGTCTGTCTCAATCTCTTTGCCTGTCTGTCTATCTATCTCTTTCCCTGTCTGTCTATCTATCTCTGTCACTTTCCCTGTCTGTCTCTTTCCCTGTTTCTTTCCTTCTCTTTCCCTGTCTGTCTCTTTCCCTCTGTCTCTTTTTTGGTCCAGCAGAAGAACCAGAAAAATACACTATTAAGGGACACCTCACATGCCACTCTGATTTTGTTGTCTATCTTATTGATTGTGTATATGGAAAAAAATATGTAGGGAGAACCAGACAGCCCCTACATAATAGATTAAATTCCCACAGACACAATATCAAGAAAGGGTTCTTTTTGCATGGTCTGTCCCGACATTGCACGTTAATACATGGTAAAAAGGCAGACATCACTATAACACCAATTGAACAAATCCCTAATAATACTCCTAACAGAATTGAGGCTCTAAATAAAAAAGAGACATTCTGGATAAATAGATTAAATACACTAAAACCGATGGGACTTAATGAAGTGACAGACCTCTTCTACTGATTTTATATAAAAAAAACATTTGAGATGGTCATCCTGCCTCTTTTTATCTTATCCTTATTATCCCTTTTATATGTTTTATAGTTTTTATGGATCTGTGTATTTAATTCTATCATTACATTTTGATCAGTCTTTTATGTATGTGAGAATTTTAGTTTTCAATTTTTATCATGGTCTGGTGCTCTTGCGGCAAAAGGGTTTTAATGATTTCTATACACTGTTGTACTAATCTGTGTATGATCTGTCAGTATCTCTCTTTTCTTGTTTCTGAAACATACACATGGCCCCTTGAACCAGGTTTACCCCTGGCGCAGGCGCTTTAGTTTTGTTCCCATGGTCTCAGTTCTGGCATTTACTCCGTACCGCTACTCTATGTGTCCTCATGGCAGGGTCAGGAGCATGCGTATAGATGCTTTTTCCACGCTTATGTCCGATAATATCCTAGAGTCCTTTTATGCTTGGGCCTCTCCAGGAATAATGAGTACAAATATGTCCTCCTCCTCCTAACTGTTTGGAGTGACTATTTTAAAAGCTTTTTAACCCACAATACAAATAATAAAGATTCACATCACTTTTTTACAATTTTATATTTATATTTTATTCCTGGGCAAAAAATTCCTCAACATAGCACAGCATTTTATTTTTTCATTATTTATTATCTATTACTTTTTATAGTTTTTTCTATAAAATATGTTTTGCCATACATATATTTATATATATATATTTTTTTCTTCTTTCACCTAGATGTCAATATAATTTACCTATGTTACATATTTATGGGTACACAGATATCAAAATCACTGGTGGCGTTCACCACTAAAAGTCAGATTTTACCTTATAATTAGGGACTGCTACTTTTGAGTTCTTGTCCCGAAAATTGACATTTTTTCATACTATTCCTCTCATTTCTTATTTCTTTTTTCTTGATTTTTCATCCAATTATTGTTTATTTTTCATGTAAACTAATATGATGACCAGTCTATGAACATTTAACAGAGTATTGTTATGTCTGCAGAAGGTGCTGCATCATGCATGCAGAGGCCTTTTTTTTTTTCTTTCTGACTTTTTTCAAAGTGCCGGGAGGCAGTACTTTGTGGATACCATATGTATAAAAGGGTTCATCTCTCTGTACATGCAGTGTTGATTTTCTGGTCCTGAAGAAGAGGTCTTAGACCTTGAAACGCGTAGACACATGGAATAAAAGATTGTTTAATTTATCAACATCTCCTTCTGGATTACTGGCGGATTGCGCGGGTTTAACCCCTTCTCCCTCTCCACTTTGAAGTCTTTACCTGTCTTTGTCTGTCTCTTACCCTGTCTGTCTCTTTCGCTCTCTTTCACTGTCTGTCTGTTTCCCTGTGTCTGTCTCTGTCTCTTTGTCTGTCTCTTTACCTTTCTGTGTCTGTCTCTTAACCTTTCTCTCTCTTTCCCTGTCAGTCTTTGTCTGTGTCTGTCTCTTTGTGTCTGTCTCTTACCCTGTCTATGTCTGTTTCTTACCCTGTCCATGTCTGCCTCTTTCACAGTCTGTGTCTGTCTCTTTCCCTGGCTGCATTTTGACACGCCAACATTCCATATAAGGGCATGGCTGTGCATTCTTCTGAAGTTCTGTGGCTCACAGCTCCATTCGCTTTAATGGAGGCAGGTTTTTTGGTGAATAACTGTAAAGCGCGGGGTTAAAATTTCCCCTCAAAACATAGCCTATGACGCTCTCGGGGTCCAGACGTGTGAGTGTGCAAAATTTTGTGGCTGTAGCTGCGACGGTGTAGATGCCAATCCCGGACATACACATACACACACATTCAGCTTTATATAATATACATATATATATATATATATATATATATATAAAATATATTTATATAATTTTATTTAAATAATTCAACTATTTTTATTACTAAAACAATTATTTGATGCTTTTATATTTATATATTTTTTCTACACTTAAAAGAATTTTCATTTGTATCTTAAATACTTATTTGTCCCACAAGGGAAATATGATCCTTACATTGCATTAGTGCAATGTAGTACAAGTGCAGTGTACAGCCTATTTCCCTATCAGTGTATGACTGATAGATGGCTATTAAACCCTGCACCGGTGGAATCTGATAGTCCATTGATTAGAGCAGACACAAAGGCTGCCCAGCAATCATTTTTGCATGGCTCTTGATGGGCTGACAGAGGGAATGATTTTCTTCTGTCAAACTTGTCACTTGCCATTGTCAGTGTTGACAGCAGCAGGGTTAAAGTTCCATGATTGGAGCAAGCACCAGTTCCAGCATGAGATGGTGGGATATGTGGGGAAGTGTATCATGTTGGGCAGATTCCTATTTTAAGCTTGGTTCACTGTCCATTATTTGTATTGCTTGTGTGTACATTGCATTGTCTGTAGGTAATCACCTCCTGTAGTTCAAGGTTATAGGTTCTTGAAGCTTTTCTATCCCTAGGTGTGGGGGGAGGTGGGCCTGGAATCCACCTACTGTAAACTCTCTGCTTAGCTGGGGGGAAGTTCACAGTCTTTTTGAGAACTTCAAGAGTGAAGCAGGAAGATTGAACCTCTGAGGGAAAAGCTTCGTCTCCCCAAAGACATCTGGATATTTATCGCTTATTGGATTATATTCCTATTTCTGGACTAATTTTACCCTGTGTTTTGTGGATTATGTTATGGACCATTTGATTTGCTTGGAATAATTGCTCCTTGGATTGTACAGCCAACTCTCGCTCTGTTGATTGTGTGATATGGGAGTAGGACCCCATCACACAGCACAAGAAAAAGAAGCTTAGCTGTGTATGACAGCCAACTGGTGCTGTGGATGGCAAAGAACATTGGATCTTTAGGCCCGTTTCACATATCTGGCATTTTTCCGGATTGCCGGATCCGTCACACTCCAGTACAGTGTAATACAGTATAATGGATCCCGGCAACCTCCGGACACATGCGGTCATGTGACCGGAGCATGTGACCGGAGCTTGCCGCGATGACATTGTACAGCATTTACACTTTACTGGAGTGTGCCGTATCTGGCAATCCGGCAAAATGCTGGATGTGTGAAATGGGCCTTACCATCCCAGAGACGTCCCTGCATATCAGATTGTGGGAAAGGCACTCCTATTCTGGACATAACTTACTTTTTTGTGTAATTGTATAAAAACAAACAAATTAATTCTGGCATCATTATGGAGAGGAAGAACTTTATGAACAGATCAACTGACTTCAATTTTTCTGTAAAACTATATATATTTATTTTTTATTCATGTATTTTTCAAAATTAAGTTAAAAAACCCACAAAAGTTAAAATGGAATATAAAGAACTCAATGAACATATACAGTACAGACTAAACGTTTGGACACACCTTCTCATCTCTAGAACAGCTGTTAAGAGGAGACTTTGTGCAGCAGCCTTCATGGTAAAATAGCTGCTAGGAAACCACTGCTAAGGACAGGCAACAAGCAGAAGAGACTTGTTTGGGCAAAAGAACACAAGGAATGGACATTAGACCAGTGGAAATCTGTGCTTTGGTCTGATGAGTCCAAATTTGAGATCTTTGGATACAACCACCATGTCTTTGGAGAAAAGGTGAACGGATGGACTCTACATGCCTGGTTCCCACCGTAAAGCATGGAGGAGGAGGTGTGATGGTGTGGGGGTGCTTTGCTGCTGACACTATTGGGGATTTATTAAAAATTGAAGGCATACAGAACCAGCATGGCTACCACAGCATCTTGCAGCGGCGTGCTATTCCATCCGGTTTGCATTTAGTTGGACTATCATTTATTTTTCAACAGGACAATGACCCCAAAAACACCTCCAGGCTGTATAAGGGCTATTTGACTAAGAAGGAGAGTGATGGGGTGCTACACCAAATGACCTGGCCTCCACAGTCACCAGACCTGAACCCAATCGAGATGGTTTGGGGTGAGCTGGACCGCAGAGTGAAGGCAAAAGGACCATTTCCGGTGACTACGTCTTGAAGCTCATCAAGAGAATGCCCATAGTGTGCAAAGTAGTAATGAAAGCAAAAAGTGGCTATTTTGAAGAACCTAGAATATAAGACATATTTTCAGTTGTTTCACACTTTTTTGTTAAGTATTTCATTCCACATGTGTTAATTCATAGTTTTGATGCCTTCAATGTGAATCTTCAATTTTCAGAGTCCTGAAAATAAAGAAAACTCTTTGAATGAGAAGGTGTGTCCAAACTTTTGGTCTGTGCTGTACTTGGTTTCTTTCCAGAAATTTTTTTGTGTGTCTGAAAAAATGATGTTGTTTGAAATAATTAATGCGCAATGTGTTAATGCTGCTATACTGAACTGATTTGGAAAATAATTGTAATCATGTGCAGCACTCAGTCTGCAAATTTTCTAATAACATTATAGCTTGATTAATCCATTCAAAATATTTAAAAAACACACAAGTTTTAAAGTAGAAAATCTGGAAAAAAAATTCAGTTTGCAACCTATAAAACTGTTGGATTCTTAGTCATGGCATAAGAATCACACAATTTTTTAGGTTTGAAACGCGTAGGTAACACAACTTGTTTTACAAGATGTCCACTTTTAAAACTTGTGGGTATTTTCATATCTTTTTAATGGATCAATAAAGTTATTTTTTACATGGAAAATTTGCAGATTAAGTGCTGGACAAGATTACAATTTTTTCCCATTCTATAATCCTTCCACCTGGGATTTATTATGCGTTTGCATTGTTGTGTGATTATATAATTATTTGATTACAAACCCACATGTTGATTCATGTTGTTTTTTATTGTGCACAATATTTGCTCCTTATTTTCATTTAATTTAATGGAATATTTCAGATTTTTATTCCTTGAGGTGCTCAACTCAGGGAGTTGGTTACACTCGAGTTTTATTATAAATTTTGTTATGGTCATTTGGCCATTGTCATTTTTTTTTGTGTTTTGCATATTTGTTAAATAAATCATTTTATGGTTATTTCTGGTGTGATCCCCTGGTATTTGGGTTCATGCCTATTGGTGGTGATATCTATTTTTTGTCTAGTCCAATTTTTGATCTTCCAACGGAAGGAAAAAGTAAATTTTCAGTTTTGTGAAGCTGCAAAATATTTACCTGAATATCTGGCCCCGTATCAATGGCATAATTAATGCAAGAGAGAATAAAGGCACTGTCAGATAACCAATAACCTGGAAATGTCTATAAAACATTTACAGATTATCGGCCACGTGAACACGCCCTTAGTCTGTCATGCAGTCATCAACTCTTTCTCTTTCCTTATCATTTTCATTAGTCATCTAATGAACAAGAACAGAACCTGCTTTCTGACTGTTCGGATTCATTATGAAGGACACTAAAGGCCGCTTTACACACTGCGATATTGGTACCGATATCACCAGCGTGCGTACCCGCCCCCATCGGTTGTGCGACACGGGCAAATCTCTGCCTGTGTCACCCAACATCGCCCAGACCCGTCACACTACTTACCTTCCCTGCAACGTCGCTGTGAGCGGCGAACCGCCTCCTTTCTAAGGGGGCGGTTCGTTCAGCGTCACAGCGACTTCACAGCAGCGTCACTGAACCGCCGCCCAATAGAAGTGGAGCGGCGGAGATGAGCGGGACGTAACATCCCGCCCACCTCCTTCCTTCCGCATTGTGGCTGGGAGGCAGGTAAGGAGAGCTTCCTCGTTTCTGCGGTGTCACACGGAGCGATGTGTGCTGCCACAGGATCGAGGAACAACTTTGTTACTGCTGCAGTTACGATATTTGAGAACGGACCCCCATGTCGCCGATAAGCGATTTTGCACGTTTTTGCGACGATGCAAAATCGCTCATAGGTGTCACACACAACAGCATCGCTAAGGCGACCGGATGTGCGTCACAAATTCCGTGACCCTAACAAGATCGCTGTAGCGATGTCGTAGCATGTAAAGCCCGCTTAAGTTATTGCTATCGGTGGCACATCCCCCGGTGTGAAGTGTTCCCATGCAGTTTACATCTGCAAGTGTTGAGGGCCTTTACCCCTTTCCTCCACAGACATTTTTGTCTCTTATCTTTTCCTTTTTTCATCCCCTTCTTCATAGACTAATACATTTTTTATCTTTATTTGAAATAGTGATATATGGGTTTCTTATTTGTGTTTTGAGACCCGCAACACACATCCGTTTAATTTGTACGTGTGCGGTATGTATTTGCACATACCGGAGACACGTACACACGGAGACCCATGTTATTCAATTGTAGATGGCACACACACGTAAAATCACACGGAACGTGTGACCATGTGGTAAGTACGTGTGTGCGCTTTTCTACACGGATGACATGTCAGTTTTTGGCCGGCAGCGCGCAGGCACGGACCCGCTTTAGTCTATGGGTCCGTGCCTGTACGTACCACACAAGGAGTATGTCCGTGTTCAGCACGTTTCGTGCGTGTGCGTTTTTACACTAGCGATCTGATTTTTTGTTTTTTTTAATTAAAGTCAGTATACTTACCTTTTTTTCTGCTGTTCTCAGTCATACTTACATTGGCGCTCGGTTTTTTTCTTCCCCCGGCTCATACCGCTCCCCGATCACCAGCGCGGTGAGAAACAGCTGTGCAGAGAATACGCGGCAACAATTACTTTGAATATGCCGGCCGCTCATTAATCAATCTCGTATTCCCTGCTTTCCCCACCCACAGACGCCTGTGATTGGTTGCAGTCAGACACGCCCCTCCACGCTGAGTGACAGCTGTCTCACTGCACCCAATCACAGCAGCCGGTGGGCGTGTCTATACTGTGCAGTAAAATAAATAAATAGATAATTAATAAAACCGGCGTGCGGTCCCCCCCAATTTTAATACCAGCCAGATAAAGCCATACAGCTGAAGGCTGGTATTCTCAGGATGAGGAGCCCCACGTTATGGGGAGCCCCCCAGCCTAACAATATCAGTCAGCAGCCGCCCAGAATTGCCGCATACATTATATGCAACAGTTCTGGGACTGTACCCGGCTCTTCCCGATTTGCCCTGGTGCGTTGGCAAATCGGGGTAATAAGGAGTTATTGGAAGCCCATAGCTGCCAATAAGTCCTAGATTAATCATGTCAGGCGTCTCCCCGAGATACCTTCCATGATTAATCTGTAAATTACAGTAAATAAACACACACACACGAAAAATCCTTTATTAGAAAAAAAAACACTAACAAATTGCCTTGTTCACCAATTTAATAAGCCCGAAAAAGCCCTCCATGTCCGGCGTACTCCAGGATGGTCCAGCGTCGCTTCCAGCTCTGCTGCATGGAGGTGACCAGAGCTGCAGAAGACACAGCCGCTCCTGTCAGCTCCACGCAGCTAATGAAGGGAATAGCACGATCAGCTGAGCTGTCACTGAGGTTACTCGCGGCCAACGCTGAATACAGTTGATCGCGCTATTCCCTTCATTAGCTGCGTGGATCTGACAGGAACGGCGGTGTCTTCTGCAGCTCCGGTCACCTTCATGCAGCAGAGCTGGAAGCAACGCTGGACCATCCTGGAGTACGCCGGACATGGAGGGCTTTTTTGGGCTTATTAAATTGGTGAACAAGGCAATTTGTTAGTGTTTTTTTTTCTAATAAATGATTGTTCTGGTGTGTGTGTTTATTTACTGTAATTTACAGATTAATCATGGACGGTATCTTGGGGAGACGCCTGACATGATTAATCTAGGACTTATTGGCAGCTATGGGCTTCAAATTACTCCTTATTACCCCGGTTTGCCAACGCACCAGGGCAAATCGGGAAGAGCCGGGTACAGCCCCAGAACTGTCGCATATAATGTATGCGGCAATTCTGGGCGGCTGCTGACTGATATTGTTAGGCTGGGGGGCTCCCCATAACGTGGAGCTCCCCATCCTGATAATACCAGCCTTCAGCCGTATGGCTTTATCTGGCTGGTATTAAAATTGGGGGGGACCGCACGCCATTTTTTTAAAATTATTTATTTATTTATTTTACTGCACAGTATAGACACGCCCACCGGCTGCTGTGATTGGCTGCAGTGAGACAGCTGTCACTCAGCGTGGGGGGCGTGTCTGACTGCAACCAATCACAGGCGTCTGTGGGTGGGGAAAGCAGGGAATACGAGATTGATTAATGAGCGGCCGGCATATTCAAAGTAATTGTTGCCGCGTATTCTCTGCACAGCTGTTCCTCGCCGCGCTGGTGATCAGGGAGCGGTAAGTATAAGAGAGGGCTGCTCACTTCAGTCACTCGGGGGATTAGCGGTCACTGGTGAATCCTTCACAGGTGACCGCTAATCAGTACGCGGCAAACAGACAGAGCCGCGGCATGACAATGAAGTTGGATGAAGTTCACCCGAGTTCATTCTCATCGCGCATTTCTGTCTGCTGTCAGCCGACATGTATCAACGACATTGTGCAACACACAAACGGACATTCCACACGGACATTCCACGTACACATACACGGGCATTTTACACACAAACACGGACATTTTACACGTATACACGGCTCGCATACGCCATCACACGGATGCCATACGTACCGGAGAAACGCCCCAAAAAAACGGAACACGGGCCCGAAAAACGGACCGTGTCACACGGACGTTTTTTTTGCGGAAGTGTGTTTTAGGCCTGAGTTGGAGTTTTGAATGACACTATCTATTTTTCAATAAAATGTCCAGAAAAATTAAGAAAAAAAAATCCCAAAAATTATGCAACTGCTTTTTTGGTTTGTTTCATTGTTGGGAGAAAATTACCTTTTAAACTGAAACTTCAGTAAGAACAATTAAGGTATAGTAATTAATGATGTATAAACCTTCTCAACACTGCTTAGTAATAGATTAAGCATCTGGGTTGTTGATACTCTAGATCAACTGAAAGGCACTTACACCTGTAAGCGTAAAACAAATCGGTAGCCAATGGTGATTTTTTTACAATATGCTTGATGTGTCAGCATACAATGTATTCATGCTATGGAAGAAAATAGACCCAAATTGGAACATAAATAAACTATATACAGTAAGGGAAGACTTTTTATAGAGGAGTTGGGAAAATCACTGGTTAGCCCATATATTGAAGAACGAAAGGTAACACCCAGAGATGATGGAGCGGCAGCCATTGTCCACAGGATCCAACAGTAGAGATGAGCGAACCGGTCTCGGTTCGGGTCAAGCTTGGTTCGTCGAACGGAGGTCTAGTTCAAGTTCAGTTCGGCGAACAGGTTCGGCGAACTACTCGAACCCCATAGAAACAATAGAGGCAATCACAAACACATAAAAACACCTAGAAAACACCCTCAAAGGTGTCCAAAAGGTGACAAACAACTCACAACACAAACACATGGGAAAGTGACATGGACATATACTCATGTGAAAACAAAAGAGCTGGACAAGAAAAAAGAGGAGACACAGATATATGAGTATATGCAAGGGAACATCGATGCCATTACTGTGCAACTTGAGCCCTGCTCATTTTAGGCTTCCAATCTGGATAAATTGCCTGAGCTAAACACGTACGCCTTGGGGATGTTGTCGTGTCCCACAGCCAGCGTTCTCTCGGAACCTGTCCTCAGTGCTGCTGGGGGTGTGCTGACAGATAAGCACACGCGTCTGTCCGCTGACAATGTGGACATACTAATGTTCACCAAGATGAGGAAGTCATGGCTCTCAGAGGACTTTTCTTCCTCTGGGTCATCCAGGGGAGGCGAAAGGCACATGTATTTTTGAGAGCTTCATGCAAAGCATCTTTTTCATATTGAAAATGGGGGTCAACTGATGCCAGTCAAGGGGTGTGTGTGTGTGTGTGTGTGTGGCCCAATTAGTGGAAACAAGGGAGACTGTGGTTGGAGTCCCCTCGCTTTTGAAAAAAGTACTAAGATGAACAAGTCATGGCTCTCAGAGGACTTTTCTTCCCCTGGGTCATCCAGGGGAGTCGAAAGGCACGCGTATTTTTGAGAGTGCTTCATGCAAAGCATGATTTTCATTTTAAAAATAAGGGTCAACTGATGCTTGTCAAGTGGGGTATGTGTGGCCCAATTAGTGGAAATGAGGGAGACTGTGGTTGGAGTCCCCTTGCTATGTTTAAAAGAACCAAGATGAACAAGTCATGCCTCACAAAGGACTTTTCTTCCCCTGGGTCATCCAGGGAAGGCAAAAGGCACGTGTATTTTTGAGAGAGCTTCATGCAAAGCATCTTTTTCATTTTGAAAATGGCGGTCAACTGATGCCAGTCAAGTGGGGTGTGTGTGGCCAAATTAGTGGAAACGAGGGAGACTGTGGTTGGAGTCCCCTCGCTTTCGAAAAAAGAACCAAGATGAACAAGTCATGGCTCTCAGAGGACTTTTCTTCCTTTGGCTCATCCAGGGGAGGCGAAAGGCACGCGTTTTTTTGTGAGTGCTTCATGCAAAGCATCATTTTCATTTTGAAAAGGAGGATCAACTGATGCCAGTCAAGTGGGGTGTGTGTGGCTTAATTAGTGAAAACGAGAGAGACTGTGGTTGGAGTCCCCTCGCTGTGTTTCTAAAAGAACCAAGATGAACAAGTCATGGCTCTCAGAGGACTTTTCTTCCCCTGGCTTATTCAGGGGTGGCGAAAGGCACGTGCATTTTTGAGAGTGCTTCATGCAAAGCATCTTTTTCATTTTGAAAATGGGGGTCAACTGACGCCAGTCAAGTGGGGTGTGTGTGTGTGTGTGTGTGTGTCTGTGTGTGTGTGGCCCAATTAGTGGAAACGAGGGAGTCTGTGGTTGGAGTCCCCTCGCTGTGTTTCTATAAGACCCAATATGAACAAGTCATGGCTCTCAAAGGACTTTTCTTCCCCTGGGTCAGCCAGGGGTGGCGAAAGGCACGCGTATTTTTGAGAGTGCTTTATGCAAAGCATCATTTTCATTTTGAAAAGGGGGGTCAACTGATGCCAGTCAAGTGGGGTGTGCATGGCCCAATTAGTGGAAACGAGGGAGACTGTGGTTGGAGTCCCCTCGCTGTGTTTCCAAAAGAACCAATATGAACAAGTCATGGCTCTCAGAGGACTTTTCTTCCCCTGGGTCATCTAGGGGAGGCAAAAGGCACGCGTATTTTTGAGAGTGCTTCATGCAAAGCATCATTTTCATTTTGAAAAGGGGGATCAACTGATCACAGTCAAGTGGGGTGTGTGTGGCCCAATTAGTGGAAACGAGGGAGACTGTGGTTGGAGTCCCCTCGCTATGTTTAAAAGAACCAAGGTGAACAAGTCATGCCTCACAGAGGACTTTTCTTCCCCTGGGTCATCCAGGGGAGGCGAAAGGCATGTGTATTTTTGAGAGTGCTTCATGCAAAGCATCTTTTTCACTTTGAAAATGGGGGTCAACTGATGCCAGTCAAGTGGGGTGTGTGTGTGTGTGGCCCAATTAGTGGAAACGAGGGAGACTGTGGTTGGAGTCCCCTCGCTTTTGAAAAAGGAACCAAGATGAACAAGTCATGGCTCTCAGGGGACTTTTCTTCCCCTGGTTCATCCAGGGGAGGCGAAAGGCACACGTATTTTTGAGAGTTCTTCATGCAAAGCATCACATTTTCATTTTGAAATGGGGGGTCAACTGATGCCAGTCAAGTGGGGTGTGTGTAGCCCAATTAGTGGAAACGAGGGAGACTGTGGTTGGAGTCCCCTCGCTGTGTTTCTAAAAGAACAAAGATGAACAAGTCATGGCTCTCAGATGACTTTTCTTGCCCTGGGTCATCCAGGGGAGGCGAAAGGCACGTGTAGTTTTGAGATTGCTTCATGCAAAGCATCTTTTTCATTTTGAAAATGGGGGTCAACTGATGCCAGTCAAGTGGGGTGTGTGTGGCCCAATTAGTGGAAACTAGGGAGACTGTGGTTGGAGTCCCCTCGCTTTTGAAAAAAGAACCAAGTTTAACAAGTCATGACTCTCAGAGGACTTTTCTTCCCCTGGCTCCTCATGGTTGAAGTCCCCTCACTGTGTTTTACATGCTTTTCGGAGGCATGACATGCCTAAGAGGTTGAGTTTCAGCATCTGCAACTTGTTGGCTACAGAAAGGCTGCCTTTACACCCTTTTGAGACCGAGGAATTTCGAGACCTTATGCCCATTGCAGTGAACTGATGGCCATTCGCCACTCCTTCTCCAAGAAAGGCGTGTCCGTGCTACTGTGACGCCCTGGACTAGCCAGGTAGTCACAGACATAACACCACACACACCCTCCCCTGGATAGTTAGCACCAGTCAAACAAAACCCTTGTTGCCTCCCTCCAAACCCTGATGTCCACACCAAGTGGGGCGGAGCCAGGCAGTTGGCCCCACACACTGAGGAGTTCACAGGCCTAGAGGCGGGAAAATCAGTCAGTTCAGTTCAGTTTTGGAGTTCAGTGGAAGTGGAGTGAGGAGTTGAGTTTGGAGTGGAGAAACTGCTAGTGTCTGGGTTGGAGCCCAGGCACTGTCAGCAATGTCGGCAGACGGTGGTGGCCATCTGCAGGAGTTAATGGATCTCTGCGGAACTGTAGGACTGGGGTTGGGTGGTGGCCCGCCGGTACCGAACCGGGGAGCGGAGTGAAGCTAAGCACAAAGGCAGGGCCATCGGACCTCGACTAATCTTGGAACCGCCAACAACGGTCAAATCCGAAAGTGACCGGAACCCCAGGGGTTTCCTAACACCCAAGAACCGACAAAAGGCAACAGTCCACACCGTGAGGCTACACAGCCACCACCATAGGCTAGGGATCCAAGGTAAAACGGGCTCCTTTGGTACCTACACGCCAGGGAGCGGACTACCGTTGAGAAACCATTGGAGTCAACACATTCTACACAGGTGCAGGGAAACACAGCCACCATCAACCTGTCTGGGGAGAGCAAAGACACTGCAGCCGGCTGCGGGACCCGTCCATCCAGCCATTTGGTTTACCAGAGACTCTGTGAGTACCACAGTGCCATCCGGCACCGCGCCGCGCTGCCCCCGCAACCCTGCAACCCAGCCATCCGGCCTCCCTATTCCACAACCGGGCCCCGGGTTTATCAACCCCTACCCACGGAGGGGACAACATCCTAGCTGCTCCCTACCATCGCTCCCGGGATCCCCGTCACCAGCAGCGGTGGTGCCCACTATCACCACGGCCCGTGGGTGGCGTCAAGAACTATCTCCCAAAACAAATCACCCCCTTTTCACTCGTGGGCGAGGAGCGCTGCTCGAGACCCCGGGTCCGGCCCACTGCTCGAGCCACCGAGCAGCAGCAGCCTTGGACCCGAGCGTAGCGAGCGCGGCCCCTCCGCCCACAACACTACCACAGCAGGTCGCACACAACATCAACGATTCCTTGAGAAACTCTGTGTGTGACAGGGTGCATTTTACCACAGATACTTGGACCAGTAAGCATGGACAGGGGAGTTACATGTTGCTGACTGGGCACTGGGTAACTACGGAGAGAGATGGAGAAGGATCTGCTGTACAAGTCTTTCCATCCCCACGAGTTGTGTGTCAATCCCTCCTCTGTATGTACAAGTTCCTCCACTGCTTCTGTTTCCTCAACCTCATGTTGGTCCTGCACCTCGGGCCAAACCCTGTGTGGTCAGGCCACCCTTCCTTGTAACTGCGCCCAAGGAATCCCACACACCTCCTTACTATGCTGGCAGCAGAGCTCAACAGCATGATGTGGTTGAATCTTTACTTAGAAATGTCTGGGAAATGTGAGTCACACCGCTGAGGAGTTGTGGGCGGTAAGCTCTGGAGAGTGAGACCGAGTTTCATCAATGGTTGTCTCCACTCAACCAGCAGCCAGGGAAGGTCGGGTGCGACAATGATGCAAACCAGTCTGCGACCCTTCTTCAGGGCAATGTGGCACACGTGCCTTGTATGGCTCACGTGTTGAACTTGGTTGTCCAGCAATTTTTAAACCACTATCCCGGCCTACATGGCCTTCTGCAGAGGGCACGGTGTAACGCCTGCCTGGATCGACACACTCAGACGGGCTGTAAAGGATAGGCTAGAGGGAAGCCACTCACCAAGCTGGACCCCCAGAACCCTGAAACCCTTTAACCCCTATACAGTGATTTGGAATTACTCAGGGCCCAAGTTGATCAATACCTGTGGAAGGCTGCAGTTCCAGAGAATAGTAGTCATGAAGGGTCAAAACATTAATTGAGGAAGAGGAACAGAATGGGATGGCCAGGACTTAATCAGAAAACAAGCAGAGGTGAAATGCGGATCAGCCAACGAGGTACATAAACAGCAAGCAGGAAAAGTAGTCAGGTAACAAGCACACAAACTCATAAAACTAAACTGGGGGTTACAGTAACAAGAGGTTCATACCTTTGTCTGGCAGTGGTCTGTAGAGAGGATGGGCCTAAAAAAGGTTTTGGTGTATTCCCATTGGTTGTAGCTGAATGATGGTACTTCATCTGTGAGATACCCACCACCTACATTCAGCCTGTGGTTCTGCATCTGTCAAGGTAACGCAGCCCAGTGGGTGAGCATAACCAGTGTCCACCTGCACCGCTGGCATCGACTCCTCTCCCATCATCAGCATTATGCACGAAAGGAACACGTTGTCACCTGGCGACCAGAGTACAAATTGATTGAGCGGACTCCGGTGGTGACTTAACAGCCGTGTGCGGCAATGATGCAAACCTGGCTGCGTGCCTTCGTCAGGGCAATGTGACACACGTGACTTGTATGGCTCATGTGTTGAATCTGCTTCTCCAGCAATTTTTAAAGCACCATCTTGGCCTACATGGCCTTGTGGAGCGGACACGCTCGCTATGTGCTCACTTCCATCGTTCGCACCCAGCAGCTCAACAACTTTCATTGCTCCAGAAGCCTTTTGGTCTGGCGGATCAACACCTGCAATGCGATGTGCCGACACGCCGGAATTGGAATCTGCACATGTTGCAGCGTCTGTGGCAGCACCGCAGAGCCCTGCTGAAATACGTTACGACGTATACCGTGGGCTAACTTGATCCAGAGGTGGTGCAGATCACGCTGCTGGAGTGGTGTCAGATCAAGGACCTATGCACCCTTCTACACAGTTTACAAATGTTGACGAAGATATTTAGCACTGGCGATGCCATTCTCAGCATGACAATTCTGGTCATCTACATGATGGAGCACACTGTAAGCATTATTCGGAGTCAGGTGTTTGGACAAGAGGAAGGGGAGGAAGTACAGGAGGAGTCATATGCAGAAGGGATAACAAGATCTACGAGGTCCAGATAGTCAGCGGCACCTAGGCGGCAGTCATGGTGGGGGAGAGGGATTAACAAGGGTGCATATAATCAGCAAAACTGTAGAGGAAGGTGCAGGAGCCCATGAAGAAATGGAGGACGAACTGGCAATGGGCATGGGGGGATTCAGCAGATGAGTGAGAGCTTGCTCACATTTCGGCTGGGCGAGGTTGGGGGGAAAGGGCAGAGGAAGGAGGCACGATTCTCACCTCTCTGCCACCAACACACCAAGGACTTGGTCCTCCTGGATGCACAAGACACATGAGTGCCTTCTTGCTGGACTACCTACAACATGACCTTCGTATTGTATGAATTCGAAGTAATGCTGACTACTGGGTTGCCACACTGTTAGATCCCCGGTACAACACAAAATGTCTTTTCCACTAAACACCAGTGCTGCATAGAGTGAATCTCAACGCTTTTTCATCGATAGGAGGAAATAGTCTTTTACTTGTCCAGATCTGAGGGACCGAGGGCTGGCTGCTGTGCTGGGACGGCATTGAGTACGGTGTCCCTGCAGAGTTGCACTTTTGGTCATATACAAAATGAGTTGAAAAAGGACAGATGCTGGTGGAAAGAGGAACAGGTGTGTTGGAAAGGGGAAAAAAGTTTGTGTCCGTGGGTTTGGTGGTTAAGCAACAGTAACATTTGCTGAAGAAGCAACATCTGTTATGGTGGGAATGGAAGATTTGGATAAGGTGGTATATACTATGTTAACGCTATATAAAAAAATTAAGAAGAAAAGAAAGAAAAAGGTATATATCCCCATCGCCAGTCGGTGTCCACCATGCTCCCAGATGGAAAAGAAGAGGTTGGCAACTGGAAGGTTAGGTGGAGGATACAGAGCTGAGTGGCTATGAAACTAATAGTAGCCTGAACCGAGTTAGACGCCACTCGGATCTTGAGACTGGGAGCTCTGTTAGCGTCACAGGGTCCACACGCCCACCCAGCCCAGGAACTCCCTGTTAACAACACAGGGGACATTGGGTACGCTGTCCGTGTGCGTAGGGGCCACACCTGTGGACAGCAGGCGCATCAGCGGCAGCAGGCCTGTTAATGCCATTGGGCTGCACTAGCAGCACTGGTAGGACAGAAGCTGGTCTTAACCGTTCTGCGTTACCAACTGTGGTGGCGGCCTGCATCGACGCCCTATCCCTGCCTACCTCTGGCCTAAAGCCGCAATGGGTTCAACACATGGAGGTGTGCTCTTTCGGAGCATAATAGAAGACTGCGCACCTCTTTGTTGGCTTCAGCCCCTTTTATAACTTGGGTCTGCCCCAAACCAGGGTGGACCACAATGCACCTCCTGGAGACAAAAGCAGAGTGACACGTCATGAGTGGCATAACTAGTGTCCTATTCGGAACCGCTACTTCAATAATGACCTCATGGCTGCCACGACCCAAACACCTCACCAGTCATCGTCTGACCAACAATAATGAGGTGTCAAGTCATAGGGACGGACCTCTGCAAGCCAGTTGGGAGTGGCCTGGCCACATCGTCAGGACACCTGATGCCCTGTGGTCTATATGGGCCCCCCACATCAGGGGCAGTGCCAAAGAGTTCATTACCGGACCTAGCCTCTGATGCAGTAAGTGCCTGAGCATGCTCAGTAGCATGAAATACAGTCTCCGAAAAAAGACTATCCGCTTCAGCATGCTGTCTAGGCACAACACAAGACTTAGACCCAGCACGGAGTGCAAGTACCTGTGCAAAGAGGCTTTTCACACTAAGTGTGAAGCCCCACAGGTGTTGTGTCGGTGCGTTACCTTCTGGGACTCCACGTGGAGGAACAGTCTGGTCACAGGTAGGTTGCTTCTTTATATTTAGTTTCGTGATGCCACTCTCGGTATTGCGGTCAGTGGGGACCGCCACTGCAGTGTAAGGGGACACCTGGGGCTGATGTTGGGTGCAGTTAGTTGTAGTGGCCTCCCGAGAGTGAGGCAAGGCCCAGGGCCCTGTGTAAGTGTGTGGAACCACAGGTCGCAGAATGACTCAGGCACAGTCCAAATGAGCATGCGCTGTAGCCCAAAATTAAGACTTTGCCTCAGGAATGGCACAGTCAGGCTGAGCATACTCAGTAGGCTAAACACTGGAGTTAGGCTGAGGCTGGGGTAAATCGGCACACACATGCGCACTAGTCGCCTCTCCACACTTAGACGTGGAGGAGAAAGCAGCCAGCTGGACAACCTGAGGCACAGCCCTAAATTGCAGCTGACGCCTGGGCGCAACTGGAACTGCAGCAGGTTGCTTACGCTTACGGCGGCACCGATTCGTAACAACAAATAACTGCCAAAAAAACAGGTGTACTTCTTCCCGTGGATAATCAGATATGATCCTTTTTTCATGGACAAGACCATCGCTAACAAATGTAGATGAGGCACCAAAACAGCAGCTGCTTCAATGGATCTCAAGTGCGCCATAAAGTGGCCTCTCTCCACCTCATGTTTAATATCACAAATACTCCATTCCACTGTGGTGTCAACCCAATCGCACTTGCTTCCTAACAGATCTCAAGTTTCCACCAGCCCTGCTGAGTATGGGGTAACAGAGATGGTTGAGTCTGCAGAGCTGTTCAGTCACACTATAGCCTGTGAATCAGAAGTCTGCTCCAAAGCTGCAGTGAGTACAGACAAAGAAGTTATTATTATTATTATTATTATTATTATTTATTTATAGAGCACCATTGATTCCATGGTGCTGTACATGACAAGGGGGTTACATACAGAATACATATACAAGTAACAATAAACAGACTGGTACAGAGGGCAGAGGACCCAGCCCTTGCGGGATTACATTGTAAAGTATTTTGGGGAGGAGACAGTAGGTGGGGTGTAGGTTGGGCAGGAGCTCCGCACGGTGGGGGTGTAATTTAATGGTTATAGTCATTTAGATGAACTTGAATTAGAGGAACCTCAAGACTCAACTCTTCCACCAAGCCTACAACCTACAATAGCCCTCAGTCCAGTACACCACTGCGCAACCAGCTCTGTCCTCACCTATTGTACCATCACCCATTCCCTGTAGACTGTGAGCCCTCGTGGGCAGGGTCCTCTCTCCTCCTATACCAGTCTGTTTTGTACTGTTAATGATTGTTGTATGTATACCCTCTTTCACTTGTAAAGCGCCATGGAATAAATGGCGCTATAATAATGAATAATAATAATAATAATTTATGAACAGATGAGTTTTCAGGTTCCGTTTGAAGCTTGCGGATGTAGCAGATAATCTGACGTGTTGAGGCAGCGAGTTACAGGAGACAGGGGAAATTATCTGCACAGATGGCCAGAAGGTTTGTGAATTGGATCCAGGCCCCGATGAAGAAGGTGCTGAGCATAATGTACACTGTCATTTCCAAACCATACATCATCCTGGTGGAGACAATTGGTAACGTGATGAGGAGACTCAGATACCTGATTGTAACGTTAACTTTGCTATTCGGTCAGGGCAGGAAGAGGTTGTCACGGAGGACTCAGGACGAGGGGAATGAAAACACACAGGGTAATGATGAGGTTGGAGACACCACTTACTGTCAAACCAAAGTGAGCCAATCGATGACGTCAGCAGAGGAGGTGGTGGAGGATGCTTCTGATGATGAGTTTACGTTGTGTCTTCCTGGACAAAGACAAACTACTGGAAGCACGTCAACAACAGAATCCTCGGCCACAACTCTGCCTCTGAGCATAAGTCATGTTGGCTATGCAGTTCGCATGGGCTGTAAGCCTTGCCTAGCTTGGGAATTTTTTGGACATAGCAAAGGATCACCCAAGTCATGTAATCTGTAACAATCTGTAAGTAGAAGGCAAAAAATCTCAACTTTGAGTACTTCCACCATGAAGTGTCACATGGATATGAATTGATAGCGTGAGGGTGTATTGCTCAGCTTTGTCCACTGGCAATGCAACATGCTTATTTGCCATTCATTGCATGCATTGTTGCAGACTACACACAAGGAGCTGCTTTTTTTTGAGCTGTTTTTGTCTGTTTGGTCACTATAGCAAAAGCAAAACGATCTTCGGGTGTGGACTTGGAGATGCTGTCTATGAACAGAATGAAAAGATAAAGGTGTGTGTTACAGCAAGGAGCAACCGCGGAAACACTTCGTTTAATTGTGAGGGGAGTCATTCTTCCGGTGCTGTCTATACTGTTTACCATGATAGGAGCATAAAGTCTGTATTTATGGCAAATGGACATCACAGTACCCGGGTACGGTAGGCTGGGCCCAGACAGTAATGCGGGCACGCAACACTTTGTTTTATTATTAAAACACATATCTGTTCTGGGTAGGACGACTATATAGACAATCAGACTTGCTACCTCTGAACTGTCAAATAGTCACATACAGTTTAAATCATAGAGGGACAGCGACACATGTTTGCATTGAATGTTGCTTTTCAATATTTACATGACTGTGTTGTAGAGCTCTGTGGTTTGCATTCACACTGTTATCATCTGCATTATCTGAGAGGCTTGAGCTAACAAGGGTATTCAGGGTGGGTGATGTGTTTTGTCTATGTTTAGGTACATAACTTGGAAGCTCTTGTGATGCGCCACTGGTAAGTTATGTTTGCACACACACACACACACACACACACACGCACACACACACAATTACTGCTGCTACGCAGAGGGCTTAGCAAGCAGTAGGCAACTGAATAGATTGTTCTATTATTTCAATTTAATGCATGGTTCTTATTGTTTGTTTTGGGAAACTTAAACAATCATTTATGACCCCAACTGCAAACAGTGCTTTTCATGTTGCGTGGTTTTGCTGCATACTGTGGATCCCACCAAATACAAGACTTAAGTTTAGAGTTGAGTGCGGTTCGCGGTTCGTGGTTCTCCAGTTCGCGGTTCGAGTGATTTTGGGGGCTGTTCAAGATCGAACTAGAACTCGAGCTTTTTGATAAAGCTCGATAGTTCTAGTTACGTTCGAGAACGGTTCTAGCAGCAAAAAGCCAAGCTAATTACTAGCTGGCTTTCCGCTGTAATAGTGTAAGTCACTCTGTGACTCACACTATTATGAAATTTCAGCGTATAGTGTGCGGGAACAGCGCATTCAGATCACTGCTGCTGGGATAATGGCGATAGCCATTTTGGTTTTCCCTTGTCTTCCTTCCCTAAGCGCGTGCGTGTAGTGGGGCGGGCCAGCATGTCAGCCAATCCCAGACACACACACAGGTAAGTGGACTTTTAGCCAGAGAAGCAACGGCATGTGTGATAGGATGTCCATGTCACATGTCCCTGCATTATAAATAAGGGCATCTGCCCATCTGGACGCTATTATCTGCCTTCTGCGTCTGGGTGTCAGTCACCGCTGGCGTAGCTCCTGTCTCCAATACTGCTGTATACGCTCTACACACAGCGCTATACAGAATAGGGATAGAAGTATATTTCAGCTCTTGTAAGGGCTAATTACAGCAGGTTCAGAGCCATAAGTGACGGTCAGGTCCGTGGAAACAGATTTTCACAGCTACACAAGATAACCGCATCTGTGTAGATAAGGTCAGGGATTTCCTTGCTGCATTTCCCCATTAGGAGGGATAGAAAGTGAGGCTTCCTTTCCTCTACCCAGACCCACAACCCTGCCACTGTACCCTCCTGCCCTTTGCACACTCAAGCTCATTGTTACTAAGCCATTATACTAGCAAACACTGAGTAAACTTAGTGGCATCCTAAAAGTTGCAGTTGAACTTCCATTAGTGTCCCACTAGTGCAAAGCAATTTGCAGCACCTCTGCATTGCACACTCAAACTCATTGTTACTAAGCCATTATACTAGCAAACACGGAGTAAACTTAGTGGCATCCTAAAAATGGCAGTTGGACTTCCATTAGTGTCCCACTAGTGCAAATGTATTTGCAGAACCTCTGCATTTGAACACTCAAACTCATTGTTACTAAGCCATTATACTAGCAAACACTAAGTAAATTTAATGGCATCCTAAAAGTGGCAGTTGGACTTCCATTAGTGTCCCACTAGTGCAAATCTATTTGCAGAACCTCTGCATTGCACACTCAAACTCATTGTTACTAAGCCATTATACTAGCAAACTATGCTGCCAGTTTAAGGGCCGTAGTTGCATTGTCAGGGATAATTATTGTTGTTTATTCTGCTGTTAATAAAGCTAGACCACTGCTGCAATCTACACCACCTCTCAATTTTTACTACCATATTTTAAGTGCACAATCTTGTCGCAATCAAAATGAGTGGCAAAATGACAGATGCTGGTGGAAAGGGGAAGAGGCGTGTTGGAAAAGGAAAAAAAGGGTTTGTCCTTGGGGAAGGTGGCAAAGCTCCATTAACATCTGCTGAAGATAGACCTTCTTCCAGCAAAAGTAAGATGTCTACTACTTACTGTGGACAATCCGATGTGCTCCCTTTTTTACGGACACGAACAACTGGAACAAAGGTAGATGATGGCCAAAAAAGGAAAATGCTTGAATGGATCTCAAGTGGTCCAACAAGTGCCCTCTCCGCCACCTCAACTACCGCATCCAAAAAACACCAGTCCTCTGAGTTGTCATCCTAATCACACTTGCTTTCTCCCAGCTCTGAAGTCTCCATCCACCCTGCACAGTATGGTGGAACTGAGATGGCTGAATCTGCAGAGCTGTTTAGTCACACTATAGCCTGGGAATCAGAGGTGTGCTCCCAAGCTACAGTGAGTACAGACTAGGAAATGGTCTGCAGTGATGCCCAGAACCTTTGTGACTCTGATTCAGGCCGTGAGGACCAAGTTTCTGAGCATAATGTTAACCCTTTTTCACAAACTGTAACACCTGTTGTTATAGACAATGAGGAACATACTGATGACAATGAGACGCAGATACCAGATTGGGATGACAACTTAAATATTCTGTCAGGGCAAGAAGAGGCTCGGTCTGAGGGTGAGGGGAGTGCAAACACAACAATTGATGAGGAAGTTCTAGATCCCACCTACTGTCAACCCACAGTCAGGCACTTGAGGAGGTCAACAGAGGCGGTGGAGGAGGATGCAACTGACGACGAAGTTACCTTGCGCCTTCCTGGACAGAGTCGGAGCACTGGTAGCACGTCTACAACTGCATCCTCAGCCACCACTCTGCCTCTGAGCACTAGTCGGGGAGGATTAGCAGGTCGCATGCCCTCTAAGCCTTGCCTAGCCTGGTCCATTTTTGACATAGCAAAATATCGCCCAAATTATGTGATCTGTAAAATTTGTCGTGATTATGTTAGTAGGGGGCAAAACCTCAGCAGTTTGACAACTTCTTCCATGAATCGTCACATGAATAAATATCATATGTCCCAGTGGTAAGCTCACCGTGCTGCAATGCGGCCTAGCGGAGCAAACCATCCACCGTCTGCCCCTTCCAGTGCATCCGCGCGCTCTTCATCTTCTAGGACTGTGGGGAAAGCTGTCACACCTGGTTTTCCACGCACAACTTCCACCACTGTAACCGCAACAGGCAGTTTGCTTGGTTGTTCGTCAGTTGGTTTGGAAGGGGAAACAAGTGCGTGTGCACAGCTCTCTCAGACATCGATAGCACCAACGTTGGATGAAGGCAACATCATGTCTATGCCTGCACTTTCCTCACAAACCTGCATTTTTCCAGGGACACCCTACTCAACACCGTCTACACACAGCAGCCAGATCTCTGTCCCTCAGATGTGGACAAATAAAAGGCCATTTTCTGTGACCCATGACAAAGCTAAGAGGTTGACTTCATCCCTCTGTAAGCTCTTGGCTACCGAAATGCTGCCTTTCCGCCTGGTGGACATACAGGATTTTAGAGACCTTATGTCTGTTGCTGTGCCCCAGTACCAGATGCCCAGTCGCCACTACTTTTCTAAGAAAGGTGTGCCTGCACTACACCAGCATGTCGCACACAAAATCACCGCTTCCTTGAGAAACTGTGTGTCAACGGGTGCATTTCACCACCGATACTTGGACCAGTAAGCATGGACAGGGACGTTACATGTCGCTGACTGGGCACTGGGTAACTATGGTATTAGATGGTGAAGGGTCTGCTGCACAAGTCTTGCCGTCCCCACGACTTGTGTGTCAATCCTCTGTCTGTCCAAGTTCCGCCACTGCTTCTGCCTCCTCCACCTCGTCTGGGTCCTCCACCACCGCCCCAAGCCTACCTGGTCAGGCCACCAGCGTTCTAACTGCGCAGAAGGAATCACGCACCCCTCATTACTATGCTGGCAGCAGAGCGCAACGGCATCAGGCGGTCTTTAGCTTGAAATGTCTTGGAAATAAGAGTCACACAGCGGCTGAGTTGTGGGCAGCTCTGGAGACTGAGTTTAAAAAATGGTTGTCTCCACTCAACCTGCAGCCTGGGAAGGCAGTTAGCTACAATGCTGCAAACCTGGGTGCGGCCCATCACCTTGGCAAGGTGACACACGTGCCT
The DNA here is from genome assembly GCF_048569485.1 of Anomaloglossus baeobatrachus. Classification (NCBI taxonomy): domain Eukaryota; kingdom Metazoa; phylum Chordata; class Amphibia; order Anura; family Aromobatidae; genus Anomaloglossus; species Anomaloglossus baeobatrachus. The sequence goes on from NC_134356.1 coordinate 694,283,468, forward strand.
TGTATGGCACACGTGTTGAACCTTGTTGTCCAGCACTAGTTTGTGGTTGCCCTGCAAGTTCTCGGGCCTGTTCATGAAGAGTTCCTTATGCAACTTTTTGAACAGTCTCCACGGGGACAACGGTGCCGGCAACAACCGGTTTCAATCAGCAGTAATCAGGTGAATCTTCACGGTGTCATTTACTTATCATTTTTGCAAAACTTTCAAAACTTCAAACAGTGGTGGTCCCAACGGGGACGGTGACAACGGCATTCTGCTGCCCTTACTCTGACTCTTCGGTGTCTGCCGGGGGATGAGGGTGCGGCGGACACCGGGCTTCCTGACTGCCCCTCAACTTGGCATCCAGCGCAAACCACCCCCTCTCCCCACAGTCCATTTTTTAACACACTATCCCGGCTTAGCTGTCCTTCTGAACAGGGCACGAAAACTGTCTGCTCACTTCCGCCGTTCAACTACCGCTGCTGAGTGACTTGCATCGCTCCAGAAGTCTTTCGGCCTGCCGGTTCATCGCCTGAAATTCGATGTGCCGACACGCTGGAATTCGACTCTCCACTTGTTATAGCGACTGTGGCAGCACCGTCGATCCCTGGTGCAATACGTCATGACGTATAGCCTGGGCCAACAAGATGCAGAGGTGGGGCAGATCACCCTGATGGAGTGGTCTCAGATCAAGGACCTATGCACCCTTCTGCACAGTTTCGACATGGCGACCAATATGTTTAGCGCTGACAATGCCATTATCAGCATTACAATTCCAGTCATTTACATGCTGGAGCACATGCTAAACACTATTCGGACTCAGGGGGTGGGACAACAGAAAGAAAAGGAACTACAGGGGGATTCATATGCGCAAGGGACAACAACATCACCAAGGTCCAGACGTTCATCATCACCAAGGCGGCAGGCATGGGACCATAGGGGACAGGGATCAACAAAGGCGCATGGTAGCAGGCGAAAAGTTGAGGAAGGTGCAGGAGAACATGAAGAAATGGAGGACGAACTGTCCATGGACATGGAAGACTCAGCGGATGAGGGAGACCTTGGTCAAATTTCAGTTGAAAGAGGTTGGGGGGAGATGTCAGAGGAAGAAAGAACGGTTAGCACCTTTATGCCACAAACACAGTGTGGACTTGGTCCGCATGGCTGCGCAAGACACATGAGCGCCTTCTTGCTGCACTACCTCCAACATGACCCTCGTATTGTCAAAATTAGAAGTGATGATGACTACTGGCTTGCCACACTATTAGATCCCCGGTACAAGTCCAAATTTTGTGACATATTTCCAGCCATAGAAAGGGACGCACGTATGCAGGAGTATCAGCAGAAGCTGTTACTCGATCTTAGCTCGGCTTTTCCACCAAACAACCGTGCAGGTGCAGGGAGTGAATCTCCCAGTTGTAACTTGACAAACATGGGACGGTCTCGTCATCTTCAACAGTCTACCCGTACCAGTAGCACCGTATCTGGTGCTGGTAACAGCAATTTTATGGAATCTTTTCATAATTTTTTTAGACCCTCCTTTGCAAGGCCACCAGGGACAACAAGTCTGACACATAGTCAACGGCTGGAGAGGATGATACAGGGTATCTCCAAATGAAAATCGATGCCATTACTTTTCAAATGGAGCCTAGCTCATTTTGGGCTTCAAATCTTGAAAAATGGCCAGAGCTCTCAACTTACGCCTTGGAGATTTTGTCGTGTCCAGCTGCCAGCGTTGTCTCTGAACGTGTCTTCAGTGCTGCTGGGTGTGTGCTGACAGATAAGCGCACGTGTTTGTGTAGTGACAATGTGGACAGACTAACGTTCATCAAAATGAACAAGTCATGGATCCACAAGGAATGTACTACCCCTGTGTCATCCTGGGGAGAGTATATGCTTGTGGATTTGGAATGTGCTTGATGCAAATGTACCTGTGAAGTGTACAACTGGGGCACAACTGCTGCTACTGAAGGGGTGGGTGTCTGTGTGGCCCGAATTTTGGAAAAAAGGGAGACTCTTCTTGGAGTAACTCTTACAGTGTTTTTTAAAAGAAGCCAAGATGAACAGAGCTGGGATCAGGAAAGACTTTGCTACCTATCCCGGTGTCATTCTGGGGATGGTTAAGGATGGTGTATTTTTGAATGTGCTTGATGCAAATCTAGCTGTGAAGTGTACAACTGGGGCACAAGTGCTGCCACTGAAGGGGTGGATGTGTGCGGGGCCCAATTTTTGGAAAAAAGGGAGACTCCGCTTGGAGTAACCCTTGCTTACATTGTTTTTAAAAATGATCCAAGATGAACAGAGCTGGGATCAGGAAAGACTTTGCTACCTACCCCGGTGTCATCCTGGGGACGGTTAAGTATGGCGTATTTTTGAATGTGCTTGAGGCAAATCTACCTGTGAAGTGTACAACTGGGGCACAAGTGCTCCACTGAAGGGGTGGGTGTGTGTGTTGCCCAATTTTTGGAAAAAAGGGAGACTCTGCTTGGAGTAACCCTTGCTTGCTGTGTTTTTTAAAAGGAGCCAAGATGCACAGAGCTGGGATCAGGAAAGACTTTGCTACCTACCCTGGTGTCATCCTGGGGACGGTTAAGTATTGCTTATTTTTGAATGTGCTTGATGCAAATCTACCTGTGAAGTGTACAACTGGGGCACAAGTGCTGCCACTGAAGGGGTGGGTGTGTGTGTGTGTGGCCCAATTTTTGGAAAAAAGGGAGACTCCACTTGGAGTCACCTTGCGGTGTTTTACATGATTTTAGAAGGGCGTGCCATGCCTATATCTGTGTGTCCTCCTCTTTTTCCTTGTCCAGCTGTTTTGTTTTCGCATGAGTATATGTCCTTGTCACTTTCCCATGTGTTTGTGTTGTGTTGTGAGTTGTTTGTCACCTTTTGGACACCTTCGAGGGTGTTTTCTAGGTTTTTATGTGTTTGTGATTGTCTCCCATTGTTTCCTATGCGGTTAGAGCGGTTCGCTCATGTCTACTTAAAATGAAGCATAAGTCGCAAAGGGAATTTCACTGTTATACAATGCGGCCTATCATGGCTGTGCAACCACCGCCTGCCCCATCAAGTGCATCTGCGTGCTCTTCATCTTCTGTGACTGTGGGGACAGCAGTCACACATGCTTTTTCATGATGAACTTCCACCCCATTACCCATAAGGAAGAGTGTGATTGGCAGGTCGTCACTTGTTTTGTAAGTGAAAACAGATGGCATTGTTGAGCTGTCAGACATCGAGAGAACCACCATTGGATGCAGGCTACATTATATCCACGCCTGCACCTTCGTCACAGATTGGCTGGACTACCTGCATTTAATAATTGCGTTCCACAATTGGAAAGGAGTGTAGAATGCACATGTGTTGTACCTTGCTTGGCAGCAAAGGAACACTAACAATTTTAGGATGGCATAAAAAGAGTCAGCTCTTTGGGCAAATTAAATAGCGTGGCAAAAGTGGGCAGGTGGGTACAGTCGCCGTGTTCTGTGGGTACCAGGACAGTAAAGGATCCTCACTTTCTATCCCTCCTAATGATGAAATGCAGCAAGGAATTCCGTGAGTTTGCTATAAAAATAGCATAGCTAAATGAGCAGGAGGGTGGAATGCAGAGGTGCTGGAAATTGCTTGCCACCATTGGGGCACAAATGGAGTACAACAACCACTTTTTGGATGCCACTAAGTTGCAGCATTTTTTGCTATTATTATAGCTTATTAAAAAATCAGCAAGAGGGTGTAATGCAGAGGTGCTGAAAATAGCTTTGCACCAGTGGGACACTAATGGAGTCCAACAGCCACTTTTAGGATGCCACTAAGATTTCTCAGTGTTTGCTATTATAATGGCTTAGTAACAATGAGCTTGAGGGAGCAATGCAGAGGTCCTGGAAATAGCTTGGCACCAGTGAGACACTAATGAAGCCACTTTTAGGATGCCACTAACTGGCAGCACTCTTTTCAATTAAAATGGCTTTGCAAAAATGTGCAGGAGGGGTGAATGCAGAGGTGCTGGGACTTGCTTGGCACAAGTGCCACAATAATGGAGGACAGCAGCCACTCTTTGGATGGCACTAACTGGCAGCACTCTGCAATTAAAATGGCTTTGCTACAAAGGGCAGGAGGGTACAGTGGCCGGGTTGTGGGTCAGTGTAGAGGAAAGGAAGCCTCACTTTCTATCCCTCCTAATGGTGAAATGCAGCAATGAAGTCCCTGAGCTTAGCTCCACAGACGCTGTCATCTTGTGTAGCTGTTAATACTGTTTCCACGGACCTGACTGTCACCTATGGCTCTGAGCCGGATGAAATGAGCCCTGAATAGGGTTGAATTAAACTTCTATCCCTATTCTGTATAGCGCTGTGTGTAGAGCGTACACAGCAGGATCGGCGGCAGGAGCTGCGCCAGTGGTGACTGACACCCAGACGCAGAAGGCAGATAATGGCATCCAGATGGGAAAATGTCCGTATATATAATGCAAGGACATGTGACATGGACAGCCTATGACACATGCCCTTGCTTCTCAGGCAAAAAGTCCACTTAGCTGTGTGTGTGTCTGGGATTGGCTGACATGCTGGCCTGCCCCACTACACTCGCGCGCTTAGGGAAGGAAGACAAGAAAAAAAAAAAAATGGCGATCGCCATTATCCAAACAGCAGTGATCTGAAGGCGCTGTTTCCACACACTATACGCTGAAATGTCATAATAGTGTGAGTCACAGAGTGACTTACGCTATTACAGCGGAAAGCTAGCTAGTAATTAGCTTGGCTTTTTGCTCATAGAACCGTTCTCGAATGTAACTCGAGCTAACGAACTTTTAGCAAAAAGCTCGAGTTCTAGTTCGATCTAGAACACCCCCCAAAATCACTTGAACCATGAACTGGAGAACCACGAACCGCGCTCAACTCTACCCAACAGCAAGATAAAGAAAGTGAACTAACAGCTTTCACCACCACTGCTACAATACTCACGGACGCAACCAACCTAACACGGAAACGATGCAAATTCTGTCCAACATCAAACAATCACAAATCAAACGTGATATGTTACAGATGTGAAAAATATTTATGCAAAAGACATGTCAATTATACCTGTGACAGCTGCAAACAGTAAATTTTGCACCGTGTGACTTATTTATCATTTTACATAAAAAAAACTGAACTGTTAATTTTTTTTTGTTTTTTTTTTGGGTTGGAAAATAATATCATTACATTTAGTTTATTGTTATTAGTTATAGTTTACAGTTGGATGAATAATTATTTTTGTATGTGCAAATATGCAATATGCATAAATATAAAGCCATGTTAAATGTTTTGACACACAAAAAAAGTAAGTTTTTCATTCCATTTTTCATTTGTTTATAAACAACCAGGTTTACATACAATATAATACTGCAAAAATTATTTAATTAAAACCCTTAAATTAGCTAAAAATCAAGACTTTATTAGGTCTGGTCAAAAATAACCGGAAGATAACAAGTGTATAGTGGTAACCAGGAGAATAGCAGGGTTAAGGGTAGGTTAATCTTAATAGCGAGAGATAGAATATCTAAAAAAAAATCCAGAAAATCACAATGTATAAATTATATATATTTTTTTTTACATTTTGCAGAGAGAAAAAAGTATTTGATCCCTCTGGCAAACAAGACTTAATACTTGGTGGCTGTTCCCTTGTTGGCAGCACAGCAGTCAGACATGTTTTGTAGATGATGTTGAGGTTTGTGCACATGTCAGGAGGAATTTTGGTCTTCTCCTCTTTGCTGATCATCTCTAAATCATTAAGATTTTGAGGCTGTTGCTTGGCAGCACGAAGTTTCAGCTCCTCCATCAGTTTTCTATGGGATTAAGGTCTGGAGACTGGCTCCATGACCTTAATGTTGCCTTGGCTGTATGTTGGGGTCATTGTTGTGCTGGAAGACCCAGCCATAATCCATTTTTAAAGTCCTGGCGGAGGGAAGGAGGTTGTCACTTAGGATTTTATGGTACATGGCTCCATCCATTGTCCTATTGATGCAGTGAAGTAGTCCTATGCCTTTAGCAGAGAAACACCCACAAAAGATAATGTTTCCTCTTCCATGTTTGACAATGGGAATGGTGTTCTTTTGGTCATAGGCAGAAATTCTCTTCCTCCAAACACGGTAAGTAGAATTAATGACAAAGAGCTCAATTTTTGTCTCATCTGACCCCAATACATTCTCCCTATCACTCTCACAATAATTCAGGTGTTCATTAGCAAACTTCAAATGCACCGGCCAGATGCACATGTTTTTTCTTGAGCAGTGTAACTTTGCGAGCACTGCAGTATTTTAATACATTAAGGCGTAATGTTATATGAACGGTTTTCTTGCTGACAGTGGTCTCAGCTGCCTTGAGATCAGTAACAAGTTTCTCCCATGTAGGTTTAGGCTGATCTCTCACCTTCCTCATGATTCTGGAGACCCCTCGGCATGAGATTTTGCATGGTGCCCCAGATCGATGTCGATTGACACTCATTTTGTATTTCTTCCATTTTTTAACTATTACACCAGCAGTTATCTCCTTCTCACCCATCGTCTTACTTCTGGTTTTGTAGCCCTTTCCAGCCTTGTGCAGGTCTATGATCTTGTCCCTGACATCCTAAGAAAGCTCTTTGGTCACCCATGTCGTAGAGGGTAGAGTCTGACTGATTAATGGAGCCTGTGGAGAGGAGGCTTTTATACAGGTGACAATGTAAGAGCCGTCTGTAATGCAGGTAACGAGGGGATTAGGAGCATTTAAGTGTCTGTAGGAGCCAGAACTATTAATGGTTGGTAGGGGATCAAATACTTATTTCTCTCTGCAAAATACAAATAATTTTATATAAATTTATACAATGTGATTTTCTGGATTTTATTTTGGATATTCTCTCATTGTTAAAATTAACCGACCCTTAAAATTATAGACTGTTCATGTCTTTGTCAGGGGGCAAAATCAGCAAGGGATCAAATAATGATTTCTCTCATTGTATCTATAAGGGGCGTGTGTTAAGTTTCCCTTAAGGTATATGCTAAATTCTGTACACCTTAATGGAAACAAAATGGTCCCCATTATAGTTAAGCAATATTAATTTCCATGACATTTCTTCTGTTTGACATTTAACCAATTTAAAACCTGGTGATTTTTCATTTTTCACTTTTTTTCTTTTCTTCCCCTACTTCCAAAAGCCATACCATAACTTTTTAGTTTTACATTAGGATAGCTCTTTAAGGGCTTGTTGTATGTGGAAGGAGTTGAAATTTTAATTGACACCATTTTTATTGTATTGGAAAATAGAAAAAACAATTGCAAAATTGCAGTGAAATTACAAATAAAGTCCAATTCCACAATTGTTTTTCAGGATTTTTCTTTACCATGTTCACTATATCCTGGGAATATAATTACCTAGTTCAGTATGAGTTTGAAGATACCAAACATATATAGTTTTACTTTATTAAAATGCTGGGAAAAAAAAATTAGAAATAGTTTTTTAAAGAAAAGAATGGTACTTTTGTTGCTATTTTCTGAGACTTGTAGCTTGTCTCATTTTTTGGGATCTGGGGCTCAGTGACAGCTTATTTTTTGTGAGCTGAGCTGGCAATTTCAATTATATCAATTTTTGGTAGATGTGATGTTTCGATTGCCTGCTATTGCATTTTATTACATTGTTGCAACAATCAAGAAATCATAATTTTGGCATTTTTTTTTTCTCACTACACTCTTTACCGATCAGAATAATTTATTGTATATTTTGATATATTGGGCATTTCTGAACCTGGAAATACCAAATATGAGTATAGGTATTTTTTGTTAATTGTTTTATTTTTAATGAGTCAAAAGGGGGTAATTTGAAGTTTCATGTTTTTCTAAACTTTTACATTTTTTTAAAACTTTTTTTTACACTTTTTATGGATTTTACTAGTCTCTCTCGGGGACTTTATGCCTGTGCTGTCTGATCGTTTCTGCTGTTCAGAGTATGCTTCAGCTTCACCATTATCATCAGCAGATTCAGTATGACTCGGAAGAACATAATTGCTGATTTATTGTGAGAGATAAGCTCTACCAGCATTCACAGGAAGTAAGACATGACAGCAACAGGGGTAATCAGCAAATCCTGCACTGTCATGACAATCCACTTGTGCCCTGTGTTTGCATCACAAGGCCGTCAATGGGGACTTGGAATGGCGAAATCCCCACCAGAGCACAATAGCGCTGTCAGAGATTAACAGCTTCATCTAAGGGGTTAAAAGGCGCAAGTGGATCTCTGATCCACCCACTCCTGCTAGCTGCACATGTCTGATGATCAGATCAACTGACATGGAAAGGTAATTATGAGTGCATGCAATGAGAGCCTGCAATAAAGTGACAAAAACAAACTAGGATGTGAAGTGGTTAAAATATAGGATGAATATCCTAATTTGTCTCTTTTATTGTGTAAATGGTCAACAAACAATAAGCATTTCAATATCTAACCTTCAAATTGGTCTCCTTGTTAAGCCATACCCCTTAAGTACACCACAGTTTTCCCTTTTGCTGGTATCTTTTGTTAAAAAAAGGAAACCTTTCTTATGAACGTGGTCATCGGAGCTTGTTACCTTACATATTGGGGGCTACATTAGGGGTCTGCTAACCTTAGCCTCTAATCAATTTCTTTCTTGGTTGTGCCATTGCCTTTATCTGTCTCAATCACAATGGGTGTATGCAACAAAATTAAAAATTACTCTACAATTGAGAACAGAGATGATTTTTTAAAAAAAGGTAAATCATAACATTGTAAATTCCAGCTTTGCTTCTTTACACAAATATTTCTTCTACTTTCAATATGAATCAAGATAAAACAACTCCTTCTACTCCTCTAATATCAATGAGCATCTCAGAGTTGGGGAAGCCAAAGTGACTTCAATAATTGCTTCCCGTACGGCTTTCATAATGTCCTTATTCCTTAAACTGTATATAATGGGGTTTATGAAAGGAGTGAATATAGTATACAGCAGAGATAAGGCTTTACTGATGGTCAATGTTTGACCCTGTGTTGGAAAGACATAAATGATAAACAGAGAGCAGTAGAATATGGAGACTACGGCGAGGTGGGAGCTACAGGTGGAGAAGGCTTTCTGTCTATTCATATTGGTGGGGATTTTTAATATTGTGGTAATAATATTCATGTATGACACTGTTATTATAATGATTGGGATAAAGAGAGCGGGAGGGCCCAGTATAGAAACTTCCAGCTGAACAAGCTGAGTACCTGAACACGCAATTTCCATCAAAGGGACCAGATCACAAAAAAAATGGTCTATAATATTTCTTTGACAAAATGTTAGCTTTAATATGGGTAGAAAGTCACAAAATACTATGAGTAAGGTGACCAACCAGCAGAGAGTAACCAATTTCACACAATATTCATTAGTAATGATAGAAGTGTAGCGGAGGGGAATACAGATGGCCACATATCGGTCATAGGACATCACCGTGAGAAGGAAACACTCAAATATTTCCAAGATACTGATGAAAAGAAGTTGAGTGATACAACCAATGAAAGTTATGGTTCCCCGATTGTTTAGTACAATGTTAAGCATAATAGGTGCAATATCTATAGTTAATAAAATGTCAGTGATGGACAATTGTGAGATGAAGTAGTACATCGGGGTGTGGAGGATCTTGCTGGTGGACACCAGGACGATGATCAAAAGGTTCCCACAAAGTGTGCAATAAGTTACCAAGAGTAGTAGAGAGAAGAGGAAAGTTCTCAAAACTTGGCTGACTTGAAATCCCAAAAGGAAAAATTCTGTGACTGTAGTGATATTGTTCTCCTTTAACAAAACATAACTTTTGATGTTATGCAAATGTTGATTTATAGGATCACGAGATTGACAAAAGAATTTAAAATAACCTTTATTAATAAATGTCAATTAAAATGACAACGTGCAGAATAAATATTGTTTCTAAGAAAAATCGATAATAAATAATTGAAAAAACAATCACTGATCTCGGGGAGACCAGCCAGAGAAAACACTGCCGGCAGCCAGCAAAGGTGCTCAACACAGTGAAATCCTAGGTGCACTGCCCCCTAGGAAGTATGCAAATCAAAAAAGGTCCGTGAAGCCTCTGTTAGGAGTCTCGACACAGAAAATAGCCAGATATCTTGGCTAGGTCCTTCCTGGAGGGATATTTGGCTATTTTCTGTGTCGAGACTCATAACAGAGGCTCCACGGACCTTTTTTTGATTTGCATACTTTCCAGGGGGCAATGCACCTAGGATTTCACTGTTTTGAGCACCTTTGTTGGCTGCCGGCAGTGTTTTCTCTGGCTGGTCTTCTCGAGATCAGTGATTGTTTTGTAATGTTGGTCTACTAGGCATTGCTCCCATCTAACCCGAATCCTTCTCCACACTGATGAGGGGCAATGCCCCGAAAAAGCTGTCTGTGGATGGATACCTGGCCTTTGTATTTTCCTTGTCAGATCTTTAAACTCATCAAGAGCTGGATATTGACTAAAAGGGCCACTTAACATGGTGGTTATGGTGGTCTCCTAAAAAGAGCCATTCCTTGGCTAGGTCCTTCCCGGAGGGATATCTGGCTATTTTCTGTGTCGAGACTCCTAAGAGAGGCTCCATTGACCTTTTTTGATTTGGATAATAAGTAATTGTAATAATCAACCCCTGGTCCTATTCATATTTTTTATTGTGGAAGTTTCATTTTTATGTTGTGCTAATGCTTTATTTTCCAGATTGCTCAGTCTTCAGGCAGCACTTTCCAGTATCTCTTGTATTATTCGTAAAGGGTTATTTTTAGGTTTAACAATACGAAGAGAATAGTATACAGTGAGAAATTAGCCAAATTTGCAATGTACTTGCTTCCTCTATCTGCCACTGCTTTCCTATAACTACTTCTCCATTTTTCTTTTCTTTTTGTTTCAAGTTGCCTAGAGGACTAATCAGTCTGCATGAAGACAGTGACTGAACAGTGCTTACAAGCTCTATACAGAGGAGATCCTCATGCACTGAGGATGGATGAGGTCCTTGCCGAGCTCAGTTAGCTCCTAATCCCAGACAACTTTAGCCTTATTTTACTTCCGATGCTGATGATGCACGACTGTGAGCACATAGGTAAAGCCAGTAGCACAACAATGCTGGTGGCCCGGACTGTCAGTTATTCAGGATCTCCTCCTCAAGAAGCTGGAAGTCAGAAGGCTGGAGAGCGGTATGCGCCTGAAAAGCAGTTATGGACCAAAATCAGTGGTGAATTATGCATTAGCTTGACACATCCCTGTTCGTCTGCTACTGCGCAAAAACCATTTGTCTTATACTAAACTGAGTGTGCATATTCCAAATCCAATGTCAGAATTGTAACATGTCAGGAAATTTTATGTTTAACCCCTTCACCACGGGCAATTTTCCGTTTTTGTTTTTTTGCTCTCCTTCTTCCAAGAACCGTAACCTTTTTAATTTTCTATCAATCTTGCCATCTATAAAGCCCGCTTTACACGCTGCAATGTATCTTACAATGTGTCGGCGGGGTCACGTCGTAAGTGACGCACATCCGGCATAGTAAGGTACATTGCAGTGTGTGACAGGTACGTGCGATTGCGATTGAACGGTAAAACGTTCATCGCATGCACGTCGTTCATTTCTCTGGAATTGAACGTCAGATTGTTCATTGTACCCAGGGTAGTACACATCGCAGTGTGTGACACCCCGGGAACAATGAACAGATCTTACCTGCGTCCTGCGGCTCCCGGCCAGCAATGCGGAAGGAAGGAGGTGAGTGGGATGTTTACGTCCCGCTCAGCTCCGCCCCGCCGCTTCTATTGGCCGGCTGTCGTGTGACGTCGATGTGACGCCGAACGTCCCTCCCACTCCAGGAAGTGGACGTTCGCCGCCCACAGCGAGGTCGTATGGACGGGAAAGTACGTGTGACGGAGATTAATCATTTGTGCAGCACATTCAACAAATTGAACGTACCGCACATACGATGGGGGCGTTAACGATCGCATACGATATCATATGCTGGATCGTAAGGTGTAAAGCAGGCTTAAGGGCTTATTTTTTGTGAGATGAGTTGTAATTTTAAGTGAAACCATACGTTTTACCATAAAGTGTACTGGAAAATGACAAAAAAAAATGAAAAAGTGAGGAAAAATTTCAAAAAAAAAGTGCACAATTGTTTTTGGGGTATTTTATTCACTGTGTTCATTACATGGTAAAACAGATGTGACATTGTGATGCCTAAGGTTGGTATGTGTTTGTAGACACCAAACATGTATAAGTTTACTGTTATCTAAGGGGTTAAAAAAATTCAGACATATGTCCATAAAAAGTGGAATATTTTTGCGCCATTTTGTGAAAACTGTAGCATTCTCATTTTTCGGGATCTGGGACTCGGTGATGGCTCATTTTTATATTTTGATGGTACCAGTTTTTGGAGATGTTAAGTTTTGATCACCTGTTATTACATTTTGCTCAAAATTTAGGGCGACTAAAAAAATTTAATTTTTTGCCGCTACTCCGTTTACCAATCAGGTTAATTATTTTATATTTTGATAGATCGGGCATTTCTGAACTCGGCTATACCAAATGTGAGTATATTTTTTACTTTTGTAACCCCTTAATTTTCAATGTGGCGCATAGGGCTGATTTGAACTTCTAAGTTATTTTATTTTTTCATTTTTTAAAACTTTTTTTTATTTTTTTATATTTTACTAATTTCCATAGGGGACTATAAGGGTCAGCAGTCTGATCGCTTTTTCCTTTCTGGAGATCACAGCTACACAGCTGATATCTGCAGAAAAGGAAGATTAACTCCAACACTCTACATAAATCCCCCACCCCCCAAAAAAAAAAAAAAAAGGTTTGCAAGAAGACAAGTTGATTTAATCTTGATCTTTTTCTTTATTGGTGCAGAAAAAGGTGCTGGACAATAACAAAGAGTCCGCCAGAAACACGTTTTGGGCTATTGGCCTTCATTGGGTCGGACAATCCAATGTAAGCAGGAGTTCCAAAAATGAGGAAGGAGAAGTAGTGACACACACATTCTCTACCTATGCGATAAGAGTTAACGCTGACTCACGGGTTCAAGGAATGTCTCAGTGACATGCTTATAACAGAGGTAGGAAGCAGAGTTAGGATATGATGTGATTGTGACAAGGAGTCGTCTGCGTATCACGTAATCAGCAAGTGGTGCTGAATCACCGTGAGTCAGCGTTAACTCTTACCGCATAGGTAAAGAACGTGTGTGTCACTACTTCTCCTTCCTCATTTTTGGAACTCCTGCTTACATTGGATTGTCCGACCCGATGAAGGCCAATAGGCCGAAACGTGTTTCTGGCGGACGCTTTGTTATTGTACAGCACCTTTTTCTGCACCAATAAAGAAAAAAGATCAAGATTAAATCAACTTGTGTCCTTGCAAACCTTTTTTTTGGGGGTGGGGGATTTATGTAGTGTGCTGGAGTTAATCTTCCTTTTGGGACTTTTTTCTCCTGAGCACCTCCCTAGCTGATGCTAGGCCTTCTTCTATTATTTTGGAGATCTGCAGAGAGACTGCTTAACTCTCACACACAGCAGTTGTAAGAGGAAGTGACTCATGATAGCTACAGGAGTTATTACATGACCCTGTGAAACCATGGCAACCATCGGCTCCACCTGATCACGTGATGTGACTTCCGATAGCACAGGGTAAGTGAATGCCTACCGCGGCTAGGCTGTACACCACACTGTGACATTTTGACAGCGCAATGTAAGGAGTTAACAGGCATGAGTGGAACCAAATCTACTTGTGCCTGATAGCTGTGTGGCAATGGCGCATTGTCTTTTTCAGCTTTGCCCAACACCTGGTCATCTAATGGTTAGACGGAGAATTAGAGAGGAGTACAAACTACAGTGCCTTGCACCCACTGGGAAATTTGGTGGAGGATCGGTGAAGATCTGGGGATGCTTCTGCAAGACTGGAATTGGGCAGATTAAACTTTGCAAAGGACGTATGAATCGAGCCGCATACAAGGTTATCCTGGAGAAACAGTTGCTTTCTTCTGATCAGGCAATGTTCCCCAACTCTGTGGACTGTTTTTTTCCAGCAGGACAATGCACCATACCACACAGCTAGGTCAATCAATGTGTGGATGAAGGACCACCACATCAAAATCCTGTCATGGTTTGCCCAATCTCCAGACCTGAACCCCATGGAAAACCTCTGGAATGTAATCAAGAGGAAGATAGATAGTCACAAGCCATCAAACAAACTGCTTAAATTTTTGCACCAGTGGTGGCACAAGGTCACCCAAAAAGCAGTGTGACAGACTGGTGGAAAGAAGCCAACACGCATGAAAGCTGGGATTAAATATCATGGTTATTCCACAAAATATTGATTTCTGAACTTTTCCTGAGGTAAAACATTATTAGTATTGTTATTTCTAAAACATTATGAACTTGTTTTCTTTGCATTATTTGAGGTGTGAAAGCAATGTATTGTTAGGTTATTTTCACCATTTCTCATTTTCAGAAAATAAATACAAAATGTATTGCTTGGAAATTCAGAGACGCCATCAGTAGATTATAGAATTATAGAACAGTTTACATTTTACTTAAAAAGTATAAAGAGAAAAATCAAAAAAACTAAAAAAAATTTGCAGTGGTCTCCCAATTTTTGCCAGAATTGTATATATTATGTCTTGGAATGAAGGCACTATTCCAGGATGGTGGTCATTGTTATTAAAAGGGGCTCCGGATGGCGGCTATTATACCAGCAAAAGGCCTAGGATTGAGGACATTATACCTGGAAAGAGCCCAGAATAGCTGAACTTATTATAGGAAGAGGCACAGGATGTGAAACATTAATATATCATTTTTAAATAAGAGAAAACAAGTATGTCTTCGGAGAATCTACAGTACCTTGCGAAAGTATTCGGCCCCCTTGAATTTTTCAACCTTTTCCCACATTTCAGGCTTCAAACATAAAGATAAAATGTTAATGTTCTGGAGAAGAATCAACAACAAGTGACACAATTGTGAGGGCGAACAATATTTATTGCTTATTTTAAATTTTTGTAAAAAATAAAAAACTGAATATTGTGGCGTGCAATATTATTCATCCCCTGTAACTTAATACTTTGTAGCACCACTTTTTGCTGTGATTACAGCTGCAGTATCTTGGGGTATGTATCTATCAGTTTTACACATGGAGAGACTGAAATTCTCGCCCATTCTTCCTTTGTAAACAGCTGGAGCTGAGTGAGGTTGGATGGAGGCGTTTGTGAACAGCAGTTTTCAGCTCTTTCCACTGATTCTCGATTGGGTTCAGGTCTGGACTGTGACTTGGCCATTCTAACACCTGAATATGTTTATTTGTTAACCATTCCATTGTAGATTTTGCTTTATGTTTTGGATCATTGTCTTGTTGGAAGACAAATCCCCGTCCCAGTCTCAGGTCTTTTGCAGACTCCAACAGGTATTTGGCTCCATCCACCGTCCCATTAATTTTAACCATCTTCCCTGCCCCTGCTGAAGAAAAGCAGGTCCAAACCATGATGCTGCTACCAACATGTTTGACAGTGGGGATGGTGTGTTCAATGTGATGAGCTGTGTTGCTTTTACGCCAAACATATTGTTTGACATTGTGCCCAAATAGTTTGATTTTGGTTTCATCTGAGCAGAGCACCTTCTTCCACATGTTTGGTGCCTCCAGGTGGCTTGTGGCAAACTTTAAACAACACTTTTTATGGATATTTTTGAGAAATGACTTTCTTCTTGCCACTCTTCCATAAAGGCCAGATTTGTGCATGGCACAACTGATTGTTGTCCTATGGACAGACTCTCCCTCCTCAGCTGTAGATCTCTGCAGTTCATCCAGAGTGATCATGGGCCTCTTGGCTGCATCTCTGATCAGTCTCTTTGTTTGAGATGAAAATTTGGATGGACGGCCGGGTCTTGGTAGATTTGCAGTGGTATGATACTCCTTCTATTTCAATTTGATCGCTTGCACAGGGCTTCTTTTAATGTATAAAGTTTTGGAAATCTTTTTGCAACTAAATCCAGCTTTAAAATTCCCCACAACAGTATCACGGACCTGCCTGTTGTGTTCCTTGGTCTTCATGATGCTCTCTGCGCTTTACACAGAACCCTGAGACTATCACAGAGCAGGGGATACAGATACAGAGACTTGATTACACACAGGGGATTATATTTATCATCATCAGTCATTTAGGACAACATTGGATCATTCAGAGATCCTCAATCAACTTCTGGAGTCAGTTTACTGCACTAAAAGTAAAGATGGTGAATAATATTGCACACCCCACTTCTCAATTATTAATTTTTTTAATAAAATTTTAAATAAGCAATAAATATTGTTCAACTTCACAAGTGTGCCCCATTTGTTGTTGATTCTTCACCAGAACGTTAACATTTTTTATCTTTATGTTTGAAGCCTGAAATGTTGGAAAACGTTGAAAAATTCAAGGGAGCCGAATACTTTCGCAAGGCACTGTACAAATATACAAGGTACCACATATCTGATGAACATGCAGGTAGGGGCTCAGGTCCAAATTTTGCATCAGGTCCATCAAAATCTAGTTAAGCCATTATTGTTAGAGCTTTGATTTGATTGCGACAGACAATCAACATGATTGCTAGATCATTTTCCTGATTCTTTTTGCTCAATTCTGGTTACAGCTCTGAGTGCAAGAGATTGTAGAATTAATTTATATATTCTATGTTTTATAAAGAATCAGTGTTTACTCTTTAAAGAATGACAAAATAGAATTTTCAGAGATAAAATGATCTGCTCACTTATTCCACGTTTGCCTCCTTCATTATAAAGAGAATCTACTGTTTCTCACATTAGAAATATTCATTATTCTGAAGACTATTTTTTGCCACAAGAGGAATAAAAACTTCTCAATTCAATCGGTGAAATGTCAGAGTGAAAGGTGCACTGAACAAAAACAGTTCACATGCAGCAATCCTAAACTATGTACTGAGCTGCAGTTTATTTAAAGGTGAAGACAAGATGGCGTGATAGTGCGGTCATTAGAGATTTGTGGTCCATTATCTCTTGTTCCTGATTTAATCTATGGGGAATGCACTGCAGAAATATTGAAATGATGAAACATTTCTCAACAGCGGCTTAAATCGACTAATATTGCTAATATACAAGTGCATCTCAATAAATTAGAATATTCTCAAAAAGGTAACATTTCAGTTATTCAATAGAAAAAGGAGTCACATATATTAGATAGAGTCACTACACACAGAGTGATGCATTTTACATGTTTATTTCTGTTAATGTTGATGATTATGGCTTACATCAAATGAAAACCAAAAGTCATTAGTTCAGAAAATTAGAATATGATATAAGACCAACTGAAAAAATGATTTGAAATTCATAAATGTTGGCGCCTCCTGAAAAGTCTGTACAGTAAGCGTACGAGGTGCTGTAGCAAAGTGCGGGGATTGCAGATAAGTGCGGCATAGTTTAAACACAATCTCATAGTGGTGATAACTGTAATTGTTTCATTTTATTAGGAAATTGTGTGTCTGTTTGTCTGTGATACTATGAAAAAGCAAAAAAAAAGAGTTTGTCTTGTGATTTAATTAGTAGTATTAGCCACACCTGTTTCTAGAAGCTTCTGGCAGTTTCTGGTAGTCCTTGTGGAACTATATAAACCAGACAGAACAAGCGAGGCTGCTGAGCGTGCGAGGTAATGCAGCAAAGTGCGGGGATTGCAGATAAGTGTGGCATAGTTTAAACACAATCTCATAGTTTGACACAAGAACATACTGTAGTTTGAATTTATCCTTATTAGAGTTGAGCGCGGTTCGAGGTTCTCCAGTTCGCGGCTCGAGTGATTTTGGGGTCTGTTCTAGATCAAACTAGAACTTGAGCTTTTTGCTAAAGCTGGATAGTTCTACATACGTTCGAGAACGGTTCTAGCAGCAAAAAGACCAGCTAATTACTAGCTGGCTTTCCGCTGTAATAGTGTATGTCACTCTGTGACTCACACTATTATGAAATTTCAGTGTATAGTGTGCAGGAACAGCGCATTCAGATCACTGCTGTTTGGATAATGGCGATCGCCATTTTTTTTTTTTTCCTTGTCTTCCTTCCCTAAGCGCGCACGTGTAGTGGGGCGGGCCAGCATGTCAGCCAATCCCAGACACACACACAGCTAAGTGGACTTTTAGCCAGAGAAGCAACGGCATGTGTGATAGGATGTCCATGTCACATGTCCCTGCATTATAAAAACGGACATTTTCCTCCAGCACGCCATTATCTGCCTTCTGCGTCCTTGGTGTCAGTCACCGCTGGCGTAGCTCCTGTCTCCGATACTGCTGTGTACGCTCTATACACAGCGCTATACAGAATAGGGATAGAAGTTTCTTTCAGCCCTTGTAAGGGCTAATACCGGCAGGGTCAGAGCCATAGGTGACAGTCAGGTCCGTGAAAACAGATTTTAACAGCTAAACAAGATGACAGCGTCTGTGCAGCTAAGGTCAGGGATTTCCTCGCTGCATTTCCCCATTAGGAGGGATAGAAAGGGAGGCTTCCTTTCCTGTACCCAGACCCACAACCCTGCCACTGTACCCTCCTGCCCTCTGCACACTCCAACTCATTGTTACTAAGCCATTATACTAGCAAACACTGAGAAAACTTAGTGGCATCCTAAAAGTGGCTGTTGGACTTCATTATTGTCCCACTAGTGCAAAGATATTTGCAGCATGTCTGCCTGCATTGCACACTCAAACTCATTGTTACTAAGCCATTGTACTAGCAAACACTGAGGAAACTTAGTGGCATCCTAAAAGTGTCTGTTGGACTTCATTATTGTCCCACTAGTGCAAAGATATTTCTAGCACCTCTGCATGACACCCTCCTGCTCTGTTTTTAATAAGCTATAATAATAGCAAAAAATGCTGCCATTTAGTGGCATACAAGAAGTGGCTGTTGGACTTCCATTAGTGTCCCACTATTGCAAATCTATTTCCAGTACCTCTGCATCGCACACTCAGACTCATTGTTACTAAGCCATTATACTAGCAAACACTGAGTAAACTTAGTGGCATCCTAAAAGTGGCTGTTGGACTTCCATTAGTGTCCCACTGGTGCAAAGCTATTTGCGGCACCTCTGCATGACACCCTCATGCACATTTTGCCAAGCTAATTTTATAGCAAACTCAGGGAATTCCTTGCTGCATTTGATCATTCGGAGGGATAGAAAGTGAGGCTTCCTTTACAGTCCTGGTACCCACAGAACACGGCCACTGTACCCACCTGTCCACTTTTGCCACACTATTTAATTTGCCCAAAGAGCTGACTCTTTTTCTGCCTTCCTAAAATTGTCTGTAATACTAAGTTATTGTTCCTTTGCTGCCAAGCAAGGTACAACACATGTGCATTCTACACTCCTTTCCATTTCTGGAATGCAATTATTAACTGCAGGTAGTCCAGCCAATCTGTGACGAAGGTGCAGGTGTGGATATAATGTAAAAAGAGAAAACCTATAATCAGGAGGATATTCATCCCAGATGTACCTTAAACAAGGTCAAGTTCAGGAATATAACCAAACACAGAGTACTCACAATTATTCCATGAACAAAAATTATAAAAATATATTTTTATTGATTAAAACTAAACACATAATTAAAAACAAACACACATAGACCACAAAATGGAGGGGAGGGCACAAGTGAATGACCAAGGGAGCCAAAATCCTAATGCTGTTAAACTATCAATTCATCAACTTTATATAAACAGTGTTTACATACACGATAAAGTCAAAATAGACAATTATTCAGATGAGTTGAGATACAAATCATGACTGGCAATATATATACATCAGTGTTTAATATATGCAGTATCAATCTCATAGTATATACACAAATACACTACATCCAAGAAATGACATGAGTTTGTTATATAAATCTCCATGTCTGAGGCCACATACAATGCATAGATGTCAATAGATTATTTATAAAGTGATGGCAAATAATACCCCTTAATGTAAACTGCAACAGTGGCAAGATGGAGGAACCACTCACTCATATAAAGTATAGCATTGTTATCCTCTATTTAGATCCCCAAAATAGGTAGAAAATTAGAGGATCACTATCCAACATCAGAAAATCCGCACTAAGATGGAAGTGCAGAGCCAAGACCATAGATATAGTGTTAAAGAAATCATCTAACAGCATCAATTTCATCCAGTATAATGGTATTAATACCAAAGCTCAAACAAGGCCAAAAAGAGTTAATAGCCCACCCTCACCAAACACTCCAACGATCGTTTCGCAACCGCTTCGTCAGCGGTTGCGAAACGATCGTTGGAGTGTTTGGTGAGGGTGGGCTATTAACTCTTTTTGGCCTTGTTTGAGCTTTGGTATTAATACCATTATACTGGATGAAATTGATGCTGTTAGATGATTTCTTTAACACTATATCTATGGTCTTGGCTCTGCACTTCCATCTTAGTGCGGATTTTCTGATGTTGGATAGTGATCCTCTAATTTTCTACCTATTTTGGGGATCTAAATAGAGGATAACAATGCTATACTTTATATGAGTGAGTGGTTCCTCCATCTTGCCACTGTTGCAGTTTACATTAAGGGGTATTATTTGCCATCACTTTATAAATAATCTATTGACATCTATGCATTGTATGTGACCTCAGACATGGAGATTTATATAACAAACTCATGTCATTTCTTGGATGTAGTGTATTTGTGTATATACTATGAGATTGATACTGCATATATTAAACACTGATGTATATATATTGCCAGTCATGATTTGTATCTCAACTCATCTGAATAATTGTCTATTTTGACTTTATCGTGTATGTAAACACTGTTTATATAAAGTTGATGAATTGATAGTTTAACAGCATTAGGATTTTGGCTCCCTTGGTCATTCACTTGTGCCCTCCCCTCCATTTTGTGGTCTATGTGTGTTTGTTTTTAATTATGTGTTTAGTTTTAATCAATAAAAATATATTTTTATAATTTTTGTTCATGGAATAATTGTGAGTACTCTGTGGATATAATGTAGCCTGCATCCAATGTTGGTTTTCTCGAAGTCTGACAGCTCAACAAAACCATCTGTTTCCACTTCCCAAACAAGTGATGACCTGCCAATCACACTCCCTGTTGTGTGTAAAGGGGTGGAAGTTCAGTGTGAAAAACCATGTGAGACTGCTGTCCCCAGTCACAGAGGATGAAGAGCATGCAGGTGCACTTGATGGGGCAGGCGGTGGTTGCACAGGCACGCTAGGCCGCATTGTAGCACAGTGAAATTCACATTGCGACTTATGCTTCATTTTAAGTCATGTACAGGGTGGGCTCCCCAGTATGCAGCAAAACCAGGCAAAAGGAAAAGGACTCTAGTCAGTTGGGTTGATAAATGATTGTTTAACTTTACCAAAACAAACAATAAGAACCATGCATACAATTTAAATAATTGAACAATCTATTCTGTTGCCTACTACCTGCTAATCCCTCTGCGTAGCAGTAATTGTGTGTTTGTGCGTGTGTGTGTGTGTGTGCGAACACGACTTACCAGTGGCGCATCACAAGAGCTTCCCAGTTATCTACCTAAACATAGACAAAACACATTACCCCCCCTGAATACCCTTGTTAACTGAAGCCTCACAGATAAGGCAGATGATAACAGTGTGAATGCAAACCACACAGCTCTGCAACACAGTCATGGAAATCTTGAAAATCAACAGTCAATGCAAACATGTGTTGCTGTCCCTCTATAATTTAAACTGTACGTGACAATTTGACAGTGCAGAGGCAGCAAGTCTTATTGTCTATAAATAGTCGGCCTACCCAGAACAAATATGTGTTTTGCTAATAAAACAAAGTGTTGCGTGCCCGCATTATTGTCTGGGCACAGCCTACCGTACCCGGGTACTGTGATGTCCAGTTGCCAGAAATACAGACTTTACACTCCTCTCACGGTAAGCAGTATAGACAGCACCGTAAGAATGTTGGTCTGTGGCACAGGATGCTGCTCACTGGCGTTACGGTACTCCTCACCAAACTCCAAAATGACTCCCCTCACAATTGAACAAAGTGTTTCTGCGGTGGCTCCTTGCTGTAACACACACCTTTAGCTTTTACTTCTGTTCATAGACAGCATCTCCAAGTCCACACCCAAAGAGCAATTTCTCCTCCACGTCTAAGTGTGGAGAGGCAGCTAGTGCGCATGCGTGTGCCGATTTACCCCAGCCGCAGCCTAACTACAGTGTTTCGCCTAGTGAGTATTCTCAGCCTGACTGTGCCATTCCTGAGGCTATGTCAGGTTTCCAGGTTTTCCAGTTCTCTTTTGATTGCCCTTGCCCTCGGTTAACATGGAGGTTACCGTTCTGTTGCCCTACTTCCTGTCCAGCTGCTTAAAAGGCCGCCTCTAAGTCCAGTCCAGTGCCTGAGTATACTGCCTGCTGTGTGCTCCTGCTGTGTTGCTGCTTATTCCTGATTGCCTCTGGATTCCCCTAAAAGACTACCTACCGATTGACTCTGGACTGTACCCGGCTCTTCAAGGCTGTGCCCGGATTCCGTTTACCATCTTCGGTCAGCACTCCGCCTGGTTCTCTTTTGGTTCGTAACCATTCTGGACAAACATTTCCCGTACGGACACTCATTGACTTTACCGCTTGCTCCTTATCCCGGCTGCTGCACATTTAGGCCTTCCAGGGTAGATTGCCGGACAGTCCCTGTATAGGGGTTCGCTCTGGTGGTCTCCCTGGGGGAGTCCGGTGCGTGGCCCCGGGAATTCCCTCCGCGTCGATTCCGGAAAGTATTGCATGTGTTATTGTGTTGCTGTGTTGTTCTGTATCTACCGTGGTTGCATACTATAAAACATCTTGTACCCGGAACTCGTCTCTGATTGTCATTGCCCTACGCTATCGAAATCCTCAGAACATAGAATAAGTATTACATTATACTCAGGCCCTTAGAGGATTTCGCTGGGGCAATGACTGAGACACGAGTAGATCAGCTGTTCTCCATGATTAACTCCCTGCAGCAGGAGATGGAGGTGGTGCAGACTAAGCTTAGAGATGTGGAGGCGCAGCTGGGCCATGATCACCAGGTACTGGGTCCGGCTATACAGGATTTGCAAGTCAGAGTGGAGGCTCAGGAAGCCGTCCCCACTACGTCCGTATCAGCTGCCGGTATGCCTAGGTTACCCCCATTCCGTTTCAATGGTGATCGTAGTCAGTTCCGTGGATTTGTTAACCAATGTATACTGTTTTTCGATGTACATGCTGATTATTACCGTTCTGACCGGTCAAAGGTGTTATGTATCATCATGTTATTAACCTCACGAGCACTGGCTTGGGCTAATCCTATGATAGAGAACCGGGACATCCGTTTAAATCACCTAGATGACTTTCTGAACGCAATGGCACAAATGTTTGATGATCCGAATCGCCGTGCTACCGCTGAATCGGCTCTCCTTTCCTTACGTCAGGGAAAGCGTTCTGTCGTTGAATACGCCACTGAGTTCCAGAGGTTAGTGGTAGACACCGACTGGGGAAACAATGCATTATTGTCCGTTTTCAGAAAAGGTTTGTCCGGTACCATCAAGGACGAGTTAGCCCGTTCTGAATCCCCAGGGGATTTTGACCTATTTCTCCAGCACTGTGTGCGCATAGATACCCGTTTGACGGAACGTAGACAGGAAAAATGGGCAGCTATAAACCGTGTAAATAATAATACGTTTCCTTCCAGAGAACCCGCTCTCAGGACGCCACGGGAGGCCGAGGACGTTCCTATGCAAGTGGACTCTCTGCAAAGACGAGAGACCAACGAACGTCGTGAACACCGGCTCCGTGAGCGTTTGTGTTTCTACTGCGGTCAATCGGACCATTTCTTAATCGACTGCCCGAAACGTCCGAATCGCCCAAATAAGGTATTGGCAGCCATGGCAGAGTGTGACAACACGGACGCAGAGTCTGATATCTCTGAGGCAAGTGGACACTTGGATGCGGTATTTCCCTTGACTGTAATGTCTACCTCACCGAAGGACTCAGAAGGGAAATATACCCATTGTTCACTCCCCATTCAGATCCGGTGGGAGGGACAGCTAATTCCTACCTCTGCAATGATAGACTCTGGGGCAGGGGGAAATTTCATGGACTTTTCTTTTGCCAGAAAACACGGTATCCGAACTCAGCAAAGATCCTCACCGATTACCATGGAGACGGTAGATGGATCTCCGTTAACCTCTGGACCAGTGGATCGGGAAACAGTACCGCTAGAATGCGTGATGAAACCAGGTCAGCAGGAGACCCTTATTTTCATGATGATCTCTTCTCCACATTTTCCGATTATTTTAGGTATTCCGTGGCTACGGTCTACAAATCCGGTCATCGATTGGGAAACTAAGGAAATATCCTTCCCACCGCAGAGTGGTCCGGCCATTTGTCCAACTGTTCCGGTTCCGGTAACACCACATGCAGAAGGCACGGTACAGGTACCTGTTTTACCCCCGGTTTATCGTGACTTCGCTGACATATGCGACAAAAGAAAGGCCGATCGGCTTCCTCCGCATAGACCGTATGATTGCCCCATAGACTTACTCCCAGGGGCAGAGATCCCGTTTGGTCATGTTTACCCGTTGGCGGCACCTGAGCTAGAAGCCCTAAAGGAGTATATTGATGAAAGCCTGGCCAAGGGATTTATTCGCCCGTCTACCTCACCCGCAGGGGCACCCATCTTTTTCGTGAAAAAGAAAGAGGGGACTCTGAGACCCTGTATTGACTACCGGGAACTGAATAAAATAACCATCCGGAACCGGTATCCGTTACCGTTGATTCCGGAGCTATTGGAGAGGGTCCAACAGGCAAAAATATTCACCAAATTGGACCTCCGTGGGGCATATAATCTGCTTCGTATACGTCCCGGAGACGAGTGGAAGACCGCGTTCCGATGTCGGTACGGACATTTTGAGTATTTAGTGATGCCTTTTGGACTTTGTAACGCTCCTGCGGCATTTCAACATCTAGTTAATGATATTTTTAGGGATATCATGGACCAATTCATGGTGATCTATCTGGATGATATTCTAATCTTTTCTGATTCTCTCCAGGAACACCAGGAGCACGTCAAGACCGTACTTACCCGGCTGAGGGAAAACCACCTGTACATTAAACTGGAGAAATGCGAGTTCCACTGCTCACAAATACAATTCTTAGGTTATGTCATCTCTCCTCAGGGGCTGAACATGGAGTCTAGCAAGATACAAGCAATTCTAGACTGGCCGGAACCGGGAAACATCAAAGAGGTACAACGCTTTGTCGGTTTTGCCAACTTTTACCGACGCTTTATCCGTAACTTTTCAGAGATTGTTCGTCCCATCACTCTGTTGACTAAGAAAGGACAGAAGTTTGTATGGTCCGCCCAGGCCCAGGAAGCGTTCCATCGTCTCAAGGGATGTTTTACCTCAGCACCCATACTAGTACATCCGAATCCCGCACTTCCCTTCATCGTGGAGGTCGACGCTTCTGACTACGCATTAGGGGCCATTCTTTCTCAAAGGACCGGGGACAAGAGTCTCCTGCATCCGTGTGCCTTCTTTTCCCGCCGGTTGTCCCCTGCAGAAAGGAACTACGACATTGCGGATAAGGAATTATTGGCGATTATTTCCGCTTTCAAGGAATGGAGACACCACTTACAGGGAGCCGCGCAGCAAGTGATAGTACTCACAGATCATCGAAATCTGGAATTTCTTAAGTCTGCCAGGTGCCTGTCTCCACGGCAAGCCCGTTGGAGCCTATTTCTTAACCAATTCAATTTTGTCGTTACATACCGTCCAGGTTCACGTAATGGGAAAGCCGATGCCTTGTCCCGAATCCATGCCGTGGACTCCGTGCCTGGAACCCCGTCTCAGACCGTGTTATCGGATGCCAATTTCGTTGGAGTGATCCAGGATCAGGACTTATGGAAGGACATCAAGCTGGCCTATGATGGTGATGTATTTCTTGCTGCCCCCCCGAATGATGTAACTCTTGTTCTTCGGAATGGTGTGTGGTTGAGAGAACGACGCATTTATGTCCCGGAGGCCGTAAGACTTCGGGTTCTCAAGTTGGTTCATGACTCCGTGTTGGCTGGTCATAGGGGGGTACAGAAGACGCAGGAATTTCTAAGCCGTTTTTTCTGGTGGCCTACCTGTTTGAAGGATGTGAAGGACTATGTCCACTCCTGCGTGGTTTGTGCCCGGTGCAAGGTCCCTCGTGTGGCTCCTACGGGACTCCTCCAACCGTTACCCGTGCCATCTCGCCCTTGGGGGTCTATCTCCATGGATTTTATTGTAGAGTTGCCAGTCTCTGGCGGGCACAATACCATCTTAGTGGTGGTGGATCGATTAACTAAAGCTGCTCACTTCATTCCGTGTACCGGTCTTCCCTCAGCCGCAGAGACAGTGGATTTAGTGATCCAGAACGTATTCCGTTTGCATGGGGTACCAGATGAGATCATCTCTGACCGGGGCGTGCAGTTTACGTCTAGGTTCTGGAAAGGCTTTTGTACGGCACTCCAGATTGATGTCTGTTTGTCTTCTGCATACCATCCTCAGACTAATGGGCAAACCGAACGGACGAATCAAACCCTGGAACAATACCTTCGATGTTACGTCAGCCATCTCCAAGACGATTGGTTGAAGATGCTTCCGTTGGCGGAGTTCTCCTATAACAACACTCAGAGCAGCTCCACTAAGGTAACTCCCTTTTTTGCCAACTTGGGTTACCATCCGAATGTGTTGCCTAGGTCCCCGGTTGCGGTTTCAGTACCGGCGGTGGAGGACAGAGTTTCAGAGCTTCGACAGAATCTGGAGGTTCTGAAGGACACGGTGGCTACGGCCCAGGAGCGTTACAAGAGGTCAGCGGACGCTCACCGGAAACCGGCACCCATGTATAAGGTAGGGGACTCTGTATGGTTATCCACCAAAAACCTTAGATTGGGTGTTCCTTCGCAGAAGCTGGGACAGAAATTCATCGGTCCATTTAAGATCACCGGGATCGTGAGCCCTGTGGCCTGTCGGCTACGGTTACCGCACCATCTAAAGGTACACCCGGTTTTTCATGTGTCTCTCCTCAAACCCGTTTCCCCTAATATGTTTCATGGTCGTGTCGTGCCTCCTCCTCCGCCTGTGATGGTCGACGGCGAGGAGCAGTTCGTCGTCGAGGACATTATTGACTCCCGGCTCCATCGTCGTCGGCTTCAGTATCTGGTACGTTGGCAAGGGTACGCCCCCGAGGACGATTCCTGGGAACCGGTGGGTAACATTCGGGCACCCCGGAAGATCGCTCAGTTCCATCGACGGTACCCGGACAAACCTGGCCCTGATCCGTCCTGAGGCCGTCTCTGGGGGGGGGAGTAATGTCAGGTTTCCAGGTTTTCCAGTTCTCTTTTGATTGCCTTTGCCCTCGGTTAACATGGAGGTTACCGTTCTGTTGCCCTACTTCCTGTCCAGCTGCTTAAAAGGCCGCCTCTAAGTCCAGTCCAGTGCCTGAGTATACTGCCTGCTGTGTGCTCCTGCTGTGTTGCTGCTTATTCCTGATTGCCTCTGGATTCCCCTAAAAGACTACCTACCGATTGACTCTGGACTGTACCCGGCTCTTCAAGGCTGTGCCCGGATTCCGTTTACCATCTTCGGTCAGCACTCCGCCTGGTTCTCTTTTGGTTCGTAACCATTCTGGACAAACATTTCCCGTACGGACACTCATTGACTTTACCGCTTGCTCCTTATCCCGGCTGCTGCGCATTTAGGCCTCCCAGGGTAGATTGCCGGACAGTCCCTGTATAGGGGTTCGCTCTGGTGGTCTCCCTGGGGGAGTCCGGTGCGTGGCCCCGGGAATTCCCTCCGCGTCGATTCCGGAAAGTATTGCATGTGTTATTGTGTTGCTGTGTTGTTCTGTATCTACCGTGGTTGCATACTATAAAACATCTTGTACCCGGAACTCGTCTCTGATTGTCATTGCCCTACGCTATCGAAATCCTCAGAACATAGAATAAGTATTACAGGCTAAGTCTTCATTTCGGGATACAGCGCATGCTCCCACACTTAGTGCGAAAAGCCTCTTTGCACAGGTACTTGCATTCCGTGCCGGGTCTAAGTCCTGTTTTGTGCCTAGACACCATGCTAAAGCTGATAGTCTTTTTTCAGAGACTGTATTTCATGCTACTGAGGATGCTCAGGCACTTACTGCATCAGAGACTAGGTCCGGTAATGAACTCTTTGGCCCTGCCCCTGATGTGGGGGTTCCATATAGACCACAGGGCATCAGGTGTCCTGACGATGTGGCCAGGCCACTCCCAAATGGCTTGCAGAGGCCCGCCTCTATGACTTGTCACCTCATTATTGATGGTCAGACGATGACTGGTGAGGTGTTTGTGTCGTGGCAGCCATGAGGTCATTATTGAAGTTGCGGTCCCAAATAGGACGCTAGTTATGCCACTCATGACGTGTCACTCTGCTTTTGTCTCCAGGAGGTGCATTGTGGTCCACCCTGGTTTGGGGCGGACCCAGGTTATAAAACGGGCTGGAGCCAACAAGGAGGTGCGCAGTCTTCTATTATGCTCCGAAAGAGCACACCTCCATGTGTTGAACCCATTGCGGCTTTAGGCCAGAGATAGGCAGGGATACGGCGTCGATGCAGGCCGCCACCACAGTTGGTATCACAGAACGGTTAAGACCAGCTCCTGTCCTACCAGTCCTGCTTGTGCAGCCCAGTGGCATTAACAGGCCTGCTGCTGCTGATGCGCCTGCTGTCCACAGGTGGGGCCCCAATGCACACGGTCAGCGTACTCAATGGCCCCTGTGATGTTAACAGGGAGTTCCTGGGCTGGGTGGGCGTGTGGACCCTGTGACGCTAACAGGGCTCCCAGTCTCCAGATCCGAGTGGCGTCTAACTTGGTTCAGGCTACTATTAGTTTCATAGCCACACAGCTCTGTATCCTCCACCTAACCTTCCAGTTGCCAACCTCTCCTTTTCCATCTGGGAGCACGGTGGACACTGACTGCTGATGGGGATATATACCTTTCTCTTTCTTTTCTTATTAATTTTCGTTATATAGCGGTAACATAGTATATACCACCTTATCCAAATCTGCCAGTCCCACCGTAACAGATGGTGTTTCTTCAGCAAATGTTACTTTTGCTTAACCACCACACCCACGGACAAAAACTTTTTTTCCCTTTCCAACACACCTGTTCCCCTTTCCACCAGCATCTGTCCTTTTTCAACTCATTTTGTATATGACCAAAAGTGCAACTCTGCAGGGACACCGTACTCAATGCCATCTCAGCACAGCAGCCAGCCCTCGGTCCCTCAGATGTGGACAAGTAAAAGACCATTTCCTCCTATCCATGACAAAGCGTTGAGATTCACTCTGTGCAGCACTGGTGTTTAGTGGAAAAGCAGATTGCATACCACCTTCTGCAGATACTCCTGTATACGTGCATCCCTTTCTATGGCAGAAATTATTTCGCCAAATTTTGTCTTGTACCGGGGATCTAACAGTGTGGCAACCCAGTAGTTAGCATTACTTCGAATTCGTACAATCCGAGGGTCATGTTGTAGGTAGTGCAGCAAGAAGGCGCTCAATTGTCTTGTGCATCCAGGAGGATCAAGTCCTTGGTGTGTTGGTGGCAAAGATGTGAGAATCGTGCCTCCTTCCTCTGCCCTCTCCCCCCAACCTCGCACAACCGAAATGTGAGCAAGCTCTCACTCATCTGCTGAGTATTCCATGCCCATCGCCAGTTCGTCCTCCTTTTCTTCATGGGCTCCTGCACCTTCCTCAACACTTTTTGCTGATACTATGCGCCCTTGTTAATCCCTCTCCCCCACCATGACTGCCGCCTAGGTGCCGCTGACCATCTGGACCTCGTAGATCTTGTTATCCCTTCCACATATGACTCCTCCTGTACTTCCTCCCCTTCCTCTTGTCCCAACACCTGACTCCGAATAATGCTTACAGTGTGCTCCATCATGTAGATGACCAGAATTGTCATGCTGAGAATGGCATCACCAGTGCTAAACATCTTCGTCGACATTTGTAAACTGTGTAGAAGGGTGCATAGGTCCTTGATCTGACACCACTCCAGCAGCGTGATCTGCACCACCTCTGGATCAAGTTAGGCCATGCTAACGTATTGCAGCAGGGTGCGGCGGTGCTGCCACAAACGCTGCAACATGTGCAGATTCAAATTCCTGCGTGTCGGCACATCGCATTTCAGGCGTTTAACCACCAGACCTAAAGACTTCTGGAGCGACGAAAGTTGTTGAGCTACTGTGTGCGAACGATGGAAGTGGGCACATAGCGAGTTCACTCGCTGCACAAGGCCATGTAGGCCGGGATGGAGTTTTAAAAATTGCTGGAGATTTAGATTCAACACGTGAGCCACACAAGGCACGTGTGTCACATTGTCACGGCGAAGGGCCGCACCCATGTTTGCATCATTGTCACACTCGGCCTTCCCTGGCTGCTGGTTGAGTGGAGACAACCATTGATGAAACTTGGACTCCAGAGCTAACCGTCCACAACTTCTCTGCGGTGTGACTAACATTTCCCATACATTTCAAAGTAAACATTTGACCGCATGATGGCATTGAGCTCTGCTGCCAGCATAGTAAGGAGGAGTTGTGTGGTTTTCCTTGTGCGCAGTTAAAAGGAAGGGTGCCCTGACCACACAGGGTTTGGGCCGAGGTGAAGGACCCACACGAGGTTGAGGAGGCAGAAGCAGTGTATTAACTTTTACATACAGAGGAAGGATTGATACAACTCGTGGGGACAGCAAGACTTGTACAGCAAACCCTTCTCCATCTCTCCCCATAGTAACCCATTGCCCAGTCAGCGACATGTAACGCCCCTGTCCATGCTTACTGGTTCAAGTATCTGTGGTGAAATGCACCCTGTCACATAGTTTCTCAAAGAAGCGTTGATGTTTGGTGCGACATGCTGGTGTAGCGCGTGCACGCCTTTGTTGGAGAAGGAGTGGCGCCTGGGCACTGGGCATCGGCTCTTGGGGCACTGCGATGGGCATAAGGTCTCGAAAATCCTCGATTAAAAAGGTTGGAAAGGAAGCATTTTGGTAGCCAACAGTTTGCAGATGCTGAAAGTCAAGCTCTAAGCCATGTCTTGCCCTTCTAAAAGCATGTAAAACACAGCAAGGGGACTCCAACCACAGTCTCCCTCGTTTCCACTAATTGGGCCACACACACCACACTTGACTGGCATCAGTTGACCCCCATTTTCAAGATGAAAAAGATGCTTTGCATGAAGCACTCTCAAAAATACGTGTGCCTTTCACCTCTCCTGGATGACCCAGGGGAAAAAAAGTCCTCTGAGAGCCATGACTTGTTCATCTTGGTTCTTTTTTCAAAAGCGAGGGGACTCCAACCACAGTCTCCCTCATTTCCACTAATTGGGCCACACACACCCCACTTGACTGGCATCAGTTGACCCCCATTTTCAAAATGAAAAAGATGCTTTGCATGAAGCACTCTCAACAATACGCGTGCCTTTCACCTCCCCTGGATGACCCAGGGGAAGAAAAGTCCTCTGAGAGCCATGACTTGTTCATCTTGGTTCTTTTTTCAAAAGCGAGGGGACTCCAACCACAGTCTCCCTCGTTTCCACTAATTGGGCCACACACACCTTACTTGACTGGCATCAGTTGACCCCCATTTTCAAGATGAAAAAGATGCTTTGCATGAAGCATTCTCAAAAATACGCGTGTCTTTCAGCTCCCCTGGATGACCCAGGGGAAGAAAAGTCCTCTGAGAGCCATGAATTGTTCATCTTGGTGAACGTTAGTCTGTCCACATTGTCAGTGGACAGATGCGTGTGCTTAGCTGTCAGCACACCCCCAGTAGCACTGAGGACACGTTCCGAGAAAACGCTGGCTGCAGAACACAACAAGATCCCCAAGGCGTACGTGGTGAGCTCAGGCAAGTTATCCAGATTGGAAGCCTAAAATGAGCAGGGCTCAAGTTGCACAGTAATGGCATGGACGTTCCCTTGCATATACCCATATCTGTGTCTCCTCCTCTTTTTCCTTGTCCAGCTCCTTTGTTTTTGCATGAGTATATGTCCTTGTCACTTTCCCATGTATTGGATTTGTGTTGTGAGTTGTTTGTCACCTTTTGGACACCTTTGAGGGTGTTTTCTGGGTGTTTTTATGTGTTTGTGATTGCCTGCCATTGCTTCCTATGCGGTTCGAGTTCGGTTCGTCGAACGTTCGCCGAACCGAACTCGAACAGGCCCCCCCGTTCGACGAACCCAACTGGCTCATCTCTAATCCTTATAGGTTTTCCATTGTTTTTTTTCTTTGTTTTTCTACCTTACTGTTTATCCCCATTTAATAGGTGCTCCATGGACAATGCTACCAGGTGTGTATCTTGTCAGATGTATGCATGCTTTGAGCAGCCGTTCGAGGGTGATTATATCTGCACTCGATGCAAGTATGTTACGTATTTGGAAGCCAAGGTTCCTGATCTAAATAAGCAGCTTGCAACACTCAGGGGCATTGCAAACCTGGAGAGTAGTTTAGAGCTCACTGAGCTTTCTCTGGCTGGGGCCTGTGATATGGAAGAGGGTGGAGGTGGGGAATATCAGGACCCAGAGGTAGGTAGCTGGTTAACAGTTAGAAGGAGAGGTTGGGGGAAAAGTGTCAGGGAGCCTAGACCTGACCTGGCACAACCTAGTAAATACATCTGTTTGGCTGATATTAGGAATTAAGGGCCAGGACTAGGATCACTACAGCAGAACATTGCTCCTAGCAACCAGGAAAACGACTGCTGTAGGAAGGAGGAAAATAGGAGTGCAGCAAAGCCCAGACAGATGTTGGTGGTCGGGGACTCTATAATTAGGTTGACAGAAAGGGTCATCTTTCGCTGAGACCATGAATGCCGAACAGTGTGTTGTCTGCCGGGTGCTCTGGTTCGGCATATTGTGGATCGGATAGACAGATTGCTGGGTGGGGCTGGGGAAAACCCAGTGGTCATGGTGAACATTGGTACTAATGACAAAGATAGAGGCAGGTGGAAGGTCCTTAAAAATGATTACAGGGAACTAGGAGAGAAGCTGAAGTCCAGGACCTCCAAGGTGGTGTTTTCAGAAATACTACCAGTGCCATGAGCTTCACTAGAAAGACAGCGGGAGCTTAGGGAGATAAATACGTGGCTTAGAAATTGGTGGAGGAAGGAAGATTTCGGGTTCATGGAGAACTGGCCTGACTTCTCAGTTGGCTACAGGCTCTACGGTAGGGATGGGCTGCACGTCAATGTGGAGGGTGCAGCTGTGCTGGGGGAGAAAATGGTCAGACGGATGGAGCAAAAAAGGGGATAGATAGATATAATCTTCTGGTTGTGCTAAAAGCTGTAAGTTCTTATCTACCATTCAAGACAATTTCCTCTCTCAGATGGCAGATGAACCGACGAGGGGAGATAATCTGCTAGATCTGGTCCTGTCAAATAGACCGGATACAATTTCAGATCTACAGGCAGGAGCACTTGGGCACCAGCGATCATAATATGGTAAGCTTCAAAGTAATATTCAATAGAACATTTCAAAGGGGAAATGCTAAAACCTGGAATTTTAGGAAAGCTGATTTCAACAAATTAATCGAAGAGCTTAAATGTGTAGATTGGGACAAAATCATGGTAACTGGGGATACTGAACATAAATGGGGAAAATTGAAGGGTGCTAGTCCTGTAAAAAACTTATACCCTCTGGTAATAAAATGTGCAGGAATAAAAAGAAACCACTATGGATAAATGAGACTGTACAAAGTATAATAAAACAAAAACAAAGGGCGTTTCAAATCTTAAAGGCTGAGAATACAGAAATAGCATTTCAGAACTATAAAGATATCAATAGGAAATGTAAAAAAGAAATCAAACAAGCAAAACTAGCTACTGAAACAAAAATTGCCAATGACATTAAAATAAATCCCAAAATCTTTTATAAATACATTAATGCCAAAAGGGAAACAAAGATAGTATTAGCCCCTTAAAATATAATAGCATGTTAGTTATAGAGGACAAACATAAGACTGAGATATTAATCAGGCACTTCTCATCAGTGTTCACCAAGGAACTGACTGTACCAGGGATCATTCAACAAGTGAAAAATCAAAGTTCACAACCCGATATAATTAAATTAAAACAAGATGAAGTACGCCTATGTCTGAGTAAATTAAACAATGACAAATCCCCAGGGCCAGATGGCATTCATCCACGAATATTGAGGGAATTGAGCTCCGTAATTGACAGACTGCTGTATCTCATCTTTTTAGACTCGCTTGTAACAGGGTTGGTGCCTCAGGATTGGAGGATTGCTGATGTGATACCAATATTTAAGAAAGGTAAGAGGGTAGATCCAGGCAACTACCGTCCGGTAAGCCTGACATTAGTAGTATGCAAAGTTTTTGAGGGCATTTTAAGGGATGACATGTAAAAATATATTGAAGAAAATAATATAATAACTGACAGACAGCATGGATTTTTGAAAGATAAGTCGTGTCTAACCAATCTGTTGGGGTTCTATGACTGGTTAAGTGCAAACCTGAATATTGGTAATGCAGCTGATGTGATTTATTTGGACTTTGCAAAGGCATTTGATACTGTACCACATAATAGCCTTATACTAAAGCTCCAGAAGCAAGGACTAGGGGAAACTATATGCAACTGGGTAAGGAATTGGCTAAAACATAGGAAACGAAGAGTAGTCATAAATGGTACATTCTCTAAATGGGCTATAGTCAGCAGTGGGGGCCGCAGGGATCTGTACTGGGAGCAGTGGGGACCGCAGGGATTTGTGCTAGGACCGATTCTTTTTAATCTCTTTATTTGTGACCTTGTGGATTGGATTGATAGTAAAGTGTCAGTCTTTGCTGATGACACCAAACTATGTAGAATATTAAAAACTGACCTTGATAGTACAATATTACAAAAAGATCTGGATAAGATGTCAGAATGGGCAGATGCTTGACAAATGAGATTTAATGTTGATAAATGTAAAGTAATGCACCTAGGACGGAGTAATCCTATAACTGCGTATACATTAAATGGAAGTAAACTCGGGACTACAGAACAGGAGAAGGACTTGGGTATTCTCATTACAAATAAGCTGAGCAGCAGCACTCAATGTCAGGCAGCAGCTTCAAAAGCAAACAAGATTCTAGGGTGAATAAAAAGAGAGATTAGATCCCGTGATCCCAACGTATTGTTACCCCTCTATAACTCACTTGTAAGGCCACATCTAGAATATGGGATCCAGTTTTGGGCTCCACATTTTAAAAAGGACATTCAGAAGCTAGAGTCAGTTCAAAGGCAGGCAACTAGACTACTACAAGGAATGGAAGGCCTCACATATGATGAGAGATTGAAAAAGTTAGATATGTTTAGCTTAGAAAAAAGACATCTCAGAGATCTCATTTATATGTATAAATACATGTGTGGTCAATATAAAGGACTGGCACATGACTTATTTCTTCCAAAGACAATACTAAGGACCAGGGGGCACTCACTGTGAGTGGAAGTAAAACCATTCCGACAGCTAAATAGGAAAGGGTTCTTTACAGTTAGAGCAGTCAGACTGTGGAATGCCCTACCACAAGAGGTAGTAATGGCAGATACTAGAACAGCTTTTACAAAGGGCTGGATGATTTCCTCACTACAAAAAACATTGTTGGTTATAAATGACTTAGTGACCAAATATAGAACTGGTGGAGGAAGGGTGAACTAGATGGAGCGAGGGATTATTTTCAACCTAAGTAACTATGTAACTATGTAAATGCTTCAATACTTGGTCGCGGCTCCTTTTGAATGAATTCCTGCATCAATGCGGCAATGTGGCACGGCGGTGATCAGCCTGTGGCACTGCTGAGGTGTTATCGAAGCCCAGGTTAGCTCATCTGTATTATTACGTCTGGTGTCTCTCATCTTCCTCTTAAGGGCTTAGGTCAGGTGAGTTTTGATGGCCAATCAAGCACAGACATATTGTGGTTATTAAACTAGGTATTGGTACCTTTGGCAATGTGGACTGGTGCCAGGTCCTCCTGGAAAATGAAATTTACATCTCTAAAAAGCTTGTTGGCAGAAGGAAGCATGAAGTGCTGTAAAATGTCCTGGTAGACGGCTGCGCTGACTCTGGTTTTGATACAACACGGTGGAACTACACCAGCAGATATCATGGCCTCCAAACCATCACTGACTGTAGAGACTTCACACTAGACCTCCAGCAGCTTGGATTGTGGCCTCTCCACTCTTCCTCCAGACTCTGGGACCACGATTTCCAAATGAAATGCAGCATTTACTTTCATCTGAAAACAACACCTTTGTCCACTGAGAAGAGTCCAGTTATTTCTCTCCTTGGCACAGGTAAGACACTTCTGGCTTAGACTATTGGTCATGAGTGGCTTGAGACAAGAAATTTAGTCCATGTCCTGGATACGTCTGTGTGCAGTGGCTCTTGAAGCACTGACTCCAGCAGCGTCCACTTCTTGAGAATCTCCTCCAAATTTTTGAATGGCCTTTTCTTAACAATCCTAATTAGGCTCTGGTTATCCCGGTTGCTTGTGCACCTTTTTCTACCACATTTTTCCCTTCCATTCAACTTTCCGTTATTATGCGTGGATACAGCACCCTATGAACAGCCAGCTGCTTTAGCAATAAAGTTTTGTGGCTTACCCTCCTTGTGGAGTGTGTCAATAACTGCCTTCTAGACATCTGTCAAGTCAGCAATCTTCCCCATGATTGTGTAGCCTGCTGAACCATACTAAGGGACCATTTTTAACACTTAGTAAGCCTTTGCAGGTGTTTTGCGGTAATTCTTCTAATTTTCTGAGATAATGACTTTTGGGTTTTCATTGACTGTAAGCCATAATCAAATAAACACTTTAAATAGATCCCTCTGTGTGTAATGACTCTATATAATATATAACAAACAAGTGAAATAGATCCCTCTGTGTGTAATGACTCTATATAATATATGCATTTCCCTTCTTGTATTGAATTACTGAAATAAATTAACTTTTTGAGGATATTCTACTTCATTGAGATGCACTTGTAAATCACATGGGCCAATTATTTTAGAAAGCTAAAAAAAATATATCATATTGAGTGAATTCTTGGAGAAATGGAAACAAAAGAAAAAGAAGAAAACTTTAGACACTGTTCATCAGTTGTATAGGGGCTTGTTCACACTTAAGTATAAGTACGGCGAGTGAAATCCAATAAAAAAATGGGATTGCACTCATACCAATATTATTCAGTCAGTGTTGATCTAGGATTTTTACCTCTTGGCGTGAAGAAAAATATAGCATAGTACTTATGGTCGTATAAATTGGTCCAGACCAATGCAAGCCAACGGGTGTAAGGAACATGACCTCATACGGACCATCCTTATACCATTCTTTTTTTACGCATACATCACAATTCTATAGCATAGAACACTGAAAATGGTCCAGTAAATGACCTTATCTAATATATAAAGTTGAGTGTATGTATGTGTGTATGGGTTTATGTGTGTATGTATGTCCGTTAAAGGAATTTGCACTGTCGCATTTACAATCACAAAATTTTTCACAGAAGCCTAATATGACCCAGAGAACGTCATAGACTATGTTTGACAGGAAAAATTAGCCCTGCGCTTTACAGTTACTCTCCAAAAATCTGCCACCATTAAACTGAATGGAGGTGGGAGCTACAGGCTATTAAAAGCAACTGTCAGTGGTTGCTATAGGAACAAAATAAACTGTTAGTATAAGAAGCTTATGTGTGAGGTAATAAGATGTTAGTGGAGAGACGGCTAGAGAAAGACAGAAAGAGACAGACGTGAAAAGAGACAGACAGAGACAAACAGTGAAAGAGACAGATGGGCAAAGAGACAAACCTGGAAAGAGACAGACGGGGAAAGAGACAGTCAGGGAAAGAGACAGACGGGTAAAGAGACAGCCCTGGAAAGAGACAGACGGGCAAAGAGACAGACTGGCAAAGAGACAGACCTGGAAAGAGACAGATGGGCAAAGAGACAGCCTGGAAAGAGACAGACGGGCAAAGAGATAGACCTGCAAAGAGACAGACGGGCAAAGAGACAGCCCTGGAAAGAGTCAGCCCTGGAAAGAGACAGACGGGCAAAGAGACAGACAGGCAAAAAAGACAGATGGGTAAAGACATAGATGGGCAAAGAGACAGATGGGCAAAGAGACAGACCTGGAAAGAGACAGAACTGGAAAGAGACAGACCTGAAAAGAGACAGACCTGGAAATAGATAGACCTGGAAAGAGACTCCCGGGCAAAGAGACAGACCTGAAAAGAGACATACCTGGAAAGAGACACCCGGGCAAAGAGACAGCCGGGCAAAAAGACAGCCCTGGAAAGAGACAGCCTTGGAAATAGACAGATGGGCAAAGAGACATACCTGGAAAGAGACAGACCTGGAAAGAGACAGATGTGAAAAGAGACAGACGGGGAAAAAGGCAAACCTGGAAAGAGACAGCCCTGGAAAGAAACAGACGGGGAAAGAGACAGACGGGCAAAGAGACAGACGGGCAAAGTGACAGACGGGCAAAGTGACAGACGGGGAAAGAGACGGACGGGGAAAGAGACGGACGGGGAAAGAGACGAACCGAGAAAGAGACAGACAGGGACAGAGACAGACAATGAAAGACGGGGAAAGAGACAGATGGGGAAAGAGAGAGACAGACACACACACATAGAGACAGACACAGAGATAGAGAGAGACAGATAGACACAGAGATGGAGCCAGATAGACTGATACAAATACAGGCAGAGAGATAGAAAAAGACAGAGACATAGACACAGACAGACAAAGAAAGACAGAGAGCGGGAAAGAGACAGTTACTATCCCGGGCAACGCCCGGGCACTACAGCTGGTGATAATATATGATAGAAAAAAATACAATAGCGCCTGAGAGGATAGCTAATGGGAAATGCTAAAAATCTGTAAAAAGCGGTAGACAGAGGGAGTTCTGTATGATAACACGTTAATGAAGGAATAATAATGAATAAATATATTGAAGTTTCTGTTGCACTAACGGATTAAACCACAATATGATTACATGTAATGCTGATCTTGCAATCAAACAGTGATTGTGGCTCCTAAATTGACATAGTGTTCAACTGTGTTTATTTGTCTTGGTTTTTTTAGATAAGTCTTTATAGACAGCACCTTGTCTGTTCCTAGTGCATGGTACTAAATCTATAGTTCTGCCATGTACTTGTATTGGTCTTTATAGAAAAATAAGTCAATGTCTTGTTGAGGATAAAGAATTGAGTATCCAAAAATACTTAATTCAGCCATTTCATAGACTCAGTTATATAGTTCAGTAGATGTGAACTAACACACATATTTGTGAATGCTTTTGTTTCTTACTAACATGTATATATGTATATTGCATATTCAGTGTATTTTCCTTAGACTCAGTATATACTAGGATATATATATATATATGTATAGCTTGAAGATGGCTGCTATTTCCTGTCCTACACCCAAGACAGATGGACAAAGGAAATTCCTGGAGTCTGGACTGACCAATCCAAGAAGGATATGAAGATCTCTCTACGTCATGAAGCCCTGCCCTGCGATACTTGATTGGACTAAAACTTTTGTTTACACCCTCTTACTGCTCGGTCTAGAGTTTCTTTCAAACAATAAAAAACACACTTGGTTAAGAGCCAGTCATGGAGATAGATATAACTGACTTGCTGTGCAGTTATTTATTCTCGTGTGCACACATGACATTTTTAATTAGAAACAGCAGCCGGATCCGAGAGATCCTTTGAGTCTCATCATCATCATCGTCATTCTGACCTTGACAGTTGGCGCGCCAAGTGTGGGGCCACCGAGAAGGGTGAGTCAGAGCTTCCATTTTCCGGACGTCTGGGGGCTACTCCACAAGTATCCAGGTGTCGCTCGATAGGATTGATCACCCTTCATTTCACGGTAACCATCATATATATTGTGTGTGCTGTTTTACCTGTGGTTCGAGAGACACCTGGCGAAAGGGGGTGGTCACTAGTCCGGAGAATGGTAGTGCATCGGAGACCTAACGGTGTGACTGTCACTCGCCGGTGAGCTAGAAAGACCCAGCTTCCAAAGTGGCTAGGTGTAGGTTTTAAAGTATCCGGCTGTCTGTATTTCTGAGCTGTAAGTAAGGTAGAAATGGGGGACTTTTTGAGTAAGCTGTTGATTTGTATATAGGTGTATGGTTAATCAAGCTTGTGATTTCTCTGTTTGGTTCTCGGAGAGTTAATTGTCTGTTATTGTTCACGGAGGGAGAGGAAACGGAGGCTAAGGAGCTGCTGTCTTTGTTCTGTGAAAAAGCAGGGGGGGAAGTTAATCACCCACTGCCTGCAGTTTTTTTCTTCTTCACTGAGAGCGAAGAGGCAGAATGCGGGGTCTGGTAGAGCCCAGGGATATCCATAACAGTCTTTCTATTGAGAACAAAGAATGCGAGAGGAGGGAGCAGAAGCCCACAGAAGCAGCTACATTTTTACATTCTTACACTCATAGGAAGCAAAAAGGTGGGGGCCATATGTCCACCAGCTGCTTGAGACAGAGCGGAGATCAAATTGCATAGCTATGTCCCTGCTGTCTTTTAGCTGAGAAGCAAGGGGGGTGGAGGACTGAAGAGGCGGACACCAGGGGTTAAAACAGCGCAGCTCTTTGCAGTGAAGAGAAAGGAGGGGTCAGTTGGATAATATACAGGAGATGGCTGCAGCCTTTGACAAGTGTTATTTTGGTTTGGATTAGAGAGAAATTAATGCGTTTTTCAGTCTTTTTAAATTGTTTGTTTTTGAACAGAAGTATGAGAACTAGCGATTCCCCTGTGTTGCGGATAACACAGCCACTGTTTGTTAGATATTGAATATTAAATATTGAATATTAAATATTGAGTGTTGAATATTGAATATTGGATAGATAATAGACGAGGCGGGAAGGGTTCTGTTAACTTAAAGTGGATTTAGCGTATTCCCCTGCGGTTCAGGCGCATGTCACTGTCTGCGTGGCAGACGAGGCGGGAAAGGAACTCACTTTAGTTGAGGTAAGGGTGCTGGAGTTAGCGGATTCTCCTGCGTATTAGACGCGAGTCACTGTCAGCGTGTTACAAACGCGGACGAGGCGAGAAAGGACTCCGTTGGAACGGCCGGTCCAATTAAGCACTGTATACTCTGTTCAAAAGATAAATATGTTGTTTTTAGTAGGAGCTGAGAACGCTGTCGCCCTAGTTACAAAAAACGGAAAAAATATAAAAGATTGCAAAAAGTTGTGTAAAATCGTTGGACTACCACTAGATGGCAGGCTGCAATCCATGTATTGAAGTTCAGATTAATCTCCAGTGAGAGTATACTGGAGGACAAAGACCCTATTCACTGTGTGTTGCTGTTTGTAGAATCACTAAATGTTTTTCTCTAGCTGTGCCTCATTGTTCTTCTCTAGAAGTCATCATATCTGGTGCTAATCAAATCTCTCTTTTGTATGCTGAAATGCAAATTTACAGGCACTAAAAGTATCCCTGGTTTACTATGTAGTTCCAGCCACTCCCAGTACACCCAGGGAGTCACAACATGGATGCTGCACCCGGAAGTCAGGTGCCTGGAACTTCTTGTGGCAGCCGTCTTGCTACACCCACTGATGGCAGTACACCTCATAAGCCACACCCCTCGCAATGGCTCTTTGTTCAAAGCTCTCCACCCAT
The DNA here is from genome assembly GCF_048569485.1 of Anomaloglossus baeobatrachus. Taxonomy (NCBI): domain Eukaryota; kingdom Metazoa; phylum Chordata; class Amphibia; order Anura; family Aromobatidae; genus Anomaloglossus; species Anomaloglossus baeobatrachus. The sequence goes on from NC_134356.1 coordinate 694,325,147, forward strand.
CCCCGGTGGGAAGTGTTCTGTGGTATAAATGACTAACACATTTGAATAAGTATAAATAGTATATTTGTTTACTCAGCTATCCCATACATGCAAGTCAAAGATAAGTAAGTGAAATTTTTTTTACTGAATTGATAAAGTCAGAGATAAGAATGGAATGTGTCTTTCCCCAATAGTGATGTAAGTTTGGTTTAACCCTTAGAGTTCAGGATTTCCCATTTTTAGTTTGCTGTTTATACCGGAATAGGGAATATTAGATTTCATGGGATGTGCGATATAATTTGTGTTGTTTTATTTTTAATGGTGATTTATTTGAACAATATATTTTTATTTTGTGACTCTATCATTTTTTCTGTTTTTACGATTATTTCTAAACAATTTATATATTTTTGCAGGTTAGTCGCCCAGTCACAGCTGTCATTTAATCATGTCTCAGTTGTTTCTACTATGAAAGGTTTTTCTTTTCTTTATGGATACAGTGTTTATTGTAAGGTTTTAAAATTTCCCAGTAATGTATATTGTTGTGAGATATACGTTATTTTCAGTGTTTGTTCTTTTTAAGTTTTAGTATGTGGCTAATTTATTACCTGCTGTTTTATTTTTTCTTTTAGGGAATACCAGTATAAAAACGCTGAATTTTGCCATATTGGTAAATAAACAATTAAACAAGGGGGAATAAGGTATTAATTATATTCTCCAGTTTCTTGGAGGGCGCAGCAGGCATATTAGATAGGTTTTGAAGCTGACCTTTTTCCCATAGGTTATGTTTATTAGATTACTATGAGGTATATCTGTTAACTGAAATAGGAAAGTCTTGTCTTATATGTTTATTTGTTTGTTTATTTATTTAGTATTCTCAGTCATGTGAAGTATAGATGACCACTAACTGTATTATGATCAGAGATGAAGTTATAAGAATGATCTAATGTATATTTTTTTAGTTTTTGTTTTTATAGATGAAATCAGATGGTGGTCGATTCTGCACTGGATATGCTGCTGTTTACACCACATGAGGTAGTATAAATTCGACCACTCCCTCCAATCCTATTGATACAGGAGAAAGTGATGCATTAATGCCTCTCTTGATGGGTAGAACAGGAGTGGGTAAGAGTCTTTAGAGGTGTATGTAGGTTGTGGATTTTTTCCTGTTGTCAAATGAATTAGGTATGCCGAAAAGAAAGTCTAGATCTGAGCTGATGGATTCGGATGGAGATCCTCGCACAGGTGCAGCTGACCAAGAAGCAGTGAACGGGCCTAGAGTTGAGAGTCTTTCACCAATACCGACCATGCCTTGGTGACACCGGTCACGTTAGTGACTTCTGTCACTCCTTGTGTTCTTAAATCCCTACAGGAACAAGCAAAACAACAAGGAATGGAGTGTGACATGCAGGGAGCCAGCTGACTGAAGAAGGTCTGTGGATAAAGGGTGGTAAGCTTTCTCTGCCATGAGAGCTCTTCTTAATGATGGCCCAGGTAACATCTGTGAAAGACAATTGTCAGTGTGTGCTTTGGTGACGCCAGGGTTCAGTACCCAGGTAGGCAGATTCACCCAGTCTCGTGAGACAAGTGCCTAGAACGAAGTGAGAAAAAACTGTAAAGAGTCCGTAGAAACACCCTGCACCTACTCTACCCATTCTTAGAGACTGCAAACTGATTATAGATGTATATCATGAGCATGTTGTATGCAAGTCTGTGCGTGTTGTGTAAATCTCTCTCCAGGTTTGGTCAGAGGCATTCCAGTGCAGAAAACGACATTATTGTTGAGAAGCACATGAAGGTGGTATGTAAAGAAAAATGTGTTTACAAAAAGTGTATATTTTATAGAAAAGTGGAAACTAGTAAATCGTGTATAAAATATATATGTTTTGTTTTCTTTTTGCAATAAGCAGGTCTTTATGTAAGATGTTTTTAGTTTAGCACAGACATGTATATTTTTATATAATTGACTGAATAGTGTGATAATCAGGTGTATTTTCCAATTCCAGATCTTAAATCAGAGCTATTAGCATATGGTCTCCAGTCAGGAGACTGATTGATCCTAAAGGACAAGCGAGAAAGAGCCATGAGTCAACACTAGAGGAGCTGATCCAACCACAGAAAAATCTATGGATCCACACCTCGCATTGCAGAAGGGTTAATCAACCAGAGCTGCACTGAGCGTTCTGCTCATACTTATCCTTTTCGGAAAACCCTGTATAGTCTTAGACCAGCATTGCCAGAACAGTTAGAAGAGAGGACTTAGAGAACCTTGAGACATGGGAAAGTCCAACTACAAAGGGTGAGGACTCGCCTAGGAGTCCTTGGTCTCAAACCGGTGAAGAAAACCCCTTTCCCCTTTCCGCTCATGTTTCAACGTTCAGTTAGGCAGGTTTTTCAACAGATCTTTCTACCTCTCTTCCTAAGGGAACACAGTACCCTTAGAATTTAGAAATGGCAGAAGTAAGTCTTTAGGGGGGACTGTTGAGGATAAAGAATTGAGTATCCAAAAATACTTAATTCAGCCATTTCATAGACTCAGTTATATAGTTCAGTAGATGTGAACTAACACACATATTTGTGAATGTTTTTGTTTCTTACTAACATGTATATATGTATATTGCATATTCAGTGTATTTTCCTTAGACTCAGTATATACTAGGATATATATATATATGTATAGCTTGAAGATGGCTGCTATTTCCTGTCCTACACTCAAGACAGATGGACAAAGGAAATTCCTGGAGTCTGGACTGACCAATCCAAGAAGGATATGCAGATCTCTCTACGTCATGAAGCCCTGCCCTGCGATACTTGATTGGACTAAAACTTTTGTTTACACCCCCTTACTGCTCGGTCTAGAGTTTCTTTCAAACAATAAAAAACACACTTGGTTAAGAGCCAGTCATGGAGATAGATATAACTGACTTGCTGTGCAGTTATTTATTCTCGTGTGCACACATGACATTTTTAATTAGAAACAGCAGCCGGATCCGAGAGATCCTTTGAGTCTCATCATCATCATCGTCATTCTGACCTTGACAGTCTGACTTTGGATGCTGTTCATATGCTAACAAAGGTTGTTGAAAGGTTGCAGTGGAGCAAGAGAGAAACAGAGAGAATTATATTTAAGACCATTTTACAGCAGGTGCCCATTGACTGATATGGAATTTGGGGTCTAGAATCCAGTTCAGGTGAAGTCTGGGTCCCAAAGTAAACTTTTAACTAAATGCTTATAGTCAAACCCCATCTGCCATGGGTCTCCTTATCCCCAGTCATGGGCGAGGGATTGACTCCTGACACCTGGCATGATACATGAAAATCATGTTCTTTACTGGTTGCGTGGATTTGTATAATTTAGGCCTTAAAAATCCACAGGCAGCATGGTGCCATTGCCTTTAGCTAGCCAGGACTAGATGACCATTCAGATGGACGTGGAAGCCATCAGTTCCTCTTAACCAACAGTAGTTTACAGCACATATTCAGACACCATTCTATTTCCCACCAGATTGCTTGTGTTCTTTCTGGTCCTTTGACCATCAAAATCCAGCTCAGACCATAACTGTTATTATCTGTTTTCTGCAGCTTTACATACAGTATCTTCTCTTCATAGAGGAGGGGATACAGGGTATCTGACCACTATGGTGTGAACACAGTCTCATGCTCCCAGATGCTTCCATATAAATGTCTATTCTCCCTACAGGAGAAGGAGATAGGGGATTTGGGTTTCTCTGGTGGCTGCAGGGGCAGTCGGAGAAGAAGCTGCTTCCTAAGTTTTGAAATCCTCAAGGATTGCGGGACAAACCTCTGGATTTACCGCTTTCTCCACTGCTGCTGTTTCCTTCACCTCCTCTAGGTCTTCCACCTGCAATCTATATATATATATATATATATATATATATACAGTTAGGCCCAGAAATATTTGGACAGTGACACAATTTTCGCGAGTTGGGCTCTGCATGCCACCACATTGGATTTCAAATGAAATCTCTACAACAGAATTCAAGTGCAGATTGTAACGTTTAATTTGAAGGTTTGAACAAAACTATCTGATAGAAATTGTAGGAATTGTACACATTTCTTTACAAACACTCCACATTTTAGGAGGTCAAAAGTAATTGGACAAATAAACCAAACCCAAACAAAATATTTTTATTTTCAATATTTTGTTGCGAATCCTTTGGAGGCAATCACTGCTTTAAGTATGGAACCCATGGACATCACCAAACGCTGGGTTTTCTCCTTCTTAATGCTTTGCCAGGCCATTACAGCCGCAGCCTTCAGGTCTTGCTTGTTTGTGGGTCTTTCCGTTTTAAGTCTGGATTTGAGCAAGTGAAATGCATGCTCAATTGGGTTAAGATCTGGTGATTGACTTGGCCATTGCAGAATGTTCCACTTTTTTACACTCATGAACTCCTGGGTAGCTTTGGCTGTATGCTTGGGGTCATTGTCCATCTGTACTATGAAGCGCCATCCGATCAACTTTGCGGCATTTGGCTGAATCTGGGCTGAAAGTATATCCCGGTACACTTCAGAATTCATCCGGCTACTCTTGTCTGCTGTTATGTCATCAATAAACACAAGTGACCCAGTGCCATTGAAAGCCATGCATGCCCATGCCATCACGTTGCCTCCACCATGTTTTACAGAGGATGTGGTGTGCCTTGGATCATGTGCCAGTCCCTTTCTTCTCCAAACTTTTTTCTTCCCATCATTCTGGTACAGGTTGATCTTGGTCTCACCTGTCCATAGAATACTTTTCCAGAACTGAGCTGGCTTCATGAGGTGTTTTTCAGCAAATTTAACTCTGGCCTGTCTATTTTTGGAATTGATGAATGGTTTGCATCTAGATGTGAACCCTTTGTATTTACTTTCATGGAGTCTTCTCTTTACTGTTGACTTAGAGACAGATACACCTACTTCACTGAGAGTGTTCTGGACTTCAGTTGATGTTGTGAACGGGTTCTTCTTCACAAGCTCACCAGTCAATTCCTTTTTTCTCAGAATGTACCCGACTGTTGATTTTGCTACTCCAAGCATGTCTGCTATCTCTCTGATGGATTTTTTCTTTTCTTTCAGCCTCAGGATGTTCTGCTTCACCTCAATTGAGAGTTCCTTAGACCGCATGTTGTCTGGTCACAGCAACAGCTTCCAAATGCAAAACCACACACCTGTAATCAACCCCAGACCTTTTAACTACTTCATTGATTACAGGTTAACTAGGGAGACACCTTCAGAGTTAATTGCAGCCCTTAGAGTCCCTTGTCCAATTACTTTTGGTCCCTTGAAAAAGAGGAGGCTATGCATTACAGAGCTATGATTCCTAAACCCTTTCTCCGATTTGGATGTGAAAACTCTCATATTGCAGCTGGGAGTGTGCACTTTCAGCCCATATTATATATATAATTGTATTTCTGAACATGTTTTTGTAAACAGCTAAAATAACAAAACTTGTGTCACTGTCCAAATATTTCTGGACCTAACTGTATATATATATATATATATATATATATATATATATATATATATATATATATATATATAATATATTTATTCACTTATATAGCACTATTAATTCCCCAGCGCTTTACATACATTATCAATCTCAACCTCTCTCTTAATGTGACACATATTCCAAAAGTGCAAAAAGAATCCCCTCCACCTCTGTAAAGCTCAGCCAGGGCTCAATGCAATTAGGCAGTGCTGAAATTAATATGCATTGTAGAACGCAGTAACACAGGTGCAGAGTTATGGACTGTGATCCATGCTGAGTTTCATCAATAGCTGTCTCCACTGAACATGGAGCAAGGGGAGGCTGTGTTATAATGGTGCAAACCTGTTGGTGTCCCTATGCCTGGGCCACAACACACATGTGCCTTGCAAGGCTCACATCATCAAGGTGGTTGTATAATATTTTTTTGCCCACTATCCTGGCCTAGATGCGCTGCTGCAGAAGGCATGGTCACTGTGTGCTCACTTCTGCCATTCGCACCCCGCAGCTAATCAACTTGCAATGCTACAAAGGTCTTTGACATGCCGGTTAACCAGTTGATATGCAATGTGCTGACACAATGAAATTTTACTCTGCACATGTTGCAGCAACTGTGGCAGTAGCGAGCCCTGGTGCACTATGCCATAAGGCATAGCCTGGTACAACACAGTACGGTTGTAGGACAAATCACAATTGTGGAGTGGGAACAGATGAAGGACATCTGCACTCTCCTGTACAGTTTTGTAATGGCTACAAAGAAGGTTAGCGCTGATGATGCCATCATTATTATCACTATTCTGCTCATCAAAATGTTGGCAGATAATGCTACTCTCCTGCTGTCTGCCTGAAATGTTTTTACATATCAATACTCCAAGATGGGTCTCAAAGTTGTGTCTTGTCTGTACTGGCAGGAGAGTAGGAGCAAGAGGCCTAATCCTGTCAATAATTCGCTTCTTGATTATTAAAATTTAAATGCAAGGCCATATTCTGTGTGTTTCATGAACCATACCTCCCTAGTGTGCAACACAGTATGGGGAACTGGGACAGTGGCAATTGATGTCAACCTTAAAAATTATTAAACTATTGTGATCTCTGATGTACTGAGAGTGGTTTTAGTTACCTATTAATGTACTAATGATGGTTGTGGTATCATATTCATGCATTGATAGTGATTGTGTTGATGTAGCCCTGTACTGATGGTGGTTCTGGTACCGTAACTTTTTTTTAACTGATGATGGTTTTGGTGCTTTGTTCATGTAGTACTTCAGATGACTTTGGTATCATATACATTCACTGATTTATGGATGATTTTTTTTGTGATAACTACATCACCAGAACTATCATTACTAAATAAATAGATCACCAGTGTAATAAGAAGTAGATGAATATAGCAACAGATCAATCATCATTTTTGTTGGAAGCTGTATTTGTCACATGAAGGGCAAAATAATCGTACATACCCTAATGGACCTTTATTTAAGATAAAGGGACATCTGCTAAATTGTCAACAGAACCAGAATACATAATCAGAACTACCATTCGTACAAACATACAGCTTTAAAACCACAATCAGTACATAAATGTATCACCAGAACCATCATTAATAAATTAACACATTGTCAGAACCACTATCAATTTTGTTGCAAGCTATGTTTGTCATGACAGATGCAAAAATTCTTCTTAATGGAAACCAAATGGTCCCCATTATAGTTAAGCAATACTAATTTCCATGACAATCCTTCTGTCTGATATTTAACCAATTTACTACCTGGTGATTTTTCATGTTTTGTTTTTGTTTTTTTATTCCTCTTCTTACAGGAGCCATAACTTTTTATTTTTCCGTTATTATAGCCATATGAGGGCTTGTTTTATGTGGAATGAGTTGTATTTTTGTAAGACACTTTTCATATTGTATTGGAAAATGGAAAAATAATTCCAAGTGAGGTGAAATTGCAAAAAAGGGTAATTCCACAATTGCTTGGGAGGGTTTTTATTTACCAAGCTCCCTATCTGGTAAAACGGGCCTGGGAATATGATTCCCCAGGTCAGTACGATTAGATTAGATTGTGTGGTGCCGGTGCACGGACGCCCCCACACCGCTGTAGCTTCCAGCCCTTTGTGGCGCCTGCTTGCGTAACTGCCGTGTGATCTTTGTCACATGGTAGTCACGTGACCGGGTGGGTAACGTGGAGCGTGATGCGGCGGGCGAATGGCGTCCCTGGCTACTGGGGGAAACGCATTACACCGACCCCCTGACGAAGGCTCCCCAGCTGAAATGGCCGTCGGGGTGAACGCCATTCCATGTGGTTACTCTGACCCTGTCTCCCAGGTTTGTTAATTGATTCTACACTATTTACTTTTAAACCTTGGGGTTTAGCTCTGATGGGGCAATATATACATTGACTGCTGTCCTTTTTGGTAAGATACATTGTATGCACAGTGTGGGTTACTATTGTTATGGGTTCTCATAAGGATTTCAATGTTCCCTGCCCAGTATAGTAGCATAGTGTGGTTCATTGTAACATTATGCTAGATTTTCCCACTGCAGGCTTAATGATTATGTATATTAAATATGCCCCGCTGTTGTGAACAGTGATTATTAACATCTCACATTGTGTACCTGACGCATTCCAGGGCTTGTGGAGTACTCGGTCCCGGGCCTTGTATCACGGAGACATACCCGGTTCCGTGACCCTGGGGGGCGCCTAATGGGGAATTTAAAGGTAAAATAAAAATAAAATGTTTGTCGTGACACCACTTGCGGTATGCGGCTATAAGGGGAAAGCCGCCGCTGCAAAGTCTCTCACTGCTGGGGCTGGTGGTATTGTGCAGCTTGCATGTTATGGCCCTCCGCAAGTAGAGCTAAGCTCCAGGGGAGAATGATGGTGGTTGTGATATAGTGAATGTTGGTGATGCAGAAGTGCAAGAAGAATTCATACAACAAAGGGGCTCCAGTTCAACTTGTTCTTTACTCACTGGTTCCATGAGGCTGCAACCCGGCTGGTGCTGGTCTCTACCAATCTGGGCCTCAGGTGATCCAGTATTCCTTTTGTCCCAGTGCTGGTGTTGTGACCTGGTGAGCTTTACTTCAATGCACCCATCTGTAGTTGGTGGGTCCCCGTGGCCTGAAGTGTTCTGGGGTCCCCTCCTGTTGTCACAGTCCTGGCAAGTATGGCAGGCAGCTTGAACCTCTTTTGGGTTGGACCTCTGTCCCCATTCCCAGGTTCCCGCTTTGCTGCTGTGCCACGGACACTAATGTTGGTGAGGTTCTTGATGGTACACTCACCAGGCAGATTTATCAGGTGAGCTTGAAGCATCTTCCTGAACTAGGGCTCTGCATCCCGCCAATTCTTGGTCCCGTGAGTACTTTACCATACTCTCCCTGGCGACCGTACGTCTTGAGCCCGACAGGTCACTTCACACTCTCCTGTCTGTAAGTCAACGTCTGACTTCTTTTAAGATGTCTGACTTCTGTCAACTGAACTAACTGGCACCTCCTCCTCCTGAGTTTCTGACTAGTGGACTGGATAATTCCCACCTCTGGGTGACCATCCATTAGGTCCATCTCTAGCCTTTTACCCAGTCTGGCGAAAAAGGGCATGGATTGTGTGTGTTAGTTTGGTGTTATTTAGTGTTTTTTTTACCGGCACTGGTCTTCCAGGAACCCGGAGATAGCACTGCATCTGATACTGCAATACCCTGTGGCACCTGATGCCTCAGGGGTGCCACACACCAATTATTATTACATCTATATGGTGGTTTAATCTGTATACTATGTATTCATCTAATTAGTGATATTAATTGGATGCACCAGGATATATAGTATGTGATATGGTTTATCCTGCCTTGAGTCTACCCCTGGAACATGTGTCCTACCTTGTTTTTTGTGCCACATGTCACCAATTCACCTGTCCAATAAAGTTTTTTCACCTTTGTTGGGCTTTGATCGCATTTTTTTCTGTGGTTCTCTGTCTATGTTGTAGCGATTTTTCCTGGTCCAATTCATATACAGTTTTTGAATTTATATGGTATTTAGCATCTATTGTTATGTTTAATTATGAATTGGCTGTTGATTTTTTCAGATTTTTTTTTTCATATGGTCCGGAATCCAGCACTACAAAACCGCCTGCCTCGCTCGATTTCATTATAACCAAATTAGAATTGAGCTTCAAGGAGGAAATAGCTTTCCACTCCTGACAAAGTAGGTTGTGATTGTGCTGGTGTGAAGGATCCAAACCACTATGCAATTGCTTAAGCTTCTTTTCCACCATGTGTTTAAAAACTCATAATATATCACCTCTGGACTCCTTAGGATAATATATCGGATTAGTGAAACAAAATTTGGTCTAGCAATATTAATAGTATCTTCATGTGTATTCTCGTATAATAGATTTTCCTAATGTGAGTCCAGCACATTGTTCCTGGAAAGTACATTCTAAAGAGTTAATTTTAACAACACAATCATCATCAGTATTCACATTGCTTACAAAGGGGCTTCATCCTCAAAAAAATGTCTTTTATTGTCAACAGGTTCAATAGAATATAGGGTGCTTTACACACTGCGACATCGCTAATGATATATTGTCAGGGTCACATCATTAGTGACGCACATCCGGCGCCATTAGCGACATCCCAGCGCATGACACCAAGGAGCGACGATCAACGATCGCAAAAACATCAAAAATCGTTGATCGTTGACACGTCGCTCTTTTTCATAATATCATTGATGATGCATGCCGCTGTTTGTTCGTCGTTCCTGCGGCATCACACATCGCTATGTGTGACACCGCAGGAACGACTAACATCTCCTTACCTGCGTCCACCGGCAATGAGGTAGGAAGTCGGTGGGCGACATGTTCCGGTCGCTCATCTCCGCCCCTCCTCTGCAGCCACTTAGTGACCCCGCTGTGACGCCGAACGAACAGCCCCCTTAGAAAGGAGGCGGTTCGCCGGTCACAGCGACGTCGCTAGGCAGGTAAGTACATGTGACGAGTGTTAGCGATGTTGTGCACCATGGGCAGCGATTTTGCCCATGACGCACAACCAACGGGGGCGGGTATGCTCGCTAGCGATATCGATAGCGATAGCGGAGTGTGTAAAGTACCCTTAAGGCACTTCCACCAAACTATTTTGTAGCTGGGGTGCTCTCGTAGGCTTCCACACCATATAATACAAGAATAGATAAGAGGCACTTCAAGATTGGGTGAAATAAAAATATTCAAGTTTTTTCACCCAATCTGGGAGAGCCTCTTATCTATTCTTTTATTGTCAACAATCTGGAAAATGTATTAATGTCCCTCAATGTTTGATTGAGGTAAAAATCTTGGCCAGGGACAAAGTGCATACCTCTATTTAGAACTTTTATTTCATGTTCAGAGAGTATTGTAGAAGTTACTACCGAAACCGATTCTCAAGAGTCCGCATTGTCTGCCTCTCTTTGGATACCTGGATGGATCGCATAGGTTTTGATGATTTTTTTGCCTTCCTCCTTCTTTTGCATTTTTTGATTTTGAAAAAGACTTATTGCTATCTGGCAACTGTTTATCATATGTTGTTTCTGTATTATCATCAATCACATCCAAAATGTCTCCTTCAATGTTTGGAAAAGTCACTTTTTTAGGGAAAAAACATCTTTGCCATCTTGTCTGGAAAAACTTGATGGATTTTTTGGAGTAGTTTTTGTATTGTCCTTTCTCCATTGGTAAACTTTGCCAAATATATATAATATATATATAATATATTATAATTTTATAATCCATACTATCTCAGTTGTTTTTTTCTTTTTTGATTGCATAATATTTTCTTCGAACATTTCTAAATTTTGAGCCAGTTTTTTGTCCAATTTTTTTAAGATCAGCTGTATATTTGTATTTGGATAAAAAAGTTTGTTTAAAAGAACTGAAGTCCTCAGTGGTTGATACCTTTTAATGGCTAACTGAAAAGATGGTAATAATAGCAGCTTTCAAGACTACTCAGGTCCAGGCTATGATAAAAAGATATATTGTATTTGGATAGTGAAGCTTTTATTTCATCCATTTCAAACTTTACAGACTCCATCCATACCGCCTTTAAAACGGAACAATAAAGTGTTTGAATTTTATCCGGAGGACCCACTTTCTTCAATGCTTAGTTTTACTTTTATCCAAATGTTGAAAAAAATTCTGAAATATTTTAAAAAAAAATTGTGCTTTTGTTGTCATTTTCCGAGACCCGTAGTGTTCTCCTTTTTTGGGATCTGGAACTTCTTAACTGACTCATCAAAAGGGGGATGTATTAGGGGTCCGGGTACCTTAGTTTCTGACCAATTTGTTTCCCTGGTGGTGCCATTAACTTCATCTGTCTAGGTCACCAAATATATATTGTCCTGACCCTGTGTGTATACAATAAAATAAAAAATTGTTCTACAATTGAAAATGAAGATGATTTTTAATAAGAGGTAAATCACAACATTATAAACTTAAACTTTGATCCTTTTAAGTATTTCTTCTACTTTAACTATGAATCAAGATAAATAATCTTCTATTTCTCATATGATATAAATGAAGATCTCAGAGTTGGGGAAAGAAAAGAGATTTTTCAATAATTGCTTCCCGTACGGCTTTCATAATGTCCTTATTCCTTAAACTGTATATAATGGGGTTTATGAAAGGAGTGAATATTGTATACAGCAGAGATAAGGCTTTACTGATGGTCAATGTTTGACCCTTTGTTGGAAAGACATAAACGCTAAACAGAGAGCAGTAGAATATGGAGACTACGGCGAGGTGGGAGCTACAGGTGGAGAAGGCTTTCTGTCTATTCATATTGGTGGGGATTTTTAATATTGTGGTAATAATATTCATATATGACACTGTTATTACAATGATTGGTATAAACAGTGTTGGGGGTCCTAGTATAGACACTTCCAGCTGAACAAGCTGAGTACCTGAACAGGCAATTTCCATCAAAGGAACAAGATCACAGAAAAAATGGTCTATAATATTTCTTTGACAAAACTTCATGTTTAATAACGGTAGAGTGTCGCAAACTACTATGAGTAAGGTGACCAACCAGCAGACAGTAACCAATTTCACACAATATTCATTAGTCATGATACAAGTGTAACGGAGGGGATTACAGATGGCCACGTACCGGTCATAGGACATCACCGTGAGAAGAAGACACTCAAATATTTCTGATGTACAGAAGAAAAAAAACTGGGTGATACAACCAATGAACGTTATGGTTCCACCATTGTTTAGTAGAATGTTAAGCATAATAGGTGCAATATCTATAGTTAATAACATGTCACTGATGGACAGTTGTGAGATGAAGAAGTACATCGGAGTGTGGAGGTTCCTACTGGTGGACACCAGGGTGATGATCAGGAGATTCCCACATAGTGTGCAACAAGTAACCAAGAGTAGTAGAGAGAAGAGGGAAATCCTCAAAAGTTGTCTAACTTGAAATCCCAAAAGGAAAAATTCTGTGACCATAGTGAGATTGTTCTCCTGTAACAAAACGTAATGCTTAGTGTTATGCAAATGTTGATTTATAGGATCGCGAGATTGGCAGAAGAATTTAAAATAACCTTTATTAATAAATCTCTATGAAAATGACGATGTGCAGAAGAAATATTGTTTCTATGAAGTCAGTGATAAATAATTGCAAGAAGCAATCACCGATCCTAGTCTTATTTTCACTTCTGAAAGTATCATTAGTATGTTGTGTTAACTCTTCCTTTTCCACATTGCTCAGCCTTCAGACAGCACTGGCCAGTATGTCTTGTATTATCTATAAGGGGTTATTTTATGATAAACAGTAAGCAAAACAAGGTAATATTGTGGTTCTGTGTTGGCCAGAAAAATCAATTGAAATACTATGTCCCAAGAATGACAAAAGTATATTAGGAGCGATACCTTTATAGGATAACCAGAAAAATTATATTATCATTTTTTCATAGCATCAAGGCTCCTTCTTCAGGCTAAATTACAAATGAATTACTGAGACAAAATCACAACATTTAAATGAATGTTACAGCAGGACATGGAAAAGATGAGGCCTCCTAAAGATAAGCCAAGGAAATCAATTTAATGTTTTTGTTAAAAATGCAGATGAGTTGGGACCACTTCCTACTCATCTGCATTTCTAACAAAGACATAAATTTACTGTAATGGGCCCAGGATTAGTGGCATTATACAAGGATTCAAGGATTCAAGACATATGGTACTGAAAGCGGCCAAGGTTGGGGCGGGGGTATACCATAATGGGGACATATATTACTGAAAGGGGCACAGGATTGGAGACAATATACCAGGAAGGGACCCAGGATGGCTAATATTATACCCGGAAAGGGAGACATTATATCAAGAAGTGGCCACTTTTGGGGGGCATTATACCAAGACATGAGACATATATTACTGAAATTAGAAGAGGATGGAGGGTATTATACCAGGAAAGGGAGACATTATACCAAGAAGTGGCCCAGAATGAAGACATTATTCCAGGATTGGGGACATTGTTATTGGAAGGGGCCCAGGATGGGGGATATTATACCAGGAAAAGGCCTAGGATTATTATACTTGGAAGGAGCCCAGAATAGGAGAAATTATTATAGGAAGAGGCACAGGATGTGGGACATTATCACATTTTTCTTACATGAAAGAGAGAACATGTAAGTCTTCACAGAGTCTTCAAATGTACAAGGGTCTATAAATCTGATGAACATGCAGGTAGGGGCCCAGGTCCAAGTTTTGCATCAGGCCCATCAGACTCTAGTTAAGCCACTATTGGTAGAGCTCTGATGCGATGGTCACAGACAATCAACATGATTTCTAGATTATTTTCCTTATTTTTTGCTCAACTCTGGTTACAACTCTGAGTGCAAGAGATTGTAGAATTAATTTATATAATCCATGGGTTTTTTTGAGAATCAGAGTGTTTGCTCCTTAAAGGATGACGCTCCTTAAAGAATAGAATTTGCAGAGATGAAAAGATCTGATCAGTTACTCTATATATGTCTGCTTCATAATGAAGAGCATCTACTGTTGCTCACCTTAGAAATATTCATTATTCTGAAGACTAATATTTGCCACAAGAGGAATAAAAACTTCTCAAGTCAATCAGTGAAATGTAGGAGTGAAGGGTGCGCTGAGAAAAAACAGTTCACATGCGGCAGTAATAAGCCATGTATAGAGCGGCAGTTTATATAAAGGTGAAGATAAGACGTTACGATACTGAGGTCATTAGAGATTTATGGCCCCTTAGCTCTTGTTCCTGAATTTATCTATGGGGAATACACTGCAGAAATGATGAAATATTTCTCAACACCGGCTTATATTGACTAATATTGCTAATATATCTCACATGGGCCAATATTTTACAAAGCTAAAAAAAATGTTATTGAGTGAATTTTTGGAGAAATACAAAAGAAAAAGAAGAAAACTTTAGGCACTGTTCATTTTTTTGTATACGGGTTTGTTCACACTTGTGTATAAGTACGGCGAGGGCAATCCAATAAAAAAATCAGATTGCACTCAGACCAGTATTATTCAAAGAGTCAATGTTCATCTGTGATTTTTACCTCTTGGCGTGAAGAAAAATATGATAGTATGCTACTTATGGTTGCGTAAAACGGTCAAGACCAATGCAAGTCAATGGGTGCGAGAAAAAAGACGTCACATGAACCATCCTTATGCCATTCTTTTTTTATGCATACATCTCCATTCTGTAGCATAAAACACTGTAAATGGTCCAGTAAATGACCTTAGGATATAAAATATGATACAAAAACCACTAGTGTCCGAGGGGATAGCTAATGAGAAATGCTAGAAATCCTTAAAAAGCTGCAGACAGAGTGGGTTATATGTGATAGCTAGAGTTGAGCGATGTTCAAGGTTCGCCAATTTCATGTTCGAGTGATTTTGGGGGGTGCTCGAGATCGAACTTGAACTCCAGCTTTTTGCCCAAAACGTCGACAGTTTGAGTTACGTTCGAGAACGGTTTGATCACTATAAACGTGGCTTTTCACAGTAAGGCTATGTGCACATGTTGCTATCTGCATGCGTCCTGCATCCCCAGCACAATTCCTCTCCCTTTCCTACTCACCGATCACGGGCGTCTCGCTCCATGGCTGTCATAAATCTGCGGCGTCTTTTCCTCTTTAGAAAATGGCTGCCGCTTCATTAGTCAATTAGTTATTCCGTACTTTCCCTGCCCACCAGCACTTATGATTGGTTGCAGTCAGACACATCCCCAAGCTGAGTGACAGCTGTCTCACTGCAACCAATCACAGCCGCCGGTGGGCGGCTATATCGTGCATTAAAATAAATAAATAAATAAAAAAAATGTGGTCCCCCATATTTGAAACCAGCCAGGATAAAGCCACATGGCTGGAGGCTGGTATTGTCAGGATGGAGAGCGCCACGGTATGGGGAGCCCTCCAGCCTAACAATATCACCCAGCAGCCGCCCAGAATTGCCGCATCCATTAGGTGCGACAGTCCTGGGGGACTCTACACGGCTCATTCTGAATTGCCCTAGTGCGGTGGCAATTGGGGTAATAATGAGTTTATTCATGGCAGGCGTCTCCCCGAGACACCTTCCATGATTAAACTGTAAGTGAAAGTAAAGAAACACACACACACACTGAAAAATCCTTTATTTGGAAAAAAAGACAAAAAAAAACAACCCTGGTTCACCCCTTTCTTTCTCTCCTTTCTCTCCTTTCTCTCTCTCTCTATCTCCTTTCTCTCTCTCCTTTCTTTCTCTCCTTTCTCTCCTTTCTTTCTCTTCTTTCTCTTCTTTCTCTTCGTTCTCATCTTTCTCTTTTCTTTCTCCTTTCTCTCTCTCCTTTCTTTCTCTCTCTCTCTCCTTTTTCTCTATCCTATCTCTCTCTCCTTTCTTACTCTCTTTTCTCTCTCTCCTTTCTTTCTCTCCTTTCTACCTCTCCTTTCTTTCTCTTCTTTCTCTACTTTCTCTTCTTTCTCTTTCTCTTCTCTCTCTTCTTTCTCTCTTTCTCTCTCTCTTCCTTCTCTCTTTCTCTTCTTTCTCTCTCTCCTTTCTTTCTCTCTCTCCTTTCTTTCTCTCTCTCTCTCTTTCTCTCTCTCTCTCCTTTCTCTCTCCTTTCTTTCTCACCTTTCTCTCTTTCTCTCTCTCCTTTCTTTCTCTATTTTCTCTCTCTCCTTTCTTCCTTTCTCTTCTTTCTCTACTTTCTGTTCTTTCTCCTCTTTCTCTTCTTTCTCTCTTTCTCTCTCTTCCTTCTCTCTTTCTCTCTCTCCTTTCTTTCTCTCTTTCCTTTGTCTCACTCCTTTCTTTCTCTCTCTTTCTCTCTCCTTTCTCTCTTTCCTTTCTTTCTCTCCTTTCTCTCTCTTTCTCTCTCTCCTTTCTTTCTCTCCTTTCTCTCTCTCCTTTCTTTCTCTTTTTTCTCTACTTTCTCTTCTTTCTCTTCTTTTTCCTCTTTCTCCTCTTTCTCTTCTCTCTCTTCTCTCTCTTCTTTCTCTTTCTCTCTCTTCCTTCTCCCTTTCTCCTCTTTCGCTTATTTCTCTCTTCTTTCTCTTCTTTCTCTCTCTTCTTTCTCTCTTATCTTTCTCCCTCTCTTCTTTCTCTCTTTCTCTCTCTCTCTTCTTTCTCTCCCTCTCTTTCTCTCTCTCTCCTTTCTCTCTCCTTTATTTCTCTCCTTTCTCTCTCTCTTTCTCTCTCTCCTTTCTTTCTCTATTTTCTCTCTCTCCTTTCTTTCTCTTCTTTCTCGTATTTCTCTTCTTTCTCTTCTTTCTCTTCTTTCTCCTCTTTCTCTTCTCTCTCTTCTTTCTCTCTTTCTCTCTCTCTTCCTTCTCTCTTTCTCTCTCTCCTTTCTTTCTCTCTCTCCTTTGTCTTACTCCTTTCTTTCTCTCTCTTGCTCTCTCTCTCCTTTCTCTCCCTCCTTTCTTTCTCTCCTTTCTCTCTCTCTCGCTTTCTCTCTCTCCTTTCTTTCTCTCCTTTCTCTCTCTCCTTTCTTTCTCTTTTTTCTCTACTTTCTCTTTTTTTTCTTCTTTCTCCTCCTTCTCCTCTTTCTCTTCTCTCTTCTTTCTCTTTCTCTCTCTTCTTTCTCTCTCTCCTCTTTCACTCTTTCTCTCTCGCTCTCTTCTTTCTCTGTTTCTCTCTCACTCTTATCTTTCTCTCTCTTCTTTCTCTCTTTCTCTCTTTCTCTTCTTTCTCTCTCTTTCTCAGACCTGGCTATGATCAGCTGATGCGGTCACCTGACGGAATCAGCTGACACTATAAGTCGAGCGGTGAGGCCGGCTTTTTACCGCCCGCCGGCTACACTATCAGCTGATGCTGTCGGACAGGAGTCTGCACTAAAGTGTGTAGTTTTTTTTTTTTTTGCACTGATGCATCAGCTGATTGTATAAAAGCCGTTTATACAATCAGCTTCTTTGTCATGTGATTCAGGCCCTTGAACCTAACACATCATCTGATCGCTTTGCCTTCCAGCAAACCGATCAGATGAAATTGGATCCGGATTGGACGGCGTGGGACCCTTGACCCAAGATTACTGCGGAGGGGGGTTCTTTATTTCAATAAAGATAGAGTCACTAATTGTGTTGTGTTTTATTTCTAATAAAAATATTTTTCTGTGTGTTGTGGTTCTTTTTATCAGTACTAGAAATTCATGGTGGCCATGTCTAATATTGGCGTGCCATCATGAATTTCGGGCTTAGGGCCAGTTGTACCAGGCTGGGAACTAAAAATATAGGGAAGCCCGTTTTTTTAATTATTTCACTTATTTCATGAAATAATTAAAAAACAAATGACGTGGGCTTCGCCATATTTTTGTGTCCAGCCAGGTACAACTAGGCAGCTGGGGACTGGAATCCGCAGCACAGGTTAGCCCGAGGTTTCTGGGCACCTCTGCTGCGAATTGCAATCCGCAGCCGCCCCAGAAAATGGCGCTTTAATAGAAGCACCATCATCTGGCGCTGTATCCAACTCTTCCAACAACCCTAGTGACGGTGGCTTGCAGGGTAATAATGGGTTAATACTGGCTTTGTTTTACTAGCTAGTATTAAGCCAGAGGTTCTTAATGTCAGGCAAGTTTGACCTGGCCATTAAGAATCTCCAATAAAGGGTTAAAAAAAGACACCACACAGGGAAAAAATACTTTAATAGAAATAAATACACAGACACATTAGAGACTCCATGTTTATTACTCTCTCTCATCCCTCCATGATCCATGGTCTTCTGTATTCTTTCTCCTTCAACACATGCAGCTCTGCTACATCAGCAGCGCTGCATGGGGGAAGACGCTGTTCCCCGTGCAGTGCTTTCACTCCGTGAGTGAGAAGGAGCTGCTGCCTGTAAGCGGTGATGTCACCACTGACAGGCACGTTGCTATAGCAACGGTGATCTCTGTTATTGACCGGCTGTGGCAGCCGGTTTATAACGGAACGGGGAAGCAGACCGGGAACCCGACCGTGTGCCAAAGCATATCACCGGTACACTGGGATGCACAAACGAGCACCGCGTACCGGAGAGATGCACTGACAGGTCCTACATGACGCGTCATAGTCATGTGACCAGTTTGTAGCCAATGAGATAACAGACACGTGACTGGTCACATTGCTATTTTGACGTCACGGATGGTCTTATCATCAGTGCTGGTTACCTTGAGGATGCAACGATCATCGGAAGGAATAGCGACATTAGACAGAGTGCAGGACGGATCGCGGGGACTGGTAAGTGTAATGTCAATGTTTATTAACTGTATGTGTACATTTATAATGTGTTTTTATGTGTTTGTGATTGCCTCCCATTGTTTTCAATGGGGTTCAAGAGGTTCGACGGGGCACCGTTCGACGAACTGAATTAAACTCGAACTCTAGGGGGGTGGCTCATCTTTAGTGATAACCCTTTAATGAAAAATCAAAAATGAATAAATAAAAAATCCTGTCTCTCTAGCAGATTAAACCACAAACATGATTAAATGTATTGCTGTTACTGCAATCAAACAATGCATGTGTATCCTAAATATACATAGTGTCTGTTACAAATCGATGCCGCACTTGCTGCAATCAGCCTGCTGTGGTTCCTTGGTTCCTGCTCCATCCAGGCGCTATCTGCCATTTTTGGCCGTGCCTCAGGTCGTGCTGATGGCTGCTTCTTCCTCCACGTCTAAGTGTGGAGAAGGGGCTAGGCACGTGCCTATTTGCCTCAGCCAGAGCCTATGTCCAGAATTTTGCCTGGGGAGCATGATCAGCTTGTTAGTATTATTTCTGAGTCGAAGTCCTCAGTTCAGGCTGCTGAGCATGCTCCCACACTTAGTGCCAGAAGCCTCTTTACTCATGTACTTGGACTTCGTTCTGTGTCCAAGTCCTGTGTTATGCCTACTGAGCATGCTCAGCCTGATAGTCTGATTTCTGAGACTATGTCAGTTGTTCGGGCTACTGAGCATGCTCAGGCACTTAGTGCATCAGAGGCTAAGTTTGGTAGGGAATTCACTAGGCATGTCCGTGAGGTGGCAGGCCCTGATAGGCTAGATAGTGTCAGGTGTCCTGATGCTGTGGCCGCTCCAGACTGGCTCACGGAGGCCCACCCCTATGACCTGGCACCTCATCATTGGTCATCAGACGATGACGGGTAGGGTGTTTGGGGCAGTGCTGCCATTGTGACTAGAGTTGAGCGCGGTTCGTGGTTCGTGGTTCTCCAGTTCGCGGCTCGAGTGATTTTGGGGCATGTTCTAGATCGAACTAGAACTCGAGCTTTTTGCAAAAGCTCGATAGTTCTAGAAACGTTCGAGAACGGTTCTATCAGCCAAAAAACAGCAAAATCCTAGCTTGGTTTCTGCTGTAATAGTGTAAGTCACTCTGTGAATCAAACTATTATCACATTTCAGTGTATAGTGTGCGTGAACAGCGCCTTCAGATCACTGCTGTTTCTATAATGGCGATCGCCATTTTTTTTTTTTTTTTTCTTGTCTTCCTTCCCTAAGCGCGCGCGTCTTGTGGGGCTGGCCAGCATGTCAGCCAATCACAGACACACACACACCTAAGTGGACTTTGAGCCAGAGAAGCAACGGCATGTGTGATAGGATCTGCATGTCACATGTCCCTGCATTATAAAACCGGACATTTTCTTCACGAACGCCATTATCTGCCTTCTGCGTCTTTGGTGTCAGACATCAGTGTCGCAGCTCCGTCCTCCTGAGTCCTATAGCCGATACAGCTGTATGCGCTCCATACACAGCGCTGGACAGCTTAGGGAGAGCACATTCTAGCAGTCCTTTTAAGGGCTCAAAGCGGCAGGGTCAGAGAGCCATAAGTGACAGGTCCTGAAAACAGCGCCAGCGTCTGTGTAGCCAAGGTCAGGGATTTCCTCCCTGCATTTCACCATTAGGAGGGAATAGAAAGGCAGGCTTCCATTCCTCTACCCAGAGCACCACAATCCTGCCACTGTACCCTCTTGTCCTCTGCACACTCCAACTCATTCTAAGTAAGCCATTATACTAGCAAACAGTCAGTGTACCTAGTGGCATCCTATACGTGGCTATTGGACTTTGCTATGGTCCCACTAGTGCAAAGACATTTGCAGAGCACGTCTGCCTGCATTGCACACTACAACTTTTTTAAACTAAGCAATTTTACTAGCAAACACTCAGTGTACCTAGTGGCATCCTATACGTGGCTATTGGACTTTGCTATAGTCCCACTAGTGCAAAGACATTTGCAGAGCACGTCTGCCTGCATTGCACACTACAACTTTTTTAAACTAAGCAATTTTACTAGCAAACACTCAGTGTACCTAGTGGCATCCTATACGTGGCTATTGGACTTTGCTATAGTCCCACTAGTGCCAAGACATTTGCAGAGCGCATCTGCCTGCGTTGCACACTCCAACTAATTATAACTAAGCCATTATACTTGCACACACTAAGTGTTTTTTAGTGGCATCCTATACGTGGCTATTGGACTTTGCTATAGTCCTACTAGTGCCAAGACATTTGCAGAGCGCATCTGCCTGCGTTGCACACTCCAACTAATTATAACTAAGCCATTATACTAGCACACACTCAGTGAACCTAGTGGCATCCTATACGAGGCTATTGGACTTTGCTATAGTCCCACTAGTGCCAAGACATTTGCAGCACGTCTGCCTGCGTTGCACACTCCAACTAATTATAACTAAGCCATTATACTAGCACACACTCAGTGTACCTAGTGGCATCCTATACGTGGCTATTGGACTTTGCTATAGTCCCACTAGTGCCAAGACATTTGCAGCACGTCTGCCTGCGTTGCACACTCCAACTAATTATAACTAAGCCATTATACTAGCACACACTCAGTGTACCTAGTGGCATCCTATACGTGGCTATTGGACTTTGCTATAGTCCCACTAGTGCCAAGACATTTGCAGCACGTCTGCCTGCGTTGCACACTCCAACTAATTATAACTAAGCCATTATACTAGCACACACTCAGTGTACCTAGTGGCATCCTATACGTGGCTATTGGACTTTGCTATAGTCCCACTAGTGCCAAGACATTTGCAGCACGTCTGCCTGCGTTGCACACTCCAACTAATTATAACTAAGCCATTATACTAGCACACACTCAGTGTACCTAGTGGCATCCTATACGTGGCTATTGGACTTTGCTATAGTCCTACTAGTGCCAAGACATTTGCAGAGCGCATCTGCCTGCGTTGCACACTCCAACTAATTATAACTAAGCCATTATACTAGCACACACTCAGTGAACCTAGTGGCATCCTATACGTGGATATTGGACTTTGCTATAGTCCCACTAGTGCCAAGACATTTGCAGCACGTCTGCCTGCGTTGCACACTCCAACTAATTATAACTAAGCCATTATACTAGCACACACTCAGTGTACCTAGTGGCATCCTATACGTGGCTATTGGACTTTGCTATAGTCCCACTAGTGCCAAGACATTTGCAGCACGTCTGCCTGCGTTGCACACTCCAACTAATTATAACTAAGCCATTATACTAGCACACACTCAGTGTACCTAGTGGCATCCTATACGTGGCTATTGGACTTTGCTATAGTCCCACTAGTGCCAAGACATTTGCAGCACGTCTGCCTGCGTTGCACACTCCAACTAATTATAACTAAGCCATTATACTAGCACACACTCAGTGTACCTAGTGGCATCCTATACGTGGCTATTGGACTTTGCTATAGTCCCACTAGTGCCAAGACATTTGCAGCACGTCTGCCTGCGTTGCACACTCCAACTAATTATAACTAAGCCATTATACTAGCACACACTCAGTGTACCTAGTGGCATCCTATACGTGGCTATTGGACTTTGCTATAGTCCCACTAGTGCCAAGACATTTGCAGCACGTCTGCCTGCGTTGCACACTCCAACTAATTATAACTAAGCCATTATACTAGCACACACTCAGTGTACCTAGTGGCATCCTATACGTGGCTATTGGACTTTGCTATAGTCCCACTAGTGCCAAGACATTTGCAGCATGTCTGCCTGCGTTGCACACTCCAACTAATTATAACTAAGCCATTATACTAGCACACACTCAGTGTACCTAGTGGCATCCTATACGTGGCTATTGGACTTTGCTATAGTCCCACTAGTGCCAAGACATTTGCAGCACGTCTGCTTGCGTTGCACACTCCAACTAATTATAACTAAGCCATTATACTAGCACACACTCAGTGTACCTAGTGGCATCCTATACGTGGCTATTGGACTTTGCTATAGTCCCACTAGTGCCAAGACATTTGCAGCACGTCTGCCTGCGTTGCACACTCCAACTAATTATAACTAAGCCATTATACTAGCACACACTCAGTGTACCTAGTGGCATCCTATACGTGGCTATTGGACTTTGCTATAGTCCCACTAGTGCCAAGACATTTGCAGCACGTCTGCCTGCGTTGCACACTCCAACTAATTATAACTAAGCCATTATACTAGCACACACTCAGTGTACCTAGTGGCATCCTATACGTGGCTATTGGACTTTGCTATAGTCCCACTAGTGCCAAGACATTTGCAGCACATCTGCCTGCGTTGCACACTCCAACTAATTATAACTAAGCCATTATACTAGCACACACTCAGTGTACCTAGTGGCATCCTATACGTGGCTATTGGACTTTGCTATAGTCCCACTAGTGCCAAGACATTTGCAGCACGTCTGCCTGCGTTGCACACTCCAACTAATTATAACTAAGCCATTATACTAGCACACACTCAGTGTACCTAGTGGCATCCTATACGTGGCTATTGGACTTTGCTATAGTCCCACTAGTGCCAAGACATTTGCAGCACGTCTGCCTGCGTTGCACACTCCAACTAATTATAACTAAGCCATTATACTAGCACACACTCAGTGTACCTAGTGACATCCTATACGTGGCTATTGGACTTTGCTATAGTCCCACTAGTGCCAAGACATTTTCAGCACGTCTGCCTGCGTTGCACACTCCAACTAATTATAACTAAGCCATTATACTAGCACACACTCAGTGTACCTAGTGGCATCCTATACGTGGCTATTGGACTTTGCTATAGTCCTACTAGTGCCAAGACATTTGCAGAGCGCATCTGCCTGCGTTGCACACTCCAACTAATTATAACTAAGCCATTATACTAGCACACACTCAGTGAACCTAGTGGCATCCTATACGTGGCTATTGGACTTTGCTATAGTCCCACTAGTGCCAAGACATTTGCAGCACGTCTGCCTGCGTTGCACACTCCAACTAATTATAACTAAGCCATTATACTAGCACACACTCAGTGTACCTAGTGGCATCCTATACGTGGCTATTGGACTTTGCTATAGTCCCACTAGTGCCAAGACATTTGCAGCACGTCTGCCTGCGTTGCACACTCCAACTAATTATAACTAAGCCATTATACTAGCACACACTCAGTGTACCTAGTGGCATCCTATACGTGGCTATTGGACTTTGCTATAGTCCTACTAGTGCCAAGACATTTGCAGCACGTCTGCCTGCGTTGCACACTCCAACTAATTATAACTAAGCCATTATACTAGCACACACTCAGTGTACCTAGTGGCATCCTATACGTGGCTATTGGACTTTGCTATAGTCCCACTAGTGCCAAGACATTTGCAGCACGTCTGCCTGCGTTGCACACTCCAACTAATTATAACTAAGCCATTATACTAGCACACACTCAGTGTACCTAGTGGCATCCTATACGTGGCTATTGGACTTTGCTATAGTCCCACTAGTGCCAAGACATTTGCAGCACGTCTGCCTGCGTTGCACACTCCAACTAATTATAACTAAGCCATTATACTAGCACACACTCAGTGTACCTAGTGGCATCCTATACGTGGCTATTGGACTTTGCTATAGTCCCACTAGTGCCAAGACATTTGCAGCACGTCTGCCTGCGTTGCACACTCCAACTAATTATAACTAAGCCATTATACTAGCACACACTCAGTGTACCTAGTGGCATCCTATACGTGGCTATTGGACTTTGCTATAGTCCCACTAGTGCCAAGACATTTGCAGCACGTCTGCCTGCGTTGCACACTCCAACTAATTATAACTAAGCCATTATACTAGCACACACTCAGTGTACCTAGTGGCATCTTATACGTGGCTATTGGACTTTGCTATAGTCCCACTAGTGCCAAGACATTTGCAGCACGTCTGCCTGCGTTGCACACTCCAACTAATTATAACTAAGCCATTATACTAGCACACACTCAGTGTACCTAGTGGCATCCTATACGTGGCTATTGGACTTTGCTATAGTCCTACTAGTGCCAAGACATTTGCAGAGCGCATCTGCCTGCGTTGCACACTCCAACTAATTATAACTAAGCCATTATACTAGCACACACTCAGTGAACCTAGTGGCATCCTATACGTGGCTATTGGACTTTGCTATAGTCCCACTAGTGCCAAGACATTTGCAGCACGTCTGCCTGCGTTGCACACTCCAACTAATTATAACTAAGCCATTATACTAGCACACACTCAGTGTACCTAGTGGCATCCTATACGTGGCTATTGGACTTTGCTATAGTCCCACTAGTGCCAAGACATTTGCAGCACGTCTGCCTGCGTTGCACACTCCAACTAATTATAACTAAGCCATTATACTAGCACACACTCAGTGTACCTAGTGGCATCCTATACGTGGCTATTGGACTTTGCTATAGTCCTACTAGTGCCAAGACATTTGCAGAGCGCATCTGCCTGCGTTGCACACTCCAACTAATTATAACTAAGCCATTATACTAGCACACACTCAGTGAACCTAGTGGCATCCTATACGTGGCTATTGGACTTTGCTATAGTCCCACTAGTGCCAAGACATTTGCAGCACGTCTGCCTGCGTTGCACACTCCAACTAATTATAACTAAGCCATTATACTAGCACACACTCAGTGAACCTAGTGGCATCCTATACGTGGCTATTGGACTTTGCTATAGTCCCACTAGTGCCAAGACATTTGCAGCACGTCTGCCTGCGTTGCACACTCCAACGAATTATAACTAAGTTACATTGTCAGGGATATTTATTCTTTATTATTCTGCTGTTAATAAAGCTAGACCACCACTGCAATCTTCCCCACCTCTCAATTTTTACTACCACATTTTCAGTCCACAATCTTGTCGCAATCAACATGAGTGGCAAAATGACAGATGCTGGTGGAAAGGGGAAGAGGCGTGGTGGAAAAGGCAAAAAAGGTTTTGTCAGTGGGGAAGGTGCCAAAGCTCCATTATCATCTGCTGAAGATAGACCATCTACTAGCAAAAGTAAGATGTCTACTACTTATTGTGGACAATCCGATGTGCTCCCTTTTTTACGGACACGAAAAAGAGGAACAAAGGTAGATGATGGGCAAAAAAGGAAAATGCTTGAATGGATCTCAAGTGGTCCAACAAGTGCCCTCTCAGCCACTTCAAGTACCGCATCCAAAAAACACCATTCCTCTGAGTTGTCATCCCAATCACACTTGATTTCTCCCAGCTCTGAAGTCTCCATCAGCCCTGCACAGTATGGTGGAACTGAGATGGCTGAGTCTGCAGAGCTGTTCAGTCACACTATAGCCTGGGAATCAGAGGTCTGCTCCCAAGCTACAGTGAGTACAGAACAGGAAATGGTCTGCAGTGATGCCCAGAACCTTTGTGACTCAGATTCAGGCCGTGAGGACCAAGTTTCTGAGCATAATGTTGACCCTTTGTCACAAACTGTAACACCTGTGGTTATAGACAATGAGGAACATACTGATGAAGATGAGACGCAGATACCCGATTGGGATGACAACTTAAATATTCGGTCAGGGCAAGAAGAGGCTCGGTCTGAGGGGGAGGGGAGTGCGAACACAACAATTGCTGATGACGTTCTAGATCCCACCTACTGTCAACCCCCAGTCAGGCACTCGAGGAGGTCAACAGAGGCGGTGGAGGAGGATGCAACCGACGACGAAGTTACCTTGCGCCTTCCTGGACAGAGTCGGAGCACTGGTAGCACGTCTACAACTGCATCCTCAGCCACCACTCTGCCTATGAGCATTATTCGGGGTGGATCAACAGGTCGCATGGCCTCTAAGCCTTGCCTAGCCTGGGCCTTTTTTTACATCGAAAAAGATCGCCCAACTCATGTGATATGTAACATTTGTCATGATTCTGTTAGTAGAGGTCAAAACCTCAGCAGTTTGACAACTTCTTCCATGAATCGTCACATGAATAAATATCATAAGTCCCGGTGGGAAGCTCACCGTGCTGCAATGCCGGCTAGCGGAGCGAACCATCCACCGCCCGCCCCTTCCAGTGCATCCGCGCGCTCTTCATCTTCTAGGACTGTGGGGACAGCTGTCACACCTGTTTTTCCACGCAAAACTTCCACCACTGTAACCGCAACAGGCAGTTTGCTTGTAAGGTCGTCAGTTGGTTTGGAAGGGGAAACAAGTGAGTGTGTACAGCTCTCTCAGACATCGATAGCACCAACGTTGGATGAAGGCAACATCATGTCTCCGCCTGCACTTTCCTCACAAACCTGCATTTTTCCAGGGACACCCTACTCAACACCGTCTACACACAGCAGCCAGATCTCTGTCCCTCAGATGTGGTCAAATAAAAGGCCACTTCCTCCGACCCATGACAAAGCTAAGAGGTTGACTCTATCCCTCTGTAAGCTGTTGGCTACCGAAATGCTGCCTTTCCGCCTAGTGGACACACAGGATTTTAGAGACCTTATGTCTGTCGCTGTGCCCCAGTACCAGATGCCTAGTCGCCACTACTTCTCTAAGAAAGGTGTGCCCGCGCTACACCAGCATGTCGCACACAACATCACCGCTTCCTTGAGAAACTCTGTGTGTGAACGGGTGCATTTCACCACCGATACTTGGACCAGTAAGCATGGACAGGGACGTTACATGTCGCTGACTGGGCACTGGGTAACTATGGTGATAGATGGTGAAGGGTCTGCTGCACAAGTCTTGCCGTCCCCACGACTTGTGTGTCAATCCTCTGTCTGTCCAAGTTCCGCCACAGCTTCTGCATCCTCCACCTCATCTGGGTCCTCCACCTCCGCCCCAAGCCTGCCTGGTCAGGCCACCAGCGTTCTCACTGCGCAGAAGGAATCACGCACGCCTCATTACTATGCTGGCAGCCGAGCGCAACGGCATCAGGCGGTCTTTAGCTTGACATGTCTTGGTATTAAGAGTCACACAGCTGAGGAGTTGTGGTCAGCTCTGCGGTCCGAGTTTAATAAATGGTTGTCTCCACTCAACCTGCAGCCTGGTAAGGCCGTGTGCGACAATGCTGCAAACCTGGGTGCGGCCCTTCGCCTGGGCAAGGTGACACACGTACCTTGTATGGCTCACGTGTTGAACCTTGTCGTGCAGCAATTTTTAACACACTATCCCGGCCTAGATGGCCTTCTGAACAGGGCACGAAAACTGTCTGCTCACTTCCGGCATTCAAGCGCCGCAGCTGAGCGACTTGCATCGCTACAGAAGTCTTTCGGCCTGCCGGTTCATCGCCTGAAATGCGATGTGGCGACACGCTGGAATTCAACTCTCCACATGTTACAGCGACTGTGGCAGCACCGCAGAGCCCTGGTGCAATACGTCATGACGTATAGCCTGGGCCAACGAGATGCAGAGGTGGGGCAGATCACCCTGATGGAGTGGTCTCAGATCAAGGACCTATGCACCCTTCTGCACAGTTTCGACATGGCGACGAATATGTTTAGCGCTGACAATGCCATTATCAGCATGACGATTCCAGTCATTTACATGCTGGAGCACACGCTAAACACTATTCGGAGTCAGGGGGTGGGACAACATGAAGGGGAGGAACTACAGGAGGATTCATATGTGCAAGGGACAACAACATCACCAAGGTCCAGACGTTCATCATCACCAACGCAGCAGGCATGGGACCATGGGGAACAGGGATCGACAAGGGCGCATAGTAGCAGGCGAAATGTTGAGCAAGGTGCAGGAGAACATGAAGAAATGGAGGACGAACTGTCCATGGACATGGAAGACTCAGCGGATGAGGGAGACCTTGGTCAAATTTCAGTTGAAAGAGGTTGGGGGGAGATGTCAGAGGAAGAAAGAACGGGTAGCACCTCTATGCCACAAACACAGCGTGGACTTGGTCCGCATGGCTGCGCAAGACACATGAGTGCCTTTTTGTTGCACTACCTCCAACATGACAGTCGTATTGTCAAAATTAGAAGTGATGATGACTACTGGATTGCCACACTATTAGATCCCTGGTACAAGTCCAAATTTTGTGACATAATTCCAGCCATAGAAAGGGACGCACGTATGCAGGAGTATCAGCAGAAGCTGTTACTCGATCTTAGCTCGGCTTTTCCACCAAACAACCGTGCAGGTGCAGGGAGGGAATCTCCAAGTTGTAACTTGACAAACATGGGACGGTCTCGTCATCTTCACCAGTCTACCCGTACCAGTAGGACCGTATCTGGTGCCGGTAACAGCAATTTTATGGAATCTTTTCATAATTTTTTTAGACCCTCTTTTGCAAGGCCACCAGAGACAACAAGTCTGACACATACTCAACGGCTGGAGAGGATGATACAGGAGTATCTCCAAATGAACATCGATGCCATGACTGTGCAACTGGAGCCTTGCTCCTTTTGGGCTTCAAACATAGAAAAATGGCCAGAGCTCTCCAGTTACGCCTTGGAGATTTTGTCGTGTCCAGCTGCCAGCGTTGTCTCTGAACGTGTATTCAGTGCTGCTGGGTGTGTGCTGACAGATAAGCGCACGCGTCTGTCCAGTGACAATGTGGACAGACTGACGTTCATCAAAATGAACAAGTCATGGATCCAGAAGGAATTTACTACCCCTGTGTCATCCTGGGGAGAGTAAATGCTTGTGGATTTGGAATGTGCTTGATGCAAATCAAAACATCCTGTTTGCAACTAGGGCCCAAGTGCTGCCACTGATGGGGTGGGTGTCTGTGTGGCCCAATTTTTGGAAAAAAGGGAGACTCCGCTTGGAGTAACCCTTGCTTACATTGTTTTTAAAAGAAGCCAAGATGAACAAGTCATGGGTCAGCAAAGACTTTGCTACCTACCCCGGTGTCATCCTGGGGACGGTTAATTATGGGGTATTTTTGAATGTGATTGATGCAAATGTAGCTGTGAAGTGTACAACTAGGGCCCAAGTGCTGCCACTGATGGGGTGGGTGTCTGTGTGGCCCAATTTTTGGAAAAAAAGGGAGACTCCGCTTGGAGTAACCCTTGCTTGATGTGTTTTTAAAAGAAGCCAAGATGAACAGAGCTGGGATCAGGAAAGACTTTGCTACCTACCCCGGTGTCATCCTGGGGACGGATAAGAATGGCGTATTTTTGAATGTGCTTGATGCAAATCAAAACATCCTGTTTGCAACTAGGGCCCAAGTGCTGCCACTGATGGGGTGGGTGTCTGTGTGGCCCAATTTTTGGAAAAAAAGGGAGACTCCGCTTGGAGTAACCCTTGCTTGATGTGTTTTTAAAAGAAGCCAAGATGAACAGAGCTGGGATCAGCAAAGACTTTGCTACCTACCCGGTGTCATCCTGGGGACGGATAAGAATGGCGTATTTTTGAATGTGCTTGATGCAAATCAAAACATCCTGTTTGCAACTAGGGCCCAAGTGCTGCCACTGATGGGGTGGGTGTCTGTGTGGCCCAATTTTTGGAAAAAAAGGGAGACTCCGCTTGGAGTAACCCTTGCTTGATGTGTTTTTAAAAGAAGCCAAGATGAACAGAGCTGGGATCAGGAAAGACTTTGCTACCTACCCCGGTGTCATCCTGGGGACGGATAAGAATGGCGTATTTTTGAATGTGCTTGATGCAAATCAAAACATCCTGTTTGCAACTAGGGCCCAAGTGCTGCCACTGATGGGGTGGGTGTCTGTGTGGCCCAATTTTTGGAAAAAAGGGAGACTCCGCTTGGAGTAACCCTTGCTTACATTGTTTTTAAAAGAAGCCAAGATGAACAAGTCATGGGTCAGCAAAGACTTTGCTACCTACCCCGGTGTCATCCTGGGGACGGTTAATTATGGGGTATTTTTGAATGTGATTGATGCAAATGTAGCTGTAAAGTGTACAACTAGGGCCCAAGTGCTGCCACTGATGGGGTGGGTGTCTGTGTGGCCCAATTTTTGGAAAAAAAGGGAGACTCCGCTTGGAGTAACCCTTGCTTGATGTGTTTTTAAAAGAAGCCAAGATGAACAGAGCTGGGATCAGCAAAGACTTTGCTACCTACCCCGGTGTCATCCTGGGGACGGATAAGAATGGCGTATTTTTGAATGTGCTTGATGCAAATCAAAACATCCTGTTTGCAACTAGGGCCCAAGTGCTGCCACTGATGGGGTGGGTGTCTGTGTGGCCCAATTTTTGGAAAAAAAGGGAGACTCCGCTTGGAGTAACCCTTGCTTGATGTGTTTTTAAAAGAAGCCAAGATGAACAGAGCTGGGATCAGGAAAGACTTTGCTACCTACCCCGGTGTCATCCTGGGGACGGATAAGAATGGCGTATTTTTGAATGTGCTTGATGCAAATCAAAACATCCTGTTTGCAACTAGGGCCCAAGTGCTGCCACTGATGGGGTGGGTGTCTGTGTGGCCCAATTTTTGGAAAAAAGGGAGACTCCGCTTGGAGTAACCCTTGCTTGATGTGTTTTTAAAAGAAGCCAAGATGAACAGAGCTGGGATCAGGAAATACTTTGCTACCTACCCCGGTGTCATCCTGGGGACGGATAAGAATGGCGTATTTTTGAATGTGCTTGATGCAAATCAAAACATCCTGTTTGCAACTAGGGCCCAAGTGCTGCCACTGATGGGGTGGGTGTCTGTGTGGCCCAATTTTTGGAAAAAAAGGGAGACTCCGCTTGGAGTAACCCTTGCTTGATGTGTTTTTAAAAGAAGCCAAGATGAACAGAGCTGGGATCAGCAAAGACTTTGCTACCTACCCCGGTGTCATCCTGGGGACGGATAAGAATGGCGTATTTTTGAATGTGCTTGATGCAAATCAAAACATCCTGTTTGCAACTAGGGCCCAAGTGCTGCCACTGATGGGGTGGGTGTCTGTGTGGCCCAAGTTTTTGGAAAAAAGGGAGACTCCGCTTGGAGTAACCCTTGCTTGATGTGTTTTTAAAAGAAGCCAAGATGAACAGAGCTGGGATCAGGAAATACTTTGCTACCTACCCCGGTGTCATCCTGGGGACGGATAAGAATGGCGTATTTTTGAATGTGCTTGATGCAAATCAAAACATCCTGTTTGCAACTAGGGCCCAAGTGCTGCCACTGATGGGGTGGGTGTCTGTGTGGCCCAATTTTTGGAAAAAAAGGGAGACTCCGCTTGGAGTAACCCTTGCTTGATGTGTTTTTAAAAGAAGCCAAGATGAACAGAGCTGGGATCAGGAAAGACTTTGCTACCTACCCCGGTGTCATCCTGGGGACGGATAAGAATGGCGTATTTTTGAATGTGCTTGATGCAAATCAAAACATCCTGTTTGCAACTAGGGCCCAAGTGCTGCCACTGATGGGGTGGGTGTCTGTGTGGCCCAATTTTTGGAAAAAAGGGAGACTCCGCTTGGAGTAACCCTTGCTTACATTGTTTTTAAAAGAAGCCAAGATGAACAAGTCATGGGTCAGCAAAGACTTTGCTACCTACCCCGGTGTCATCCTGGGGATGGATAAGAATGGCGTATTTTTGAATGTGCTTGATGCAAATGTAGCTGTGAAGTGTACAACTGGGGCACAACTGCTGCCACTGAAGGGGTGGGTGTGTGTGTGGCCCAATTTTTGGAAAAAATGGAGACTCCGCTTGGAGTCACCTTGCGGTGTTTTACATGATTTTAGAAGGGCGTGCCATGCCTATATCTGTGTGTCCTCCTCTTTTTCCTTGTCCAGCTGTTTTGTTTTCGCATGAGTATATGTCCTTGTCACTTTCCAATGTGTTTGAGTTGTTTGTCACCTTTAGGACACCTTTGAGGGTGTTTTCTAGGTGTTTTTCTGTGTTTGTGATTGCCTGCCATTGTTTCCTATGCAGTTCGAGTTCGGTTCGTCGAACGTTCGACGAACCGAACTCGAACGGGAGGTCCGTTCGGCGAACCAACCTCGAGCCGAACCGCGACCGGTTCGCTCATCTCTAATTGTGACATCAGTGACGTGGCAGTTCTGGATAGGCCACTGCTGATGTTACTGATGATGTGGCACTCTGCTATTGGCCCCTGGAGGTGCCATTGTGACTCACACTGGGTTTGGGGCAGACGCTAGGTGTTAAAAGGGCATGGAGACTGCACCATAGTGCGCAGTCTTCATTTATGCTCATATGCACATGCTCATTGCACATACTGTAATAGAGGCACATTGTGGCCTCAACCACTAGTTCTGAAAGAGGTAGGCAGGTTTAGGCGTCCGGTGCCTGTCACGCCAAGATTCATGATTCGGCACGTTAGGGGCAGCCACCGCGCTTCCCTCCTTTCATTCCAGTCCTGTTGTAGAAGCCCAGGGGAGGTAACTAGGCTGCGGCTGCTGCACTGACTGTCTCGGTGTGCCCCCTACACACATGGACAGTGTACCCCAGGACTTCTGTGGTGCTAATAGTGGAAGTCTTGGTTTGGGTGTGTGGACCATGTGGCATTATTAGAGTTCACAATAGTCCTGGTCAAGGTCATGTTTAATTTGGATCAGGCTCATATTATTTCGGAGTCACCTAGCTCTGTATTATCTGCCTGACCTACAGGTTGCCAGTGTCGCAGGCGGAGGGGACGCGCTCGCCACGCTCGGGTCCGGGGCTTCTGCTGCTGCTGCTGCTCGGTGGCTCGAGTGGTGGACCAAACCCGGGGACTCGAGCAGCGCTCCTCACCTGTGAGTGAAAAGGGGGTGGTTTGGTTAGGGAGATTGTTCGTGACGCCACCCATGGGACGTGTTGATGATGGCACCACCGCTGCTGGTAACGGGGATCCCAGGAGAGATGGTAGGGTGCAGCTGAGATGTTGTCCTCTCCGTGGGTAGGGAGTTTGGCGTTCTCGAGGCCCGGTGGTGATGATGGGGAGGCTGGATGGCTGGGGTGCAGGGACTGTGCGGTGCCGGACGGCACTGGTGTACTCACTCAGACAATCACTGACAGAGTCTCTGGTAAACCAAAACGGCCGGATGGACGGGTCCTGCAGCCGGCTGCAGCATTGTTGTTGTGCTCTCCCCGGACGGCTGATGGTGGCTGTCTTTCCCTGCACCTTTGAGAATGTTCTTGACTCCTGTGGTTGCCCACAGATAGTCCGCTCCCTGGCGTATAGGTGCCGTAGGAGCCCTTTTTGCCCGCAGGTGCTGTCCCTTGGATCTCTAGCCTGTGGTGGTGGCTGTATATCCTCTCTGAGTGGACGGTTGCCTTCAATCGGGACTTGGTAGTTAGGGAACCCCGGGGGTTCCTGTCACATTTGGATTTGACTATTGACGGCTGCTCCAAGCCTGGTCGGGGTCCGATGGCCCTGCCTGTGTGCTTAGCTTCACTCCGTTCCCCGGTCCGGTACCGGCGGGCCGACGCCCGACCCCGGTCCTTATGGCTCTGCGGAGTTCCACTAACTCCTGCAGACGGCCACAACCGTCTGACAACCTTGCTGTCAGTGTCTGGGCTCCAACCCAGACACTTAAGTCTTTCACTCCTCTAACTTTCACCTCCAAGACTGAACTGACACTTTTCCCGCCTCCAGGCCTGTGAACTCCTTGGTGGGTGGGGCCAACCGCCTGGCTCCGCCCCACCTGATGTGGACATCAGACTCTGGAGGGAGGCAACAAGGGTTTTTGATTGACTGTTGTAACTGCCTAGTGTGGGGTTGTGTGTGTTGGTATGTATGTGACTACCTGGCTAGTCCAGGGTGTCAAATCAGCAGCTCCTTTACCATCTTGTAGCACAGTGGACTCTGACTGGCAATTGGGATATACACCACCTTTATCCTAATCTGCCAGTCCCCCCGTAACACCCCACATCTTAAATAAATGGACATTTTCAAGCAGAAGCTGGATAAACATATATCTGGAATGATTTAGGAAAACCTTTACTTGCAGGGGGTTGGACTTAATGGCCCTTGAAGTCCCTTCTCAGTTTACCATTCTATCACTTTATGAAATAATTGACAAAAATTGACACTTGTGGGGTGGCTGCAGGCTGCTATATTTAGGCTGGGAGGGGCCAAATACCCATTGCTTTTCCCACCTTAATAATACCAGCCCCCAGCTTTCCACTTTACTTTGGCTGGTTATCAAAAATAGCAGGGACTCATGCTGTTCTTTTCAACTATTTATTTATTTAAGATGAGAGTCCATTTTATTTTTGCTATCCAAGCAAAGTAAACCTAACAGCTGGGGGCTGCTGTTATCACGGGGAGAAGAGCCATGAATATCGGCCCCTTGCCAGCCTAATATCAGTTTGCAGCTGCTGCTTTAGTTTTGGCTTGTTATCAAAATAGAGGGGGACCCCAAGTCATTTTTATAAATTACTTTCTGTATAAGACCCAATGAAGTGATGTGGCAAGTTAAACACATTAAAGCCAGTAGCCAACATGGCTATTGGCATTTCCATAATTGGCAAGCATGCAGACAATCAACAATCTTGTAGGCTATAGTCTCTTCCTGTGCCATCACAATCATGCCAAGTGTTAGCATTGTGACCCCCAAGTCATGCAGCAGTAATTTCTGCTGTTTGATGTCTCTGCTGGCTGAGGTTTTGTGGCCCATCAATCTGACCCTGCCCCAGAGATGGAAGAGACCAAATACTCTGTTGGCCAAACTTTTCAGTTTGAGGATGAGGACATGGGAGTGCTAGTGCACATGGTTGACAGATTGCTGCAGCACATCTCTGATGATGACAAATCACAGATGCCAACTGCTGCAGCTTTTGGTAGTGTAAAGACTAGCAAAGAGGGAAGTGATGAGGAGTGGATGGAAGATGATTCAGAGGATGATGAGGTACTAGACCTCACATGGGGGACATGCCCAGTTCAGAGGAAAAGGAGATGGTCATGCTGGCCAGCTGCACAGCAAAACATTGAGCAGGGTGAAAAGTACACCACCCAGTCCTAGCTAGTATGTCAGCTGCTACACCCCACTGAGCCAAAGAACGGAGAATACCAAAAGCAGCTCAAAGGAGCTTCCTGATATGGCATTTTTTCAGGCAATGTGCTGATGACAAGCCAAAAGGTTGTTTGCATGTTGTGCCATCAGAACCTGAAGCGAGGCGTACATGTGCTGAACCTGAGCACCACCTGCATGATGAGGCATCTGAATGCAAAGCACGGTCTACAGTTGAGTACACACCTGTAAAACTAGGTAAGAACTGATGCTCCTCTTGCTCCCTTTTCTGTTGCTGTCTTTGCATCTTTCTCCCACTCCACCCGCCTCCCTGCAATTGGAGAAGATGAGACAGCACCACCAGCATCAGTGTCACTGAGCATCTCCACATCTGTCCCATGGAAGAAATTAAGTGTCCATCCCCAAACAATAGAGAGGAAGTACCACACACCCACAAGCCCTTGCCCTGAACGGCAGCATTTACAAATTTCTGGCCTCTGAAATGTTGCCTTTCCGACTGCTAGAGACAGAAAGTTTTAAGAAATTTAAGAAGGTGGCTTTTCCACAGTACGTGTTTCCCAGCCACCAATACTATTCCAGGCAGGATGTCCCTGCCCGGCACAACAATCTTACAAACAAAATCAGGTGTACTTTTTGCAGCGCCATCAATGGCCCCATGTACTTAACCATGGACCATTAAGCACAGGCAGGAATGTTTTTTCTCTTTAGCTTCCCATATGCTAAAGGTAGTGCCAGCTGGTCCAGGGGAAGAAGATGTTCTGGTGCATGTCCTACCACCTCCAAGGATTTATGGACGTTCCTCTGTCCATGTTGTCTGCTCCTCTTACTCTGCTTCCTCAACCTCCTCCTCATCTGGTCAGTGTAACACTTTCACGACCAACTTCAGTGCATCCAGGGGGCAGCATGTGCAGGTGAGTCAGTCTTCAGAACAACACCACCACTTCATCACCACCGAGTGGGCCTCCATGTGCGACCTGTGGGACCTGTGTGCCATGTTGTGCTGCTTTGAGTACTCCACCAACATGGCTAGCGCTGATGACTCAATCATAATTGTTACTATCCCACTATTATGCCTGCTTGAAAAAAAACAATTCAGAGGATAATGCATGTCATGGTGCCACAAGAAAAAGATGAGCAGCAATAATGGGAACCTTTCTCACCATTATCAGTGCTGTTGGAGGGTAAGCTCCTGTAAAAACAGCAGCCAGGTACACAGTGGTCTATCCAGGGAACAATTTTGGAGAAGGAAGAAGTGTGTTTACAGCAGAGTGACACCACAATTAGTGGTGCATGGATGGGGAGATATGGTGGACATAAACTAGACACCTCCCACGGAGGACAGCTTGTCATGGCCTCTGTGCAGCCGGGCACATATGAGGCAATATATGGTGCTGTGCCTTCGCAATGACTGCTGGGTTGCCTATATTCTCAGCAGTGCTTTTTACAGGGTTCGCTACCCTGCTGGATCCCCCCTACAAGGAGAATGTTCAATCCTTACTTCCATCAATGGAGTGTGATGGGAGAATATGTATATACAAACTCACTCTGTTAGATGCACAACTGATGGTTTTCCACTTTACAGTGAGGGTTCAGGGAAATCACAAGGCAGAACAGCAGGAAGGCATAAAAGCAGCTGGAGCACTAACACCACCTCAGAACAGAGGGTTATCCTGGCGAAAATGTGGGAGAAATTTCTTTGAATGCCGTAACATCCGGCTCCACTGTCTAATACCCTCTGTTGGAGTACGATGCAGTGTTTCAGCAACATGCCAGCAGAGTATGTGTCCACAAGCCTCTAAGTGCTAAGTGATGGGTCTGCCCCATTTCATTTCTGTGTCCTGTTTTTATTTAACCTCTCTCTTTTTATGTCTTTGAAGTTTCCATTATTGGACTCCATCATAGTCCATGGATTATGTCGGATCTTCATGTTTTGGTTTTTTTTTTTAATAAATTGGTGAAGGAGAGAGTTTTTTTCCTGTGTGCTTTTTAAACTCTTTACTTTCCAGTTTATTATTGGGATTGTATGATAGATGCCTTACCATTACTAACCCCTGGGCTTGATGCCAGCTGTCAATTGACAGTCGACACAACCCCAAAACCATTACTCCGATTGCCGTCGCACCAAGGAAATTGGGAAGATCTGGGCAAAGCACCAGAATTGGCATATCTGATGGATGCGCAACTTCTGGGGTCGCTATGGGCTTCTATATATACAGTGCCTACAAGTAGTCTTCAACCCCCTGTAGATTTAGCAGGTTTGATAAGATGCAAATAATTAGAGCCTGCAAACTTCAAACAAGAGCAGGATTTATTAACAGATGCATAAATCTTACAAACCAACAAGTTATGTTGCTCAGTTAAATTTTAATAAATTTTCAACATAAAAGTGTGGGTCAATTATTATTCAACCCCTAGGTTTAATATTTTGTGGAATAACTCTTGTTTGCAATTACAGCTAATAATCGTCTTTGATAAGACCTGATCAGGCCGGCACAGGTCTCTGGAGTTATCTTGGCCCACTCCTCCATGCAGATCTTCTCCAAGTTATCTAGGTTCTTTGGGTGTCTCATGTGGACTTTAATCTTGAGCTCCTTCCACAAGTTTTCAATTGGGTTAAGGTCAGGAGACTGACTAGGCCACTGCAATACCTTGATTTTTTCCCTCTTGAACCAGGCCTTGGTTTTCTTGGCTGTGTGCTTTGGGTCATTGTCTTGTTGGAAGATGAAATGATGACCCATCTTAAGATCCTTGATGGAGGAGCGGAGGTTCTTGGCCAAAATCTCCACATAGGCCGTGCTATCCATCTTTCCATGGATGCGGACCAGATGGCCAGGCCCCTTGGCTGAGAAACAGCCCCACAGCATGATGCTGCCACCACCATGCTTGACTGTAGGGATGGTATTCTTGGGATCGTATGCAGTGCCATCCAGTCTCCAAACGTCACGTGTGTGGTTGGCACCAAAGATCTCGATCTTGGTCTCATCAGACCAGAGAACCTTGAACCAGTCTGTCTCAGAGTCCTCCAAGTGATCATGAGCAAACTGTAGACGAGCCTTGACATGACGCTTTGAAAGTAAAGGTACCTTACGGGCTCGTCTGGAACAGAGACCATTGCGGTGGAGTACGTTACTTATGGTATTGACTGAAACCAATGTCTCCACTGCCATGAGATCTTCCCAGAGCTCCTTCCTTGTTGTCCTTGGGTTAGCCTTGACTCTTCGGACAAGCCTGGCCTCGGCACGGGTGGAAACTTTCAAAGGCTGTCCAGGCTGTGCAAGGCTAACAGTAGTTCCATAAGCCTTCCACTTCCGGATGATGCTCCCAACAGTAGAGACAGGTAGGCCCAACTCCTTGGAAAGGGTTTTGTACCCCTTGCCAGCCTTGTGACCCTCCACAATCTTGTCTCTGATGGCCTTGGAATGCTCCTTTGTCTTTCCCATGTTGACCAAGTATGAGTGCTGTTCACAAGTTTGGGGAGGGTCTTAATTAGTCAGAAAAGGCTGGAAAAAGAGATAATTAATCCAAACATGTGAAGCTCATTGTTCTTTGTGCCTGAAATACTTCTTAATACTTTAGGGGAACCAAACAGAATTCTGGTGGTTTGAGGGGTTGAATAATAAATGACCATCTGAATAAACTTTTCACAATTTAAAAAAAAAAAAAAAAGAAATAACATTCTTTTTTTGCTGCAGTGCATTTCACACTTCCAGGCTGATCTACAGTCCAAATGTCACAATGCCAAGTTAATTCCGAATGTGTAAACCTGCTAAATCTGCATCTGCAGGGGGTTGAATACTACTTGTAGGCACTGAAGATGGCCCTTCCCACCCTGATAAGACCAGACCCCAGCTGCACACTTTACCTTGGCAGATTATAAAAAATAGGGCTCAGCCCGTGCTTTTTTTTCTAACTATTTATTTAGACCTGAGCCGGCACTGATGACAGATGTAGTCAGTGCCGGACAAATGTTAATAGCTGTTTTTACTGCTCCCATCTGTTTTCTACCATTTCATTGATTTCTTTGCACTCCCCAGCTCTTAATAATAAAAAAAACTGTTTGGCCTGAGAAGTCCGTGTTCGAGTTCGAGTCACAGAAACTAGGTGTCCAGTATGAACGCCAAACTTTATCGTTCGAGTTTACTCATTACTTGTTACAAGTCTATCTCCAGAGATAATGATGTTCCTTTGTCCACTGTGTGCAACAGTCAAAAAGTTCCCAAACAATGGCACTGTATCTACTCTGCCTTGACCTAAATGACAGAAAATAATTAATGAAAGGTTTCAATGCAGGATAGTCCGGATGAAAGAAAAAATGTCTTAATAAAATTCCAAATACACTTATACTGTCCTGCAGGCTCAGGGTGCATCAGTGTCAGCACTACCTATCCATAGAATTTTAAATAAAATGAAACACTGTGGTAGGAGATCAAAGGAGACACCACTGCTGACACAGAGGGTACACTGTAGTTTGATAGAATAGCCAACTGGACCAGGTATCGAAATAAATATAGCTTTAGCAAAATACCAATTAATTAAATAAACGCCTAAAATGTACCTTTTATTAATAAACCTTTAAAACGACATTAAACATACAAACAAATAGCACTGCATGTGCCGCAGTATGGGAGGATATGAAGACTCTACTTATCTCAGAAGAGACATTCCCAGAGTTCACCCTCAAAACAAAACCCATACACTAATATGGTTCTTGAGATATAACACCCTTTCACAATAACCAACTCTTTTTTGGGGAACTGATGATCCAGGGCGAAAGCAGGCTCCTTCTATCAGAATACTCCCCATCCAGGGTATATCACAACACCATTTAAAAACACAGTGATAAGTAAACCACAGTCTAGCTTTTGTTAAACACCTACCCCACCACTGAGGGTGGTGTAGCAGATCACTAGAACCAATTAAATGTGGAAAGAGTAAGGAACAGTCTCACCATATTGCCGTTGCTTGAGAATGGTGTTCCTCATATTAACACTGTCAGTCTGTCTGACAAGCTGGCCTTTTATGAATCCCCCGGTTTTACCAGGTATTTCCTCAGGATCCAAACAACATGCCCACTTGTGAATAAATAAAGCTCAACTCTCAACGCGTTTCCCTTGTCATCAGGAGAGCAGCTTGTATGGACCGTAGGTGTCCTCACAAAAATGGACACATGTGTGGTCCTGGCCTCACACGTGCATCAGACTGCACAACCTTGTCTGACAGACTGACAGTGTTAATATGAGGAACACGATTCTCAAGCAACGGCAATATGGTGAGACTGTTCCTTACTCTTTCCACATTTAATTGGTTCTAGTGATCTGCTACACCACCCTCAGTGGTGGGGTAGGTGTTTAACAAAAGCTAGACTGTGGTTTACTTATCACTGTGTTTTTAAATGGTGTTGTGATATACCCTGGATGGGGAGTATTCTGATAGAAGGAGCCTGCTTTCGCCCTGGATCATCAGTTCCCCAAAAAAGAGTTGGTTATTGTGAAAGGGTGTTATATCTCAAGAACCATATTAGTGTATGGGTTTTGTTTTGAGGGTGAACTCTGGGAATGTCTCTTATGAGATAATTAGAGTCTTCATATCCTCCCATACTGCGGCACATGCAGTGCTATTTGTTTGTATGTTTAATGTTGTTTTAAAGGTTTATTAATAAAAGGTACATTTTAGGTGTTTATTTAATTAATTGGTATTTTGCTCAAGTTACACTGTAGTTTGCCAAAATGCATGTGAGCAAGCTAAAAATCCTTCTGGAAAATTGTCTTGTGGACAGATGAAACCAAGATAGAGCTTTTTGGTAAAGCATATCATCTTACTGTTTAGAGCTTTTTGGTAAAGCATATCATTTTACTATTTAGAGCTATTTGGTAAGGCATATCATCTTACTGTTTAGAGCTATTTGGTAAGGCATATCATCTTACTGTTTAGAGCTTTTTGGTAAAGCATATCATCTTACTGTTTATCGAAAATGAAATGAGGCCTACAAAGAAAATAACACAATAAAGATGGTGGAGTCTCAAACTAATAATAAATGAACACTAAAATGCTAGACTGCTCGTTACTTGAATTGAATAGGTTAGATTCTCGGATGGGTTTGAACAAGTGATGAATATAATAAAAGTCAATGGGCAATGGGAAAGTCAAGCAGTTTTCTAGAAGACCCTAACAGGAGGGGGCTATAAAATCCCAAAAATGGAAGGAAACAGCATTTGGAAGTTGTCTTGACAAATCTGTAGCTCCCATGTCAGTGCTGGGAGCAAAATAAATAAACAATTTAAAAAAATGATGTGGGGTCTGCCCCATATTTGATAACCAACCAAGATAAAACAGGCAATTGGAGACTGATGTTATCAGGCTGGGAAGATCCATGGATATTGGTCCTTTCCCAGTCTGAAACTACCATCCTGTTGCCAACCCAAACTTAGCGCATATACTAGATGCGCCAATTCTGGCGCTTTGTCTGAGCTCTTCCCGATTTCCCTGGTGTAGTAGCAATCAGAGTAATATTTTTGGGGGTTCATTTCAGCTATGTAATGTCAGCTGGCATCAAACCCAGGGGTTAGTAATAGAGAGGCATCTATCAGACACCCAATTACTAACCCGGTAAGTAAAAAGAAATAAAAGACACACTCTAATATAATTTGAGTAAAGACTCCTCCACACTATCTATCCCTCATTCACTATTTTATTGTCAAAAATGTTCACCCAAAGTTCGATTGTAGTCCCTGATGCTCAAATGCAGCTCCAGAGACTGTTAATAATAGTAAAGTACAGATAAAAAAGGTAAAAAGTGAAACTCTCATCAAAGCTGCTGGCACACTGCTGTGCTCAGTGAGACACAGGTTAGAGTTGCTATTACTTCTCTGCACCTGTGAGTGTAGTGCCCCATGGGACCTGCAGGGCTACTCGTCATCGGGACAGGGGTATTTTTGGGTTACTGTGACTGGCATGACCTTGCTCCATGGCCCCATCAGCTACATGAAAAGAGGGTGTAAGGTGGATGGGGGTTTTTGCTTTGCAGTGCCACCTGTAGTGCACGGACAGGGATCAGCTGCTGCTGCGAGATGTTGCTCTCCTCTGGGGCTAATGTTACCGCAGCTCAGGTAGTCCAGCTCCCCGCAGGTGGAGCGAGCCCCAGGGAGGACGGTGGTGACGGGGGGATTGGCACTGAAGCGTGGGGCAATGGCACCGGTAATAAGAGGCTGAGGCAGCGGTTGCAAGTCCAGGTCTTTTACTCACAGTTTATAGGATGCTGCCCTCAGGGTACCAGTCACCGCCATGCTGGGCTCAGCCGATCCCGGATGAATCAGAGGTCTTGTGCCTTGTGGTGTGGATCCCCGTGGCGTGAAGCTACTTGGGGACCCCAGCGTCCTTGGCTTTAGTTATCATTCTGTTCACGGGCAGCGCAAACCAATTATGGGGCCGACCATTGTCTTGACTCCTGTCTCTATATGCTGCTGTGCCCCAGGATCTCTGTGGTGGTGGGCAATGGGAAAAGAAATCCCCCTTCCTTGCAGATTCTGGTAGTCCAACGTGGAGTATGTTCTACCCTAGGGCTCTGCATCCTGACTGCGCCGATCCTTAAGGGGCTGTTGGGGCTCTCCCTCTGGCTACCATGTTGCCCCTCTGTCTCACCAGATCCACCCGGTCGTCTCCTATTTCCCCCAGTCTGCCGGGTCCTTTCCAGTCTGCTCGATCCGAATGGAGAGAGCTCTGACACCCACACCTCCACCACCATGGTCCTATGAGGCCATGATGTCCTGGCACTCTCCTTCTCTCCTTCCCAGGGATAGCTTTGAAGCACTCATCCCGGGTGTTTTTTCTAAAGGGAGCTGTGTAGCACACCCCTCAGCAACCTGGCTTCTCCTGCATTTCAGACTGATCTGAAGTGATTTCCTGTAACTTCCCCAGTCAGCCCCCACCTTCCTGATGACTCACCCTGCTCGGGAAAAACCCATTGCTATGACTACCACCTGTGTTGTGTAAATGCTGGCTGGCTGTGAAGTGTAAACCATGAGCACGAGTGGTTAACCTCCTCTTATCCGAGATAAGTACTGCAACTTAAGGCAGATGCAATACCCTGTGGTGACTGAAGCCTCAGGGTTACCACATCAGTATCTGTGCTTTTCTGGTATTCACAGTCACCAGAATGGCATTTAAAGATCAAGAACTACGATAGAGCTTAGAGGGAACATTTGTTCTAATCCATTATCTCTTAGCGCACACAGTATGAGGCCGCGCTCTTTAGTTTCCATAAAA
The DNA here is from genome assembly GCF_048569485.1 of Anomaloglossus baeobatrachus. Taxonomy (NCBI): domain Eukaryota; kingdom Metazoa; phylum Chordata; class Amphibia; order Anura; family Aromobatidae; genus Anomaloglossus; species Anomaloglossus baeobatrachus. The sequence goes on from NC_134356.1 coordinate 694,369,430, forward strand.
CTTAAAATGATTGACAATTTAGTTCATTTTCTGCTTATACTTCCATTTCAAAAAAGTAACAGAATTTTAATTTGGGAGGGATAAAAAATGTAATTTCAACACAAGGGCTTTTATATCTTTGGAAGGTTATCCTTTACAGGAAGCAGTTTCTCAACAGATCAAGTGACTTCAATTTATAGGTAAAACTACCTTAATTTTCAGATTATAAGACGCACTTTTCTTCCCAAAAATTTGGGGAGAAAATGAGGCATGCATCTTAAAATCTGAATGTAGCTTACTGAGGTGGTAAAGGGGGGGTCACATGAGGCAGTGGCAATGCTGTGCACTATGCTGCGAGCGCTGCTTTGTGCCAGGGCTGTAGGTGCTGTACTGTGCCACTCTGTATGGTGCTGCTCTTTGTGGCGGGCATCGCTGCTCTGTGCGTCACTGCTCTGTGCGGCGGACAGTGAGGCTCTATGGGGTGGGCAGTAAGACGGGTCATTCTAAAGATATCGGCAGTGAAGTTTTCAAATAATGGCACCCAGAGTTGGTGCGTGCGGGGATGGCGCTCTCGTCTCATCTGCGCACGCACCTCCTCCAGTCCATTGAGGTCCTAGTAGTTGACTTAAGGAAAATGGTGCGTGCACAGATAAGATCTTAGCTAGTGATGAGCGAGTACTAAAAAGCTCGGGTGCTCGAAGCTCGGGCCGAGCCTCCCAAGATACTCGTGTACTCGGCCCGAGCAACAAGCCCAATGTTATCCTATGGGAGACCCGAGTATTTTTGTGAAATGACCACCGGCAGCATGTAGAAACCCTAAAAATGGCACAAAAGTCTCCGAAGAGTGCTCAAATGACATGGCAACAGCATGGGGAAGACCCCTTGAAGCATTTATCACTCAAAAGTCACAGCTGTGAACAATTTTGTCCGCGTTTTACGCCATTTTTACGGACTCACCAGAAAACCTTCCAAAATGACACCAAAATGAATTTTCATGGCGGAAATGTTAAGGGCACATACCCAATAGTGAGATAGAGCTAATGTATGTTACTTTTTGAGATCAATACATGAAAGATTTTACGTAAAACATTGTGTGGCACTCCGATGTCCCTGAGAAGAGACGTACATAAAGGCCTCTGAGTCTAATGTGCCCATTTTGAGGAACTGAGTCTTTGTAGTATTTTCCTTTGCCAGGGCAGTCCAAAATTTTGAGGTTCACCAATGACCCTGCATACAGACGTGCATGAGGGCCTGTTAACCTGAAGTGCCCATTGGAAGGAAGTGGGTCTATTGTAGTATAGCCCTTAGGCAGGGCAGCCAAAAATTGGGAGGCTCCACGTTGTCCCTGGATAGAGACGTGCATGAGGGCCTGTAAACCTGAAGTGCCCATTGGAAGGAAGTGGGTCTATTGTAGTATAGCCCTTAGGCAGGGCAGCCAAAAATTGGGAGGCTCCACGTTGTCCCTGGATAGAGACGTGCATGAGGGCCTGTAAACCTGAAGTGCCCATTGGAAGGAAGTGGGTCTTTTGTAGTATAGCCCTTTGGCAGGGCAGCCAAAAATTGGGAGGCTCCACGTTGTCACTGGATAGAGACGTGCATGAGGGCCTGTAAACCTGAAGTGCCCATTGGAAGGAAGTTGGTCTTTTGTAGTATAGCCCTTTGGCAGGGCAGCCAAAAATTGGGAGGCTCCACGTTGTCCCTGGATAGAGACGTGCATGAGGGCCTGTAAACCTGAAGTGCCCATTGGAAGGAAGTGGGTCTTTTGTAGTATAGCCCTTTGGCAGGGCAGCCAAAAATTGGGAGGCTCCACGTTGTCCCTGCATAGAGACGTGCATGAGGGCCTCAAAACATTGTTCCCATTGCAAAGGAGCGGGTCTCCTGTCGTTGTAATGTCCATTCTGCAAAGAATGGGCGAAAAAATTTACCACTGGGGGTATACCTGAAACAAAGGCCTAACTCTTGTAACGGTCATCATGGTGGCGCATGAGGAGAAGGAGGAGCAGTCCAGCGATTATCCAAAGTCCAGAAGTGTGTACCCATGGGTGACTGGAGGTACATGGCAAATTCCCGTTACAAACTTTAAATTCCGCTCTCATTTGCTGGTGGTGTGGTGAAGTCTGGCCCAATCCAACCCTTGTTCATCTTGATCAGAGTCAGCCTGTCAGCATTTTCAGTTGACAGGCGGGTGCGTTTATCTGTAATGATTCCACCTGCGGCACTAAAAACACGCTCTGACAAAACGCTAGCGGCAGGGCAGGCCAGGACTTCCAAGGCGTAGAGAGCCAATTCATGCCACGTGTCCACCTTGGATACCCAATAATTGTAAGGCACAGAGGAATGTCGGAGTACAGTTGTTCGATCTGCAAGGTACTCCTTGAGCATCTGGGCAAACTTAGGATTTCTTGTGGCACTACCCCGCACCTCAGGGGCTGTGGTACGTGAGGGGCTGAGAAAACTTTCCCACATCTTAAAGACTGTTCCCCTACCTCTGGCGGATTGGACTTGTGCCTCTCTCGGCTGTACGCCTTGGTTGTCCACTGATTCCTGACCTATGCCGCTAGCGTTTTGTGAGGGGAATGCTTTGCCTACTTCCGTGACTATGGCCTTCCGGAACTGCTGCATTTTGGTTGACCTCTCCGCCTCGGGAATAAGAGACATAAAGTTCTCCTTGTAGCGTGGGTCTAATAGTGTTACCAACCAGTAATGATTGTCGGCCAAGATGTTCTTAACGCGAGGGTCACGAGACAGGCAGCTTACCATAAAGTCAGCCATGTGCGCCAGACTCTTAACAGCCAGGACTTCAGTAGCCTGACCAACACTTTGACTGAACATGCTGTCCTCCTCCTCCTCCTCCTCCTCCTCCTCATCTACCCTGTCCTCTGGCCAGCCACGCTGAACCGAGGATATGACTGGTGTGCATGTCATATCCTCAATTTGGCCAGAGATTTGCTCCATGTCTTCATCCTCCTCCTCGTCATAGTCCTCCACTGCACGTTGTGATGAGACGAGGCTGGGCTGTGTGTTATCACCCATACCCACTACTGTTTCTTGCTGCAACTCATCGCGCTCCGCCTGCAATGCATCATGTTTGGTTTTGAGCAGAGACCGTTTTAGAAGGCAGAGTAGCGGTATGGTGACGCTAATAATGGCGTCATCACCACTCACCATCTTGGTGGAGTCCTCAAAGTTTTGGAGGATGGTACATAGGTCGGACATCCATCTCCACTCCTCAGGTGTTATGTGTGGAGTTTGACCCATTTCCCGACTGCTTAGGTGATGCAGGTACTCAACAACTGCCCTCTTCTGCTCACATATCCTGACCAACATGTGCAGAGTTGAATTCCAACGCGTGGGGACATCACACACCAGTCTGTGAGCCGGAAGATGCAAACTGCGCTGAAAGCCGGCAAGGCCGGCTGAAGCAGTAGGTGACTTTCGAAAATGTGCAGACAGGCGGCGAACTTTTACCAGCAGATCAGACAGCTCTGGGTATGACTTTAGTAACCACTGAACCACGAGGTTGAGCACATGGGCCACGCATGGAACATGTGTCAGCTGGCCTCGCCTCAAAGCCGCCACCAGGTTCCGGCCATTGTCACACACGACCTTTCCTGGCTTTAGGTTCAGAGGTGTGAGCCAGTGATCTGCCTGCTGTTTCAGAGCTGTCCACAGCTCTTCTGCATTGTGGGGTTTGTCACCTATGCAGATTAGCTTCAGCACAGCCTGTTGCCGCTTCGCCGAGGCAGTGCTGCAGTGCTTCCAGCTTGGGACTGGTGTGGAGGGTACAGTGGATGAGGATGCACAGGAGGAGGAGGAGGCTGAAGAGCATAACATTCCGAAGCTGTAGAGTGTGGGTGAAACACTGACTGAGGTAAGGCCTGCAAACCTTGGTGTGGGAAGGACGTGTTCCGTCCCTCGCTCAGACTGGGTCCCAGCTTCCATAATATTAACCCAGTGTGCCATCAACGAGATGTAGCGGCCTTGCCCACAAGCACTTGTCCACGTGTCTGTGGTTAGGTGGACTTTGGGTGAAACAGCGTTGTTCAGGGCACGTGTGATGTTTTGTGACACGTGGTTATGCAACGCGGGGACGGCAAACCGGGAGAAATAGTGGCGGCTGGGGACCGAGTAACGTGGGACAGCTGCCGCCATCAGGTCGCGGAATGCTTCTGTCTCCACAGCCTAAAAGGCAACATTTCCAGCGCAAGCAGTCGCGAAATGTTAGCATTTAGAACTGTGGCATGTGGGGTGTTGGCAGTGTATTTGCGCCTGCGTTCAAAGGTTTGCTGAATGGATAACTGAACGCTGCGCTGGGACAAGGACGTGCTTGATGATGGTGTTATTTCTGCGTAGGCAACTGCAGGTGCAGGACCGGAGGAGGCTTGTTCGCAGGCAGCATGGACAGGGGATTGGCTCGCATGCACAACCAGCGAAGACGTAGCAGTGACATTAGCAAGCACTGCTCCTCGACTCTGTTGTACTTCCCACAAAGTCGGGTGCTTGGCTGACATGTGCCTGATCATGCTGGTGGTGGTCAGGCTGCTAGTTTTGGTACCCCTGCTGATGCTGGCACGGCAGGTGTTGCAAATGGCCTTTTTAGAATCATCTGGATCCAACTTAAAAAACTGCCAGACTCGGGAAGACCTTCCATTTGTACAGGCACCTTGTGTCGTGTTGTTGTTCCGGGGAACGGTTGCCTGACTTCTGCCTGGAGCCACCACCCTGCTTCTTACTGCCTGTTGGGATGCTACGCCTCCCTCCCCCTGTGCACTGCTGTCCTCGCTCTGCATATCCTCCTGCCAGGTTGGGTCAGTTACTGGATCATCCACCACGTCGTCTTCCTCTTCCGCACCCTGCTCCTCCTCCTGACTTCCTGACAATTGTGTCTCATCATCGTCCACCCCTTGTTGAGACACGTTGCCAACTTCGTGAGAACGTGGCTGCTCAAATATTTGGCCATCTGTACATACGATCTCCTCATGACCCACTTCAACATGAGCTGGCAAGAGGCCAGAATGTGCGAATAGAAACGTGAACAGCTCTTCGGAGTGTCCAAGTGTGGGATCATTAATGTCCGAGGACGTGTACTCAGCCTTGTGGTAGGAAGGAGGATCAGGTTCTGAAATGTGCGGTGCAGTATCACGGCTACTGACACTTGACCGTGTGGAAGACAGAGTTTTTGTGGTGGTGCCAATCTGACTGGAAGCATTATCCGCTATCCAACTAACAACCTGTAGACACTGGTCTTGGTTCAAGAGCGGTGTACTGCTGCGGTCCCCAAGAATTTGGGACAGGACGTGCGAGCGACTAGATGTGGCCCTTTGTTGTGGCAAAATTAGAGCTTGCCCACGACCTCGGCCTCTGCCTGCACCACCATCACGTCCACTTCCTTGTTCCTTGCCAACGCCCTTGCGCATTTTGCAATGCTGTGCTGACGTGTATTCACTAGACTTGGGCGTTATATCAAAGTTTGTGCAAATCGTGCACCTGTACGCTGCCACCGACAGGCACACACGTGCGGTTTTTAAATGCAAGCACGGACGCACTAAGAACCTAAAGCGGGCTTTACACGCTGCGACATCGCTAATGCGGAGTCGTTGGGGTCACGGATTTTGTGACGCACATCCGGCCGCATTAGCGATGCCGTTGCGTGTGACACCGATAAGCGATTTTGCATCGTTGCAAAACAGTGCAAAATCGCTAATCGGCGACACGGGGGTCCATTCCCAATTATCGTTACTTCAGCAGTAACGAGGTTGTTCGTCGTTCCTGCGGCAGCACACATCGCTGCGTGTGACGCCGCAGGAGCGAGGAAGCTCTCCCTACCTGCCTCCCGGCCGCTATGCGGAAGGAAGGAGGTGGGCGGGATGTTACGTCCCGCTCATCTCCGCCCCTCCGCTGCGATTGGGCGGCGGTTCAGTGACGTTTCAGTGACGTCGCTGTGACGCCGCACGGACCGCCCCCTTAGAAAGGAGGCGGTTCGCCGGTCACAGCGACGTCGCCGGACAGGTAAGTATGTGTGACGGCTCTGGGCGATGTTGTGCGGCACGGGCAGCGATATGCCCGTGTCGCGCAACAGATGGGGGCGGATACCCACACTAGCGATATCGGGACCGATATCGCAGTGTGTAAAGTAGCCTTAACACAGGTTTTAGGAGCAAAAATTAAGAACTCTGACACTATCAGCCACTGCTGACTGACGTGTATTATACACTACACTTGTGCGTTATATAATAGTTTGGTAAAAACGCACACAAGTGCACCTGTACGCTGCCACCGACAGGCACACACGTGCGGTTTTTAAATGCAAGCACGGACGCACTAAGAACCTAACACAGGTTTTAGGAGCAAAAATTAAGAACTCTGACACTATCAGCCACTGCTGACTAACGTGTATTATACACTACACTTGTGCGTTATATAATAGTTTGGTAAAAACGCACACAAGTGCACCTGTACGCTGCCACCGACAGGCACACACGTGCGGTTTTTAAATGCAAGCACGGACGCACTAAGAACCTAACACAGGTTTTAGGAGCAAAAATTAAGAACTCTGACACTATCAGCCACTGCTGACTGACGTGTATTATACACTACACTTGTGCGTTATATAATAGTTTGGTAAAAATGCACACAAGTGCACCTGTACGCTGCCACCGACAGGCACACACGTGCGGTTTTTAAAGGCAAGCACGGACGCACTAAGAACCTAACAGGTTTTAGGAGCGACAATTGCTGAGAAGTCTGACACTATCAGGACTGTTTTAGACTGTGTACACCAGCCCCAGATATGATGAAGGCTGGTATACGGTCACCACTAGGAATGGCTATATACCCTGCCTGCCTGCCTGCCTGTATACTGCTACAATAGTCCTGACAAGGACTCTTTTGGTCACTAGCCTGTATTCCAACCTGGCTATACCCTGCCTGTATACAGCAACAATAGTCCTGAGAAGGACTCTGCTACTGTACTCCGACCTGGCTATACCCTGCCTGCCTGTATACAACTAGAATAGTCCTGAGAAGGACTTTTGGTCACACTGTTTGCAGCCCTGCTAAGGAAATAGCTATAAAGGGCCGCAAACCTTTCCCGGAAGCAGCGACCCTCTCCCTGCACTGACTGTCTGGATAGCTGTGAGCAGAGCACAGCGCGCCCGCCGGTATAAAGGCTCGGTCACGCTGTGCAGGCCGGCCAATCACTGCAATTCCACAACTAACAGGGCTGTGGCATTGCAGTGGTCTGCCAGCCAATCCCTGCATGAGGGTTGGCTCTCAAAAGAGCGCCAACATGCAGGGATGAAGACCACGAGTACAGCACGAGTATCGCGAGATTACTCGGTCCCCGCCGAGTAGACCGAGTACAGTGATACTCGTGCGAGTACCGAGTAGTAACAAGCATGCTCGCTCATCACTAATCTTAGCTTGTCATTGAGCCGATAACTCAATCTGCGCATGCGCCGACTCCGGCCGCCATTTCTTTGAAGCCTGCACCACAGACATCTTCACAAAAACAAAAAATACGGTATATATTTTTTTCTTCATCTATTTTTCAAAATTAAGGTAATAAAACCACACAAAAGTAAAAAGTGAACATAAAGCACAAAATGTCCCAAAAAATGATGTCGTTGGTAGAGTTGATCTCGGTTCGTGGTTCGAGGTTCTCCAGTTCGCGGTTCGAGTGATTTTGGGGGCTGTTCTAGATCGAACTAGAACTCGAGCTTTTTGCTAAAGCTCGATAGTTCTAGATACGTTCGAGAACGGTTCTAGCAGCAAAAAGCAGGGCTTTTTACAGCTACAGTGTGCAGGAGCCATCGCTGGCAGCCTGCCAGAAGCTGGAAACCAAGATAAACATCGGGTATCCAAGCAAAGTGCTTTGGTTAGTAACCCGATGTTTATCCTAGTTACGTGCAGGAAGCCCACACTTCCCCGCTCAGCTCACTCTACCCCCTCCTGCACGCGGCATGTACACACACACACACACGTCCCCAGCCATGCAGTCCATGACACTGACGTCCTCCTGGCACTCTGCACACATGGTCCCGCTTGGCTTTCCTGCGGTGATGAAGTCCCGACCTCAGCGCTGTCACTGTCCTCCATGGCCGCCGCTTGTCATATCACCTTTTCTCGCTTCCGACCCGAGACTGACTAGCGGTGACGTCACGGGCCGCTCGCGATACTTGGCTGTGAAGGCGGCGGTCATTGAACTCAGTGACAGGTGCTGTCAGCAGTGCTGGAGATCAGCGCAGGTAATGTACCTCGCTGACAGCAGCACTTGTCATGCCCTGCAGTGACCTGGGCTGACCCATTGATGTTAGCTCAGGTCACTGCACTGCTCTTCCAGCCAATGGGGAACATCCTGCTCTTCATTGACTGGGACAGTGTGGATCGTCATGGCAACCCCTTGGATTACACCAGACCTGGATTTGTTTTTCTTTCTAATAAATTGGTTAAAGAGGGAATGTATTGGGGAGTGTTTTTTCAAACAAAAATGTGTTTGTCGTCTATTTTTTTTTTATTACTGACTGGGTTGGTGATGTCGGGTATCTGATAGACGCCTGACCTCACAAACCCCAGGGCTTGATGACAGGTGACATTACACATCTGGTACTAACTCCATATATTACCCCGTTTGTCACCGCACCAGGGCGCGGGATGAGCTGGAGCGAAGCACCAGGATTGGCACATCTAATGGATGCGCCACTTCTGGGGCGGCTGCGGCCTGCTATTTTTAGGCTGGGGAGAGTCCAATAACCATGGACCTCCCTAGTCTGAGAATATCAGACCCCAGCTGTCTGCTTTACCTTGGCTGGTGATCCAATTTTGGGGGGACCCCTACTTGTTTTTTTTTTTAAATTATTTATTTAATTTAAAATAACAGCGTGGGGTGCCCTCAGTTTTGGATTACCAGCCAAGGTGAGGTTGCCAGCTTTGGTCTGCAGGCTGCAGCCATCTGCTTTACCCTAGCTGCTACAAAAATAGGGGGAACCCTACGTCATTTTTTTTTTCATTTTTTGGCTAAATACAAAGCTAAGCACCCCTTAGTGCCACATGAAAGGCACCAAAGGGTGCAAAATTACAAAATGCAGGAGAGTGGGACATTATGTGTCTTTCTGCCATTATAATGACAGAAAAGACTGATATGAAGTGCACGAGCACAAGAAAATCACCTGAGCGCTCTATGCTGTGAAAAGCAGTAGAAAATGGCACTGGAGTGAACATGTGACTGCCTCATGTAGGATGAAGCTATGGATCCTGGGTAAATTTATGCATTTACCCTCCTTCAGTTTTTTTGCAGAACACAAAAAAAACGGAAGGCAGACGGATGACAAACAGATGACATACGGACCGTCTACGGAACGGAAATGGATGCCACACGGATACACCCGTGAAAAAAAATGAACTGTTTTTTGCAGACCGCAAAAATGGATCGGTCGTGTTAATGTAGCCTTATTCTGATCTGCCATTTATAAACAGCAGGCAGAAATAAGTGAATAGCGCCCCCCGGCGTCAGAAAATCTCCGGGGTTTCAGGGCTAGCTGAGACCCTGGAGATCATGATTCAGGACGGTTTTTCCGGTCCCCGCTCACATGATCACAGGTATACACTGTACACCGATGATCACGTTACAGTAAATGACAGCGCCGATAAAAAATGATTTTTCTCCCATCTGGCATGAACAAACATGATAAATCTCCTCCCTGGTCCCCTCCGGTCCCCCGGTGTTGCCAAAGTGCCCCCCCTGATGCCCTCCCAGAAATCCAAGATGGCCGCGCGCACAGCAGCGCGCCGACCGCATTCACCCTACTTCTCTGATTTCTGTCGCATGTTCCATGACACATGCGACGGAAAACTCCTCCCCAGGCCCTGCCAGGTCACCCCTATAACCCCACCGGTGTTCCCCGGTATCCCACGGTACCTGTTCAGCGTTGATCCCCCCATGGCCCTCTCCTTCACAATAGACGCTGCCGCATGCACAGAACGGCTGTCAGCTCAGCTTCCTGTGTTCAGACACAGTGAGTGGTGGTTATGCATCTGTAAGCTAAATGGGCGGCATGGTGGCTCAGTGGTTAGCACTGCAGTCTTGGAGCGCTGAGGTCCTGGGTTCAATTCTCACCAAGGACACCATCTGCAAGGAGTTTGTATGTTCTCCCCGTGTTTGCGTGGGTTTCCTCCGGGTACTCCGGTTTCCTCCCACACTCCAAAGACATACAGCGCTATGGAATTAAAAACGCTATATAAATGAATAAATTATTATTATTACTGCAATGCCCTGCTCATGAAGTAAGGAACATAATTGATCAAGAGAGCTATATATTACATTTCCAAATGGAGGGATTTGCTTTTATAGTTTCCATGCTGAACGACTACCAAACATGAGAGTCCGTTATACGCCACAAGAAAACACATCTAAATAGCGAGCTCTGTTGTTAAGTATTCATTCAGATGGATAACTGGACTGAAAGGGGTATTCCATCTCCAAGATCTTATCCCCAATATATAGTAGGTGGAATAGCAATAATATCAGCAAATACCAATATTTGGAAATGTAGAATAGTTCTCCTGATTAGGCATGCCCTTACCTAATGAGCAGGGCATTGCAGCTTTGGTATCAACCATTACGACATGGACTCTGCTGCTGTGGACCGGGGAGAGTGAGTGCAGATTCATTGCACCCACACTCCTCACATGAAGGGTCTGCACTCCTAGAAAATGGGGGATACGTTCCCTGAGTGTCTCCCCCCATATTCTAGACGGTCCAGAGTCGTCGTAGGACCCCTTTATTTTTTTTCTTACAATAAATTGGTGAAAGAGGAAATGTTTTGGGGACTGTTTTTTCAAATACATTTCTTTTGTCGATTTTTTTTTTTTGTTAGTACTGACAGTTTATGATGTTGGGTATCTAATAGACACATGACATCACAAACTGCTGGGCTTGATGTCAGGTGACCTTACAGCTAGTATCAACCCGATTTATTACCCCGTTTGCCACTACACCAGGGCACGGGATGAGCTGGGGTGAAGCGCCAGGATTGGCGCATTTAGTGGATGCACCACGTCTGGAGTGCCTGCGGCCTGCTATTTTTAGGCTGTGAAGGCCCAATAACTATGGACCTTCCCACCCTGAAAATACCAGACCACAGCTGTCCGCTTTACCTTGGCTGGTGATCCAATTTGGGGGGGACCCTACTTTTTTTGTGTAATTATTAATATTTATAAAATAATTATAAAAAATGAGCCTGGGGGGACCTCCACATTGGATCCCCAACCACAGTAAAGCTGCCAGCTGTGGTTTTCAGGCTACAGCCGTCTGCTTTACCCTAGCTGGCTATAAAAAATGGGGGGACCCAGCGTCATTTTTTTTAACTATTTTTTAAATAGAAAAAATTAATGGGCTTCCCTGTATTTTGATTGCCAACCAAGGTAACGGCAGGCAGATGGGGTGGCAACCCATAGCTGTCTGCTTTATCTGCGCTGAGAATCAAAAATACCGCGGAGCGCTACGTCATTTTTTTTAAAGATTTATTTTTACAGCACTGTGATGTCCAGCAATCAAAATACAGGGAAGCCCATTTTTTTTTTAGTTATTTAAATAAATAATTAAAAAAAATATATATGGGCTCCCGCTGCATTTTTTGTATTGCTAGCTAAGGGTAATCCAAGCAGCTACTGGCTGCTAACCCCCACTGCTTGGTGTTACCTTCACTGGCAATGGAAAATCCAGGGAAGCATTTTTTATTTTTTTTGCCAAAAAACTACAAAAAAAGGATGTGAGCTTCGCCATATTTTTGTATGCTAGCCAGGTATAGCAGGCAGGTGCTGGAAGAGTTGGATACAGCGCCAGAAGATGACGCTTCTATGAAAGTGCCATTTTCTGAGGCGGCTGCAGACTGCAATTCGCAGCAGTGGGGCCCAGAAAGCTCAGGCCAACCTGTGCTGCGGATTCCAATCCCCAGCTGCCTAGTTGTACCTGGCTGGACACAAAAATGGGGCGAAGCCTACGTCATTTGTTTTCTAATTATTTCATGAAATTCATGAAATCCCTTTATTTTTGGTTCCCAGCCGGGTACAAATAGGCAACTGGGTGTTGGGGGCAGCCGTACCTGCCTGCTCTACCTGGCTAGCATACAAAAATATGGTGAAGCCCACATAATTTTTTCAGGGGGCATAAAACTTCTGCATACAGTCCTGGATGGAGTATGCTGAGCCTTGTAGTTCTGCAGCTGCTGTCTGTCTGTATGAAGAAGAGCAGACAGCAGCTACAGAACTACAAGGCTCAGCATACTCCATCCAGGACTGTATGCAGAAGTTTTTTGCCCACCAAAAAAATGACGTGGGCTTCGCCATATTTTTGTATGCTAGCCAAGTACAGCAGGCAGCCACGGGCTGCCTCCAACCCCCAGTTGCCTATTTATACCCGGTAGGGAACCAAAAATATAGGGAAGCCCATTTTTTTTAATTATTTCACTTATTTCATGAAATAATTAAAAAACAAATGACGTGGGCTTCGCCCCATTTTTGTGTCCAGCTGGGTACAACTAGGCAGCTGGGGATTGGAATCCGCAGCACAGGTTAGCCCGAGGTTTCTGGGCGCCTCTGCTGCGAATTGCAGTCCACAGCCGCCCCAGAAAATGGCGCTTTCATAGAAGCGCCATCATCTGGTGCTGTATCCAACTCTTCCAACAGCCCTGAAGCCGGGTGGCTTGTTGGGTAATAATGAGTTATTACTAGCTTTGTTTTACTAGCTAGTATTAAGCCAGAGATTCTTAATGTCAGGCACATTTGACCCGGCCATTAAGAATCTCCAATAAAGGGTGAAAAAAAAGACACCACACAGAGAAAAAATACTTTAATAGAAATAAATACACAGACACATTAGAGACTCCATCTTTATTACCCCCTGTCAGCCCTCCACGATCCATGGTCTTCTGTCTTTTTCGTTCAACAAATGCAGCTCTGCTCCATCACTGCTGCATGGGGGAAGACACTGCTTCCCGTGCAGCCTTCACTCCGTGAGTGATCAGTGCTGCTGGCTGTCAGCGGTAACAGCGGTAACGCTGACAGACGCGTTACCATAGCAACGGTTCTCCCGGAGCCGCGGTTAGCGGTGACGTCACCGCTAACTGCGTTGCTATGGCAACGGTGATCTCCGTTAATGACCGGCTGTGTCAGCCGGTCCCTAACGGAACGGGGAGTCGACCGTGGGCTAGAGCATGTCGCCGGTACACGGCGATACACAAATGTACACCATGTACCGGAAAGATGCACTCGCAGGTCCTACATGACGCGTCATAGTCATGTGACCAGTCTGTAGCCAAAGAGATAATAGCCACGTGACTGGTCACTTGGCTATTTTGACGTCACGATAGGTCCTGCATCACTGCTGGCAGTGCTGGTCACCGGGAGGATTCAGCGATCAGCGGATGGAATAGCGGCAGAAGACAGAGTGCAGGAGGGATCGCAGGGACCGGTAAGTGTTATAGCAATGTTTATTAACTGTATGTGTACATTTATAATGCGTTTTTATGTGTTTGTGATTGCCTACCATTATATCCTATTGGTTCGAGTTCGGTTCGTCGAACGTTCGCCGAACTGAACTCGAACGAGACCTCCGTTCGACGAACCGAACTCGAGCCGAACCACGGCCAGTTCGCTCATCTCTAGTTGTTGGAAAAAAAAATTGGCACAATCTGTTATTGCTGCTGTTATAGCACTAATGTTAAAAAATGGTTATCTTGCCGAGCACTTAATCTCCAAATTTTCCAATTAAAAAAATAGCTTTATTAATCCATTAAAAGTATAAGAAAAACACACAAGTTTTAAACCAGAACATCTGGAAAAATCCTATGCATTTTAACATTTAATGCAAACTAACAATTACATCCTCAAAGGACCACACATTGTCATCTTCTTTAACGCTTTCTTGATGTCTTCATTTCTCAGACAGTAAATCACAGGGTTACTCAATGGCGTCACCAATGTATACACAATGGAAATAATTTTACGCAATGCTGTAAACCTTCCTCTCTCAGGGGTCAAATATATAGAAACTAAAGTCACGTAAAATATGGACACCACTGCCAAGTGGGAACCACAGGTGGAAAAAGTTTTTCGGCCTCTAGTTTTTGACTTTATCCTGAGGATTGTGTGGACAATATAAGCATAAGAGACCAAGACTATAAGGAAAGGACACACAAGTACAGGAATGCACATGGATGTAGCAAGGAGCCTCATTCTCCATAATTTGGAACAAGACAACTCTATTAAGGGATTAATGTCACAGAAAAAGTGGTCAATGATGTTTGACCTACAGAAATCAAGCTGAGCTATGTTCACAGTTAAAACCAATGCAACAATAAAGCCGAGAACCCAAGAGATAAAAATATATCTCATACAGAGAAAAGAGGTCATCATGGTGTGATAATGCAGAGGTTTACATATGGCCAGATATCTGTCATAGGACATCACTGTCAGAAGGAAACACTCTAGAGACTCACAATGAGCAAAAATAAAATACTGCCTGAAGCAAATTGGTAGAGACAGAGACAAGCCATTGTTCAAAACCACATGAAACATGGTGGGGACTATATCTGAGATCACGACGATGTCCGATGTGGTGAGCTGCGCCAGGAAGACGTACATAGGGCGGTGGAGATTCTTGTTGTAGGACACCAGGAAGATGACCAAGAGGTTGCCACAGACTGTAACAAGGTAAATCACAAAAAGACAAAGAAAAAAGAAATTTCGGAACCTATTCAAATCTGGAAAACCAAGTAGTAGGATTGTAGTAAAGTTGTTGGCCACCATTTCCTGCAAAAGAATTAGATGTAAATTCAAACTGTTTAATTTTGAATTTTTTGCATTTTCTATATCTAATTCATAACAATATATAATTTTTATTATGTAAAATAAATTTGTACCTTCAAGAGATTTTCTTTTTACGTAAATCCATGTATTTACTATCATCAGCCAGGAACCGGCAGAGGATTTAGCTCCTTGCCCCGCACTCTCCACACACTCCAGGACTGGGGAAGCTGAGGGCTACTTTTTGTCTTTTCGCGTCATGCACATATGTTTGGCCAAACTTTCTTTCTTCTTAGCTGATTTATGATAAACGTTAAAGTTCAAGTTTGATGGCATAAAACAATTTAAAGAAAGTTTAAAGAAAGAAAATTAAAGACAACATTTTCTCTATACGAGTTGCATCATTTTACGTGGAGAAAAAAAAGTTTCCCCACCTTCTCTTTTCTGTTAGTCAGATTTTTCAGATTCTGTCACTTGAGGGCAGTCTAATTTTTTCCCAGACCCATAGACTTGCATTGCCCCTTGGATCAAAATCAAACATGTCTCCATTTTTTTTCAGAGGAAAAAATAAGACAAGTGCATACACTATCTGTGAAAACCACAGATAAGACTCGTATGATACAACTGGTTGTGTGCAAATATATAAAACAGCACAAGAAAAAAAGCCAAGAGACAGTCTAAAGGCTGCTTTACATGCTGCGATATCAGTACCGATATCGCTAGCGTGGGTACCCGCCCCCATCGGTTGTGCGACACGGGCAAATCGCTGCCCGTGGTGCACAACATCGCCCGGACCCATCACACTACTTACCTGCCTAGCGACGCCGCTGTGACCGGCGAACTGCCTCCTTTCTAAGGGGGCAGTCCGTGCGGCGTCACAGCGACGTCACTAAGCGGCCGCCCAATAGAAGTGGAAGGACGGAGATGAGCGGGACGTAACATCCCGCCCACCTCCTTCCTTCCTCATTGCAGGCGGGAGCAGGTAAGGAGAGGTTCCTCGTTCCTGCGGGATGTGTGCTGCAGCAGGAACGAGGAACAACATCGACTTGGATGGACCCCCATGTCACCGATGATCGATTTTGCACGTTTTTGCGACGATGCAAAATCGCTCATAGGTGTCACACGCAACAACATCGCTAAAGCGACCAGATGTGTGTCACAAATTCCGTGACCCCAATGAGATTGCTTTAGCAATGTCGTAGTGTGTAAAGTGGCCTTAAGGCCAAAGCCTTAACATACATGATGAGGTAAGATGCAGCAGCTTAAACAGGTACCGTATATACTGGCGTATAAGACGACTTTTTACCCCCTTAAAATAATGGCTACAGTGGGGGGTCGTCTTATACGCCGGATATATACCTGGGTGCTGTAGTGCGCCGCTCCACTCCGTTCCACGCTTGGATTCTGCCTCCATAGCGACGAGGGAGGAACTTCCTGTCACCGCTGCTGAATGGCAGAGCGCTGGCCAATCAGAGGCAAGCAGCTCTGCCTTGACGTCAGCGCTCTAGCAGGGAAGTTCCTGCCTCGTCGTTATGGAAACGCGATACACAGCCCGGCCCCGTACTGGTATATCATACAGCATATATACTGGTATATATACAGCGGATATATAGCGTATATATAGCAGGGGGCCGCACTGTGTGAGGAGGTGTTTTTTTTTTCACTGTCCAGTATAACCAATAGGATTAGTGCAGTAACGCCAGATTCCCCTCGCATCCATGCAGGGACATTAATGAAGAGCTTACATGCTGGCCCCTGCACTAATCCTATTGGTTATACTGGACAGTAAAAAAAACACCTCCTCACACAGTGCGGCCGCCTGCTCTTAGCATACTGAAGCATACTGAACGGGGGTAGTCTTATACAGTGAGTATATCCCAAATTCTATATTTTTAGGGCAGAAGTTGGGGGTCGTCTTATACGCCCAGTCGTCTTATACGCCGGCATATACGGTATGTTTCATCCATGGTTGGAAGGAAAAGCAAAAAAAGCAAACCCCTTTGCATAATTTGCTAATTTCCATTTGTATTATTGCATATAATACAGTGGACAAGTCTTAGACCACCAGACTAATCTGGTTAGTTTATCCTAAGTGTTGAAGAAACATGTCAAAACATTTAGGGATTCTGATTCCACTAATACGTAATAAATCTAATGGAGTCAGACATGACCAGGACATGACCAGCACCAGGACCAGGACATGACCAAGAACAGGACAGGAACAGGACATAACCAGGACATGACAAGGACCAGAACATGATCAGGGCCAAAATATGACCAGGAACATGACATAACCAAGAGCAGGACATGAACAGGACATGACCAGAACATGATCAGGACCAAGACATGACCAGGACATGATCAGGACCAAGACATTAAAAGGACCAGGACATGACCAAGAGCAGGACATGACCAGGACATGACCAAGACATGACCAGGAACAGGACATGACCAGGACAAGACGAGGACATGATCAGGACATGATCAAGACAAGGACATAGCCAGGACCAGGACATGACCAAGAGCAAGACATGAACAGGACATAACCAAGACATGGCTAGGACCAAGATTTAACCAAGACTAGGACATGATCAAGAACAGGACATGAACAGAGGACATGACCAGGACATGACCAGGACAAGAATACATTTTCTTCCTTCAGGTCTCTGATCCCACGAGTATTTAGTGAGATTTTCATGTTGCAGATTTTCTGCAAAATTACTGCACTTATTAGATAAATTAGCTAACTTACTTTTTTCTATTGCGTTCTTGAACCTGTTTTTTTACATGCATTTTTGTTGTGTTTTGATGCTGTAGTTGTTATATTAATATGTTATGTTTTAAATAAAGTTGTTTTGTTTTTGATATTTCTTGATATTTGCCTTTTGCTAAATTTTACAGATTCAGTCAAATGCAGATTTCTTTAGTTTTTAATGAGTGTTTCCGCACTAAAAAGATGTATGCATTATTTACTTGTGGATATTCAGCATCTAATGCAATTCTAAAGTAAAAATCTGCACAGAAAACTCACCGTACTTGGAAGAGGAATTCATGTTTCGGATTTGAAACATGCACCACGGGTTAGTGGACATGAGGATATTATAAATCCCATCCATTTTGCTGGATCTGTAAGACGCTGTATTGGGGCATTGAAAAACTCATTGGAACTTAACCCGAAGGTAAACAAAAATTTAACAAAAAGCTGAGAACTTAACAACAGTTGGAAATGAAACTCAATAATGGACCTTATTTAAGATAAATTTTAGCAAGATGTGACACACTGATAGATGATCTGCCTCTTATAACCTGATACAATAAACTGTAAAGATGTTCACCTTCTCCAGAGCTTATGAGAAATCTCCAAGGAGAATAAGTAATGAATAAATGGAAACTTTAGAAATAGTTCTTACAAAACTGATTTTATTATAAACTTTATACTTAGTCTTCCCATAAACAGGAGAAGTGTAGTCACCCATCCAAATACCCAGTCTAAAGGGTACTTTACATGCTGCGACATCGCTAGCGATCTCGTTAGCGATGTGAAATTCTAGATCGCAAGTGCGATCTTTCGAGATCGCACATAGGTCATTTTACGCACTTGCGATCTAGAATTTCACATCGCTAACGAGATCGCTAGCGATGTCGCAGCATGTAAAGTACCCTTAAGGCCTCGCTCACACATCTGTACAAATCGGGCAAGCACTATCCGATGTTTCACTTGACAACACTAGGACCAATGTTGTTCAATGGGGTAGTGCTGAGGACTGATTTTATTTCACTGATAGAAAACAGTAAAAACAATGGAATGACACTTACCCATTCATGTCTATGGGTGGGTGGAAATCATGATGGCATCCAAATGCAGGAAGATTACTGTGGACTCACAAAATGGAGATATAAAAATGTTGTTCTCCATCTTCTCTTCAGACTATTCTCTGGATAACAGTGTTCTCCGGCCTTAGCGTTACTCACACTTCATCAAGAATTAAAGTTCTTGTATTAATTTTCAGTTAAGTGGATCTGACATATATAATGCTTTATTTATGTTCCATCCCCTCTCATCTTCTCTTCCCACCATTGCATCCAATATTTCTCCCGTGCATCCCCATACTCTGGAATGCTCTGCCACAACACATCAGACTCTCGCCTACCTTGACAAGTTTCAAAAGGAACCTGAAGAGCCACCTCTTCCGACAAGCCTACAACCTGCCGTAACCCTCAGTCTGATACAGCGCCGCACGACCAGCCCTACCCTCACCTACTGTATCCTCACCTATTACTTGTATACTGTGAGCCCTCGGGGGCAGGGACCTCTCTCCTCCTGTACCTGTCTGTGTCTTGTATTGTTTATGATTATTGTACTTGTCCCTATTATGTATACCCTTTTCACATGTAAAGCGCCATGGAATAAAAGGCGCTATAATAATAAATAATAAAATAATAATAATAATCCCCTTTAAGGTGCCACAGACCATGATACCTAAGGCTGCTTCTGCCATGAGATGATATGAGAGCTGCAAAAATGCTGCAATGGAAAAGTGCTGAAACTGAATGGGAACGACATGAGGAAGATGCCTGGATGCATTTCTGACTCACAGTTGATTTCTGAGAATAATGTCAGAGTGACAGTAAAAGCTTCAAAACCCAATCTAAATAGTATTTTACAGGAAAAAAATGTTCAGAATTGTTTTTCCTGTATAATGACTTGTATATAAGGCAAAATAAAAAAGAGGGAAAAAAAAACCCATCTCCTTCTGTTTAGCCTATGTTCACACTTAGCACTTTTGTGATCTAAACTCGCCAGGTATCGTGATTAGGGATGAGCGAGTAGTGAAATACTCAGACTCCCTATACTCGTAACGGGTAGGTCCTAATACTCGGGTACTCGTTACGAGTAGTGAGTCCAATATAAGTCAATAAGAAATGCCAGTAATTGTCTGCTGGACCCTACAAAGCGTTCTGGGGGCTGAGTAACAGGCTGAAATGGATGTATGAGTGTTTAAAAGCTAGGCGGTAAAAAGCCTCAGGCTTTTTTAAACAATCAGCTGGTGCACACTCCCCGCCCGGGTCCTTCGCTCCCTTGTGCTGCGCTCCGCACTGCCCTGTGCTTCGCTCCCCGCTCCCGGGTGCTGCACTCCTCACCCGGTCTTAACTTAGGATCGGGCGGGGAGGCGGCGGGGGAGCAAAGCACCAGGGAGCAAAGGACCTGGGCAAGAAGCGTGCAGCAGCTGATTGTTTAAAAAACCGGCGACTTTTTACCACACGGCTTTTAAACAATCATGCATCCATTTCAGCCTGTTACTCAGCCCCCAGGCCGCTTTGTAGGGTCCAGCAGACAATTACTCACATTTCCCATTGACTTACATATGACTCGCAACTCATAACAAGTAATTTCAATTATAGTCGCAGAATAACGAATAACCACAATACCGTACTACTCGGCAAGTACTGAGTAGTAACGAGTATACTCGCTCATCCCTAATCATGATACCTTTTGAGGTACCGGGTGTGCTCCTATGATGACAAAGAAAGAAAGAAAAACAATATTAGGCAACCACTGAAGATGTTGTTGCTATTATGGGGGGGGGGGGTTTGCAATTTTCAGAACAGACCAAAAGTTTGGACACACCTTCTGATCTCTAGAGCAACTGTTAAAAGGATACTTTGTGCAGCAGCCTTCATGGTAAAATAGCTGCTAGGAAACCACTGCTAAGGACAGGCAACAAGCAGAAGAGACTTGTTCGGGCTAAATAAAACAAGGAATGGACATTAGACCAGTTGAAATCTGTGCTTTGGTCTGATGAGTCCAAATTTGAGATCTTTGGATCCAACCACCGTGTCTTTGTAGAAAACGTGAACGGATGGACTCTAAATGGCTGGTTCCCACCGTGAAGTATGGAGGAGGAGGTGTGATGGTGTGAGGGTGCTTTGCTGGTGACACTGTTGGGGATTTATTCAAAATTGAAGGCATACTGAACCAGCATGGCTACCACAGCATCTTGCAGCGGCGTGCTATTCCATCCGGTTTGCGTTTAGTTAGACCATCATTTACTTTTCAACAGGACAATGACCCCAAACACACCTCCAGGCTGTGTAAGGGCTATTTAACTAAGAAGGAGAGTGATGGGGTGCTATGCCAGATGACCTGGTTTCCACAGTCACCAGACCTGAACCCAATCGAGATGGTTTGGGGTGAGCTGGACCGCAGAGTGAAGGCAAAAGGGCCAACAAGTGCTAAACATCTCTGGGAACTCCTTCAAGACTGTTGGAAAACCATTTCCGGTGACTACCTCTTGAAGCTCATCAAGACAATGCCAAGAGTGTGTGTGATACCAATGTGATATGACTGAAAGAATGTGTGATTAGATAGGAATCATAAAAGATAGGAGTGATCCCAGATATTATTTGACCTATCAATAATTCAGTATCAAAGAGATGTCCTTTGGATGGCCAATATGATGACCAAAGAATACATGTCACAGGTTTTTGAAGCAGTTTCAAGATAATGAGGACAGTTCCACTTACCGGAAACTTGTGGTTGGCTTAAAGACAGGTTTAAGGAAGCTTGCATATGAAATTTACGGCTCATTGCAATATTTCACTAACACTATGGTCAAACTGTGGTCGGCCAGTTGTCAACTGGCAGGATGTGCAGGAAATGTGCAGGAAGCTGCCGGTGCCCACAGCAGTTTGTGGTCAAGTTACATGAACATGACTCAGCTGTCACATGCTGGTGACCATTTAAACCCAACCTACAAAGTTTTCCTATAAAAATTACACCGGACTCGCTTAATGTTAGGGAAACCTTCCAGGACATTGAAGTGTACGTACGCACTGTTCCTGTGATGGAAGATGCCATGTTGATTCCTTATCATTAACTCGAGTTCCCTCCGATGTGAAAGGATTGCTACAACATAACGGTAATGTTGATGCATATTTCTGTTATTGTATAAGTTTCTATGACTATAGTTCTTATGCCTATGTACCATTGACTATATATATTCATGTGCTATTAAAATAAATAGTATCTTGCTATAAAGAATATTAGTATTCGTGCCTGATTAGGATATCAGTGAGCGCTTCGTAAGTACGGGCTTTCAGCCCCCTTTTTAGTAGAATTTAGCAAGACATAAATTGGCGTAGTCGGCAGGATTACTTCTATAAGAAGTAATTAAACTAATTTTTGTAATTTGGAAATTAAAAACATATATTTGGCAAATTTCCAGATATATTTTTTCAATCTTTTTGCATAGTGTCAAAATGTTCAGAAAACGTAAGGATAATGTTAAGGAGGTTGTTGTGGAGATCCCCACCTGGACTGAGGCTCCCTACAATCTTATAGCACATGAATTGGTCAATTGTGGATTGGCAGAACAATGGCAGAATAAACTCAAGGGTTGTGAAGCTACTGATGTTGTGAATGTACTCAGTGGTGCCCCTGTGAAAGCAGGTGATGTAGTGTCTTTAGCACGGCACAAACAATGGCAGGATAAGCTTAAGGGTAGTGAAGCTACTGATGTTGTGAATGTATTCGGTAGTGTCCCTGTGAAAGCAGGTGATGTAGTGTCTTTAGCACAGCACAAACAATGGCAGGATAAGCTTAAGGGTAGTGAAGCTACTGATGTTGTGAATGTATTCGGTAGTGTCCCTGTGAAAGCAGGTGATGTAGTTTCTTTAGCACGGCGCAAACAATGGCAGAATAAGCTTAAGGGTAGTGAAGGTACTGATGTGAATGTATTCGGTAGTGTCCCTGTGAAAGCAGGTGATGTAGTGTCTTGTGGATTGGCAGAACAATGGCAGGACAAGCTTAAGGGTTGTGAACCTACTGATGTTGTGAATGTATTCAGTAGTGTCCCTGTGAAAGCAGGTGATGTAGTGTCTTTAGGACGGCGCATCTGGATTTTGGCAAGTGCATATAGTGTAATGCATGAGCGTAATCTAAAGATAGAGAAGAAAAGTTCCCAGATGGAACAAAAGATGATAGAATTAGGTGGCCTGAAAACAGTTCTGGAAAGTAATACCAGACTGTTGAAGGATAAATTGGAACATTATCAGAATGTGGCACAAAAAGCTGCCATAAAAATTGCTCAAAATAAGTACAAGAAAAGAAGAGGAAAGGTAAATAAAATCAAAATTGCTCAAAATAAGTACAAGAAAAAAAGGGGAAAAGTAAATAAAACTAAAGTACATAAAAGTATCGCCTCAGCTTCTGTAAACTGGGATCCCGATACTTGGGATGGGGATGTGTGGGATTCATCTTCATCATCTGATGAGGAGGATTACCATAAAGGGAAGATTCAGGCTAACCCAGTAAGGAGGCGCCTAGAGAGGACAGAGAATGAGATCATCCGGGAACATGTTCGGGATGGTCAGGGGAATCTGCAATATGACGAAGATGGTAATGCCATCACAAATGAGAGAACAATTCCTCATGTAAAAAATCGAGTAACCATTGAAGATTACTCTCAGGGAGAAGTTGATAGCATTTTAACACAGTTTAGACAAAAACCAGGAGAAGGAGAAATTCCCTGGTTGGTCAGGGTGCACGATCTCGGAGGAGGTGGAGTGCACTTTGACGCCGGAGACGTGGCAAAATTTGTCACCATGTCTCGGGACCCAGAAATTCAGAGATCAATAAAAAATTATTTTGTTGATCATAATGAGCATGGTACTCAAAACTTAATCATGATCTTAGCCCATGCTTTTCTGGACAAATACCCATCAGAAGCAGACTTTCCTATCAATGATAAACCTTGGTATACCTTAAAAGATGGTATGGAGCGGCTGAAGGAAGAAGCAATGAGGAATGCTCTTCCTCTTTTGGGAATGGATGATGATTATCTCCAGTACCCATTGACAGCCAGCATAAGAAATAGGCTGGTTAAACATGCTCCTCCAGCATACAAAACAGTTATTTTAACCTTAACTGTAGCGCTGACTGGAGAATCAATCGTTGTAGTTCTAGGGAGGATGAGGGAGTTACAGGATATGGGACAGTGGGATAAACCGTCCCCTGGAGGCCATGTTGGTAACAGTAAGCCAAACAATCCTGATTGGAAAGAGAAATCAGTAGGAGAGACCCCACGGGTGTCTCGCAAAGACATGTTCCAGGCTTTGCTTAAAGCCGGGATCAATAAGGAAAGGATTGATGGAAAGGAGACAGGAGAATTATGGAAGTTGTACAAACAGAAAGTTCTATCCACAAAGAAAGTGACCACTACAAATGTGGAGGGGGCTCAAAAACCCACAAGGTAAATAAATCAGAAGTGAAAGGGGAAAACCCCCCAAAGAAAGTGTCTTGGAAGATTTTCAGTCAGTTTATCCATGGGAAGAACTGGCTGCAGCCGTGGCCACAAAGGTCACGGAAGGAAGGGCTAATACACAGACTTCAGTCTGTGTAAATGAAAGTTCAGAAGGAAGTGATTTACCATAGGTAGACAGCCAAGCCCCCCTATTGATAAAAAGGGACGAATGTCCCTACGTCAATCTTAGTATACATTGGAAAGGGGGAAATGTTCAAAGAGTCCCAGCTTTGATTGACACGGGGGCGGAGGCTACTTTAATTCATGGAAACCCAGAAAAAATAAAAGGACCTCGAGTAAAAATTGCTGGACTAGGTGGTCAAGTGATCACCGGGGTTCAGACACAGGTAGCTTTGAAGATAGGTAATTTACCTATCAAGCAGTATACGGTGCTGGTAGTTCCTATACCAGAATATATTTTGGGAATTGATGTCCTAAAATGGATGACTCTTAATCTAACCAAAGGAAAATTCTCCTTTGGGGTTATGTCTTGTCATAAGGAAATGCAGATTTCACATTATATCAATGATATAATGATACAAGGACAAGATGAGCAAAGTGTGAAAGATCAATTGACAAAACTGATTGCTCATATGAGAAGTAAAGGATGGGAAATCAATGATGCCAAGGTTCAAGGATCGTCTCAGGTGGTAACATTTCTAGGGACTCAGTGGAACAAGGGGCACAGAGAGATCTTGCCCAATGCCAGACAGAAAATTATTAATTTTCCGGTCCCTAAATCCAAACAGGAGACTCAGTCTTATATTGGATTGTTTGATTTTTGGAGACAACATATCCCTCATTTGGGACAAATGTTGGCTCATTTGTACAAAGTAACGAGGAAAAAATATGAGTTCCACTGGGGAGAGGAACAGCAAAATGTGTTTGAGATGGTCAGGGAAGTGTGGCAAGACATTGAAGGGATTATTCAATCTACCAAGACCACTGTATTTCATGTTGATGCTCATGTCCCTACTAACTCACTTGAACGTTTGTTTAATTCAAAAGCAGATAAAGCAGCAGCCATCAGACAAGTCAGTCCAACAGTTGACAAGGCAAGGTACAGCTGTTTGGGCACACCAGAAAGAGCGACACCTTATTCAGCAGGTGTAGCCCTCAGTACATTGGAAAATGTCGTGGTACCCCCAGGTAAGGTAAAACCAATTTCAACAGGATTGGGTTGCCAGATACCAAAGGATCATTATGGTCAAATAGCCACTCGTTCTAGTTTAGCGTTAAAAGGAGCCATAGTGGTGGGAGGGGTAATAGAGGCAGATCATCAGGGAGAAATCAAGGTACTGATGCTAAATTTGGGAAATGAAAATTTGATATTGATGAAACACCAGAAGGTGGCTCAGATGTTAATAATTCCAATAAACTTGTCTGAAATAAGAGAAGGAACTGCCCCGGCAGAATTAACAATACGGGGTACTAAAGGTTTTGGATACTCTAATATTACAAATGTAGGAGCAAAAATATGGATTCAAAACCTCCAAGGACCGCCCTCAGAGGCAGAGGTAATAGCGGTCGGAAAAGATCGTACTCTCCTGATAATGAGATCAGGAGTGGAGAAGTGGGAATATGTCCCACAAGAAAAATGTTATTTACGAGAATAATAGTGTATCTTTATTTGCAGAAGGTGTGGTAAATAAGCGGAATCCATGGTATCGGTTACTGGGAAGAGCTCGATAGTGATGAGATGGAGAAATTCCTGTGTTTGATGTTTGCCTCTTTGGTCGTTGGATGGACAAGTCTACATCAGGAGGAACCTATGGCGAATACATTTCTGATGCACGATCACATTTTCAACACACAGATTGCTGGATCTGTACACATTCTCCGGTTACAGCCACCAGTATCCCTTATCTGGATGTCCCGGTATCGATGGAGGAAATCTTAAAGTGGAAAAGTTGTTCTGATCATCTTGCTGATAAAGACACTCGAAGTGTTCGTCTATAGAATACTACAGTACCCATTTCCATAGTGGGATGGATCAATCTTCCATGTTGGCAAGGCAATTTGAATGCAACAATCACCAATTTGCAATATCTGGCTTTTAAGGGAGGAATTTGGGTACTAAGAAATAAGACTGGACTGACCAACCTGGGATTCATCCCTATGGGGAATATAAAAATAAGTTTTGGGACAGCTATAAATACTGTAGATGCTTTTAAACCCAACTTAGTGGAAAGGACAATTCATGATATGTTATGGCCTTATGCCAATATGTTCATAAATGGGTCTAGTGAAACTTGTAGTAACATATCGGGAAATGTAATGTGTAATGATTCCTTTGAATATCGAGCAAATGCCAAAACACATGATATATCAAGGACCGATTGTGATACCAATGTGATATGACTGAAAGAATGTGTGATTAGATAGGAATCATAAAAGATAGGAGTGATCCCAGATATTATTTGACCTATCAATAATTCAGTATCAAAGAGATGTCCTTTGGATGGCCAATATGATGACCAAAGAATACATGTCACAGGTTTTGGAAGCAGTTTCAAGATAATGAGGACAGTTCCACTTACCGGAAACTTGTGGTTGGCTTAAAGACAGGTTTAAGGAAGCTTGCATATGAAATTTACGGCTCATTGCAATATTTCACTAACACTATGGTCAAACTGTGGTCGGCCAGTTGTCAACTGGCAGGATGTGCAGGAAATGTGCAGGAAGCTGCCGGTGCCCACAGCAGTTTGTGGTCAAGTTACATGAACATGACTCAGCTGTCACATGCTGGTGACCATTTAAACCCAACCTACAAAGTTTTCCTATAATAATTACACCGGACTCGCTTAATGTTAGGGAAACCTTCCAGGACATTGAAGTGTACGTACGCACTGTTCCTGTGATGCAAGATGCCATGTTGATTCCTTATCATTAACTCGAGTTCCCTCCGATGTGAAAGGATTGCTACAACATAACGGTAATGTTGATGCATATTTCTGTTATTGTATAAGTTTCTATGACTATAGTTCTTATGCCTATGTACCATTGACTATATATATTCATGTGCTATTAAAATAAATAGTATCTTGCTATAAAGAATATTAGTATTCGTGCCTGATTAGGATATCAGTGAGCGCTTCGTAAGTATGGGCTTTCAGCCCCCTTTTTAGTAGAATTTAGCAAGACATAAATGGGCTTTCAGCCCCCTTTTTAGTAGAATTTAGCAAGACAGTGTGCAAAGCAGTAATCAAAGCAAAAGGTGGCTACTATGATGAACCTAGAATATAAGACATATTTTCAGTTGTTTCACACTCCTTTGTTAAGTATTTCATCCCACATGTGTTAATTCATAGTTTTCATGCCTTCAATGTGAATCTACAATTTTCAGAGTCCTGAAAATAAATAAAACTCTTTGGATGAAAAGGTGTGTCCAAACTTTTGGTCTGTACTGTATATGTATTTTTTGTAATTTTATATCTAATTTATTTTTATTTTGTAAGGGAATGTATATTCAAAAGAACAATATAAAAAAATATATAATTGTTTTTTCAGTATTCACTGTTAATATATATTGTGCATTCCTAATAATATTATTCAACTTTAGTGGAGAATTAATGATAAAGTTTGTTTATTCACTGTTTTTATTTTTCTATTTAATAGATGTATTATCATTATCATTATTTTTGCATATAAATAAAGGACACAATTTTATATTTTTTATTATAATATTTATATTTACAATAGAACTGATTTTATGAAGTATAGGGATAGTTGTATATATTGTATAAGTAATTTTCTATATTACATGCTGATTGGGTTGACGGTAGTCAGAGCGCATGCGTGGAATTTACGGGGCTCTTGAGGTTTTTTCACAATGGCGATTTCTTGGGGTGTTGTTACGCATGCGCTGTCTGTTGACAGCAATAATGCGTGCACTCCATGGCTGCCACTGGGATGAAGTCCTCCACTATGAGCCGGATGTATTCTACGCATGCGCAACTATTTCACAATAAGTCGATCATTTGTCTAAGGGGCATGGCCATCATTAATAGGAAGTTGGACATTTGCAGGAGTGATCAAGGTCAGGTGATTATATGCATGCGATGCGCACGACAGCTATGTTTAGGCTGATTTTAAACAAATGCTGCTGCCTGATAGAAAGTTTATCAGTTGCTAGTCTGTGGCATGTTATATGCTTTTCACCGATAGGAAGTTGTCGTGCTGCCAGGGCAACAATAGACCAGATGACTGGCTACGTCATGATTTATGCGACCATGATCACCCGATTAAATGTACACACCTCCTGATATCGGCTGGCTATTGGTTAATTAAGTGTATACGAAGATACCTTCCCTGCCTCGACATACGCTTCCTGAAGAAAAATATACCTGAAACGTACGTCGAGACTGCGGGGGTGCTCATATCACTGTGGTTGTTAGTAAGTATTGTGCCGCTCTGATGCTCATTTATGCACCTGGCACTTTAGGTATTGCGGTTTATCACCAATGGTGAAATAGAGAGTGTGGATATACTGAACCACCTATTTAATAGAATAAAGGACTTACTATGTAAATGTTTAGTAATAGACTCAAAAAAGGACATTTGTCTTGTGTAAAGTAGCGATCAGTATAAAAGTATACAGTGTGGATTGTTTGTGGCCAATATATTTTGTACAAATATGGTATAGTAAATTTAAATATTTTTGGTAAAATATAAAAAAAATATTTATTGATTACTTCCTTTGAAGAATTATTATATCTTATCTGTAATATAATGGCGATTGGCTACTCTTGCAATTTTGTTTGCCAGTTCATTTTGACTTGTCCAATTATTGTACTTTGGAATTATTTCAGTTAATTTTTTTGTGTATTTTTAGTCTAATAAAGTATGGATTTGGTATGATATACTCATTCCTTCATTTTTGTTTTTAATGTCTCTGGTGAAGGTAGAAATGCTGGTTCAGGTCTTGTTACCGGGCCGGTCCCACGCATCCATATTGCGGTGTTGGACTATTTGTAGTCTGTGCCAATTGTTGCCACTTTTACTGTTGTGTGACTTTAATTTTTGGAAATGTGGAGACTCCAATTAGGGTCTCCAAATAGACCTACTATGCTTGGGCGACATCACACATGTGTCTTGCATCACTCTCGTCCTCAATCTGGTTATACAGAAATTTCTAGGCCACTATTCCAGTTTGAATGTGTGGTGGTCACTGTGTGCTCACTTTTAAAAATGGAAATTCCAGGTCACATCCTGTGTGTTGCTTGGACCATACCTCTACTGTGCAAAGACACTGTTGTGAAATGAGGATTGATGCCACTGTCCTGCTGTCTGCCAGAAATGTTTTTAAATATCAAGACTTCAAAATGGGTTTCTAAGTTGTGTTTTGTCTGTACTGACAGGGATGTGGGAGCAAGAGGTCTAAACTTTTCACTCATTCACCTCTTGATTTTTTTTAAAAGGAAATGCCAGGACACCTCCTGTTTGTTGTATGGACCATACCTCCGTGCTGTGCAACCACATTATGGGGAAATGGGGGTCTATATTGTTTCCATTGTACTGCTGTCTGCCTGAATTGTTTTAAATATCAAGACTCCACGATGGGTCTTCAAGTTGTGTCTTGTCTGTACTGGCTTGAGTGTGGGAGCACCAGCCTAATACATGTCTCTTATCCACCTCAATATTTCTTATATCAATAGTTTAGTAGGAAAATGGTTATGCCAAAAAAATGGTGCTGCACTATAAAGCATATTTTTGCTGTTTTGGAAGCTTTTTGACCCCTCTAAAAGTGCTTTCTCTGCCTTAGGTTTGGACTCACATTGAATTAAATTGGTTTTGAAAAGGTTTGGCATTCAGCTCGGCGAACAGTACAGCAAAGATCGGTAAGGTTTGGTGAATTAAACTTTGAAAGGTTCGCTCATCTCTACTTGTCACCCATAAAGCAAAATTAGAAACTTTTCTACTAATGTGCTTCAGTTAGTGCTAGAAGAGGAAGAGCAAATTGATTCTAAACTAATTAAATTAGTTTTAAATTTACCAAGTTTTGCAAATATTTGATAAAATCAAGCAAAATGAAGGTAAGTCGGCTGTGATTTTGCTGAGTTCTTCTGCTCAGTGAACATAAATAATAACATATATTTCACTTGCTTCTCATCGGACTCTCCAATGTTAACTTAGCAGGTGGAATATCTTTGCCTCCCAATGTAATGTTATCATGACATAATGTGTCTTTAACATCAGGCACCTTCACTTTGCGCCATTTCATTTTATTTTCAATGGACTTGTGAGCAACTTGGCTCGGTGGCTCAGTGGTAGCAATACAGCCTTGCAGAGCTAGGGTCCTGGGTTCTAATCCACCCAGGACATCATCTGCAAGGAGTTTGTATGTTCTCCCCGTGCTTGCGTGGGTTTCCTCTTTGTACTCCGGTTTCCTACCACATTCAAAAGTCATACTGATAGGGATCATATGTTGTTGTGTACCTACATTTTTGTGATCCACTACAAGTCTTCGGCGATGGTGCGGCATATAAGGTCGAGCAATAGATAAACTACTAGTAAAGATGACCAGATCTGATGGAATTAAATTTGTGCCCAGCCACACACAGTCATGGCCAATAATGTTAGAGTCAAACATTCAAATAGAAGTGGACTCCCCCGTTGTTGTAAGAGGATGGTCAGCAGTAATGGTTACGCATGATTTTATTATGCGTTTCCGATATCACATTCCTTCCTCAGATAAATCACACATGTACATGATCCCTGAATGCTGCTCTGGTGACTGTGAATACCAGTAAAGTACAGACACTCACAGGTCCTGGGATGTAATAACAACTCTAATCAGCCTCTCGCTGAGTGCAGCATTGTGCCGGCAGCTCTGACGACAGTTTCTCACCCCCGCGCCCCGATGGAGCTTCATGGGAGTTTGGTGTGTAGATCAATAAAGTTTTTGTGAAGTAGGATTTTCAGTGTATTGGACTCTTAGGAACTTGTCTTTACTGGTGGGCATACCTGAATGGGTCAGTTTGTGTGCTATATACCTTACTTTTCTAAGTAGTGTCTATGTAGTTGTAATAGAGTGTAAGTTTTGCATATTTAGTGTTTGTATATCTCTTGACCCACACACTATGCTGCTGCGCTCTATAGTTTGCAAGAAAAAAAATAAAAATAAATAAATAAAATGATTGAAAGTTTAATTCATTTCTGCTTATACATTCCATTTCATAACATTAACAGAATTTAGATTTGGGAGAGATAAAAATTTGAATTCCATTGGAGGGGCTTCCGTCAGAGACAAGCATTGAATCTAGGTAATGAGAGGTAATTATTCCCCTATACTCTGCCCTGGTCAGACCCCACCTGCAATACTGTGTACATTTCTGGGTGCCCTAATTCAATAAAAACATCAATATATTGGAGCAAGTCCAGAGAAGAGCAACCAAGATGGTAGAAGGTCTGCAAACCATGTCCTATGAAGAACTGGAGAAAACTAAAGAAAAGGCTGAGAGGAGACTTAATAGCAATCAACAAATATCTGAAATGTGGTCACAGTGCAGAGGAAACTACTCTATTCTCATTAGCACAAGGAAGTACAGGAAGCAATGAGAGGAAACTAAAAGGAAGGAGATTCAGATTAGACATTAGGAATAACTTTCTGACAGTGAGGGTAGTCAGAGAGTGGAACAGACAACCACGAGAGGTGGTGAGCTCTCCATCAATGGAAATCTTCAAGCAGAAACCGGATAAACATATCACTGGGATGATTTAGGAAAGCCTGCACTCACAGGGGGTTGGACCTGATGGCCTTTGAGGTCCTTTCCAACTCTACTATTCTTTGAATCTATGATTCTATGATTGAATATATTTGGAAGATTATCTTTGACAGGATGAACAGATCAACTGACTTCAATTTCTTGGTAAAAGTATATATTTTTTATTCATGTATTTTTCAAAATTAAGTTAAAGAAACCCCACAAAAGTAAAACGGAACATAAAGTACTCTCAGTGAACATATACCTGGTTTCTCTCCAGAAATACATTTTTTCTGTGTCCCAAAAAATTATGTTGTTTGAAAAAATTGTTGGCACAATCTGTTAACGCTGCTTTGAAATAATATGAAAAAAAATGGTAACCTTGTCCAGCACTCAGTCTGAAAATTTTCCAAGTAAAAAAATCTTTATTCATCCATTAAAATATAAAACACACAAGTTTTAAAACAGCACATCTGAAAAAATCCTATGTGCTTTAAACCTGAAAGTATGTAGGGCCTGATTAAGAACCATATGTATTTTTAGATTCAAAATTAATAGGTAATGTGTAACATGTTTTGCAGGATGTCCTTTTTTAACTTGATAATTAATTTTCATGGATCAAAAAAGTTATTTTTTACATTGAAATTTGCCGATTGAGTGTTGGACAAGATTACAATTTTTTTCAGATTCTACAACCCCTGGCAAAAATTATGGACTCACCCAGCTCTAAGAATGTTCATTCAGTTGTTTACTTTTGTTTAAAAAAGAACATCACAGACGGCACCAAACTAAAGTCATTTCAAATGGCAACTTTCTGGCTTTTAGAAACACTAAAAAACATCATGAAAACATAATGTGCAGCCAGTAACAGTTACTTTTCAAGACCAAACAGGGGGAAAAATTATGGAATCACTCAATTATGAGGAAACAATTATGGAACCACCCTGTACATTTTCATTCCCTAAACTAACACCTGCTTTAAATAAGGTCTGCTTGTTTGCTTGTGTCTAAAAAGGAATGATCACATCTTGGAGAGCTGTTGCACCAAGTGGACTGACATGAATCATGGCTCCAACATGAGAGATGTCAATTGAAATAAAGGAGAGGATTATCAAACTTTTAAAAGGGGGTAAATCATCATGCAATGTTAAAAAAGATGTTAGTTGTTCACAGTCAGCTGTGTCAAAAGTATGGACCAAATACAAACAACATGGGAAGGTTGTTAAAGGCAAGCATACTGGTAGACCAACAAAGCCATCAAAGCGTCAAAATAGGAAACTTAAAGCAATATGTCTCCAAAACAGGAAATGCACAACAAAACAAATGAGGAACGAATGGGAGGAAACTGGAGTCAATGTCTGTGACCGAACTATAGGAAACCACCTAAAGGAAATGGGATTTACATACAGAAAAGCTAAACAATAAAAAGATGACTGCCTGAAGAGAACATGTAAATTTCTGCAGTCATTGATGATATGGGGCTGCATGTCAGGTAAAGGCACTGGGGAGATGGCTGTCATTACATCTTCAATAAATGAACAAGTTTACATTAAAATTTTGGACACTTTTTTTATCCCATCAATTGAAAGGATGTTTGAAGATGATGAAAACATTTATCAAGATGATAATGCATCCTGCCATAGAGCAAAAACTGTGAAAATATTCCTTGAAAGAAGACCCATAAGGTCAATGACATGGCCTGCAAATAGTCCAGATCGCAGTCTAATTGAAAATCTTTGGTGGAAGTTGAAGAAAATGGTCCATGACAAGGCTCCAACCTGCAAAGCTGATCTGGCAACATCAACCAGAGAAAGTTGAAGCCAGATTAATGAAGAGACTCTTTGTCACTTATTAAGCCCATGCCTCGGAGACTGCAAGCTGTTATAAAAGCCAGAGGTGGTGCAAACAAATACTAGTGATGTATTGGCGTGTTTTTGTTTTTCATGATTCCTTTATTTTTATCTAAGGGGTACTTTGGATGCTGCGACAACGCTACTGCGATATCGTCGGGATCAAATGAAAGTGACGCACATCCGGCACCGGTAACAACGTCGCAACGTGTAAAGCCTAGATACGCCTATAAACAATCGCAACAGGATTTAAAATCGGTTATCTGTGTAGCGTCGGTCATTTTCATAATGTCGCACAAATAGGAGATACGATGTTGTTCCTCGTTCCTGTGGCAGCACACATCGCTGTGTGTGAAGCCACAGGAGCGAGGAACATCTCTTTACCTGCCTCCACCGGCTATGCGGAAGGAAGGAGGTGGGCTCATCTTCGCCCCTCCGCTTCTATTGGCTGCCTGCCGTGTGACGTCGCCATGACGCCGCACGACCCACCCCCTTAGGAAGGAGGCGGGTCACCGGCCAGAGCGACATCGCAGGGCAGGTAAGTGCATGTGAAGCTGCCATAGCGATAATGTTCGCTACGGCAGCTATCACAAGATATCGCATGTGCGACGGGGGTGAATACTATCGCGCTCGGCATCGCTAGCCAATCCTAGCAATGTCACAGTGTTCAAAGTACCCCTAAGAATTGAGTGATTCCATAATTTTTTCCTGTGTTTGGTCTTGAAAAGTAACAGTTACTGGCTAGCACATTATGCTTTCATGATTTGTTTTAGTTTTTTTGTTTCTTAAAGCCAGAAAGATGACATTTGAAATGACTTTAGTTTTGTGCCGTCTGTGATCTGCTTTTTTTAAACAAAAGTAAACAACTGAATAAACATCCTCAGAGCCAGGTTATTCCATAATTTTTGCCAAGGCTTGTGTTATCATCCACCTGGGATTCAGTGTCCATTCACATCTTGAGAGTTCATATTTTTTTAATCAGGTGAGCTGAACATTTTTTTTCCTTTTTTGTGAATATATTGAACTAACAATTACATCCTCAAGGAACCACTTGTCAGTTCCATGATCACATTATCATCTTCTTTAACGCTTTCTTGATGTCTTCGTTTCTCAGGCAGTAAATCACAGGGTTACTTAATGGCGTCACCAAGGTATATACAATAGAAATAACTTTACGCAATGCTGTAAACCTTCCTCTCTCTGGGGTCAAATATATAGAAACTAAAGTCACGTAAAAGATGGACACCACTGCCAAGTGGGAACCACAGGTGGAAAAAGTTTTTCGGCCTCTAGATTTTGACTTTATCCTGAGAATTGTGTGGACAATATAAGCATAAGAGACCAAGACTATCAGGAAAGGACACACAAGTACCGGAATGCACATGGATGTAGCAAGGAGCCTCATTCTCCATACATTGGAACAAGACAACTCTATTAAGGGATTAATGTCACAGAAAAAGTGGTCAATGATGTTTGACCTACAGAAATCAAGCTGAGATATGTTCACAGTTAAAACCAATGCAACAATAAAACCGAGTACCCAAGAGATAAAAATATATCTCATACAGAGAAAAGAGGTCATCATGGTGTGATAATGCAGAGGTTTACATATGGCCAGATATCTGTCATAGGACATCACTGTCAGAAGGAAACATTCTAGATACTCACAGTGAGCAAAAATAAAATACTGCGTGAAGCAAATTGGTAGAGACAGAGACAAGCCATTTTTCAAAACCACATGAAACATGGTGGGGACTATATCTGAGGTCAGTACAATGTCCGATGTGGTGAGCTGCGTCAGGAAGACGTACATAGGGCGATGGAGATTCTTGTTGTAGGACACCAGGAAGATGACCAAGAGGTTTCCACAGACTGTAACAAGGTAAATCACAAAAAGAAAAAGAAAAAAGAAATTTCGGAACTTATTCAAATCTGGAAAACCAAGTAGTAGGATTGTAGTAAAGTTGTTGGCCACCATTTCCTACAAAAACAATTACATTTAAACTCAAACTGTTTAATTATCCATTTTTTGTACTTTCTGTATCTAATTCATAATACAAAATGTATCTTATGTTAAAGACATTTGCACCTTCAAAGACTTTCATGTTACGTAAATTAATGTATTTACTATCATCAACCAGGAACCGGCAGTGGATTTATAGTAGCTCCTTGCTAAAATTGGCCACAAGATGGGTGGGGTAAGATGCGGCAGCTTAAACAGGTATGTTTCATCCATGCTTGCACAGAACAGGAAAAGAGCAAAACATTTTGTATAATTTGCTAATTACCATTTGAATTAGTGCATATAATACCATGGACAAGTCTTAGACCATCCAACTAATCTGGTTAGTTTATCTTTCTTAACTGTTGAAGAAACGTGTCTAAAGATTCAGGGATTCTGATTCCACTATTACGTAATTAATCTGATGGAGTGAGACATGATCAGGACCAGGACCAAGACCAGGAAATAATCACAACAGAACATAGCCAGGACCAGGACCAGGAAATGATCAGTATATAGAGAAGTGATATCACGGTTTGAGGGAGCACTAAAAAGGCCAGGATAGTTGATCGCTTTAAAATTAAATCTTTATTTTCTTTCCTCGTACCACAATGCGTTTCGATATGTGAAATATCTTCATCAGGTGGATATCTGGTGAAGATATTTCACATATCGAAACGCGTTGTGGTTCAAGGAAAGAAAATAAAGATTTAACTTTAAAGTGATCAACGATCCTGGCCTTTTTAGTGCTCCCTCAACGTGATATCACTTCTCTATATACCTACATTCCCCTTGTGGGACTCACGGCAGGAGCTGCTTGGTTGTGAAGGCTGGAAGATTCCTGATCGGGTCTAACAGCAGGCAGGAATCCAGTGATCGGTAAAATGACCGTTTTATAAAGTGACGGCCACCCTCAGACGATATATCTAGAGCAGTGTCTGGGCTGCACCCAGCTTTAACATCCACGCTTCAACTGAGGTTGTGCAGAGTTACACAACCCCTCCAGGTGAGCGGCTATAATCAACCTGTAAATGGTCACAATCCTGAGTTTCTTCACATGCACTCCCTCTTTTATTTCTATTCAGGAAATGATCAGGACAGAACTTAACTAGGACCAGGGCATTAACAGGACATGACCAGGACATAACCAGGACCAGGACATGACCAAGACCAGGACATGAATAGGACATGTCCAGGACCAGGAAATGATCAGGACCAGGACATAACCAGGACCAGGACATGTCCACGAGCAGGACATGACCAGGACATGACAAAGACATGACTAGGACTAAGATTTGACCAAGACCAGGACATGATCAGGACATGTCCAGGACCAGAAGACACTTTCCTCCTTCAGAGCTCCGATCCCACAATGCGTATTTAGTGAGATTCTCATTTAACAGATGTTCTGCAACATTTCTTCACTTATTAGATAAATTAGCTAACTTACTTTTTACTATTGCGTTCTTGAAGTCTTTTGTTACATGCATTTTTGTTGTGTTCTTGATGCTGTAGTTGTTTTCTCATATTGATATGTTATGTTTTAAATAAAGTTGCTTTGTTTTTGATATTTCCTGGTATTTGTCTTTTACTAAACCTTACAGATACAGTCATATGCAGATTTCTGCAGTTTTTAAGGTGTGTTTCTGCACTAGAACATGTATTTACTTGCGGATATTCAGCATCTAATGCAATTCTAAAGTGAAAATCCGCACATAAAACTCACCGTACTTGGAAGAGAAATTGATGTTTCGGATTTGAAACAGGCACCACAGGTTAGTTTATGTAGCTTAAAAAAAAACAGTGGACATGAGAATATTATAAATCCCATCCATTTTGCTGGAACGGTAAGACGCTGCATTGGGGCAGCGAAAGACTCATTGGAACTTAACCCGAATGTAAACAAAAATGTAAAGAAAGCTGAGAACGTAACAATAGCTGGAAATGAAACGCAATAATGGACCTAATCTAAGATAAATTTTAGCAAGATGCGACACAGACAGATACTCTGCCTCTTATAACCTGATACAATAAGCCCTCAAGATATTCACCTTCTCCAGAGCTTATGGGAAACCTCCAAGGACAATAAGTGTAATGAATGAATAAAACAAGACTAATTTTATTATACATTTTATACTTAGTGTTTCCATAAACAGGAAAAGTGTAGTCACACATCTAAATACCCAGTCTATGGCCTTGCTCACACAACCGTATAAATCGGGCAAGCACTATCCAATGTTTCACTTGACAACACTAGTTCCAATGTTTTTCAATGGGGTAGTGCTGAGGACTGATTTTTTTCACTGATAGAAAACAGTACAAACGATCTCAGCGTGCTATGATTTGATTCACAAATCAGATGACACATACCCATTCAAGTCTATGGGTGGGTGGAAATCATCGGACTGCACTCTGATGGTATCCAAGTGCAGCCGATCACTGTGCACTCACAGAATGGAGATGTAAAAAATTGTTCTCTATCTTCTCTTCAGAGTATTCTCTGGATAACAGTGTTCTCCGGCCTTAGCGTTACTCACACTTCATCAAGAATTAAAGTTCTTGTTTTTATTTTCATTTAAGTGAATATGACATATATAATGTTTTATTTATGCTCCACCCCCTTTAAGGTGGCATAGACCATGATAACCAAGGCTGCTTCTGCCATGAGGTGAGATGAGGGCTGTAAAAATGCTGCAATGGATGGAAAAGTGATGAAACTGAATGGGAACAGCATGAGGAAGATGCCTGGATGCATTTCTGACTCACATTTGATTTCTGGAAAGAATATTGTCAGAGTATTATGTCACTTTTACGGAGTGACAGTAAGAGCTTCAAAAAGCAATCTAAATAGCATTTTACAGGAAAAAAATGTTCAGAATTTTATTTCCTTGCATAATGACTTGTATATAAGGCCAAATAAAAAGAGAAAAAACCCCACCTATTTCTGTTTAGCCTATGTTCACACTTAGCGCTTTTGTGACCTAAACTCAGCAGGTATCATGATGCCTTCTGACCCTGTTCACACTACAGAATCTGACATGCCACTAGGTGCTTTGGAGTTGCTCATTGAGAGCCAGGCATTGAGCTGTTGTGTGCTTTTTAATCAGCTATCTAACCGTAGTTAATTTCTGCCATCCTGTGAATTGCTGCTATAGTCATGGGTTTCTGGAGATCTATCATGGCCGCTCCACTATATAATAGATGGTAGAGTCTTCTCCTCCATGTCAATAATAGCTTTTGCAATTCTGGTGTATGTGTATGGTTATCCAGCTTTTGGTGAACTGTTGAATGCTTCTCTGATGTGTTGTGGAAATCCTCCTATCGTTTGATTATTTCCTTCCTTTTTTTATTTCCTCCTGAGTAAATTTTGTCTATACCTCTGTGAGTGATTGTTCAGAGATTGAGTTTGGGTTTGCTTCAGTCTTCCTTTCTGTGTAGGATTTACTTCTCCAGTCCCGACTCTCTCCAGGTTTGAAGGTGAGGGATTATTAGACCTAGGGCTGACCAGGAGTCAGGGCTATGCCAGCTGACCAGACTTCTTCACCTTCAGGAGTACCTCTGGAATAAGGAACACTTAGGGCCCACTTGCCTTAAGGCCAGTTTAGGAGCCTCTATTCCGAGTTACTTTATTACCATCATGACAGTTTTTGCTTATTAAAAAAGTTCACCAACTCAGAAATGTAATAGTATAATTTTACTACCTTATCTGGGTATGTAGTTTGTATTACATGGTCAGAAACCTCCTGTTTAATTTATGAATAGCTGTATTAATTCATGCAAAGCCAGGCTCATAATTAAAACCTTTTGGTTGATTACACTGGTCTACAAAAAAAAAAATTCTGGCATGGACTTTAAGAACAGTTTTAGACTAATTTGAGGGTGCTGACTTCAAATCTGATCTTATAAGTTCTCTATCACATCACGTTTTTGCGCTATAGGTATATGTCCC
The DNA here is from genome assembly GCF_048569485.1 of Anomaloglossus baeobatrachus. Taxonomy (NCBI): domain Eukaryota; kingdom Metazoa; phylum Chordata; class Amphibia; order Anura; family Aromobatidae; genus Anomaloglossus; species Anomaloglossus baeobatrachus. The sequence goes on from NC_134356.1 coordinate 694,409,020, forward strand.
ATTTTCATGAATTCCATGAAAAATATAAGTTGTATATCAAAAGTGCCGGTTTATATGGTTCACTAAGGTAAATTTAGTTTTCATTTAGTCTCCCAATAAATGTGAGAATATCTTTGTTTTCTTTGAACATGCATAATTCCCATTTGTTATGATAAGAAAGAAAACAAAACAGTTTTCAATGTACACAACAGTCGTGTGCAGATACTGTTTTATTTATTGAAATTTTCAATGAATTTTGATATTTATTGTTTTTATCCTGCTGTTTTTCGTTTTTTTTGTTTGTGAATCAATACCTAAGGTGTGTGGGGGGGTCAGAAATTCAATGAACAACTCAGGTAGCTAACAACTTTTATCTTGTATTTCTCTGCAGGATGTTTTGCTGATCTAACAATGGCCTCTACATCTCGCAGAAGTCAGTGCTCAAATGATCCAAATATTTTTTGTTACATGTGTGGAAACTTTACTGTGAAGACTCAGAGGCGCAACATTACTGACTTTAAGACGGTGTATTTTGCGTACTTCAAAGTAAAACTTGGAGATCAAGACAAGCATTGGGCTCCTCATAAGTGTGCAAAACCTGTATTGAGAGCTTGAGATCATGGTCTCAAGGAAATAATGCTAAACTTCAGTTTGGAGTTCCTATGGTTTGGAGAGAACCAAGCAATCATTTAGAAGACTGCTATTTCTTCCTTGTCGATGTAAAAGGTTTCAATAAGAAAAACAAGCAATATTTGCAATACGCGAGTATCCATTCAGCTATTCGACCAGTTGCCCATAGTGAAGACATACCTGTTACAAAATATACTGCGCTTCCAGAAAACGTTGACACAGATCTCTCCTCACATTGTTATACTGATGAAGAAGACAGTCCAGATATTTTTCAGCCATGTGATGAAGATTGTGACAAACCAATTCTGTTTACTCAGTCTGCTTTGAATGATCTGGTTAGAGATCTTTATCTACCAAAAGAGTGTGCTGAACTATTGGCTTCAAGACTACAGGAGAATCGAATGTTGAAACCCGGAACAAGTGTCTCCTTTTATCGTTACTTGGAAGCAGAACTGTGTATGTTCTTCCATTCAGATGACCTGCTTGTCTATTATACTGAATTTGAAGGGCTACTTCTCTTTATGGGACTTCCAGCATATGATTCAAGGGATTGGAAGCTTTTTATTGATAGTTCCAAAAGAAGTTTAAAATGTGTTCTGTTACACAATGGAAATAAGTATGGCTCTGTACCAATAGGTCATTAAGTAAAACTTAAAGATGAATATAAAAACATCAAGATTGTTCTAGAGAGGTTACAATATAAAGTTCATGGGTGGTTAATTTGTGTTGATTTGACAATGGTTAACTTTATTTTGGGTCTGCAAGGAGGGTACACAAAACACCCTTGTTTTCTGTGCTACTGGGACAGTAGAGCTACAGAAGAGTATTGGGTGAAAACTGAATGGCCTCAGCCATGGCATCTGACGATAATAATGTCATCCATGATCCTCTAGTGGATAGGAAGAACATTGTCTCTCCTCCCTTGCACATAAAACTTGGATTGATGAAGAAGTTTGTCAAAGCTCTCAATCACAGTGGAGAATGCTTTAACTATATATGTTCAACTTTTCCTGGTCTTAGTAAAGAGAAGAAAAAGGCTGGAATATTTGATGGATCTCAAATAAGAACACTTATGAGAGACCCAAATTTATCACATCAATGAATGAGACAGAAGAAAGAGCTTGGAATGCATTGTGTAATGTGGTGCAGAATTTTCTAGGGAATAAGAAAGCAGACAACTATGAAGAGATTTTGGAAGAGCTACTAAAGAGTCTGTGAAATCTTGGATGTAGAATGAGTATCAAGATTCACTATTTACACAGCCATTTGGACTTTTTTCCAGAGAACCTTGCAGATGTGAGCGAGGAACAAGGGGAGCATTTTCATCAGGACATTAAAACAATGGAAGAATGGCATCAAGGCCGGTGGGATTCACATATGATGCTCACTATTGCTGGAGGTTGATGAGTAGAGATGAGCGAACCTTTCGCTGTTTGGCTCGAGTTCGGTTCACCGAACGGAGGCCGCGTTCGAGTTCGGTTTGTTGAACCGTTCGACGAACCACTCGAACCCCATAGGAAACAATGGGAGGCAATCACAAACATAAAAACATTTAGAAAACACCCTCAAAGGTGTCCAAAAGGTGACAAATAGTGATGAGCGAGCATGCTTGTCACTACTCGGTACTCGCACGAGTATCGCTGTACTCGGGCTGCTCGGCGGGGACCGAGTAATCTCGCGATACTCGTGCTGTACTCGTGGTCTTCATTTCTGCATGTTGGCGCTCTTTTGAGAGCCAGCCCTCATGCAGGGATTGGCTGGCAGACCACTGCAATGCCACAGCCCTGTTAGTTGTGGAATTGCAGTGATTGGCCGGCCTGCACAGCGTGACCGAGCCTTTATATCGGCCGGCGCGCTGTGCTCTGCTCACAGCTATCCAGACAGTGAGTGCAGGGAGAGTGTCGCTGATTCAGGGAAAGCTTTGCGGCCCTTTATAGCTTTTTCAGTTGCAGGGCTGCAAACAGTGTGATCAAAAGTCCTTCTCAGGACTATTCTAGTTGTATACAGGCAGGCAGGGTATAGCCAGGTCGGAGTACAGTAGCAGAGTCCTTCTCAGGACTACTGTTGCTATATACAGGCAGGGTATAGCCAGGTCTGAATACAGGCTAGTGACCAAAAGAGTCCTTGTCAGGACTATTGTACCAGTATACAGGCAGGCAGGCAGGCAGGGTAGTGGTGACCGTATACCAGCCTTCATCATATCTGGGGCTGGTGTACACAGTGTAAAACAGTCCAGATAGTGTCTGACTTGTCTGTAATTGTCGCTCCCCAAAAAAACCTGTTAGGTTCTTATTGCGTCCGTGCTTGGTTTTTAAAACCGCACGTGTGTGCCTGTTGGTGGCAGCGTACAGGTGCACTTGTGTGCAATTTCCAGAAACTTTAATATAATGCACAAGTAGTGAATATACACGTCAGCAGTGCACAGCATTGCAAAATGCGCAAGGGCATTGGCAAGGAACAAGGAAGTGGACGTGATGGTGGTGCAGGCAGAGGCCGAGGTCGTGGGCAAGCTCTAATTTCGCCACAACAAAGGGCCACATCTAGTCGCTCGCACGTCCTGTCCCAAATTCTTGGGGACCGCAGCAGTACACCGCTCTTGAACCAAGACCAGTGTCAACAGGTTGTTAGTTGGATAGCAGATAATGCTTCCAGTCAGATTGGCACCACCACAAACACTCTGTCTTCCACACGGTCAAGTGTCAGTAGCCGTGATACTGCACCGCACATTTCTGAACCTGATCCTCCTTCCTACCACCAGGCTGAGTACATGTCCTCCTCGGACATTAATGATCCCAAACTTGGACACTCGGAAGAGCTGTTCACGTTTCCATTCACACATTCTGGCCTCTCGCCAGCTCATATTGAAGTGGGTCATGAGGAGATCGTCTGTACAGATGGCCAAATATTTGAGCAGCCACGTTCTCACGAAGTTGGCAACGTGTCTCAACAAGTGGTGGACGATGATGAGACACAATTGTCAGGAAGTCAGGAGGAGGAGCAGGGTGCGGAAGAGGAAGACGACGTGGTGGATGATCCAGTAACTGACCCAACCTGGCAGGAGGATATGCAGAGCGAGGACAGCAGTGCACAGGGGGAGGGAGGCGTAGCATCACAACAGGCAGTAAGAAGCAGGGTGGTGGCCCCAGGCAGAAGTCAGGCAACCGTTCCCCGGAACAACACGACGACACAAGGTGCCTGTACAAATGTTAGGTCTTCCCGAGTCTGGCAGTTTTTTAAGTTGGATCCAGATGATTCTAAAAAGGCCATTTGCAACACCTGCCGTGCCAGCATCAGCAGGGGTACCAAAACTAGCAGCCTGACCACCACCAGCATGATCAGGCACATGTCAGCCAAGCACCCGACTTTGTGGGAAGTACAACAGAGTCGAGGAGCAGTGCTTGCTGATGTCACTGCTACGTCTTCGCTGGTTGTGCATGCGAGCCAATCCCCTGTCCATGCTGCCTGCGAACAAGCCTCCTCCACTCCTGCACCTGCAGTTGCCTACGCAGAAAGAACACCATCATCAAGCACGTCCTTGTCCCAGCGCAGCGTTCAGTTATCCATTCAGCAAACCTTTGAACGCAGGCGCAAATACACTGCCAACACCCCACATGCCACAGTTCTAAATGCTAACATTTCGCGACTGCTTGCGCTGGAAATGTTGCCTTTTAGGCTGGTGGAGACAGAAGCATTCCGTGACCTGATGGCGGCAGCTGTCCCACGTTACTCGGTCCCCAGCCGCCACTATTTCTCCCGGTGTGCCATCCCCGCGTTGCATAACCACGTGTCACAAAACATCACACGTGCCCTGAACAACGCTGTTTCACCCAAGGTCCACCTAACCACAGACACGTGGACAAGTGCTTGTGGGCAAGGCCGCTACATCTCGTTGACGGCACACTGGGTTAATATTGTGGAAGCTGGGACCCAGTCTGAGCGAGGGACGGAACACGTCCTTCCCACACCAAGGTTTGCAGGCCCTACCTCAGTCAGTGTTTCACCCACACTCTACAGCTCCGGAATGTCATGCTCTTCAGCCTCCTCCTCCTCCTGCGCATCCTCATCCACTGTGCCCTCCACACCAGTCACAAGCTGGAAGCACTGCAGCACTGCCTCGGCGAAGCGGCAACAGGCTGTGCTGAAGCTAATCTGCATAGGTGACAAACCCCACAATGCAGAAGAGCTGTGGACAGCTCTGAAACAGCAGGCAGATCACTGGCTCACACCTCTGAACCTAAAGCCAGGAAAGGTCGTGTGTGACAATGGCCGGAACCTGGTGGCGGCTTTGAGGCGAGGCCAGCTGACACATGTTCCATGCGTGGCCCATGTGCTCAACCTCGTGGTTCAGCGGTTTATAAAGTCATACCCAGAGCTGTCTGATCTGCTGGTAAAAGTTCGCCGCCTGTCTGCACATTTTCGAAAGTCACCTACTGCTTCAGCCGTCCTTGCCGGCTTTCAGCGCCGTTTGCATCTTCCGGCTCACAGACTGGTGTGTGATGTCCCCACGCGTTGGAATTCAACTCTGCACATGTTGGTCAGGATATCTGAGCAGAAGAGGGCAGTTGTTGAGTACCTGCATCACCTAAGCCGTCGGGAAATGGGTCAAACTCCACACATAACACCTGAGGAGTGGAGATGGATGTCAGACCTATGTACCATCCTCCAAAACTTTGAGGACTCCACCAAGATGGTGAGTGGTGATGACGCCATTATTAGCGTCACCATACCGCTACTCTGCCTTCTAAAACGGTCTCTGCTGAAAAACAAACATGATGCATTGCAGGCGGAGCGCGATGAGTTGCAGCAAGAAACAGTAGTGGGTGTGGGTGATAACACACAGCCCAGCCTCGTCTCATCACAACGTGCAGTGGAGGACTATGACGAGGAGGAGGATGAAGACATGGAGCAACTCTCCGGCCAAATTGAGGATATGACATGCACACCAGTCATATCCTCGGTTCAGCGTGGCTGGCCAGAGGACAGGGTAGATGAGGAGGAGGAGGAGGAGGAGGAGGAGGAGGACAGCATGTTCAGTCATCTTGTTGGTCAGGCTACTGAAGTCCTGGCTGTTAAGAGTCTGGCGCACATGGCTGACTTTATGGTAAGCTGCCTGTCTCGTGACCCTCGCGTTAAGAACATCTTGGCCGACAATCATTACTGGTTGGTAACACTGTTAGACCCACGCTACAAGGAGAACTTTTTGTCTCTTATTCCCGTGGAGGAGAGGTCAACCAAAATGCAGCAGTTCCGGAAGGCCATACTCACGGAAGTAGGCAAAGCATTCCCCTCACAAAACGCTAGCGGCATAGGTCAGGAATCAGTGGACAACCGAGGCGTACAGCCGAGAGAGGCACAAGTCCAATCCGCCAAAGGTAGGGGAACAGTCTTTAAGATGTGGGACAGTTTTCTCAGCCCCTCACGTACCACAGCCCCTGAGGTGCGGGGTAGTGCCACAAGAAATCCTAAGTTTGCCCAGATGCTGAAGGAGTACCTTGCAGATCGAACAACTGTACTCCGACATTCCTCTGTGCCTTACAATTATTGGGTATCCAAGCTGGACACGTGGCATGAATTGGCTCTCTACGCCTTGGAAGTCCTGGCCTGCCCTGCTGCTAGCGTTTTGTCAGAGCGTGTTTTTAGTGCCGCAGGTGGAATCATTACAGATAAACGCACCCGCCTGTCAACTGAAAATGCTGACAGGCTGACTCTGATCAAGATGAACAAGGGTTGGATTGGGCCAGACTTCACCACACCACCAGCAAATGAGAGCGGAATTTAAAGTTTGCCATGTACCTCCACTCACCCATGGGTACACACTTCTGGACTTTGGATAATCGCTGGACTGCTCCTCCTTCTCCTCATGCGCCACCATGATGATGACCGTTACAAATTGCAATACTTAGGCCTTTGTTTCAGGTATACCCCCAGTGGTAAATTTTTTCGCCCATTCTTTGCAGAATGGACATTACAACGACAGGAGACCCGCTCCTTTGCAATGGGAACAATGTTTTGAGGCCCTCATGCACGTCTCTACCCAGGGACAACGTGGAGCCTCCCAATTTTTGGCTGCCCTGCCTAAGGGCTATACTATAATACACCCACTTCCTTAAAATGGACACTTAATGTTTTGAGGCCCTCATGCACGTCTCTACCCAGGGACAACGTGGAGCCTCCCAGTTTGTGGCTGCCCTGGCAAAGGGCTATACTGAAATAGACCCACTTCCTTACAATGGGCACTTCAGGTTTACAGGCCCTCATGCACGTCTCTATCCAGGGACAATGTGGAGCCTCCCAATTTGTGGCTGCCCTGGCAAAGGGCTATACTGAAATAGACCCACTTCCTTACAATGGGCACTTCAGGTTTACAGGCCATCATGCACGTCTCTATCCAGGGACAATGTGGAGCCTCCCAATTTGTGGCTGCCCTGGCAAAGGGCTATACTGAAATAGACCCACTTCCTTACAATGGGCACTTCAGGTTTACAGGCCATCATGCACGTCTCTATCCAGGGACAATGTGGAGCCTCCCAATTTGTGGCTGCCCTGGCAAAGGGCTATACTGAAATAGACCCACTTCCTTACAATGGGCACTTCAGGTTTACAGGCCATCATGCACGTCTCTATCCAGGGACAATGTGGAGCCTCCCAATTTGTGGCTGCCCTGGCAAAGGGCTATACTGAAATAGACCCACTTCCTTACAATGGGCACTTCAGGTTTACAGGCCATCATGCACGTCTCTATCCAGGGACAATGTGGAGCCTCCCAATTTGTGGCTGCCCTGGCAAAGGGCTATACTGAAATAGACCCACTTCCTTACAATGGGCACTTCAGGTTTACAGGCCATCATGCACGTCTCTATCCAGGGACAATGTGGAGCCTCCCAATTTGTGGCTGCCCTGGCAAAGGGCTATACTGAAATAGACCCACTTCCTTACAATGGGCACTTCAGGTTTACAGGCCATCATGCACGTCTCTATCCAGGGACAATGTGGAGCCTCCCAATTTGTGGCTGCCCTGGCAAAGGGCTATACTGAAATAGACCCACTTCCTTACAATGGGCACTTCAGGTTTACAGGCCATCATGCACGTCTCTATCCAGGGACAATGTGGAGCCTCCCAATTTGTGGCTGCCCTGGCAAAGGGCTATACTGAAATAGACCCACTTCCTTACAATGGGCACTTCAGGTTTACAGGCCATCATGCACGTCTCTATCCAGGGACAATGTGGAGCCTCCCAATTTGTGGCTGCCCTGGCAAAGGGCTATACTGAAATAGACCCACTTCCTTACAATGGGCACTTCAGGTTTACAGGCCATCATGCACGTCTCTATCCAGGGACAATGTGGAGCCTCCCAATTTGTGGCTGCCCTGGCAAAGGGCTATACTGAAATAGACCCACTTCCTTACAATGGGCACTTCAGGTTTACAGGCCATCATGCACGTCTCTATCCAGGGACAATGTGGAGCCTCCCAATTTGTGGCTGCCCTGGCAAAGGACTATACTGAAATAGACCCACTTCCTTACAATGGGCACTTCAGGTTTACAGGCCCTCATGCACGTCTCTATGCAGGGGCATTGGTGAACCTCACAATTTTGGACTGCCCTGGCAAAGGAAAATACTACAAAGACTCACTTCCTCAAAATGGGCACATTAGACTCAAGAGGCCTTCATGTACGTCTCTTCTCAGGGACATCGGAGTGCCACACAATGTTTTCACGTAAAATCTTTCATGTATTAATCTCAAAAAGTAACATACACCAGCTCTATCTCACTATTGGGTATGTGCCCTTAACATTTCCGCCATGAAAAAACATTTTGGGGTCATTTTGGAAGGTTTTCTGGTGAGTCCGGAAAAATGGCGTAAAACGCGGACAAAATTGTTCACAGCTGTGACTTTTGAGTGATAAATGCTTCAAGGGGTCTTCCCCATGCTGTTGCCATGTCATTTGAGCACTCTTCTGAGACTTTTGTGCCATTTTTAGGGTTTCTCCATGCTGCCGGGGGGTCATTTCACAAAAATACTTGGGTCTCCCATAGGATAACATTGGGCTCGTTGCTCGGCCCGAGTACACGAGTATCTTGGGAGGCTCGGCCCGAGCTTCGAGCACCCGAGCTTTTTAGTACTCGCTCATCACTAGTGACAAACAACTCACAAGACAACACAAACACATGGGAAAGTGACAAGAACAAATTCTCATGCGAAAACAAAACAGCTTGACGAGGAAAAAGAGGATGGGACACAGATATAGGCATGGCATGCCCTTCTAAAATCATGCAAAACACTGCAAGGGGACTCAAAGCGGAGTCTTCCTTTTTTCCAAAAATTGGGCTACACAGACACCCCTTCAGTGGCAGCACTTGTGCCCGAGTTGTACACTTCACAGATAGATTTGCATCAAGCACATTCAAAAATACGCCATCCTTAACCGTCCCCAGGATGACACCGGGGTAAGTAACAAAGTCTTTGCTGATCCCAGATCTGTTCATCCTGGATCATTTTTAAAAACACTGCAAGCAAGGGTTACTCCAAGCGGAGTCTCCCTTTTTTCTAAAAATTGGGCCACACAGACACCCCTTCAGAGGCAACACTTGTGCCGCAGATGTAAACTTGACAGGTACATTTCCATCAAGCACATTCCAAATCCACAAGCCTTTACTCTCCACAGGATGACACAGGGGTAGTAAATTCCTGGTGGATCCATGACTTGTTCATTTTGATGAACGTTAGTCTGTCCACATTGTCACTGGACAGACGTGTGCGCTAGTGATGAGCGAGTACTAAAAAGCTCGGGTGCTCGAAGCTCGGGCCGAGCCTCCCAAGATACTCGTGTACTCGGGCCGAGCAACGAGCCCAATGTTATCCTATGGGAGACCCGAGTATTTTTGTGAAATGACCCCCCGGCAGCATGGAGAAACCCTAAAAATGGCACAAAAGTCTCAGAAGAGTGCTCAAATGACATGGCAACAGCATGGGGAAGACCCCTTGAAGCATTTATCACTCAAAAGTCACAGCTGTGAACAATTTTGTCCGCGTTTCACGCCATTTTTACGGACTCACCAGAAAACCTTCCAAAATGACCCCAAAATGATTTTTCATGGCAGAAATGTTAAGGGCACATACCCTATAGTGAGATAGAGCTGGTGTATGTTACTTTTTTAGATTAATACATGAAAGATTTTACGTGAAAACATTGTGTGGCACTCCGATGTCCCTGAGAAGAGACGTACATGAAGGCCTCTTGAGTCTAATGTGCCCATTTTGAGGAAGTGAGTCTTTGTAGTATTTTCCTTTGCCAGGGCAGTCCAAAATTGTGAGGTTCACCAATGCCCCTGCATACAGACGTGCATGATGGCCTGTAAACCTGAAGTGCCCATTGTAAGGAAGTGGGTCTATTTCAGTATAGCCCTTTGCCAGGGCAGCCACAAATTGGGAGGCTCCACATTGTCCCTGGATAGAGACGTGCATGATGGCCTGTAAACCTGAAGTGCCCATTGTAAGGAAGTGGGTCTATTTCAGTATAGCCCTTTGCCAGGGCAGCCACAAATTGGGAGGCTCCACATTGTCCCTGGATAGAGACGTGCATGATGGCCTGTAAACCTGAAGTGCCCATTGTAAGGAAGTGGGTCTATTTCAGTATAGCCCTTTGCCAGGGCAGCCACAAATTGGGAGGCTCCACATTGTCCCTGGATAGAGACGTGCATGATGGCCTGTAAACCTGAAGTGCCCATTGTAAGGAAGTGGGTCTATTTCAGTATAGCCCTTTGCCAGGGCAGCCACAAATTGGGAGGCTCCACATTGTCCCTGGATAGAGACGTGCATGATGGCCTGTAAACCTGAAGTGCCCATTGTAAGGAAGTGGGTCTATTTCAGTATAGCCCTTTGCCAGGGCAGCCACAAATTGGGAGGCTCCACATTGTCCCTGGATAGAGACGTGCATGATGGCCTGTAAACCTGAAGTGCCCATTGTAAGGAAGTGGGTCTATTTCAGTATAGCCCTTTGCCAGGGCAGCCACAAATTGGGAGGCTCCACATTGTCCCTGGATAGAGACGTGCATGATGGCCTGTAAACCTGAAGTGCCCATTGTAAGGAAGTGGGTCTATTTCAGTATAGCCCTTTGCCAGGGCAGCCACAAATTGGGAGGCTCCACATTGTCCCTGGATAGAGACGTGCATGATGGCCTGTAAACCTGAAGTGCCCATTGTAAGGAAGTGGGTCTATTTCAGTATAGCCCTTTGCCAGGGCAGCCACAAATTGGGAGGCTCCACGTTGTCCCTGGGTAGAGACTTGCATGAGGGCCTCAAAACATTAAGTGTCCATTTTAAGGAAGTGGGTGTATTATAGTATAGCCCTTAGGCAGGGCAGCCAAAAATTGGGAGGCTCCACGTTGTCCCTGGGTAGAGACGTGCATGAGGGCCTCAAAACATTAAGTGTCCATTTTAAGGAAGTGGGTGTATTATAGTATAGCCCTTAGGCAGGGCAGCCAAAAATTGGGAGGCTCCACGTTGTCCCTGGGTAGAGACGTGCATGAGGGCCTCAAAACATTAAGTGTCCATTTTAAGGAAGTGGGTGTATTATAGTATAGCCCTTAGGCAGGGCAGCCAAAAATTGGGAGGCTCCACGTTGTCCCTGGGTAGAGACGTGCATGAGGGCCTCAAAACATTAAGTGTCTATTTTAAGGAAGTGGGTGTATTATAGTATAGCCCTTAGGCAGGGCAGCCAAAAATTGGGAGGCTCCACGTTGTCCCTGGGTAGAGACGTGCATGAGGGCCTCAAAACATTAAGTGTCCATTTTAAGGAAGTGGGTGTATTATAGTATAGCCCTTAGGCAGGGCAGCCAAAAATTGGGAGGCTCCACGATGTCCCTGGGTAGAGACGTGCATGAGGGCCTCAAAACATTAAGTGTCCATTTTAAGGAAGTGGGTGTATTATAGTATAGCCCTTAGGCAGGGCAGCCAAAAATTGGGAGGCTCCACGTTGTCCCTGGGTAGAGACGTGCATGAGGGCCTCAAAACATTAAGTGTCCATTTTAAGGAAGTGGGTGTATTATAGTATAGCCCTTAGGCAGGGCAGCCAAAAATTGGGAGGCTCCACGTTGTCCCTGGGTAGAGACGTGCATGAGGGCCTCAAAACATTAAGTGTCCATTTTAAGGAAGTGGGTGTATTATAGTATAGCCCTTAGGCAGGGCAGCCAAAAATTGGGAGGCTCCACGTTGTCCCTGGGTAGAGACGTGCATGAGGGCCTCAAAACATTAAGTGTCCATTTTAAGGAAGTGGGTGTATTATAGTATAGCCCTTAGGCAGGGCAGCCAAAAATTGGGAGGCTCCACGTTGTCCCTGGGTCGAGACGTGCATGAGGGCCTCAAAACATTAAGTGTCCATTTTAAGGAAGTGGGTGTATTATAGTATAGCCCTTAGGCAGGGCAGCCAAAAATTGGGAGGCTCCACGTTGTCCCTGGGTAGAGACGTGCATGAGGGCCTCAAAACATTAAGTGTCTATTTTAAGGAAGTGGGTGTATTATAGTATAGCCCTTAGGCAGGGCAGCCAAAAATTGGGAGGCTCCACGTTGTCCCTGGGTAGAGACGTGCATGAGGGCCTCAAAACATTAAGTGTCCATTTTAAGGAAGTGGGTGTATTATAGTATAGCCCTTAGGCAGGGCAACCAAAAATTGGGAGGCTCCACGTTGTCCCTGGGTAGAGACGTGCATGAGGGCCTCAAAACATTAAGTGTCCATTTTAAGGAAGTGGGTGTATTATAGTATAGCCCTTAGGCAGGGCAGCCAAAAATTGGGAGGCTCCACGTTGTCCCTGGGTAGAGACGTGCATGAGGGCCTCAAAACATTAAGTGTCCATTTTAAGGAAGTGGGTGTATTATAGTATAGCCCTTAGGCAAGGCAGCCAAAAATTGGGAGGCTCCACGTTGTCCCTGGGAAGAGACGTGCATGAGGGCCTCAAAACATTAAGTGTCCATTTTAAGGAAGTGGGTGTATTATAGTATAGCCCTTAGGCAGGGCAGCCAAAAATTGGGAGGCTCCACGTTGTCCCTGGGTAGAGACGTGCATGAGGGCCTCAAAACATTAAGTGTCCATTTTAAGGAAGTGGGTGTATTATAGTATAGCCCTTAGGCAGGGCAGCCAAAAATTGGGAGGCTCCACGTTGTCCCTGGGTAGAGACGTGCATGAGGGCCTCAAAACATTAAGTGTCCATTTTAAGGAAGTGGGTGTATTATAGTATAGCCCTTAGGCAGGGCAGCCAAAAATTGGGAGGCTCCACGTTGTCCCTGGGTAGAGACGTGCATGAGGGCCTCAAAACATTAAGTGTCCATTTTAAGGAAGTGGGTGTATTATAGTATAGCCCTTAGGCAGGGCAGCCAAAAATTGGGAGGCTCCACGTTGTCCCTGGGTAGAGACGTGCATGAGGGCCTCAAAACATTAAGTGTCCATTTTAAGGAAGTGGGTGTATTATAGTATAGCCCTTAGGCAGGGCAGCCAAAAATTGGGAGGCTCCACATTGTCCCTGGGTAGAGACGTGCATGAGGGCCTCAAAACATTGTTCCCATTGCAAAGGAGCGGGTCTCCTGTCGTTGTAATGTCCATTCTGCAAAGAATGGGCGAAAAAATTTACCACTGGGGGTATACCTGAAACAAAGGCCTAAGTATTGCAATTTGTAACGGTCATCATCATGGTGGCGCATGAGGAGAAGGAGGAGCAGTCCAGCGATTATCCAAAGTCCAGAAGTGTGTACCCATGGGTGAGTGGAGGTACATGGCAAACTTTAAATTCCGCTCTCATTTGCTGGTGGTGTGGTGAAGTCTGGCCCAATCCAACCCTTGTTCATCTTGATCAGAGTCAGCCTGTCAGCATTTTCAGTTGACAGGCGGGTGCGTTTATCTGTAATGATTCCACCTGCGGCACTAAAAACACGCTCTGACAAAACGCTAGCAGCAGGGCAGGCCAGGACTTCCAAGGCGTAGAGAGCCAATTCATGCCACGTGTCCAGCTTGGATACCCAATAATTGTAAGGCACAGAGGAATGTCGGAGTACAGTTGTTCGATCTGCAAGGTACTCCTTCAGCATCTGGGCAAACTTAGGATTTCTTGTGGCACTACCCCGCACCTCAGGGGCTGTGGTACGTGAGGGGCTGAGAAAACTGTCCCACATCTTAAAGACTGTTCCCCTACCTCTGGCGGATTGGACTTGTGCCTCTCTCGGCTGTACGCCTCGGTTGTCCACTGATTCCTGACCTATGCCGCTAGCGTTTTGTGAGGGGAATGCTTTGCCTACTTCCGTGAGTATGGCCTTCCGGAACTGCTGCATTTTGGTTGACCTCTCCTCCACGGGAATAAGAGACAAAAAGTTCTCCTTGTAGCGTGGGTCTAACAGTGTTACCAACCAGTAATGATTGTCGGCCAAGATGTTCTTAACGCGAGGGTCACGAGACAGGCAGCTTACCATAAAGTCAGCCATGTGCGCCAGACTCTTAACAGCCAGGACTTCAGTAGCCTGACCAACAAGATGACTGAACATGCTGTCCTCCTCCTCCTCCTCCTCCTCCTCCTCCTCATCTACCCTGTCCTCTGGCCAGCCACGCTGAACCGAGGATATGACTGGTGTGCATGTCATATCCTCAATTTGGCCGGAGAGTTGCTCCATGTCTTCATCCTCCTCCTCGTCATAGTCCTCCACTGCACGTTGTGATGAGACGAGGCTGGGCTGTGTGTTATCACCCACACCCACTACTGTTTCTTGCTGCAACTCATCGCGCTCCGCCTGCAATGCATCATGTTTGTTTTTCAGCAGAGACCGTTTTAGAAGGCAGAGTAGCGGTATGGTGACGCTAATAATGGCGTCATCACCACTCACCATCTTGGTGGAGTCCTCAAAGTTTTGGAGGATGGTACATAGGTCTGACATCCATCTCCACTCCTCAGGTGTTATGTGTGGAGTTTGACCCATTTCCCGACGGCTTAGGTGATGCAGGTACTCAACAACTGCCCTCTTCTGCTCACATATCCTGACCAACATGTGCAGAGTTGAATTCCAACGCGTGGGGACATCACACACCAGTCTGTGAGCCGGAAGATGCAAACGGCGCTGAAAGCCGGCAAGGCCGGCTGAAGCAGTAGGTGACTTTCGAAAATGTGCAGACAGGCGGCAAACTTTTACCAGCAGATCAGACAGCTCTGGGTATGACTTTATAAACCGCTGAACCACGAGGTTGAGCACATGGGCCACGCATGGAACATGTGTCAGCTGGCCTCGCCTCAAAGCCGCCACCAGGTTCCGGCCATTGTCACACACGACCTTTCCTGGCTTTAGGTTCAGAGGTGTGAGCCAGTGATCTGCCTGCTGTTTCAGAGCTGTCCACAGCTCTTCTGCATTGTGGGGTTTGTCACCTATGCAGATTAGCTTCAGCACAGCCTGTTGCCGCTTCGCCGAGGCAGTGCTGCAGTGCTTCCAGCTTGTGACTGGTGTGGAGGGCACAGTGGATGAGGATGCGCAGGAGGAGGAGGAGGCTGAAGAGCATGACATTCCGGAGCTGTAGAGTGTGGGTGAAACACTGACTGAGGTAGGGCCTGCAAACCTTGGTGTGGGAAGGACGTGTTCCGTCCCTCGCTCAGACTGGGTCCCAGCTTCCACAATATTAACCCAGTGTGCCGTCAACGAGATGTAGCGGCCTTGCCCACAAGCACTTGTCCACGTGTCTGTGGTTAGGTGGACCTTGGGTGAAACAGCGTTGTTCAGGGCACGTGTGATGTTTTGTGACACGTGGTTATGCAACGCGGGGACGGCACACCGGGAGAAATAGTGGCAGCTGGGGACCGAGTAACGTGGGACAGCTGCCGCCATCAGGTCACGGAATGCTTCTGTCTCCACCAGCCTAAAAGGCAACATTTCCAGCGCAAGCAGTCGCGAAATGTTAGCATTTAGAACTGTGGCATGTGGGGTGTTGGCAGTGTATTTGCGCCTGCGTTCAAAGGTTTGCTGAATGGATAACTGAACGCTGCACTGGGAAGAGGACGTGCTTGATGATGGTGTTCTTTCTGCGTAGGCAACTGCAGGTGCAGGAGTGGAGGAGGCTTGTTCGCAGGCAGCATGGACAGGGGATTGGCTCGCATGCACAACCAGCGAAGACGTAGCAGTGACATCAGCAAGCACTGCTCCTCGACTCTGTTGTACTTCCCACAAAGTCGGGTGCTTGGCTGACATGTGCCTGATCATGCTGGTGGTGGTCAGGCTGCTAGTTTTGGTACCCCTGCTGATGCTGGCACGGCAGGTGTTGCAAATGGCCTTTTTAGAATCATCTGGATCCAACTTAAAAAACTGCCAGACTCGGGAAGACCTAACATTTGTACAGGCACCTTGTGTCGTCGTGTTGTTCCGGGGAACGGTTGCCTGACTTCTGCCTGGGGCCACCACCCTGCTTCTTACTGCCTGTTGTGATGCTACGCCTCCCTCCCCCTGTGCACTGCTGTCCTCGCTCTGCATATCCTCCTGCCAGGTTGGGTCAGTTACTGGATCATCCACCACGTCGTCTTCCTCTTCCGCACCCTGCTCCTCCTCCTGACTTCCTGACAATTGTGTCTCATCATCGTCCACCACTTGTTGAGACACGTTGCCAACTTCGTGAGAACGTGGCTGCTCAAATATTTGGCCATCTGTACAGACGATCTCCTCATGACCCACTTCAATATGAGCTGGCGAGAGGCCAGAATGTGTGAATGGAAACGTGAACAGCTCTTCCGAGTGTCCAAGTGTGGGATCATTAATGTTCGAGGAGGACGTGTACTCAGCCTGGTGGTAGGAAGGAGGATCAGGTTCAGAAATGTGCGGTGCAGTATCACGGCTACTGACACTTGACCGTGTGGAAGACAGAGTGTTTGTGGTGGTGCCAATCTGACTGAAAGCATTTTCTGCTATCCAACTAACAACCTGTTGACACTGGTCTTGGTTCAAGAGCGGTGTACTGCTGCGGTCCCCAAGAATTTGGGACAGGACGTGCGAGCGACTAGATGTGGCCCTTTGTTGTGGCGAAATTAGAGCTTGCCCACGACCTCGGCCTCTGCCTGCTCCACCATCACGTCCACTTCCTTGTTCCTTGCCAATGCCCTTGCGCATTTTGCAATGCTGTGCACTGCTGACGTGTATATTCACTACTTGTGCGTTATATTAAAGTTTCTGGAAATTGCACACAAGTGCACCTGTACGCTGCCACCAACAGGCACACACGTGCGGTTTTAAAAACCAAGCACGGACGCAATAAGAACCTAACAGGTTTTTTTGGGGAGCGACAATTACAGACAAGTCAGACACTATCTGGACTGTTTTACACTGTGTACACCAGCCCCAGATATGATGAAGGCTGGTATACGGTCACCACTACCCTGCCTGCCTGCCTGCCTGTATACTGGTACAATAGTCCTGACAAGGACTCTTTTGGTCACTAGCCTGTATTCAGACCTGGCTATACCCTGCCTGTATATAGCAACAGTAGTCCTGAGAAGGACTCTGCTACTGTACTCCGACCTGGCTATACCCTGCCTGCCTGTATACAACTAGAATAGTCCTGAGAAGGACTTTTGGTCACACTGTTTGCAGCCCTGCAACTGAAAAAGCTATAAAGGGCCGCAAAGCTTTCCCTGAATCAGCGACACTCTCCCTGCACTCACTGTCTGGATAGCTGTGAGCAGAGCACAGCGCACCGGCCGATATAAAGGCTCGGTCACGCTGTGCAGGCCGGCCAATCACTGCAATTCCACAACTAACAGGGCTGTGGCATTGCAGTGGTCTGCCAGCCAATCCCTGCATGAGGGCTGGCTCTCAAAAGAGCGCCAACATGCAGAAATGAAGACCACGAGTACAGCACGAGTATCGCGAGATTACTCGGTCCCCGCCGAGCAGCCCGAGTACAGCGATACTCGTGCGAGTACCGAGTAGTGACAAGCATGCTCGCTCATCACTAGTGTGCGCTTATCTGTCAGCACACACCCAGCAGCACTGAAGACACCATCTGAGACAACGCTGGCAGCTGGACACGACAGGATTTCCAAGACGTAAGTGGAGAGCTCAGGCCATTTTTCAAGATTTGAAGCCCAAAATGAGCAAGGCTCCAGTTGCAAAGTCATGGCATCGATGTTCATTTTGAGATACTCCTGTATCATCCTTTCCAGCCGTTGGCTATGTGTCAGGCTTCTTGTCTCTTGTGGCCTTGCAAAGGATGATCTAAAAAAATTATAAAACGATTCAATAAAATTGCTGTTACCAACACCAGATACGGTGCTGCTGGTACGGGTAGACTGTTGAAGATGACGAGACAGTCCCATGTTTGTCAAGTTACAACTGGGAGATTCACTCCGTGCACCACGGGGGTTTGGTGGAAAAGCCGAGCTAAGATCAAGTAACAGCTTCTGCTGATACTCCTGCATACGTGCATCCCCTTCTATGGCTGGAATTATGTCACAAAATTTGGACTTGTACCGGGGATCTAATAGTGTAGCAACCCAGTAGTCATCATCACTTCTAATTTTGACATTCCGAGGGTCATGCTATAGGTAGTGCAGCAAGAAGGCGCTCATGTGTCTTGCGCATCCATGCGGACCAAGTCCGCGCTGTGTTTGTGGCAGAGAGGTGCTAACCGTTCTTTCTTCCTCTGACATCTCCCCCCAACCTCTTTCAACTGAAATTTGACCAAGGTCTCCCTCATCTGCTAAGGTCTCCCTTATCTGCTGAGTTATCCATGTCCATGGACAGTTCGTCCTCCATTTCTTCATGTTCTCCTGCACCTTCCTCCACATTTTCCTTTCAACCATGCGCCCTTGTTGATACCTCTCCCCCACCGTCCCATGCCTGCCGCCTTTGTGAGGATGAACGTCTGGACCTTGTAGATGTTGGTATCCCTCGCACATATGAATCCTCATGTACTTCCTCCCCTTCCTGTTGTCCCACACCCTGACTCCGAATAGTGTTTAGTGTGTGCTCCAGTATGTAAATGACTGGAATTGTCATGCTGATAATGGCATTGTCAGCGCTAAACATATTTGTCGCCATGTCTAAACTTTGCAGAAGGGTGCATAGGTCATTAATCTGAGACCACTCCATCAGGGTGATCTGCCCCACCTCTGCATCTCGTTGTCCCAGGCTATACGTCATGACGTATTGCACCAGTGCTCGGTGGTGCTGCCACAGTCGCTGTAACATGTGGAGAGTCGAATTGCAGCGTGTCGCCACATCGCATTTCAGGCCATGAACCGGCATGCCGAAAGACTTCTGGAGCGATGCAAGTCGCTCAGCTGCGAAGCTTGAACGGCGGAAGTGAGCAGACAGTTTTCGTGCCCTGTGCAGAAGACCATCTAAGCCGAGATAGTGTGTTAAAAATTACTGGATAACAAGGTTCAACACGTGAGCCATACAAGGCACGTGTGTCACCTTGCCCAGGCGAAGGGCCGCACCCAGGTTTGCAGCATTGTCGCACATGGCCCTACCAGGCTGCAGGTTGAGTGGAGACAACCATTTACCAAACTCGGTCTCCAGAGCTGCCCACAACTCAGCCACTGTGTGACTCTTATTTCCAAGACTTTTCAAGCTAAAGACCGCCTAATGCCGTTGCGCTCTGCTGCCAGCATAGTAATGAGGTGTGCGTTTATTCCTTGTGCGCAGTTACAACACTGGTGGTCTGACCAGGCAGGCTTGGGGTGGCGATGGAGGACCCAGACGAGGTTGAGGAGGCAGAAGCGTTGGAGGAACTAAGACAGAAAGAGGATTGACGCACAAGTCGTGGGGACGGCAAGACTTGTTCAGCAGACCCTTCTCCATCTATCACCATAGTTACCCAGTGCCCAGTCAGCTACATGTAACGTCCCTGTCCATGCTTACTGGTCCAAGTATCGGTGGTGAAATGCACCCGTTCACACACATAGTTTCTCAAGGAAGCGGTGATGTTGTGTGCGACATGCAGGAGTAGCGCAGGCACACCTCTCTTTGAGAAGTAGTGGCAACTGGGCATCTGGTACTGGGGCACAGCGATGGACATAAGGTCTCAAAAATCTGCTGTGTCCACCAGGCGGAAAGGCAGCATTTCGGTAGCCAAGAGCTTACAGAAGGATAAAGTCAACCTCTTAGCTTTGTCGTCGGTCGGAGGAAATTACCTTTTATTTGTCCCCATCTGAGGGACAGAGATCTGGCTGCTGTGTGTAGACGGTGTTGAGTAGGGTGTCCCTGGAAAAATGCAGGTTTGTGAGGAAAGTGCAGGCGGAGACATGATGTTGCCTTCATCCAAAGTTGGTGCTAGCGATGTCTGAGAGAGCTGTACACCCGCACTTGTTTCCCTTTCCAAACCAATTGACAACCTGCCAAGCAAACTGCCTGTTGTGGTAAAGAGGTGTAAGGTCTGTGAGGAAGAACAGATGTGCCAGCTGTCCCCACAGTCATAGAAGATGAAAGTGCACAGATGCACTAGAAGGGGCAGGCAGTGGTTGGCCCGCTACGCTAGGCCGCATTGCAGCACAGTGAGCTTCCCACTGGGACTTATGATAGCTATTCATGTGACGATTCATGGAAGATGTTGTCAAACTGCTGAGGTTTTTGCCTCTACTTACAGATTCCCGACAAATTTTACAGATCACATGATTTGGGCGATCCTTTGCAAGGTCAAAAAAGGACCAGGCTAGGCAAGGCTTAGAGGGCATGCGACCTGCTGAACCACCCCGACTGGTGTTTAGAGGCAGAGTGGTGGCTGAGGATGCAGTTGTAGACGTGCTACCAGTACTCCGACTCTGTCCAGGAAGGCGCAAGGTAACTTCGTCGTCAGTTGCATCTTCTTCCACCACCTCTGTTGATCTCCTTGAGTGCCTAACTGTGGGTTGACAGTAGGTGGGATCTAGAACTTCATCATCAAGTGTTTGCACTCACCTCACCCTCAGACCCAGCCTCTTCCTGCCCTGACCGAATATTTAAGTTGTCATCTGTTTAAACATTAAAATCAATACATCTAGTTATCAAACATTTTATAGTAGGACATATATGTTCACAGTTCTGTTTATGTTGGAGGGCATAGTTTATTGATAAAGTTCTTATAAGGAATAAATATTAAGATATCCATATTGTATATACATAAGTGCTGACATGGTATATATATATATATATATATATATATATCCTTCCATCTGGAAGCTTATAGAGATTACACCATGTGACATGCGTCCAGCAGTAATTTCCCTATATGGTTTGAACAGTTGTCATATAACATGACACGATGGGGCTACTCCTGCTCCTGCACATCGTCAGCTGTCCCAGAATCCTTCCAGGCTGCAAGATGAACACATGCTGAAAAGCCTACAGTGTATCACCCCTGCCTTACCATTCAGGATCCAAGGAGAGATGGATGAAGATTTTCTATTGATCAGTATGGACTCATTGAACTCTTTTACGTAAGCTAATGCAGTATATATTTTTTTCCTTTTCTGTAACTGAACTGCAACTTTATAATTTAGCAATCATTTTTATCAGATATAAACTTTATTTTTTACACATTTTGTAGTCCATTTTTTATGCGTCTTATCGCGTATTTGAAGAAAAATATATTTAAGAGTATATTTTTAACATCATCACAATCTGGTATCTGTGTCTCTTCATCATCAGTATGCTCCTCATTGTCTCCACCAACAGGTGTTACAGTTTGTGAATGAGGTTCTACATTATGCTCAGAAACGTGGTCATCAGGGCCTGAATCTGAGTCACAAAGCTTCTGGGCATCATTGTAGACCATTTCCTGGTCTGTACTCACTGTAGCTTGAGAGCAGACCTCAGATTCCCAGGCTATAGTGTGACTGAACAGCTCTGCAGACTCAGCCATCTCTGGTACACCATACTCTGTAGGGCGGGTGGAGACTTTAGAGCTGGGAGATAGCAAATGCGATTGTGATGACAACTCAGAGGACTGTTGTTTTTGGATTTAGAAGTTGAGGTGGAGGAGAGGCCACTTGTTGTAGCACTTGAGATCCATTCAAACATGTGCTTACTGGTTTAGCCATTGGTGACTGTTCACACACAGCCACCGGTCCTGTCCACAGGCTATTTAATCTTAGCAGCACTTGCCTGGGCCTGTCCCGCCCACAGCTGTGATTCAGTCACAGGTACAGGAATGAAAAGCACCAGGTAAGTGCTGCCTCAAGCAGTTCTGCATTAAAGGTGTGAGGCCATATGGCACCCCAAATAAAATATAATATTTAGTGTAGGACTGCCCCATGGGATTTGCCGTGACGTTGGCGGGGTGGCTCAAAATATTGCAATCCCCATTTATCAATACAGTATAGAAATTGTGCTGGCTCCTTCTTTTGAATCTACCTTTGTTCCAGTTGTTTTGTTCCGTAAGAAAGGGAGCACATCGGATTGTCCACTGAACGTAGTAGACATCTTACTTTTGCTGGAAGATGGCCTATCTTCAGCAGATTTTAATGTAGCTTTCCCACCTTCCCCACGGACACAAACTTTTTTTCCTTTTACAACACGCCTGTTCCCCTTTCCACCAGCATCTGTCATTTTGCCACTCATTTTGTTAGTGACAAGATTGTGCACTTAAAATGTGGTAGCAAAAATTGAGAGGTGGTGTAAATTGCAGCGGTGGTCTAGCTTTATTAACAGCTGAAGAACCAACACTGACTATCCCTGACAATGCAACTATGGCCCTAAAACTGGCAGCACTCTTTGCTATTATAATAGCTTAGAAAAAAAGGGCAGCAGGGTACAATGCAGAGGTGCTGGAAAATGCTTGGCACCAGTAGGACACTAATGGAGTACAGCAGCCACTTTTTGGATGGCACTAACTGGCAGCACTCTTTGCTATTAAAATAGCTTTGCAAAAAAGGGCAGCAGGGTACAATGCAGAGGTGGTGGGACTTGCTTGGCACAAGTGGGACACTAATGGAGTACAGCAGCCACTTTTTGGATGGCACTAACTGGCAGCACTCTTTGCTATTAAAATAGCTTTGCAAAAAAGGGCAGCAGGGTACAATGCAGAGGTGGTGGGACTTGCTTGGCACAAGTGGGATACTAATGGAGTACAGCAGCCACTCTTTGGATGGCACTAACTGACAGTACTCTTTTCAATTAAAATGGCTTTGCAATACTGTGCAGGAGGGTACAGTGGCCGGGTTGTGCGTCAGTGTAGAGAAAAGGAAGCCTCACTTTCTATGCCTCCTAATGATGAAATGCAGCAAGGAATTCTCTGAGCTTAGGTACACATACGCTGTTATCTGAAGCTGTATACAGCGTTTCCACGAACCTGACTGTCACCTATGGCTCTGAGCCCGAAGAAATGAGCCCTGAAAAGGGCTGAAATAAACCTCTGTCCCTAATGAGTAGAGCGCTGTGTGTATAGCGTACATAGCTGGACTGGCGACAGGAGCTGCGTGAGCGGTGACTGTCACCCAGACGCAGAAGGCAGACAATGGCGCCGTGAGGAAAAATGGTCGTATTTATAATGCAAGGACATGTGACATTCACAGCCTATGACACATGCCCTTGCTTGTCTGGCAAAAAGTCCACTTAGCCGTGTGTGTGTCTGGGATTGGCTGACATGCTGGCCCACCCCACTACACGCGCGCTTAGGGAAGAAAAAAAATTTAAAAAAAAAATGTCGATCGGAATTCTCTCAGCATCACAGATCTAAACCGCGTCCCCCCCGCACACTATACGCTGAAATTAGATAATAGTGTAAATCACAGAGTGACTCACACTATTACAGTGAAAAGCCGGCTTGTAATTAGCTAGGCTTTTTGCTGATAGAACCGTTCTCAAACCTAACTCGAGCTGCCGAACTTTTAGCAAAAAGCTTGCATTCTAGTTCTACCAAGAAAAGAAAGTTCAAATAACTGCCATTTGCCATTCATCTGTGTGCCATATATATATACATATATATATATATATATATATATATATATATATATATATATATATATGTGTGTGTGTTTTTATATTTTATTGTTTAATTCTTTAAGTATATTTGATTTGCTGTACATAGACTTTGTAATCTTTGTTATTCCTTGATTAAAAATATACAAAATGTAATACGTAAAATCATGTGTTTTTATCATAAAACATTTGTATGAGTAATTTTCATCAAAAAATGAAAATATCTCGAAATCCTGATGTGATAGCCAAAAACGGAGTTCATATTCGTAATCAGCAGGCAACATTGACTTAAAATATTGTTTTAAAACCTTTTGCCAGAAAAATTGCGTTGACCAGTGTTATTGCACATTTGGGAGGGCCATCTCATATTTTTCAGAGTGCCCTTTCTCATACATTTGGTGGGCACTCATTCATACATTTGGCAGGGCCCTCACTCATATATTTGGGAGGGTCTTCTCTCATACATTTTGTAGAGCCCTCTCATACATTTGGGAGGGCCCTCAAGTGGTCCAACTCCAGAAATTTATGAGGGCCCTCCCTCTTGTTCTTGTTCTTTTCATCCTGGTCTGAATTACCCTCCCCATCTGGCTCAATCTGGAAGTAGGACTACCTCGCTGAAGTGGCAACATATTCTGCTTAAATTATGATTATGCACAAAAATGCCTGCAAACAGTTTGCTGAAAGCAAGCAGACTAAGGACATGGATTACAGGAACTGTGTCCTCCGTTCTGAGGAGACCAAGATAAACCTATTTGGTTCAGATGGTGTCATGCCTGTGGCAGCAACCAGGTGAAGAGTATAAAGGCCTAAAGAGTATGCTGCCTAAAGTCAGGCATGGTGGTGGGAGGGTCATGAGTTGGTACTACATGACTGCTTCCAGCTGTAGCAGTGTAGTGCTAAGATGTTAGTGGCCATCAGGAATCCAAATTTATAGTCTGCCTTTAAGAAACTCTTTAAGGTATTAGACTGCAACAGTTTAGTTTATATTAGCTTGTTTTTCTGTAATTTTCTCAGACACCTGGAGTTATAGTTCTAGTATCAATATTTAGTGAAATAGCACATGTTTATAGTATCACTCTGTACCACATAGTTCTCTTATCAATCTTTAGTGAGAATGTACTTGTTTATAGTATGGTAAAACATCTGGTACCAGGAGTATTTGGCATGTCTCATCTGGTACCATATTTGTCCGATGTAGATTGACATCTGAAGAGTTGACCACTCAGAAGAGGAATTCTATATTGAACAAATGGAACCTGTTAGAGTTTGTGTAACACTTGGTTACGCAAGCAATTTGTTTTCAAGTGAGATATAGACTGGTGAAGATTACAGCAAAGTCAGAAGTCTGTTTACCTGTGGAGGGGACGACCATTGACACCACAGTGTGGATCGTAGGAGTTTCTCTGTCTTCGCTGTTTTGATACTCACAGCTGATTCGCCCGGACAGATGATGTGTTACTCCTGGTGAAGACTTTTCTATGTAGTGTGCAATGTAAGTACTTTATCTTTCTGATTTATATTATGCAAAGGTGTACGCAATATCACACTATTTCCTGTAATCATTGAATCATTTTAATAAAACTAATTGTCGTATCAGATCCCTTTAAATAAATGGCAAAACAAGCGGCTACAGTTCATTGAGTGAACCATGAATGTCAACATGTACTGTGACACACTGAAGCCAAGCATGATCCACTCCCTTTGAAAACTAGACCACACGGCGATATTCAAACAATACAATGACCCCAAACACTCCTCCAAGACGACCACTTCCTTGCTAAAGAAACTGAGGGTAAAAGTGCTAAACAGGCCAAGCATCTACAGACCTAAACTCTATTCAATATTATCCGTGTCAAAACACGCAAGGAAAATAATTCATAAATATGCATAAACTTTATTTAAGTACATAACAAACAGCCAATAAAAATTGGACAAAGTCCAAAAAATACATATGAGGTAACAATAACAAAAGGTAAAAAAGAGGGCTCACCCAAACCCTCCCACAGAATAACAGGCACCAGAGACCTCAAAAAAACTTTCTGCACAGTGTAATAAATAATCTAAAAAGATCTATTGTATCCACTAGTGGTCTCTGTGTAGGATATATCACTAATGGGCATGATGTAAAATTTACATTCCTAAAAGTATCTAATCGGATTTTCAAAGGTATGATTTACCCATAGTGAAAAGAGATGCATGCTGCCAGCAACACGTAGGAGGGAAGGAGTCCCAAATCCCGAACGTGCGAGTTTCCTTGGTGGGGCACTTTTTTTGAGGTGCCTGGGGCCTGTTATTCCTTGGGAAGGTTTGGTTGAGCCCTCTTTTTTACCTTGTGTAATCACTATTTTTTAGACTTTGTCCAGTTTTTGTTGGTTGTTTGTTATCTATTTAAATAAAGTTTATACATATTTATTAGTTAGTCTCTATGCGTGTTTTGACACGGATAGTATGAATGGATTTTGGAGTAAATTCCATTTATATTTCCCTATGTGGGGACAGTAGTTTATATAACGCAATAATGATGTTCAGATACATTTCTTGTTCCCTATATGTCTGTGGTTAGTTGTATATAGACCTAAACCCTATAAAGCATCTATGGGGCCTCCTCAAATGGAAGATAAAGGAATACAAGGTCGCTAACATCCACCAGCTCTGTGATGTCATCATGGAAGAGGGAAGAAGATCCAGTGGCTCATGTGAAGCTCTAGTGACATGTCCAAAAAGGAAAAGACAAGGCATTCACCAGGGATGCAACGGGATGGATGTTTAATCCAGCAAAAGGTTACATGTTTAGGCTTGTGAGAGGGGGGGCACACAGCACAGTGACGACGGCCGTTTCTCACCTGTGTTTGGCACTTCTACGAATCCAGCAAGCGCAGGCACAAAATGACCATCTTTACCGTGCTGTGTGCACCCCCTCCCTCACAACCCTACACATGTAACCTTTTGCTAGATTAAAACACCCGTCTTGTTGCATCTCCGGTGAGTGCATTGTGGTTTTTTTTTTTTTGTTTGTTTTTTGTATATATCGTGGATTCTTGGACTTTGACTAAAGTGCACCACGGAGTATCAATAAGGATAAGCGTATAAGAGTATCAATAAGGATAAGTGTTTGAGTTGGGAACTCACTACTTGTGGTGCAGAAAAGTGGTTCTCAAGTGCCCAGTTTTTCCTCCTATGGACTTCCTGAAGCTCTAGTGACCTCCATGCCCAAGAGAGTCAAGGCAATGCTTGTAAATAATGGTGACCACACAAAATATTCACACCAAGGGCACAATTTTGTCTTTTTCATTTAGGCGTGTACTCACTTTATTTGCCTATACTTTTGACATTAATAGCTGTGTGTTGAGATATTTAGAGGGCACCCAAGATTTACACTGGTATACAATCTGTACACTGACCACTTTACATTGTATCAAAGTGTCAGATTTTCAGAGGTGTCCCATGAAAAGATATAATAAAATATTTACAAAAATGTGATATACTGATCATCCATTGGTTAGGCTGGCAACCTGGCACCAACTAACAGTCCCACACAAAGCAATGCAATGCCCTTCAGTATTACAAAGTCAAATGATACACTATTAAAATGGGTATAACAACACTGTGAAAAAATATTTTCCGTATAACATTTCTTCAAAGAAGGAGCTCAAAAGTCCCAAATAACGATTAATAATCTTTATTTCATAAATAAACACACAGTTAAAAACGATGTGTACAGCAAAAAAAACAGAGATTATAGCAGCATAAAAATAGTGCACATAGAAAAAGTCTACAATGGAAAAAAGTGACATGTGCTTAGCAGCATTTATAAAGTTGCTCCCTGACACGTTAAGTCCGTTCGTATTGAGGGCATCAATATCATTGCATTTCTTCAAAGAATCCCATACCGCCCTTATCAAGCTCATAATAAACTCAGGGACCACATTATACTCATTGCTACCTATGGAAATCAATAGTCACAAGAAATCCAAAGATGTATACGTTCAGTGCAAAGTAACCCAGTAACGAGTGGATGACGGATCTGTTCAAGATCGTGGCTGGACACTAATCCCACATGGAAACAGTACCATTGCCATTGTATCATGTCAAACCGGCCGCCTCTGGCTAAGAGCAACCCCAATTGGGGACTGCACTCACTGCTGTGTGTCCGCTAAGCCGGCCGACCCCCCAAACAGATCAGTCAGTCACAAGTTCAAAGTTACCTGGGTATATTAAGTCAGCATGCCGCCAGTCTCTTACCCCGACGTACGTTTCGCACCCGGCTTCAATGGCGAACAGATCCGTCATTATGCTGCTATAATCTCTGTTTTTTTGCTGTACACATCTTTTTTAACTTTGTGTTTATTTATGAAATAAAGATTATTAATCATTATTTGGGACTTTTGAGCGACTTCTTTGAAGAAATGTTATATGGAAAATAATTTTTCACAGTGTTGTTATAGTTATACAATGGGAGTGTCCGGTTACATAAAGACCTCGTTTGTGTTAACACTATTAAAATGGGGTATTAGTTGGTAACTTGGCAAAAGTATGCGAACTGTAAACTCCAATAGTATCCATTGTCATCATAGTCTCTACACCAACTACATTGAATTTTTTTATTTACCATAAAATTACTTGTTTATTATAAAATATAAAAATGTATTTATATGGATTAATATTGATCTAAGTCAACCATGAGCTGATGGGTGGGAAAGGCTTGGAAATTGACCGTGTTCAGATCTTCACACCCTTTCTATCTTTTCTCATTCACACAGTTAAGGCTGCTTTACACGCTGCGATTTTGCTAGCAAGATCGCTAGCATGCGTACCCGCCCACATCGGATGTGCGTCATGGGCAAATCGCTGCCCGTGGCGCACAACATCGCTCGGACCCGTCACACTACTTACCTGCCTAGCAACGTCGCTGTGACCGTCGAACTGCCTCCTTTCTAAGGGGGTGGTTCGTTCTGCATCACAGCGACGTCACTAAGCGGCCGCCCAATAGAAGCGGAGGGGCGGAGATGAGCGGGACGAACATCCCGCCCACCTCCTTCTTTCCTCATTGCCGGCGATTGCAGGTAAGGTGAGGTTCCTCGTTCCTGCGGTGTCACACATAGCGATGTGTGCTGCCGCAGGAGCGACGAACTACATCGTACCTGTAGCAGCAACGATATTTGGGAATGGAGGAGCGTGTCAGCGAGCAACAATAAGGTGAGTATTTTTGCTCGTTAGCAGTCGCTCGTACGTGTCACACGCAACGACGTCACTAACGAGGCCGGATTTACGTGACGAATTTCGTGACCCCAACGACATCTCGTTAGCAATGTCGTTGCGTGTAAAGCGGCCTTTACACATCAGCATTTTAGATGTGACATAAAAACCCTAGTTTCTGTGAAAGGCTTTTAGCCACTCTCATGGTCGAAAAAAAGAGGCTGAAAAGAGTTAAAGTAAAGCCATTTTTAAAGCAATGGTAAAAGGCAACAAATTGTATTACAGCTAAACTCAGAAAAAGTGTCTTAAGACAAATAAACATCTTATAGAATTTTTTCTGCAAGTTGCTGACTCTGACCAATGTAAACATTTTTGTGATTTGCTTTACATATATTATCTAAAATGGCCACCACCATTTTTCTTATTGCAGAAGATGGACTCTGTTAGAAAGGTTCACATGACTTTGGACCCGTGGAAGCATCGTCAATCGGTGCGAAATGGCTGTTGTCCGTGTGCATACCATCTTTGCACCCTCCCCCTATGCCTGAATAAAACAAAGCATTCTGAAAAATCTACAGACCGGTGAGTGCCTCAATTTCTTCATATTTTAAGGTTCGCATGACTTTGGTTTGCCTACACTATATAATGCGATAGCTATGAGGCATTACTCAATCAGGACAGACTATCATAGTCTGTATAAAAGCAAATCTAGATAGTGAGAGGATGTCATAATTCTCAGTTTATGCCCCACACATTAGATAGTTGTGAGGGAAGCAATGGTTTGGCTGATTATTTGCTAGGCAGCTTTATCGTCCAACTCTCGCACATCTAAGTGCATATGCTCCACTGACCGATACTGTGTTCTCAGTGAGGGAGCCATTGTCAGATTTCTTGCAGTAGATGATCTTTTATTGAATAAAAAGATTGGGAAATCTAACATGGCTGATCCCTATTTTCCATGACATTCATCTGTCGGGGGAGCTATACATTCTAGAATACTGTCTGAATCCATGGATATCGGCAGGTGCGACTCATGTTAGTATGTTGGAAACCAAAGTACAGAAATGATCTCTCACAACCAGGGTTTACCTTCAAAGTTCCAGTGATAATAGAAAAGCAGCTCCGATCTGCAATAGAACACCAAGAATAAGGCGGTGCACGCTCCAAAGACAGCAAGTATCCAGGGCAATCCAAAAAGAAGAAAGACCGAGCGGCTTCACTCCAACATCCATTTAAAACTTGGATTTATTTCTGAGTGAAGGTGTGCATAAAAATAGAAGTGGCGAAGCCGGGTGTAGGCTCCCTCTGGACTACGGCTGTTTCACGCTCACATGGGCTTCTACGGGTCCATGGAAAATGGACGGGACACTCCCCCTAAAAGGAAACACCCGGACCACGTCACTGCTTAATTAAAAACAAACACAGAGAGCTTCTTACAAGACCTCAGAATAATCATATATACAAGAGAACAATCGTAGGAGTACACAAAAAATGAAGAAACAACTTATTTTACTGTGAAACAATAAGCTTAGAGGAAGACAGACCGATCATTTCTGTCATTCAAACCTAGGCTCCCCTGTGCCTTGTATTTAATAATTAATTAATAAAAAAAAATAATTTCTTGCAAAAAGCAAGTTTGTGGTTTATGCTGGTTTGTGATGGTGGGATATGGGGGGAGGTGTATCTTGCTGTACAGATTCCTATTTTAAGCTTGTTTTACTATCCATTCTGTGTACATTGTATTGTTTGTAAGTAATCACCCCCTATAGTGCAAGGTTATAGCCTCTTGAGGCGCTTACATCCCTGGGTGTGGGGGGAGGTGGGCCTAGAGTCCACCTACTGTAACATTTTTGCTTACCTGAGGGGATGAGTCAGCCTGTTTGGGAACTTCAAGATTGAAGCAGGAAGATTGAACCTCTGGGAGAAACTGGCTTCTGAGAGAGACCTAGATATTTATCAGCTACCGGACTATGTCTTACTGGACTAATGTTACCCTCTTTTTTTGTGGATTACTTTATGGACCATTTGATTTGCTTGGAATAAATGATCTTTGGATTATTCAGCAATCTTTCGCTCTGTTGATTGTGTGATATGGGAGAAGGACCCCGTGACACTGTTTTGTGTCCATATGGCAGGTTTTACATTGGTAAGACTATTAGACCAATGTATATGCAGTTCAAGGAACATTTAAATTCTGTCAGCTTGGGCAAGGACTCCCCACTGCTTAATGAACATATACGAGATGAACATAATAGTAATCCCAATTGCTTAAGATTTGCCGGGTTAAAGCCCTGTCACACATAGCCATGTCGTTAGCGAGATCTCTGAAACGTCACAGGTTTTGTGACACAACAGTGACCTCGCCAGCGATTTTGCTACTTGTGGCAAATAGCAGTGACCGGCCCCAGGCTGCGATATCGCCGATCGTACCTGAGAGTCCTGGTTCATTTTTTGATCTTTGGTGTCCAGCCGGGCAGCATACATCGCTGTGTTTGCATTATACGGATTGCTGTATCGTTGCAACGTCATTAATTAGATCTGCCTGTTTGACAGCTCACTAGTGACCATGTAGTGATGTACCAGCGATCCTGGCCAGGTCTTATCATTGTTGGGATTGCTGGGACATCGCTATGTGTAATGTGACCCTTAGTAAGAGTTAATTGCCCCTCACAAAGTAGAGATTTTCATAGATTACTTCTTCAAACAGAAGCAAAATTAATTATTAAATACAAGGCACAAGGGAGCCTTCATTTTATTAACAGAAATGATCAGTCTGTCTCCCTCTAAGCTCATTGTTTCACAGTAAAATAAGTTGTTTCTTCTTTATTTTTTGTACTCCTACGATTGTTCTCTTGTATATGTGATTATTCTGTGGTCTTGTAAGAAGCTCCCTGTTTTTGTATTTAATTAAGCAGTGACGTTGTCCGGTCCGGGTGTTTCCTTTTAGGGGGAGGGTCCCGTCCATTTTCTATGGACCTGTAGAAGCGCATGTGAGCGTGAAACAGCCATAGTCCGGAGGGAGCACCTACCTGCCTTCGCCACTGCTATTTTTATGCACACCTTTTCTCAGAAATAAATTCAAGTTTTACACAGATGTTGGAGTGAAGCCGCACGGTCTTTCTTCTTTTTGGATTGCCCTAAAGTTAGTCTATTTTATATAAAGAATGGGAAAGAAAGCCATAATACACTGAACAACTTGATCACATTTGACAGAACAATAGTGAAAAAAAGATAAAGGAGAGACAGGAGGCTCACTGTGTCGACAGGCAAGTGTTAGAAACAAACAGTGCGGCAAGCTGTAAATAGTGAATAGCTATAGCAAACATGCCGGCTACCTTCAATGTATCCATGCATTAACTTTGACGGGGTCAAGTAACGGTCCGAGGTCAGAAGCCAGGAGGTAACAACAAAAACAGGGAGTGGGCAGAGAGGAGTCAATGAACGTCCTGGGTCAAAAACTAAGATCAGAACACGAGCACAAGCCAAGAGCACAACTACAGAACCAGAGAGTATGACTGGCGAGGTTCTGGGAGAGCATGCTCAGTAATGAAATAGAGCAATTACCAGGAAGGTGGAACACCTGAGAACACACCTCCCAGAAACTGGATGGAATCTAGTAGGTGAAACAACCTGTCAGCTAGTGCTCAATTAAACACAGCAGAGCATCTCCAAATGCAAGATGCTCTGCACAAGTCACTGCTGGCTCTGAAGTTTAGGAAGGTGCGGCAGAGCATCACCTGCACAGAGGAATCATGACAGAGTACAGATTAAGAAGACCTTAGAATGTTCTACACATTTTTAAGGGCAGTCGTAGGCTTTGAAACACTTTCAATTTGGTGAATCTAACAAATTTCAAAAAATTCACTTCTCAACTAATCACATCTGATTTAGAAAACCTTTGACAAGTTGTTTCACAGGTTCATGGAATTGTTGATAAAATGGTCTTTCTAATTGCTTCGTTGATATCTTTATTTCTTAAACTGTAAATTAAGGGGTTAATTAATGGAGTCACCACGGTGTATAGAATTGAGAATATTTTACGTATAGTAATAGATTGTGCAGTTTCTGGGACCAAATAAATAGAAAATAGTGCCCCATAAAATATGGACACTACTAATAGGTGAGATCCACAGGTGGTGAAAGCCTTCTGTCTTTGGGTGACGGACTGGAGTCTCAGGATGGTATATATAATATACACATATGAGATGACGACTATTAGGAAGGGGCACACCAGTACAGGGAAGCAGAGGACCAATGCCAGTACCTTAATCATGAACACACTGGAACAAGACAAATCTAATAAGGGATCAATTTCACAAAAGAAGTGATCAATAACATTAGACCTGCAGAAGTGGAGCTGAGATACATTCACTGATTGAGTCAATGCTGCAGAAAAACCCAAAAACCAGGACGAAATGATGAGCTTGAGGCAAACCATGGAGCTCATGATAGATTCATAATGTAAGGGGTGACATATGGCCGTGTACCTGTCATAAGACATAACGGTCAATAGAAAACATTCTGAAGCTTCTGAATAAGCGAAGAAAAACAACTGTGTAATACAAGCAGAAAGCGTAATGGAGGAGCCATTATTCAGAACCACAAAGAGCATATTTGGGACAATATCGGAGGACAAGATGATGTCAGATGTGGTGAGCTGCGTAAGGAAGAAGTACATGGGGCAGTGGAGGCTCTTGATGGAGGACACCAGAGAAATAACCAAGAGGTTTCCACATATTGTTGTAATATAAATTATGATGAGTAGAAGAAACAACACAATTCTGAAGGTGTGGAGGCCTGGAAATCCAAGAAGAAAGACCGAAGTTACGTTGTTCCTTTCCATGTCCTGTAAAATACAGATTTTTATAAAGGAACCTTGTGTCTCCATGTTACTAAGAAATAAAGAATACAATGAAATAAAGAACACACATCCAACAAAGAAGAAAATAAAGTAAGTCATACAATCGATAAAAGTATCCGACCAACAAGTCAACTAAGAAACAAATTAAAAAAGACTTCCCAATCTTCAACCCAAAGTTCGGGTTACATCCTCATCCACTCGTTTCAATTACCTTAACCTCCAAGAATCAGAAAGAAATAGAACATTTAGAATTACCGTCCTTTCTACTTACAAGTTTTTAGTCCTCGGTGACAGCAGACATGACATGGGTGGAGATAGTTATAAAAAATACCCCGACCTATGTCACTTCTTTTATAAGCAGGGAATAATCTCTGTAGCGTTTGATGTCCATCTCTGGGGAACATCCCGTAATAAATGGAAAAAAGGTGAGAATTATCAGGAGGAATTATTTGTAGATTTTACTTAATTAGCAAAATATTGTTTTTCTTTGAACTAAAAATTGTTCTTTGTTTATTTAAAAATCCAAGAATCTGTAAAGAAGAAAATTAACAAATTTGTTAATAAAATGAAGAAATGATAAATAAATTGGTCATATAGGATTGGCAGACATTTAGCTGCTTTCCTCTTCATTTTCAGCACACTATTTTGCCTTCTTGTACATCCTTAATATTGTCTAGAGGCAAAACAAGTTTAAAAGCTCATTATAAAATTGTACAGTAACTTTTATGGCACAATCAGCTTGCTTAGTAAATCTCCTAAAGAGACTTTACACTCCACGGGGTTAAATCATATAATGGCCAACATAGTGTTTATTTCTCATTTACACACTTGTTTACTAATGTAAATATAGGAGGGCACAAACCCACCCCTAGAACTAAAAATAAACTAATAAACCAAAGAGAACAGAAGTGCAAAAAAAGCACGGAATCACCAGACATTACGTTTTGAAGTATATAATTTACATCTCTATTGAAAAGGCTGTATAAAATGTAACAAACAATACTCAAGTGGTCAAAAGCAACCGTGAACAAGACAGTTATGAGAAAATGTGTAAAGATTTATGCTCGCTCAAACTAAGCTCGAGTAGGACTAATTTAATAATATTGGAGTGAAAGTAATCTGAGTAAAAATGAAAAGGTTCTCATAAAGGAAGCTGATAAGGGGGTAATATCGTTTTGTGGCCTGTGGAGATGTATCTAAAGGAGGCTAAATGGAAACTCTCCAATACAAACTGTGATCAAGTTCTTCCCTTTAACCCAGTCTCATTTTTCAAACAAAAGCTAGACGGCTTTCTGGATTCTGCATTTGATCACAACGTCTCCACAAGGAAAGAAAGAGATTTCATGAAGATTAGGAATCCCACCACCCCCACACTCTATCTTTTGCCAAAGGTTCACAAAAATTTGACAGAACCATAAGGTAGGCCCATCGTCTCTGGGATTGGGGGGCTGTTTGAGAAGCCTTGTATATACCTAGATTTTTTTCTTCAACCTACAGCTCAATCTTTGAAGTCGTACATTAGGGACTCCACTCATATAATCCAACAATTGGAACCGATTGTTGTTCCGGATGGGACTCTGTTGGTGACTCTTGATGTGCAGTCCCTATATACGAGCATTGTATATGACTTAGGACTGAAGGCTGTTGCTTATGTTTTCAGCCTCCAATCCCAGGGAGATAGAGAACACCATCTTTTTTTGTTGAGCCTCCTGAGACTTGTACTTGAAAAAAATAATTTTGTGTTTGACTGTGCCTACTATAAGACAGGTCTCCGGGACCGCTATGAGGGCGCGGTGTGTGCCTTCATATGCAAATATTTTTTTTGGGTGGTGGGAGGAAACTTGTGTCTACAACTTAGAACCTTTCAAGAAGCATGTCCTTAAATGGGTTTGGTTTATTGATGATGTTGTGTTTTTATGGACAGTCTATGTGGATCATTGTGAAAAGTTAATTTTCATTAAAAATCAAAATACTTAAAACATCAGACTGACCTCTAAGGTTTCGGCCTCTTTGGTGGAATTCCTTGATCTTACAATGACATTGGAGAACAACTCGATTAAGACCTCACACTTTCGAAAACCCACCTTGACCAACAGTGTTTTACACTATCAAAGTTTTCACCCAAAACACATATGGGACGGTATCTCTAAAGCACAGCTTTTGAGGGTGAGGAGAAATTGCAGCAATGAACATGATTTTAGACAACATGCACGTGAACTCACGACTAGATTTCATTAGAGGGGGTACCCAAAGAAGGTCATTTCGAAGGCCTTCAAACAGGCTTCAACGGCTAACAGAAAGGATCTCCTGACTCTTAGATGCAGGAATAATATGAACACGGTGAACTTGATAACCACTTACAATGAGCAATGGAAGGACCTGCATGGAATCCTAAAACAAAACTGGGATATTTTGCTCAATGCCGGAGGTTACAGGTTCATATTCCATCTGAGCCAAAGATAATTGAGCACAAAACTTCAAGGATCCTGGGACAAGTAGTCACTTTAAATGTCGAACCTTAAAGGTGGGAAGAGGTTTCACCATACGGGGGACTTACCCCTGTGGATCTTGTTCTGTCTGTCCGTTTATGATTGCCAGGGAGGAGTTGTCTATCTCCATGTTTCCTTACAACTTCAGAAGCAAGAGTTACTTCAATTGCCACACACGTAACCTGATCTATGTTCTTGTGTGTGGCTGCCCAAAAATGTATGTTGGACAGACCACACAGGAACTACGTTGTAGGCTGCAACAGCATGTGTCTAATATTTCAACAGCTAAACTAGACAAAGAAAAGGGGAAATCCTAGAGTTCTGTTGCAGCCCATTTTTTGGACTATCATTCAGGGTGACCCTCGTGTTTAAATGTTATTGTGGTGGACTCTGTGGCCCCGAACATCACATTAGTAAGGTCTTGTTGCGTCGGGAATCCTAGTGGGTTTTTGACTTGCAGAGTCTGACCCCCAATGACCTCAAGGAGTAGAAGGTTTTTACAAAGAGAAATAAAATGGAATTGTTTTATGTTTTTTTTAAGGACACCAGGGATAAAATTGTAGACTTGAATAAGTCTGGTATGGCATACAGGACAACATGCAAGGAGCTTGGTGAGAAGACAACTGTTGTTGAAATTATTAGTAAATTGAAGAAACACAAGGTGATTGTGAATCTTACTCAGTCTGGAGCTCCAGGCAAGATCTTGCCTCATGTGGTAAGGATGATTTTGAGAAAACTCGGGAATCAGCCTAAAGCTACATGGGATAACATGGTCAATGACCTGAAAAGAGCTGGGACCACAGTCTCAAAGATTCCCAATAGTAACACACTACACCATCATGGATTAAAGTCCTGTAGGCCACTGCTCATGTCAGCACATTTCTAGACCCATTTAAAGTTCACAAATTACCATCTAGATGATCTAGAGGAAACATGGGAGAAGGTCATGTGATCAAATGAGATCAAAATATAACTATTTGGTATAAACTTCACTCACTGTATTTGGTAGAAAAAGAAGGATGAGTGCAAGCGCAAGAACACCTTCCCAACTGTGAAACATGGTGTGGAAACATCATAGTTTGGTGTGCTTTTTTGCAAAGGGGATCGGATGACTGCACTATAGGTAAGGATGGATGCGGTCATGTGTCACAAAATATTGGCCAACAACTTCTTTCCCTCAGTAAGAGCATAGAAGATGGGTCATGGATGGGTTTTCCAGCATAACAATGACCTGAAACACACAGATAGAGAAATTAAGGAGTGTCTACGTAAAAAGCATTTTAAGGTCCTTGAGTGGCTTAGCCAGTCTCCAGACCTGAATCCAATAGAAACTTTTTGGAGGGAGCTGAAATGTAATGTTGCCCAGTGGTAGTCCCAAACCCTGAAAGATCTGGAGAAGATCTTTACGGAGGAGGCTTCTAAAATCCCAGGTGCAGTGTGTGAAAATTTGGCCAGGAACTTCAGTACGCATCTGACCTCTGTAATTTTTTTTATATCGTGGGGGTAGTTTTTGAATCTTTTATAGAAATATTATCTACACAGCCCAATAGATTCTCAAAAAAATAATACAACTTTTTGAAAAGGAGCAACTCATAAATCTGTTTAAAAACATATGCGAAAAGATAACTACTTCCACTGAAGTCTGAACTGTCAACTTACAAGTAGAGATGAGCCACCCCCCAGAGTTCGAGTTCGGTTCAGTTAGTCGAACGGAGGACAAGTTCGGCGAACGTTCGACGAATGTTCGACAAACCAATTTGAACCTCATTGAAAACAATAGCAGACAAACCCAATCACATAAAAACACATTACACATGTACACATACAGTTAATAAACATTGCCATTATACTTACAGGTCCCCTCGACGCGTCCTGCACTCTGTCTCCCACCGCTTTTCCTTCTGATAATCGCTGCGTCCTCCCGGTAACCAGCACTTATGATAGGACCTTCCGTGATGTCAAAATAGCATGTGACCAGTCTGTAGCCAAAGAGATAATACACACGTGACTGGTCACATGGCTAGACGTCATGCTAGGTCCTGTCAGTGCATCTCTCCGGTACGCGGTGCTTGTTTGTGGATCCCTGTGTACCGGCGAGATGCTCTGGCACGTGGTCGGCTTCACCGTTCCTGCATGTCAGCCCACATGCAAGGAGTGGCTGCCACAGTTGGTGAATTGTGGCACTGGGAATCACGTGATTGGAGCACCGTTGCTATAGTAACCGCCTGTCAGATTACTTTAGCAATGGTGGCAGCGGTGACGTCACCGCTTACAGCCCGCAGCTTCTGCTCACTCTCACTGAGTGATTAGACTACACGGGGAGAAGCAGCGTCTTCCTCCCATGCAGTGCTGTCTGATGTAGCAGAGCTGCATGGGTTGAAGGAGAAAGAAGACAGAAGACCAGGATTGTGGAGGGATGAGAAGGAGTAAAAAACATGGAGTCTCTAAGTGTGTCTGTGTATTTATTTCTATTAAAGTATTTTTCTCTGTGTGGTGTTTTTTTAACCCTTTCATGGAGATTCTTAATGGGCGGGTCAAACTTGCCTGACATGAAGAATCTCTGGCTTAATACTAGCTAGTAAAACAAAACTAGTATTAACCCATTATCACCCAGCAAGCCACCCGGCTTCAGGGCTGCTGGAAGAGTTAGATACAGCGCCAGATGATGGCGCTTCTATGAAAGCGCCATTTTCTGGGGTGGCTGCGGACTGCAATTCGTAGCAGAGGGGCCCAGAAAGCTCAAGTCAACCTGTGCTGCGGATTCCAATACCCAGCTGCCTAGTTGTACCTGGCTGGACACAAAAATGGGGCAAAGCCCATGTCGATTTTTTTTTAATTATTTCATGAAATTCATGAAATAATTAAAAATAGGGCTTCCCTATTTTATTAGTTTCCAGCCAGGTACAAATAGGCAGCTTTGGGTTGGGAACAACCGTACCTGCCTGCTGTACTTGGCTAGCATACAAAAATATGGCGAAGCCCACGTCATTTTTTTGGGGGGGCAAAAAACTCCTGCATACAGTCCTGGATGGAGTATGCTGAGCCTTGTAATTCTGCAGCTGCTGTCTGCTCTTTTCCATACAGACAGATAGCAGCTGCAGAACTTCGCCATGTTTTTGTATGCTAGCCAGGTACAGCAGGCAGCTACGGGCTGCCCCAAACCATCAGCTGCCTATTTGTACCCGGCTGGGAACCAAAGATATAGGGAAGCGCTTTTTTTAAATTATTTAATGAATTTCATGAAATAATTAAAAAAAAAATGACATGGGCTTAGCCCAATTTTTTTGTCCAGCCAGATACAACTAGGCTGCTGCAAATTGCAGTCCGCAGCCACACCGGAAAATTAATTTCTAGTACAGATAAAAAAAAACAATACACAGAAAAATATTTTTATTAGAAATAAAACACAACACAATTAGTGACTCCATCTTTATTGAAATAAAGAACCCCCCTCCGCAGTAATCCTGGGGCAAGGGTCCCGCGCCGTCCAATCTGGATCCAATATCATCTAATCGGTTTCCTGGAAGGCAAAGAGATCAGATGATGTGTCAGGTTCAAGGGCCTAAATCACATGACACAGCAGCTGATTTTATAAATGGCTTTTATACAATCAGCTGATTCATCAGTGCAAAAAAATAAAAACAAACAACACATTTCTGAGCAGACTCCTGTCCGACAGCAGCAGCTGATAGTTTAGCCGGCCGGGCGGTAAAAAGCCGGCCTCACTGCTCGACTTTTAGTGTCAGCTGATACCGTCAGGTGACCGCATCAGCTGATCATCGCCTGGTCTGAAAGAGAGAAAAGAAAGAGAAAATAGAGATAAAAGAGACAGAAAAGAGAAGAGAGAGAGGGAGAGAGTAAAAAAGAGAAAGAAAAGAAAGAGAAAAGAGAAGAGAGAGGGAGAGAGAGTGAGAGAAGAGAGAAGAGAGAGTGAGGAGAGAGAGAAGAGAAGAGGAGAGAAGATAGAGAGGAGTGAGAGAAAGAGAGGAGAGAGACAAGAGAGAGAGGAGAGAGAGAAGAGAGAGAGGAGAGAGAGGAGAGAGAAGAGAGAGAGAAGAGAGAGATAAGAGGAGAGAAGAGAGAGGAAGAGAGAGAGAGAGAGAAGAAAGAGATAAGTGAGAGAGAAGAGAGAGGAGAGAGAGAAGAGAGAGAAGAGAGAGAGAAGAGAGAGAGGAGAGAGGGAGAAAAAGAGAGAGAAATAGAGAGAGAACAGAGAGAGAAGAAAGAGAGAAGTGGAGAGAAGAGAAGAGAGAGCGGAGAGAGAGAAGAGAGTGAGGGAGGAGAGAGAAGAGAGAGGGGAGGAGAGAAGAGGAGAGAAGAGATAAAGAGGAGGTAGTGATGGGAGAGAGAGAAGAGAGAGAAGAGAGAAAAGAGAGAGAAGAGATAGAAGAGAGAGGAGAGAGAAGAGATAGAGAGAAGAGAGAGAGAAGAGAGAGAGGAGAGAGGGAGACAGAGAGAAAAAGAGAGAAAAAGAGAGAGAAAGAGAGAGAGAGAACAAGAGAGAAATAGAGAGAGAGAACAAGAGAGAGAAGAGAGAGAGAAGAGAGAGAGGAGAGAGCAATGCAGCCTCATTCCGTGAACTGCTCCAATTTTAGAGGTGTGGTGCACGGCTCACAGCTGATGTCCAGCTCCTCCCTTCAGTGCATAATTAAATAAATTATAATTATAAATAAATAATAATTATAATTTAAAATAAAATTAAATTCTTTACCAGGGATGGCCAGGACTTGAACTAATGCTTCATGGCATGCTAATGGCAGTAGCTCTAACCATTGAGCCACTGCCTCTAATGAGAAACATAGGAAGATTTGGTTATCTTGACCTCTGCATTGCAGAGTGAAGTCCCTATTGACAGCGCGGCTCACTTCAGGTGCTATGTGGAGAGGACACAGAGCGCTCGTGTTCCACAGAGCTCACAGTCATCTTCATGTAGCAAAGCTCACAGTGTCGTGTGGATTACTTCGGACCTGGATTGTTGTTTGGGGATTAATAAAGAGGTAAATGAGGTGTTTTTTTGTCTTTTATTCCAAATAAAGGATTTTTCGTTGTGTGTATTTCTTTACTTTCACTTATAGGTTAATCATGGAAGGTGTCTCGGGGAGACGCTTGTCATGATTAACCTCGTTATTACCTCGATTGCCACCGCACCAGGGCAATTCGGGATGAGCTGGGTAGAGTCCCGGGACTGTCACATATAATGGATGCGGCAATTCCGCGCGGCTGCTGGCTGATATTGTTAGGGTGGTGGGCTCCCCGTAACATGGCGCTCCCCATCCTGACAATACCAGCCTCCAGCCATGTGGCTTTATCCTGGCTGGTATCAAAATTGGAGGGAACCGCATATTTTTTTTTTAATTATTGATTTATTTTTTTTACTGCACGATACATACCCGCCCACCTGTGGCTGTGATTGTTTGCAGTGAGACAGATGTCACTCATCGTGGGGGCGTGTCTGACTGCAACCAATTATGGGCGCCGGTGGACGGGGAAGGCCCAGAATACATGATTGAATAATAAAGCGGCAGCTATTTTCAAAAGAGGAAAAGCCGCCGGAGATTTGTGACAGCCGTGCAGTGAAACGCCCGTGATCGGTGAGTAGGAAAGAGAGAGGGATTGTGCTGGGGTCGCAGGACGCATGAAGATACGCAACGTGCGCACATAGCCTTACTGTGAAAAGCCACGCTTTTGGTGATCGAACCATTCTCGAATGTAACTAGAACTGCTGAACTTTAAGCAAATTGTTTGAGTTTGTCGAACGACTCGAACACCCCCCCCAAAATCACTCTAACATGAAATTGCCAAACCGTTCGACTCGAACATCGCTCAACTCTACTTACAAGCAAAGCAGATGAATCATAAGTAAGTGTTGTAGCAAAATTATTTTTAACTGAATCATAAGGGAGCAGCTTAAAGGGGCAGTTCACCCATATTTATTACTAGCTGTACTACCCGGCTTCGCCTGGGTTAATAACTGTTGTTAGCAAAATAGAATGTATTAACAAAAATGTATTTTGCACACAAAAAACACAAAACAAATAGATATAAATGTAATTATTTAAAGGGAAAAACTAAGCTAATAGAAGCATTTCACAACTTATATTTCAACACCACGGATATTCCACACAGATTTAACTAAATTGGCCAAGTAATGTGCTCTGTCTGTCCCTTTCCAGGTCTGTCTCTTTCCCCGCCTGTCTCTTTCCCCGTCTGTCTTTTTCCCCATCTGTCACTTTCCCTGTCTGTCTCTTTCTTCATCTGCCTGTGTCTGTCTGTCTCTTTTTTTGTCTGTTTCTATCTCTCTGTTTCTTTCCCCATCTGTCTCTTTCTAGGTCTGTCTCTTTCCCAGGTCTGTCTCTTTCCCCGTCTATCTCCCCATCTATTCTCTGTCTCTTTTCCCGTCTGTCTCTATCAAGGTCTGCATCTTTCCCCATCTATCTTTGTCTGTCTCTCTGGCTGTCTCCTCCTTCCCTGTCTGCGTATCTCTGTCCCTGTCTGCATGTCTGTCTGTTACTTTCCCCGTCTGTCTTTTTCCAGGTCAGTCTCTTTCCAGGTCAGTCTCTTTCCAGGTCTGTCTCCTTCCAGGTTTGTCTCTTTCCAGGTTAGTCTCTTTCCAGGTCTGTCTCTTTCCAGGTCTGTCTCTCTCTGTCTATTTCCCCGTCTGTCTCTTTCACCATCTGTCTCTGTCTGTCTCTTTCACCATCTGTCTCTATCTGGCTCTTTCACTGTCTGTCTCTGTCTGTCTCTTTCCCTGTCTGTCTCTGTCTGTCTCTCTGTCTTTCTGTATGTCTCTCTGTCTGCGTCTCTGTCTGTCTCTCTCTATCCGTCTCCCCACCGACATCTTATTACCTCACATATAAGCTTCTTATACTATGAATGTCTTTTGTTCCCATAGCAACCACTCACAGCTCCTACTAATAACCTGTAGTTCCAGGCTCCATTTACTTTAATACAGGCATGTTTTTTGGAGAGTAACTGTAAAGTGTGGGGTTAAATTTTCCTGTCAAAACATAGTCTACGACGTTCCCTTAGTCACATGAGGTGTCTGTGCAAAATTTCTTGATTGTAAATGCGATGGTGTGGATACACTTTTCGCTTCACTTTTCCCCCATTATGTAGATAGGGGCAAAATTGATTGGTAAATTGGAATGCGCGGGGTTAAAATTTATCACATTATATGAAAATGAAATAGCTGTTTGTAAAACCCAAATTGTTATAAAGAAAAAAGGTTAACATTAATAGGGGTGCTCAAACTTTTTCATATGACTGTACTTAAATAAAGTTTAGACATATTTAATAATTATTCCCCTTGCGTGTTTTGACATGAATAGTATAAATGGATTTTGGAGTAAAT
This sequence comes from Anomaloglossus baeobatrachus, assembly GCF_048569485.1. Classification (NCBI taxonomy): domain Eukaryota; kingdom Metazoa; phylum Chordata; class Amphibia; order Anura; family Aromobatidae; genus Anomaloglossus; species Anomaloglossus baeobatrachus. The sequence goes on from NC_134356.1 coordinate 694,452,438, forward strand.
TTAATTTGTATTTCCCTATGTGGGGACTGTTGATTTAAATTAAGCCATAATGATGTTCGGATACATTTATTGTCCCCTATATATCTGTGATTAGTTGTATATAGATCTAAACCCAATGGAACATATATGGGGCATCCTCAAGTGGAAGATGGAGGAATACAAGGTCTCTAACATCCACCAGCTTTGTGATGTCATCATGGAAGAGGGAAGAAGATCCAGTAGCTCCTGTGAAGCTCTAGGGACATATCGAAAAAAGAAAAGACAAGGCACTCACGGGAGATGCAACGGGACGGCTTTTTAATCCAGCAAAAGGTTACATGTTTAGGCTTGTGAGAGGGGGGGGCACATAGCACAGTGACGACAGCCGTTTCGCGCCTGTGCTTGGCGCTTCTACGAGTCCACCAAGAGCAGGCGTGAAATGGCCATCTTCACTGTGCTGTGTGCCACCCCTCCCTCACAAGCCTACACATGTAACCTTTTGCTGGATTAAAAGAGCCGTTCTGTTGCATCTCCGGTGAGTGCCTTGTCTTTTCTTTTTTTGGATATATCGTGGATTCTTGGACTTTGACTAAAGTGCACCATGGAGTATCAATAAGGATATGTGTCTTCTATGCTGAATTAAAGTGTCCGAGTTGGAAACTCACTACTTATGGTGCAAAAAAGTGGTTCTGGAGTAAAAGCTGCTTTACAGCCTGCGACATCGCTAGCAATCACTAGCGATGTCACGAGCGATAGCACCCACCCCCGTCGTGCGTGCGACATGTGGTGATCGCTGCCGTAGCGAACAATATCGCTGGGGTAGTGTCACACGCAAATACCTGTTCAGTGACATCGCTGTGACCGCTGGACAATCCTTCCTTCAAGGGGGATGTGCGTTCGGTGTCACAGCGACGTCACAGCGGTGTCACAAAATGGCCACCCAATAGAAGAGGAGGGGCGGAGATGAGCGGCCGGAACATAATGCCCACCTCCTTCCTTCCTCCTTTCCGGTGGATGCAGGTAGGATAATGTTCGTCGTTCCTGCGGTGTTACACACAGCGATGTGTGGTGCCACAGGAACTACGAACAACTTGCGGAATGAAACACCAACGGCAATATGGTTAGGAGCGACGTGTCAACAATCAACGATTTTTGCAGTTTTTTTGATCATTGATCGTCGCTCCTAGCTGTCACACGCTGCGATGTCACTAACGACGCCGGATGTGTGTCACAAACACCGTGACCCCGACGATATATCGTTAGCGATGTCACAGTGTGTAAAGCACCCTTTAGTCTGAACAAGTGCCCAGTTTTTCCTCCTATGGACTTCCTGAAGCTCTAGTGACCTCCATGCCCAAGAGAGTCAAGGCAATGCTTGTAAATAATGGTGACCCCACAAAATATTCACACCAATGGCACAATTTTGTCATTTTCAATTAGGGGTGTACTCACTTTAGTTGCCTGTACTTTTGACATTAATAGCTGTGTGTTGAGATATTAAGAGGGCACCCCAGATTTACACTGGTATACAAGCTGTACACTGACCACTTTACATTGTAATAGTTGCCATTTTTTCAGAGGTGTCCCATGAAAAGATGTAATAAAATATTTACAAAAATGTGAGGGGTGTACTCACTTTTGTGACATATTGATCATTAATTGATTAGGCAGGAAACCTGGCACCAACTAAAGTTTGCTTTACACGTTACAATTTATTGTGCGATCGCATTTGTGATCGCACCTGCCCCTATCATTTGTGCGGCACGGGCATTTTCTTGCCCGTGTCGCACAATGTTGTAACCCCCATCACACGTACTTACCTTCCAAACGACCTCGCTATGGGCGTCAAACATCCACTTCCTGAAAGGGGAGGGACGTTCGTCGTCACAGCGACGTCACACAGAGGCCAGCCTACAGAAGCGGAGGGGCGGAGATGAGCGGGACGTAAAAATCCCGCCCACCTCCTTTCTTCCGCATTGCCACCGGCTGCAGGTAAGCTGCAGTTCATCGTTCCCGGGGTGTCACACGGAGCGATGTGTGCTGCCTCAGGAACATTGAACAACCGGATGTTCGATTTTTTGAAAATGAGCGACGTGTCAACGATAGAGTTGAGCGCGGTTCGCGGTTCGAGGTTCTCCAGTTCTAGGCTCGAGTGATTTTGGGGCCTGTTCTAGATCGAACTAGAACTCGAGCTTTTTGCAAAAGCTCGATAGTTCTAGAAACGTTCGAGAACGGTTCTAGCAGCAAAAAAACAGCTAATTCCTAGCTGGCTTTCCGCTGTAATAGTGTAAGTCACTCTGTGACTCACACTATTATGACATTTCAGTGTATAGTGTGCGTGAACAGCGCCTTCAGATCACTCCTGTTTTTTTTTTCCTTGTCTTCCTTCTCTAAGCGCGCGCATCTTGTGGGGCGGGCCAGCATGTCAGCCAATCCCAGACACACACACAGCTAAGTGGACTTTTAGCCAGAGAAGCAACGGCATGTGTAATAGGATGTCCATGTCACATGTCCCTGCATTATAAAACCGGACATTTTCCTCCAGGACGCCATTATCTCTTCTGCGTCCTTGGTGTCAGACATCACTGGCGCAGCTCCGTCCTGACTGAGTCCTATCGCTGATACAGCTGTATGCGCTCCATACACAGCGCTAGACAGCTTAGGGAGAGCACTTTCTATCAGTCCTTTTAAGGGCTCGTACCGGCAGGGTCAGAGCCATAGGTGACAGGTCCTGAAAACAGCGCCAGCGTCTGTATAGCTAAGGTCAGGGATTTCGTCGCTGCATTTCACCGTTAGGAGGGAATAGAAAGGCAGGCTTCCATTCCTCTACCCAGAGCCCCACAATCCTGGCACTGTACTCTCCTGTCCTCTGCACACTCCAACTCTTTTTAACTAAGCCATTATGCTAGCAAACAGTCAGTGTACCTAGTGGCATCCTAAACGTGGCTATTGGACTTTTGTGTAGTCACAGTAGTGCAAAGATATTTGCAGCACGTCTGCCTGCATTGCACACTCAAACTTTTTTTAACTAAGCCATTATACTAGCAAACAGTCATTGTACCTAGTGTGGCATCCTAAACGTGGCTATTGTACTTTTGTGTAGTCAAACTAGTGGAAAGATATTTGCAGCATGTCTGCCTGCATTGCACGCTCCAACTCTTTTTAACTAAGCCATTATACTAGCAAACAGTCAGTGTACCTAGTGGCATCCTAAACGTGGCTATTGTACTTTTGTCTAGTCAAACTAGTGCAAAGATATTTGCAGCACGTCTGCCTGCATTGCACACTCAAACTTTTTTTAACTAAGCCATTATACTAGCAAACAGTCATTGTACCTAGTGGCATCCTAAACGTGGCTATTGTACTTTTGTGTAGTCAAACTAGTGGAAAGATATTTGCAGCATGTCTGCCTGCATTGCACACTCCAACTCTTTTTAACTAAGCCATTATACTAGCAAACAGTCAGTGTACCTAGTGGCATCCTAAACGTGGCTATTGTACTTTTGTCTAGTCAAACTAGTGCAAAGATATTTGCAGCACGTCTGCCTGCATTGCACACTCAAACTTTTTTTAACTAAGCCATTATACTAGCAAACAGTCATTGTACCTAGTGTGGCATCCTAAACGTGGCTATTGTACTTTTGTGTAGTCAAACTAGTGGAAAGATATTTGCAGCATGTCTGCCTGCATTGCACACTCCAACTCTTTTTAACTAAGCCATTATACTAGCAGTCAGTGTACCTAGTGGCATCCTAAACGTTGCTATTGGACTTTTGTCTAGTCACACTAGTGGAAAGATATTTGCAGCATGTCTGCCTGCATTGCACACTCCAACTCTTTTTTAACTAAGTTATTATACTAGCAAACAGTCAGTGTACCTAGTGGCATCCTAAACGTGGCTATTGTACTTTTGTCTAGTCACACTATTGCAAAGATATTTGCAGCACGTCTGCCTGCATTGCACACTCAAACTCTTTTTAACTAAGCCATTATACTAGCAAACAGTCAGTGTACCTAGTGGCATCCTAAACGTGGCTATTGTACTTTTGTCTAGTCAAACTAGTGCAAAGATATTTGCAGCACGTCTGCCTGCATTGCACACTCAAACTTTTTTTAACTAAGCCATTATACTAGCAAACAGTCATTGTACCTAGTGTGGCATCCTAAACGTGGCTATTGTACTTTTGTGTAGTCAAACTAGTGGAAAGATATTTGCAGCATGTCTGCCTGCATTGCACACTCCAACTCTTTTTAACTAAGCCATTATACTAGCAAACAGTCAGTGTACCTAGTGGCATCCTAAACGTGGCTATTGGACTTTTGTCTAGTCACACTAGTGGAAAGATATTTGCAGCACGTCTGCCTGCATTGCACACTCCAACTCATTATAACTAAGTCATTATACTAGCAAACAGTCAGTGTACCTAGTGGCATCCTAAACGTGGCTATTGGACTTTTGTCTAGTCACACTATTGCAAAGACATTTGCAGCACCTCTGCCTGCATTGCACACTCAAACTCTTTTTAACTAAGCCATTATACTAGCAAACAGTCAGTGTACCTAGTGGCATCCTAAACGTGGCTATTGTACTTTTGTCTAGTCAAACTAGTGCAAAGATATTTGCAGCACGTCTGCCTGCATTGCACACTCATACTCTTTTTAACTAAGCCATTATACTAGCAAACAGTCAGTGTACCTAGTGGCTTCCTAAACGTGGCTATTGTACTTTTGTCTAGTCAAACTAGTGGAAAGATATTTGCAGCACGTCTGCCTGCATTGCACACTCCAACTCTTTTTAACTAAGCCATTATACTAGCAGTCAGTGTACCTAGTGGCATCCTAAACGTGGCTATTGTACTTTTGTCTAGTCACACTAGTGGAAAGATATTTGCAGCACGTCTGCCTGCATTGCACACTCAAACTCTTTTTAACTAAGCCATTATACTAGCAAACAGTCAGTGTACCTAGTGGCATCCTAAACGTGGCTATTGTACTTTTGTCTAGTCAAACTAGTGCAAAGATATTTGCAGCATGTCTGCCTGCATTGCACACTCCAACTCTTTTTAACTAAGCCATTATACTAGCAAACAGTCAGTGTACCTAGTGGCATCCTAAACGTGGCTATTGGACTTTTGTCTAGTCACACTATTGCAAAGACATTTGCAGCACCTCTGCCTGCATTGCACACTCAAACTCTTTTTAACTAAGCCATTATACTAGCAAACAGTCAGTGTATCTAGTGGCATCCTAAACGTGGCTATTGTACTTTTGTCTAGTCAAACTAGTGCAAAGATATTTGCAGCACGTCTGCCTGCATTGCACACTCATACTCTTTTTAACTAAGCCATTATACTAGCAAACAGTCAGTGTACCTAGTGGCATCCTAAACGTGGCTATTGTACTTTTGTCTAGTCAAACTAGTGGAAATATATTTGCAGCATGTCTGCCTGCATTGCACACTCAAACTCATTGTTACTAAGCCATTATACTAGCAAACACTCAGTGAATTAGTGGCATCCTAAACGTGGCTATTGGACTTCTGCATAGTCCCACTAGTGCACAGATATTTGCAGCACCTCTGCCTGCATTGCACACTCAAACTCATTGTTACTAAGCCATTATACTAGCAAACACTCAGTGTACCTAGTGGCATACAAGAAGTGGCTGTTGTATTCCATTAGTGCCCCACTGGTGCCAAGCTATTTCTAGCACCTCTGCATGACACCCTCCTGCTCTGTTTTTAATGAGCTATAATGATAGCAAAAAATACTGCCATTTAGTGGCATCATAGAACTGGCTGTTGTATTCCATTAGTGCCCCACTGGTGCCAAGCTATTTCTAGCACCTCTACATGACACCCTCATGCACATTTTGCTACGCTAATGTTATAGCAAACTCAGGGAATTCATTGCTGCATTTGATAATTCGGAGGGATAAAAAGTGAGGCTTCCTTTAGCTTTTCCTTCTGTTCATAGACAGCATCTCCAAGTTCACACCCGAAGAGCAATTTCTCCTCCACGTCTAAGTGTGGAGAAGCAGCTAGTGCGCATGCGTGTGCCGATTTACCCCAGCTGCAGCATAACTACAGTGTTTCGCCTAGTGAGTATGCTCAGCCTGACTGTGCCATTCCTGACGCTAAGTCTTCATTTCGGGATACAGCGCATGCTCCCACACTTAGTGTGAAAAGCCTCTTTGCACAGGTACTTGCACTCCGTGCCGGGTCTAAGTCCTGTTTTGTGCCTAGACGCCATGCTAAAGCTGATAGTCTTTTTTCAGAGACTGTATTTCATGCTACTGAGCATGCTCAGGCACTTACTGCATCAGAGACTAGGTCCGGTAATGAACTCTTTGGCCCTGCCCCTGATGTGGGGGTCCCATATAGACCACAGGGCATCAGGTGTCCTCCCAAATGGCTTACAGAGGCCCACCCCTATGACTTGTCACCGCATTATTGATGGTCAGACGATGACTGGTGAGGTGTTTGGGTCATGGCAGCCATGAGGTCATCATTGAAGTTGCGGTTCCAAATAGGACGCTAGTTATGCCACTCATGACGTGTCACTCTACTTTTGTCTCCAGGAGGTGCATTGTGGTTCACCCTGGTTTGGGGCGGACGCAGGTTATAAAAGGGGCTGGAGCCAGCAAGGAGGTGCGCAGTCTTCTATTATGCTCCGAAAGAGCACACCTCCATGTGTTGAACCCATTGCGGCTTTAGGTCAGAGGTAGGCAGGGATAGGGTGTCGATGCAGGCCACCACCACAGTTGGTAACGCAGAACGGTTAAGACCAGCTTCTGTCCTACCAGTCCTGCTTGTGCTTGTGTGGCATTAACAGGCCTGCTGCTGCTGATGCGCCTGCTGTCCACAGGTGTGCCCCTACGCACACGGTCAGTGTACTCAATGGCCCCTGTGTTGTTAACAGGGAGTTCCTGGGCTGGGTGGGCGTGTGGACCCTGTGACGCTAACAGGGCTTCCAGTCTCCAGATCCGAGTGGCGTCTAACTCGGTTCAGGCAACTATTAGTTTCATAGCCACTCAGCTCTGTATCCTCCACCTAACCTTCCAGTTGCCAACCTCTCCTTTTCCATCTGGGAGCACGGTGGACACTGACTGCTGATGGGGATATATACCTTTCTCTTTCTTTTCCTATAAATTTTCGTTATATAGCGGTAACAAAGTATATACCACTTTATCCAAATCTGCCAGTCCCACTGTAACAGATGGTGTTTCTTCAGCAAATGTTACTGTTGCTTAACCACCAAATCCACGGACCAAAACTTTTTTCCCCTTTCCAACACACCTGTTCCCCTTTCCACCAGCATCTGTCCTTTTTCAACTCATTTTGGTATATGACCAAAAGTGCAACTCTGCAGGGACACCGTACTCAACGCCATCTCAGCACAGCAGCCAGCCCTCGGTCCCTCAGATGTGGACAAGTAAAAGACCATTTCCTCCTATCCATGAGAAAGCATTGAGATTCACTCTGTGCAGCACTGGTGTTTAGTGGAAAAGCAGATCTAAGATTGCGTACCACATTCTGCAGATACTCCTGTATACGTGCGTCCATTTCTATGGCAGGAATTATTTTGCCAAATTTTGTCTTGTACCGGGGATCTAACAGTGTGGCAACCCAGTAGTCAGGATTACTTTGAATTCGTACAATCCGAGGGTCATGTTGTAGGTAGTGCAGCAAGAAGGCACTCATGTGTCTTGTGCATCCAGGAGAACCAAGTCCTTGGTGTGTTGGTGGCAGAGAGGTGAGAATCGTGCCTCCTTCCTCTGCCCTCTCCCCACAACCTCGCACAACTGAAATGTGAGCAAGCTCTCACTCATCTGCTGAGTCTTCCATGCCCATCGCCAGTTCGTCCTCCATTTCTTCATGGGCTCCTGCACTTTCATCAACACTTTTTGCTGATACTATGCGCCCTTGTTAATCCCTCTCCCTCACCATGACTGCCGCATAGGTGCCGCTGACCATCTGGACCTCGTAGATCTTGTTATCCCTTCCGCATATGACTCCTCCTGTACTTCCTCCCCTTCCTCTTGTCCCAACACCTGACTCCGAATAATAATTACAGTGTGCTCCATCATGTAGATGACCAGAATTGTCACGCTGAGAATGACATTGCCAGTGCTAAACATCTTCGTCGACATTTGTAAACTGTGTAGCAGGGTGCATAGGTCCTTGATCTGACACCACTCCAGCAGCGTGATCTGCACCACCTCTGGATCAAGTTATCCCAGGCTATATGTCATAACGTATTGCAGCAGGGTTCGGCGGTGCTGCCACAAACGCTGCAACATGTGCAGATTCAAATTCCTGCGTGTGGGCACATCGCATTTCAGGCGTTTAACCACCAGACCTAAAGACTTCTGTAGCGACGAAAGTTGTTGAGCTACTGTGTGCGCACGATGGAAGTGAGCACATAGCGAGCGTGCCCGCTGCACAAGGCCATGTAGGCCGTGATGGTGTTTTAAAAATTGCTGGAGAATTAGGTTCAACATGTGAGCCATACAAGGCACGTGTGTCACATTGCCCTGACGATGGCCCGCAGCCAGGTTTGCATCATTGCCGCACACGGCTGTTAAGTCACCAACGGAGTCCGCTCCGTCAATTTGTACTCCGGTCGCCAGGTGACAACGTGTTCCTTTCATGAATAGTGCTGATGATGGGAGAGGAGTCGATGCCAGCGGCGCAGGTGGACGCAGGTTATGCTCACCCACTGGGCTGCATTACCTTGACAGATGCAGGATCTCTGGCTGAATGTAGCTGGTGGGTATCTCACAGATGAAATACCATCATTCAGCTACAACCAATGGGAAGACACCACACCCTATTTTATGCCCATCCTGTCTGCAGACCACGGCCAGACATAGCTCTGCTTTTACCCCCAGTTCACTTTTATGATTTTGTGTGCTTGTTACCTGACTACTTTTCCTGCTTGCTGTTTATGTACCTTGTTGGCCGATCCGCATTTCACCTCTGCTTGTTTTCTGATTAAGTCCTGGCCGTCCCATTCTGCTCCTGTTCCTCAATTAATGTTTTGACCCTGCCTGACTACTATTCTCTGGAACTGCAGCCTTCCACAGGTATTAATCACCTTGGGCCCTGTGCAATTCCTAATCCCTGTATAGGGGTTAAAGGGTTTCAGGGTTCTAGGGGTCCTGCTTGGTGAGTGGCTTCCCTCTAGCCTATCATTTACAGCCCATCTGAGTGTGTGGATCAAGGAAGGCGTTACACCGTGCTCTCTGCAGAAGGCCATGGGGGCCAGGATAGTGCTTTAAAAATTGCTGGACAACCAGGTTCAACACGTGAACCACACAAGGCACGTGTGTCACATTGTCACAGCGAAGGGCCGCACCCATGTTTGCATCATTGTCACACCCGGCCTTCCCTGGCTGCTGGTTGAGTGGAGACAACCATTGATGAAACTCGGTCTCCAGAGCTAACCGTCCACAACTTCTCAGCGGTGTGACTCACATTTCCCATACATTTCAAAGTAAACCTTTGACCGCCTGATGGCATTGAGCTCTGCTGCCAGCATAGTAAGGAGGTGTGTGGTATTCCTTGTGCGCAGTTACAAGGAAGGGTGGCCTGACCACACAGGGTTTGCGCCAAGGTGGAGGACCCACACGAGGTTGAAGAGGCAGAAGCAGTGTATTAACTTCTACATACAGAAGAAGGATTGAAACAACTCGTGGGGACGGCAAGACTTGTACAGCAGACCCTTCTCCATCTCTCCCCACAGTAACCCATTGCCCAGTCAGCGACATGTTACGCCCCTGTCCATGCTTACTGGGCCAATTATCTGTGGTGAAATGCACCCTGTCACACAGAGTTTCTCAAGGAATCAGTGATGTTTAGTGCGACATGCTGGTGTAGCGCGTGGACGCCTTTGTTGGAGAAGGAGTGGCGCCTGGGCATCGGCTCTTGGGGCACTGCGATGGGCATAAGGTCTCGAAAATCCTCGGTTAAAAAGGTTGGAAAGGCAACAGATTCCAGATGCTGAAAGTCAACCTCTAAACCATGTCATGCCCTTCTAAAAGCATGTAAAACACAGTAAGGGGACTCCAACCACAGTCTCCCTCGTTTCCACTAACTGGGCCACACACACCCCACTTGACTGGCATCGGTTGACCCCCCCTTTTGAAAAAGAAAAAGATGCTTTGCAGGAAGCACTCTCAAAAATACGCGTGCCTTTCCCGTCCCCTGGCTGACCCAGGGGAAGAAAAGTCCTCTGAGAGCCATGACTTGTTCATCTTGGTTCTTTTAGAAACACAGCGAGGGGACTCCAACCACAGTCTCCCTCGTTTCCACTAACTGGGCCACACACACCCCACTTGACTGGCATCGGTTGAGCCCGCCTTTTGAAAAAGAAAAAGATGCTTTGCATGAAGCACTCTTAAAAATACGCGTGCCTTTCCCGTCCCCTGGCTGACCCAGGGGAAGAAAAGTCCTCTGAGAGCCATGACTTGTTCATCTTGGTTCTTTTAGAAACACAGCGAGGGGACTCCAACCACAGTCTCCCTCGTTTCCACTAACTGGGCCACACACACCCCACTTGACTGGCATCGGTTGAGCCCCCTTTTGAAAAAGAAAAAGATGCTTTGCATGAAGCACTCTCAAAAATACGCGTGCCTTTCCCGTCCCCTGGCTGACCCAGGGGAAGAAAAGTCCTCTGAGAGCCATGACTTGTTCATCTTGGTTCTTTTAGAAACACAGCGAGGGGACTCCAACCACAGTCTCCCTCGTTTCCACTAACTGGGCCACACACACCCCACTTGACTGGCATCGGTTGAGCCCCCTTTTGAAAAAGAAAAAGATGCTTTGCATGAAGCACTCTCAAAAATACGCGTGCCATTCCCGTCCCCTGGCTGACCCAGGGGAAGAAAAGTCCTCTGAGAGCCATGACTTGTTCATCTTGGTTCTTTTAGAAACACAGCGAGGGTACTCCAACCACAGTCTCCCTCGTTGCCACTAACTGGGCCACACACACCCCACTTGACTGGCATCGGTTGACCCCCATTTTCAAGATGAAAAAGATGCTTTGCATGAAGCACTCTCAAAAATACGCGTGCCTTTCCCGTCCCCTGGCTGACCCAGGGGAAGAAAAGTCCTCTGAGAGCCATGTCCACATTGTCAGTGGACAGACACGTGTGCTTATCTGCCAGCAGACCCCCAGCAGCACTGAAGACAGGTTCCGAGAGAACGCTGGCTGCAGGACACGACAAGATCCCCAAGGCGTACGTGGCGAGCTCAGGCAATTTATCCAGATTGGAAGCCTAAAATGAGCAGGGCTCAAGTTGCACAATAATGGAATCGATGTTTCCTTGCATATACTCATATATCTGTGTGTCCTCCTCTTTTTCCTTGTCCAGCTCTTTTGTTTTCGCATGAGTATATGTCCGTGTCACTTTCCCATGTGTTTGAGTTGTTTGTCACCTTTTGGACACCTTTGAGGGTGTTTTCTAGGTGTTTTTATGTGTTTGTGATTGCCTGCCATTGTTTCCTATGCAGTTTGAGTTCGGTTCGTCGAACGGTCGACGAACCGAACTCGAACGGGACCTCCGTTCGGCGAACCGACCTCGAGCCGAACCGGTACCGGTTCGCTCATCTCTAGTCAACGATGAACGAGAAGGTGAGTATTTCTGCTCGGTCATAGCTGTCACACGCTACGATATCACTAACAATGCCGGATGTGCGTCACTTACGACGTGACCCCGCCGACATCTCGTTAGATATATCATAGTGTGACGCCCTGGACCCCAGGGGTCACAGAACACCAACACACACATACACACACACCCCCTTCCCTGGTAGGGACCATCCGTCAAACAAAAACCCTTGTTGCCTCCTCCAGGGTCTGATGTCCACACCAGGTGGTGCGGAGCCAGGCGGTTGGCCCCACCCACCGAGGAGTTCACAGGCCTGGAGGCGGGAAAAGTTAGTCAGTTTAGTTTTGGAGTGTGGAGTAGAGGAGTGAAGTGGAGACTGTCTGTGTCTGGGTCGGAGCCCAGGCACCATCAGCAAGGTCGGCAGACGGTGGTAGCCATCTGCGGATGTTAGTGGATGTCCGCGGAACCATAGGACTGGGGTCAGGCGGTGACCCACCGGTACCGAACTGGGGAACGGCACCGGTACCGAACTGGGGAACGGAGGGAAGCTAAGCACCAAGGCAGGGTGCTCAGACCCTGACTGGGCTCGGAAGCTGCCGTAACGTTTAAATTTGCTGATTGCGGTATGGACCTCAGGGGTTCATTCCCACCGAAGTCCCGTCAGAAGACAACAGCCCAACCCGTCCGGATAAGAGCCACCGCCAACGGCCAGAGATCCAAGGGACAAAGCCTGTGGGCAAAACGGGCTCTCCCGACACGTACAAGCCGGGGAGCGGACCACCCGTGGGAATCCATAGGGGTCAAACACTTACATACAGGTGCAGGGAAAGACAGCCGCCACCAACCTCTCCGGGGAGAGTGAAGAAGCCGCAGCCGACTGTGGGCCCCGTCCTTCCCCCTTTTCACTCGTGGGCGAGGAGACGCTGCTCGAGCCCCCGGGTCCGGCCCCGTGCTCAAGCCACCGAGGAGCAGAAGCACCGGACCTGAGTGCCAGAGATTCCCCCAGGCGAGAGGCATTCCCCAAAAACCCCTCTCTGCCTGCGACAACTTGGCGTCATGAACAGGATCCTACCCATCTACTTACCAGTAGAATTGCGCTTTGTAGTCCCCGCCAGTGGTGTCCGGCCGAAAATTTTGAAATTCCGGCATCTTGGGCGTGAAAAGTTTCCCACTAGAGCCGTCTTCCCTGAGCAGAGAAGGCGCGAAAGTGAAGCCCCGCCCCCTGAAGAAGGAGGTGTCGGAGAGAACCAAGGGGGGATGGGTGAAGAATGGTGGCATGTAACTAGCGCTGCAGAGTGCAGGGACGCAAGGACTCTGCCGAAACCCTTTCCTGGACCCAGCAGCAAGATGTGCCAGGAGCTCCAGGCCTCAGTCCACTCCATGATGGTGGAGTAGATGTCGGAGATGAAAAGCCTGGTTGCAACCATGCCGGCATGTGAAGTGGAGGTGGTCTCCGAGGAGCGGGTAAGCGACCCACGCCCCTATGTCCCCGAGGGAACGACCGCTGTGGCTGAGGGGCCCGGCCTGATACCCTCCACAACGCCACCTTCCTCTCTGCCCATGCCCGCGGCCACCGCCCCAACCGACCCGTTACCCCTGTCCCCGGTAGCGGAGCCCGCAGCGTCTGTGGGAGAGGGACCAGACCTGAGGCCCCCAGGCCTTACCTTTGTCACTGCCCTAGCACCCGTCCTGGCAGTCTGCCTGGCCACAACGGAGGCGATCATCGCCCAGAAGCCAGCACTGCAAGTCCCGCTGACCGCTACCAGACACCTGCCTCGGCTGAGGCACGGAGGGGATGTAGCTGCCAAGCGGCAGAAAAGGCCACGTCACAGCGGGGTCCCTCGATACCGAAGGTGTGGGTCGTAGCCGGCACGGAGGGATTCCAGCTGGGCCTGTCCCCCACACAAGCTGACCCGGAGCAGGTCGAAGATGCTCCATACTGGGAGCGGCAGCTACGGCAGCTGCGCTACAAGATTGCTGCTTAGGAAAGAAAAGTTAAAAGGGTAGTGGTTCGCGCTACCTTGCTGTCGGTCCCCGTGGGGACCCTGTTGATGTTCCAGTTGGCCCTCAAGATTAAAGAGTCTGGTCGGAGGAGCAGTCGTACCCGCACAGCCGGCGGCTGAAAATGGAGTCCTGTGGGACAGTGTCACCCTTGAGTGAGGGTGGCATTGGGGGCTCGTGCTGTCCGGTAGTGGACTGTGGGAAATCTGCTGGAGGAAGCTGTACCGGAGTCAAGTGTTGTGGATAGCCCCTGGGACCCAAGATGACAGTCCCCGTTGGGACCCTACAGCAAGTCCCCATTGGGACCCTACAGTTGCTTTGTTTTGTGGCAGCCTGTTGGCTGTTGAAGCGCCCATCCTCGTTGGGACTGGTGATGTCCCCTATTTGCCACGTTACCACCCTGAAACAGCCCACATGAGAAACTACTCATGAACAAGGCCGAGAACTCGCAGGGCACCCACGAACTAGTGGGTTTGTAAATAATTGTGGGCTGGAGTCCCGTTGACCGCCTCCAGAAAGGCAGGTTGGAGGAGGGACCCGCAGCGGAGCAGGCTGGGGTCCGGTCACCACCAGGACCGGTGACCATACTCCAGGGTAAGGGGTCCCCCTGGACGTGGGGCCCCCTGAATGACAGTCGGGTGCGAGATACTGTAACCATTCCCGCTAGGGCAACCTGAACTGGGTTCTGCTTTCCAGACTGGGAAAGAGGGGTGCTGCCCATTTCTTAGGGGCAACATCAAGGTTTAGGTTGTTTGGGTGGGGAAGCGGAAGAAATGGGACCCGTCCGTTGTTAATAAAAATGTTTTACACCGTTGGCAACATTTAAGTGACATTCCTCCCGTAAGGGAAGAATGCATACTGTTTTGTTTTTATATCTTTCAGAAAAATAAAACCGGTGGTGGACGGGCAGCCCGCGGACGGTCTGCGTTATACCAAGGGGGAGTGTGACGCCCTGGACCCCAGGGGTCACAGAACACCAACACACATACACACCCCCTTCCCTGGTAGTGACCATCCGTCAAACAAAAACAAGTGTTGCCTCCTCCAGGGTCTGATGTCCACACCAGGTGGGGCGGAGCCAGGTGGTTGGCCCCACCCACCGAGGAGTTCACAGGCCTGGAGGCGGGAAAAGTTAGTCAGTTTAGTTTTGAAGTCTGGACCTCAAGGGTTCATTCCCACCCAAGTCCCGTCAGAAGGCAACAGCCTAACCCGTCTGGATAAGAGCCACCGCCAACGGCCAGAGATCCAAGGGCCAGCGCCTGCGGGCAAAACGGGCTCTCTCAACATGTACAAGCCGGGGAGTGGACCACCCGTGGGAATCCATAGAGGTCAAACACCCCTATGGATTCCCACGGGTGGTCCACTCCCCGGCTTGTACATGTTGGGAGAGCCCGTTTTGCCCGCAGGCGCTGGCCCTTGGATCTCTGGCTGTTGGCGATGCAAGGAAAGACAGCCGCCACCAACCCATCCGGGGAGAGTGAAGAAGCAGCAGCCGACTGTGGGCCCCGTCCATCCAGCCGTTTGGTTTACCAGAGACTCTGTCATTGACTACCTGAGTGAGTACACCAGTGCCATCCGGCACAGCGCTGCACCGTTGCCCCGCATCCGCGCTGCCTCCCCGCATCGGCACCTGCACAAATCCCCTACCCAACAACGGCCACTCTCTCCCAAACGGGGCCCCGGGACCAACAGCCCCTACCCATGGAGGGGCCAACATCTCAGTTGCTCTCCGCCATCGCTCCCGGGAACCCCCATCACTAGCAGCGGTGGCGCCCACCATCACCACAACCCCGTGGGTGACGTCACAACCGACATCCCACCACCAAACCTCCCCTTTTCACTCGTGGGAGAGGAGGCGCTGCTCAAGCCCCCGGGTCCGGCCCTGTGCTCAAGCCACCGAGGAGCAGAAGCACCGGACCCGAGCGCCAGAGATTCCACCAGGCGAGCGGTGTTCCCAAAAAACCCCTCTCCGCCTGCGACAGTAGCGTGTAAAGTCCGCTTAACAGTCCCACACACAACAATGCAACTCTTCTGCTCCTTCAGTATCACAAATTCAAATGGTATACTATAAAAACGAGGTATTACTTGGTATCTTGGTAAATGTATGCGAACTGTCCACTCCAATAGTATTCAATGTGATCCTAGTCTTTATGCTAACTACATTGAAGTTTATTATTTACCATAAAATTATATGTTTATTATAAAATATAAACATTTATTTGATACGCAAAAGCGGTTTTGCAGCAACCGCACAGTACCTTTACACCGGGAAGAGGTAGCTTAGCTCAAGGTAATCCGTTAAAGGAAATGGTCACAGGTGCACAAGGTCAGAGTAGGAGAAAGTCCAAATCCAATCCAACAATAGAGAAAGACCCACGACACAATCCATCCAATATTCCAAAGTGCTTTATTTACTTCATACGGTGGAGGTAAAAATAGTGGGGAAAGAGTCGGGTGCCGGCCCCCAGTGGACTATGGCCATTTCACAGCTCCTTGTGCTTCAATGGGACCCGTTGAATCACAAGGAAGTGTAAAACGACCGTCGTCCACTGGGGGCCGGCACCCGACTCTTTCCCCACTATTTTTACCTGCACCGCATGAAGTAAATTATGCACTTTGGAATATTGGATGGATTGTGCCGTGGCTCTTTCTCTATTGTTGGATATAAACAGTTTTTATATGAATTAATATTGATCTAAGTCAACCATGAGCTGATGGGTGGGAAAGGAAATTGACCGTGGTCAGATCTGTAATAATGCGGTAGTTGTAGCAGTCCCGTCCTTTCTATCTTTTCTCACTCACAGAGTTACATATCAGTATTTTACACGTGACCTAAAAATCCTAGTCTCTGTGAAAGGTTTTTAGCCACCCTCGGGGTCGAAAAATTGAGGCTGAAGAGAGTTAAAAGTAAAGCCATTTTTAAAGCAATGGTAAAAGGAAACAAATTGTATTACAGCTAAACTCAGAAAAAGTGTCTTAAGGCAAATAAACTTCTTATAGAATATTTTTTGCAAGTTGCTGACTCTGACCAATGTAAACAGTTTGTGATTTGCTTTACATATATTATCTAAAATGGCCACCATCATTTTTCTTATTACAGAAGATAGAATTTGTTAGGTCATGTGCCCATGGGAGATCATACATGCGGACTTTTCTGCAGGTATTACCGCAGGTTCATGCAGCAGCTCCCCGGAATCTGAAGCTATCTATTGCTGCGGTATTTCTGCGGAATTGTTGTGGTAAACCTGCAGAAACAGTGCCGCCCTGCACTTCCATAGTGGAAAGGCAGGAATTCCGCAGATGATTCCGCCTGAATAATTGACATGCAGTTACGTGTGGCTGTGAGAAATCCGCAGCATTCTCCGCAGCCACAAATACCGCAGCATTCATACAGCACTCCCCAAATCCCATAGGATAACATGAGGAGTGTCTGTACTTGCATAAACCCGCAGATTTATCTGGAAAATCGAAAACATCCTCGAGTTTTTTCCAGCAAATTCCGCAGTAACTTTCTCCCGTGGGCACAAGGCCTTAGTCAGGGTTCCCATGACTTAGGTTTGCCTACACAATATAATGCGATAGCTATGAGGCATTATTGAATCAGGACGGACTATCATAGTCTGTATAAAAGCAAATCTAGATAGTGAGAGGATGTCATAATTCTCAGCTTAAACCCTCACATTAGATAGTTGTGAGTGAAGTAACGGTTTAGCTGATCGTTTGCTGGGCAGCTTTATCATCCAACTCTCCCACAGAGAGGTGCATATGCTCTGCCAAGTGATACTGTATTATCAGTGAAGAAGCCATTGTTACGCGGGCTTTACACGCTGCAACATCGCTAGCCGATGCTAGCGATGTGCAGCGTGATAGCACCCGCCCCCATCGTTATTCCAATATGTGGAGATCGCTGCCATAGCGAACATTATCACTACGGCAGCGTCATACTCCTTACCTGCCCTGTGACGTCGCTGTGACCGGCGAACCACCTCCTTTCTAAGGGGGCAGTTCATTCAGCGTCACGGCAATGTCACAGCAGCGTCACTGAACTGCCGCTTAATCAAAGCGGAGGGGCGGAGACGAACATCCCGCCCACCTCCTTCCTTCCTAATTGCTGGCCGGACGCAGGTAAAGTGAGGTTCCTTGTCCCTGTGGCGTCACACGCAGTGATGTGTGCTGCCGCAGGAATGAGGAACAACTTCGTCCCAGCAACAGCAGCGATAATTGGGAGAGGACCCGCATGTCAAGGAGGAGCAATTTTGGACGTTTTTGCAATGATTCAAAATCACTCCTAGGAGACACACACAACGAGATCACTACAGCGGCCGGATGTGCGTCACAAATTCCGTGACCCCAACGAGATTGCTGTAGCGATCTCATAGCATGTAAAGCCACCCTTAGGTTTCTAGTAGCAGATGATCTTTTAGAGAACAAAAAGATTGGGAAATCCAAAATGGCTGATCCCTATTTCCCCTGACAACATCTGTGATGCCCATGGACTAGTCAGGTCGTTACAGGATTCTGCACACTCTTTATTCTTAGTACAGGACTCAACCCCCCATGGTTCTGGGTTCCCAACTTGCAGCACTGCCTTCATCAGCATCTAAAAATCCTAATCACACATCAAACCACACCCTGTCAAGCACACCAGTGATTTGCTAAGCTGGAATAGGTCTGCCCACCTAGGGGGGAGTAGGGCAGAGAGGTGGGAGGTGACAAGTAAGAAGAGTAGTAGCCACCGAGCAGTGAGGAGCTTGGGGAGCGTGTGGCTCCCGGGAAAGGGAAGATTGGGTTGCAGACGGTGGTCTGGACCCGGAGGACTCGGAGACCCGGTCGCCGGATACTGGTACTGGGTGCCTGGCTTAGTCTAGGGGGACGGTCGGCAGCTGCAGTCCAATAGCCGGTCTGGGAATGAAAGCATGTCGGGGTACTGGACCCTAGACCGGAGAGAGGCTTCAAGCAACCCGGCAATTAACCTGCGGAGGATAGAGCCTTTATGGACTGTCCCCACAAAGCTCAGAGATAGGGGGCACTAGCACAACAAGGGGGATAGGGCTTTCCAACCAAAGCAGCCCACTGAAATCCCAAGCATGAGCTCCTGAGAGCACAGCTCCTTCACTCAAAAAGGTGGGGAGCAGGGCCTAGACAGCTTCCAGCTTACGGGCAACTTGGACACTACTAAAATTTGTGTATGGAGGAAAGCTCCGGACCATCAGGCAGTACTGCAAGGGACAGAACCCGGACGAAGTTCCCCAAGAGGGCAACGGCACCTTATAGACTTGGTTTACCACGTTGTCAGCGTCTGCTTTCCTTTTGAGTGAGTAGCTGATCAGCCCCTGATACCAGCGAGCCTGCGCTCCCGCTGCAATCCATCCCACCATCCAGAGTCCTGGGGCCTTCCCCTTACCATGCAGGTTAATGTCATCTGGCTGCCCCACTCCATCACCCCAGGTACTCCCAACGGCAGCTGCGGTAGTTTCTATTACCGCACACCACGGGTGGCGTCACAAACTATCTAATCCCCTGTAAATAACCCCCATCACATTTTAAAGTGACCATGAACCTCCAGGTCTGGAGACCCTCAAGCCATGAGTAGCGACACCCGGATCTGAGCGGATTGACCGCTGCTGGGGCGGTACACCTCTAAAATTACTTGGCGTCATGAACAGGATTCGGACAGGACCCACTAACCTGGGTGACGTGCGTCTTAAAAATCCAAGCTGAGGTGTCAAAATTCTATTCCCGACATTTTCCGACATCTTCCAGACCAAAAGCGTGCGAAGCAGAAGCCCCGCTCTTCGTCCTGAGAGTGTGACCGGAATGGAAAGTTCCCAGGGCTCAACAGCGTGAAAATGAGTGGCTGACAAAAAACAAGGGGCATGACGGAATGTAGCAGCGGAAAGGAAGCAGGGATGCCAGGACTCTGCAATGTTCCTGGACACCGCAGAGGCATGATGGCGGCAGCATGAGACTGGTCACCAGAGCGCACTGCTCCTGGGACTGCAAACTGGATAGAGCAACTCTGCAGGAGGATGCAGACGCAATTCCTCTATACCCTGGACCATTGGAGGTAAGAGATGAGGAGCCTGGCAATAGCGGTGCGAGTGTTACGAACCGGCGCCGCCATAGCCGCAAGCAGCCTGCTGCGGTTCCTGTTGCGCCCAGGCGCCGGCTGCCGTTCTTGGCCGTGCCTCGGGTCGTCCAGTTGGCTGTTCCTTCCACCATGTCTAAGTGTGGGGAGGCAGCTAGTGCGCATGCGTGCGCCGATTTACCCCAGCCAGAGTTTAAGCCCGGTGTTTTGCCTAGTGAGCATGCTCAGCCTGATTGTGTTATGTCTGAGACTAAGTCCTCAGTTCAGGCTACTGAGCATGCTCCCACAATTAACCCTAACAGCCTCTTTGCACAGGTACTTGGACTTCGTGCTGTGTCTAAGTTCTGGGATGTGGCTACTGAGCATGCTCAAACTGATAGTCTGCTTTCTGAGCCTGTTGCTCAGGCTACTGGGCATGCTCAGGCACTTAGTGCATCAGAGGCTAGGTCCGGTAAGGACCTCACTGAGCATGTCCGTGAGGTGGCAGGCCCTGATAGGGCAGAGGGTGTCAGGTGTCCTGATGACGTGGCAATCCGGACTGGCTCGCAGAGGCCCGCCCCTATGATCTGGCACCTCAGTATTGGTCGTCAGACGATGACTGGTGAAGTGTTTGGGGCATGGCTGCCATGAGGTCATCAATGACATGGCGGTTCCGGATAGGTCGCATGTGACGTCACTGATGACACGGCACTCTGCTATTGGACCTTGGTGGTTCCACCCTGGGTTTGGGGCGGACCCAGGTTATAAAAGGGGCTGGAGACAACATGGAGGGGCGCAGTCTTCACTTTTGCTCAGTCAGAGCACACCTCCATGTTAGAGCCTCATTGCGGCATAAGCCTATGTTGGGAAGCGGTAGGTAGGGTTAGGCGAACGGTGCCTGTCACGCCAAGATTCGTGGCTCGGCACATCAGGGTCAGGCGCCGTGCTTCCCTCCTGCCGTTACAGTCTTGCTATAGCAGCCCAGTGGCGTTAACTGGGCTGCGGCTGCTGTGCTTCCTGTCCGATTGTGCCCCCTACGCACACGGACAACGCACCTGCTGCGCCACCTGTCCTATTGTGCCTCCTACGCACACGGACAACGCACCTGCTGCGCCACCTGTCCGATTGTGCCCCCTACGCACACGGACAACGCACCTGCTGCGCCACCTGTCCGGTTGTGCCCCCTATGCGCACGGACAGCGTACCCCAGGACCCCTGTGGAGTTAACAGGGTGTTCCTTATCCTCCTCGGCTTCCCGGTCAACGCTACTGGTGTACCCATTTGGCCTGACGTGTCCTACACACACGTGGCCAGTCGAGAGGTGGCCAGAAACGCTAATCTGAGGACCGCTCGGCCTGACGTGTCCTACACACGTGGCCGACAGGGCGCTTTCGTGGCGGTCTTCCGGTCAACGCTACCTGGTTACCACCCGGCCTGACGTGTTTCCTGCACACGTGGTTGGTGTAGCGCTAGGTGCACCAAAACGCTAATCGGGTTGTCGTCCGGCCTGATGTGTCCCAACACACGTGACCGGTTCCCAGAGTTCCTGGGTTATCTCAGAGCCATCCAGCTCTATAGTCTCCGCCTAACCCTCAGGTGCCAGCAGCTCCTTTGTCATCTGGAGCACGGTGGGCCCCGACTGGCGATTAGGATATATACCCCCTGGTCCTAATCTGCCGGTCCCCCCGTAACAGTAAGACTGCGCCAGGGTCTGGCTGGCATGGCGGAGATGGAGCAGCTACGTCAGTTCATGCTGCAGCTTGATGCCAGAGTGAGATCTCTGGAGAAGTCTGCTCTTGCTGCTGATATGGATGATGTGGTGGCTCAAGCGGCTGCAATGGTGTCAGTCACCAAGCCTACTCCAACCCTCCCTCACCTCTCGCTGCCCAACAAGTTTACGGGGAACAGCAAGGCATGTAGGGGATTCGTGAACCAGTGCTCAGTCCATCTAGAGCACGGTTTCCTACAGAGAGGTCGAAGGTGGGGTTTATCATCTCCTTGCTCTCTGATAGAGCACTGGAGTGGGCTACACCATTGTGGGAGAGGAATGACCCCGTAGTACAGGACTCTAAGGAGTTTTTGGAGTCCTTGCGACAAGTGTTCCTGGGGCCTCAGGTCACTCACGACTCGGCCCTACAGCTACTGACTTTGGAGCAGGGGCGTACCTCCTCAAGTCAATATGCTGTGAGTTTCAGGACACTTGCTGCAGAACTGGAGTGGTCAGAGAGGACTCTCATTCCACTGTTCTGGAGGGGATTAGCCTCGCACGTGAAGGACGCATTAGCGTCGCGTGAGGTACCAACTACCCTTGAGGGCCTCATGACTCTGGCTACCCGCATTGACCTGCGGACCTCCGAACGTCAGCTGGAGCGCAGGTCAGAGGGTCGTTCAGCCACTGTAGTAGTCTCTCCTACTGCACCTCCCTTAGAGGACATCTCTGTCCCTATGGACATCTCTAGGGTTGGTGTTGCTAGGTCTTCGAGTCGCAAGGGCATTTCCTGTTTCGCTTGTGGGCAGTATGGTCATTATGCCAACTGTTGCCCAAAGCGTCAGGATAAGCGACCACGATTGGTGACCATAGCTGGAGGTAGACTGGACTCTGCGTCATCCATTAGGGTGACGTTTCCCGCGTCCATTTCCTTTAAGGGGTCAACATGGTCCACAAGGACAAGTGTGGACACAGGTGCTGGGGATAGTTTCATCTCCTCCTCTTTTGCCCGGCGGCATGCCATCCCACTGGTGCAAATGCCAATGCCAGTGAGAGTCCGTGTATTGGATGGGTCCTTGTTGCCCAAGGTAATTCACCAGCGGACAGTGCCCATTACCCTTGCCATGTCATCTGGGCATAGGGAGACCATTTCATTTCTGGTTCTCCCTAAGGGTGCAGATGATATTTTGCTGGGTATTCCTTGGTTGAAGCAACATTCCCCACATATCGACTGGTCGTCTGGGGTGATTACACGGTGGAGCGAGTCTTGTAGCTCCCACTGCATGTCTCCATCTTCCGCCCGTCGCTCAGTGGTATCTGTGGCGACTATAGACCATTCGAGTGGGAGGGCCGCTAGAGGGGGGGGTACTGTTACGAACCGGCGCCGCCATAGCCGCAAGCAGCCTGCTGCGGTTCCTGTTGCGCCCAGGCGCCGGCTGCCGTTCTTGGCCGTGCCTCGGGTCGTCCAGTTGGCTGTTCCTTCCACCATGTCTAAGTGTGGAGAGGCGGCTAGTGCGCATGCGTGCGCTGATTTACCCCAGCCAGAGTTTAAGCCCGGTGTTTTGCCTAGTGAGCATGCTCAGCCTGATTGTGTTATGTCTGAGACTAAGTCCTCAGTTCAGGCTACTGAGCATGCTCCCACAATTAACCCTAACAGCCTCTTTGCACAGGTACTTGGACTTCGTGCTGTGTCTAAGTTCTGGGATGTGCCTACTGAGCATGCTCAAACTGATAGTCTGCTTTCTGAGCCTGTTGCTCAGGCTACTGGGCATGCTCAGGCACTTAGTGCATCAGAGGCTAGGTCCGGTAAGGACCTCACTGAGCATGTCCGTGAGGTGGCAGGCCCTGATAGGGCAGAGGGTGTCAGGTGTCCTGATGACGTGGCAACTCCGGACTGGCTCGCAGAGGCCCGCCCCTATGATCTGGCACCTCAGTACTGGTCGTCAGACGATGACTGGTGAAGTGTTTGGGGCATGGCTGCCATGAGGTCATCAATGACGTGGCGGTTCCGGATAGGTCGCATGTGACGTCACTGATGACACGGCACTCTGCTATTGGACCTTGGTGGTTCCACCCTGGGTTTGGGGCGGACCCAGGTTATAAAAGGGGCTGGAGACAACATGGAGGGGCGCAGTCTTCACTTTTGCTCAGTCAGAGCACACCTCCATGTTAGAGCCTCATTGCGGCATAAGCCTATGTTGGGAAGCGGTAGGTAGGGTTAGGCGAACGGTGCCTGTCACGCCAAGATTCGTGGCTCGGCACATCAGGGTCAGGCGCCGTGCTTCCCTCCTGCCGTTACAGTCTTGCTATAGCAGCCCAGTGGCGTTAACTGGGCTGCGGCTGCTGTGCTTCCTGTCCGATTGTGCCCCCTACGCACACGGACAACGCACCTGCTGCGCCACCTGTCCTATTGTGCCTCCTACGCACACGGACAACGCACCTGCTGCGCCACCTGTCCGATTGTGCCCCCTACGCACACGGACAACGCACCTGCTGCGCCACCTGTCCGGTTGTGCCCCCTACGCGCACGGACAGCGTACCCCAGGACCCCTGTGGAGTTAACAGGGTGTTCCTTATCCTCCTCGGCTTCCCGGTCAACGCTACTGGTGTACCCATTTGGCCTGACGTGTCCTACACACACGTGGCCAGTCGAGAGGTGGCCAGAAACGCTAATCTGAGGACCGCTCGGCCTGACGTGTCCTACACACGTGGCCGACAGAGCGCTTTCGTGGCGGTCTTCCGGTCAACGCTACCTGGTTACCACCCGGCCTGACGTGTTTCCTGCACACGTGGTTGGTGTAGCGCTAGGTGCACCAAAACGCTAATCGGGTTGTCGTCCGGCCTGATGTGTCCCAACACACGTGACCGGTTCCCAGAGTTCCTGGGTTATCTCAGAGCCATCCAGCTCTATAGTCTCCGCCTAACCCTCAGGTGCCAGCAGCTCCTTTGTCATCTGGAGCACGGTGGGCCCCGACTGGCGATTAGGATATATACCCCCTGGTCCTAATCTGCCGGTCCCCCCGTAACAGTAAGACTGCGCCAGGGTCTGGCTGGCATGGCGGAGATGGAGCAGCTACGTCAGTTCATGCTGCAGCTTGATGCCAGAGTGAGATCTCTGGAGAAGTCTGCTCTTGCTGCTGATATGGATGATGTGGTGGCTCAAGCGGCTGCAATGGTGTCAGTCACCAAGCCTACTCCAACCCTCCCTCACCTCTCGCTGCCCAACAAGTTTACGGGGAACAGCAAGGCATGTAGGGGATTCGTGAACCAGTGCTCAGTCCATCTAGAGCTGTTGGCTGCACGGTTTCCTACAGAGAGGTCGAAGGTGGGGTTTATCATCTCCTTGCTCTCTGATAGAGCACTGGAGTGGGCTACACCATTGTGGGAGAGGAATGACCCCGTAGTACAGGACTCTAAGGAGTTTTTGGAGTCCTTGCGACAAGTGTTCCTGGGGCCTCAGGTCACTCACGACTCGGCCCTACAGCTACTGACTTTGGAGCAGGGGCGTACCTCCTCAAGTCAATATGCTGTGAGTTTCAGGACACTTGCTGCAGAACTGGAGTGGTCAGAGAGGACTCTCATTCCACTGTTCTGGAGGGGATTAGCCTCGCACGTGAAGGACGCATTAGCGTCGCGTGAGGTACCAACTACCCTTGAGGGCCTCATGACTCTGGCTACCCGCATTGACCTGCGGACCTCCGAACGTCAGCTGGAGCGCAGGTCAGAGGGTCGTTCAGCCACTGTAGTAGTCTCTCCTACTGCACCTCCCTTAGAGGACATCTCTGTCCCTATGGACATCTCTAGGGTTGGTGTTGCTAGGTCTTCGAGTCGCAAGGGCATTTCCTGTTTCGCTTGTGGGCAGTATGGTCATTATGCCAACCGTTGCCCAAAGCGTCAGGATAAGCGACCACGATTGGTGACCATAGCTGGAGGTAGACTGGACTCTGCGTCATCCATTAGGGTGACGTTTCCCGCGTCCATTTCCTTTAAGGGGTCAACATGGTCCACAAGGGCAAGTGTGGACACAGGTGCTGGGGATAGTTTCATCTCCTCCTCTTTTGCCCGGCGGCATGCCATCCCACTGGTGCAAATGCCAATGCCAGTGAGAGTCCGTGTATTGGATGGGTCCTTGTTGCCCAAGGTAATTCACCAGCGGACAGTGCCCATTACCCTTGCCATGTCATCTGGGCATAGGGAGACCATTTCATTTCTGGTTCTCCCTAAGGGTGCAGATGATATTTTGCTGGGTATTCCTTGGTTGAAGCAACATTCCCCACATATCGACTGGTCGTCTGGGGTGATTACACGGTGGAGCGAGTCTTGTAGCTCCCACTGCATGTCTCCATCTTCCGCCCGTCGCTCAGTGGTATCTGTGGCGACTATAGACCATTCGAGTGGGAGGGCCGCTAGAGGGGGGGGGTACTGTTACGAACCGGCGCCGCCATAGCCGCAAGCAGCCTGCTGCGGTTCCTGTTGCGCCCAGGCGCCGGCTGCCGTTCTTGGCCGTGCCTCGGGTCGTCCAGTTGGCTGTTCCTTCCACCATGTCTAAGTGTGGAGAGGCGGCTAGTGCGCATGCGTGCGCCGATTTACCCCAGCCAGAGTTTAAGCCCGGTGTTTTGCCTAGTGAGCATGCTCAGCCTGATTGTGTTATGTCTGAGACTAAGTCCTCAGTTCAGGCTACTGAGCATGCTCCCACAATTAACCCTAACAGCCTCTTTGCACAGGTACTTGGACTTCGTGCTGTGTCTAAGTTCTGGGATGTGCCTACTGAGCATGCTCAAACTGATAGTCTGCTTTCTGAGCCTGTTGCTCAGGCTACTGGGCATGCTCAGGCACTTAGTGCATCAGAGGCTAGGTCCGGTAAGGACCTCACTGAGCATGTCCGTGAGGTGGCAGGCCCTGATAGGGCAGAGGGTGTCAGGTGTCCTGATGACGTGGCAACTCCGGACTGGCTCGCAGAGGCCCGCCCCTATGATCTGGCACCTCAGTATTTGTCGTCAGACGATGACTGGTGAAGTGTTTGGGGCATGGCTGCCATGAGGTCATCAATGACGTGGCGGTTCCGGATAGGTCGCATGTGACGTCACTGATGACACGGCACTCTGCTATTGGACCTTGGTGGTTCCACCCTGGGTTTGGGGCGGACCCAGGTTATAAAAGGGGCTGGAGACAACATGGAGGGGCGCAGTCTTCACTTTTGCTCAGTCAGAGCACACCTCCATGTTAGAGCCTCATTGCGGCATAAGCCTATGTTGGGAAGCGGTAGGTAGGGTTAGGCGAACGGTGCCTGTCACGCCAAGATTCGTGGCTCGGCACATCAGGGTCAGGCGCCGTGCTTCCCTCCTGCCGTTACAGTCTTGCTATAGCAGCCCAGTGGCGTTAACTGGGCTGCGGCTGCTGTGCTTCCTGTCCGATTGTGCCCCCTACGCACACGGACAACGCACCTGCTGCGCCACCTGTCCTATTGTGCCTCCTACGCACACGGACAACGCACCTGCTGCGCCACCTGTCCGATTGTGCCCCCTACGCACACGGACAACGCACCTGCTGCGCCACCTGTCCGGTTGTGCCCCCTACGCGCACGGACAGCCTACCCCAGGACCCCTGTGGAGTTAACAGGGTGTTCCTTGTCCTCCTCGGCTTCCCGGTCAACGCTACTGGTGTACCCATTTGGCCTGACGTGTCCTACACACACGTGGCCAGTCGAGAGGTGGCCAGAAACGCTAATCTGAGGACCGCTCGGCCTGACGTGTCCTACACACGTGGCCGACAGAGCGCTTTCGTGGCGGTCTTCCGGTCAACGCTACCTGGTTACCACCCGGCCTGACGTGTTTCCTGCACACGTGGTTGGTGTAGCGCTAGGTGCACCAAAACGCTAATCGGGTTGTCGTCCGGCCTGATGTGTCCCAACACACGTGACCGGTTCCCAGAGTTCCTGGGTTATCTCAGAGCCATCCAGCTCTATAGTCTCCGCCTAACCCTCAGGTGCCAGCAGCTCCTTTGTCATCTGGAGCACGGTGGGCCCCGACTGGCGATTAGGATATATACCCCCTGGTCCTAATCTGCCGGTCCCCCCGTAACAGCGAGCCCATGAGATAGATGTCCCACCCGATGAGCGGGTAAGCAGCTACCCAGTCTCTGTCGACCCGGCCTATTTGGCTGGGGGATCTGGTCTGCCCCTGCCCATTTCAAACATCCAGCCACCGTCACCCTTGCCCTTGGCGGATGCCGAGCCGGTACCCCCAACACCAGCAGCGGAACCTCCAATTGTTACGGTTGCTGCGAGCACTGGAGACTATGTCCAGATTTCTTGCTACTGCACATGTGCGAGCGCTGGAGACTAAGTCCAGATTTCTTGCTACTGCACATGTGCGAGCGCTGGCGACTAAGTCCAGATTTCTTGCTACTGCACATGTGCGAGCGCCGGAGACTAAGTCCTATCTTGGACCCATTGCACATGTGCGGGTGACATCATCGCTGACACGAGGTCACATGTCTCTGACACCTTCTATGCCGATTGGTCGATGGTCATGTGCTTGTGACGCCTTGCTCGGTGATAGGCCAGCATGACGTCACTCCTGTCGTTCTGGCAGCGGATTGGCTCTGGTGTCCTCCATCTTGGATGAGGCACAGAGTCTATATAAGACCCTGACACACGCCGCATGGCGCTCAGTCCTCTTGGTTCATGCATAAGAGTAGACGCTCTGTGCGCGTTCCTCTAGGCATTCCTCTGTCTATGCTAGGTGAGCGCTACCGGCAGGGTAGCGTTCTTATACCTTACAGCTTCGGCTGCTGTCCGTATCCTTACCTCTTAGGGGAGCGGACATAGGCAGGTGCCTGAGGCACATGGTCTTGCTGGGCCTTGTGGTTCGACTCGTACGTGGACGTTGCCGCTAGGGTAACGTTCCTTATACTGCGTCTGGCAGTTGTTCGTATCCTCGCACACTAGGGGAGCGAACAGAGGTAGGAGCTTTGTGCGGCTTACGCTGCTGTTCGTCTGTTTTGCACCACTAGAAGAGCGGACCTAGGCAGGTGCCATATCTAGTGGTTCGTGTCCTCGCACACTAGTGGAGCGAACGCAGGTAGGAGCTTTGTGCGGCTTACGCTGCTGTTCGTCTCTTTTGCACCACTAGAAGAGCGGACCTAGGTAGGTGCCATTTCGCACACATTGCCTTTGTCTCTGTGATTATTAACAGAGATCATTCCACACACCCTCCAAGTAAGGGAGGAATTGCTTTATTTACTTATTATATCCTTCTGTGAGTTAACAGAGGTATTGCAATTCTGCCATAGTCTGCAGCAGAGTCTCTGCACGGTGGACCCTGACTGTCTGATACTCCTTTAGGTTATTATCAGACAGCCCCCCGTAACATTAGGACTGAGCCAAGGGTCTGGCAGTTATGGCAGAATATCAGCAGTTACACCGTTACATACAAGTACTTGAGTCACGGCTCAAGAGTATAGAGGATAAACCTCAGACCATGGTGACATCTGCACATGATCCTCGACTTGCTCTGCCAAACAGATATTCTGGCGATGCCAGATCATGTCGTGGTTTCATTAGTCAGTGTCAGATACACCTAGAGGTCAACTCTTCTCGCTTCTCTACGGAGAGGTCCAGAGTAGGCTTTATCATCTCCTTACTTCAGGACAAAGCCTTAGAATGGGCGACTCCCCTATGGGAGCGCTCTGATGTGGTTACTCTGAGACATCAAGACTTTCTTGATGCTCTTAAGGCGGTATTCATGGGTCCGCAGGTTACCCATGATGCGGCCCTGAGACTGTTAGATCTATCTCAGGGTTCGTTATCCACTAGTTCTTATGCCATTGCTTTTAGAACTCTGGTGGCAGAACTAGATTGGCCAGAGAAGGTGTTGATTCCTATCTTCTGGAGAGGGTTGCCAGGCTATGTCAAGGATGCTCTTGCTACTCGTGAGGTCCCTGCTTCTCTGGAGGACTTGATCTCAGTAGCAACGAGGATCGATGTACGCCATTGTCACGGTTAAAAATGACGATGATGATGATGAGACTCAAAGGATCTCTCGGATCCGGCTGCTGTTTTAATTAAAAATGTCATAAGTGCACTTAGAGACTAAATAACTAGACAGCAAGTCAGTTACATCTATCTCCATGACTGGCTCTTGACCAAGTGTACTTTTTATTGTTTGAAAGAAACTTTAGACCAAGCAGTAAGGAGGTGTAAACAAAAGTTTTAGTCCAATCAAGTATCGCAGGGAAGGGCTTCATGACGTAGAGAGATCTACACATCCTCCTTGGATTGGTCAGTCCAGACTCCAGGAATTTCCTTTGTCCATCTGTCTTGGGTGCAAAACAGGAAATAGCAGCCATCTTTACAATTACATGTGCTGGTATATACTGTGTCTAAGGAAAATACACTGAATATGCAATATACATATATACATGTTAGTAAGAAACAAAAGCATTCACAAATATGTGTGTTAGTTCACATCTACTGAACTATATAACTGAGTCTATGAAATGGCTGAATTAAGTATTTTTGGATACTCAATTCTTTATCCTCAACAGTCCCCCCTAAAGACTTACTTCTGCCATTTCTAAATTCTAAGGGTACTGTGTTCCCTTAGGAAGAGAGGTAGAAAGACGTGTTGAAAAACCTGCCTAACTGAACGTTGAAACATGGGCGGAAAGGGGAAAGGGGTTTTCTTCACCGGTTTGAGACCAAGGACTCCTAGGCGAGTCCTCACCCTTTGTAGTTGGACTTTCCCATGTCTCAAGGTTCTCTAAGTCCTCTCTTCTAACTGTTCTGGCAATGCTGGTCTGAGACTGTACAGGGTTTTCTGAAAAGGATAAGTATGAGCAGAACGCTCAGTGCAGCTCTGGTTGATTAACCCTTCTGCAATGCGAGGTGTGGATCCATAGATGTTTCTGTGGTTGGATCAGCTCCTCTAATGTTGACTCATGGCTCTTTCTCGCTTGTCCTTTAGGATCAATCAGTCTCCTGACTGGAGACCATATGCTAATAGCTCTGATTTAAGATCTGGAATTGGAAAATACACCTGATTATCACACTATTCAGTCAATTATATAAAAATATACATGTCTATGCTAAACCAAAAAACATCTTACATAAAGACCTGCTTATTGCAAAAAGAAAACAAAACATATACATTTTATACACGATTTACTAGTTTCCACTTTTCTATAAAATATACACTTTTTGTAAACACATTTTTCTTTACATACCACCTTCATGTGCTTCTCAACAATAATGTCGTTTTCTGCACTGGAATGCCTCTGACCAAACCTGGAAAGAGATTTACACAACACGCACAGACTTGCATACAACGTGCTCATGATATACATCTATAATCAGTTTGCAGTCTCTAAGAATGGGTAGAGTAGGTGCAGGGTGTTTCTACGGACTCTTTACAGTTTTTTTCTCACTTCGTTCTAGGCACTTGTCTCACAAGACTGGGTGAGTCTGCCTACCTGGGTACTGAACCCTGGTGTCACCAAAGCACACACTGACAATTGTCTTTCACAGATGTTACCTGGGCCATCATTAAGAAGAGCTCTCATGGCAGAGAAAGCTTACCACCCTTTGTCCACAGACCTTCCTCAGTCAGCTGGCTCCCTGCATGTCACACTCCATTCCTTGTTGATTTGCTTGTTCCTGTAGGGATTTAAGAACACAAGGAGTGACAGAAGTCACTGACATGACCGGTGTCACCGAGGCATGGTCGGTATTGGTGAAAGACTCTCAACTCTAGGCCCGTTCACTGCTTCTTGGTCAGCTGCACCTGTGCGAGGATCTCCATCCGAATCCATCAGCTCAGATCTAGACTTTCTTTTCGGCATACCTAATTCATTTGACAACAGGAAAAAATCTACAACCTACATACACCTCTAAAGACTCTTTCCCACTCCTGTTCTACCCATCAAGAGAGGCATTAATGCATCACTGTCCCTGTATCAATAGAATTGGAGGGAGTGGTCGAATTTAGACTACCTCATGTGGTGTAAACAGCAGCATATCCAGTGCAGAATCGACCACCATCTGGTTTCATCTATAAAAACAAAAACTAAAAAATATACATTAGATCATTCTTATAACTTTATCTCTGATCATAATACAGTTAGTGGTCATCTATACTTCACATGACTGAGAATACTAAATAAATAAACAAATAAACAAATAAACATATAAGACAAGACTTTCCTATTTCAGTTAACAGATATACCTCATAGTAATCTAATAAACATAGCCTGTGGGAAAAAGGTCAGCTTCAAAACCTAAATAATATGCCTACTGCACCCTTGAAAAAACTGGAGAATATAATTAATACCTTATTCCCCCCTTGTTTAATTGTTTATTTACCAATATGGCAAAATTCAGCATTTTTATACTGGTATTCCCTAAAAGAAAAGATAAAACAGCAGGTAATAAATTAGCTACATACTAAAACTTAAAAAGAACAAACACTGAAAATAACGTATATCTCACAACAATATACATTACTGGGAAATTTTAAAACCTTACAATAAACACTGTATCCATAAAGAAAAGAAAAACCTTTCATAGTAGAAACAACTGAGACATGATTAAATGACAGCTGTGACTAGGCGACTAACCTGCAAAAAATATATGAATTGTTTAGAAATAATCATAAAAACAGAAAAGGTGATAGAGTCACAAAATAAAAATATATTGTTCGAATAAATCACCATTAAAAACAAAACAACACAAATTATATCGCACATCCCATGAAATCTAATATTACCTATTCCGGTATAAGCAGTAAACTAAAAATGGGAAATCCTGAACTCTAAGGGTTAAACTAAACTTACGTCACTATTGGGGAAAGACACATTCCATTCTTATCTCTGACTTTATCAATTCAGTAAAAAATTTCACTTACTTATCTTTGACTTGCATGTATTGGATAGCTGAGTAAACAAATATACTATTTATACTTATTCAAATGTGTTAGTCATTTATACCACAGAACACCTCCCACCTGGGATGGGTGGAGAGCTTTGAACAAAGAGCCATTGCGAGGGGTGTGGCTTATGAGGTGTACTGCCATCAGTGGGTGTAGCAAGACGGCTGCCACAGGAAGTTCCAGGCACCTGACTTCCGGGTGTAGCATCCATGTTGTGACTCCCTGGGTGTACTGGGAGTGTCTGGAACTACGTAGTAAACCAGGGATACTTTTAGTACCTGTAAATTTGCATTCCAGCATACAAAGAGAGACTTGATTAATACCAGATATAATGACTTCTAAAGGAAAACCATGAGGCACAGCTAGAGAAAAACATTTAGTGATTCTACAAACAGCAACACACAGTGAATAGGGTCTTTGTCCTCCAGTATACTCTCACTGGAGATTAATCTGAACTTCAGTACATGGGTTGCAGCCTGCCATCTAGTGGTAGTCCAACGATTTTACACAACTTTTTGCAATCTTTTATATTGTTTCCGTTTTTTTGTAACTAGGGCGACAGCGTTCTCAGCGCCTACTAAAAACAACATATTTATCTTTTGAACAGAGTGTATACAAAGTGCTCTAATTGGACCGGCCGGCTCCAACCGGAATTCTTTCCCGCCTCGTTATGAAGACCTACCCCCTCATAACAGTGGCTCACGTTTAATACGCAGGGGAATACACTAATTCCGACACTTTTACCTTAACTGAAGTGAGATCCTTTCCCGTCTCGTCTGCTATGCAAACAGTGACTTGCGCCTGAACCGCAGGGGAATACGCTAATTCCACTTTAAGTTAACAGAACCCTTCCCGCCTCGTTTATTATCTATCCAATATTCAACATTCAATATTCAATATTTAATATTTAATATCTAACAAACAGTGACCGTGTCATCCGCAACACAGGGGAATCGCTAGTTCTCATACTTCTGTTCAAAAACAAACAATTTAAAAAGACTGAAAAACGCATGAACCCGTTAATTTCTCTCTAATCCAAACCAAAATAACACTTGTCTTTCTTTCAAATCATTACAACTCATCTGTTTGCCTTACTATACAAAGGCTGCAGCCATCTCCTGTATATTAGCCCACTGACCCCTCCTTTCTCCTCACTGCAAAGAGCTGCGCTGTCTTTACCCCGGTCTCTGCCTCTTCACTCCTTCACCCCCCCTTGTTTCCTGCTCTCTTCTGTTCTCAGCGAAAAAATGCAGGCTGTGTAATTCGATCTCCGCTCTGTCTCTGTCTCAAGTAGCCGGTGGGCAATGGCCAACACACACTGACCCCCCTTCTCCTCCACAGAACAAAGACAGCAGCTGCGTCTGTGTGGGCTCTATCAACCCCCCTTCTTTCTAACACACACAAACT
Source organism: Anomaloglossus baeobatrachus (assembly GCF_048569485.1). Lineage (NCBI taxonomy): Eukaryota > Metazoa > Chordata > Amphibia > Anura > Aromobatidae > Anomaloglossus > Anomaloglossus baeobatrachus. The sequence continues at coordinate 694,486,138 of NC_134356.1, forward strand.
TTCCTCCCTGCTGCCCTCTTAGCAAAAGAACGTAGCTGCGTGAGCGAGTGACCCCCCACCTTTTTCTTGCTTTCCTCTTAGTGGAGAAATGCAGGAACGTAGAGTTGCAGTCTGTCCCTACCCAAGTAGCCAGTGGGGGACTGACCCCCCTCCTTTTTGTGTAAGAGACTGCAGGCACGCTGGGCTTCTCTCCACCATTTCTATAGCTGTCTGCTCAGACAATTAACTCTCCGAGAACCAAACAGAGAAATCACAAGCTTGATTAACCATACACTATATACAAATCAACAGCTACTCAAAAAGCCCCCCATTTCTACCTTACTTACAGCTCAGAAATACAGACAACCGGATCCTTTAAAACCTACGCCTAGCCCCTATGGGGACTGGGTCCTTTAGCTCACCGGTGAGTGACAGTCACACCGTTAGGTCTCCGGTGCACTACCATTCTCCGGACTAGTGACCACCCCCTTTCGCCAGGTGTCTCTCGATCCACAGGTAAAACAGCACACATAATGTATATGATGCTTACCGGGAAATGGAGGGCGATCAATCCTTGATATCGAGCAACACCTGGATACTTGTGGAGCAGCCCCCAGACGTCCGGAAAATGGAAGCTCTGACTCTCCCTTCTCGGTGGCCCCACACTTGGCGCACCAACTGTCACGGTTAAAAATGACGATGATGATGATGAGACTCAAAGGATCTCTCGGATCCGGCTGCTGTTTCTAATTAAAAATGTCATGAGTGCACTTAGAGACGACTAAATAACTAGACAGCAAGTCAGTTACATTTATCTCCATGACTGGCTCTTGACCAAGTGTACTTTTTATTGTTTGAAAGAAACTCTAGACCAAGCAGTAAGGGGGTGTAAACAAAAGTTTTAGTCCAATCAAGTATCGCAGGGCAGGGCTTCATGACGTAGAGAGATCTACACATCCTCCTTGGATTGGTCAGTCCAGACTCCAGGAATTTCCTTTGTCCATCTGTCTTGGGTGCAAAACAGGAAATAGCAGCCATCTTTACAATTACATGTGCTGGTATATACTGTGTCTAAGGAAAATACCCTGAATATGCAATATACATATATACATGTTAGTAAGAAACAAAAGCATTCACAAATATGTGTGTTAGTTCACATCTACTGAACTATATAACTGAGTCTATGAAATGGCTGAATTAAGTATTTTTGGATACTCAATTCTTTATCCTCAACACCATGAGGAACGTAGACTCGAGGTCTCTTCCTCACGCCCTAAGCATCGGGCTATTCCAGTTGTTGAGGGTCCACTACCATCTTCCTCAGCATCTCAAACATCTCCCACTCCTATGGAGTTAGGTCATACGTCTTCCAGACTACGCAAGTCTGGTCCTCCTATATGTTATGTATGTCGTCAGGCTGGGCACTAATCCAACAAGTGTCCTAGTCGTCAGGGAAACTCCCTGGCCTAGTAACCATTAGAGGGGGGTTACTAGAGACGTCTTCTGCACCCTCTAAGTGTTGTATCCCAGGTCAGCTCTCGTTATCTGAGAATACATGGCCTATTATGGCTTTTGTGGATTCCAGAGTTGACGGGACTTTTGTGTCCTCAGGATTTGTAAAGGGACACAATATTCTCTCTATCGTGTTAGAGGCGCCTATTCCTGTCCGTGTTGTTAATGGAACTATGTTGTCTGACTCCATTACATTGAGGAATGTTCCCTTGCGCCTTTCCCTGTCTCAGGGTCAAATAGCGGAGATTTCTTTTCTTGTTTTGCCTGAGGGTATAGATGACGTCCTTCTGGGTCTCCCATGGCTTCGGACTCATGCTCCTCACATTGACTGGGAGTCTGACAGCATTATTAGTTGTGGTTCGAAATGTCAGTCCCGATGTCTTCCCTTACCACCTAAGGTCATTGCGGTTGCATCTACTGATCTCTCTCCCATACCTACATCCTATCTGGATTTCGCTGACGTGTTCTCCAAACAGGGTGCTGAGGTTCTTCCACCCCATTGGCCGTATGACTGTGCCATAGACCTTATCCCAGGTTCGGTTCCACCTAAAGGCAGGGTTTACCCCCTGTCGATACCTGAGTCGGAGGCCATGTCGACCTATATAAGAGAGAGTTTAGAGAAGGGGTTCATTCGTAAGTCTGTCTCTCCCGCGGGAGCTGGGTTTTTCTTTGTTCGGAAGAAAGAGGGTGATTTGCGTCCCTGCATAGATTACAGGGGTCTCAACGCAATCACAATAAAGAACAAATACTCATTACCTTTAATTTCGGAGCTCTTTGACAGACTGAGAGGAGCTCAAGTTTTTACGAAGTTGGATCTGCAGGGTGCGTATAACTTGGTACGAATTCGAAAGGGTGACGAATGGAAGACCGCTTTTAACACCCGAGACGGCCACTATGAATACCTCGTCATGCCTTTTGGTTTATGTAATGCACCCGCAGTATTTCAGGACTTCGTAAACAATGTGTTCAGGGATTTACTGTTATCCTCAGTAGTGGTGTATCTGGACGACATCCTGATTTTTTCTCCTGATCTGGAGACTCATCGTCAGGATGTCGTTCGTGTCCTTTCCCGTTTAAGGGAGCACTCATTGTTTGCTAAACTCGAGAAATGTGTATTCGAGCAGTCCTCATTGCCTTTTTTTGGGTTACATTATCTCACAAGAGGGCCTGGCTATGGATCCTGCGAAGCTCTCTGCTGTCCTGCAATGGTCCGAACCTCATTCCTTGAAGGCGGTGCAACGCTTCTTAGGATTCATAAATTATTACAGGCAGTTCATACCCCATTTTTCTACTTTGGTGGCCCCTTTGGTGGCCTTGACTAAGAAAGGTGCTAATCCCAAAGTCTGGTCTACTGAGACATCTCAGGCTTTTGAGGCAGTAAAAAGACACTTTTTAACTGCTCCCGTTCTCAAAGACCCGATGAGAGTAAGCCCTTCCTCTTAGAGGTTGATGCCTCTTCAGTGGGTGCTGGTGCGGTCTTGTATCAAAAGAACGGTGCAGGTAGAAAAAGGCCGTGTTTCTTCTTTGCTAAAACCTTTTCACCGGCAGAGAGAAACTATACCATTGGGGATAGGGAACTGGTCGCCTTGAGATTAGCCTTGGAGGAGTGGCGTCACTTGCTGGAAGGAGCAAAACATCCTTTCCAGGTCTATACAGACCATAAGAATCTGACGTACTTACAAACCGCTCAGCGTCTGAATCCTCGCCAAGCCCGCTGGTCCTTGTTTTTCTCCCGCTTTCACTTCTCCATCAACTATCTGTCTGGGAGTAAGAATAACAAGGCAGATGCCCTGTCTCGCTCTATGCTTTCTACCCAGGAAGAGATTGACGAACCTCGTCTTACCCTTCCCTCCAGGGTTTTTCATACGCTCTCCCCTGTGACGTTAGACCAAATCCCACCGGGCAAGACCTTTGTTCCGCCTGATCGACAGAATGATATACTGTCATGGGCCACACCTCAAAGGTGGGTGGGCATTTTGGTATTAGGCGGACACGAGAGTTACTGGAGAGGTGGTATTGGTGGCCACACTTAGCCAGCCACGTCAAGAGATATGTCGGTTCCTGCTACTCGTGTGCTCGCAACCGTCCATTACGGCAGAGACCGGCTGGACTCTTGCATCCTTTACCAGTGCCAGATAAACCATGGGAGGTGGTAGGCATGGACTTTGTGGGTGATCTTCCATGTTCACAGGGACATAGATTTGTGTGGGTCATTACGGACCATTTCTCCCGGATGGTTCATCTCGTACCGTTATCGAGAATCCCATCTTCCAGGGTACTAGCCAAACTATTCCTCAAGCATGTCTTTAGGCTTCACAGGATGCCAGATCGTATCATTTGTGATAGAGGCCCGCAATTTACTTCCCATTTCTGGCGAGATCTTTGTAGCCTTCTGCAAATTGAGTTGAATCTCTCTTCGGCATACCATCCGGAGACCAATGGTTTGGTTGAACGTACCAATCAATCTATGATTATATACCTTCGACACTTTGTTGCTGAGAACCACGATAACTGGTCCTCCCTCCTACCCTGGGCAGAATTTGCCCTTAACAATTCGCTGGCTGAGGCCACTGGGCAGACACCGTTCGTACTCAATAATGGGCAACACCCTAGGGTACCGGTACCGTTTCCCGCTGCTGCACCTCCTCCTCTTGTGGCCGACTGGGCAACTAATGCCAGAGAGGTTTGGGATCGGACTCAAGAGTCGATCCAAGCAGCTAAGGACCGTATGAAGACGGTGTCCGATCGGTTTCGTCGCCCGGCTCCTGTCTTTTCTCCAGGGGACTTTGTGTGGCTCTCTGCAAAACACGTGAGACTTAGAGTGAGCTCTGTCAAATTTGCTCCTCGCTTCCTGGGTCCTTATGAGGTTCTTCGATGGGTAAATCCTGTAGTCTACCAATTGAAGTTACCCGTCCATCTTAGGATTCATGACAAATTCCATGTCTCACTGCTAAAGCCGGCTATTTTACCTCACGCTCGTGAAGTGCACTCTCCTGCCTCTGATTCCTCTCGCTCTAGCTATGAGGTACGAGCCATAGTTGGTTCTAAGATGGTTAGACGGCGCAGGTTCTTCTTGATAGATTGGGAGGGTTATGGCCCGGAACATCGCTCTTGGGAGCCTGAGGAGGCTGTCCATGCTCCCGACTTAGTTGCCGATTACCTGCGTCGCCGGGAGGGGGGCCCTTGAGGGGGAGGTACTGTTACGGTTGCTGCGAGCACTGGAGACTATGTCCAGATTTCTTGCTACTGCACATGTGCGAGCGCTGGAGACTAAGTCCAGATTTCTTGCTACTGCACATGTGCGAGCGCTGGCAACTAAGTCCAGATTTCTTGCTACTGCACATGTGTGAGCGCCGGAGACTAAGTCCTATCTTGGAGCCATTGCACATGTGCGGGTGACATCATCACTGACACGAGGTCACATGTCTCTGACACCTTCTATGCCGATTGGTCGATGGTCATGTGCTTGTGACGCCTTGCTCGGTGATAGGCCAGCATGACGTCACTGCTGTCGTTCTCGCAGCGGATTGGCTCTGGTGTCCTCCATCTTGGATGAGGCACAAAGTCTATATAAGACCCTGACACACGCCGCATGGCGCTTAGTCCTCTTGGTTCATGCATAAGAGTAGACGCTCCGTGCGCGTTCCTCTAGGCATTCCTCTGTCTATGCTAGGTGAGCGCTACCGGCAGGGTAGCATTCTTATACCTTACAGCTTCGGCTGCTGTCCGTATCCTTACCTCTTAGGGGAGCGTACATAGGCAGGTGCCTGAGGCACATGGTCTGGTTGAGACTTGTGGTTCGACTCGTAGGTGGACGTTGCCGCTAGGGTAACATTCCTTATACTGCGTCTGGCAGTTGTTCGTATCCTCGCACACTAGGGGAGCAAACAGAGGTAGGAGCTTTGTGCGGCTTACGCTGCTGTTCGTCTCTTTTGCACCACTAGAAGAGCGGACCTAGGCAGGTGTCATATCTAGTGGTTCGTGTCCTCGCACACTAGTGGAGCGAACGCAGGTAGGAGCTTTGTGCGGCTTACGCTGCTGTTCGTCTCTTTTGCACCACTAGAAGAGCGGACCTAGGTAGGTGCCATTTCGCACACATTGCCTTTGTCTCTGTGATTATTAACAGAGATCATTCCACACACCCTCCAAGTAAGGGAGGAATTGCTTTACTTACTTATTATATCCTTCTGTGAGTTAACAGAGGTATTGCACTCTGCCATAGTCTGCAGCAGAGTCTTTGCACGGTGGACCCTGACTGTCTGATACTCCTGTAGGTTATTATCAGACAGCCCCCCGTAACACCAGTCCCCTTCTACGAAGAGCACACTGCAGAACCCTTGACCTTGCCATCTGACCATGCCACGACAACGTTTGTCCCAGCACCGGCCCGACTAGACCCGGCCGCATCACCGGGCCCGTACTCTGATAAGGAGCACCCGGACTCTGCATCCTTGGCTACGGAACAGCCGGTTTCTCTATCCATCATAGCAGAGGTGGAGCATGTGGAGTTTCCAGCTCTGCCTCTGCGCGGCATCCTGGCAGCTGCTGGGGCCGCAGGAGTCCACTTACAACCAATGCCAGTGAGGCAGGCGAGGCCGGACGCTGACACCCCTTACTAGGAAAGAGGGCAACATCTAGAAAAATTCCATCAAGAAGTCAGTACCAGGGAACAGCGAAGTCGAGAGATTGCTGCCCACACCAAACAAGAAAAGGAGCACTTGAAGAATGCCACCTTCTGGGTCAGAGGGCTGCGGCATCGTGGCCTTGCAGAGCAATTCGACCCAGACAAAGGATGGGAGTTCATCAGGGAGGCGGGCCCCACAGCTGGGCTGTTCGCGTCCCGATGGGACGTGGCAGAGCACCTTCCCATGGGACGCCCTGGGCGGAATCTGGACCCGGGAGACATGGTGTCTTATACCGGGCACTGGGGGAGAGCGGGGTTGGTATGCCCTAGAGGTGAATAAGTATGTGATGATCGATGAAGAGATCCTGCCAGCCTCTGTGGTACGTGGCTACAAGGAGTCGTGGTCACGGGACCTGGCTATCTGATTCTAATGTTGTGTTTTCTTTTGTTATTTTTCCAAGTTTGTTATTTTTTGAAAAAATGATAAGTAATGTTTTAAAATGCTAAAAATGTTAATTACCTGGGAAAGTCACCTGAATTTCTAAAAGATAAACATGGACCCTGGCTTCATGACTGACGGCAGCCAGCACGAACTTGTGCTATTGTATAAAGTTGCACACAGAAGCCCACCAGAGTAATGTTTTATGCCTCCAGGACTTCAACCCTGTCACGGAACTAAGTAAGAAGCAGCGGGTTAGGTTGTTTGGGTGGTGGGTTGAAGGAAAAGGGACATTTGGAATGAACTGTTGTAGGAAGGTGCTGCAGTGGAGTCGGCTGAGCCACCGACTACCGCTACAACCGGTAACGTTCCCACGGTTCTTTTAATAAAAAGGAACTCTGCGAATTTTTACAATGTAACATTTAAGTAATGTTCCTCCCCTGTGAGGGATGAGAAATTGTCAATAAAACATGTTATTTATCTCTTTTTACATGTTATTTTTCTCTTTTTCAGTTTAACAAAAATAAACCTCTGGATGTCCTGTAGCTCATGGACGAGCTACGTTTAACCAAGGGGGAATGTGACATCCCTGGACTAGTCAGGTCTTCAAAGTGTACTGCATGCTCCTCTTTATTCTTAGTGCAGGACTCAACCCCCCAAGGTTCTGGGTTCCCAACTTGTAGCACTGCCTACATCAGCAACTAAAAATCCTAATCTCACCTCACACCCTGTCAGGCACACCAGTAGGCTGCTAAGTTGGAATAGGGTTGCCCATCTAGGGATAGGCCGGTAGGTGAGAGGGGAAAAGTGAGAAGAGAAGCAGCCCTCGAGCAGTACGGAGTTAGAGGAGCATTTGGCTCCCTAAAGAGAGAAGATTGGGTTGCAGACTGTAGTCTGGACCCGGAGGACTCAGAGACCCGGTCGCAGGATATTGGGACTTGGTGCCTGCCTTACTCTAGGAGGACGGTCGGCAGCTGTAGTCCAATAGTCAGTCTGGGACCGACAGCACATCGGCGTACTGGACCCTAGGTCGGGGAGAGGCTTCAAGCAATTAACCTGCAGAGGATAGGACCTTTATTGATTGTCCAAACAAAGCTCAGAGATTGGGGGCACTTGCGTAATGAGGGAGATAGGGCTCTCCAACTAAAGCAGCCCACTGAAATCCCAAGCGTGAGCTCCTGAGAGCAAGCTCCTCTGCTACCAATAGTAAGGAGCGGGACCCGGACAGCTTCAAGCTTACAGGCCACTTGGACATTACTAAAATTTGTGCACGGAGACAGGCTCCGGACCATCAGGTAGTACTGCAGAGGACGGAACCCGGACGAGGTCCCCAAGAGGGCAGCGGCACCCAGAGACTTGGTTTACCACGTTGTTAGCATCTGCTTTCCTTCTGATCAGCCCCTGCTACCAGCGAGCCTGCGCTCCCCCTGCAATCCATCCCACCATCCAGAGTCCCAGAGATTTCCCCTACCCTTGGAGGGTATTATCATCTGGCTGCCCTACTCCATCACCCCGGGGTACTCACAACGGCAGCGGCGGTACTCCCTATTACCTCACACCACGGGTGGCGTCACAAACTATCTAATCCCCTGTAAATAACCAACCATCACATTTTAGAGTGACCCTGAGCCCCCAGGTCCGGATACCCTTGAGCCAGGAGTAGCGACACCTGGATCCGAGCGGTTTGACCGCTGCTGGGATGATACACATCTGTCGGGGAGCTATATATTTTTGAGTATTGGCTGAATTAATAGATATCGGCAAATCCGACTAATGTTGGTCTATTAGAAGCCAAAGTACAGAAATTATCTCTCACAACCGGGGTTTACCTTCAGAGTTCTAGTGGTAATTGAAAAGCAGCTCCAGTTCGCAATAGAACACTAAGAATAAGGCGGTGCACGCTCCAAAGACAGCAAGTATCCAGGGCAGTCCAAAAAGAAGAAAGACCGATCGGCTTCACTCCAACATCCGTATAAAACTTGGATTTATTTCATAGAAAAAGTGTGCATAAAAATAGCAGTGGCAAAGCCATGTGCAGGCTCCCTCCGGACTACGACTGTTCGCACTCACATGTGCTTCTACGGGTCCATGGAAAATGTATGGGGCCTTCCTCCTAAATAGAAACCCCCATCCACATCACTGCTTAATTAACAACAAACACAGAGAGCTTCTTCCAAGACCAAAGAATAATCATATATACAATAGAACAATTGTAGGAGTACAAAAAAAATAAAGAAGCAACTTATTTTACTTTGAAATAATAAGCTTAGAGGAAGACAGATCATTTGTGTCATTCAAACCAAGCAATTTTGTGTTTTTTTGTCCATGTGGCAGGTTTTACATTGGTAAGACTATTAAGGCCCCATCCCACACTGCGATATCGCTAGCAATATCGCTAATGAGCGAACCCGCCCCCATCGTTTGTGCACCATGGGCCAATCGCTGCCCGTGGCGCACAATATCATCAAGAGCCATCACACGGACTTACCTGCCTAGCGATGTCGCTGGTGCCGGCGAACCGCCTCCTTTCTAAGGGTGCTGTGCGTGCGGCGTCACAGCGGCGTCACCAAGCAGCCACCCAATAGAAGCAGAGGGGCGGAGATGAGCAGCCGTAACATCCTGCCCACCTCCTTCCTTCCTCATTGCCGGCGGCCGCAGGTAAGCTGTAGTTTGTCATTCCCAAAGTGTCACACGTAGCGATGTGTGCTGCCTCGGGAACGACGAACAACCTGCGTCCTCAACAATCAACTATTTTTTGAAAATAAATGACATGTCAACGATCAACGATAAGGTGAGTATTTTTGATCTTTAATGGACGTTCGTTGGTGTCACACGCAACGACATTGCTAATGATCCCGGATGTGCGTCACGGAATCCGTGACCGCAGCCATATAAACGTCGTTGCGTGTACGGGCCTTTAGACCAATGTATATGCGGTTCAAGGAATATTTCAATTTTGTCAGTTTGGGCAAGGACTCCTCACTGAACATATACGAAATGAACATAATAGTAATCCCAATTACTTAAGATTTGCCGGGTTAAGGCCCCGTCACACATAGCGAAATCGCTAGCGAGATCACTGAAACGTTACAGGTTTTGTGACGCAACAGCGACCTCACTAGCGATCTTGCTACGTGTGGCACATACAAGCGACCCGGCCCCAGGTTGTGACATCGCCGATCGTACCTGAACGTCCTGGTTCATTTTTTGTTCGTTGGTGTCCCGCTGGGCAGCATGCATCACTGTGTTTCCGTTATACAGATCGCCGTATCGTTGCTACTTCGTTAATTAGATCTGTGTGTTTGACAGCTCACTTTCGACCATGTAGCGACGTACCAGCGGTCCTGACCAGGTTGTATCGTGGTCAGGATCGCTGGAACGTCGTTACGTGTAACGGGACCCTTAGTAAGAGTTAATTGCCCCTCGTAAGGGAGAGATTTGCATAGATTACTTCTTCAAAACAGAAGCAAAATTAATTATTAACCGTAGAACGCATATTGGGGCCTTTTAGGCCCCTATGCTTACATTTTGGCTATTATCTGCAAAATTACTTTAGTTAGAATTTTGAAAACTCCAGGTATTCCTCAAGTATGTCATTGTTGATAATATCCAGTTGTTCATATAATTTTTTTTCATAGGAATTATGGTGTAACAATGCTTGTTTGGTGAAAACTACATCTGTACGAATTGGGGACCTTTTAGGCCCCCGCTGTTTTTATAATGTTCTCAGAAGTGTTTGTGTCTCAAGTTACTTTATTTGCACACAGTAATGCTGGTGGAGGGGCCAGGGTGTGGATAATAACATGTGAGGATGTCATGTGATTTTTGGAGGGAGTGATAAGGCCATGACATCACCTCAGGTCCTCTGAACACAGTAATGAGCTGTGTATAGAGTACTGAGGACAGTATACACTGTGAGCTAATAGCTGAAGGACCTGTGATAAGATAAGCTGTTGAGAGGAAATCTGATTCATTTTCAGTTTCTGTTTCTACGAAGCTTGCAAAGGCTAGAGCTTGCGAGCCACAAAAATCCAGAGAATTGTACACCACCTAAAAGTATAAAAGGTAAGAGCTGCTGAGGGTGAGAGGAAGAAGGGGGGACATTACACTTACAGCGTGTCACACACAAGCAAAGAGTGGACAACTCTGATTGTGTTCATTGTTTTTGTTTTTCTTTTACTTTGCTAAAATCTAGTCATTAATGGCACAGTCTTCCTCCAAGTGCCTGACTGACCAAGAGATTGAAGCGATTATGTTTCAAAGCGATGATGAAAGTGAACTATCTTTGTCTGATGAAGAATATCTGCTACCAGCTAATCAAACATCCTCATCCAGTGATGCTTCTGATGATGAAGAAGTGAATCTAGTGGATCCTCAAGAAGTGATAAGTAGAACATCCAAAACCAATGTTTTTTGGGACAGCAATCCTACATTAGTCGGACGTACTCCAATACACAATATTGTGAGACAGGCTCAAGGAGCTGTGAGAAGTCCCAGTTACTTTACCCCTAAAGATGTATTCTGTACTTATTTTTCTGACAATATTACAGAAGAGGTCCTATTTAGTGTTGAGCGAGTATGCTTGTTACTACTCGGTACTCGCACGAGTATCACTGTACTCGGGCTACTCGACGGGGACCGAGTAATCTCGCGATACTCGTGCTGTACTCGTGGTCTTCATCCCTGCATGTTGGCGCTCTTTTGAGAGCCAGCCCTCATGCAGGGATTGGCTGGCAGACCACTGCAATGCCACAGCCCTGTTAGTTGTAGAATTGCAGTGATTGGCCTGCCCGCATTAGCGTGACCGAGCCTTTATACCGGCGGGCGCGCTGTGCTCTGCACACAGCCCATCCAGACAGTCAGTGCAGGGAGAGTGTTGCTGCTTCAGGGAAAGGTTTGAGGCCCTTTATAGCTATTTCCGTAGCAGGGCTGCAAACAGTGTGACCAGAAGTCCTTCTCAGGACTATTATAGTTGTATACAGGCAGGCAGGGTATAGCCAGGTCGGAGTACAGGAGCAGAGTCCTTCTCAGGACTATTGTTGCTGTATACAGGCAGGGTATAGCCAGGTCGGAATACAGGCTAGTGACCAGAAGAGTCCTTGTCAGGACTATTGTAGCTGTATACAGGCAGGCAGGCAGGGTATATAGCCATTCCTAGTGGTGACCGTATACCAGCCTTCATCATCATATCTGGGGCTGGTGTACACAGTCTAAAACAGTCCAGATAGTGTCAGACTTCTCAGTAATTGTCACTCCTAAAAACCTGTTAGGTTCTTAGTGCGTCCGTGCTTGCATTTAAAAACCGCACGTGTGTGCCTGTCGGTGGCAGCGTACAGGTGCGCGTTTTGCACAAACTATTATATAACGCACAAGTCTAGTGAATAATACACGTCAGTCAGCAGTGTCTGATAGTGTCAGACTTCTCAGTAATTGTCGCTCCTAAAAACCTGTTAGGTTCTTAGTGCGTCCGTGCTTGCATTTAAAAACCGCACGTGTGTGGCAGTCGGTGGCAGCGTCAGGCTCCATATTGTCCCTGGATAGAGACGTGCATGATGGCCTGTAAACCTGAAGTGCCCATTGTAAGGAAGTGGGTCTATTGTAGTATAGCCCTTAGGCAGGGCAGCCAAAAATTTGGAGGCTCCACATTGTCCCTGGATAGAGATGTGCATGAGGGCCTCAAAACATTGTTCCCATTGCAAAGGAGCGGGTCTCCTGTCGTTGTAATGCCCATTCTGAAAGAATGGGTGAAAAAATTTACCACTGGGGGTATACCTGAAACAACGGCCTAACTATTGTAACAGTCATCATGATGGCGCATGAGGAGAAGGAGGAGCAGTCCAGCGATTAGCCAAAGTCCAGAAGTGTGTTACCATGGGTGAGTGGAGGTGCATGGCAAATTCCCGTTACAAACTTTAAATTCCGCTGTCATTTGCTGGTGGTGTGGTGAAGTCTGGCCCAATCCAACCCTTGTTCATCTTGATCAGAGTCAGCTTGTCAGCATTTTCAGTTGACAGGCGGGTGCGTTTATCTGTAATGATTCCACCTGCGACACTAAAAACACGCTCTGACAAAACGCTAGCGGCAGGGCAGGCCAGGACTTCCAAGGCGTAGAGAGCCAATTCATGCCACGTGTCCAGCTTGGATACCCATTAATTGTAAGGCACAGAGGAATGTCGGAGTACAGTTGTTTGATCTGCAAGGTACTCCTTGAGCATCTGGGCAAACTTAGGATTTCTTGTGGCACTACCCCGCACCTCAGGGGCTGTGGTATGTGAGTGGCTGAGAAAACTGTCCCACATCTTAAAGACTGTTCCCCTACCTCTGGCGGATTGGACTTGTGCCCCTCTCGGCTGTACGCCTTGGTTGTCCATTGATTCCTGACCTATGCCGCTAGCGTTTTGTGAGGGGAATGCTTTGCCTACTTCCGTGACTATGGCCTTCTGGAACTGCTGCATTTTGCCTGACCTCTCCGCCTCGGGAATAAGAGACATAAAGTTCTCCTTTTAGCGTGGGTCTAACAGTGTTACCAACCAGTAATGATTGTCGGCCAAGATGTTCTTAACGCGAGGGTCACGAGACAGGCAGCTTACCATAAAGTCAGCCATGTGTGCCAGACTCTTAACAGCCATCACTTCAGTATCCTGACCAACACGATGACTGAACATGCTGTCCTCCTCCTCCTCCTCATCATCTACCCTGTCCTCTGGTCAGCCACGCTAAACCGAGGATATGACTGCATGTCATATCCTCAATTTGGCCGGAGAGTTGCTCCATGTCTTCATCCTCCTCCTCGTCATAGTCCTCCACTGCACGTTGTGATGAGACGAGGCTGGGCTGTGTGTTATCACCCACACCCACTACTGTTTCTTGCTCCAACTCATCGCGCTCCGCCTGCAATGCATCATGTTTGTTTTTGAGCAGAGACCATTTTAGAAGGTAGAGAAGCGGTATGGTGACGCTAATAATGTCGTCATCGCTGCTCACCATCTTGGTGGAGTCCTCAAAGTTTTGGCGGATGGTACATAGGTCGGACATCCATCTCCAATCCTCAGGTGTTATGTGTGGAGTTTGACCCATTTCCCTACGGCTTAGGTGATGCAGGTACTCAACAACTGCCCTCTTCTGCTCACATATCCTGACCAACATCTGCAGAGTTGAATTCCAACGCGTGGGGACATCCCACACCAGTCTGTGAGCCGGAAGATGCAAATGGCGCTGAAAGCCGGCAAGGCCGGCTGAAGCAGTAGGTGACTTTCGAAAATGTGCAGACAGGCGGCGAACTTTTACCAGCAGATCAGACAGCTCTGGGTATGACTTTAGAAACCGCTGAACCACGAGGTTGAGCACATGGGCCACGCATGGACCATGTGTCAGCTGGACTCGCCTCAAAGCCGCCACCAGGTTCCGGCCATTGTCACACACAACCTTTCCTGGCTTTAGGTTCAGAGCTGTGAGCCAGTGATCTGCATGCTGTTTCAGAGCTGTCCACACCTCTTCTGCATTGTGGGGTTTGTCACCTATGCAGATTAGCTTCAGCACAGCCTGTTGCCGCTTCGCCGAGGCAGTGCTGCAGTGCTTCTGTGTCGCCCTGGACAAGCCAGGGGCCACAGAGCACAACACTTACACACCCCACACTCCCTGCAGGCACATCATAGTCAAAACACAAAATCCTTGTTGCCTTCAACCAGGGGCTGTTGTCCACACCAGGGGGTGGAGCCAGGCGGTTGGTATCCACCCACCAAGGAGTTCACAGTCCTGGAGGAGGGAAAACATAGGCAGTGAGAGTTAAGCTAAGGAAGTAAAAGGAGGAAAGTAGTAGAGAGGAGAAAAGTAACAGCAAAGAGCCTGAAGTTGGTCCGGGTGTGTGGCCCGGACAGGACAGCAAGGTTGGCAGGATGTGGTGACCGTCTGCAGTGGAGGCCGATTGGAGTCTGCCGTAAGGACCGTGGACGGGTGGTGACCCGGCGGTACCGGACCGGTATACAAAGAGAAGCCAGCACCATTGGAAGGGGCCTTTCGGATCCCGGCAAGGCTTGGTGTCGCCGTGAATTTGCCAAATCCGTTAGTGAAGGGGACCTCCGGGTTTCCAAACAGCCAAGTCCCGATAGAAGGCAACCGTCCAACCGTGAAGGGGAGACACCGCCACCGCCAAGGGCAACCGTCTCCCAGGGCCAGCGCCTGTGGGCAAAAGGGGCTCCTCCAGCCCATATCCAGGTCGGGGAGCGGGTTACTGGTGGGAAACCATCGCTACCAACACTGAACTTAGGTGCAGGGAGAGACAGTCATCACTAACCTGCAGGGAGGAACAACCGCAGCCGTCCGAGGGACCTGTCCATCCAGCCGCTTGTTTTACCGTGAACTGTGTCATCATCATTGGGCTGAGTGAGTACCTCCGTGCCGTGCGGCACAGCGCTGCCCCTGCGACCCTGCACCTCATCAGGCCCCGCAACCCACCTGTCATCCATCTCTACCCCATCACCGGGCCCCGGGACAACCAAGCCCCCTACCCACGGAGGGGAGAAATAACAACAAAGCTGCTCCCTGTCACAGGCTCCCGGGATCCCCGTCCAAAGCAGCGGTGATGTCCACACAATCACCACAACCGTGGGTGGCGTCACGGACAATATCCCCAAAACCCAAACCACCCCTTTTCACTCACGGGCGAGGAGCACCGCTCGAGTCCCCGGGATCCAGCCATCGCTCGAGCCACCGAGCAGCAGCAGCCATAGAGCAGCGGCAGCCGGACCCGAGCAGTGGGAGATCGCATCGTTCCCTCCTCCGCCCGCAACACTTCCAGCTTGGGACTGGTGTGTAGGGTAAAGTGGATGAGGATGCGCAGGAGGAGGCTGAGGAGCATGACATTCCGGAGCTGTAGAGTGTGGGTGAAACCCTGACTGAGGTAGGGCCTGCAAAACTTGGTGTGGGAAGGACGTGTTCCGTCCCTCGCTCAGACTGGGTCCCAGCTTCCACAATATTAACCCAGTGTGCCGTCAACGAAATGTAGCGGCCTTGCCCACAAGCACTTGTCCACATGTCTGTGGTTAGGTGGACTTTGGCTGAAACAGCGTTGTTCAGGGCACGTGTGATGTTTTGTGACACGTGGTTAAGCAATGCGGGGACGGCACACCGGGAGAAATAGTGGCGGCTGGGGACCGAGTAACGTGGGACAGCTGCCACCATCAGGTCGCGGAATGCTTCTGTCTCCACCAGCCTAAAAGGCAACATTTCCAGCGCAAGCAGTCGCAAAGTGTTAGCATTTAGAAGTGTGGCATGTGGGGCGTTGGCAGTGTATTTGCGCCTGCGTTCAAAGGTTTGCTGAATGGATAACTGAACGCTGCGCTGGGACAAGGATATGCTTGATGATGGTGTTATTTCTGCGTGGGCAACTGCAGGTGCAGGGCCGGAGGAGGCTTGTTCGCGGGCAGCATGGACAGGGGATTGGCTCGCATGCACAACAAGCGAAGACGTAGCAGTGACATCAGCAAGCACTGCTCCTCGACTCTGTTGTACATCCCACAAAGTCGGGTGCTTGGCTAACATGTGCCTGATCATGCTGGTGGTGGTCAGGCTGCTAGTTTTGGTACCCCTGCTGATGCTGGCATGGCAGGTGTTGCAAATGGCCTTTTTAGAATCATCTGGAGCCAACTTAAAAAACTGCCAGACTCGGGAAGACCTAACATTTGTACAGGCACCTTGTGTCGTGTTGTTGTTCCGGGGAACGGTTGCCTGACATCTGCCTGGGGCTACCACCCTGCTTCTTACTGCCTGTTGGGATGCTACGCCTCCCCCTGTGCACTGCTGTCCTCGCTCTGCATATCCTCCTGCCAGGTTGGGTCAGTTACTGGATCATCCACCACGTTGTCTTCCTCTTCCGCACCCTGCTCCTCCTCCTGACTTCCTGACAATTGTGTCTCATCTTCGTCCACCCCTTGTTGAGACACGTTGCCAACTTCGTGAGAACGTGGCTGCTCAAATATTTGGGCATCTGTACATACAATCTCGTCATGGCCCACTTCAACAGGAGCTGGCGAGAGGCCAGAATGTGTGAATGGAAACGTGAACAGCTCTTCCGAGTGTCCAAGTGTGGGATCAGTAATGTCCGTGGACGTGTACTCGGCCTGGTGGTAGGAAGGAGGATCAGGTTCTGAAATGTGCGGTGCAGTATCACGGCTACTGACACTTGACCGTGTGGAAGACAGAGTGTTTGTGGTGGTGCCAATCTGACTGGAAGCATTATCCGCTATCCAACTAACAACCTGTTGACACTGGTCTTGGTTCAAGAGCGGTGTACTGCTGCGGTCCCCAAGAATTTGGGACAGGACATGCGAGCGAGTAGATGTGGCCCTTTGTTGTGGCGAATTTAGAGCTTGCACACGACCTCGGTCTCTGCCTGCACCACCATCACGTCCACTTCCTTGTTCATTGCCAACGCCCTTGTGCATTTTGCAATGCTGTGCTGATGTGTATTCACTAGACTTGTGCGTTATATCCAAGTTTTTGCAAAACGCACACAAGTGCACCTGAACGCTGCCACCATCAGGCACACACGTGCGGTTTTTAAATGCAAGCACGGACGCACTAAGAACCTAACAGGTCTCTATCCAGGGACAATGTGGAGCCTCCCAATTTTTGGCTGCCCTGCCAAAGGGCTATACTACAATAGACCCACTTCCTTACAATGGGCACTTCAGGTTTACAGGCCCTTATGCACGTCTCTATCCAGGGACAATGTGGAGCCTCCCAATTTTTGGCTACCCTGCCAAAGGGCTATACTTGAAATAGACCCACTTCCTTACAATGGGCACTTCAGGTTTACAGGCCCTCATGCACGTCTCTATCCAGGGACAACGTGGAGCCTCCCAATTTTTGTCTGCCCTGCCAAAGGGCTATACTACAATAGACCCACTTCCTTACAATGGGTACTTCAGGTTTACAGGCCCTCATGCACGTCTGTATGCAGGGGCATTGGTGAACCTCACAATTTTGGACTGCCCTGGCAAAGGAAAATACTACAAAGACTCACTTCCTCAAAATGGGCACATTAGACTCAAGAGGCCTTCATGTACGTCTCTTCTCAGGGACATCGGAGTGCCACACAATGTTTTACATAAAATCTTTCATGTATTAATCTCAAAAAGTAACACACACCAGCTCTATCTCACTATTGGGTATGTGCCCTTAACATTTCCGCCGTGAAAATTCATTTTGGTGTCATTTTGAAGGTTTTCTGGTGAGTCCGTAAAAATGGCGTAAAACGCGGACAAAATTGTTCACAGCTGTGACTTTTGAGTGATAAATGCTTCAAGGGGTCTTCCCCATGCTGTTGCCATGTCATTTGAGCACTCTTCTGAGACTTTTGTGACATTTTTAGGGTTTCTACATGCTGCCGGGGGTCATTTCATAAAAATACTTGGGTCTCCCATAGGATAACATTGGGCTCGGTGCTCGGGCCGAGTACATGAGTATCTTGGGATGCTCGGCCCGAGCCTCGAGCACCCGAGCTTTTTAGTACTCGCTCATCACTAGTCCTTTTATGTTCAAACCTAGAAGGAAGACGTATCGCTTCTGCAAAAAATAAGTCCTGGAAAAATATCTCAAAAGAGGAACTTTATGCATATATTGGACTCTTACTGCTGGCAGGGAGTCAAAAATCGTATGATGTCCCAATACGAGAATTATTTCTGGATCCACTTTCTGATCCACACTATAAGGCGACAATGTCAGTGGGCAGATATGAGGAAATTAGTAGAATCATTCGCTTTGATGATAAGCGAACTCGTGCAGCGAGGTTTGAAACAGACAAATTAGCCCCTATCAGTTATATCTGGAAAATATTTATCAAAAATTGCACAAAACTTTACAATCCTAGTACTAATGTTACTGTAGATGAGCAACTTGTACCGTTCAGAGGACGCTGCAAATTCATACAATACATGCCCAGCAAGCCAGCCAAGTACTGAATAAAAAGCTTCTGGATGTGTGATTCTGCAAATTATTATGGCATAAATGGCGTAATCTACTGTGGCAAAAAGGATGGTGCACCAGTACAGAAGGATCTGGGGTCTGAAATAGTAAAACTCTTGCTGTTCCAATATTCAATTCAGGTAGAAACATCACCATGGACAATTATTTCACCAATGTTGAACTAGGCAATTTTCTGCTTGCAAAAGCTATTACACTTGTTGGTACTATAAAGCAAAACAGACGATAAATTCCAGCAGCACTCAAATACAATCGTCAGCGAGCACTTTATGAGAGTGTCTTTGGATTCAATAACAAAGCGACTTTGGTATCTTACAAGGCGAAGAAGGAGAAATCTGTAATTTTACTCAGTACCATGCATCACGATTGCAGTATTGACAGCAATAACCAAAAATTGAAACCAGAAATCATCCTGCATTACAATGCAACAAAAGGAGGTGTAGATAAAATGGATGAGATGGTGCGAGAATATTCGTGTAAGAGGCAAACAAAACGATGGCCTGTAGTACTATTTTCAAATATGCTTGATGTAGCAGCCCCAAATTCATTCATTATTTATACAGAAACTGATCCGGAATTTCATGCACATAGGAAGGACAGGAGACACATATTCTTGAAGGACCTTTGTCATGAACTTGTAATGCCTCACATGATAGAGCGAAGCGACTTGAAATGCTTGCCAAAGCAAACTAAAGAAGCAATGAAACGGTGTGGCGTACAGTTTCAGATTATTCCAGAGCCAGGAGAAAGAAAACAAAGCGTTGTTTCATGTGTCCAAGACACATAGAGATGAAAACGGACCGATATTGTTCCACTTGTAAGGAAACTGTTTGCAAAGAACACTCTTCTGAAAAATAACATGTCAGAATTGTTTGGAAGACTAATATAATAGAACAGAAAGTTAGAATAAAAATGTAGCTGCAGCTAGTTTGCTATAGATTTCTATGCGTTTTTGTGTGTTTTCATGTCTTTGCGTGAAATTTGGGAAAAAAAAAGATTTTTTTGGTGTTTTCTGTGAAAAATTATAATTAAAATTTTGTCCACTATTCATATTTTATTGAGCAATTTTGAAATAAACTTGTGAAAGTTATTTACCGTATTTTTCGGACCATAAGACACACTTTTTTCCCCCAAATGTTGGGGGAAAGTTGGGGGTGCGTCTTATGGTCTGACTGTAGGGCTGCAGCCGGGAATGAGGGTGCTGTTGTGGAGCGGGTCATCGGGGGCATGAATAGGCTGAAGAAGCCTGCTGTGACCTTGAGGGCTCGCTCATTACATATGCACGCCCATCCTCCCACCCATCTCTCAGCGCAGAAGCCGACACTGACAGGTGGGTGGGAGGACGAGCGGGGACGCGCGCATAGTAAAGAGCAGGTCCGCATGATCACGTCTGGCAATTACAGCCTGGAGTGATCATGTGCGGCTGTATTCACTGCCCCCCGCACGTCATCATCAGCGCAGGGTGCAGTGAATCTGTGCCGGTCAGCTGATCTGTGCTGATAAGCTGATCGGCACAGACAGGAAGACATTGCGATGCTGCAGGGGAACGGCTCCACACACACAGGTCATTGCCGCTGAGAGGAAGATGATCGGTGGTGGAGGGAGTGAGGAACAGGTGAGTATAAACGTTTATTTTTTTTCTCTATGCTATAGGATACAGGCCATATACCAGGATGGTATATGAGCATGATGGGGGCATATAGAAGGATGGGAGTATATGAGCAGGATGGATGGGGGTATATGAACAGGATGGGAGTATATGAACAGGATGGGGGTATATGAACAGGATGGATGGGGAATATGAGAAGGATGGGGGTATATGAAAAGGATGGGGGTATATGAGCAGGATGGGGGCATATGAACAGGATGGGGGTATATGAACAGGATGGGGGTATATGAACAGGATGGGGTATATGAACAGGATGGGAGTATATGAGCAGGATGCTGGTATATGAGCAGGATAGGGGTATATGAGCAGCATGGGGGTATATGAGCAGGATGGGGGTTTATAGCAGGATCATATACAAGGCAGGAGGATCATTACCAGGATAGGGTACATTGGTAGAGAATTTGGGGACAATACCCCCATAACAGTGTCAGCAGCAGATCCTCGCCACATACCAGTGTGTCATGACCACATTTTTTTGCCTAATGTTTTATTTTCCTATTTTCCTTCTCTAAAACCAGGGTGCGTTTTATAGTCCGGTGCGTCTTATAGTCCGAAAAATACAGTAAGTGTGTTTTTTTACATTATGTGCATGGGGGCCTAAAAGGCCCCAATACGTTAATATGTATATTTTTAACGTCATGCATTCTAGGGTTAAATACAAGGCACAGGGTTGTATTGTTTGAAGGACAGAAAAGATTTGTCTGTCTTCCTCTAAGCTCATTGTTTCACAATAAAATGAATTATTTCTTCTTTATTTTTTGTACTCCTACGATTGTTCTCTTGTATATGTGAATACAACTTGATCATATTTGACAGAACAATAGGAAAAAATATAAAGGAGAGACAGGAGGGTCACTGTGTGGACAGGCAAGTGTTAGAAATAAACAGCGAGTCAGTGACTAAGGGCATGCTTGCCTGAAACATGTTGAGACCATCACGATGCTTTACAAATTTGCTGAATAAGGAATTTCATTATGGGACTCGCAACTTTATCCTTTTTCATGAGAAGTGGAGTCTAAGCTGTGGCTGGAGACCCAGACAAACAAAGCGGGCTACATCATTCAAATAAGACACAGTGAGGCACGGTTATATATATAATTTCTGATTTCTGCTGGTTAGAAATAAACAGTGCTGCCAGATGAAAATAGTGAATAGCTATAACAAACATGTAGGTTACCTTCAATTTATCCATATGTTAACTTTGACGTAGTCAAGTAACGGTCCGAGGTCAGAAGCCAGGAGGTAACAACAATTTCAGGGAGCGAGCAGAGAGGAGTCAATGAACGCCTTGGGTCAAAAACTAAGATCAGAACACAAGCACAAGCCAAGAGCACAACTGCAAAACCAGAGAGTATGACTGGTGAGGCTCTGGGAGAGCATGCTCAGTAATGAAACAGAGCAATTACCAGGAAGTTGAAGCACCTGAGAAAGAACCTCCCAGAAACTGGATGGAATCCTGTGCTGTCAAACAATCTATCAGCTAGTGCTCCAATAAACACAGCAGAGCATCTCCAAATGCAAGATGTTCTGCACATGTCACTGCTGAAGTTCAGGAAGGCGTGGCAGAGCATCACCTGCACATAGGAATCATGACAGAATACAGTTTAAGGAGACCTTAGAATGTTCTAGACGTTTTTAATGGCAGTTGTTGGCTTTGAAACATTTTCAATTTGGTGAATCTAACAAATTTAAAAAAAATTCAATTCTCAACTAATCACATCTGATTTACAAAACCTTTCACAAGTTGTTTCACAGGTTCATGGAATTTATGATAAAATGGTCTTTCTAATTGCTTCCTTGATGTCTTTATTTCTTAAACTGTAAATTAAGGGGTTAATTAATGGAGTCACCACGGTGCATAGAATTGAGAATATTTTCCGTACAGTAATAGATTGTGCAGTTTATGGGACCAAATAAATAGAAAACAGAGTCCCATAAAATATGGACACCACTAATAGGTGAGAGCCACAGGTGGTGAAAGCCTTCTGTCTTTGGGTGACGGACTGGAGTCTCAGGATGGTATATATAATATACACATATGAGATGACGACTATTAGGAAGGGGCACACCAGTACAGGGAAGCAGAGGACCAATGCCAGTACCTTAATCATGAACACACTGGAACAAGACAAATCTAATAAGGGATCAATTTCACAAAAGAAGTGATCAATAACATTAGACCTGCAGAAGTGGAGCTGAGATACATTCACTGATTGAGTCAATGCTGCAGAAAAACTCAAAAGCCAGGACGAAATGATGAGCTTGAGGCAAACCATGGAGCTCATGATAGATTCATAATGTAAGGGGTGACATATGGCCGTGTACCTGTTATAAGACATAACGGTCAATAGAAAACATTCCGAAGCTTCTGAATAAGCGAAGAAAAACAGCTGTGTAATACAAGCAGAAAGCGTAATGGAGGAGCCATTATTCAGAACAACATGGAGCATATTTGGGACAATATTGGAGGAGAAGATGATGTCAGATGTGGTGAGCTGCGTAAGGAAGAAGTACATGGGGCAGTGGAGGCTTTTGGTGGAGGACACCAGAGAAATGAACAAGAGGTTCCCACAGATTATTGTAACATAAATTATGATTAGTAGAAGAAACAACACAAATCTAAAGGTGTGGAGGCCTGGAAATCCACGAAGACCGACCGAAGTTACGTTGTTCCTTTCCATGTCCTGTAAAATACAGATTTTTATAAAGGAACCTTGTGTTTCCATAACACTGAGAAATAAAGAATAAAATGAAATAAAGAACACACATCCAACAAAGAAGAAAATAAAGTAAGTCATACAATTGATAAAAGTATCCGACCAACAAGTCAACTAAGTAACAAATTAAAAAAGACTTCCCAATCTTCAACCCAAAGTTCGGGTTACATCCTCATCCACTCGTTTCAATTACCTTAACCTCAAAGAATCAGAAAGAAATAGAACATTTAGAATTACCGTCCTTTCTACTTACAAGTTTTTAGTCCTCGGTGACACCAGACATGACATGGGTGGAGATAGTTATAAAAAATACCCCGACCTATGTCACTTCTTTTATAAGCAGGGAATAATCTCTGTAGCGTTTGATGTCCATCTCTGGGGAAAATCTCGTAGAAATAGGAGAGAAGGTGAGAATTATCAGGAGGAATTATTTGTATATTTTACTTAATTAGCAAAATATTGTTTTTCTTTGAACTTAAAATTGTTCTTTGTTTATTTAAAAATCCAAGAATCTGTAAAAAAGAAAATTAACAAATTTGTTAATAAAATGAAGAAATGATAAATAAATTTGTTATATAGGATTGGCAGACATTTAGCTGCTTTCCTCTTCATTTTCAGCACACTATTTTGCCTTCTTGCACATCCTTAACATTGTCTAGAGGCAAAACAAGATTAAAATCTCATTATAAAATTGTACAGTAACTTTTATGGCACAATCAGTTTGCTTAGTAAATCTCCTAAAGAGACTTTACACTCCACGTGGGTTATGTATTATTAGAGAAATTTTGAAGTCACAATTATGAAGTTTGTGTTTTTTTTCATACGCCTTGTTCTGATGGTGGCAGGGATTAGGACAGAAAGGACTGATTTATTATGGCAAAAAAGCCTAGAAGAAACAATGTCAGAAAAAAAATATTTTTATTTAAACATTACTAATGTTACAAACTTGTGGGATATCATGTTATTTTACACAAAAGGTGAGTGCTAGAAAATAGTTGAGGAAAAAACAATTGATGTTTATAGATCATATGACCTTATATAAACTATAAACATAGTGTATATAATTCAAAGTTCCACGAAACAATATCACATTATTAAGGGGAAAGAGTAAGGAGCAGAGCGAGGAAACAAGCAGAGGCAGCAAGACAGGCAGATTATGCTCCAGGTTGAGAGCGATTGAGCTAAGCCAGAGCTGGATTCGCATAAACACTGCTCTGTACTTTTATATAATTTATTTCTATTCTACTGCTGAACATGAGGAAAACTGAGAAAGAATCCCACTATGTATTTGTACTGTGTATGGCAGATGCAATAGCAGCTAGTCCTCACTCATCTAATCACAGAAAAGTATAATAAAAAAGGAAGCAGAAAAGAAAACTGATGAAAAATGCAGGATGCAAATCATATAATGGCCAAAATAGTGTTTATTTCTCATTTACACACTTCTTTACTAATGTAAATATAGGAGGGCACAAACCCACCCCTAGCACTAAAAATATACTAATAAACCAAAGAGAACAGAAGTGCAAAAAAAGCAAGGGATCACCAGACATTACGTTTTGAAGTAAATAATTTACATCTCTATTGAAAAGGCTGTATAAAATGTAACAAACAATACTCAAGTTGTCAAAAGCAACCGTGAACAAGACAGTTATGAGAAAATGTGTAAAGATTTATGCTCGCTCAAAATAAGATCGAGTAGGACTAATTTAACAATATTGGAGCGAAAGTAATCTGAGTAAAAATGAAAAGGTTCTCATAAAGGAAGCTGATAAGGGGGTAATATCGTTTTGTGGCCTGTGGAGATGTATCTAAAGGAGGCTAAATGGAAACTCTCCAATACAAACTGTTATCAAGTTCTTCCCTTTAACCCAGTCTCATTTTTCAAACAAAAGCTAGACGGCTTTCTGGATTCTGCATTTGATCACAACATCTCCACAAGGAAAGAAAGAGATTTCATGAAGATTAGGAATCCCACCACCCCCACAAACTATCTTTTGCCAAAGGTTCACAAAAATTTGACAGAACCTTCAGGTAGGCCCATCGTCTCTGGGATTGGGGGGCTGTTTGAGAAGCCTTGTATATACCTAGATTTTTTTCTTCAACCTACAGCTCAATCTTTGAAGTTGTACGTTATTGACTCCACTCATATATTCCAACAATTAGAACCGATTGTTGTTCCGGACGGGACTCTGTTGGTGACTCTTGATGTGGAGTCCCTATATACGAGCATTGTATATGACTTAGGACTGAAGGCTGTTGCTTATGTATTCAGCCTCCAATCCCAGGGAGATAGAGAACACCATCTCTTTCTGTTGAGCCTCCTGAGACTTGTACTTGAAAAAAATCATTTTGTGTTTGACTGTGCCTACTATAGACAGGTCTCTGGGGCGCGGTGTGTGCCTTCATATGCAAATATTTTTTTTGGAGTGGTGGGAGGAAACTTGTGTCTACAACTTAGAACCTTTCAAGAAGCATGTCCTTAAATGGGTTTGGTTTATTGATGATGTTGTGTTTTTATGGACAGTCTCTGTGGATCATTGTGAAAAGTTAATTTCCATTCTAAATCAAAATACTTAGACCATCAGACTGACCTCTAAGGTTTCGGCCTCTTCGGTGGAATTCCTTGATCTTACAATGACATTGGAGAACAACTCGATTAAGACCTCACTCTTCCGAAAACCCACCTCGACCAACAGTGTTTTACACTATCAAAGTTTTCACCCAAAACACATATGGGACGGTATCCCTAAAGTACAGTTTTTGAGGGTAAGGAGAAATTGTAGCAATGTACATGATTTTAGACAACATGCACGTGAACTCACAACTAGATTTCATTAGAGGGGGTACCCAAAGAACGTCATTTCGAAGGCCTTCAAACAGGCTTCAACGGCTAACAGAAAGGATCTCCTGACTCTTAGATGCAGGAATAATATGAACACGGTGTAGTCAATTTAAATGGCGAACTTTAAAGGTGGGAAGAGGTTTCACCATACGGGGGACTTACCCGTGTGGATCTTGTTCTGTATGTCCGTTTATGATTGCCAGGGAGGAGTTGTCTATCTCCATGTTTCCTCACAACTTTAGAAGCAAGAGTTACTTCAATTGCCACACACATAACCTGATCTATGTTCTTGTGTGTGGCTGCCTAAAAATTTATGTTGGACAGACCACACAGGAACTACCTTGTAGGCTGCAACAGCATGTGTCTAATATTTCAACAGCTAAACTAGACAAAGAAAAGGGGAAATCCTAGAGTTCTGTTGCAGCCCTTTTTTTGGACTATCATTCAGGGTGACCCTTGTGTTTGAAGGTTATTGTGGTGGACTCTGTGGCCCCGAATATCACATTAGTAAGGACTTGTTGCGTCGGGAATCCTAGTGGATTTTTGACTTGCAGAGTCTGACCCCCCATGACCTCAAGGTGTAGCAAGTTTTTACAAAGATAAATAAAATGGAAATTTTTTTTGGTTTTTTTTAAGAACACCAGGGATAAAATTGTAGACTTGAACAAGTCTGGTATGGCGTACAGGACAATATGAAAGGAGCTTGGTGAGAAGACAACTGTTGTTGAAATTATTAGTAAATAGAATAAACACAGGGTGACTGTGAATCTTACTCAGTCTGGAGCTCCAGGAAAGATATTGCCTCTGTGGTAAGGATGATTTTGAGAAAACTCGGGAATCAGTCTAAAACTACATGGGATAACATGGCATGGTTAATGACCTGAAAAGAGCTGGGACCACAGTCTCAAAGATTCCCAATAGTAACACACTACACCATCATGGATTAAAGTCCTGTAGGCCACTGCCATGTCAGCACATTTCTAGACCCATTTTAAGTTCACAAATTACCATCTAGATGATCTAGAGGGAACATGGGAGAAGGTCATGTGATCAAATGTGATCAAAATATAACTATTTGGTATAAACTTCACTCACAGTATTTGGAGGAAGAAGAAGGATGAGTGCAAGCACAAGGACACCTTCCCAACTGTGAAACATTGTGTGGAAACATCGTAGTTTGGTGTGCTTTTTTGCAAAGGGGATAGGATGACTGCACTATAGGTAAGGATGGATGCGGTCATGTGTCACAAAATATTGGCCAACAATTTCCTTCCATCACTAAGAGCATAAAAGATGGGTCATGGCTGGGTTTTCCAGCATAACAATGACCTGAAACACACAGATAGAGAAATTAAGGAGTGGCTACGTAAAAAGCATTTTAAGGTCCTTGAGTGGCCTAGCCAGTCTCCAGACCTGAATCCAATAGAAACTTTTTGGAGGGAGCTGAAATGTAATGTTGCCCAGTGGTAGTCCCAAACCCTGAAAAATCTGGAGAAGATCTTTACGGAGGAGGCTTCTAAAATCGCAGGTGCAGTGTGTGAAAATTTGGCCAGGAACTTCAGTACGCATCTGACCTCTGTAATTTTTTTTCTATCGTGGTGGTAGTTTTTGAATCTTTTATAGAAATATTATCTACACAGCCCAATAGATTCTCAAAAAACATAATACAACTTTTTGAAAAGGAGCAACTCATAAATCTGTTTAAAAACATATGGGAAAAGCCAACTACTTCCACTGAAGTCTGAACTGTCAACTTACAAGTAGAGATGAGCCACCCCCCAGAGTTCGAGTTCGGTTCAGTTAGTCGAATGGAGGACAAGTTCGGCGAACTTTTGACGATAGTTCGACAAACCAATTTGAACCTCATTGAAACCAATGGCAGGCAAACCCAATCACATAAAAACACATTACACATGTATAGAGATGAGCGAACTGGTCGCGGTTCGGCTCGAGTTCGGTTCACCGAACGGAGGTCCCGTTCGAGTTCGGTTCGTCGAACATTCGACGAACCGAACTCGAACCTCATAGGAAACAATGGCAGGCATTCACAAACACATAAAAACACCTAGAAAACACCCTCAAAGGTGTCCAAAAGGTGACAAACAACTCACAACACAACACAAACACATGGGAAAGTGACAAGAACAAATTCTCATGCGAAAACAAAAGAGCGTAACGAGGAAAAAGAGGAGACACAGATATTGGCATGGCACGCCCTTCTAAAATCATGTAAAACACCGCAAGGTGACTCCAAGCGGAGTCTCCCTTTTTTCCAAAAATTGGGCCCCACACACACCCACCCATTCAGTGGCAGCACTTGTGCCCTAGTTGTACACTTTACAGCTAGATTTGCATCAAGCACATTAAAAAATACGCCATTCTTAACTGTCCCCAGGATGACACCGGGGTAGGTAGCAAAGTCTTTGCTGAACCATGACTTGTTCATCTTGGCTTCTTTTAAAAAAATGTAAGCAAGGGTTACTCCAAGCGGAGTCTCCCTTTTTTTCCAAAAATTGGGCCCCACACACACCCACCCATTCAGTGGCAGCACTTGTGCCCTAGTTGCAAACAGGACGTTTTGATTTGCATCAAGCACATTAAAAAATATGCCATTCCTTACTGTCCCCAGCATGACTCCGGGTAGGTAGCAAAGTCTTTCCTGATCCCAGCTTTGTTCATCTTGGATCATTTTTAAAAAACACAGCAAGCAAGGGTTACTCCAAGCGGAGTCTCCCTTTTTTTTCCAAAAATTGGGCCCCACACACACCCACCCATTCAGTAGCAGCACTTGTGCCCTGGTTGTACACTTCACAGCTAGATTTGCATCAAGCACATTCAAAAATACGCCATTCTTAACCGTCCCAAGGATGACACCGGGGTAGGTAGCAAAGTCTTTCCTGATCCCAGCTCTGTTCATCTTGGATCATTTTTAAAAACAATGTAAGTAAGGGTTACTCCAAGCGGAGTCTCCCTTTTTTCCAAAAATTGGGCCACACTGACACCCCATCAGTGGCAGCACTTGTGCCCTAGTTGCAAACAGGATGTTTTGATTTGCCTCAAGCACATTCAAAAATACGCCATTCTTAACCGTCCCCAGGATGACAACGGGGTAGGTAGCAAAGTCTTTGCTGAACCATGACTTGTTCATCTTGGCTCCTTTTAAAAACAATGTAAGCAAGGGTTACTCCAAGCGGAGTCTCCCTTTTTTCAAAAAATTGGGCCACACAGACACTCACCCCTTCAGTAGCAGCACTTGTGCCGTAGTTGCAAACAGGATGTTTTGATTTGCATCAAGCTCATTCCAAATCCACAAGCATTTACTCTCCCCAGGATGACACAGGGGTAGTAAATTCCTTGTGGATCCATGACTTGTTTATTTTGATTAACGTTAGTCTGTCCACATTGTCACTGGACAGACGCGTGCGCTTATCTGTCAGCACACACCCAGCAGCACTGAAGACACGTTCAGAGACAACGCTGGCAGCTGGACACGACAAAATCTCCAAGGCTTAAGTGGAGAGCTCTGGCCATTTTTCAAGATTTGAAGCCCAAAATGAGCAAGGGTCCATTTGCAAAGTCATGGCATCGATGTTCATTTGGAGATACTCCTGTATCATCCTCTCCAGCCGTTGACTATGTGTCAGACTTGTTGTCTCTGTTGGCCTTGCAAAGGAGGGTCTAAAAAAATTATGAAAAGATTCCATAAAATTGCTGTTACCAGCACCAGATACGGTGCTACTGGTACGGGTAGACTGTTGAAGATGACGAGATTGTCCCATGTTTGTGAAGTTACAACTGGGAGATTCACTCCCTGCACCTGCACGGTTGTATGGTGGAAAAGCCGAGCTAAGATCGAGTAACAGCTTCTGCTGATACTCCTGCATACGTGCGTCCTTTTCTATGGCTGGAATTATAGAACTTGTACCGGGGATCTAATAGTGTGGCAAGTCAGTAGTCATCATCACTTCTAATTTTGACAATACAAGGGTCATGTTGGAGGTAGTGCAGCAAGAAAGCACTCATGTGTCTTGCGCAGCCATGCGTACCAAGTCCACGCTGTGTTTGTGGCATAGAGGTGTTAACCGTTCTTTCTTCCTCTGACATCTCCCCCCAACCTCTTTCAACTGAAATTTGACCAAGGTCTCCCTCATCCGCTGAGCCTTCTATGTCCATGGACAGTTCGTCCTCCATTTCTTCAAGTTCTCCTGCACCTTCCTCAACATTTCGCCTTCTACCATGCGCCCTTGTTGATCCCTGTCCCCCATGGTCCCATGCCTGCCGCGTTGGTGATGATGAACGTCTGGACCTTGGTGATGTTGTTGTGTCTTGCGCATATGAATCCTCCTGTGTTCCTCCCCTTC
This sequence comes from Anomaloglossus baeobatrachus, assembly GCF_048569485.1. Classification (NCBI taxonomy): domain Eukaryota; kingdom Metazoa; phylum Chordata; class Amphibia; order Anura; family Aromobatidae; genus Anomaloglossus; species Anomaloglossus baeobatrachus. The sequence continues at coordinate 694,516,266 of NC_134356.1, forward strand.
CTGTTGTCCCACCCCCTGACTCCGAATAGTGTTTAGCGTGTGCTCCAGCATGTAAATGACTGGAATTGTCATGCTGATAATGGCATTGTCAGCGCTAAACATATTCGTCGCCATGTCGAAACTGTGCAGAAGGGTGCATAGGTCCTTGATCTGAGACCACTCCATCAGGGTGATCTGCCCCACTTCTGCATCTCTTTGGCCCAGGCTATGCATCATGACGTATTGCACCAGGGCTCGGCGGTGCTGCCACAGTCACTGTAACATGTGGAGAGTTGAATTCCAGCGTGTCGGCACATCGCATTTCAGGCGATGAACCAGCAGGCCGAAAGACTTCTGGAGCGATGCAAGTCGCTCAGCTGCGGCGCTTGAACGGCGGAAGTGAGCAGACAGTTTTCGTGCCCTGGTCAGAAGGCCATCTAGGCCAGGGTAGTGTGTTAAAAATTGCTGGACAACAAGGTTCAACACGTGAGCCATACAAGGCACGTGTGTCACCTTGCCCAGGCGAAGACCCGCACCCAGGTTTGCAGCATTGTCGCACTCGGCCTTACCAGGCTGCAGGTTGAGTGGAGACAACCATTTAGGTGGAGGAGGCAGAAGCAGTGGCGGAACTTGGACAGACAGAGGATTGACACACAAGTCGTGGGGACGGCAAGACCCTTCACCATCTATCACCATAGTTACCTAGTGCCCAGTCAGCGACATGTAATGTCCCTGTCCATGCTTAATGGTCCAAGTATCGGTGATAAAATGCACCCGATCACACACAGAGTTTCTCAAGGAAGCGGTGATGTTGTTTGCGACATGCTGGTGTAGCGCGGGCACACCTTTCTTAGAGAAGTAGTTGCGACTGGACATCTGGTACTGGGGCACAGCGACAGATATAAGGTCTCTAAAATCCTGTGTGTCCACCAGGCGGAAAGGCAGCATTTCGGTAGCCAAGAGCTTACAGAGGGATAAAGTCAACCTCTTAGCTTTGTCATGGGTCGCAGGAAATGGCCTTTTATTTGTCCACATCTGAGGGACAGAGATCTGGCTGCTGTGTATAGATGGTGTTGAGTAGGGTGTCCCTGGAAAAATGCAGCTTGGGGGTTGACAGTAGGTGGGATCTAGAACTTCATCATCAATTGTTGTGTTTGCACTCCCCTCCCCCTCAGACCGAGCCTCTTCTTGCCCTGACCGAATATTTAAGTTGTCATCACAATCTGGTATCTGCGTCTCATCGTCATCAGTATGTTCCTCATTGTCTATAACCACAGGTGTTACAGTTTGTGACAAAGGGTCAACATTATGATCAGAACCTTGGTCCTCACGGCCTGAATCAGAGTCACAAAGGTTCTGGGCATCACTGCAGACCATTTCATGTTCTGTACTCACTGTAACTTGGGAGCAGACCTCTGATTCCCAGGCTATAGTGTGACTGAACAGCTCGGCAGACTCAGCCATCTCAGTTCCACCATACTGTGCAGGGAGGATGGAGACTTCAGAGCTGGGAAAAAGCAAGTTTGATTGGGATGAAAACTCAGAGGACTGGTGTTTTTTGGATGCGGTAGTTGAGGTGGCTGAGAGGGCACTTGTTGGACCACTTGAGATCCATTCAAGCATTTTCTTTTTTTGGCCATCATCTACCTTTGTTCCAGTTGTTCGTGTCCGTCAAAAAAGAAGCACATCGGATTGTCCACGGTAAGTAGTAGACGTCTTACTTTTGCTGGTAGATGGTCTATCTTCAGCAGATGTTAATGGAGCTTTGCAACGTTCCCCACGGACAAACCCTTTTTTTCCTTTTCCAACACAATTCTTCCCCTTTCCACCAGCATCTGTCATTTTGCCACTCATGTTGATTGCGACAAGATTGTGCACTTAAAATGTGGTAGTAAAAATTGAGAGGTGGTGTAGATTGCTGCGGTGGTCTAGCTTTATTAACAGCAGAATAAACAACAATAACTATCCCTGACAATGCAACTACGGCCCTTAAACTGGCAGCATCAATTGCTAGTATAATGGCTTAGTAACAATGAGTTTTAGTGTGCAATGCAGGCAGACGTGCTGCAAATATCTTTGCACTAGTGGGACAATACAGAAGTCCAATAGCCACGTTTAGGAAGCCACTAGGTACACTCAGTGTTTGCTAGTATAATGGCTTAGTAACAATGAGTTGGAATGTGCAATGCAGGCAGACGTGCTGCAAATATCTTTGCACTACTGGGACAATACAGAAGTCCAATAGCCACGTTTAGGATGCCACTAAGTTTACTCAGTGTTTGCTAGTATAATGGCTTAGTAACAATGAGTTTGAGTGTGCAATGCAGGCAGACGTGCTGCAAATATCTTTGCACTACTGGGGCAATACAGCAATCCAACAGCCACGTTTAGGATGCCACTAAGTTCACTCAGTGTTTGCTAATATAATGGCTTAGTAACAATGAGTTTGAGTGTGCAATGCTGGCAGAGGTGCTGCAAATATCTGTGCACTAGTGGGACGGTACAGAAGTCCAACAGCCACTTTTATGATGCCACTAAGTTAACTCAGTGTTTGCTAGTATAATGGCTTAGTTATAATGAGTTGGAGTGTGCAATGCAGGCAAACGTGCTGCAAATATCTTTGCACTACTGGGGCAATACAGCAATCCAACAGCCACGTTTAGGATGCCACTAAGTTCACTCAGTGTTTGCTATTATAATGGCTTAGTAACAATGAGTTTGAGCGTGCAATGCAGGCAGAGGTGCTGCAAATATCTTTGCACTACTGGGGCAATACAGAAGTCCAATAGCCACGTTTAGGATGCCACTAAGTTCACTCAGTGTTTGCTAGTATAATGGCTTAGTAACAATGAGTTTGAGTGTGCAATGCAGGCAGACGTGCTGCAAATATCTTTGCACTACTGGGGCAATACAGAAGTCCAATAGCCACGTTTAGGATGCCACTAAGTTCACTCAGTGTTTGCTAGTATAATGGCTTAGTTATAATGAGTTGGAGTGTGCAATGCAGGCAAACGTGCTGCAAATATCTTTGCACTACTGGGGCAATACAGCAATCCAACAGCCACATTTAGGATGCCACTAAGTTCACTCAGTGTTTGCTATTATAATGGCTTAGTAACAATGAGTTTGAGCGTGCAATGCAGGCAGAGGTGCTGCAAATATCTGTGCACTAGTGGGACGGTACAGAAGTCCAACGGCCACGTTTAGGATGCCACTAAGTTCACTCAGTGTTTGCTAGTATAATGGCTTAGCTACAATGAGCTGGAGTGTGCAAAGGGCAGGAGGGTACAGTGGCAGGGTTATGGGTCTGGGTAGAGGAAAGGAAGCCTGCCTTTCTATTCCCTCCTAATGGGGAAATGCAGGGAGGAAATCCCTGACCTTAGCTACACAGACGCTGTCATCTTGTGTAGCTGTTAAGCTCTGTTTTCAGGACCTGTCACCTATGGCTCTGACCCTGCCGGTATGAGCCCTTAAAAGGACTGATAGAAAGTGCTATCCCTATGCTGTACAGCGCTGTGTATGGAGCGTACACGGCAGTATCGGCGATAGGAGCTGCGCCAGTGATGTCTGACACCAAGGACGCAGAAGGCAGATAATGGCGTGCTGGAGGAAAATGTCCGGTTTTATAATGCAGGGACATGTGACATGGACATCCTATCACACATGCCATTGCTTCTCTGGCTAAAAGTACACTTAGCTGTGTGTGTGTCTGGGATTGGCTGACATGCTGGCCCGCCCCACTACACGCGCGCGCTTAGGGAAGGAAGACAAGGGGAAAAAAAAAAATGGCGATCGCCATTATCCATACAGCAGTGATATGAATGCGCTGTTCCCGCACACTATACACTGAAATGTCATAATAGTGTGAGTCACAGAGTGACTTACACTATTACAGCGGAAAGCCAGCTAGGAATTAGCTGTTTTTTTTGCTGCTAGAACCGTTCTCGAACGTATCTAGAACTATCGAGCTTTAGCAAAAAAGCTCGAGTTCTAGTTCGATCTAGAACAGCCCCCAAAATCACTCGAGCCGCGAACTGGAGAACCTCGAACCGCGAACCGCGCTCAACTCTACACATGTACACATACAGTTAATAAACATTGCCATTATACTTACAGGTCCCCTCGACGCGTCCTGCACTCTGTCTCCCACCGATTTTCCTTCTGATAATCGCTGCGTCCTACCGGTAACCAGCACTTATGATAGGACCTTCCGTGATGTCAAAATAGCATGAGACCAGTCTGTAGCCAATGAGATAAAACACACATGACTGGTCACATGGCTAGACGTCATGCTAGGTCCTGTCAGTGCATCTCTCCGGTACGCGGTGCTTGTTTGTGGATCCCTGTGTACCGGCGAGATGCTCTGGCACGTGGTCGGCTTCACCGTTCCTGCATGTCAGCCCACATGAAAGGAGTGGCTGCCACAGTTGGTGAATTGTGGCACCAGGAATCACGTGATTTGAGCACCATTGCTATAGTAACCACCTGTCAGATTACTTTAGCAACGGTGGCAGCGGTGACGTCCCCGCTTACAGCCCGCAGCTTCTGCTCACTCTCACTGAGTGATTAGACTGCACGGGGAGCAGCAGCGTCTTCCTCCCATGCAGTGCTGTCTGATGTAGCAGAGCTGCATGGGATGAAGGAGAAAGAAGACAAGACCAGGATTGTGGAGGGATGAGAAGGAGTAATAAACATGGAGTCTCTAAGTGTGTCTGTGTATTTATTTCTATTAAAGTATTTTTCTCTGTGTGGTGTTTTTTTAACCCTTTCATGGAGATTCCTAATGGGCGGGTCAAACTTGCCTGACATTAAGAATCTCTGGCTTAATACTAGCTAGTAAAACAAAACTAGTATTAACCCATTATCACCCAGCAAGCCACCCGGCTTCAGGGCTGCTAGAAGAGTTGGATACAGCGCCAGATGATGGCGCGTCTATAAAAGCGCCATTTTCTGGGGTGGCTGCGGACTGCAATTCGCAGCAGAGGGGCCCAGAAAGCTCAAGTCAACCTGTGCTGCGGATTCCAATACCCAGCTGCCTAGTTGTACCCGGCTGGACACAAAACTGTGGCAAAGCTCATGTTGATTTTTTTTTAATTATTTCATGAAATTCTTGAAATAATTAAAAATAGGGCTTCCCTATTTTATTAGTTCCCAGCCGGGTACAAATAGGCAGCTTTGGGTTGGGAACAACCGTACCTGCCTGCTGTACCTGGCTAGCATACAAAAATATGGCAAAGCCCACGTCATTTTTTGGGGGGGCAAAAAACTCCTGCATACAGTCCTGGATGGAGTAAGCTGAGGCTTGTAGTTCTGCAGCTGCTGTCTGCTCTTTTCCATACAGACAGATTGCAGCTGCAGAACTTCGTCATGTGTTTGTATGCTAGCCAGGTACAGCAGGCAGCTACGGGCTGCCCCAAACCCCCAGCTGCCTATTTGTACCTGGCTGGGAACCAAAGATATAGGGAAGCCCTTTTTTTAAATTATTTAATGAATTTCATGAAATAATTAAAAAAAAAATGACATGGGCTTAGCCCAATTTTTTTGTCCAGCCAGATACAACTAGGCTGCTGCGAATTGCAGTCCACAGCCACCCCGGAAAATGGCACTGTCATAGAAGCGCCATCTTCTGGCGCTGTATCCAACTCTTCCAGCTGTCCTGGTGACGGGTGGCTTGCTGGGTAATAATGGGGTTAGGGCTAGCTATATATTATCAGCTGGCCCTAAGCCCGAAATTCATGGTGTCACGCCAATATTAGACATGGCCACCATGAATTTCTAGTACAGATAAAAAAACACAATACACAGAAAAATATTTTTATTAGAAATAAAACACAACACAATTAGTGACTCCATCTTTATTGAAATAAAGAACCCCCCTCCGCATTAATCCTGGGTCAAGGGTCCAGCGCCGTCCAATCCAGATCCAATATCATCTAATCGGTTTGCTGGAAGGCAAAGCGATCAGATGATGTGTCAGGTTCAAGGGCCTGAATCACATGACACAGCAGCTGATTTTATAAATGGCTTTTATACATTTAGCTGATTCATCAGTGCAAAAAAATAAAAACAAACAACACATTTCTGAGCAGAATCCTGTCCGACAGCAGCAGCTGATAATTTAGCCGGACGGATGGTAAAAAGCCGTCCTCACTGCACGACTTTTAGTGTCAGCTGATTCCGTCAGGTGACCGTATCAGCTGATCATCGCCTGGTCTGAAAGAGAGAAAAGAAAGAGAAAATAGAGATAGAAGAGACAGAAAAGAGAAGAGAGAGAGGGAGAGAGTAAAAAAGAGAGAGAAAAGAAAGAGAAAAGAGAAGAGAGAGGGAGAGAGAGTGAGAGAAGAGAGAAGAGAGAGTGAGGAGAGAGAGAAGAGAAGAGAAGAGGAGAGAAGAGGAGAGAAGATAGAGAGGAGTGAGAGAAAGAGAGGAGAGAGAGAGAAGAGAGAGAGAAGAGAGAGATAAGAAGAGAGAGAGAAGAGAGAGGAAGAGAGAGAGAGAAGAGAGAGAAGTGAGAGAAGAGAGAGGAGAGAGAGAGAGAAGAGAGAGAGAGAAGAGAGAGAGTAGAGAGGGAGAAAAAGAGAGAGAAATAGAGAGAGAACAGAGAGAGAAGAAAGAGAGAAGCGGAGAGAAGAGGAGAGAAGCGAGAGCGGAGAGAGAGAAGAGAGAGAGGGAGGAGAGAGAAGAGAGGAGAGGAGAGAAGAGGCTAGAAGAGAGATAAAGAGGAGAGAGTGATGGGAGAGAGAGAAGAGAGAAAAGAGAGAGAAGAGAGAGGAGAGAGAGGAGAGAGAGGAGAGAGAGGAGAGAGAAGAGATAGAGAGAAGAGAGAGAGAAGAGAGAGAGGAGAGAGTGAGACAGAGAGAAAAAGAGAGAAAAAGAGAGAGAAAGAGAGAGAGAGAACAAGAGAGAAATATATAGAGAGAGAACAAGAGAGAGAGAACAAGAGAGCGAGAACAAGAGAGGAGAGAGCAATGCAGCCTCATTCCGTCAACTGCTCCAATTTTAGAGGTGTGGCGCACGGCTCACAGCTGATGTCCAGGTTCTCCCTTCAGTGCATAATTAATTTAAATTATAATTATAAATAAATAATAATGATAATTTAAAATAAAATTAAATTCTTTACCAGGGATGGCCAGGACTTGAACTAATGCTTCATGGCATGCTAATGGCAGTAGCTCTAACCATTGATCCACTGCCTCTAATGAGAAACATAGGAAGATTTGGTTATCTTGACCTCTGCATTGCAGAGTGAAGACCCTATTGACAGCGTGGCTCACTTCAGGTGCTGTGTGGAGAATACACAGAGCACTCGTGTTCCACAGAGCTCACAGTCATCTTCATGTAGCAAAGCTGACAGTGTCGTGTGGATTACTTTGGACCTGGATTGTTGTTTGGGGATTAATAAAGAGGTAAATGAGGTTTTTTTTTTCTTTTATTCCAAATAAAGGATTTTTCGTTGTGTGTGTTTCTTTACTTTCACTTATAGGTTAATCATGGAAGGTGTCTCAGGGAGACGCTTGTCATGATTAACCTCGTTATTACCTCGATTGACACTGCACCAGGACAATTCGGGATGAGCTGGGTAGAGTCCCGGGACTGTCACATCTAATGGATGCGGCAATACCGGGCGGCTGCTGGCTGATATTGTTAGGGTGGTGGGCTCCCCGTAACATGGCGCTCCCCATCCTGACAATACCAGCCTCCAGCCATGTGGCTTTATCCTGGCTGGTATCAAAATTGGGGTGAACCGCATATTTTTTTTTTAAATATTAATTTATTTTTTTTACTGCAGACCCACCCACCTGTGGCTGTGATTGTTTGCAGTGAAACAGCTGTCACTCATCGTGGGGGCATGTCTGACTGCAACCAATTATGGGCGCCGGTGGACGGGGAAGGCACAGAATACATGATTGAATAATAAAGCGGCAGCTATTTTCAAAAGAGGAAAATCCGCCGGAGATTTGTGACAACCGTGCAGTGAAACGCCCGTGATCGGTGAGTAGGAAAGAGAGAGGGATTGTGCTGGGGTCGCAGGACGCATGCAGATACACAACATGCACACATAGCCTTACTGTGAAAAGCCACGCTTTTGGTGATCGAACCATTCTCGAATTTAACTAGAACTGCTGAACTTTAAGCAAATTGTTCGAGTTTGTCGAACGACTCGAACACCCCCCCAAAATCACTCGAACATGAAATTGCCGAACCGTTCGACTCGAACACCGCTCAACTCTACTTACAAGCAAAGCAGATGAATCATAAGTACAGTTAGGTCCAGAAATATTTGGACAGTGACACAAGTTTTGTTATTTTAGCTGTTTACAAAAACATGTTCAGAAATACAATTATATATATAATATGGGCTGAAAGTGCACACTCCCAGCTGCAATATGAGAGTTTTCACATCCAAATCGGAGAAAGGGTTTAGGAATCATAGCTCTGTAATGCATAGCCTTCTCTTTTTAAAGGGACCAAAAGTAATTGGACAAGGGACTCTAAGAGCTGCAATTAACTCTGAAGGCGTCTCCCTCGTTAACCTGTAATCAATGAAGTAGTTAAAAGGTCTGGGGTTGATTACAGGTGTGTTGTTTTGCATTTGGAAGCTGTTGCTGTGACCAGACAACATGCGGTCTAAGGAACTCTCAATTGAGGTGAAGCAGAACATCCTGAGGCTGAAAAAAAAGAAAAAATCCATCAGAGAGATAGCAGAGATGCTTGGAGTAGCAAAATCAACAGTCGGGTACATTCTGAGAAAAAAGGAATTGACTGGTGAGCTTGGGAACTCAAAAAGGCCTGGGCTTCCACGGATGACAACAGTGGTGGATGATCGCCGCATACATTCTTTGGTGAAGAAGAACCCGTTCACAACATCAACTGAAGTCCAGAACACTCTCAGTGAAGTAGGTGTATCTGTCTCTAAGTCAACAGTAAAGAGAAGACTCCATAAAAGTAAATACAAAGGGTTCACATCTAGATGCAAACCATTCATCAATTCCAAAAATAGACAGGCCAGAGTTAAATTTGCTGAAAAACACCTCATGAAGCCAGCTCAGTTCTGGAAAAGTATTCTATGGACAGATGAGTACAAATTCAGCATAAAAATTACCTTTATTCCTAAACTTGTAGGAGCAAAAATCTCACTCCAAAGGCACAAGTTAGGTACTGAAAGCCATCACTGTAAGAGGTGATAACACCCTGGTCATGTGGGCTAGCCCAAATAGGCAAGCGCATACAGTGAGGCCACTAGAATAACAAACACATGAAAAAAACTAAACATACATAAAGGAAAGAGGTATTGCTTGTAGGCAAAGGACAGTGGTCCAATTGACAAAAAAACGCAATATACAAAATAATACCTAAAAAAGCAATAACGTTACAATGCACTCCATTCGCTGACAATGGTCAGTCATATAAACAGACGAAATGCAAACAATTTTTAGGTATTAAGAAAGGAATGGTCTCACCCAATCCCTTTTGATGGAGGGACACGGAGTCTCTAGATCCTGAGTAGTGGATATGTCCGCCATACACTGGCCCTACTACCTATCGGATACAAAATAACAAAAGACTGCTGCCCCAGACTTCCGTCCTAACAAGGACGGACCACAACTAGGTCTCAAGCTGGACCCCTATGCTGACCCTGATGACATCCCGGCGTCCCGACGCGTTTCGTCACTAAGACTCCTCAGGGGACATGATCGTCTTCAGTCAGGTCCTTACTGCCAGCCCTCACCAAACCATAGTGTCAAAGGTTCTGGCGTGGTCAAAAATGGGGTCATTTAAACCTGTGAGTGATGTCATTGCTCCAATCAGAAGCCACATTCCACCTGATGTTTAATTAATCAAAATCAAGTGGATATCCTCATATGGGTTTGGATTAATCAGTGTAAAACACACCCCTACCTGGGTGTATAGCTGCAACAGGTGTAGACTCAGGGATCCTCCCCGCATCTCCTCCAATCATACGTATATTTACACACTGCCAGGAAGCACACCACATGTGCGCCGGCATCATGGGGGAGGGGGGCCTCCTCACAGAGCAGGTGTTACCTCACATCCGGCCAGGGACGCCCATCCAGTATGCACCAGCACCAGAGGGGAGGAACTTCCTCTCTGCTCGGATGCGAGTCCACTTCCGGCCGGGGAAGCACATGTCGTGTGCACCAGCATCAGAGCGGAACTACCTCTCTCCTCGGATGAAAATACACATCCGACCGGGGACGCACATCTCGTGTGCACCCTTCTCAGGAGGGAGGGACCTCCTATGGGCCGTAGTCACATGATCGGGAAATTCCCGCATCACTTCCGGTCCCCGATGTCAAGCATTACACCACACAGTCCACTTCCGGCCGGGGACGCACATGTCGTATGCACCAGCATCAGGGCGGACCTAACTCTCTCCTCGGGTGAAAATACACATCCGACCGGGGAGGCACATCTCGTGTGCGCCCTACTCAGGAGGGAGTGACTTCCTGTGCGCAGTAGTCACATGATCGGGAGATTCCCGCATCACTTCCGGTCCCCGATGTCAATCATTACACCACACGGAGCGGCTCCCATATGCAAAGATAATAGGGGAGGTGCTTCATTATGCGTAAACACGTCATCAGTGAGGGGCGTAGGGCTATACCACGTATTCACACCCACTCTAAAGTCCGATATGGAGATGAGAGGACCGCCCCCTCTCCATGGGGATACGGTCCAGTCGGCGTGTATGTGCCAAAACATGCATTACCTCCCACCCCCATACATAACAACAACAAGGGGCAGAGTATTGCACAGAAACATACAGCCAATAGGCCTCATCGAACAAATCACCACACTTCATATAGGCATGTTTAAGGGATTTCTCCGATACCTGAAACTCTTCACCATAACATTACACTAATAAAATCCATTCCATTAGAAAATACAAATCCACAAGGTGTTGTTATATTATCACAAATGCATGCAGCTGATTTGACAGGTACATATACGATGTTTGTGATAATTTAAGATGAAAAATAAGTACCTAACTTGTGCCTTTGGAGTGAGATTTTTGCTCCTACAAGTTTAGGAATAAAGGTAATTTTTATGCTGAATTTGTACCCTAATTATAATTGGATTGCTATTTTACACTATGGACAGATGAGACAAAGATCAACCTGTACCAGAATGATGGGAAGAAAAAAGTTTGGAGAAGAGAGGTAACGACACATGATCCAAGGCACACCACATCCTCTGTAAAACATGGCGGAGGCAACGTGATGGCATGGGCATGCATGGCTTTCAATGGCACTGGGTCACTTGTGTTTATTGATGACATAACAGCAGACAAGTGTAGCCGGATGAATTCTGAAGTGTACCGGGATATACTTTCAGCCCAGATTCAGCCAAATGCCGCAAAGTTGATCGGACGGTGCTTCATAGTACAGATGGACAATGACCCCAAGCATACAGCCAAAGCTACTGTCACGCTCCCCGGGTCCTCACCCCCGCTCCCCGGCTCACCTGCCACGCTCCCCGCTCTCCAGCCTCCGGTGCCCGTCCTTCCCAGGCCCCCTGGTGCCCGATTCCGGCGCCCGACGGCTTCCCAGGACCTGGCCGGCTCCCCTGCGTCCTCCTCTCAGCCTCCTTCCCTGGCTTCTGGCACCCGGGCGGCGCGCATGCGCATTAGGGCGCGCGCGCGGTCACTGACCCTTTCTTAAAGGGCCAGCGTCCATTAACAGGAAATGAGGTTGAACAGGTACAGGGTATAAAGGGGGTTATTGTCCAAGGGGGCGGGGCCTGATCTTCGTGTTTTCCAAGCTAGGAGTCAGGTCTCCTTGTATCTTCTTGCCATACTCACGTATCTCTCTTCTAGAGCTGATCCTGCCTCGCCATCCGGTCCTGCTGAATCCGGAACCCCGCACGCTGTCCGTCTGCCATCTGACAGTCCGTACCATCTCGGATCCCTGCGGTGACCCGTCATCTTGCTCCAAAAGGTTCCGGACCCCGCCTGACATCATCTCGGCTTCCGAACCTGAGCTACGTCACCCGGACTATCATCCGTGACTCCGTGGTCCCAGGGACTTCTTCGTTACGCTCTCTTGCACGGACTGTTCTACTGCCCATACTGCTTCAGCTACCGGACTCCTTACCACCATCTTAGAGTTCGGCCCAGTGGATCCACCTCCTGGGTCTGCCCGACCGCCTGGCCCTGACAGTAAGATCAGGCCATGGATCCCGCTGCAGCACTAGCGGCCTTGCAAGAGGAACTCCAACGCCAGCGTGAAGTCCAGACCCGCATGCTGAACTTTATGACTTCCGTGGACACCCGCCTGACCACGCTACAAGCGGCAGTCACGTCTTCAACATCCCAAGCCGCCACTAGTCAAGCCACGTCCCCCGCTCCCGTGGCTGTCTCTTCGGATGCTTCCAGACTGCGTTTGGCCTCACCACCCCGGTACGCCGGAGATCCCAAGACCTGCAGGGGGTTTATAAACCAATGCTCCCTCCATTTCACGCAGCTGCCACATCTGTTTGCCTCCGACCAAGCCAAGGTCGCCTTCATCATGTCTCACCTGGAGGGCGAGGCACTGGCGTGGATGAACCCGTTGTGGGAGAAGGAGGATCCTATGACCAAGGTTCTTCAAGAGTTCCTGCAGGCCTTTCGCAGCACCTTTGACGAGCCGGGACGCGCCTCTGCGTCTGCTTCATCCCTTCTCCGATTACGTCAAGGAACACTGACGGTGGGCCAATACGCCATCCGTTTCCGCACTTTGGCTTCAGAACTCGGGTGGAATAATGAGGCCCTAACAGCCGCCTTCTGGGAAGGACTCTCGAGTCGCATCAAAGATGAGTTGGCGGGTCGTGACGTGCCCTCCACCCTAGATGCCCTGATTGCCCTAGCAACTCGAGTGGACATTCGTTTTCAGGAGCGCTCCAAAGAGCTGTCTCGTGAGAGACGTCCGGTACGGCATTCCTCTCCTCCACAGAAGCCCTCCGTACCTCAGTCATCAACAGCTGGGATTCCCGTCCACGAGCCCATGCAGATCGACCGAGTACGACAGTCTGAACAACGTCGAGCAGAGCGGCTCGCCAAGGGTCTCTGCTTTTACTGCGGAGAGAAACACACCTCCTACGCTCCTGTCCAGAAAGGCCGGGAAACTCCAAAGCCTAGGGTTGGTAGGAGAGGCCACCCTAGGTGCTGGGACTCTCTCAGACCCGGTTATGTGGACTGTGCAAGTGTCAACGGGAGAGACGTGGTTTACGGCTGAGGCATACCTCGACTCTGGAGCAGCAGGCAATTTCATCCAGCAGGCCACTGTGGACAAGTACCAGCTGCCTGTTACTCTACTCGAGAAGCCCCTAGTGATTGCCTCGGTGGATGGGAGACCCCTATCTGATACCATCTCCTGGGTCACCAGACCGGTCGAACTGCGTATCGGTGCCCTGCACACCGAGAACATCGCTCTCTACGTCCTTCCACACATGTCCCATCAAATCCTGCTGGGACTTCCCTGGTTGCGGACACACGAACCATCAGTCAGCTGGGGTACTGGCGAAATCACCCGATGGGGTCCTGCTTGTCATGAGAAGTGTCTGAAGTCCATACAACCTATCCGACGACCTCCGGTTCCAGAGAACCTACCGGAACTGCCCTCGGCCTATTGGTCCTTCGCAGACGTCTTTGACAAGAAGGAGTCTGAGGTACTTCCGCCACACCGTCCCTACGATTGTGCCATCGACCTGCTCTCAGGAACAACACCACCTCGAGGACGGATATATCCGTTGTCTCCAGCCGAAACCAGGGCCATGTCTACCTACATCACAGAGAGCCTGGCAAAGGGATTCATCCGGAGATCCTCCTCTCCTGCGGGAGCAGGCTTCTTCTTCGTTAAGAAGAAAGAGGGTGACCTACGCCCATGCATCGACTACCGGGGTCTGAATCAGATCACCGTCAAAAACAAGTACCCTCTGCCGCTCATCCCCGAATTGTTCGACCGGCTCAGAGGAGCCCGTGTGTTCACCAAGCTGGATTTGCGGGGTGCCTACAACCTAGTTCGTATCCGCTCTGGGGACGAATGGAAGACCGCGTTTAATACTCGCGATGGGCACTATGAATACTGCGTGATGCCCTTCGGCTTGTGTAACGCACCAGCAGTCTTCCAAGAATTGGTGAACGACATATTCCGGGACCTCCTCTACATCTGTGTAGTAGTTTATCTGGATGACATCCTTATCTTCTCTCCGGACCTCCAGACCCACAGAGAGAACGTACAGCTGGTTCTACAAAGACTGAGAGAGAATCGTCTCTACGCCAAATATGAGAAGTGTGTCTTTGAGCAGTCTTCTCTTCCTTTCCTGGGATACATCATCTCGGGTACTGGACTGCAAATGGATCCAAAGAAGGTCTCCTCCATACTCAACTGGCCTCCCCCTTCTGGACTGAAGGCAATCCAACGGTTCCTGGGATTCGCCAACTACTACCGCCAGTTTATCCCTCACTTCTCTGCCCTGACTGCTCCTCTCTCCGCTTTGACCAAAAAGGAGGCTAATCCAAAGGACTGGTCACCTGCGGCCGACGCCGCGTTTTGCTCACTGAAGCGAGCATTTGCCTCCGCTCCTGTACTCCACCGTCCGGAGTTAAACCGCCAGTTCACCTTGGAGGTGGATGCCTCCTCCTCGGGAGCCGGAGCAGTGCTCATGCAGAAGTCCTCCTCCGGCAAGATGGTGACTTGCGGTTTTTTCTCCAAGAGCTTCTCAGCACCTGAACGTAATTACACCATCGGTGACCGAGAACTATTGGCGGTCAAACTGGCTCTGGAGGAGTGGCGCTACCTCCTGGAAGGAGCAGTGTACCCCGTGATTATCTACACGGACCACAAGAACCTGGAATACTTGCGGTCCGCTCAGCGACTGAACCCACGGCAAGCCAGGTGGTCCTTATTCTTTGCCAGGTTTGACTTCCAGCTCCATTTCCGACCCGCGGACAAGAATGTACGCGCTGATGCCTTGTCTAGGTCTTTCATGCCCATGGAGCAGGAGGAAGAGACTACCCAACCTATCATCTCTCCTAGCAAGATTATTCCGGTGGCCCCTGTCACCCTGGCCCAGATACCGCCCGGGAAGACCTATGTCTCTGAGACAGACAGGCAAAAAGTGTTACACTGGGGTCATGCCTCAAAAACAGCCGGTCATGCAGGCCAGAAGAGAACATGGGGTGCGATTGTACGCCATTACTGGTGGCCATCCCTTCGCACGGACGTCGCTGCTTTTGTCTCTGCCTGCTCCTCTTGTGCCAGGAACAAGACGCCCAAACACCTGCCCTATGGCCGTCTTCTGCCTCTGCCGATACCCTCAGTTCCGTGGCAACACATAGCGATGGATTTTATTACGGACTTGCCATTATCCTCCGGACACACAGTCATATGGGTCGTGGTGGACCGGTTCTCCAAAATGGCTCACTTCGTCCCTATGGCTGGACTGCCCTCTGCTCAGGAACTCGCGGAAGCCTATATACATCACATCTTCCGCTTGCATGGCTTTCCATCCCACATCGTGTCCGACAGAGGAACTCAGTTCACCTCCCGCTTCTGGAGGGCGCTCTGCAAACATCTGGGAGTGACTCTGGACTTTTCTTCTGCTTACCATCCTCAGTCTAATGGCCAAGTGGAGAGGGTCAATCAAATCTTGACCTCCTTCTTACGTCACTATGTCAACGCCCATCACGACGACTGGTCCACGCTTCTGCCTTGGGCTGAATTCTCACATAACCACCACATCAGTGAGTCATCCTCCAAATCTCCCTTCCATGTCGTTTACGGACTTCAGCCCTCCGTCCCATTGCCTATATCCCCTTCTTCGGATGTCCCTGCGGCTGATACTGTAGCCCGTGACTTCGCTACCATTTGGGACTCTGTCAAGGCGTCCCTTGGACGCGCTTCCCAGCGGATGAAGAAACACGCTGACAAGAGGCGTCTGGACCCTCCGCGTTTCTCTCCTGGTGACCTGGTCTGGCTTGCTTCCCAGTACATCCGGGTGAAGATTCCATCCTACAAGCTGGGTCCTCGCTACATCGGGCCGTTTAAGGTCCTCCGCAAGATCAATGAGGTCTCCTACAAGCTACAGCTCCCGGCCACGATGAGGATACCCAACTCGTTCCACGTCTCCCTGCTCAAACCGGTTGTCCTTGGTCCCTTCTCCGCTACTGCCAGTCCGGCTCCTCCACCTATTGCCGATGACGACATCTATGCGGTAAGGGATATCGTGGCCATGAAGACCGTACGGGGTCGGCAGTTCTTCCTGGTGGACTGGGAAGGGTATGGTCCTGAGGATAGGTCCTGGGAGCCCAGGGAGAACGTGGGCACTCCTCTTATCCGTGCCTTCATGTCCCGGTTGCGGGGAGGGGGGTGTGGGGGGGGGGTACTGTCACGCTCCCCGGGTCCTCACCCCCGCTCCCCGGCTCACCTGCCACGCTCCCCGCTCTCCAGCCTCCGGTGCCCGTCCTTCCCAGGCCCCCTGGTGCCCGATTCCGGCGCCCGACGGCTTCCCAGGACCTGGCCGGCTCCCCTGCGTCCTCCTCTCAGCCTCCTTCCCTGGCTTCTGGCACCCGGGCGGCGCGCATGCGCATTAGGGCGCGCGCGCGGTCACTGACCCTTTCTTAAAGGGCCAGCGTCCATTAACAGGAAATGAGGTTGAACAGGTACAGGGTATAAAGGGGGTTATTGTCCAAGGGGGCGGGGCCTGATCTTCGTGTTTTCCAAGCTAGGAGTCAGGTCTCCTTGTATCTTCTTGCCATACTCACGTATCTCTCTTCTAGAGCTGATCCTGCCTCGCCATCCGGTCCTGCTGAATCCGGAACCCCGCACGCTGTCCGTCTGCCATCTGACAGTCCGTACCATCTCGGATCCCTGCGGTGACCCGTCATCTTGCTCCAAAAGGTTCCGGACCCCGCCTGACATCATCTCGGCTTCCGAACCTGAGCTACGTCACCCGGACTATCATCCGTGACTCCGTGGTCCCAGGGACTTCTTCGTTACGCTCTCTTGCACGGACTGTTCTACTGCCCATACTGCTTCAGCTACCGGACTCCTTACCACCATCTTAGAGTTCGGCCCAGTGGATCCACCTCCTGGGTCTGCCCGACCGCCTGGCCCTGACAGCTACCCAGGAGTTCATGAGTGCAAAAAAGTGGAACATTCTGCAATGGCCAAGTCAATCACCAGATCTTAACCCAATTGAGCATGCATTTCACTTGCTCAAATCCAGACTTAAGACGGAAAGACCCACAAACAAGCAAGACCTGAAGGCTGCGGCTGTAAAGGCCTGGCAAAGCATTAAGAAGGAGGAAACCCAGCGTTTGGTGATGTCCATGGGTTCCAGACTTAAGGCAGTGATTGCCTCCAAAGGATTCGCAACAAAATATTGAAAATAAAAATATTTTGTTTGGGTTTGGTTTATTTGTCCAATTACTTTTGACCTCCTAAAATGTGGTGTGTTTGTAAAGAAATGTGTACAATTCCTACAATTTCTATCAGATATTTTTGTTCAAACCTTCAAATTAAACGTTACAATCTGCACTTGAATTCTGTTGTAGAGGTTTCATTTCAAATCCAATGTGGTGGCATGCAGAGCCCAACTCGCGAAAATTGTGTCACTGTCCAAATATTTCTGGACCTAACTGTAAGTGTTGTAGCAAAATAATTTTCAACTGAATCATAAGGGAGCTGCTTAAAGGGGCAGTTCACTCATATTTATTACTAGTTGTACTACCCGGCTTCGCCCGGGTTAATAACTGTTGTTAGCAAAATAGAATGTATTAACAAAAATGTATTCTGCACACAAAAACCACAAAACAAATAGATATAAATATATAATTATTTAAAGGCAAAAACTAAGCTAATAGAAGCATTTCACAACTTATATTTCAACACCACGGATATTCCACACAGATTTAACTAAATTGGCCTTGTAGAGTGCTCTTTCTGTCCCTTTCCAGGTCTGACTCTTTCTCCGTCTGTCCCTTTCCCCGCCTGTCTCTTTCCCCGTCTGTCTCTTTCCCCATCTGTCACTTTCCCTGTCTGTCTCTTTCCCCATCTGCCTGTGTCTGTCTGTCTCTTTTTTTGTCTGTTTCTATCTCTCTGTTTCTTTCCCCATCTGTCTCTTTCTAGGTCTGTCTCTTTCCCAGGTCTGTCCCTTTCCCCGTCTATCTCCCCATCTATTTCTCTGTCTCTTTTCCCGTCTGTCTCTATCAAGGTCTGCGTCTTTCCCCACCTATCTTTGTCTGTCTCTCTGGCTGTCTCCTCCTTCCCTGTCTGCGTGTCTCTGTCCCTGTCTGCATGTCTGTCTGTTTCTTTCCCCATCTGTCTCTTTCCAGGTCAGTCTCTTTCCAGGTCAGTCTCTTTCCAGGTCTGTCTCTTTCCAGGTCAGTCTCTTTCCAGGTCTGTCTCTTTCCAGGTCTTTCTCTCTCTGTCTTTTTCCCCGTCTGTCTCTTTCACCATCTGTCTCTATCTGGCTCTTTAACTGTCTGTCTCTGTCTGTCTCTTTCCCTGTCTGTCTCTGTCTGTCTCTCTGTCTTTCTGTCTGTCTCTCTGTCTGTGTGCCCCCCCCTCTCACAAGCCTACACATGTAACCTTTTGCTGGATTAAAAAATCCGTCCTGTTGCATCTCCGGTGAGTGCCTTGTCTTTTCTTTTTTTGGATATATTGTGGATTCTTGGACTTTGACTAAAGTGCCCCTTGGAGTATCATTAAGGATACATGTCTTCTATGCTGAATTAAAGTGTCCGAGTTGGGAACTCACTAGTAGAGTTGAGCGCAGTTCGTGGTTCTCCACTTCGCGGCTCGAGTGATTTTGGGGGCTGTTCTAGATAAACTAGAACTCGAGCTTTTTGCTAAAGCTCGATAGTTCTGGATACGTATGAGAACGGTTCTAGCAGCAAAAAGACCAGCTAATTCCTAGCTGGCTTTCCGCTGTAATAGTGTAAGTCACTCTGTGACTCACACTATTATGAAATTTCAGTGTATAGTGTGCGGGAACAGCGCATTCAGATCACTGCTGTAAGGATAATGGCGATCGCCATTTTGTTTTTTTTTTGTTCCTTGTCTTCATTCCCTAAGCGCGCGCGTGTAGTGGGGCGGGCCAGCATGTCAGCCAATCCCAGACACACACACAGCTAAGTGGACTTTTAGCCAGAAAAGCAACGGCATGTGTGATAGGATGTCCATGTCATATGTCAATGCATTATAAAAACGAGTATCTGCCTGTCAGGACGCCATTATCTCTTCTGCGTCCTTGGTGACAGTCACCGCTGGCGCAGAGCCTATCTCCAAATACTGCTGTATATGCTCCATACACAGCGCTGTACAGAGTAGGGATAGCACTTTCTATCAGTCCTTTTAAGGGCTAATACCGGCAGGGTCAGAGCCATAGGTGACAGGTCTGTGAAAACAGAGTTTAACAGCTACACAAGATGACAGCGTCTGTGTAGCTAAGGTCAGGGATTTCCTCGCTACATTTCCCCATTAGGAGGGATAGAAAGGCAGGCTTCCTTTCCTCTACCCAGAGACCCACAACCCTGCCACTGTACCCTCCTGCCCTTTGCACACTCCAACTCATTGTTACTAAGCCATTATACTAGCAAACACTGAGTGAACTTAGTGGCATCCTAAACGTGGCTGTTGGACTTCTGTATTGTCCCACTAGTGCAAAGATATTTGCAGCACGTCTGCCTGCATTGCACACTCAAACTCATTGTTACTAAGCCATTATACTAGCAAACACTGAGTGAACTTAGTGACATCCTAAACGTGGCTGTTGGACTTCTGTATTGTCCCACTAGTGCAAAGATTTTTGCAGCACGTCTGCCTGCATTGCACACTCAAACTCATTGTTACTAAGCCATTATACTAGCAAACACTGAGTGAAATTAGTGGTATCCTAAACGTGGCTGTTGGACTTCTGTATTGTCCCACTAGTGCAAAGATATTTGCAGCACGTCTGCCTGCATTGCACACTCAAACTCATTGTTACTAAGCCATTATACTACCAAACTCTGAGTGAACTTAGTGGCATCCTAAACGTGGCTGTTGGACTTCTGTATTGTCCCACTAATGCAAAGATATTTGCAGCACGTCTGCCTGCATTGCACACTCAAACTCATTGTTAGTAAGCCATAATACTAGCAAACACTGAGTGAACTTAGTGGCATCAAAAATGTGGCTGTTGGACTTTTGTATCGTACCACTAGTGCTCAGATATTTGCAGCACGTCTGCATTGAACATCCAAGCTCATTGTTAATAAGCCATTATACTAGCAAACTATGCTGCCAGTTTAAGGGCCGTAGTTGCATTGTCAGGGATAATTATTATTGTTTATTCTGCTGTTAATAAAGCTAGACCACCGCTGCAATCTACACCACCTCTCAATTTTTACTACCTCATTTTAAGTGCACAATCTTGTCGCAATCAACATGAGTGGCAAAATGACAGATGCTGGTGGAAAGGGGAAGAGGCGTGTTGGAAAAGGAAAAAAAGGGTTTGTCCGTGGGGAAGGTGGCAAAGCTCCATTAACATCTGCTGAAGATAGACCATCTACCAGCAAAAGTAAGATGTCTACTACTTACCGTGGACAATCCGATGTGCTTCTTTTTTACGGACACGAACAACTGGAACAAAGGTAGATGATGGCCAAAAAAAGAAAATGCTTGAATGGATCTCAAGTGGTCCAACAAGTGCCTTCTCAGCCACCTCAACTACCGCATCCAAAAAACACCAGTCCTCTGAGTTGTCATCCCAATCAAACTTGCTTTTTCCCAGCTCTGAAGTCTCCATCCGCCCTGCACAGTATGGTGGAACTGAGATGGCTGAGTCTGCAGAGCTGTTCAGTCACACTATAGCCTGGGAATCAGAGGTCTGCTCCCAAGCTACAGTGAGTACAGACCAGGAAATGGTCTGCAGTGATGCCCAGAACCTTTGTGACTCTGATTCAGGCCGTGAGGACCAAGTTTCTGAGCATAATGTTGACCCTTTGTCACAAACTGTAACACCTGTGGTTATAGACAATGAGGAACATACTGATGACGATGAGACGCAGATACCAGATTGGGATGACAATTTAAATATTCGGTCAGGGCAAGAAGAGGCTCGGTCTGAGGGTGAGGGAGTGCAAACACAACAATTGATGATGAAGTTCTAGATCCCACCTACTGTCAACCCCCAGTCAGGCACTCGAGGAGGTCAACAGAGGTGGTGGAGGAGGAAGCAACCGACGACGAAGTTACCTTGCGCCTTCCTGGACAGAGTCGGAGCACTGGTAGCACGTCTACAACTGCATCATCAGCCACCACTCTGCCTCTGAGCACTAGTCGGGGGGGCTCAGCAGGTCGCATGCCCTCTAAGCCTTGCCTAGCCTGGTCCTTTTTTGACATAGCAAAAGATCGCCCAAATTATGTGATCTGTAAAATTTGTCGTGATTCTGTTAGTAGAGGGCAAAACCTCAGCAGTTGACAACTTCTTCCATGAATCATCACATGAATAAATATCATATGTCCCAGTGGGAAGCTCCCATGCTGCAATGCGGCCGAGCGGAGCGAACCATCCACGGCCTTCACCTTCCAGTGCATCCGTGCGCTCTTCATCTTCTAGGACTGTGGGGACAGCTGTCACACCTGGTTTACCACGCACAACTTCCACCACTGTAACCGCAACAGGCAGTTTGCTTGGTAGGTCGTCAGTTGGTTTGGAAGGGGAAACAAGTGCGTGTGTACAGCTCTCTCAGACATCGATAGCACCAACGTTGGATGAAGACGACATCATGTCTACGCCTGCACTTTCCTCACAAACCTGCATTTTTCCAGGGACACCCTACTCAACACCGTCTACACACAGCAGCCAGATCTCTGGCCCTCAGATGTGGACAAATAAAAGGCCATTTCCTGCGACCCATGACAAAGCTAAGAGGTTGACTTTATCCCTCTGTAAGCTCTTAGCTACCGAAATGCTGCCTTTCCGCCTGGTGGACACACAGGATTTTAGAGACCTTATGTCTGTCGCTGTGCCCCAGTACTAGATGCCAAGTCGCCACTACTTCTCTAAGAAAGGTGTGCCCGCGCTACACCAGAATGTCGCACACAACATCACTGCTTCCTTGAGAAACTCTGTGTGTGAAAGGGTGCATTTCACCACCGATACTTGGACCAGTAAGCATGGACAGGGACGTTACATGTCGCTGACTGGGCACTGGGTAACTATGGTGATAGATGGTGATGGGTCTGCTGCACAAGTCTTGCCGTCCCCATGACTTGTGTGTCAATCCTCTGTCTGTCCGAGTTCCGCCACTGCTTCTGCCTCCTCCACCTCATCTGTGTCCTCCACCTGCGCCCCAAGCCTGCATAATCAGGCCACCAGCGTTCTCACTGCGCAGAAGGAATCACGCACCCCTCATTACTATGCTGGCAGCAGAGCGCAACGGCATCAGGCGGTCTTTAGCTTGACATGTCTTGGGAATAAGAGTCACACAGCTGAGGAGTTGTGGTCAGCTCTGCGGTCCGAGTTTAATAAATGGTTGTCTCCACTCAACCTGCAGCCTGGTAAGGCCGTGTGCGACAATGCTGCAAACCTGGGTGCGGCCCTTCGCCTGGGCAAGGTGACACACGTGCCTTGTATGACTCACGTGTTGAACCTTGTTGTCCAGCAATTTTTAACACACTATCCCGGCCTAGATGGCCTTCTGACCAGGGCACGAAAACTGTCTGCTCACTTCCGCCGTTCAAGCGCCGTAGCTGAGTGACTTGCATCGCTCCAGAAGTCTTTCGGCCTGCCAGATTATCGCCTGAAATGCGATGTGGCGACACGCTGGAATTCGACTCTCCACATGTTACAGCGACTGTGGCAGCACCGCCGAGCCCTGGTACAATACGTCATGACGTATAACCTGGGCCAACGAGATGCAGAGGTGGGGCAGATCACCCTGATGGAGTGGTCTCAGATCAAGAACCTATGCACCCTTCTGCACAGTTTCGACATGGCGACGAATATGTTTAGCGCTGACAATGCCATTATCAGCATGACAATTCCAGTCATTTACATGCTGGAGCACACGCTAAACACTATTCGGAGTCAGGGGGTGGGACAACAGGAAGGGGAGGAACTACAGGAGGATTCATATGCGCAAGACACAACAACATCACCAAGGTCCAGACGTTCATCATCACCAACGCGGCAGGCATGGGACCATGGGGGACAGGGATCAACAAGGGCGCATGGTAGCAGGCGAAATGTTGAGGAAGGTGCAAGAGAGCATCAAGAAATGGAGGACAAACTGTCCATGGACATGGAAGACTCAGCGGATGAGGGAGACCTTGGTCAAATTTCAGTTGAAAGAGGTTGGGGGGAGATGTCAGAGGAAGAAAGAACGGTTAGCACCTCTATGCCACAAACACAGCGTGGACTTGGTCTGCATGGCTGCGCAAGACACATGAGTGCTTTCTTGCTGCCCTACCTCCAACATGACCCTTGTATTGTCAAAATTAGAAGTGATGATGACTACTGGCTTGCCACACTATTAGATCCCCGGTACAAGTCCAAATTTTGTGACATAATTCCAGCCATAGAAAGGGACGCACGTATG
The DNA here is from genome assembly GCF_048569485.1 of Anomaloglossus baeobatrachus. NCBI lineage: Eukaryota > Metazoa > Chordata > Amphibia > Anura > Aromobatidae > Anomaloglossus > Anomaloglossus baeobatrachus. The sequence goes on from NC_134356.1 coordinate 694,539,835, forward strand.
CAGGAGTATCAGCAGAAGCTGTTACTCGATCTTAGCTCGGCTTTTCCACCAAACAACCGTGCAGGTGCAGGGAGTGAATCTCCCAGTTGTAACTTGACAAACATGGGACGGTCTTGTCATCTTCAACAGTCTACCTGTACCAGTAGCACCGTATCTGGTTCTGGTAACAGCAATTTTATGGAATCTTTTCATAATTTTTTTAGACCCCCCTTTGCAAGGCCACCAGAGACAACAAGTCTGACACATAGTCAACGGCTGGAGAGGATGATACAGGAGTATCTCCAAATGAACATAGATGCCATGCGATGTCACGAGCAATAGCACCCGCCCCTGTCGTGCGTGCGACATGTGGTGATCGCTGCCGTAGCGAACAATATCGCTACGGCCGCTTCACACGCAAATACCTGTTCAGCGACATCGCTGTGACCGCTGAACAATCCTTCCTTCAAGGGGGATGTGCGTTCGGCATCACAGCGACGTCACAAAATGGCCACCCAATTGAAGAGGAGGGGCGGAGATGAGCAGCCGGAAAATGCTGCCCACCTCCTTCCTTCCTCCTTTCCGGTAGATGCAGGTAGGATGATGTTCGTGGTTCCTGCGGTGTTACACACAGCGATGTGTGGTGCCACAGGAACGACGAACAACTTGCGGAATGAAACACCAACGGCAATATGATTACGAGCAATGTGCCAACAATCAACGATTTTTGCAGTTTTTGTGATCATTGATCGTCGCTCCTAGCTGTCACACGCTGCGATGTCGCTAACGACGCTGGATGTGCGTCACACACACCGTGACCCCGACGATATATCATTATCGATGTCACAGTGTGTAAAGCACCCTTTATTCGGAACAAGTGCCCAGTTTTTCCTCCTATGGACTTCCTGAAGCTCTAGTGACCTCCATGCCCAAGAGAGTCAAGACAATGCTTGTAAATAATGGTGACCGCAAAATCTGCCAGCAGATAGATAATGCCCAATAGTCCAATTCCAACAAGATAATAGCAGGGACTAAAACTTAACTTTTAATAATCAGATAAAATTGTCAATATTACATAATAGTGCAGTAAATTTGCCAAATGGCTATAAATTGAAGTGATCTCACCCAGATGTTCTCCAGGGGTAAGAGGACACACCGATCCAAAGTTGGTCACAGGCGGAAAGAACCGGGGCAAATCATTGGGAGATGAGATATAAACCCTGTCATGCCCTGTGAAAATGCTTCCGCCCTGACAAGGGCAGCACCCAAATGAGCTGTCTGCCTCGCAGCCATACAAACAAAGAAAAAACGTTCTACCAATGCGTTTCCCTTTAAGTAGCAAGAGTTCCTCAGGGGAGAATAGAGAACCAATTGATCAACCTGCAATGGCAGGGACCAAGGGACTGATCTACCTGCAGTGGCAGGGATCAGAAAGGTAAAGGCTATGTGTCCAGATACAGGGTTGGCACCACCCTGTATCTGGACACATAGCCTTTACCTTTCTGATCCCTGCCACTGCAGGTAGGTCAGTCCCTTGGTCCCTGCCATTGCAGGTTGATCAATTGGTTCTCTATTCTCCCCTGAGGAACTCTTGCTACTTAGAGGGAAACGCGTTGGGAGAACGTTTTTTCTTTGTTTGTATGGTTGCGGGGCAGACAGCTCATTTGGGCGCTGCCCTTCTCAGGGCGGAAGCATTTTCAAGGGGCATGACAGGGTTTATATCTCATCTCCCAATGTTTTGCCCCGGTTCTTTCCGCCTGTGACCAACTTTGGATCGGTGTGTCCTCTTACCCCTGGAGAACATCTGGGTGAGATCACTTCAATTTATAGCCATTTGGCAAATTTACTGCACTATTATGTAATATTGACAATTTTATCTGATTATTAAAAGTTAAGTTTTAGTCCCTGCTATCTTCTTAAATAATGGTGTCCCCACAAAATATTCACACCAATGGCACAATTTTGTCATTTTCAATTAGGGGTGTACTCTCTTTATTTGCCTGCACTTTTGACATTAATAGCTGTGTGTTGAGATATTAAGAGGGCACCCCAGATTTACACTGGTATACAAGCTGTACACTGACCACTTTACATTGTATCAGTGTCATTTTTTCAGAGGTGTCCCATGAAAAGATGTAATAAACTATTTACAAAAATGTGAGAGGTGTACTTACTTTTATGACATATTGATCATCCATTGATCAGGCAGGCAACCTGGCACCAACTAAAGTTTGCTTTACATATTACAATTTATTGTGCGATCGCATTTGTGATCGCACCCGCCCCTATCGTTTGTGCGGCACTGGCATTTTTTTGCCCGTGTCGCACAAGGTTATAACCCCCATCACACGTACTTACCTTCCAAATGACCTCGCTATGGGCGGCAAACATCCACTTCCTGAAAGGGGAGGGACGTTCGGCGTCACAGCGACGTCACACAGCCACCGGCCAATAGAAGCGAAGGGGCGGAGATGAGCGGGACGTGAAAATTCCGCCCACCTCCTTTCTTCCGCATTGCCGCCAGCTGCAGGTAAGCTGCAGTTCATCGTTCCCGGGGTGTCACACGGAGTGATTTGTGCTGCCTCGGGAACATTGTACAACTGGATGTTTGATTTTTTTAAAATGAGCGACGTGTCAACTGTGGCGCCCTGGGCAAGCCAGGTCGTCACAGGAACTAAAGCAACACACTCCACACCCCGGTTAGGCACATCAGCCGCACACACAAATCCTTGTTGCCTCCCTCCAGGGGCTGATGTCCACACCAGGTGGGGCGGAGCCAGGTGGTTGGCCCCGCCCATCGAGGAGTTCACAGTCCTGGAGGCAAGAAATGGAGTGTCAGTGAGAGTTCAGTTTTGGAATTCAGGGAAGTGGTAGTTGAGCAGCAGACTGACCGTGTCCGGGTACGTGGCCCGGGCACATACAGCAAGGTTGGCAGACGGTGGTGGCCATCTGCAGGAGAGGCCTATCGACGCGGAACCGTATGGCCGGGGTTGGGTGGTGGCCCACCGGTACCGAACCGGGGAGCGAAGAGAAGCCAGCACCAAACCGGCTGGGCCTGCGGACCCCGACCAGGCTGGGAGTCGCCGTGAAACTGGTCAAATCCGTTAGTAAAGGGAACCTCAGGGGTTTCCAAGCACCAAAGACCCGAGTGAAGGCAACCGTCCAAACTGTACAGGGAGATAAAGCTACCGCCAGAGCTAGAGCTCCCAGGGCCAGAGCCTGCGGGTAAAAGGGCTCCTCCGGCATCTATACGCTGGGGAGCGGGTCACCGGTGGGAAGCCATCGGGACCAAAAACACACAGAAGGTGCAGGGAAAGGCAGCCATCACCAACCGACCGGGAGTAGCCAAGGCAGCCGGCTGCGGGACCCGTCCATCCAGCCGTTTGTTTTAGCAGAGACTCTGTGTTCATTCCTGGCTGAGTGAGTACCACCGTGCCGTCCGGTACCGTGCTGCCCCCGCGACTCTGCACCTCACCTGCCTTGCATCCCTCTCTTCACCCCCTTACCGGGCCCCAGGACCACCAACCCCTACCCACGGAGGGGGAAAACATCCCAGTTGCTCCCTAACAACGCTCCCGGGATCCCCATCACCAGCAGCGGTGGTGCTCCAACCTCACCACGACCCGTGGGTGGCGTCACAAACTCAATCCCCAAACCAAACCAACCCCTTTCACTCACTGGCGAGGAGCGCCGCTCGAGTCCCCGGGATCCGGCCCACCGCTCGAGCCACCGAGCAGCCGCAGCAGCAGCCGGAACTGAGCCGCAGGTGCGGTCAAGCAGTGCACCCCCCCGCCCGCGACAACTTGGCATCACAAACAGGATCTTACCGTTCTACCGGCTGGTAAAAGTGCGCCTTGTAGCTCCGCCGGGGCTGTCCGGCCGAAAATTTTCAGAATCCGCCATTTTGGGCGCGAAGATTTCCCCGCTTGAGCGTCTTCCCGAGCAGTGGAGGCGCGAAAGTCGAAGCCCCACCCCTGAAGAGGAGGTACTAAGAGAAAACCAAGGGGGATGAATGGTGGCCGGCCGCATGTGAACCGCGGCTATAAAAGCAGGGATGCCAGGACTCTGCCGCCATCTTTGGTTCCTGGAAGAGGCCGCTGCTAAGATGCTGAATCCGACTGACAACACAGTAGTCCCCGCGCCCGCGCCTGGCACCGCGGCGTGGGTGGAAGTCCGGACCGTCCAACTAAGCAGCCATCTGTAGGTCCGTGTGCAGCTCCTCCTGGAGGAGTGGGAGGCCGACATGGCGGACGTGGTGACGGCTATACAGAGACGCGAGGTGGAGGAAGATCTGGAGGAGTGGGTAAGAGACCCACTCCCCTGTATTCCCGAGGATCGGCCGCTGTGGCTGAGGGGCCCAGCCTGCACCCGCTCACCCTGCTGCCTTCCCCGCTACCCGCGTTAGTCACTACTGCCCCGCCACTAGGCCCGCTACCCGCCCAACCGGTAGCGGCACCCTGCCCGTCCGCTTAAGCGGACCGACCTGCAGCAGAAGCCCGAAACCATCCCGAACCGCTTCCTTGGAAGCTACCGAAGGCCGTGCCTAGTCCCGTACCGGCACCGACAGGCTGTTCCGTGCCGGAGGAGGCAGAGGTCCAGCGGGAGAGGAACCCTATACCCATCCCCCACGCCTTGGCTAAGGCTGCGCCGGGTTGTTGCTGCGAGGCAGCGCCCCAGTCCATGACACCACGGGAGCTTCCACAGAGGGCACCAGTGATGGGCAGCGTGGTGGAAGTCTCGCGGGGCCCGACCTGCGCGCAGGGGCGAGCAGTAGCCCCTTACTGTGACAGGGAACCGACCCCGCTGGGCTGAGAAATTGCGGAGAGAGAGAAGCGGAGAGCTGAGTTGATAGCCCGCACCATCCAGGAAAATTAGAGCCTCCGCAGAGCCACCTTCCATGTATGGGGCCTGATCCATGAAGCGTAAGTACGAAAATTTCATGTCCGTCGGGGTACGGGTTCATCTATGAGCCGGGCCTGGAGGCCGAGATCTTTGTAGCCTGTCGGGACGTTCATGCCCACTTACTGGAGGACCACCCGGGCCGCAACCTGATGCCAGGGGATTTGGTCCAGTACACACGACACAGCGGGGAGAGGGGCTGGTTTTCCCTGGACGCTAAACTGAGGGGCAGTCAGGAGGCCCAAGCACCAGCCCAGCCCTCTCCCCCGGCCAGTGGGGTGGACCTGAAGTGAGTCAGCGGTCCCCTCGTTGCACCATTGTCCCCGTAGGGACCACCAGTACCGTTCTTGTGTGAGCAAATGAAAAATGAATGAATGAACCGAAGTTAACCTAATTAGCAACCGTGATTGAACCGGCCATTGCCGGCAAGTTTGTCCCTGAAGGGACCCTTTGAACCGTTTGCGTAAGAAACTGCTTACGGACACGCCCGAGAACTTGCAGGGCAACCACAAACTAGTGGAATGTAAATAAAATGTTGGCATTTTCCGTTACCGCCTCCAGAGAGGCTGTTTTGGAGGATGGGCCTGGAGAAAATGGATGGCCCAGGCCTGCCACTACCGCAACCGGTGGCGATCCTCCGGGGAGTCAGGGGTTCCCCATGGACGTGGGTCCCCTGAAAGAGACTGTACCCGCTCGGGCAGCCTGGTGATGGACTGGGGCAAGGAGTGCTGCCCATTTGCTTAGGAACAGCATCAGGGCCAGGTTGTTTGGGGGGGGGGGGAGAGCGGAAGCCATGTGTTGTTAATAAAATTTGACTACCGTTAGTAATGTTAAAGAAAGTGCCTTCCGTAAGGGAAGTTTTATGAAAAATGCTTATGTTGAAATGTTTGCCGTTACCTTGTTTTTTATATTTTTCAGTTGTGAAAATAAAACAGGTGATGGACGGGCAGCCCGCGGACGGTCTGCATTTAACCAAGGGGGAATGTGGCGCCCTGGGCAAGCCAGGTCGTCACAGGAACTGCAACAACACACCCCACACCCCGGTTAGGCACATCAGCCGCACACACAAATCCTTGTTGCCTCCCTCCAGGGGCTGATGTCCACACCAGGTGGGGTGGAGCCAGGCAGTTGGCCCGCCCATCGAGGAGTTCACAGTCCTGGAGGCGGGAAAAAGAGTGTTAGTGAGAGTTCAGTTTTGGAGTTCAGGGAAGTGGTAGTTGAGCAGCAGACTGACCGTGTCCGGGTACGTGGCCCGGGCACATACAGCAAGGTTGGCAGACGGTTGTGGCCATCTGCAGGAATGGCCTATCGACGCGGAACCGTAGGGCCGGGGTTGGGCGGTGGCCCACCGGTACCGAACCGGGGAGCGAAGAGAAGCCAGCACCAAACCGGCAGGGCCTGTGGACCCCGACCAGGCTGGGAGTCGCCGTGAAACTGGTCAAATCCGTTAGCGAAGGGAACCTCCGGGGTTTCCAAGCACCAAAGACCCGAGTGAAGGCAACCGTCCAAACCGTACAGGGAGATAAAGCTACCACCAGAGCTAGAGCTCCCAGGGCCAGAGCCTGCGGGCAAAAGGGCTCCTCCGGCATCTATACGCTGGGGAGCGGGTCACCGGTGGGAAGAAATTGGGACCGAAAACACACAGAAGGTGCAGTGAAAGGCAGCCATCACCAACCGACCGGGAGTAGCCAAGGCAGCCGGCTGCGGGACCCGTCCATCCAGCCGTTTGTTTTACCGGAGACTCTGTGTTCATTCCTGGCTAAATGAATACCACCGTGCCGTCCGGCACCGCGCTGCCCCCGTGACCCTGCACCTCACCTGCCCTGCATCCCTCCCTTCACCCCCTTACCGGGCCCCAGGACCACCAACCCCTACCCACGGAGGGGGAAAACATCCCAGCTGCTCCCTAACAATGCTCCCGGGATCCCCATCACCAGCAGCGGTGGTGCTCCAACCTCACCACGACCCGTGGGTGGCGTCACAAACTCAATCACCAAACCAAACCAACCCCTTTCACTAACGGGCGAGGAGCGCCGCTCGAGTCCCCGGGATCCGGCCCACCGCTCGAGCCACCAAGCAGCCGCAGCAGCAGCAGCTGGACCCCCGCCCGTGACACAACTATTAAAGAGAAGGTGAGTATCTCTGCTCGTTCATAGCTGTCATACGCTACGATATCACTTACAATGCCGGATGTGCGTCACTTACGACTAGAGTTGAGCGCGGTTCGAGGTTCGAGGTTCTCCAGTTCTAGGCTCGAGTGATTTTGGGGCCTGTTCTAGATCGAACTAGAACTCGAGCTTTTTGCAAAAGCTCGATAGTTCTAGAAACATTCGAGAACGGTTCTAGCAGCAAAAAAACAGCTAATTCCTAGCTGGCTTTCCGATGTAATAGTGTAAGTCACTCTGTGACTCACACTATTATGAAATTTCAGTGTATAGTGTGCGGGAACAGCACATTCAGATCACTGCTGTTTGTATAATGGCGATCGCCATTTTTTTTTTTTTCCTTGTCTTCCTTCCCTAAGCGCGCGCGTGTAGTGGGGAGGGCCATTATGTCAGCCAATCCCACACACACACACAGCTAAGTGGACTTTTAGCCAGAGAAGCAACGGCATGTGTGATAGGATGTCCATGTCACATGTCCCTGCATTATAAAACCGGACATTTTCCTCCAGCACGCCATTATCTGCCTTCTGCGTCCTTGGTGTCAGACATCACTGGCGCAGCTCCTTCCTGAGTCCTATCGCCGATACTGCTGTATGCGCTCCATACACAGCGCTGGACAGCTTAGGGATAGCACTTTCCATCAGTCCTTTTAAGGGCTCGTACCGGCAGGGTCAGAGCCATAGGTGACAGGTCCTGAAAACAGCGACAGCGTCTGTGTAGCTAAGGTCAGGGATTTCGTCGCTGCATTTCCCTATTAGGAGGGAATAGAAAGGCAGGCTTCCATTCCTCTACCCAGAGCCCCACAATCCTGGCACTGTACCCTCCTGTCCTCTGCACACTCCAAATCATTATAACTAAGCCATTATACTAGCAAACACTGAGTATACCTAGTGGCATCCTAAACCTGGCTGTTGGACTTCTGTATAGTCCCAGTAGTGCACAGATATTTGCAGCACGTCTGCCTGCATTGCACACTCAAACTCATTATAACTAAGCCATTATACTAGCAAACACTCAGTGTACCTAGTGGCATCCTAAACGTGGCTGTTGGACTTCTGTATAGTCCCAGTAGTGCACAGATATTTGCAGCACGTCTGCCTGCATTGCACAATCCAACTCAATATAACTAAGCCATTATACTAGCAAACACTCAGTGAACCTAGTGGCATCCTAAACGTGGCTGTTGGACTTCTGTATAGTCCCAGTAGTGCACAGATATTTGCAGCACCTCTGCCTGCATTGCACACTCAAACTCATTATAACTAAGCCATTATACTAGCAAACACTCAGTGAACCTAGTGGCATCCTAAACGTGGCTGTTGGACTTCTGTATAGTCCCAGTAGTGCACAGATATTTGCAGCACGTCTGCCTGCATTGCACACTCAAACTCATTATAACTAAGCCATTATACTAGCAAACAGTCAGTGTACCTAGTGGCATCCTAAACGTGGCTGTTGGACTTCTGTATAGTCCCAGTAGTGCACAGATATTTGCAGCACGTATGCCTGCATTGCACACTCAAACTCATTATAACTAAGCCATTATACTAGCAAACACTCAGTGAACCTAGTGGCATCCTAAACGTGGCTGTTGGGCTTCTGTATAGTCCCAGTAGTGCACAGATATTTGCAGCACGTCTGCCTGCATTGCACACTCAAACTCATTATAACTAAGCCATTATACTAGCAAACAGTCAGTGTACCTAGTGGCATCCTAAACGTGGCTGTTGGACTTCTGTATAGTCCCAGTAGTGCACAGATATTTGCAGCACGTCTGCCTGCATTGCACACTCAAACTCATTATAACTAAGCCATTATACTAGCAAACACTCAGTGTACCTAGTGGCATCCTAAACGTGGCTGTTGGACTTCTGTATAGTCCCAGTAGTGCACAGATATTTGCAGCACGTCTGCCTGCATTGCACACTCCAACTCAATATAACTAAGCCATTATACTAGCAAACACTCAGTGAACCTAGTGGCATCCTAAACGTGGCTGTTGGATTTCTGTATAGTCCCAGTAGTGCACAGATATTTGCAGCACGTCTGCCTGCATTGCACACTCAAACTCATTATAACTAAGCCATTATACTAGCAAACACTCAGTGAGCCTAGTGGCATCCTAAACGTGGCTGTTGGACTTCTGTATAGTCCCAGTAGTGCACAGATATTTGCAGCACGTCTGCCTGCATTGCACACTCAAACTCATTATAAAAAAGCCATTATACTAGCAAACACTCAGTGAACCTAGTGGCATCCTAAACGTGGCTGTTGGACTTCTGTATAGTCCCAGTAGTGCACAGATATTTGCAGCACGTCTGCCTGCATTGCACACTCAAACTCATTATAACTAAGCCATTATACTAGCAAACACTCAGTGAACCTAGTGGCATCCTAAACGTGGCTGTTGGACTTCTGTATAGTCTCAGTAGTGCACAGATACTTGCAGCACATCTGCCTGCATTGCATACTCAAACTCATTGTTACTAAGCCATTATACTAGCAATTTATGCTGCCAGTTTAAGGGCCATAGTTGCATTGTCAGGGATATTTATTCTTTATTATTCTGCTGTTAATAAAGCTAGACCACCGCAGCAATCTACACCACCTCTCAATTTTTACTACCACATTTTCAGTGCACAATCTTGTCGCAATCAACATGAGTGGCAAAATGACAGATGCTGGTGGAAAGGGGAAGAGGCTTGGTGGAAAAGGAAAAAAAGGGTTTGTCCGTGGGGAAGGTGGCAAAGCTCCATTATCATCTGCTGAAGATAGACCATCTACCAGCAAAAGTAAGATGTCTACTACTTACCGTGGACAATCCGATGTGCTCCCTTTTTTACGGACACGAACAACAGGAACAAAGGTAGATGATGGCCAAAAAAGGAAAATGCTTGAATGGATCTCAAGTGGTCCAACAAGTGCCCTCTAAGCCCCTTCAAGTACCGCATCCAAAAAACACCAGTCCTCTGAGTTGTCATCCCAATCAAACTTGCTTTCTCCCAGCTCTGAAGTCTCCATCAGCCCTGCACAGTATGGCGGAACTGAGATGGCTGAGACTGCAGAGCTGTTCAGTCACACTATAGCCTGGGAATCAGAGGTCTGCTCCCAAGCTACAGTGAGTACAGAACAGGAAATGTTCTGCAGTGATGCCCAGAACCTTTGTGACTCTGATTCAGGCCATGAGGACCAAGTTTCTGAGCATAATGTTGACCCTTTGTCACAAACAGTAACACCTGTGGCTATAGACAATGAGGAACATACTGATGAAGATGAGACGCAGATACCCGATTGGGATGACAACTTAAATATTCGGTCAGGGCAAGAAGAGGCTCGGTCTGAGGGTGAGGGGAGTGCAAACACAACAATTGATGATGAAGTTCTAGATCCCACCTACTGTCAACCCACAGTCAGGCACTCGAGGAGGTCAACAGAGGTGGTGGAGGAGGATGCAACTGATGACGAAGTTACCTTGCGCCTTCCTGGACAGAGTCGGAGCACTGGTAGCACGTCTAAAACTGCATCCTCAGCCACCACTCTGCCTCTGAGCATTAGTCGGGGTGGATCAACAGGTCGCATGACCTCTAAGCCTTGCCTAGCCTGGTCCTTTTTTGACATAGCAAAAGATCGCCCAAATTATGTGATCTGTAAAATTTGTCATGGTTCTCTTAGTAGAGGTCAAAACCTCAGCAGTTTGACAACTTCTTCCATGAATCGTCACATGAATAAATATCATATGTCCCGGTGGGAAGCTCACCGTGCTGCAATGCGGCCTAGCGGAGCGAACCATCCATGGCCTGCCCCTTCCAGTTCATCCGCGCGCTCTTCATCTTATCGGACTGTGGGGACAGCTGTCACACCTGGTTTTCCATGCACAACTTCCACCACTGTAACCGCAACAGGCAGTTTGCTTGGTAGGTCGTCAGTTGGTTTGGAAGGGGAAACAAGTGAGTGTGTACAGCTCTCTCAGACATTGATAGCACCAACGTTGGATGAAGGCAACATCATGTCTCCGCCTGCACTTTCCTCACAAACCTGCATTTTTCCAGGGACACCCTACTCAACACCATCTACACACAGCAGCCAGATCTCTGTCCCTCAGATGTGGACAAATAAAAGGCCATTTCCTGCAACCCATGACAAAGCTAAGAGGTTGACTTTATCCCTCTGTAAGCTGTTGGCTACCGAAATGCTGCCTTTCCGCCTAGTGGACACACAGGATTTTAGAGACCTTATGTCTGTTGCTGTGCCCCAGTACCAGATGCCTAGTCGCCACTACTTCTCTAAGAAAGGTGTGCCCGCGCTACACCAGCATGTCGCACACAACATCACCGCTTCCTTGAGAAACTCTGTGTGTGAACGGGTGCATTTCACCACCGATACTTGGACCAGTAAGCATGGACAGGGACGTTACATGTCGCTGACTGGGCACTGGGTAACTATGGTGATAGATGGTGAAGGGTCTGCTGCACAAGTCTTGCCGTCCCCACGACTTGTGTGTCAATCCTCTGTCTGTCAAAGTTCCGCCACTGCTTCTGCCTCCTCCACCTCATCTGGGTCCTCCACCTCCGCCCCAAGTCTGCCTGGTCAGGCCACCAGCGTTCTCACTGCGCAGAAGGAATCACGCACCCCTCATTACTATGTTGGAAGCAGAGCGCAACGGCATCAGGCGGTCTTTAGCTTGACATGTCTTGGGAATAAGAGTCACACAGCTGAGGAGTTGTGGTCAGCTCTGCGGTCCGAGTGTAATAAATGGTTGTCTCCACTCAACCTGCAGCCTGGTAAGGCCGTGTGCGACAATGCTGCAAACCTGGGTGCGGCCCTTCGCCTGGGCAAGGTGACACACGTGCCTTGTATGACTCACGTGTTGAAGCTTGTCGTCCAGCAATTTTTAACACACTATCCCGGCCTAGATGGCCTTCTGACCAGGGCACGAAAACTGTCTGCTCACTTCCGCCGTTCAAGCGCCGCAGCTGAGCGACTTGCATCGCTCCAGAAGTCTTTCGGCCTGCTGGTTCATCGCCTGAAATGCGATGTGGCGACACGCTGGAATTCAACTCTCCGCATGTTACAGCGACTGCGGCAGCCCCGCCGAGCCCTGGTGCAATACGTCATGACGTATAACCTGGGCCAACGAGATGCAGAGGTGGGTCAGATCACCCTGATGGAGTGGTTTCAGATCAAGGACCTATGCACCCATCTGCAGAGTTTCGACATGGCGACGAATATGTTTAGCGCTGACAATGCCATTATCAGCATGACAATTCCAGTCATTTACATGCTGGAGCACACGCTAAACACTATTCGGAGTCAGGGGGTGGGTCAACAGGAAGGGGATGAACTACAGGAGGATTCATATGCACAAGACACAACAACATCACCAAGGTCCAGACGTTCATCATCACCAAGGCGGCAGGCATGGGACCATGGGGGACAGGGATCAACAAGGGCGCATGGTAGCAGGCGAGATGTTAAGGAAGGTGCAGGAGAACATGAAGAAATGGAGGACGAACTGTCCATGGACATAGAAGACTCAGCAGATGAGGGAGACCTTGGTCAAATTTCATTTGAAAGAGGTTGGGGGGAGATGTCAGAGGAAGAAAGAACGGTTAGCACTTCTATGCCACAAACACAGCCTGGACTTGGTCCGCATGGCTGCGCAAGACACATGAGTGCCTTCTTGTTGCACTACCTCCAACATGACCCTCGTATTGTCAAAATTAGAAGTGATGATGACTACTGGATTGCCACACTATTAGATCCCCGGTACAAGTCCAAATTTTGTGACATAATTCCAGCCATAGAAAGGGACGCACGTATGCAGGAGTATCAGCAGAAGCTGTTACTCGATCTTAGCTCGGCTTTTCCACCAAACAACCGTGCAGGTGCAGGGAGTGAATCTCCCAGTTGTAACTTGACAAACATGGGACGGTCTCGTCATCTTCAACAGTCTACCCGTACCAGTAGGACCGTATCTGGTGCTGGTAACAGCAATTTTATGGAATCTTTTCATAGTTTTTTTAGACCCTCTTTTGCAAGGCCACCAGAGACAACAAGTCTGACACATAGTCAACGGCTGGAGAGGATGATACAGGAGCATCTCCAAATGAACATAGATGCCATGACTTTGCAAATGGAGCCTTGCTCCTTTTGGGCTTCAAATCTAGAAAAATGGCCAGAGCTCTCCAGTTACGCCTTGGAGATTTTGTCGTGTCCAGCTGCCAGCGTTGTCTCTGAACGTGTCTTCAGTGCTGCTGGGTGTGTGCTGACAGACAAGCGCACGCGTCTGTCCAGTGACAATGTGGACAGACTGACGTTCATCAAAATGAACAAGTCATGGATCCAGAAGGAATTTACTACCCCTGTGTCATCCTGGGGAGAGTAAATGCTTGTGGATTTGGAATGAGCTTGATGCAAATCAAAACATCCTGTTTGCAACTAGGGCACAAGTGCTGCTACTGAAGGGGTGGGTTTGTGTGGGGCACAATTTTTTGAAAAAAGGGAGACTCCGCTTGGAGTAACCCTTGCTTACATTGTTTTTAAAAGGAGCCAAGATGAACAAGTCATGGTTCAGCAAAGACTTTGCTACCTACCCCGGTGTCATCCTGGGGACGGTTAAGAATGGCGTACTTTTGAATGTGCTTGATGCAAATTTAAAACATCCTGTTTGCAACTAGGGCACAAGTGCTGCCACTGAATGGGTGGGTGTGTGTGGGGCCCAATTTTTGGAAAAAAGGAAGACTCCGCTTGGAGTAACCCTTGCTTGCTGTGTTTTTTAAAAATGATCCAAGATGAACAGAGCTGGGATCAGGAAAGACTTTGCTACCAACCCCGGTGTCATCCTGGGGACGGTTAAGAATAGCGTATTTTTGAATGTGCTTGATGCAAATCTAGCTGTGAATTGTACAACTGGGGCACAAGTGCTGCCACTGAAGGGGTGGGTGTGTGTGGGGCCCAATTTTTGGAAAAAAGGAAGACTCCGCTTGGAGTAACCCTTGCTTACATTGTTTTTAAAAGAAGCCAAGATGAACAAGTCATGGTTCAGCAAAGACTTTGCTACCTACCCCGGTGTCATCCTGGAGACGGTTAAGAATAGCGAATTTTTGAATGTGCGTGATGCGAATCTAGCTGTGAATTGTACAACTGGGGCACAACTGCTGCCACTGAAGGGGTGGGTGTCTGTGTGGCCCAATTTTTGGAAAAAAGGGAGACTCTGCTTGGAGTCACCTTGCGGTGTTTTACATGATTTTAGAAAGGCGTGCCATGCCTATATCTGTGTGTCCTCTTTTTCCTTGTCCAGCTCTTTTGTTTTCGCATGAGTATATGTCCTTGTCACTTTCCCATGTGTTTGTGTTGTGTTGTGAGTTGTTTGTCACCTTTTGGACACCTTTGAGGGTGTTTTCTAGGTGTTTTTCTGTGTTTGTGATTGCCTGCCATTGTTTCCTATGCAGTTCGAGTTCGGTTCGTCGAACGTCCGACGAGCCGAACTCGAACGGGACGTCCGTTCGGCGAACCGACCTCGAGCCGAATCGGGACCGGTTCGCTCATCTCTACTTACGACGTTACCTTGCCCGCAACTCGTTAGATATATCCAAAAACTTGTGAACAAAAAGGGGTATTTATCATGGTTTTTTAAGTAAAACTACTGTACCACAGTTGTGAAAAAGTATACAGTTTTTATTATTACAAAAAGTGCAAAAATCTCATGTGATGACAGTTAGTAGTTAGATATATGTAGTTAAAATCCAATTAAATGAGACAGAGAGAGAAAAAGGTCTCAGGGAGGGAGACAGACTACCCCTTAACTAAAACTGGTAAGAAAGTTAGATATATCGTAGCATGTAAAGTCCGCTTAACAGTCCCACACACAACAATGCAACTCTTCTGCTCCTTCAGTATCACAAATTCAAATGGTATACTATAAAAACGAGGTATTACTTGGTATCTTGGTAAATGTATGCGAACTGTCCACTCCAATAGTATTCAACGTGATCCTAGTCTTTATGCTAACTACATTGAAGTTTATTATTTACCATAAAATGATATGTTTATTATAAAATATAAACATTTATTTGATACGCAAAAGCGGTTTTGCAGCAACCGCACAGTACCTTTATACCGGGAAGAGGTAGCTTAGCTCCAGATAATCCGTTAAAGGAAATGGTAACGGGTGCACAAGGTCAGAGTAGGAGAAAGTCCAAATCCAATCCAACAATAAAGAAAGAGCCACGGCACAATCCATCCAATATTCCAAAGTGCTTTATTTACTTTATACGGTGGAGGTAAAAATAGTGGGGAAAGAGTCGGGTGCCGGCCCCCAGTGGACGATGGCCATTTCGCACCTCCTTGTGCTTCAATGGGACCTGTTGAATCACAAGGAAGTGTAAAACGACCGTCGTCCACTGGGGGCCGGCACCCGACTCTTTCCCCACTATTTTTACCTGCACCGCATGAAGTAAATTATGCACTTTGGAATATTGGATGGATTGTGTCGTGGCTCTTTCGCTATTGTTGGATATAAACAGTTTTTATATGAATTAATATTGATCTAAGTCAACCATGAGCTGATGGGTGGGAAAGGAAATTGACCGTGGTCAGATCTGTAATAATGCAGTTGTTGTAGCAGTCCCGTCCTTTCTATCTTTTCTCACTCACAGAGTTACATATCAGTATTTTACACGTGACCTAAAAAATCCTAGTCTCTGTGAAAGGTTTTTAGCCACCCTCGGGGTCGAAAAATTGAGGCTGAAGAGAGTTAAAAGTAAAGCCATTTTTAAAGCAATGGTAAAAGGAAACAAATTGTATTACAGCTAAACTCAGAAAAAGTGTCTTAAGGCAAATAAACTTCTTATAGAATATTTTCTTTAAGTTGCTGACTCTGACCAAAGTAAACAGTTTGTGATTTGCTTTACATATATTATCTAAAATGGCCACCATCATTTTTCTTATTACAGAAGATTGGATTTGTTAGGCCATGTGCCCATGGGAGATCATACATGCGGACTTTTCTGCAGGTATTACCGCAGGTTCATGCAGCAGCTCCCCGGAATCTGAAGCTATCTATTGCTGCGGTATTTCTGCGGAATTGTTGTGGTAAACCTGCAGAAACAGTGCCGCCCTGTACTTCCATAGTGCAAAGGTAGGAATTCCGCAGATGATTCCGCCTGAATAATTGACATGCAGTTACGTGTGGCTGTGAGAAATCCGCAGCATTCTCCGCAGCCACAAATACCGCAGCATTCATACAGCACTCTCCAAATCCCATAGGATAACATGAGGAGTGTCTGTACTTGCATAAACCCGCGGATTTATCTGAAAAATCTAAAAAATCCTCGAGTTTTTTCCAGCAAATTCCGCAGTAACTTTCTCCCGTGGGCACAAGGCCTTAGTCAGGGTTCCCATGACTTTGGTTTGCCTACACAATATAATGCGATAGCTATGAGGCATTATTGAATCAGGCGGGACTATCATAGTCTGTATAAAAGTAAAGCTAGATAGTGAGAGGATGTCATAATCCTCAGCTTAAACCCTCACATTAGATAGTTGTGAGTGAAGTAACGGTTTGGCTGATCGTTTGCTGGGCAGCGTTATCATCCAACTCTCCCACAGAGAGGTGCATATGCTCTGCCAAGTGATACTGTATTATCAGTGAAGAAGCCATTGTTACGCGGGCTTTACACGCTGCAACATCGCTAGCCGATGCTAGCGATGTGCAGTGTGATAGTACCAGCCCCCATCGTTATGCCAATATGTGGAGATCGCTGCCGTAGCGAACATTATCACTACGGCAGCGTCACACTCCATACCGCACTGTGACGTCGCTGTTATGGGCGAACCGCCTCCTTTTTAAGGGGGAAGTTCGTTCAGCGTCACAGCAACGTCACAGCAGCGTCACTGAACCGCCGCCCAATCAAAGCGGAGGGGCGGAGATGAGCGGGACGAACATCCCGCCCACTTCCTTCCTTCCTCATTGCTGGCCGGACGCAGGTAAGGTGAGGTTCCTTGTCCCTGCGGCATCACACGCAGCGATGTGTGCTGCCGCAGGAATGAGGAACAACTTCGCCCCAGCAACAGCAGCGATAATTGGGAGAGGACCCCCATGTCAACGAGGAGCAATTTTGGACGTTTTTGCAATGATTTAAAATCGCTCCTAGGAGACACACACAACGAGATCGCTACAGCGGCCGGATGTGCAAATTCCGTGACCCCAACGAGATTGCTATAGCGATCTCATAGCGTGTAAAGCCACCCTTAGGTGTCTAGTAGCAGATGATCTTTTAGAGAACAAAAAGATTGGGAACTCCAACATGGCTGATCCCTATTTCCCCTGACATTCATCTGTGATGCTCCTGGACTAGTCAGGTCATTACAGGATTCTGCACACTCTTTATTCTTAGTACAGGACTAAACCCCCCATGGTTCTGGGTTCCCAACTTGCAGCACTGCCTCCATCAGCATCTAAAAATCCTAATCACGCCTCACACCACACCCTGTCAAGCACACCAGTGGTTTGCTAAGCTGGAATAGGTCTGCCCACCTAGGGGGGAGTCACGCAGAGAGGTGGGAAGTGACAAGTAAGAACAGTAGTAGCTACTGAGTAGTGAGGAGCTTGGGGAGTGTGTGGCTCCCGGGAAAGGGAAGATTGGGTTGCAGACGGTGGTCTGGACCCGGAGGACTCGGTAACCCGGTCGCCGGATACTGGGACTGGGACTGGGTGCCTGGCTTAGTCTAGGGGGACGGTCGGCAGCTGCAGTCCAATAGCCGGCCTGAGACTAAAAGCATGTCGGGGTACTGGACCCTAGGCCGGGGAGATGCTTCAAGCAACCCGGCAATTAACCTGTGGAGGATAGAGCCTTTATGGACAGTCCCCACGAAGCTCAGAGATAGGGGGCACTAGTGTGACGCCCTGGGCAAGCCAGGGGTCACAGGTCACAACACCACCACACCGTACACCCCAGTTAGGAACACCAAGGCTAACCAAAATCCTTGTTGCCTTCCTCCAGGGGCTGGTGTTCACACCAGGGGGTGGGCCAGGCGGTTGGCTCCGCCCACCGAGGAGTGCACAGCCCTGGAGGCGGGAAGAAGCAGGAGTCAAGCAAGGGAAGTGAAGGAGTAAAGGTTGAGCTCAGGCAGAGCTCGAGTGAGCAGATCAGCTTAGGAGTGTAAAGTAGAAGGAAGTGAAGGGGTAGTGAAGCTGAAGTGAAAAGAAAGGAACAGTTTGTAAAGCCTGAAGTTGGTCCGGGTGTGTGCCCCGGACGGTGCCAGCAAGGTCAGCAGACGGCGGTGATAGTCTGGAGGGGGACTGCTCGGAGGTTGCTGGAAGGACCGCGGACGGGTAGTGACCCGGCGGTCTGGAGCAGTATACGAAGAACAGTCAGCACCAGGGCAGGGGCCTTTCGGATCCCGGCAAGGCTAGGAGTCGCCATAATTTGCCAAATCCGTCAGTGAAGGGGACGTCTGTCTCCTAACAACCAAGTCCCGATTGAAGGCAACAGTCCAACCGTAGCAGAGAGACACCGCCACCGCCAGGGCACCAATTTCTCAGGGCCAGCGCCTGCGGGCAAGAGAGAGGCTCCTTTGGCCCAGATTGAAGCCAGGGAGTGGGTTACCGGTGGGAACCCATCGCAACCATTTTCATCAAAGGTGCAGGACAGAGGGACCGTCACCTATTGGGGAAAGCAAGTGCAGCCGTCCGTGGGAACCATCTTTCCAGCCGTGTGTTTTACCGAGAACTGTGTCATCGTCTCAGGCTGAGTGAGTACCACAGTGCCGCAAGGCACAGCGCTGCCCCCGCGTCCCTGCGCCCACCAAGCCCTGCATCACCCACCTCATCACTGGGCCCCGGGATCACCAACCCCTACCCACGGAGGGGCAACACAACAACTGGCTGCTCCATACCATCACTCCCGGGCTCCCCATACAGAGCAGCGGTGGTATTAACAAATCACCACAACCGTGGGTGGCGTCACGGACAATAAACTATCCCAAAACCCAATCCCCTTTCACTCACGGGCGAGGAGCGCCGCTCGAGTCCCCGGGATCTGGCCCATCGCTCGATCCACCGAGCAGCAGCGGCAGCCAGACCCGAGCAGTAGGGAGGGCGCGGCGTCCCCTCCTCCGCCCACGACACTAGCGCAACGAGGGGGATAGGGCTTTCCAACCAAAGCAGCCCACTGAAATCCCAAGCATGAGCTCCTGAGAGCACAGCTCCTTCACTCAAAAAGGTGGGGAGCGGGGCTCGGACAGCTTCCAGCTTACAGGCAACTTGGACACTACTAAAATTTGTGTATGGAGGAAGGCTCCGGACCATCAGGAAGTACTGCAGGGGACAGAACCTGGACGATGTCCTCCAAGAGGGCAGCGGCACCTTAGAGACTTGGTTTACCACGTTGTCAGCGTCTGCATTCCTCTTGGGTGAGTACCTGATCACCCCCTGATACCAGTGAGCCTGCACTCCCCCTCCAATCCATCCCACTATCCAGAGTCCCGGGGCCTTCCCCTTCCCATGGAGGTTAATGTCATCTGGCTGCCCCACTCCATCACCCCGGGTACTCCCAACGGCAGCTGCGGTACTGCCTATTACCGCACACCATGGGTGGCGTCACAAACTATCTAATCCCCTGTAAATAACCCCCAATCACATTTTAGAGTGACCATGAACCCCCGGGTCTGGAGACCCTCAAGTCATGAGTAGCGACACCCGGATCTGAGCGGATCGACCGCTGCTGGAGCGGTACACCTCTAAAATTACTTGGCGTCATGAACATGATTCGGACAAGACCCACTAACCTGCATGACGAGCGTCTTGAAAATCCAAGCTGAGGTGTCAAAATTCCGTTCCTGACATTTTCCACCATCTTCCAGACCAAAAGCGTGCGAAGCAGAAGCCCCACCCTTCGTCCTGAGAGTGTGACCGGAACTGGAAGTTCCCAGGGCTCAACAGCGCGAAAATGAGTGGTTGACAAAAACCAAGGGGCATGACGGAATGTAGCAGCAGAAGTGGAGCAGGGATGCCAGGACTTTGCAATGTTCCTGGACACTGCAGAGGCATGATGGCGGCAGCATGAGACTGGTCACCAGAACGCGCTGCTCCTGGGACTGCGAACTGGATAGAGTAACTCTGCAGGAGGATGCGGAAGCAATTCCTCTATATCCTGGATCATTGAAGGGAAGAGATGAGGAGCCTGGCAATAGCTGTGCGAGCCCATGAGATAGAAGTCCCACCCGATGAGCGGGTAAGCAGCTACCCAGTCCCTGTCAACCCAGCCTATTCAGCTACGGGATCTGGTCTGCCCCTGCCTATTTCAAGCATCCAGCCACCGTCACCCTTGCCCTCGGTGGATGCCAAGCCGCTACCCCCAACACCGGCAGCGGAACCTCCAGTCCCCTTCTACGAAGAGCGCACTGCAGAACCCTTGACCTTGCCATCTGACCATGACACGACAGCGGTTGTCCCAGCACCGGTCCAAGCAGACCCGACCGCATCACCGGGCCCGTACTCTGATAAGGAGCACCCGGACTCTGCATCCTTGGCTGCGGAACAGCCGGCTTCTCTATCCACCATAGCAGAGGTGGAGCCTGTGGAGTTTCCAGCTCTGCCTCTGCGCGGCATCCTGGCAGCTGCTGGGGCCGCAGGAGTCCACTTACAACCAATGCCAGTGAGGCAGGCGAGGCCGGACGCTGACACCCATTACTGGGAAAGAGAGCAACATCTAGAAAAATTCCATCAAGAAGTCAGTACCAGGGAACAGCGAAGTCGAGAGATTGCTGCCCATACCAAACAAGAAAAGGAGCACTTGAAGAATGCCACCTTCTGGGTCAGAGGGCGGCGGTATTGTGGCCTTGTAGAGCAATTCGACCCAGACAAGGATGGGGGTTCATCAGGGAGGCGGGTCCCACAGCTGGGGTGTTCGTGTCCCGACGGGTCGTGGCAGAGCACCTCCCCATGGGACACCCTGAGCGGAATCTGGAGCCGGGAGACATGGTGTCTTATACCCGGCACTGGGGAGAGCGGGGCTGGTATGCCCTAGAGGTGAATAAGTATGTGATGATCGATGAAGATATCCTGCCAGCCTCTGTGGTACGTGGCCACAAGGAGTCGTGGTCACGGGACCTGGCTATCTGATTCTAATGTTGTGTTTTCTTTTGTTATTTTTCCAACTTTGTTATTTTTTGAAAAAATGATAAGTAATGTTTTAAAATGCTAAAAATGCAGCCAGCACGAACTTGTACTATTGTATAAAGTTGCGCCCAGAATGCCCACCAGAGTAATCTTTTATGCCTCCAGGACTTCAACCCTGTCACGGAACCAAGTAAGAAGCAGCGGGTTAGGTTGTTTGGGTGGTGGGTTGAAGGGAAAAACGGATTTTTGTGTACTCACCGTAAAATCGTTTTCTCTTAGCCATCATTGGGGGACACAGAACCATGGGTGTTATGCTGCCTATCCATAGGAGGACACTAAGTAGATGCAAAAGCATAGCTCCTCCTCTGCAGTATATACCCCCTGGCCGGGCCAGGCAACCTCAGTTTTAGTACACAAGCAGTAGGAGAAAAAAACAGTAAAAACTTCTCAACAGAGGAACATGAGAAAAAAAAGAGTCATAACCAAATAAGGTACTGAGAGAACCAAGGCCCAACAGGGAAACAGGGTGGGTGCTGTGTCTCCTAATGATGGCTAAGAGAAAACGATTTTACGGTGAGTATACAAAGATCTGTTTTTCTCTGACGCCTCATTGGGAGACACAGGACCATGGGACGTCCTAAAGCAGTCCATGGGTGGGTAAACAATAAACAATGCAACCCAAGGACTAGGAACCAGTCCCAGATAGCCAGGAGTGCCTACTGAGATAGGTACTCCATAGGTACTCCACTATCGTTTGCAGAATTTTCCTACCTAGGCTCGCCTCAGCCGAAGCCTGGGTATGGATTCAGTAATGCTTTGAAACAGTATGTAGGCAAGACCGCGTCGCAGCCTTACACCTCTGTTCCACTGAAGGCTGATGCCTAATGGCCCAAGAGGCGCCAACTGCTCGCGTGGAATGAGTCCGCAGCCCACTAGGAATGGGCTTAAGTTGCAAGCGGTAGACTTCCTGGATCGCAGAGCGAATCCAGCGAGCCAGCGTTGCCTATGAAGCTGCCTGTCCTTTCTTAGGCCTTTAAGGAATGACGAACAAGCAGTCTATGTTCCTAAAGGGGCTGTCCTGGGTATGTAATATCTGAGAGCCCTCACAAGATGAAACCTTTCCACCCTATGGACTGGGTGTGGACAAAAAGGAAGTCAGAACAATGTCCTCGTTCATATGAAATGGGGAAATAACCATCGGAAGGGGGCGTAGAACCACCTTGTCCTGATAAAAGATCAGAAAGGGTTCGCGGCAAGAGTGATGCCAGTTCCGAAACTTGTCTGATGGAATCGCCACTAAGAATGTTACCTTCCAGGAGAGAAGAGCAAGAGAAGATTCTTTAAGAGGTTCAAAAGGGGAACTCTGGATACCGTCCAAAACGAGATTGAGGTCCCATGGGTCCAGCAACCGTTTATACAGGGAAACTAGATGGCAAACACTCTTGAGGAAAGTCTTGACTTGCAGATTGTAAGCTGGGCGGTATTGATAGAATATTGAGAGAGATGAAACCTGCCCCTTAAGGGAGCTGAGGGTCAACCCCTTTTGCAACCTGACTGCAAAAAAAAAAATATAAATCAAGAATTCCGGGGATCGTCAGAGGCATAGGTTGGACATTAGATTCCCTGCACTGGGAAAGGGAAGTTTTCCACGTCGCGTGGTAAATATGGGATGAAGGCCGGCTTTCGTGCACTGTACTTGGTGGAGATGACCGCAGGAGAGAATCTCCCTCTTTTTAAAGTCCAGGTCTCAATGGCCAGGCCGTCAGCTTCAGGGCTCTAAAGTTCTGATGGGAAACGGGCCCATGGGTAAGCAAGTCTGGGATGCTTACGAGGCGCCATGAGTAGAGTTGAGCGCGGTTCGCGGTTCTCCAGTTCGCAGTTCGAGTGATTTTGGGGGCTGTTCTAGATCGAACTAGAACTCGAGCTTTTTGCTAAAGCTCGATAGTTCTAGTTACGTTCGAGAACGGTTCTAGCAGCAAAAAGCGAAGCTAATTCCTAGCTGTCTTTCCGCTGTAATAGTGTAAGTCACTCTGTGACTCACACTATTATGAAATTTCAGCGTATAGTGTGCGGGAACAGCGCATTCAGATCACTGCTGTTGGGATAATGGCGATTGCCATTTTTTTTTTTTCCTTGTTTTAATGGTGATGAGCGAGTACTAAAAAGCTCGGGTGCTCGAGGCTTGGGCCGAGCATCCCAAGATACTCGTGTACTCGGCCCGCGCACCGAGCCCAATGTTATCCTATGGGAGACCCGAGCATTTTTATCAAATGACCCCCGGCAGCATGTAGGAACCCTAAAAATGTCACAAAACTCTCAGAAGAGTGCTCAAATGACATAGCAACAGCATGGGGAAGACCCCTTGAAGCATTTATCACTCAAAAGTCACAGCTGTGAACAATTTTGTTCGCGTTTTACGCCATTTTTACGGACTCACCAGAAAATCTTCAAAAATGACACCAAAATGAATTTTCATGGCGGAAATGTTAAGGGCACATACCCAATAGTGAGATAGAGCTGGTGTATGTTACTTTTGGAGATTACATGAAAGATTTTACGTAAAACATTGTGTGGCACTCCGATGTCCCTGAGAAGAGATGTACATGAAGGCCTCTTGAGTCTAATGTGCCCATTTTGAGGAAGTGAGTCTTTGTAGTATTTTCCTTTGCCAGGGCAGTCCAAAATTGTGAGGTTCACCAATGCCCCTGCATACAGACGTGCATGAGGGCCTGTATACCAGAAGTGCCCATTGTAAGGAAGTGGGTCTATTGTAGTATAGCCCTTAGGCAGGGCATGCAAAAATTGGGAGGCTCCACATTGTCCCTGGATAGAGACGTGCATGAGGGCCTTTAAACCTGAAGTGCCCATTGTAAGGAAGTGGGTCTATTGTAGTATAGCCCTTTGGCAGGACAGCCAAAAATTGGGAGGCTCCACATTGTCCCTGGATAGAGACGTGCATGAGGGCCTGTAAACCTGAAGAGCCCATTGTAAGGAAGTGGGTCTATTGTAGTATAGCCCTTAGGCAGGGCAGCCAAAAATTGGGAGGCTCCACGTTGTCCCTGGATAGAGACGTGCATGATGGCCTGTAAACCTGAAGTGCCCATTGTAAGGAAATGGGTCTATTGTAGTATAGCCCTTTGGCAGGGCAGCCAAAAATTGGGAGGCTCCACATTGTCCCTGGATAGAGACGTGCATGAGGGCCTGTAAACCAGAAGTGCCCATTGTAAGGAAGTGGGTCTATTGTAGTATAGCCCTTTGGCAGGGCAGCCAAAAATTGGGAGTCTCCACATTGTCCCTGGATAGAGACCTGTTAGGTTCTTAGTGCGTCCGTGCTTGCATTTATAAACCGCACGTGTGTGCCTGTCGGTGGCAGCGTTCAGGTGCACTTGTGTGCGTTTTGCACAAACTTGGATATAACGCACAAGTCTAGTGAATACATGTCAGCACAGCATTGCAAAATGCGCAAGGGCGTTGGCAACGAACAAGGAAGTGGACGTGATGGTGGTGCAGGCAGAGACCGAGGTCATGTGCAAGCTCTAATTTCGCCACAACAAAGGGCCACATCTACTCGCTCGCACGTCCTGTCCCAAATTCTTGGGGACCGCAGCAGTACACCGCTCTTGAACCAAGACCAGTGTCAACAGGTTGTTAGTTGGATAGCGGATAATGCTTCCAGTCAGATTGGCACCACCACAAACACTCTGTCTTCCATACGGTCAAGTGTCAGTAGCCGTGATACTGCACCGCACATTTCAGAACCTGATCCTCCTTCCTACCACCAGGCCGAGTACACGTATACGGACATTACTGATCCCACACTTGGACACTCGGAAGAGCTGTTCACGTTTCCATTCACACATTCTGGCCTTTCGCCAGCTCCTGTTGAAGTGGGTCATGACGAGATTGTATGTACAGATGCCCAAATATTTGAGCAGCCACATTCTCATGAAGTTGGCAACGTGTCTCAACAAGGGGTGGACGATGATGAGACACAATTGTCAGGAAGTCAGGAGGAGATGCAGGGTGCGGAAGAGGAAGACGACGTGGTGGATGATCCAGTAACTGACCCAACCTGGCAGGGGGATATGCAGAGCGAGGACAGCAGTGCACAGGGGGAGGGAGGTGTAGCATCCCAACAGGCAGTAAGAAGCAGGGTGGTGGCCCCAGGCAGACGTCAGGCAACCGTTCCCCGGAACAACAACACGACACAAGGTGCCTGTACGAATGTTAGGTCTTCCCGAGTCTGCCAGTTTTTTTAATTTGGCTCCAGATGATTCTAAAAAGGCCATTTGCAACACCTGCCATGCCAGCATCAGCAGGGGTACCAAAACTAGCAGCCTGACCACCACCAGCATGATCAGGCACATGTCAGCCAAGCACCCGACTTTGTGGGATGTACAACAGAGTCGAGGAGCAGTGCTTGCTGATGTCACTGCTACGTCTTCGCTTGTTGTGCATGCGAGCCAATCCCCTGTCCATGCTGCCTGCGAACAAGCCTCCTCCGGCCCTGCACCTGCAGTTGCCCACGCAGAAATAACACCATCATCAAGCACGTCCTTGTCCCAGCGCAGCGTTCAGTTATCCATTCAGCAAACCTTTGAACGCAGGCGCAAATACACTGCCAACGCCCCACATGCCACACTTCTAAATGCTAACATTCCGCGACTGCTTGCGCTGGAAATGTTGCCTTTTAGGCTGGTGGAGACAGAAGCATTCCGCGACCTGATGACGGCAGCTGTCCCACATTACTCGGTCCCCAGCCGCCACTATTTCTCCCGGTGTGCCGTCCCCGCATTGCATAACCACGTGTCACAAAACATCACACGTACCCTGAACAACGCTGTTTCAGCCAAAGTCCACCTAACCACAGACACGTGGACAAGTGCTTGTGGGCAAGGCCGCTACATCTCGTTGACGGCACACTGGGTTAATATTGTGGAAGCTGGGACCCAGTCTGAGCGAGGGACGGAACACGTCCTTCCCACACCAAGTTTTGCAGGCCCTGCCTCAGTCAGGGTTTCACCCACACTCTACAGCTCCGGAATGTCATGCTCCTCAGCCTCCTCCTCCTCCTGCGCATCCTCATTCACTTTACCCTCCACACAAGTCCCGAGCTGAAAGTGTCGCGGGCGGAGGAGGGGACGCTGCGCTCTCCCACTGCTCGGGACCGGCTGCCGCTGCTCTACGGCTGCTGCTGCTCGGTGGCTCGAGCGATGGCCGGATCCCGGGGACTCGTGCGGCGCTCCTCGCCCGTGAGTGAAAAGGGGTGGTTTGGGTTTTGGGGATATTGTCCGTGACGCCACCCATGGTTGTGGTGATTGTGTGGACACCACCGCTGCTCTGGACGGGGATCCCGGGAGTGGTGACAGAGAGCAGCTTTGTTGTTATTTATCCCCTCCGTGGATAGGGGGGTTGGTTGTCCTGGGGCCCGGTGATGGGGTAGAGATGGATGACAGGCGGGTTGCGGGGCTTTATGAGGTGCAGGGTCGCAGGGGCAGTGCTGTGCCGCACGGCACGGAGGTATTTACTCAACCCAATGATGATGACACAGTTCACGGTAAAACAAGCGGCTGGATGGACGGGTCCCTTGGACGGCTGCGGTTGTTCCTCCCTGCAGGTTTGTGATTACTGTCTCTCCCTGCACCTAAGTTCAGTGTTGGTAGCGATGGGTTCCCACCGGTAACCCGCTCCCCGACCTGGATATGGGCCGGAGGAGCCCCTTTTGCCCGCAGGCGCTGGCCCTGGGAGACGGTTGCCCTTGGCGGTGGCGGTGTCTCCCCTTCACGGTTGGACGGTTGCCTTCTATCGGGACTTGGCTGTTTGGAAACCCGGAGGTCCCCTTCACTAACGGATTTGGCAAATTCACGGCGACTCCAAGCCTTGCCGGCATCCGAAAGGCCCCTGCCAATGGTGCTGGCTTCTCTTTGTATACCGGTCCGGTACCGCCGGGTCACCACCCGTCCACGGTCCTTACGGCAGACTCCAATCGGCCTCCACTGCAGACGGTCACCACCGCCTGCCAACCTTGCTGTCCTGTCTGGGCCACACACCCGGACCAACTTCAGGCTCTTTGCTGTCACTTTTCTCCTCTCTACTACTTTCCTCCTTCCACTTCCTTAGCTTAACTCTCACTGCCTGTGTTTTCCCTCCTCCAAGACTGTGAACTCCTTGGTGGGTGGAGAAAAACCGCCTGGCTCCACCCCCTGGTGTGGACAACAGCCCCTGGGGAAGGCAACAAGGATTTTGTGTTTTGACTATGATGTGCCTGCAGGGAGTGTGGGGTGTGTAAGTGTTGTGCTCTGTGGCCCCTGGCTTGTCCAGGGCGACACAGAAGCACTGCAGCACTGCCTTGGCGAAGCGGCAACAGGCTGTGCTGAAGCTAATCTGTATAGGTGACAAACCCCACAATGCAGAAGAGGTGTGGACAGCTCTGAAACAGCAGGCAGATCACTGGCTCACACCTCTGAACCTAAAGCCAGGAAAGGTCGTGTGTGACAATGGCCGGAACCTGGTGGCGGCTTTGAGGCGAGGCCAGCTGACACATGTTCCATGCATGGCCCATGTGCTCAACCTCGTGGTTCAGCGGTTTCTAAAGTCATACCCAGAGCTGTCTGATCTGCTGGTAAAAGTTCGCAACCTGTCTGCACATTTTCGAAAGTCACCTACTGCTTCAGCTGGCCTTGCCGGCTTTCAGCGCCGTTTGCATCTTCCGGCTCACAGACTGGTGTGTGATGTCCCCACGTGTTGGAATTCAACTCTGCACATGTTGGTCAGGATTTGTGAGCAGAAGAGGGCAGTTGTTGAGTACCTGCATCACGTAAGCCGTCGGGAAATGGGTCAAACTCCACACATAACACCTGAGGAGTGGATATGGATGTCCGACCTATGTACCATCCGCCAAAAGTTTGAGGACTCCACCAAGATGGTGAGCGGCGATGACGACATTATTAGCGTCACCATACTGCTTCTCTGCCTTCTAAAATGGTCTCTGCTCAAAAACAAACATGATGCATTGCAGGCGGAGCGCGATGAGTTGGAGCAAGGAACAGTAGTGGGTGTGGGTGATAACACACAGCCCAGCCTCGTCTCATCACAACATGCAGTGGAGGACTATGACGAGGAGGAGGATGAAGACATGGAGCAACTCTCCGGCCAAATTGAGGATATGACATGCACACCAGTCATATCCTCGGTTCAGCGTGGCTGGCCGGAGGACAGGGTAGATGATGATGAGGAGGAGGAGGAGGAGGACAGCATGTTCAGTCATCGTGTTGGTTAGGATACTGAAGTGATGGCTGTTAAGAGTCTGGCGCACATGGCTTACTTTATGGTAAGCTGCCTGTCTCGTGACCCTCGTGTTAAGAACATCTTGGCCGACAATCATTACTGGTTGGTAACACTGTTAGACCCACGCTAAAAGGAGAACTTTATGTCTCTTATTCCCGAGGCGGAGAGGTCAGGCAATATGCAGCAGTTCTGGAAGGCCATAGTCACGGAAGTAGGCAAAGCATTCCCCTCACAAAACGCTAGCGGCATAGGTCAGGAATCAGTGGACAACCAAGGCGTACAACCGAGAGGGGCACAAGTCCAATCCGCCAGAGGTAGGGGAACAGTCTTTAAGATGTGGGACAGTTTTCTCAGCCCCGCACGTACCACAGCCCCTGAGGTGCGGGGTAGTGCCACAAGAAATCCTAAGTCTGCCCAGATGCTCAAGGAGTACCTTGCAGATCGAACAACTGTACTCCGACATTCCTCTGTGCCTTACAATTATTGGGTATCCAAGCTGGACACGTGGCATGAATTGGCTCTCTACGCCTTGGAAGTCCTGGCCTGCCCTGCCGCTAGCGTTTTGTCAGAGCGTGTTTTTAGTGCCGCAGGTGGAATCATTACAGATAAACGCACCCGCCTGTCAACTGAAAATGCTGACAAGCTGACTGTGATCAAGATGAACAAGGGTTGGATTGGGCCAGACTTCACCACACCACCAGCAAATGACAGCGGAATTTAAAGTTTGTAACGGGAATTTGCCATGTACCTCCACTCACTCATGGGTACACACTTCTGGACTTTGGATAATCACTGGACTGCTCCTCCTTCTCCTCATGCGCCACCATGATGACCGTTACAATAGTTAGGCCGTTGTTTCAGGTATACCCCCAGTGGTAAATTTTTTTCTTTCAGAATGGGCATTACAACGACAGGAGACCCGCTCCTTTGCAATGGGAACAATGTTTTGAGGCCCTCATGCACATCTCTATCCAGGGACAATGTGGAGCCTCCAAATTTTTGGCTGCTCTGCCAAAGGGCTATACTACAATAGACCCACTTCCTTACAATGGGCACTTCAGGTTTACAGGCCATCATGCACGTCTCTATCCAGGGACAATATGGAGCCTGACGCTGCCACCGACTGCCACACACGTGCGTTTTTTAAATGCAAGCACGGACGCGATAAGAACCTAACAGGTTTTTAGGAGCGACAATTACTGAGAAGTTTGACACTATCAGACACTGCTGACTGACGTGTATTATATTCACTAGACTTGTGCGTTATATACTAGTTTGTGCAAAACGCACACAAGTGCACCTGTACGCTGCCACCGACAGGCACACATGTGCGGTTTTTAAATGCACGCACGGACGCAGCTACAATAGTCCTGAGAAGGACTCTTCTGGTCACTAGCCTGTATTCCGACCTGGCTATACCCTGCCTGTATACAGCAACAATAGTCCTGAGAAGGACTCTGCTCCTGTACTCCGACCAGGCTATACCCTGCCTGCCTGTATACAACTATAATAGTCCTAAGAAGGTCTTCTGGTCACACTGTTTGCAGCCCTGCTACGGAAATAACTATAAAGGGCCGCAAACCTTTCCCTGAAGCAGCAACACTCTCCCTTCACTGACTGTCTGGATGGCTGTGTGCAGAGCACAACGCGCCCGCCGGTATAAAGGCTCGGTCATGCTATGCGGGCCGGCCAATCACTGCAATTCTACAACTAACAGGGCTGTGGCATTGCAGTGGTCTGCCAGCCAGTCCCTGCATGAGGGCTGGCTCTCAAAAGAGCGCCAACATGCAGGGATGAAGACCACGAGTACAGCACGAGTATCGCGAGATTATTCGGTCCCCGCCGAGTAGCCCGAGTACAGTGATACTCGTGCGAGTACCGAGTAGTGGCAAGCATACTCGCTCAACACTACTTGTCTTCCTTCCCTAAGCGTGCGAGTGTAGTGGGGCGGGCCAGCATGTCAGCCAATCCCAGACACACACACAGCTAAGTGGACTTTTAGCCAAAGAAGCAACGGCATGTGTGATAGGATGTCCATGTCACATGTCCCTGCATTATAAATACGGGCATCTGCCCATCTGGACGCCATTATCTGCCTTCTGCGTCTGGGTGTCAGTCACCGCTGGCGTAGCTCCTGTCTCCGATACTGCTGTGTACGCTCTACACACAGCGCTATACAGAATAGGGATAGAAGTTTCTATTAGTCCTTGTAAGGGCTAATACCAGCAGGGTCAGAGCCATAGGTGACAGTCAGGTCCGTGAAAACAGAGTTTAACAGCTACACAAGATGACAGCGTCTGTGTAGCTAAGGTCAGGGATTTCCTCGCTGCATTTCCCCATTAGGAGGGATAGAAAGGGAGGCTTCCTTTACTCTACCCAGACCCATAACCCTGCCACTGTACCCTCCTGCCCTTTGCACACTCAAGCTCATTGTTACTAAGCCATTATACTAGCAAACACTGAGGAAACTTAGTGGCATCCTAAAAGTGGCTGTTGGACTTCCATTAGTGTCCCAGTGGTGCAAATCTATGTGCAGCACCTCTGCATTGCACACTCAAACTCATTGTTACTAAGCTATTATACTAGCAAACACTGAGGAAACTTAGTGGCATCCTAAAAATGGCTGTTGGACTTCCATTAGTGTCCCACTAGTGCAAATCTATGTGCAGCACCTCTGCATGGCACACTCAATATATAATAGCAAAAAATGCTGCCATTTAGTGGCATCCTAAAAGTGGCTGTTGTACTCCATTTGTGCCCCACAGGTGCCAAGCTATTTCTAGCACCTCTGCATTACACCCTCCTGCTCTGTTTTTAATAAGCTATAATAATAGAAAAAATGCTGTCATTCAGTGGCATACAAAAAGTGGCTGTTGTACTCCATTAGTGTCCCACTGGTGCCAAGCTATTTCTAGCACCTCTGCATGACACCCTCATGCACATTTTGCAACGCTATTTTTATAGCAAACTCAGGGAATTCCTTACTGCATTTCATCATTAGGAAGGATAGAAAGTGAGGCTTCTCTTACTGTCCTGGTACACACAGAACACGGCCACTGTACCCACCAGTCCACTTTTTCCACGTTATTTAATTTGCCCAAAGAGCTGACATTTTTCTGCCATCCTAAAATTGTCTGGAATCCTAAGATATTGTTCCTTTTCTGCCAAGCAATGTACAACACCTGTGCATTCTACACTCCTTTCCATTTCTGGAATGCAATAATTAACTGCAGGTAGTCCAGCCAATCTTTCACGAAGGTGCAGGCGTGGATATAATGTTTCCTTCATCCAATTGTGGTTCTCTCGATGTCTGACAGCTCAACAATACCATCTGTTTGCACTTAAAAAACAAGTGACGACCTGCCAATCACACTCCCGCTAGCGGGTAATGGGGTGGAAGTTCAGTGTGAAAAAGAATGTGACTGCTGTCCCCACAGTCACAGAGGATGAAGAGCACGCAGATGCATGTGATGGGGCAGGCGGTGGTTGTACAGGCACGCTAGGCCGCATTGTAGCACAGTGAAATTCCCTTTGCGACTTATGCTTCATTTTAAGTCTTGTATTTGGTGGGATCCACAGTATGCAGCAAAACCACGCAACATGAAAAGCACTGTTTGCAGTTGGGTTCATAAATGATTCTTTCACTTTCCCAAAACAAACAATAAGAACCATGCATTAAATTGAAATAATAGAACAATCTATTCAGTTGCCTACTGCTTGCTAAGCCCTCTGAGTAGCAGCAGTAATTGTGTGTGTGTGCGAAGACAACTTACTAGTGGCACATCACAAGAGCTTCCCAGTTATCTACCTAAACATAGACAAAACACATCACCTCCCCTGAATACCCTTGTTAGCTGAAGCCTCACAGATAAGGCAGATGATAACAGTGTGAATGCAAACCACACAGCTCTGCAACACAGTCATGTAAATATTGAAAAGCAACATTCAATGCAAACATGTGTCGCTGTCCCTCTATGATTTAAACTGTACGTGACAATTTGACAGTGCAGAGGCAGCAAGTGTGATTGTCTATATAGTGGTCCTACCCAGAACAGATATTTGTTTTCAAAATAAAACAAAGTGTTGCGTGCACGCATTACTGTCTGGGCACAGCCTACCGTACCCGGGTAATGTGATGTCCAGTTGCCATAAATACAGACTTTACGCTCCTATCATGGTTAACAGTATAGACAGCACCAGAAGAATGTTGGTCTGTGGCACAGGATGCTGCTCACTGGCGTTACGGTTCTCCTCACCAAACTCCAAAATTACTCCCCTCACAATTGAACGAAGTGTTTCCGCCGTTGCTCCTTCCTGTGTGCCGATTTACCCCAGGCGCAGCCTAACTCCAGTGATTTGCCAACTTAGCATGCTCTGCCTGACTGTGTCATTCCTGAGGCAAAGTCTTAATTTTGGGCTACAGCGCATGCTCGTTTGGACTGTGCCTGAGTCATTCTGCGATCTGCGGCTCAACACACTTACACAGGGCCCTGGTGCTTGACTCACTCTCGGGAGGCCACTAAAACAAACTACACCCAACATCAGCCCCAGGTGTCCCCTTACACTGCAGTGGCAGTCCCCACTGACCGCAATACTGAGAGTGGCATCACGAAAATACATATAAAGAAGCAACCTAAGTGTGACCAGACTCTTCCTCCACGAGGAGTCCCTGAAGGTAATGCACCAACACAACACCTGTGGGGCTTCACACTGACTGAGAAAAGCCTCTTTGCACTGGTACTTGCACTCCGTGCTGGGTCTAAGTCCTGTGTTGTGCCTAGACAGCATGCTGAAGCGGATAGTCTTTTTTTCAGAAACTGTATTTCATGCTACTGACCATGCTCAGGCACTTACTGCATCAGAGGCTAGGTCGGGTAATGAACTCTTTGGCCCTGCCCCTGATGTGAGGAGCCCATATACACCACAGGGAATCAGGTGTCCTGACAATTTGGCCAGGCTACTCCCAACAGGCTTGCAGAGGGCCGCCCATCTGACTTGTCACCTCATTATTGTTGGTCAGACGATGACTGTTGAGGTGTTTTGGTTGTGGCAGCCATGAGGTCATCATTCAAGTGGCGGTTCAAAATAGGACGCTAGTTATGCCACTCATGACGTGTCACTCTGCTTTTGTCTCCAGGAGATGCATTGTGGTCCACCCTGGTTTCGGACTGACCCAGGTTATAAAAGGGGCTGGAGCCAAGAAGAAGGTGCCCAGTCTTCTATTATGCTCTGAAAGAGCACACCTCCATGTGTTGAACCCATTGCGGCTTTAGGCCAGAGGTAGGCAGGGATAGGTCATCGATGCAGGCCGCCACCACAGTTTGTAACGCAGAAAGTTTAAGAACAGCTCCTGTCCTACCAGTCCTGCTAGTGCAGCCAAGTGGCATAAACAGGCCTGCTGCTGCTGATGCGCCTGCTGTCCACAGGTGTGTCCCCAACGCACACGGACTGCGTAACCAAATGTTGTTAACAGGGAGTTCCTGGGCTGGGTGGTCATGTGGACCCTGTCACGCTAACAGGGCTCCAAGCCTCCAGATCCAAGTTGTGTCTAACTCGGTTCAGGCTACTATTAGTTTGAGAGTCAACCTGCTCTGTATCCTCCACCTAACCTTCCAGTTGCCAACCTCTCCTTTTCCATCTGTGAGCACGGTGGACACCGAATGGCGATTGGGATATCTACCTTTCTCTTTCTTTTCTTCTTAATATTTTTGATATAGTGGTAACATAGTATATACCACCTTATCCAAATCTGCCAGTCCCACCATACCAGATGTTGTTCCTTCAGCAAATGTTAATGTTGCTTAACCACCAAACCCACGGACACAAACTTTTTTACCCTTTCCAACACACCTGTTCCCCTTTCCACCAGCTTCTGTCCTTTTTCAACTCAGTTTGTATATGACCAAAAATGCAACTCTGCAGAGACACCGTACTCAACGCCGCCTCAGCACAGCAGCCAGCCCTCGGTCCCTCAGATGTGGACAAGTAAGACCATATCCTCCTATCGATGAAAAAGCGTTGAGATTCACTCTGTGCACCACTGGTGTTTAGTGGAAAAGCAGCTCTAAGATTGCGTACCACCTTCTGCAGATACTCCTGCATACGTGCGTCCCTTTCCATGGGAGGAGTTATTTCACAAAATTTTGTGTTGTACCGGGGATCTAACAGTGTGGCAACCCAGTAGTCAGCATGACTTGTAATTCGTACAATCCGAGGGTCATGTTGTAGGTAGTGCAGCAAGAAGGCGCTCATGTGTCTTGAGCATCCAGGAGGACAAAGTCCTTGGTGTGTTGGTGGCGGAGAGGTGAGAATCGTGCCTCCTTCCTTTGCCCTCTCCCCCCAACCTCGCACAACCAAAATGTAAGCAAGCTCTCACTCAACTGCTGAGTCTTCCATGCCCATCGCCAGTTCGTCCTCCATTTCTTCCTGGGCTCCTGCACCTTCCTCAACTGTTTTGCTGATACTATGCTCCCTTGATAATCCCTCTCCCCCACCGTACCATGACTGCCGCCAAGGTGCCGCTGACCGTCTGGACCTTGTAGATCTTGTTATCCCTTCCGCATATGACTCCTCCAGTACTTCCTCCCTTCCTCTTGGACCAACACCTGACTCCGAATAATACTTACAGTGTGTTCCATCATGTAGATGACCAGAATTGTCACGCTGAGAATGGCATCGCCAGTGTTAAACATCTGCGTCGACATTTGTAAACTGTGTAGCAGGGTGCATATGTCCTTGATCTGACACCACTCCAGCAGCGTGATCTGCACCACCTCTGGATCAAGTTAGCCCAGGGTATACGTCATAATACCGTATTTCAGCAGGGCTCTGCGGTGCTGCTACAGACGCTGCAACATGTGCAGATTAAAATTCCTGCATATCGGAACATCGCATTTCTGGTGTTTAACCGCCAGACCTTAAGACTTCAGGAGTGATGAAAGTTGTTTAGCTACTGGGTGCGAACGATGGAAGTGAGCCACTGTACAAGGCCATGTAGGCCGGGATGTTGTTTTAAAAATTGCTGGAGAATCAGATTAAACACGTGAGCCATACAAGTCACGTGTGTCACATGGGCCTGACGAAGGCCCGCTGCCATGTTTGCATCATTGCCGCACACAGCTGTTAAGTCACCACCGTAGTCCGCTACGTCAATTTGTACTCCTGTCGCAAGGTGACAACGTGTTCCTTTCGTGCATAGTGCTGATGATGGGAGAGGAGTCGACGCCAGTGGCGCAGGTGGACGCAGGTTATGCTCACCCACTGGGATGCGTTACCTTGACAGATGCAGAACCACAGGCTGAATGTAGGTGGTGGGTATCTCACAGATGAAGTACCATCATTCAGCTATAACCAATGGGAAGACACAACACCCTTTTTTAGGCCCCTCCTGTCTGAAGACCACTGCCAGACATAGCTATGAACCTCTGTTTACTTTTACCCCCAGTTTAGTTTTATGAGTTTGTGTGCTTGTTACCTGACTACTTTTCCTGCTTGCTGTTTATGTACTTCGTTGGCCGATTTGCATTTCACCTCTGCTTGTTTTCTGATTAAGTCCTGTCCCTCCCATTCTGTTCCTCTTCCTCAATTAATGTTTTGACCCTGCATGACTACTATTCTCTGGAACTGCAGCCTTCCACAGGTATTGATCAACTTGGGCCCTGTGTCATTCAACATCACTGTATAGGGGTTAAAGGGTTTCAGGGTTCTGGGGGTCCAGCTTGGTGAGTGGCTTCCCTCTAGCCTATCCTTTACAGCCCGTCTGAGTGTGTCAATCCAGGCAGGCGTTACAACGTGCCCTCGACAGAAGGACATGTAGGCCGGGATAGTGTTATAAAAATTGCTGGAGATTCGGATTCAACACGTGAGCCATACAAGGCACGTGTGTCACATTGCCCTGAAGAAGGGCCGCAGACTGTTTCGCATCATTGTCGCACCTGTCATTCCCTGGCTGCTGGTTGAGTGGAGACAACCATTGATGAAACTCGGTCTCACTCTACAGAGCTAACCGTCCACAACTCCTCAGCGGTGTCTCACATTTCCCCTACATTTCAAAGTAAACATTTGACCGCCTGATGGCCTTGAGCTCTGCTGCCAGCATAGGAAGGAGGTGTGTGGGATTCCTTGGGCACAGTTACAAGGAAGGGTGGCCCGACCACACAGGGTTTGGGCTGAGGTGCAGGAACAACACGAGGTTGATGAGGCAGAAGCAGTGGAGGAACTTGTACATACAGAGGAAGGATTTAAACATACAACTCGTGGGGACGGATAGACTTGTACAGCAGACACTTCTCCATCTATCACCAAAGTTACCCAGTGCCCAGTCAGCGACATGTAACGCCTCTGTCCATGCTTACTGTTCCAAGTATCTGTGGTGAAATGCACCATGTCACACACAGTTTCTCAAGGAAGCGGTGATGTTGTGTGCGACCTGCTGTGTTAGCGCGGGAACCCCTTTCTTGGAGAAGGAGTGGCAAATGGCCATCGGGGCACTGCAATGGGCATAAGGTCTCAAAAATCCTCGGTGACAAAAGGGTGTAAAGGCAGCCTTTCTGTAGCTAACATGTTTGAGATGCCGAAACTAAACCTCTTAGGCATGTCATGCACTTCGAAAATCATGTAAAAAACAGCGAGGGGACTCCAACCACAGTCTCCCTCGTTTCCACTAATTGGGCCACACACCCCACTTGACTGGCATCAGTTGATCCCCCTTTTCAAAATGAAAAAGATGCTTTGCATGAAGCACTCTCAAAAATACGCGTGCCTTTCGCGTCCCCTGGCTGACCCAGGGGAAGAAAAGTCCTCTGAGAGCCATGACTTGTTCATCTTGGTTCTTTTAGAAACACAGCGAGGGGACTCCAACCACAGTCTCCCTCGTTTCCACCAATTGGGCCACACACACCCCACTTGACTGGCATCAGTTGATCCCCCTTTTCAAAATGAAAAAGATGCTTTGCATGAAGCACTCTCAAAAGTGTGCGTGCCTTTCGCCTCCCCTGGATGACCCAGGGGAAGAAAAGTCCTCTGAGAGCCATGTCCACATTGTCAGTGGACAGACACGTGTGCTTATCTGCCAGCAGACCCCCAGCAGCACTGAAGACAGGTTCCGAGAGAACGCTGGCTGCAGGACACGACAAGATCCCCAAGGCGTGCGTGGCAAGCTCAGGCAATTTATCCAGATTGGAAGCCTAAAATGAGCAGGGCTCAAGTTGCACAGTAATGGCATCGATGTTTCCTTGCATATACTCATATATCTGTTTCTCCTCCTCTTTTTCCTTGTCCAGCTCTTTTGTTTTCGCATGAGTATATGTCCTTGTCACTTTCCCATGTGTTTGTGTTGTGTTGTGAGTTGTTTGTCACCTTTTGGACACCTTGAAGGGTGTTTTCTAGGTGTTTTTATGTGTTTGTGATTGCCTCCCATTGTTTCCTATGTGGTTCGAGTGGTTCGCCGAACCGAACTCGAACGAGACCTCCATTCGGCGAACCAAACTTGAGCCGAACCGCGACCGGTTCGCTCATCTCTAGCCATGAGCAATTGTACTAATTCAGCATACCAGGCGCACCTGGGCTAGTCCGGTGCTATTAGTATCACCGGGACTCCTTCTGCCTAAATCTTCCTGATTACTCGCGGCAGCAGGGGCAGAGGCGAAAAACATGTAAGTTGGACGACTTCAGGAGACTAGAGCATCCGCGCCAATGGACTGTGGGTCACGTGACCTGGCTAAGAACACGGGTACCTTTGCTTTCAACCTTGAGGCCATTAGATTATTATTATTTATTATTATTTATTTATAGAGCACCATTAATTCCACGTCTGGTGTACTCCAGTGAGTGCAGATGTGTGGGAACACTTCTGGGTGGAGAAACCACTCTCCGGCGGCCAGGCCTTGGCGACTTAGAAGGTCCGCCACCCAGTTCTCTACTCCCGGTATGTGTAACGCTGAAAACACAGACCCCGTCAATTCGGTCCAGGTGAGGATCCTGAGGACCTCGAGATAAGCTGTCTTGCTGCTGGTACCTCCCTGCTGATTGACATAGGCCACAGCTGTTGCATTGTCCAATTAGACCCGAATCAAACGACCTGCTAGCAGAAGGGGGGGATGACCTGAGTGCGAGAAGATTTTCAGGATGATTTCTGGGAAAGGAAGACTCCTGGGGTGTCCAACGTCCCGAAGCAGTGTGGAGCCAGTACGCTGCTCCCCAGACTAAGAGGCTGGCGTCCGTGGTCAGGAGTAGCCAGTCCACTTGGGGGAGCAAAACTCCTTCTCGATATGGAAGAGGACTGAGGCCACCAGTAAAGCGCATACCTGACTGAAGGTGTCAGGTGAAAAGTTCATCCAGGGAAAAGGGGCTCTTGTCCCAGGCAGCTAGAAGCGTAAGCTGCAGTGGGCGGTGGTGTGGCTAAGCGAGCAGCACTGCCTCTATAGCCGCCGCTATCCTACCTAGAACTCTCAGACTGAATCGTATGAAGTGACAGGAGTACGTAGAGGGCAGTGTACCGCTTGTTGTAGAGCGGTCACCTTGACTTGAGGGAGGAATATCAAGCCCCGAAGAGTGTCCAGGGACATGCCCAGGGAGGTGATGGATTTTGACGCCACCGGGGATGATTTGACTGGAGTCAGAAGCCGCCCTAAGCGGGTTAGGGTGCCCACACAGATCTGCACGCTGATTGAGCCCTTGATGAGGAGGTCATTTAAGTAAGGCAGAACAGCCACTCTCCTGGCGTGAAGGGCGGCCGCCATGACCTTAGTTAAGACCCTTGGTGCTGTGGCAGAGCCGAGGGTAGGGCCACAAATGAAAAAAAGAAGTCCTGAACCACGAAGCGGAGGAACTTTGGTGAGCTGGAGCGATGGGTATGTGCAGGTACGTGTCCCTGAAGCTAGGGAGGCAAGGAATTCTCCTTCGTCCATAAAGGTAATAATGGACCCTAGGAAGTCCATTCTGAATCTCCTTACGTGCACATGTTTGCTCAGGTGTTAGAGGTCCAGGATGGGACAAACTGACCCATCTTTTTTTTTTTTTGGCGACCACGATAGGTTGGAATAGCCTTGAACCTCTCGCCGTCCGGAACAGGTACCATCACCCCCGCCGTTTGGAGGAAGTGGATTGCTGAGGTGAAGGCCTCGTGGTGTTTTGGAGCGTTTTGTTACGGTTGCTGTGGCTCTGGAGTCTATGTCCAGATTTCTTGCTACTGCACATGTGCGAGCACTGGAGACTATGTCCAGATTTCTTGCTACTGCACATGTGCAAGCGTTGGAGACTAAGTCCTATCTTGGAGCCATTGCACATGTGCGGGTGACATCATCGCTGACACGAGGTCACATGTCTCTGACACCTTCTATGCCGATTGGCCTCTGGTCATGTGCTTGTGACACGTGGTCACATGTCTCTGACACCTTCTATGCCGATTGGTCGCTGGTCATGTGCTTGTGACGCTTTGCTCGGTGATAGGCCAGCGTGACGTCATTCCTGTCGTTCTTGCAGTGGATTGGCTCTGGTGTCCTCCATCTTGGATGAGGCACAGAGTCTATATAAGACCCTGACGCACGCCACATGGCGCTCAGTCCTCTTGGTTCATGCATGAGAGTAGACGCTCTGTGCACGTTCCTCTAGGCATCACTCTGTCTATGCTAGGTGAGCGCTACCGGCAGGGTAGCGTTCTTATACCTTACAGCTTCGGCTGCAGTCCGTATCCTTACCTCTTAGGGGAGCGGACATAGGCAGGTGCCTGAGGCACATGGACTGGCTGGGCCTTGTGATTCTACTCGTAGGTGGACGTTGCCGCTTGGGTAACGTTCCTTTTACTGCGTCTGGCAGTTGTTCGTATCCTCGCACACTAGGGGAGCGAACAGAGGTAGGAGCTTTGTGCGGCTTATGCTGCTGTCCGTCTCTTTTGCACCACTAGAAGAGCGGACCTAGGCAGGTGCCATATCTAGTGGTTCGTGTCCTCGCACACTAGTGGAGCGAACGCAGGTAGGAGCTTTGTGCGGCTTACGCTGCTGTCCGTCTCTTTTGCACCACTAGAAGAGCGGACCTAGGCAGGTGCCATATCTAGTGGTTCGTGTCCTCGCACACTAGTGGAGCGAACGCAGGTAGGAGCTTTGTGCGGCTTACGCTGCTGTCCGTCTCCTGGCACCACTAGAGGAACGGACCTAGGTAGGTGCCATTTCACACTCACTGCTTTTGTCTCTGTGATCATTAACAGAGACCATTCCACACACCCTCCAAGTAAGGGAGGAATTGCCTTATTTAATAATTATATTCCTCTGTGAGTTTAACAGAGGTATTGCACTCTGCCATAGTCTGCAGCAGAGTCTTTGCACGGTGGACCCTGACTGTCTGATACTCCTTAAGGTTATTATCAGACAGCCCCCCGTAACATTAGGACTGAGCCAAGGGTCTGGCAGTTATGGCAGAATATCAGCAGTTACACCGTTACATACAAGTACTTGAGTCGCGGCTCAAGAGTATAGAGGATAAACCTCAGACCATGGTGACATCTGCACATGATCCTCGACTTGCTCTGCCAAACAGATATTCTGGCGATGCCAGATCATGTCGTGGTTTCATTAGTCAGTGTCAGATACACCTAGAGGTAAACTCTTCTTGCTTCTCTACGGAGAGGTCCAGAGTAGGCTTTATCATCTCCTTACTTCAGGACAAAGCCTTAGAATGGGCTACTCCCCTATGGGAGTGCTCTGATGTGGTTACTCTGAGACATGAAGACTTTCTTGATGCTCTTAAGGCGGTATTCATGGGTCCGCAGGTTACCCAGGATGCGGCCCTGAGACTGTTAGATCTATCTCAGGGTTCGTTATCCACTAGTTCTTATGCCATTGCTTTTATAACTCTGGTGGCAGAACTAGATTGGCCAGAGAAGGTGTTAATTCCTATCTTCTGGAGAGGGTTGGCAGGCTATGTCAAGGATGCTCTTGCTACTCGTGAGGTCCCTGCTTCTCTGGAGGACTTGATCACAGTAGAAACGAGGATCA
Organism: Anomaloglossus baeobatrachus; assembly: GCF_048569485.1. NCBI lineage: Eukaryota > Metazoa > Chordata > Amphibia > Anura > Aromobatidae > Anomaloglossus > Anomaloglossus baeobatrachus. Next base: position 694,581,276 of record NC_134356.1, read on the forward strand.
ACGTACGCCATAGGGAACGTAGACTCGAGGTCTCTTCCTCACGCCCTAAGCTTCGGGCTATTCCAGTTGTTGAGGGTCCACTACCATCTTCCTCAGCATCTGAAACATCTCCCACTCCTATGGAGTTAGGTCATACGTCCTCCAGACTACGCAAGTCTGGTCCTACTATATGTTACGTATGTCGTCAGGCTTGGCACTATGCCAACAAGTGTCCTAGCCGTCAGGGAAACTCCCAGGCCTAGTAACCATTAGAGGGGGGTTACTAGAGACGTCTTCTGCACCCTCTAAGTGTAGTATCCCAGGTCAGCTCTCATTCGCTGAGAATACATGGCCTATTATGGCTTTTGTGGATTCCGGAGCTGACGGGACTTTTGTGTCCTCAGGATTTGTAAAGAGACACAATATTCCCTCTATCATGTTAGATAATAATGATGATGAAACCGGTCTTTGAGCGCTATTGATGGATCAGATTCTAGATGTTCTTTTGAAGATTAGGCTTTATTATTAAAAGATAAAGCTCTTATTACTTCACAACGCGTTTCAGCAAGATCCCCTTGCTTTCCTCAGGTGTCACCTCACCTTTTCCTCACCTGAGGAAAGCAAGGGGATCTTGCTGAAACGCGTTGTGAAGTAATAAGAGCTTTATCTTTTAATAATAAAGCCTAATCTTCAAAAGAACATCTAGAATCTGATCCATCAATAGCGCTCAAAGACCGGTTTCATCATCATTATTATCTACATCGCCTACTCCTGAAGGGGAATCCGGCAAAGAGCTGCTGAGGATCACAGAATCTATCAGTTCACTTTGATTAATCCAGCGAGAGGACGGAGAGCCGACCTGAAAGCTCCAGGATCAAAGGAGTCGGTGAACCAGGAGCCATCAGCGGTAAACCTCCAGCTCCATCCAGCCAAAAGGATCGGATAACACCAGTTACCACAGCCCCTCAGATCCAGAGGATTTATACGCTCATCACCGTGGTTGTGCGAGGGCGCACAACCAAAGAAGGTGAGCAGCTTCTAATATCGTTAATCTAATACTAATACATCGGGTGCTCTTAGATTGCGCTATTGATTTATTTTACAGTGACTCTATCATGTTAGAGGCGCCTATTCCTGTCCGTGTTGTTAATGGGACTATGTTGTCTGACTCCATTACATTGAGGACAGTTCCCTTGCGCCTTTCCCTGTCTCAGGGTCACATAGAGGAGATTTCTTTTCTTGTTTTGCCTGAGGGTATAGACGACGTTCTTCTTGGTCTCCCATGGCTTCGGACCCATGCTCCTCTAATTAACTGGGAGTCCGACAGCATTATTAGTTGGGGTTCGAAATGTCAGTCCCGATGTCTTCCCTTACCACCTAAGGTCGTGGCGGTTGCATCAACTGATCTCTCTCCCATACCTACACCCTATTTGGATTTCGCTGACGTGTTCTCCAAACAGGGTGCTGAGGTTCTTCCTCCCCATAGGCCGTATGACTGTGCCATAGACCTTATCCCAGGTTCGGTTCCATCTAAGGGCAGGGTTTACCCCCTGTCAATACCTGAGTCTGAGGCCATGTCGACCTATATAAGAGAGAGTTTAGAGAAGGGGTTCATTCGGAAGTCTGTCTCTCCCGCGGGAGCTGGGTTTTTCTTTGTTCGAAAGAAAGAGGGTGATTTGCGTCCCTGCATAGATTACAGGGGTCTCAACGCAATCACAATAAAGAACAAATACCCATTACCTTTAATTTCGGAGCTCTTTGACAGACTGAGGGGAGCTCAGGTTTTTACGAAGTTGGATCTGTGGGGTGCGTATAACTTGGTATGAATTCGAGAGGGTGACGAATGGAAGACCGCTTTTAACACCCGAGACGGTCACTATGAATACCTCGTCATGCCTTTTGGTTTATGTAATGCACCCGCAGTATTTCAGGACTTCGTAAACGATGTGTTCAGGGATTTACTGTTATCCTCCGTCGTGGTGTATCTGGACGACATCCTGATTTTTTCTCCTGATCTGGAGACTCATCGTCAGGATGTCGTTCGTGTCCTTTCCCGTTTAAGGGAGCACCCTTTGTTTGCTAAACTCGAAAAATGTGTATTCGAGCAGTCATCCTTGCCTTTTTTGGGCTACATTATCTTACAAGAGGGTCTGGCTATGGATCCTGCGAAGCTCTCTGCTGTCCTGGAATGGTCCGAACCTCATTCCTTGAAGGCGGTGCAACGCTTCTTAGGATTCATAAATTATTACAGGCAGTTCATACCCCATTTCTCTACTTTGGTGGCCCCTTTGGTGGCCTTGACTAAGAAAGGTGCTAATCCAAAAGTCTGGTCTACTGAGACATCCCAGGCTTTTGAGGCAGTAAAAAGACACTTTTCAACTGCTCCCGTTCTTCAAAGACCCGATGAGAATAAGCCCTTCCTCTTGGAGGTTGATGCCTCTTCAGTGGGTGCTGGTGCGGTCTTGTATCAAAAGAATGGTGCAGGTAGAAAAAGGCCGTGTTTCTTCTTTGCTAAAACCTTTTCACCGGCAGAGAGAAACTATACCATTCGGGATAGGGAACTGCCCGCCCTGAGATTAGCCTTGGAGGAGTGGCGTCACTTGCTGGAAGGAGCGAAACATCCTTTCCAGGTCTATACAGACCATAAGAATCTGACATACTTACAAACCGCTCAGCGTCTGAATCCTCGCCAAGCCCGCTGGTCCTTGTTTTTCCCCCGCTTCCACTTCTCCATCAACTATCTGTCTGGGAGTAAGAATAACAAGGCAGACGCCCTGTCTCGCTCTATGGTTTCTACGAACCTCGTCTTATCCTTCCCTCCAAGGTTTTTCATACGCTCTCCCCTGTGACGTTAGACCAAATCCCACCGGGCAAGACCTTTGTTCCGCCGGATCGACAGAATGATATACTGTCGTGGGCCCACCCCTCAAAGGTGGGTGGGCATTTTGGTATTAGACGGACATGAGAGTTACTCGAGAGGTGGTATTGGTGGCCACACTTAACCATCCACATCAAGAGATATGTCAGTTCCTGCTACTCGTGTGCTCGCAATCGTCCGTTACAGCAGAGACCGGCTGGGCTCTTGCATCCTTTACCCGTGCCAGATAGACCATGGGAGGTGGTAGGCATGGACTTTGTGGGTGATCTTCCGTGTTCACAGGGACATAGATTTGTGTGGGTCATTACGGACCATTTCTCCTGGATGGTTCATCTCGTACCGTTATCGAGAATCCCATCGTCCAGGGTACTAGCCGAACTATTACTCAAGCATGTCTTTAGGCTTCACGGGATGCCAGATCGTATCATTTGTGATAGAGGCCCGCAATTTGCTTCCCGTTTCTGCCGAGATCTTTGTAGCCTTCTGCAAATTGAGTTGAATCTCTCTTCGGCATACCATCCGGAGACCAATGGTTTGGTTGAGCGTACCAATCAATCCATGATTATATACCTTCGACACTTTGTTACTGAGAACCACGATAACTGGTCCTCCCTCCTACCCGGGGCAGAATTTGCCCTTAACAATTCGCTGGCTGAGGCCACTGGGCAGACACCGTTCGTACTCAATAATGGGCAACACCCTAGGGTACCGGTACCGTTTCCCGCTGCTGCACCTCCTCCTCTTGTGGCCGACTGGGCAACTAATGCCAGAAAGGTTTGGGATCGGACTCAAGAGTCGATCCAAGCAGCTAAGGACCGTATGAAGACGGTGTCCGATCGGTTTCGTCGCCCGGCTCCTGTCTTTTCTCCAGGGGACTTTGTATGGCTCTCTGCAAAACACGTGAGACTTAGAGTGAGCTCTGTCAAATTTGCTCCTCGCTTCCTGGGTCCTTATGAGGTTCTTCGACAGGTAAATCCTGTAGTCTACCAATTGAAGTTACCCGTCCATATTAGGATCCATGACAAATTCCATGTTTCACTGCTAAAGCCAGCAATTTTACCTCACGCTCGTGAAGTGCACTCTCCTGCCTCTGATTCCTCTTGCTCTAGCTATGAGGTACGAGCCATAGTTGGTTCTAAGATGGTTAGAGGGTGCAGGTTCTTCTTGATAGATTGGGAGGGCTACGGCCCGGAACATCGCTCTTGGGAGCCTGAGGAGGCTGTCCATGCTCCCGACTTAGTTGCCGATTACCTGCATCGCCGGGAGGGAGGCCCTTGAGGGGGAGGTACTTTTACGGTTGCTGTGTCTCTGGAGTCTATGTCCAGTTTTCTTGATACTGCACATGTGCGAGCACTGGAGACTATGTCCAGATTTCTTGCTACTGCACATGTGCAAGCGTTGGAGACTAAGTCCTATCTTGGAGCCATTGCACATGTGCGGGTGACATCATCGCTGACACGAGGTCACATGTCTCTGACACCTTCTATGCCGATTGGTCACTGGTCATGTGCTTGTGACGCTTTGCTCGGTGATAGGCCAGCATGACGTCATTCCTGTCATTCTGGCAGTGGATTGGCTCTGGTGTCCTCCATCTTGGATGAGGCACAGAGTCTATATAAGACCCTGACGCACACCGCATGGTGCTCAGTCCTCTTGGTTCATGCATGAGAGTAGATGCTCTGTGCACGTTCCTCTAGGCATCTCTCTGTCTATGCTAGGTGAGCGCTACCGGCAGGGTAGCGTTCTTATACCTTACAGCTTCGGCTGCAGTCCGTATCCTTACCTCTTAGGGGAGCGGACATAGGCAGGTGCCTGAGGCACATGGTCTGGCTGGACCTTATGATTCTATTCGTAGGTGGACGTTGCCGCTAGGGTAACGTTCCTTTTACTGCGTCTGGCAGTTGTTCATATCCTCACACACTAGGGGAGCGAACAGAGGTAGGAGCTTTGAGCGGCTTATGCTGCTGTCCATCTCTTTTGCACCACTAGAAGAGCGGACCTAGGCAGGTGCCATATCTAGTGGTTCGTGTCCTCGCACACTAGTGGAGCGAACGCAGGTAGGAGCTTTGTGCGGCTTACGCTGCTGTCCGTCTCTTTTGCACCACTAGAAGAGCAGACCTAGGCAGGTGCCATATCTAGTGGTTCGTTTCCTCGCACACTAGTGGAGCAAACGCAGGTAGGAGCTTTGTGCGGCTTACGCTGCTGTCCATCTCCTGGCACCACTAGAGGAACGGACCTAGGTAGGTGCCATTTCACACTCACTGCTTTTGTCTCTGTGATCATTAACAGAGACCATTCCACACACACCCCAAGTAAGGGAGGAATTGCCTTATTTAATAATTATATTCCTCTGTGAGTTTAACAGAGGTATTGCACTCTGCCATAGTCTGCAGCAGAGTCTTTGCACGGTGGACCCTGACTGTCTGATATTCCTTTAGGTTTTATTATCAGACAGCCCCCCGTAACACGTTTGGGGGGGTTTGAGAGAAAAGACTGACCAGGGGATCGGGTCCAGAATTCAATGTGGTAACTGGAAGACACAAGGTATCACACCCATTTGGGGTCTGAGGCGGCGGCCCAGATGGAGAGGGACAAGACTTCTCGGTCTTTGTCTAGACTGCCAGGACGAGGTGGACTCGGGGAGGGCAGAGAAGGTCGGTCCCTGCGTGTCTAGTAAAAAAAAAAAAACATCCTGGGCTAGAGTTGGGGGAGGGAGGTACTCTTTTCCTCCCGTGGCGTCAGACAAAAAAAGAACCTGTCCAGACGATCGGCAAACCATCAGACTGGAAAGGAGTACTGTGAGAGGCTTCTTAGAGACCGAGTCCACTCTCCATTATCGGAACCAGAGGGCCTTACGGATGGCTATGTTATTTGAGGCGGCAATAACTACACAGGTAGAAGCGCCGAGGGAGGCCTGCATGAGGTACTCTGCCACCGCAGCAATGTGAACAGTTACATCTGTGAGGGTCTGAGGGAAACTGGTAGTCCTGGTGCCTGTGCGACCCACACGGAAGGGGAGAGGGACCCGCGGCCTCGAGGCAGAGTGATCGAGCTGCTCCACTTGTCTGTTTGTCGGGTCCTTGAAGGAGGATCCATCAAGTAAAAGACAGGAGGGTCTTTCAGGCAGGTGAAAGCCGGGTGAGGGTCCACCGAGGCCGGATCGGCCCAGCCCTTAGAGACAGCTAAGCCAAAGGGGTACCGGGACTCCATGAGTTTACGGATACCGAAGCGGCGTCAAAAAGCTCTTTTTTTCTTTTTTTTTTGAGGTTTCTTCACCCTTTTAAAGGAGACCGCAGGGTCAGTAGTAGTGGATGGGAGATCTTCCACATGCAGAGTTTTGGTGGATTGCTGCAATAAGGGAGTCCATCGCAGCTTGATCGCTTGGGGAGGTTGAAAACAAGGAATCATCCCAGTACAAATATCATTCCCCTACCTCCGGCTCCTCAGAGACCGCGGAACATGTGGGAGAACCCCATCTGTTTACCCCAGAGGGAGACCCATGGGGGTCATGCCCTTTTTCTGATCTGCAGCCGGTGAAGCAGAGGGCTGGTTCTTATCAGAAGGACCCTCTATAGAGGTGTCATCAGGCTGCGTTCTGTCCAGGGGCCCCGAGGGGTGTAGGACAATGTTGCATAGCCAGCACCAGGTTCTGGGAACTGTTCCCATTATGGGGGACTGGGAGCCGTAGGCTCTGGGCTGGCAGCAGTTGCTGCGGTGGTGGTGGCGGGGGGGAGCTACAAAGGCACCGGACTCACAGAAGGAAGAGGTGCTATCATCCCCTAGTAGCCCAGCGTGGCAGGATACATTAATAGTCTTATAGTTGTTGCTGTAGTTGTGCAGGGCATAAAACATGTGACTGCAACCCCTGGCTGATGAGCCACAAACTCTGATTGTAATGAGGGAGCAATGCTCTGCAGAGTTAATATGCAAGTGAGGCTATAACTCATCCAGAACCCTGATTACCCCCTGCCCCTCCTGCGTCACAGTTCCTGTGGGAAGGAGGAGAGACGCACACAGGCTCTGATCACAACAAGAGGGAGCAATGCTCTGCAGCAATGCTCTGCAGATTCTGTGTGAGGAGGGTTACGCGCGCTTTCGTGAGGGGGCGTGACTTATCAAGTGTCGTAGGGGGCAGGGCTTAGCTCTGACATGAAGGCATGAGAAAATATAATCAACAAAAAAATGGTGGGAAGGGACTCCCCTTCCCCCCTCCAGCCCTGTACAACAATGGTGGACAGAAAAACCTCTATAAGTGTACCGCAGCTGCGGGTGCACATAGTCCAGGGAGTTGTCCCCTCCCCCTGCCACAGGTGGAATGCTATGCAGGTGTCTGCAATCACAGCCCTTGTGCATCCAGTCAGTGTGACCTTTGCTCCAATTTCCTGTCAGGGAGCCAGTATGCAGATTCTGACGCCTGCTGTGCCCAGTCATAGAACGTGTATCAACTCAGAGCCTGCCAGAGGGACTGAGGAATGCTCTGGGGCTCTGGAAAAACTGGAATTATCTCACCTCAGCTCCTGTGGAGATGGCAGTCTGGTCACGCTGGTGCAGAGCGAATATCAACTCAGAGCCTGCAAGAGGAACTGAGGAAGTTTTTCATCTGCTCTGGGCTCTGGAGAAATCGGAATGATTTCACCTCAACTACTGTGGAGATGGCAGTCTGGTCACGCTGGTGCGGAGCGAATATCAACTCAGAGCCTGCAAGAGGGGCTGAGGAAGTTTTCATCTGCTCTGGGCTCTGAAAAATCAGTGCCATGAGACGTGTCGACCAGTGAGTAACAGCCCAGGATCCAGGGTTGCAGGAGTTGGTACGGGGAGGCAACACTCCGCGTTCCTGCCTGTTGATGGTTTGGGGAAATCAGTCCCCGAAGGAACCGTCGCCCTCTAAAAACAAAAATTTCTTGCTGCAGTAGTCTGCAGAGATGTGCCTCCTATAGACACTAAGCTAAAACTGAGGTTGCCTGGCCCAGCCAGGGGGTGTACACTGCAGAGAAAGAGCTATGCTTTTGCATCTACTTAGTGTCCTCCTATGGATAGGCAGCATAACACCCATGGTCCTGTGTCGCCCAATGAGGCATCAGAGAAAGTAACATTTGGAAAAAACTGTCATAGGAAGGTGCTGCAGTTTAGTAGGCTGAGCCACCGACTACCACTACAACCGGTAATGTTCCCACAGTTCTTTTAATAAAATTGAACTCTGTGAGTTTTTACAATGTAACGTTTAAGTAATGTGCCTCTCCTGTGAGGGATGAGAAATTGTCAATAAAACATGTTATTTATCTCTTTTTACATATTATTTTTCTCTTTTTCAGTTTAACAAAAATAAACCTCTGGATGTCCTGTAGCTCATGTACAAGCTACATTTAACCAAGGGGGAATGTGACACCCCTGGACTAGTCAGGTCTTCAAAGGGTACTGCATGCTCTTTATTCTTAGTGCTGGACTCAACCCCCAAGGTTCTGGGTTCCCAACTTGCAGCACTGCCTACATAAGCAACTAAATCTCACCTCACACCCTGTCAGGTACACCAGTAGGCTGCAAAGTTGGAATAGGGTTGCCCATCTAGGGATAGGCCGGAAGGTGGGAGGGGAAAAGTGAGAAGAGAAGTAGCCCTCGAACAGTAAGGAGTTAGGGGAGCATGTGGCTCCTGAAAGAGAGAAGATTGGGTTGCAGTCGGTAGTCTGGACCCAGAGGACTCAGAGACCCGGTTGCGGGATATTGGGACTGGGTGCCTGGCTTACTCTAGGAGGACGGTCGGCAGCTGCAGTCCAATAGTCGGTCTGGGACCGAAAGCACATCTGGGTACTGGACCCTAGGTCGGGGAGAGGCTTAAAGCAACCCGGCAATTAACCTGCGGAGGATAGGACCTTTATGGACTGTCCCAACAAAGTTCAGTGATTGGGGGCACTAGCGCAACGAGGGAGATAGTGCTCTCCAACTAAAGTAGGCCACTGAAATCCCAAGTATGAGCTCCTGAGAGCAAGCTCCTCTGCTACCAATAGTAAGGAGCGGGGCCCAGACAGCTTGAAGCTTACAGGCCACTTGGACATTACTAAAATGTGTGCACGGAGGCAGGCTCCGGACCATCAGGTAGTACTGCAGAGGACGGAACCCGGACAAGGTCCCCAAGAGGGCAGTGGCACCCAGAGACTTGGTTTACCAGATTGTCAGCATCTGCTTTCCTTCTGATCAGCCCCTGCTACCAGCGAGCCTGTGCTCCCCTTCAATCCATCCCACCATCCAGAGTCCCAGAGACTTCCCCTACCCATGGAGGATATTATCATCTGGCTGCCACACTCCATCACCTCGGGTACTCACAACGGCAGCGGCGGTACTCCCTATTACCTCACACCACGGGTGGCGTCACGAACTATCTAATCCCCTGTAAATGACCAACCATCACATTTTAGAGTGACCCTGAGCCCCCAGGTCCGGATACCCTTGAGCCAGGAGTAGCGACACCTGGATCCGAGCGGTTCGACCGCTGCTGGGATGATACACATCTGTCGGGGAGCTATATGTTTTTGAGTATTGGCTGAATCCATAGATATTGGCAAATCCGACTAATGTTGGTCTATTAGAAGCCAAAGTACAGAAATTATCTCTCACAACCGGGGTTTACCTTCAAAGTTCTAGTGGTAATTGAAAAGCAGCTCCAGTTCGCAATAGAACACTAAGAATAAGGCGGTGCACGCTCCAAAGACAGCAAGTATCCAGGGCAATCCAAAAAGAAGAAAGACCAAGCGGCTTCACTCCAACATCCGTATAAAACTTGGATTTATTTCATAGAAAAAGTGTGCATAAAAATAGCAGTGGCAAAGCCAGGTGCAGGCTCCCTCCGGACTACGACTGTTTCGCACTCACATGTGCTTCTACGGGTCCATGGAAAATGGATGGGGCCTTCCTCTTAAATAGAAACTCCCATCCACATCACTGCTTATTTAACAACAAACACAGAGAGCTTCTTTCAAGACCAAAGAATAATCATATATACAACAGAACAATTGTAGGAGTACAAAAAAAATAAAGAAGCAACTTATTTTCTTTGAAATAATAAGCTTAGAGGAAGACAGATCATTTGTGTCATTCAAACCAAGGCTCTCCTATGACTTGTATTAAGTAATTAATTTAATAAAAAAATTAATTTCTTGCAAAAGCAATTTTGTGTTTTTTTGTCCATGTGGCAGGTTTTACATTAATAAGACTATTAAGGCCCCGTCACACACTGCGATATCGCTAGCGATATCGCTAACAAGCGTACCCGCCCCCATCATTTGTGCACCATGGGCCAATCGCTGCCCGTGGCACACAATATCATCAGGAGCCATCACACGGACTTACGTGCCTAGCGATGCCACTGGTGCCGGCGAACCGCCTCCTTTCTAAGGGGACTGTGCGTGCGGCGTCACAGCAGCGTCACCAAGCAGCCACCCAATAGAAGTAGAGGGGCGGAGATGAGCAGCCGTAACATCCTTCCTACCTCCTTCCTTCCTCATTGCCGGCGGCCGCAGGTAAGCTGTAGTTTGTCATTCCCGAAGTGTCATACATAGCGATGTGTGCTGCCTCGGGAACGACGAACAACCTGCGTCCTCAACAATCAACTATTTTTTGAAAATAAATGACATGTCAACGATCAACGATAAGGTGAGTATTTTTGATCTTTAATGGACGTTCGTTGGTGTCACACGCAACGACATTGCTAATGATCCCGGATGTGCGTCACGGAATCCGTGACCCCAGCCATATAAACGTCGTTGCGTGTACGGGCCTTTAGACCAATGTATATGCAGTTCAAGGAATATTTCAATTCTGTCAGTTTGGGCAAGGACTCCTCACGGCTTATTGAAAATATACGAAATGAACATAATAGTAATCCCAATTACTTAAGATTTGCCGGGTTAAGGACCCGTCACACATAGCGAAATCGCTAGCGAGATCACTGAAACGTTACAGGTTTTGTGACGCAACAGCGACCTCACTAGTGATCTCGCTATGTGTGACACATACCAGCGACCGGCCCCAGGCTGTGATATCGCCGATCACACCTGAACGTCCTGGTTCATTTTTTGATCGTTGGTGTCCCGCTGGGCAGCATGTATCACTGTGTTTCCGTTATACAGATCGCCGTATCGTTGCTACATTGTTAATTAGATCTGCGTGTTTGACAGCTCACTTTCGACCATGTAGCGACGTACCAGCGATCCTGACCAGGTTGTATCGTGGTCAGGATCGCTGGAACGTCGTTACGTGTAACGGGACCCTTAATAAGAGTTAATATCCAAGCGTAAGGAAGAGATTTGCATAGATTACTTCTTCAAACAGAAGCAAAATTAATTATTAATAGTGATGAGCGAGTACCAAAAAGCTCGGGTGCTCGAGGCTCGGTCCGAGCATCCTAAGATACTCGTGTACTCAGCCCAAGCACCGAGCCCAATGTTATCCTATGGGAGACCCGAGTATTTTTGTAAAATGACCCCCCGGCAGCATGTAGAAACCCTAAAAATGTCACAAAAGTCTCAGAAGAGTGCTCAAATGACATGGCAACAGCATGGGGAAGACCCCTTGAAACATTTATCACTCAAAAGTCACAGCTGTGAACAATTTTATCCGAGTTTTACGCCATTTTTACGGACTCGCCAGAAAACCTTTCAAAATGACACCAAAATGAATTTTCATGGCGGAAATGTTAAGGGCACATACCCAATAGTGAGATAGAGCTTGTAGCGACGTACCAGCGTTCCTGACCAGGTTGTATCGTGGTCAGGATCGCTGGAACGTCGTTACGTGTAATGGGACACTTAGTAAGAGTAAATTGCCCCTCGTAAGGGAGAGATTTGCATAGATTACTTCTTCAAACAGAAGCAAAATTAATTATTAACCGTAGAACGCATATTGTGGGCCTTTTAGGCCCCCATGCTTACATTTTGGCTATTATCTGCAAAATTACTTTAGTTAGAATTTTGAAACTCCAGGTATTCCTCAAGTATGTCATTGTTGATAATATCCAGTTGTTCATATAATTTTTTTCATAGGCATTATGGTGTAACAATGCTTGTTTGGTGAAAACTACATCTGTACGAATTGGGGACCTTTTAGGCCCCCGCTGTTTTTATCATGTTCTCAGAAGTGTTTGTGTCTCAAGTTACTTTATTTGTACTCAGTAATGCTGGTGGAGGGGCCAGGGTGTGGATAATAACATGTGAGGATGTCATGTGATTTTTGGAGGGAGTGATAAGGCCATGACATCACCTCAGGTCCTCTGAACACAGTAATGAGCTGTGTATAGAGTACTGAGGACAGTATACACTGTGAGCTAATTGCTGAAGGACCTGTGATAAGATAAGCTGTTGAGAGGAAATCTGATTCATTTTCAGTTTCTGTTTCTAAGAAGCTTGCAAAGGCTAGAGCTTGCGAGCCACAAAAATCCAGAGAATTGTACACCACCTAAAAGTATAAAAGGTAAGAGCTGCTGAGGGTGAGAGGAAGAAGGGGGGACATTACACTTACAGCGTGTCACACACAAGCAAAGAGTGGACAACTCTGATTGTGTTCATTGTTTTTTCTTTTAGTTTGCTAACCTCTAGTCAGCAATGGCACAGTCTTCCTCCAAGTGTCTGACTGACCAAGAGATTGAAGCGATTATGTTTCAAAGCGATGATGAAAGTGAACTATCTTTGTCTGATGAAGAATATCTGCTACCAGCTAATCAAACATCCTCATCCAGTGATTCTTCTGATGATGAAGAAGTGAATCTAGTGGATCCTCAAGAAGTGATAAGTAGAACATCCAAAACGAATGTTTTTTGGTACAGTAATCCTACATTAGTCGGACGTACTCCAATACACAATATCGTGCGACAGGCTCAAGGAGCTGTGGGAAGTCCCAGTTACTTTACCCCTAAAGATGTATTCTGTACTTATTTTTCTGACAATATTGCAGAAGAGGTCCTATTATGTTCAAACCTAGAAGGAAGACGTATCGCTTCTGCAAAAAATAAGTCCTGGAAAAGTATCTCAATAGAGGAACTTTATGCATATATTGGACTTTTACTGCTGGCAGGGAGTCAAAAATCGTATGATGTCCCAATACGAGAATTATTTCTGGACCCACTTTCTGATCCACACTATAAGGCGACAATGTCAGTGGGCAGATATGAGGAAATTAGAAGACTCATTCGCTTTGATGATAAGCAAACTCGTGCAGCGAGGTTTGAAACAGACAAATTAGCCCCAATCAGTTATATCTGGAACATATTTATCAAAAATTGCACAAAACTTTACAATCCTAGTATTAATGTTACTGTAGATGAGCAACTTGTACCGTTCAGAGGACGCTGCAAATTCATACAATACATGCCCAGCAAGCCAGCCAAGTACTGAATAAAAGGCTTCTGGATGTGTGATTCTGCAAATTATTATGGCATAAATGGCGTAATCTACTGTGGCAAAGAGGATGGTGCACCAGTACAGAAGGATCTGGGGTCTGAAATAGTAAAACTCTTGCTGTTCCAATTATCAATTCAGGTAGAAACATCACCATGGACAATTATTTCACCAATGTTGAACTAGGCAATTTTCTGCTTGCAAAAATTATTACACTTGTTGGTACTATAAAGCAAAACAGACGATAAATTCCAGCAGCACTCAAATACAATCGTCAGCGAGCACTTTATGAGAGTGTCTTTGGATTCAATAACAAAGCGACTTTGGTATCTTACAAGGCGAAGAAGGAGAAATCTGTAATTTTACTCAGTACCATGCATCACGATTGCAGTATTGACAGCAATAACCAAAAATTGAAACCAGAAATCATCCTGCATTACAATGCAACAAAAGGAGGTGTAGATAAAATGGATGAGATGGTGCGAGAATATTCGTGTAAGAGGCAAACAAAACGATGGCCTGTAGTACTATTTTCAAATATGCTTGATGTAGCAGCCCCAAATTCATTCATTATTTATACAGAAACTGATCCGGAATTTCATGCACATAGGAAGGACAGGAGACACATATTCTTGAAGGACCTTTGTCATGAACTTGTAATGCCTCACATGATAGAGCGAAGCAACTTGAAATGCTTGCCAAAGCAAACTAAAGAAGCAATGAAATGGTGTGGCGTACAGTTTCAGATTATTCCAGAGCCAGGAGAAAGAAAACAAAGCGTTGTTTCATGTGTCCAAGACACATAGAGAGGAAAACGGACCGATATTGTTCCACTTGTAAGGAAACTGTTTGCAAAGAACACTCTTCTGAAAAAATAACATGTCAGAATTGTTTGGAAGACTAATATAATAGAACAGAAAGTTAGAATAAAAATGTAGCTGCAGCTAGTTTGCTATAGATTTCTATGCGTTTTTGTGTGTTTTCATGTCTTTGCGTGAAATTTGGGAAAAAAAAAGATTTTTTTGGTGTTTTCTGTGAAAAATTATAATTAAAATTTTGTCCACTATTCATATTTTATTGAGCAATTTTGAAATAAACTTGTGAAAGTTATTTACCGTATTTTTCGGACCATAAGACGCACTTTTTTTCCCCCAAATGTTGGGGGAAACTTGGGGGTGCGTCTTATGGTCTGACTGTAGGGCTGCGGCAGGGAATGAGGGTGCTGCAGTAGAGCGGGTCATCAAGGGCATGAATAGGCTGTAGAAGCCTGCTGTGACCACGTGGTCCCGCTCATTACATATGCACGCCCATCCTCCCGCCCATCTCTCAGCGCAGAAGCCGACACTGACAGGTGGGCGGGAGGATGAGCGGGGACGCGCGCATAGTAAAGAGCTGGTCCGCATGATCACCTCTGGCAATTACAGCCTGGAGTGAGCACGTACGGCTGTATTCACTGCCCCCTGGACGTCATCATCAGCGCGGGGTTCAGTGAATCAGTGTACTCATCCATCCCCATGTGTGGAGCCATCCCCCTTCAGCACGCGATGTCTTCCTGTCTGTGCCAGTCAGATGATCTGTGCTGATCAGCTGATCGGCACAGACAGGAAGACATTGCGATGCTGCAGGGGAACGGCTCCACACACACAGGTCATTGCCGCTGAGAGGAAGATGATCGGTGCTGGAGGGAGTGAGGAACAGGTGAGTATAAACGTTTATTTTTTTTCTCTGTGCTATAGGATACAGGCCATATACCAGGATGGTATATGAGCACGATGGGGGCATATAGCAGGATGGGAGTATATGAGCAGGATGGATGGGGTATATAAACAGGATGGGGGTATATGAACAGGATGGGGGTATATGAACAGGATGGTTGGTGTATGAGCAGGATGGGGGCATATGAATAGGATGGGGTATATGAACAGTATGGGGGTATATGAAAAGAATGGGGGTATATGAACAGGATGGGGGTATATGAGCAGGATGGATGGAGGTATATGAACAGGATGGGGGTATATGAACAGGATGGGGGTATATGAACAGGATGGCGGTAAATGAACAGGATGGGGTATATGAACAGGATGAGAGTATATGAGCAGGATGCTGGTATATGAGCAGGATAGGGGTATATGAGCAGCATGGGGGTATATGAGCAGGATGGGGGTTTATAGCAGAATCATATACAAGGCAGGAGGATCATTACCGGGATAGGGTACCTTAGTAGAGAATTTGGGGACACTACCCCCATAACAGTGTCAGCAGCAGATCCTCGCCACATAACAGTGTGTCATGACCACATTTTTTTGCTTAATGTTTTATTTTCCTATTTTCCTCCTCTAAAACCAGGGTGCGTCTTATAGTCTGGTGCGTCTTATAGTCGGAAAATTACGGTAAGTGTGTTTTTCTACATTATGTGCATAGGGGCCTAAAAGGCCCCTAATACGTTAATATGTATATTTTTAACGTCATGCGTTCTAGGGTTAAATACAAGGCACAGGGTTGTATTGTTTGAATGACAGAAATGATTTGTCTGTCTTCCTCTAAGCTCATTGTTTCACAATAAAATGAATTATTTCTTCTTTATTTTTTGTACTCCTACGATTGTTCTCTTGTATATGTGAATACAACTTGATCATATTTGACAGAACAATAGTAAAAAATATAAAGGAGAGACAGGAGGGTCACTGTGTGGACAGGCAAGTGTTAGAAATAAACAGCGAGTCAGTGACTAAGGGCATGCTTACCTAAAACATGTTGAGACCATCACGATGCTTTACAAATTTGCTGAATAAGGATTTTCATTATGGGACTCGCAACTTTATCCTTTTTAATGAGAAGCGGAGTCTAAGCTGTGGCTGGAGACCCAGACAAACAAAGCGGGCTACATCATTCAAATAAGACACGGTGAGGCACGGTTATATATATAATTTCTGCTGGATAGAAATAAACAGTGCTGCCAGCTGAAAATAGTGAATAGCTATTACAAACATGCAGGATACCTTCAATTTATCCATATGTTAACTTTAACGTAGTCAAGTAACGGTCCGAGGTCAGAAGCCAGGAGGTAACAACAAAAACAGGGAGCGGGCAGAGAGGAGTCATTGAACGTCTTGGGTCAAAAACTAAGATCAGAACACAAGCACAAGCACAAGCCAAGAGCACAACTGCAAAACCAGAGAGTACAACTGGCGAGGCTCTGGGAGAAGATGCTCAGTAATGAAACAGAGCAATTACCATTAAGTTGAAACACCTGAGAAAGAACCTCACAGAAACTGGATGGAATCCTGCGCTGTCAAACAATCTGCCAGCTAGTGCTCCAATAAACACAGCAGAGCATCTCCAAATGCAAGATGTCCTGCACATGTCACTGCTGAAGTTCAGGGAGGCGTGGCAGAGCATCACCTGCACATAGGAATCATGACAAAATACAGTTTAAGGAGACCTTAGAATGTTCTAGATGTTTTTAAGGGCAGTCTTTATTTCTTAAACTGTATATAAAGGGGTTAAATAATGGAGTCACCACGGTGCATAGAATTGAGAATATTTTACGTATAGTAACAGATTGTGCAGTTTCTGGGACCAAATAAATAGAAAACAGAGCCCCATAAAATATGGAAACCACTAATAGGTGAGATCCACAGGTGGTGAAAGCCTTCTTTCTTTGGGTGACGGACTGGAGTCTCAGGATGGTATATATAATATACACATATGAGATGACGACTATTAGGAAGGGGCACACCAGTACAGGGAAGCAGAGGACCAATGCCAGTACCTTAATCATGAACACACTGGAACAAGACAAATCTAATAAGGGATCAATTTCACAAAAGAAGTGATCAATAACATTAGAACTGCAGTTCAGCTGAGACACATTCACTGATTGAGTCAATGCTGCAGAAAAACCCAAAAGCCAGGATGAAATGATGAGCTTGAGGCAAACCATGGAGCTCATGATAGATTCATAATGTAAGGGGTGACATATGGCCGTGTACCTGTCATAAGACACAACGGTCAATAGAAAACATTCCGAAGCTTCTGAATAAGCAAAGAAAAACAACTGTGTAATA
The DNA here is from genome assembly GCF_048569485.1 of Anomaloglossus baeobatrachus. Taxonomy (NCBI): domain Eukaryota; kingdom Metazoa; phylum Chordata; class Amphibia; order Anura; family Aromobatidae; genus Anomaloglossus; species Anomaloglossus baeobatrachus. Next base: position 694,598,582 of record NC_134356.1, read on the forward strand.
CAAGCAGAAAGCGTAATGGAGGAGCCATTATTCAGAACAACATGGAGCATATTTGGGACAATATCGGAGGACAAGAGGATGTCAGATGTGGTGAGCTGCGTAAGGAAGAAGTACATGGGGCAATGGAGACTCTTGGTGGAGGACACCAGAGAAATGACCAAGAGGTTTCCACATATTGTTGTAATATAAATTATGATGAGTAGAAGAAACAACACAATTCTGAAGGTGTGGAGGCCTGGAAATCCAAGAAGACCGACCGAAGTTACGTTGTTCCCTTCCATGTCCTGTAAAATACAGATTTTTATAAAGGAACCTTGTGTTTCCATAATACTGAGAAATAAAGAATACAATGAAATAAAAGAACACACGTCCAACAAAGAAGAAAATAAAGTAAGTCATACAATTGATAAAAGTATTCGACCAACAAGTCAACTAAGAAACAAATTAAAAAAGACTTCCCGATCTTCAACCCAAAGTTCGGGTTACATCCTCATCCACTCGTTTCAATTACCTTAACCTCCAAGAATCAGAAAGAAATAGAACATTTAAAATTACCGTCCTTTCTACTTACAAGTTTTTAGTCCTCGGTGACACCAGACATGACATGGGTGGAGATAGTTATAAAAAATACCCCGACCTATGTCACTTCTTTTATAAGCAGGGAATAATCTCTGTAGAATGTAATGTGCATCTCTGGGGAACATCTCGTAATAAATGGAAAAAAGGTGAGAATTATCAAGAGAATTTGTTTGTAGATTTTACTTAATTAGCAAAATATTGTTTTTCTTTGAATGAAAAATTGTTCTTTGTTTATTTATTTAAAAATCCAAGAATCTGTAAAGAAGAAAAATAACAAATTTGTTAATAAAATGAAGAAATAATAAATAAATTGGTCATATAGGATTGGCAGACATGTAGCTGCTTTCCTCTTCATTTTCAGCACACTATTTTGCCTTCTTGCACATCCTTAACATTGTCTAGAGCCAAAACAAGTTTAAAAGCTCATTATAAAATTGTACAGTAACTTTTATGGCACAATCAGTTTGCTTAGTAAATCTCCTAAAGAGACTTTACACTCCACGTGGGTTATGTATTATTAGAGAAATTCTGAAGTCACAATTATGAAGTTTGTGTTTTTTTTCATACGCCTTGTTCTGATGGTGGCAGGGATTAGGACAGAAAGGACTGATTTATTATGGCAAAAAAGCCTAGAAGAAACAATGTCAGAAAAAAAATATTTTTATTTAAACATTACTAATGTTACAAACTTGTGGGATATCACGTTATTTTACACAAAAGGTGAGTGCTAGAAAATAGTTGAGGAAAAAACAATTGATGTTTATAGATCACATGACCTTAAATAAAATATAAACATAGTGTATATAATTCAAAGTTCCACGAAACATTATCACATTATTAAGAGGAAAGAGTAAGGAGCAGAATGGGGAAACAAGCAGAGGCACAAGACAGGCAGATTATGCTCCAGGTTGAGAGCGATTGAGCTAAGCCAGAGCTGGATTCGCATAAACACTGCTCTGTACTTTTATATAATTTATTTCTATTCTACTGCTGAACATGAGGAAAACTGAGAAAGAATCCCACTATGTATTTGTACTGTGTATGGCAGATGCAATAGCAGCTAGTCCTCACTCATCTAATCACAGAAAAGTATAATAAAAAAAGGAAGCAGAAAAGAAAACTGATGAAAAATGCAGGCTGCAAATCATATAATGGCCAAAATAGTGTTTATTTCTCATTTACACACTTGTTTACTAAAGTAAATATAGGAGGGCACAAACCCCACCCCTAGTACTAAAAATATTCTAATAAACCAAAGAGAACAGAAGATTCCAAAAAACCAAGGGATCACCAGACATTACGTTTTGAAGTAAATAATTTACATCTCTATTGAAAAGTCTGTATAAAATGTAACAAACAATACTCAAGTTGTCAAAAGCAACCGGGAACAAGACAGTTATGAGAAAATGTGTAAAGATTTATGCTCGCTCAAAGTAAGATCGAGTAGGACTAATTTAACAATATTGGAGTGAAAGTAATCTGAGTAAAAATGGAAAGTTTCTCATAAAGGAAGCTGATAATGAGGTAATATCGTTTTGTGGCCTGTGGAGATGTATCTAAAGGAGGCTAAATGGAAACTCTCCAATACAAACTGTTATCAAGTTCTTCCCTTTAACCCAGTCTCATTTTTCAAACAAAAGCTAGACGGCTTTCTGGATTCTGCATTTGATCACAACGTCTCCACAAGGAAAGAAAGAGATTTCATGAAGATTAGGAATCCCACCACCCCCACACTCTATCTTTTGCCAAAGGTTCACAAAAATTTGACAGAACCATAAGGTCGGCCCATCGTCTCTGGGATTGGGGGGCTTTTTGAGAAGCCTTGCACATACCTAGATTTTTTTCTTCAACCTACAGCTCAATCTTTGAAGTCGTACATTAGGGACTCCACTCATATAATCCAACAATTGGAACCAATTGTTGTTCCGGAAGGGACTCTGTTGGTGACTCTTGATGTGGAGTCCCTATATACGAGCATTGTATATGACTTAGGACTGAAGGCTGTTGCTTATGTTTTCAGCCTCCAATCCCAGGGAGATAAGAACACCATCTCTTTTTGTTGAGCCTCCTGAGACTTGTACTTGAAAAAAATCATTTTGTGTTTGACTGTGCCTACTATAGACAGGTCTCCGGGACCACTATGGGGGCGCGGTGTGTGCCATCATATGCAAATATTTTTTTGGGGTGGTGGGAGGAAACTTGTGTCTACAACTTAGAACCTTTCAAGAAGCATGTCCTTAAATGGGTTTGGTTTATTGATGATGCTGTATTTTTATGGACAGTCTCTGTGGATCATTGTGAAAAGTTAATTTCCATTCTAAATCAAAATACTTGGAAAATCAGACTGACCTCTAAGGTTTCGGCCTCTTTGGTGGAATTCCTTGATCTTACAATGACATTGGAGAGCAACTCGATTAAGACCTCACTCTTCCGAAAACCCTCCTCGACCAACAGTGTTTTACACTATCAAAGTTTTCACCCAAAACACATATGGGACGGTATCCCTAAAGTACAGTTTTTGAGGGTGAGGAGAAATTGTAGCAATGAACATGATTTTAGACAACATGCATATGAACTCACGACTAGATTTCATTAGAGGGGGTACCCAAAGAAGGTCATTTCAAAGGCCTTCAAACAGGTTTCAATGGCTGACAGAAAGGATCTCCTGACTTTTAGATGCAGGAATAATATGAACACTGTGAACTTGATAACCACTTACAATGAGCAATGGAAGGACCTACATGGAATCCTAAAACAAAACTGGGATATTTTGCTCAGTGACCGGAGGTTACAGGTTCATATTCCATCTGAGCCAAAGATAATTTAGCACAAAACCTCAAGGATCCTGTGACAAGTAGTCACTTTACATGGTGAACATTAAAGGTGGGAAGAGGTTTCACCATACGGGGGACTTACCCCTGTGGATCTTGTTCTGTCTGTCCGTTTATGATTGCCAGGGAGGAGTTGTCTATCTCCATGTTTCCTCACAACTTCAGAAGCAGGAGTTACTTCAATTGCACCACACGTAACCTGATCTATGTTCTTGTGTGTGGCTGCCCAAAAATTTATGTTGGACAGACCACACAGGAACTACATTGTAGGCTGCAACAGCATGTGTCTAATATTTCAACAGCTAAACTAGACAAAGAAAAGGGAAAATCCTAGAGTTCTGTTGCAGCCCATTTTTTCGACTATCATTCAGGGTGACCCTCGTTTTTGAAGGTTATTGTGGTGGACTCTGTTGCCCTGAATATCAGAGGCTGGGGCATTAGTAAGGCCTTCTTGCGTCGGGAATCCTAGTGGATTTTTGACCTGCAGATACTGACCCCCCCATGACAAGGACACCAGGGATAAAATTGTAGACTTGCATTTTGTCTTGTATGCCATCTCAGACTTGTTCAAGCAGCTTGGTGAGAAGACAACTGTTGTTGAAATTATTAGTAAATAGAAGAAACACAAGGTGACTGTGAATCTTACTCAGTCTGGAGCTCCAGGCAAGATCTCGCCTCATGTGGTAAGGATGATTTTGAGAAAACTTGGGAATCAGCCTAGAACTACATGGGATAACATGGTCAATGACCTGAAAAGAGCTGGGACCACAGTCTCAAAGATTCCCAATAGTAACACACTACACCATCATGGATTAAAGTCCTGTATGCCACTGCTCATGTCAGCACATTTCTAGACCCATTTGAAGTTCACAAATTACCATATAGATGATCTAGAGGAAACATGGGAGAAGGTCATGTGATCAAATGAGATCAAAATATAACTATTTGGTATGAACTTCACTCACTGTATTGGGAGGAAGAAGAAGGATGAGTGCAAGCACAAGAACTCCTTCCCAACTGTGAAACATTGTGTGGAAACATCGTAGTTTGGTGTGCTTTTTTGCAAAGGGGATAGGATGACTGCACTATAGGTAAGGATGGATGCAGTCATGTGTCACAAAATATTGGCCAACATCTTCCTTCCCTCAGTAAGAGCATAGAAGATGGGTCATGGCTGGGTTTTCCAGCAAAACAATGACCTGAAACACACAGATAGAGAAATTAAGGAGTGGCTACGTAAAAAGCATTTTAAGGTCCTTGAGTGGCCTAGCCAGTTTCCAGACCTGAACCCAATAGAAACTTTTTGGAGGGAGCTGAAATGTAATGTTGCCCAAGGGTAGTCCCAAACCCTGAAAGATCTGGAGAAGATTTTTATGGAGGAGGCTTCTAAAATCCCAGGTGCAGTGTGTGCAAATTTGGTCAGGAACTTCAGTACGCATCTGACCTCTGTAATTTTTTTTTCTATCGTGGTGGTGGTTTTTGAATCTTTTATAGAAATATTATCTACACAGCCCAATGAATTTTTAAAAAAATAATACAACTTTTTAAAAAGGAGCAACTCATAAATCTGTTTAAATACATATGGCAAAAGTCAACTACTTCCACTGAAGTCTAAACTGTCAACTTATAAGTAGAGATGAGCCACCCCCCCAGAGTTCGAATTCGGTTCAGTTCGTCGAACGGAGGACAAGTTCGTCAAACGTTCGACGAATGTTCGACGAACCAATTTGAACCTCATTGAAAACAATGGCAGGCAAACCCAATCACATAAAAACACATTATACATGTACACATACAGTTAATAAATATTGCCATTATACTTATAGGTCCCCTCGACGAGTCCTTTACTCTGTCTCCCACCGCTTTTCCTTTCAATAATCGCTACTTCCTCCCGATAACCAGCACTGATGATAGGACCTTTCGTGACGTCAAAATAGCATGTGACCAGTCTGTAGCCAATGAGATAATACACACGTGACTGGTCACATGGCTAGACGTCATGCTAGGTCCTGTCAGTGCATCTCTCCAGTACGCGGTGCTCATTTGTGCATCCCTGTGTACCGGCGAGATGCTCTGGCATGTGATCGGCTTCACCGTTCCTGCATGTCAGCCTACATGCAAGGAGTGGCTGCCACAGCCCGTGAATTGCGGCACGGGGAATCACGTGATTGGAGCACCATTGCTATAGTAACCGCCTGTCAGATTACTTTAGCAATGGTGGGAGCGGTGACGTCACCGCTTACAGCCCGCAGCTTCTGCTCACTCTCAGTGAGTGATTAGACTGCACGGGGAGCAGCAGCGTCTTCCTGCCATGCAGTGCTGTCTGATGTAGCAGAGCTGCATGGGTTAAAGGAGAAAGAAGACAGAAGACCAGGATCGTGGAGGGATGAGAAGGAGTAATAAACAAGGAGTCTCTACGTGTGTCTGTGTATTTATTTCTATTAAAGTATTTTTTTTCTGTGCGGTGTCTTTTTTAACCTTTTATTGGAGATGTTTAATGGCCGGGTCAAACTTGCCTGACATTAAGACTCTCTGGCTAAATACTAGCTAGTAAAACAAAGCTAGTATTAACCCATTATAACCCAGCAAGCCACCCTGCTTTAGGGCTGCTGGAAGAGTTGGATACAGCGCCAGATGATGGGGCTTCTATGAAAGCGCCATTTTCTGGGGTGGCTGCAGACTACAATTTGCAGCAGAGGGGCCCAGAAAGCTCGGGCCAACCTGTGCTGCGGATTCCAAAACCCAGCTGCCTAGTTGTACCTGGCTGGACACAAAACTGGAGCAAAGCCCATGTTGATTTTTTTTTTAAATATTTCATAAAATTCCTGAAATAATTAAAAATAGGGCTTCCCTATTTTATTAGTTCCCAGCCGGGTACAAATAGGCAGCTTTGGGTTGGGGGCAACCGTACCTGCCTGCTTTACCTAACTAGCATACAAAAATATGGCGAAGCCCACGTCATTTTTTTAGGGAGGGCAAAAAACTCCTCCATACAGTCAAGGATGGAGTATGCTGAGCCTTGTAGTTCTGCAGCTGCTGTCTGCTCTCCTCCATACAGACAGACAGCATCTGCAGAATTACAAGGCTCAGCATAGTCCATCCAGGACTGTATGCAGGAGTTTTTTGCCCCCCCAAAAAAAGTTACGTGGGCTTCGCCATTTTTGTATGCTAGCCAGGTACAGCAAGCAGCTACGGGCTGCCCCAAACCCCCAGCTGCCTATTTGTACCCGGATGAGAAACAAAGATATAGGGAAGCCTGTTTTTTTAAATTATTTAATGAATTTCATGAAATAATTAAAACAAAAAAATGACATGGGCTTAGCCCAATTTTTGTGTCCAGCCAGATACAACTAGACAGCTGGGGATTGGAATCCGCAGCGCAGGGTGCCCAAGCTTTCTGGGCACCCCTTCTGCGAATTGCAGTCCGCAGCCACCCCGGAAAATGGCACTTTCATAGAAGCGCCATCTTCTGGCGCTGTATCCAACTCCTCCAGCTGTCCTGGTGACGGGTGGCGTGCTGGGTAATAATGGGGTTAGGGCTAGCTGTATATTATCAACTCGCCCTCAGCCCAAAATTCATGGTGTCATGCCAATATTAGACATGGCCACCATGAATTTCTAGTACAGATAAAAAAAACACAATACACAGAAAAATAGTTTTCTTAAAAATAAAACACAACACAATTAGTGACTCCATCTTTATTGAAATAAAGAACCCCCCTCTGCAGTAATCCTGGGTCAAGGGTCCCGCGCTGTCCAATCCGGATCCAATATCATCTAATCGGTTTGCTAGAAGGCAAAGCGATCAGATAATGTGTCAGGTTCAAGGGCCTGAATCACATGACACAGCAGCTGATTTTATAAACGGCTTTTATACAATCAGCTGATGCATCAGTGCAAAAAAATAAAAACAAATTACACACTTCTGTGCAGACTCCTGTCTGACAGCAGCAGCTGATAGTTTAGCTGGCCGGGCGGTAAAAAGCCGGCCTCACTGCTCGACTTTTAGTGTCAGCTGATCCCGTCAGGTGACCGCATCAGCTGATCATCGCCAGGTCTGAAAGAGAGAAAAGAAAGAGAAAATAGAGACAAAAGAGAAGAGAGAAAGGGAGAAAGTAAAAAGAGAGAAAAGAGAGAAAAGAGAAGAGAGAGGGAGAAAGAGTGAGAGAAGAGAGAGAGAGGAGAGAGAAGAGAGAGAAGAGAGAGAAGAGGAGAGAAGACAGAGAAGAGGAGAGAAGATAGAGAGGAGAGAGAGAAAAAGAGGAGATAGAGAAGAGAGAGAGGAGAGGGAGGAGAGAGAAGAGAGAGAGAAGAGAGAGAGAAGAGGAGAGAAGAGAGAGAAGAAATGAGAGAGAAGAGAGAGAAGAGAGAGAGGAGAGAGAGAGAAGAGTGAGAGAGAAGAAAGAGAGAGAAGAGTAAGAGAGAAGGGAGAGAGAAGAGTAAGAGAGAAGGGAGATAGAAGGGAGAGAAAAGATAGAGAGGGAGAAAATAGAGAGAAAAGGAGAGAGAAGAGAGAGAGAAGAGAGAGAGGGGAGAGAGAAGAGAGAGAAGCAGGGAGAAGAGGAGAGAAGAGAGAGGAGAGAGAGAAGAGAGAGGGAGGATATAGAAGAGAGAGGAGAGAAGAGAAGAGGAGAGAAGCGAGATAAAGAGAAGAGAATGAGGAGAGAGAGACAGGAGAGAGAGAAGAGAGAGAAGAGAGAAGAGAGAGAGAAGAAAGAAGAGAGAGTAGAGAGAGAAGAGAGAGAAGAGAGAGAGAAGAGAGGAGAGAGGGAGAAAGAGACAAAAAGAGAGAAAAAGAGAGAGAAAGAGAGAATGAGAGAGAAAGAGAGAGAGAGAGAACAAGAGAGAAATAGATAGAGAGAGATCAAGAGAGAGAGAACAAGAGAGAGAAGAGAGAGAAGAGAGAGCAATGCAGCCTCATTCCGTGAACTGCTGCGATTTTAGAGGTGTGGCCCACAGCTCACAGCTGATGTCTGGCTCCTCCCTTCAGTGCTTAATTAAATTAAATTATAATTATAAATAAATAATTATTAGAATTTAAAATAAATTAGATTTTTACTGGGGACGGCCAGGACTTGAACTCGTGAACTAATGCTTTATGGCATGCTAATGGCAGTAGCTCTAACCATTGAGCTAGTGCCTCTAATGAGAAACATAGGAAGATTTGGTTATCTTGACCTCTACATTGCAGAATGAAGTCCCCGTTGACAGCGCGGCTCACTTCAGGTGCTGTGTGGAAAGAACACAGAGCGCTCGTGTTCTATGGAGCTCCCTGTCATCTTCATGTAGCAAAGCTGACAGTGTCGTGTGCATTACTTCAGACCTGGATTGTTGTTTGGGGATTAATAAAGAGGTAAATGAGGTGTTTTTTTGTCTTTTATTCCAAATAAATGATTTTTCGTTGTGTGTGTTTCTTTACTTTCACTTACAGGTTAATCATGGAAGGTGTCTCGGGGAGACGCCTGTCATGATTAACCTCATTATGACCTCGATTGCCACCGCACCAGGGCAATTCGGGATGAGCTGGGTAGAGTCCCGGGACTGTCACATCTAAGGGATGCGGCAATTCCGGGTGGCTGCTTTCTGATATTGTTAGGGTGGTGGGCTCCCCGTAACATGGCGCTCCCCAGCCTCCAGCTGTGTGGCTTTACCCTGGCTGGCTGGTATCAAAATTGGGGGGAACCGCATATTTTTTTTTTTTATTTATTTATTTATTTTTTACTGCGCGATACAGACCCGCCCACCAGTGGCTGTGATTGGTTGCAGTGAGACAGCTGTCACTCATCGTGGGGGCGTGTTTGACTGCAACCAATCATGGGTGCCGGTGGACGGGGAAGGCACAGAATACCTGATTGAATAATAAAGCGGCAGCTATTTTCAAAGAAGGAAAAGCTGCTGGAGATTTGTGACAGCCGTGCAGTGAAACGCCCGTGATCGATGAGTAGGAAAGAGAGCGGGATTGTGCTAGGGACGCAAGACGCATGCAGATACGCAACGTGCGCACATAGCCTTACTGTGAAAAGCCACGCTTTTGGTGATCAAACCATTCTCGAATGTGACTAGAACGGCTGAACTTTAAGCAAATTTTTCGAGTTTGTTGAACGACTTGAACACCCCCCCAAAATCACTCGAACATGAAATTGGCGAACCATTCGCCTCGAACTTCGCTCAACTCTACTTACTAGCAAAGCAGATGAATCATAAGTAAGTGTTGTAGCAAAATAATTTTCAACTGAATCATAAGGGAGCTGCTTAAAGGGGCAGTTCACCCATATTTATTACTAGCTGTACTACGCCTGGGTTAATAACTGTTGCTAGCAAAATACAATGTATTAACAAAAATGTATTCTGCACACAAAAACCACAAAACAAATAGATATAAATGTAATTATTAAAAGGCAAAAACTAAGCTAATAAAAGCATCTCACAACATATATTTCAACACCATGGATATTCCACACAGATTTAACACTAGAACTACCGCATGTTTCATAATACCTATAACTACCATTAGGGGTCATTTTGACCCCCATTCAAAAGTACTGACTGTGGAGTAAAAATAACTTTTTTGTTGCCAACAAATTAAAGAACATTTATTTTAACTTAGTAGGAACAGTGTTAAGATCAAGTATCATAGTTCATAGTATCATAGTATCATAGTTTCATAGTATCATAGTTTTTAAGGTTGAAGGGAGACTCTAAGTCCATCTAGTTCAACCCGTAGCCTAACATGTTGATCCAGAGGAAGGCAAAAAAAACCCCAATGTGGCAAACAAGTTCCAATGGGGAAAAATTTCCTTCCTTCGTCCACATCCGGCAATCAGACTAGTTCCCTGGATCAATACCCTGTCATAAAATCTAATATACATAACTGGTAATATTAAATTTTTCAAGAAAGGCGTCCAGGCTCTGCTTAAATGTTAGTAGTGAATCCCTCATTACAACATCATGCGGCAGAGAGTTCCATAGTCTCACTGCTCGTACAGTAAAGAATCCTCGTCTGTGATTATGATTAAACCTTCTTTCCTCAAGACGTAGCGGATGCCCCCGTGTTCCAGTCGCAGGCCTAGGTGTAAAAAGATCTTTGGAAAGGTCTCTGTACTGTCCCCTCATATATATATATACATTGTGATTAGATCCCCCCTAAGCCTTCGTTTTTCCAAACTAAATAACCCCAAGTTTAATAACCTGTCTTGGTATTGCAGCCCACCCGTTCCTCTAATAATCTTGGTGGTCTTCTCTGCACCCTCTCCAGTTCAGCTATGTCCTTCTTATATATCGGTGACCAGAATTGTACACAGTATATAAGTGCGGTCGCACTAGTGACTTGTACAGAGGTAGAACTATATTTTTTTCATGAACACTTCTACCTCTTTTAATACATCCCATTATTTTATTAGCCCTGGCAGCAGCTGCCTGACACTGGCCACTAAAGTGAAGTTTACCATCCACCCATACACCCAAGTCTTTTTCTGTGCCTGTTTTACCCAGTGTTCTACAATTAAGTACATAATCATAAATGTTATTTCCTCTACCCAAGTGCATGACCTTACATTTATCTACATTAAACTTCAATTGCCACTTCTCAGCCCAATCCTCCAATTTACATAAATCTCCCTGTAATATAAAATTATCCTCCTCTGTATTGATTACCCTGCAGAGTTTAGTATCATCTGCAAATATTGAAATTCTACTCCGCATGCCCCCAACAAGGTCATTTATAAATATGTTGAAAAGAAGCGGGCCCAATACTGACCCCTGTGGTACCCCACTATGAACTGAGACCCAGTCCGAGTACGTACCATTAATAACCACCCTTTGTTTCCTATCACTGAGCCAGTTTTTAACCCAGTTACACATATTTTCCCCTATCCCCATTATTCTCATTTTATGTACCAACCTTTTGTGTGGCACCGTATCAAAAGCTTTTGAAAAGTCCATATACACAACATCCACTGCATTTCCCTGGTCCAGGCTTGAACTTACCTCTTCATAGAAGCTGATCAAATTAGTTTGACAGGATTGATCCCTCATAAACCCATGTTGATACTCTGTCATAAGGTTATTTTTCTTGAGATACTCCAGTATAGCATCTCTCAAGAAACCCTCAAGGATTTTACCAACCGTAGAGGTTAAACTTACCGGCCTATAATTTCCCGGCTCAGTTTTTGTCCCCTTTTTGAATATTGGCACCACATTTGCTATGCGCCAGTCCTGCGGTACCGACCCTGTTATTAAGGAATCTGAGAAGATTAAAAATAATGGTCTATCTATCACAGAACTCAATTCCTGTAGTACTCTGGGGTGTAGCCATCCGGGCCCGGAGATTTGTCAACCTTAGTGATTTCGTCCATCATCCTCTCCAGAATCTTCGGTATCGTCAATTATATCACTGTTACTGCTTGAATCTGATGCTTAAGAAATATCATGAGGAAAATATTCTTCCATCAGACTCTGAGTCTATTTGTTCCTGATTTTCTTCTTCTGACTCATTTTCAGATAAATTCTGAAGATATTTCAAAATTTCATCACTTGTCAGATCCCTCTGCTTACTAATGCACAGTTCAATGTTTCATGAAAAAATTATCCCAGAACTAAGGGGATTGCAAAGTCAATGGTTTTTAAATTGACCCAAGTCAGATATCGCTTTTCCAGACTAAAACAAGATTTTTGGATTTTCCAATTTGGAGGATTTTATAATGAAAAATAAAATGTATGTGTAGGCTGAAGAGGCATTTATTTTGCGCATGTTAATCCTTTATGTTAAGGAGGTGTAGGGTGTAGAGTTGAGCGCGGTTCGTGGTTCGTGGTTCTCCAGTTCTAGGCTCGAGTGATTTTGGGGCCTGTTCTAGATCGAACTAGAACTCGAGCTTTTTGCAAAAGCTCGATAGTTCTAGAAACGTTCGAGAACGGTTCTAGCAGCAAAAAAACAGCTAAATCATAGCTTGGTTTCTGCTGTAAAAGTGTAAGTCACTCTGTGAATCCCACTATTATGACATTTCAGTGTATAGTGTGCGTGAACAGCGCCTTCAGATCACTGCTGTTTCTAGATCGCCATTTTTTTTTTTTTTTCTTGTCTTCCTTCCCTAAGCGCGCGCGTCTTGTGGGGCGGGCCAGCATGTCAGCCAATCCCAGACACACACACAGCTAAGTGGACTTTGAGCAAGATAAGCAACGGCATGTGTGATAGGATGTCCATGTCACATGTCCCTGCATTATAAAAACTGACATTTTCTTCCAAGACGCCATTATCTGCCTTCTGCGTCTTTGGTGTCAGACATCACTGTCGCAGCTCCGTCCTCCTGAGTCCTATAGCCGATACAGCTGTATGCGCTCCATACACAGCGTTAGACAGCTTAGGGAGAGCACTTTATAGCAGTCCTTTTAAGGGCTCAAACCGGCAGGGTCAGAGCCATAGGTGACAGGTCCTGAAAACAGCGACAGCGTCTGTGTAGCCCAGGTCAGGGATTTCCTCCCTGCATTTCACCATTAGGAGGGAATAGAAAGGCAGTCTTCCATTCCTCTACCCAGAGCACCACAATCCTGCCACTGTACCCTCTTGTCCTCTGCACACTCCAACTCATTATAACTAAGCCATTATACTAGCACACACTCAGTGTACCTAGTTGCATCCTAAACGTGGCTATTGTACTTTTGTCTATTCACACTATTGTAACGATATTTGCAGCATGTCTGCCTGCATTGCACACTCAAACTTTTTTAAACTCAGCCATTATACTAGCAAACACTCAGTGTACCTAGTTGCATCCTAAACGTGGCTATTGTACTTTTGCCTATTCACACTATTGTAACGATATTTGCAGCATGTCTGCCTGCATTGCACACTCAAACTTTTTTAAACTCAGCCATTATACTAGCAAACACTCAGTGTACCTAGTGGCATCCTAAACGTGGCTATTGTACTTTTGTCTATTCACACTATTGTAAACATATTTGCAGCACGTCTGCCTGCATTGCACACTCCAACTTTTTTAAACTCAGCCATTATACTAGCAAACACTCAGTGTACCTATTGGCATCCTAAACGTGGTTATTGTACTTTTGTCTATTCACACTATTGTAAACATATTTGCAGCACGTCTGCCTGCATTGCACACTCAAACTTTTTTAAACTCAGCCATTATACTAGCAAACACTCAGTGTACCTATTGGCATCCTAAACGTGGCTATTGTACTTTTGTCTATTCACACTATTGTAAACATATTTGCAGCACGTCTGCCTGCATTGCACACTCAAACTTTTTTAAACTCAGCCATTATACTAGCAAACACTCAGTGTACCTAGTTGCATCCTAAACGTGGCTATTGTACTTTTGTCTATTCACACTATTGTAACGATATTTGCAGCATGTCTGCCTGCATTGCACACTCAAACTTTTTTAAACTCAGCCATTATACTAGCAAACACTCAGTGTACCTAGTGGCATCCTAAACGTGGCTATTGGACTTTGCTATAGTCCCACTAGTGCAAAGACATTTGCAGAGCACGTCTGCCTGCATTGCACACTCAAACTTTTTTAAACTCAGCCATTATACTAGCAAACACTCAGTGTACCTAGTGGCATCCTAAACGTGGCTATTGTACTTTTGTCTATTCACACTATTGTAACAATATTTGCAGCATGTCTGCCTGCATTGCACACTCAAACTTTTTTAAACTCAGCCATTATACTAGCAAACACTCAGTGTACCTAGTGGCATCCTAAACGTGGCTATTGTACTTTTGTCTATTCACACTATTGTAAACATATTTGCAGCATGTCTGCCTGCATTGCACACTCAAACGTTTTTAAACTCAGCCATTATACTAGCAAACACTCAGTGTACCTAGTGGCATCCTAAACGTGGCTATTGTACTTTTGTCTATTCACACTATTGTAACGATATTTGCAGCATGTCTGCCTGCATTGCACACTCAAACTTTTTTAAACTCAGCCATTATACTAGCAAACACTCAGTGTACCTATTGGCATCCTAAACGTGGCTATTGTACTTTTGTCTATTCACACTATTGTAAACATATTTGCAGCACGTCTGCCTGCATTGCACACTCAAACTTTTTTAAACTCAGCCATTATACTAGCAAACACTCAGTGTACCTATTGGCATCCTAAACGTGGCTATTGTACTTTTGTCTATTCACACTATTGTAAACATATTTGCAGCACGTCTGCCTGCATTGCACACTCAAACTTTTTTAAACTCAGCCATTATACTAGCAAACACTCATTGTACCTAGTGGCATCCTAAACGTGGCTATTGTACTTTTGTCTATTCACACTATTGTAACGATATTTGCAGCATGTCTGCCTGCATTGCACACTCAAACTTTTTTAAACTCAGCCATTATACTAGCAAACACTCAGTGTACCTAGTGGCATCCTAAACGTGGCTATTGGACTTTGCTATAGTCCCACTAGTGCAAAGACATTTGCAGAGCACGTCTGCCTGCATTGCACACTCAAACTTTTTTAAACTCAGCCATTATACTAGAAACACTCAGTGTACCTAGTGGCATCCTAAACGTGGCTATTGTACTTTTGTCTATTCACACTATTGTAACAATATTTGCAGCATGTCTGCCTGCATTGCACACTCAAACTTTTTTAAACTCAGCCATTATACTAGCAAACACTCAGTGTACCTAGTGGCATCCTAAACGTGGCTATTGTACTTTTGTCTATTCACACTATTGTAAACATATTTGCAGCATGTCTGCCTGCATTGCACACTCAAACTTTTTTAAACTCAGCCATTATACTAGCAAACACTAAGTGTACCTAGTGGCATCCTAAACGTGGCTATTGTACTTTTGTCTATTCACACTATTGTAACGATATTTGCAGCATGTCTGCCTGCATTGCACACTCAAACTTTTTTAAACTCAGCCATTATACTAGCAAACACTCAGTGTACCTATTGGCATCCTAAACGTGGCTATTGTACTTTTGTCTATTCACACTATTGTAAACATATTTGCAGCACGTCTGCCTGCATTGCACACTCAAACTTTTTTAAACTCAGCCATTATACTAGCAAACACTCAGTGTACCTATTGGCATCCTAAACGTGGCTATTGTACTTTTGTCTATTCACACTATTGTAAACATATTTGCAGCACGTCTGCCTGCATTGCACACTCAAACTTTTTTAAACTCAGCCATTATACTAGCAAACACTCATTGTACCTAGTGGCATCCTAAACGTGGCTATTGTACTTTTGTCTATTCACACTATTGTAACGATATTTGCAGCATGTCTGCCTGCATTGCACACTCAAACTTTTTTAAACTCAGCCATTATACTAGCAAACACTCAGTGTACCTAGTGGCATCCTAAACGTGGCTATTGTACTTTTGTCTATTCACACTATTGTAACAATATTTGCAGCATGTCTGCCTGCATTGCACACTCAAACTTTTTTAAACTCAGCCATTATACTAGCAAACACTCAGTGTACCTAGTGGCATCCTAAACGTGGCTATTGGACTTTGCTATAGTCCCACTAGTGCAAAGACATTTGCAGAGCACGTCTGCCTGCATTGCACACTCAAACTTTTTTAAACTCAGCCATTATACTAGCAAACACTCAGTGTACCTATTGGCATCCTAAACGTGGCTATTGTACTTTTGTCTATTCACACTATTGTAAACATATTTGCAGCACGTCTGCCTGCATTGCACACTCAAACTTTTTTAAACTCAGCCATTATACTAGCAAACACTCAGTGTACCTAGTTGCATCCTAAACGTGGCTATTGTACTTTTGTCTATTCACACTATTGTAACGATATTTGCAGCATGTCTGCCTGCATTGCACACTCAAACTTTTTTAAACTCAGCCATTATACTAGCAAACACTCAGTGTACCTAGTGGCATCCTAAACGTGGCTATTGGACTTTGCTATAGTCCCACTAGTGCAAAGACATTTGCAGAGCACGTCTGCCTGCATTGCACACTCAAACTTTTTTAAACTCAGCCATTATACTAGCAAACACTCAGTGTACCTAGTGGCATCCTAAACGTGGCTATTGTACTTTTGTCTATTCACACTATTGTAACAATATTTGCAGCATGTCTGCCTGCATTGCACACTCAAACTTTTTTAAACTCAGCCATTATACTAGCAAACACTCAGTGTACCTAGTGGCATCCTAAACGTGGCTATTGTACTTTTGTCTATTCACACTATTGTAAACATATTTGCAGCATGTCTGCCTGCATTGCACACTCAAACGTTTTTAAACTCAGCCATTATACTAGCAAACACTCAGTGTACCTAGTGGCATCCTAAACGTGGCTATTGTACTTTTGTCTATTCACACTATTGTAACGATATTTGCAGCATGTCTGCCTGCATTGCACACTCAAACTTTTTTAAACTCAGCCATTATACTAGCAAACACTCAGTGTACCTATTGGCATCCTAAACGTGGCTATTGTACTTTTGTCTATTCACACTATTGTAAACATATTTGCAGCACGTCTGCCTGCATTGCACACTCAAACTTTTTTAAACTCAGCCATTATACTAGCAAACACTCAGTGTACCTATTGGCATCCTAAACGTGGCTATTGTACTTTTGTCTATTCACACTATTGTAAACATATTTGCAGCACGTCTGCCTGCA
This sequence comes from Anomaloglossus baeobatrachus, assembly GCF_048569485.1. Taxonomy (NCBI): domain Eukaryota; kingdom Metazoa; phylum Chordata; class Amphibia; order Anura; family Aromobatidae; genus Anomaloglossus; species Anomaloglossus baeobatrachus. The sequence continues at coordinate 694,615,645 of NC_134356.1, forward strand.
TTGCACACTCAAACTTTTTTAAACTCAGCCATTATACTAGCAAACACTCATTGTACCTAGTGGCATCCTAAACGTGGCTATTGTACTTTTGTCTATTCACACTATTGTAACGATATTTGCAGCATGTCTGCCTGCATTGCACACTCAAACTTTTTTAAACTCAGCCATTATACTAGCAAACACTCAGTGTACCTAGTGGCATCCTAAACGTGGCTATTGTACTTTTGTCTATTCACACTATTGTAACAATATTTGCAGCATGTCTGCCTGCATTGCACACTCAAACTTTTTTAAACTCAGCCATTATACTAGCAAACACTCAGTGTACCTAGTGGCATCCTAAACGTGGCTATTGTACTTTTGTCTATTCACACTATTGTAACGATATTTGCAGCATGTCTGCCTGCATTGCACACTCAAACTTTTTTAAACTCAGCCATTATACTAGCAAACACTCAGTGTACCTATTGGCATCCTAAATGTGGCTATTGTACTTTTGTCTATTCACACTATTGTAAACATATTTGCAGCATGTCTGCCTGCATTGCACACTCAAACTTTTTTAAACTCAGCCATTATACTAGCAAACACTCAGTGTACCTATTGGCATCCTAAACGTGGCTATTGTACTTTTGTCTATTCACACTATTGTAACGATATTTGCAGCATGTCTGCCTGCATTGCACACTCCAACTTTTTTAAACTCAGCCATTATACTAGCAAACACTCAGTGTACCTATTGGCATCCTAAACGTGGCTATTGTACTTTTGTCTATTCACACTATTGTAAACATATTTGCAGCACGTCTGCCTGCATTGCACACTCAAACTTTTTTAAACTCAGCCATTATACTAGCAAACACTCAGTGTACCTATTGGCATCCTAAACGTGGCTATTGTACTTTTGTCTATTCACACTATTGTAAACATATTTGCAGCACGTCTGCCTGCATTGCACACTCAAACTTTTTTAAACTCAGCCATTATACTAGCAAACACTCATTGTACCTAGTGGCATCCTAAACGTGGCTATTGTACTTTTGTCTATTCACACTATTGTAACGATATTTGCAGCATGTCTGCCTGCATTGCACACTCAAACTTTTTTAAACTCAGCCATTATACTAGCAAACACTCAGTGTACCTAGTGGCATCCTAAACGTGGCTATTGGACTTTGCTATAGTCCCACTAGTGCAAAGACATTTGCAGAGCACGTCTGCCTGCATTGCACACTCAAACTTTTTTAAACTCAGCCATTATACTAGCAAACACTCAGTGTACCTAGTGGCATCCTAAACGTGGCTATTGTACTTTTGTCTATTCACACTATTGTAACAATATTTGCAGCATGTCTGCCTGCATTGCACACTCAAACTTTTTTAAACTCAGCCATTATACTAGCAAACACTCAGTGTACCTAGTGGCATCCTAAACGTGGCTATTGTACTTTTGTCTATTCACACTATTGTAAACATATTTGCAGCATGTCTGCCTGCATTGCACACTCAAACTTTTTTAAACTCAGCCATTATACTAGCAAACACTCAGTGTACCTAGTGGCATCCTAAACGTGGCTATTGTACTTTTGTCTATTCACACTATTGTAACGATATTTGCAGCATGTCTGCCTGCATTGCACACTCAAACTTTTTTAAACTAAGCCATTATACTAGCAAACACTCAGTGTACCTATTGGCATCCTAAACGTGGCTATTGTACTTTTGTCTATTCACACTATTGTAAACATATTTGCAGCACGTCTGCCTGCATTGCACACTCAAACTTTTTTAAACTCAGCCATTATACTAGCAAACACTCAGTGTACCTATTGGCATCCTAAACGTGGCTATTGTACTTTTGTCTATTCACACTATTGTAAACATATTTGCAGCACGTCTGCCTGCATTGCACACTCAAACTTTTTTAAACTCAGCCATTATACTAGCAAACACTCATTGTACCTAGTGGCATCCTAAACGTGGCTATTGTACTTTTGTCTATTCACACTATTGTAACGATATTTGCAGCATGTCTGCCTGCATTGCACACTCAAACTTTTTTAAACTCAGCCATTATACTAGCAAACACTCAGTGTACCTAGTGGCATCCTAAACGTGGCTATTGTACTTTTGTCTATTCACACTATTGTAACAATATTTGCAGCATGTCTGCCTGCATTGCACACTCAAACTTTTTTAAACTCAGCCATTATACTAGCAAACACTCAGTGTACCTAGTGGCATCCTAAACGTGGCTATTGTACTTTTGTCTATTCACACTATTGTAAACATATTTGCAGCACGTCTGCCTGCATTGCACACTCAAACTTTTTTAAACTCAGCCATTATACTAGCAAACACTCAGTGTACCTAGTGGCATCCTAAACGTGGCTATTGTACTTTTGTCTATTCACACTATTGGAAACATATTTGCAGCACGTCTGCCTGCATTGCACACTCAAACTTTTTTAAACTCAGCCATTATACTAGCAAACACTCATTGTACCTAGTGGCATCCTAAACGTGGCTATTGTACTTTTGTCTATTCACACTATTGTAACGATATTTGCAGCATGTCTGCCTGCATTGCACACTCAAACTTTTTTAAACTCAGCCATTATACTAGCAAACACTCAGTGTACCTAGTGGCATCCTAAACGTGGCTATTGTACTTTTGTCTATTCACACTATTGTAAACATATTTGCAGCACGTCTGCCTGCATTACACACTCAAACTTTTTTAAACTCAGCCATTATGCTAGCAAACACTCAGTGTACCTAGTGGCATCCTAAACGTGGCTATTGTACTTTTGTCTATTCACACTATTGTAAACATATTTGCAGCACGTCTGCTTGCATTGCACACTCAAACTTTTTTAAACTCAGCCATTATACTAGCAAACACTCATTGTACCTAGTGGCATCCTAAACGTGGCTATTGTACTTTTGTCTATTCACACTATTGTAACGATATTTGCAGCATGTCTGCCTGCATTGCACACTCAAACTTTTTTAAACTCAGCCATTATACTAGCAAACACTCAGTGTACCTAGTGGCATCCTAAACGTGGCTATTGTACTTTTGTCTATTCACACTATTGTAAACATATTTGCAGCACGTCTGCCTGCATTACACACTCAAACTTTTTTAAACTCAGCCATTATGCTAGCAAACACTCAGTGTACCTAGTGGCATCCTAAACGTGGCTATTGTACTTTTGTCTATTCACACTATTGTAAACATATTTGCAGCACGTCTGCCTGCATTGCACACTCAAACTTTTTTAAACTCAGCCATTATACTAGCAAACACTCATTGTACCTAGTGGCATCCTAAACGTGGCTATTGTACTTTTGTCTATTCACACTATTGTAACGATATTTGCAGCATGTCTGCCTGCTTTGCACACTCAAACTTTTTTAAACTCAGCCATTATACTAGCAAACACTCAGTGTACCTAGTGGCATCCTAAACGTGGCTATTGTACTTTTGTCTATTCACACTATTGTAACGATATTTGCAGCATGTCTGCCTGCATTGCACACTCAAACTTTTTTAAACTCAGCCATTATACTAGCAAACACTCAGTGTACCTAGTGGCATCCTAAACGTGGCTATTGTACTTTTGTCTATTCACACTATTGTAACGATATTTGCAGCACGTCTGCCTGCATTGCACACTCAAACTTTTTTAAACTCAGCCATTATACTAGCAAACACTCAGTGTACCTATTGGCATCCTAAACGTGGCTATTGGACTTTTGTCTATTCACACTATTGTAACGATATTTGCAGCATGTCTGCCTGCATTGCACACTCAAACTTTTTTAAACTCAGCCATTATACTAGCAAACACTCAGTGTACCTATTGGCATCCTAGACGTGGCTATTGTACTTTTGTCTATTCACACTATTGTAAACATATTTGCAGCACGTCTGCCTGCATTGCACACTCAAACTTTTTTAAACTCAGCCATTATACTAGCAAACACTCAGTGTACCTAGTGGCATCCTAAACGTGGCTATTGTACTTTTGTCTATTCACACTATTGTAACGATATTTGCAGCATGTCTGCCTGCATTGCACACTCAAACTTTTTTAAACTCAGCCATTATACTAGCAAGCACTCATTGTACCTAATGGCATCCTAAACGTGGCTATTGTACTTTTGTCTATTCACACTACTGCAAATCTATGTGCAGCACCTCTGCATGACACCCTCCTGCTCTGTTTTTAATGAGCTATAATGATAGCACAAAATACTGCCATTTAGTGGCATCATAGAACTGGCTGTTGTATTACATTAGTGCCCCACTGGTGACAAGCTATTTCTAGCACCTCTACATCACACCCTCATGCACATTTTGCTACGCTAATGTTATAGCAAACTCATGGAATTCATTGCTGCATTTCATAATTCGGAGGGATAAAAAGTCAGGCTTCCTTTAGCTTTTCCTTCTGTTCATAGACAGCATCTCCAAGATCAATTTCCCCTCCACGTCTAAGTGTGGAGAGGCAGCTAGTGCGCATGCGTGTGCCGATTTACCCCAGCTGCAGCATAATTACAGTGTTTCGCCTAGTGAGTATGCTCAGCCTGACTGTGTTATTCTACAAAGGATAAGGCTGCACATCAAACATAGATAATGGTATAATGCCTCAAGCATATGGAAAAATATTGGAATATACAATGAAAAATGCTATATATATATATTATATATATATATATATTATATATATATATAATATTCATAGCAGGTATGCAATTCATTATTCACATGTTCAAATTAGCAAGTAGCATTTTTCATTGTATATTCCAATATTTTTCCATATGCTTGAGGCATTATACCATTATCTATGTTTGATGTGCAGCCTTATCCTTTGTATAGTATGTATTTTTTGGCTTGCACTCATAATATATATATTAGTGCTCACTTCAGTTATCCTATTCAGTTATATGTAGTTTTTTTTTTTTTTTCTGAATGTGAACACAGCTCCGCCCCTTTCGGCCATGTTTTTTCCATCTCCTATATAAGAAAGTCCTTAGTTACCCCTCTCCACCCACAGCAGTTTTTAATTGCAATGAGATGACACACAGTTAGGGTCACAGAGCTAGGGACCCCAATATAGAGATATGCCTTGACGAGGCTTTGGGGCTCAGTTACATTGATCAATGCGATTGCTAAATATCTCCTTTTTCCTAATATTCATAGCAGGTATGCAATTCATTATTCACATGTTCAAATTAGCAAGTAGCATTTTTCATTGTATATTCCAATATTTTTCCATATGCTTGAGGCATTATACCATTATCTATGTTTGATGTGCAGCCTTATCCTTTGTATAGTATGTATTTTTTGGCTTGCACTCATAATATATATATTAGTGCTCACTTCAGTTATCCTATTCAGTTATATGTAGTTTTTTTTTTTTTTTTTTCTGAATGTGAACACAGCTCCGCCCCTTTCGGCCATGTTTTTTCCATCTCCTATATAAGAAAGTCCTTAGTTACCCCTCTCCACCCACAGCAGTTTTTAATTGCAATGAGATGACACACAGTTAGGGTCACAGAGCTAGGGACCCCAATATAGAGATATGCCTTGACGAGGCTTTGGGGCTCAGTTACATTGATCAATGCGATTGCTAAATATCTCCTTTTTCCTAATATTCATAGCAGGTATGCAATTCATTATTCACATGTTCAAATTAGCAAGTAGCATTTTTCATTGTATATTCCAATATTTTTCCATATGCTTGAGGCATTATACCATTATCTATGTTTGATGTGCAGCCTTATCCTTTGTATAGTATGTATTTTTTGGCTTGCACTCATAATATATATATTAGTGCTCACTTCAGTTATCCTATTCAGTTATATGTAGTTTTTTTCTGAATGTGAACACAGCTCCGCCCCTTTCGGCCATGTTTTTTCCATCTCCTATATAAGAAAGTCCTTAGTTACCCCTCTCCACCCACAGCAGTTTTTAATTGCAATGAGATGACACACAGTTAGGGTCACAGAGCTAGGGACCCCAATATAGAGATATGCCTTGACGAGGCTTTGGGGCTCAGTTACATTGATCAATGCGATTGCTAAATATCTCCTTTTTCCTAATATTCATAGCAGGTATGCAATTCATTATTCACATGTTCAAATTAGCAAGTAGCATTTTTCATTGTATATTCCAATATTTTTCCATATGCTTGAGGCATTATACCATTATCTATGTTTGATGTGCAGCCTTATCCTTTGTATAGTATGTATTTTTTGGCTTGCACTCATAATATATATATTAGTGCTCACTTCAGTTATCCTATTCAGTTATATGTAGTTTTTTTTTTTCTGAATGTGAACACAGCTCCGCCCCTTTCGGCCATGTTTTTTCCATCTCCTATATAAGAAAGTCCTTAGTTACCCCTCTCCACCCACAGCAGTTTTTAATTGCAATGAGATGACACACAGTTAGGGTCACAGAGCTAGGGACCCCAATATAGAGATATGCCTTGACGAGGCTTTGGGGCTCAGTTACATTGATCAATGCGATTGCTAAATATCTCCTTTTTCCTAATATTCATAGCAGGTATGCAATTCATTATTCACATGTTCAAATTAGCAAGTAGCATTTTTCATTGTATATTCCAATATTTTTCCATATGCTTGAGGCATTATACCATTATCTATGTTTGATGTGCAGCCTTATCCTTTGTATAGTATGTATTTTTTGGCTTGCACTCATAATATATATATTAGTGCTCACTTCAGTTATCCTATTCAGTTATATGTAGTTTTTTTTTTTTTCTGAATGTGAACACAGCTCCGCCCCTTTCGGCCATGTTTTTTCCATCTCCTATATAAGAAAGTCCTTAGTTACCCCTCTCCACCCACAGCAGTTTTTAATTGCAATGAGATGACACACAGTTAGGGTCACAGAGCTAGGGACCCCAATATAGAGATATGCCTTGACGAGGCTTTGGGGCTCAGTTACATTGATCAATGCGATTGCTAAATATCTCCTTTTTCCTAATATTCATAGCAGGTATGCAATTCATTATTCACATGTTCAAATTAGCAAGTAGCATTTTTCATTGTATATTCCAATATTTTTCCATATGCTTGAGGCATTATACCATTATCTATGTTTGATGTGCAGCCTTATCCTTTGTATAGTATGTATTTTTTGGCTTGCACTCATAATATATATATTAGTGCTCACTTCAGTTATCCTATTCAGTTATATGTAGTTTTTTTTTTTTTTTTTTTTTTCTGAATGTGAACACAGCTCCGCCCCTTTCGGCCATGTTTTTTCCATCTCCTATATAAGAAAGTCCTTAGTTACCCCTCTCCACCCACAGCAGTTTTTAATTGCAATGAGATGACACACAGTTAGGGTCACAGAGCTAGGGACCCCAATATAGAGATATGCCTTGACGAGGCTTTGGGGCTCAGTTACATTGATCAATGCGATTGCTAAATATCTCCTTTTTCCTAATATTCATAGCAGGTATGCAATTCATTATTCACAATTTTCATTGTATATTCCAATATTTTTCCATATGCTTGAGGCATTATACCAATATCTATGTTTGATGTGCAGCCTTATCCTTTTGTATAGTATGTATTTTTTGGCTTGCACTCATAATATATATAGTTAGTGCTCACTTCCAGTTATCCCTATTCAGTTATATGTAGTTTTTTTTTTTTTTTTTTTTTTCTGAATGTGAACACAGCTCCGCCCCTTTCGGCCATGTTTTTTCCAATCTCTATATAAGAAAGTCCTTAGTTACCCTCTCCACCCACAAGCAGTTTTTAATTGCAATGAGATGGACACACAGTAGGGTCACAGAGCTAGGGACCCCAATATAGAGATATGCCCTTGACGAGGCTTTGGGGCTCAGTTACATTGATCAATGCGATTGCTAAATATCTCCTTTTTCCTAATAATCATAGCAGGTATGCAATTCATTATTCACATGTTCAAATTAGACAAGTAGCATTTTTCATTGTATATTCCAATATTTTTCCATATGCTTGAGGCATTATACCATATCTATGTTTGATGTGCAGCCTTATCCTTTGTATAGTATGTATTTTTTTGGCTTGCACTCATCAAATATATATATTAGTGCTCACTGTCAGTTATCCTATTCAGTTATATGTAGTTTTTTTTTTCTGAATGTGAACACAGCTCCGCCCCTTTCGGCCTTGTTTTTTTCCATCTCCTATATAAGAAAAGTCCTTAGTTACCCCTCTCCACCCACAGCAGTTTTTAATTGCAATGAGATGACACACAGTTAGGGTCACAGAGCTAGGGACCCCAATATAGAGATATGCCTTGACGAGGCTTTGGGGCTCAGTTACATTGATCAATGCGATTGCTAAATATCTCCTTTTTCCTAATAATTCATAGCAGGTATGCAATTCATTATTCACATGTTCAAAATTAGCAAGTAGCATTTTTCATTGTATATTCCAATATTTTCCATATGCTTGAGGCATTATACCATTATCTATGTTTGATGTGCAGCCTTATCCTTTGTATAGTATGTATTTTTTGGCTTGCACTCATAATATATATATTAGTGCTCACTTCAGTTATCCTATTCAGTTATATGTAGTTTTTTTTTTTTTCTGAATGTGAACACAGCTCCGCCCCTTTCGGCCATGTTTTTTCCCATCTCCTATATAAAGAAAGTCCTTAGTTACCCCTCTCCACCCACAGCAGTTTTTAATTGCAATGAGATGACACACAGTTAGGGTCACAGAGCTAGGGACCCCAATATAGAGATATGCCTTGACGAGGCTTTGGGGCTCAGTTACATTGATCAATGCGATTGCTAAATATCTCCTTTTTCCTAATATTCATAGCAGGTATGCAATTCATTATTCACATGTTCAAATTAGCAAGTAACATTTTTCATTGTATATTCCAATATTTTTCCATATGCTTGAGGCATTATACCATTATCTATGTTTGATGTGCAGCCTTATCCTTTGTATAGTATGTATTTTTTGGCTTGCACTCATAATTATATATATTAGTGCTCACTTCAGTTATCCTATTCAGTTATATGTAGTTTTTTTTTTTTCTGAATGTGAACACAGCTCCGCCCCTTTCGGCCATGTTTTTTCCATCTCCTATATAAGAAAGTCCTTAGTTACCCCTCTCCACCCAACAGCAGTTTTTAATTGCAATGAGATGACACACAGTTAGGGTCACAGAGCTAGGGACCCCAATATAGAGATATGCCTTGACGAGGCTTTGGGGCTCAGTTACATTGATCAATGCGATTGCTAAATATCTCCTTTTTCCTAATATTCATAGCAGGTATGCAATTCATTATTCACATGTTCAAATTAGCAAGTAGCATTTTTCATTGTATATTCCAATATTTTTCCATATGCTTGAGGCATTATACCATTATCTATGTTTGATGTGCAGCCTTATCCTTTGTATAGTATGTATTTTTTGGCTTGCACTCATAATATATATATTAGTGCTCACTTCAGTTATCCTATTCAGTTATAGTAGTTTTTTTTTCTGAATGTGAACACAGCTCCGCCCCTTTCGGCCATGTTTTTTCCATCTCCTATATAAGAAAGTCCTTAGTTACCCCTCTCCACCCACAGCAGTTTTTAATTGCAATGAGATGACACACAGTTAGGGTCACAGAGCTAGGGACCCCAATATAGAGATATGCCTTGACGAGGCTTTGGGGCTCAGTTACATTGATCAATGCTCGATTGCTAAATATCTCCTTTTTCCTAATATTCATAGCAGGTATGCAATTCATTATTCACATGTTCAAATTAGCAAGTAGCATTTTTCATTGTATATTCCAATATTTTTCCATATGCTTGAGGCATTATACCATTATCTATGTTTGATGTGCAGCCTTATCCTTTGTATAGTATGTATTTTTTGGCTTGCACTCATAATATATATATTAGTGCTCACTTCAGTTATCCTATTCAGTTATATTGACTGTGTTATTCCTGACGCTAAGTCTTCATTTCGGGATACAGCGCATGCTCCCACACTAAGTGTGAAAAGCCTCTTTGCACAGGTGTTTGCATTCCGTGCCGGGTATAAGTCCTGTTTTGGGCATAGACACCATGCTAAAGCTGATAGTCTTTTTTCAGAGACTGTATTTCATGCTACTGAGCATGCTCAGGCACTTCCTGCATCAGAGACTAGGTCCGGTAATGAACTCTTTGGCCCCTGGCCCTGATGTGGGGGTCCCAAATAGACCACAGGGCATCAGGTGTCCTCCCAAATGGCTTGCAGAGGCCCACACCTATGACTTGTCACCGCATTATTGATGGTCAGACGATGACTGGTGAGGTGTTTGGGTCATGGCAGCCATGAGGTCATCATTGAAGTTGCGGTTCCAAATAGGACGCTAGTTATGCCACTCATGACGTGTCACTCTACTTTTGTCTCCAGGAGGTGCATTGTGGTTCACCCTGGTTTGGGGCGGACCCAGGTTATAAAAGGGGCTGGAGCCAACAAGGAGGTGCGCAGTCTTCTATTATGCTCCGAAAGAGCACACTTCCATGTGTTGAACCCATTGCGGCTTTAGGCCAGAGGTAGGCAGGGATAGGGTGGTGGATGCAGGCCACCACCACAGTTGGTAACGCAGAACGGTTAAGACCAGCTCCTGTCCTAACAGTCCTGCTTGTGCAGCCCAGTGGCATTAACAGGCCTGCTTCTGCTGATGCGCCTGCTGTCCACAGGTGTGGCCCCTACGCACACGGTCAGCGTACTCAATGGCCCCTGTGTTGTTAACAGGGAGTTCCTGGGCTGGGTGGGCATGTGGACCCTGTGACGCTAACAGGGCTCACAGTCTCCAGATCCGAATGGCGTCTAACTCGGTTCAGGCTACTATTAGTTTCATAGCCACACAGCTCTGTATCCTCCACCAAACCTTCAAGTTGCCAACCTCTCCTTTTCCATCTGTGAGCACGGTGGACACTGACTGCTGATGGGGATATATACCTTTCTCTTTCTTTTCTTATTAATTTTCGTTATATAGCGGTCACAAGATTATATACCACTTTATCCAAATCTGCCAGTCCCACTGTAACAGATGTTGTTTCTTCAGCAAATGTTACAGTTGCTTAACCACCAAATCCACGGACCAAAACTTTTTTCCCCTTTCCAACACACCTGTTCCCCTTTCCAACAGCATCTGTCCTTTTTCAACTCATTTTGGGATATGACCAAAAGTGCAACTGTGCAGGGACACCGTACTCAACGCCATCTCAGCACAGCAGCCAGCCCTCGGTCCCTCCGATGTGGACAAGTAAAAGACCATTTCCTCCTATCCATGACAAAGCGTTGAGATTCACTCTGTGCAGCACTGGTGTTTAGTGGAAAAGTAGATCTAAGATTGCGTACCACCTTCTGCAGATACTCCTGTATACGTGCGTCCATTTCTATGGCAGGAATTAGTTCGCCAAATTTTGTCTTGTACCGGGGATGTAACCCAGTAGTCAGCATTACTTCGAATTCGTACAATCCGAGGGTCATGTAGGTAGTGCAGCAAGAAGGCGCTCATGTGTCTTGTGCATCCAGGAGGACCAAGTCCTTGGTGTGTTGGTGGCAGAGAGGTGAGAATCGTGCCTCCTTCCTCTGCCCTCTCCCCACAACCTCGCACAACCGAAATGTGAGCAAGCTCTCACTCATCTGCTGAGTCTTCCATGCCCATCGCCAGTTCGTCCTCCATTTCTTCATGGGCTCCTGCACCTTCCTCAACACTTTTTGCTGATACTATGCGCCCTTGTTAATCCCTCTCCCTCACCATGACTGCCGCATAGGTGCCGCTGACCATCTGGACCTCGTAGATCTTGTTATCCCTTCCGCATATGACTCCTCCTGTACTTCCTCCCCTTCCTCTTGTCCCAACACCTGACTCCGAATAATAATTACAGTGTGCTCCATCATGTAGATGACCAGAATTGTCACGCTGAGAATGACATTGCCAGGGCTAAACATCTTCGTCGACATTTGTGAACTGTGTAGCAGGGTGCATAGGTCCTTGATCTGACACCACTCCAGCAGCGTGATCTGCACCACCTCTTGATCAAGTTATCCCAGGATATATGTCATACCGTATTTCAGCAGGGCTCTGCGGTGCTGCCACACATGCTGCAACATGTGCAGATTCCAATTCCTGCGTGTCGGAACATCGCATTTCCGGCGTTTAACTGCCAGACCCTAAGACTTCCGGAGTGATGAAAGTTGTTGAGCTGCTGTGTGCGCACGATGGAAGTGAGCACATAGCGAGCGTGCACGCTGCACAAGGCCATGTAGGCCGTGATGGTGTTTTAAAAATTGCTGGAGAATTTGGTTCAACACGTGAGCCATAAAAGGCACGTGTGTCACATTGCCCTGAGGATGGCCCGCAGCCAGGTTTGCATCATTGCCGCACACGGCTGTTAAGTCACCAACGGAGTCCGCTCCGTCAATTTGTACTCCGGTCGCCAGGTGACAACGTGTTCCTTTCATGAATAGTGCTGATGATGGGAGAGTAGTCGATGCCAGCGGCGCAGGTGGACGCAGGTTATGCTCACCCACTGGGCTGCATTACCTTGACAGATGCAGAATCTCTGGCTGAATGTAGCTGGTGGGTATCTCACAGATGAAATACCATCATTCAGCTACAACCAATGTGAAGACACCACACCCTTTTTTATGCCCATCCTGTCTGCAGACCACTGCCAGACATAGCTATGAACCTCTGGTTACTTTTACCCCCAGTTCAGTTTTATGATTTTGTGTGCTTGTTACCTGACTACTTTTCCTGCTTGCTGTTTATGTACCTTGTTGGCCGATCCGCATTTCACCTCTGCTTGTTTTCTGATTAAGTCCTGGCCGTCCCATTCTGTTCCTGTTCCTCAATTAATGTTTTGACCCTGCCTGACTACTATTCTCTGTAATAGCGGTGTGACTCACATTTCCCATACATTTCAAAGTAAAACTTTGACCGCCTGATGGCATTGAGCTCTGCTGCCAGCATAGTAAGGAGGTGTGTGGTAGTGCTTGTGCGCAGTTACAAGGAAGGGTGGCCTGACCACACAGGGTTTGCGCCAAGGTGGAGGACCCACACGAGGTTGAAGAGGCAGAAGCAGTGTATTAACTTCTACATACAGAACAAGGATTGAAACAACTCGTGGGGACGGCAAGACTTGTACAGCAGACCCTTCTCAATCTCTCACCATAGTTTGCCAGTGCCCAGTCAGTGACATGTAATGACCCTGTCTATGCTTACTGGTCCAAGTATCTGTGTTGAAATGCACCCTGTCGCACACAGATTTTCTCAAGGAAGTGGTGATGTTGTGTGCGACATGCTGGTGTAGCGCGGGCATGCTTTTCTTGGAGAAGCAGTGGTGATTGGGCATCTGGTACTGGGGCACAGCGACAGACATAAGGTCTGTAAAATCCTGTGTGTCCACTACGCGTAAAGGCAGCATTTCAGTAGCCAACAGCTTACAGAGGGATAGAGTCAACCACTTAGCTTTGTCATGGGTCGCAGTAAGTGGCCTTTTATTTGACCACATCTGAGGGACAGAGATCTGGCTGCTGTCTGTAGACGGTGTTGAGTAGGGTGTCCCTGGAAAAAGGCAGGTTTGTGAGGAAAGTGCAGGCGGAGACATGATGTTGCCTTCATCTTGCCTTCAGATCTGTTCATCTTGTATCATTTTTAAAAAACACAGCAAGCAAGGGTTACTCCAAGCGGAGTCTACCTTTTTTCCAAAAATTGGGCACACAGACACCCCATCAGTGGCAACACTTGTGCCATAGCTGCAAACAGGATGTTTTGATTTGCATCAAGCACATTCAAAAATACGCCATAATTAACTGTCCCCAGCATGACACCGGGGTAGGTAGATAAAGTCTTTGCTGAACCATGGCTTGGTCATCTTGGCTCCTTTTAAAAACAATGTAAGCAAGGGTTACTCCAAGCGGAGCCTCCCTTTTTTCCAAAAATTGTGCCCCACACACACCCACCCATTCAGTGGCAGCACTTGTGCCCTAGTTGCAAACAGGCTGTTTTGATTTGCATCAAGCACATTCCAAATCCACAAGCCTTTACTCTCCCCAGGATGACACAGGGGTTGTAAATTCCTTCTGGATCCATGACTTGTTCATTTTGATGAACGTCAGTCTGTCCACATTGTCACTGGACAGACGCGTGCGCTTATCTGTCAGCACACACCCAGCAGCACTGAAGACACGTTCAGAGACAACGCTGGCAGCTGGACACGACAAAATCTTCAAGGCGTAACTGGAGAGCTCTGGACATTTTTCTAGATTTGAAGCCCAAAAGGAGCAAGGCTCCATTTGCAAAGTCATTGCATCGATGTTCATTTGAAGATACTCCTGTATCATCCTCTCCATCCGTTGACTATGTGTCAGACTTGTTGTCTCTGGTGGCCTTGCAAAGGAGGGTCTAAAAATATTATGAAAAGATTCCATAAAATTGCTGTTACCAGCACCAGATACGGTCCTACTGGTACGGGTAGACTGTTGAAGATGACGAGGCTGTCCCATGTTTGTCAAGTTACAACTGGGAGAATCACTCCCTTCACCTGCACGGTTGTTTGGTGGAAAAGCCGAGCTAAGATCGAGTAACAGCTTCTGCTGATACTCCTGCATACGTGCGTCCCTTTCTATGGGTGGAATTATGTCACAAAATTTGGACTTGTACCAGGGATCTAATAGTGTGGCAAGCCAGTAGTCATCATCACTTCTAATTTTGACAATACGAGGGTCATGTTGGAGGTAGTGCAACAAGAAGGCGCTCATGTGTCTTGTGCAGCCATGCGGACCAAGTCCACGCTGTGTTTGTGGCATAGAGGTGCTAACCGTTCTTTCTTCCTCTGACATCTCCCCCCAACCTCTTTCAACTGAAATTTGACCAAGGTCCCCCTCATCTGCTGAGTCTTCCATGTCCATGGACAGTTCGTCCTCCATATCTTCATGTCCTCCTGCACCTTCCTCAACATCTCGCCTGCTACCATGCGCCCTTGTTGATCCCTGTCCCCCATGGTCCCATGCCTGCCGCGTTGGTGATGATGAACGTCTGGACCTTGGTGATGTTGTTGTGTCTTGCGCATATGAATCCTCCTGTAGTTCCTCCCCTTCCTGTTGTCCCACCCCCTGACTCCGAATAGTGTTTAGCGTGTGCTCCAGCATGTAAATGACTGGAATCGTCATGCTGATAATGGCATTGTCAGCGCTAAACATATTCGTCGCCATGTCGAAACTGTGCAGAAGGGTGCATAGGTCCTTGATCTGAGATCACTCCATCAGGGTGATCTGCCCCACCTCTGCATCTCGTTGGCCCAGGCTATACGTCATGACGTATTGCACCAGGGCTCTGCGGTGCTGCCACAGTCGCTGTAACATGTGGAGAGTTTAATTCCAGCGTGTCGCCACATCGCATTTCAGGCGATGAACCGGCAGGCCGAAAGACTTCTGGAGCGATGCAAGTCGCTCAGCTGCGGCGCTTGAATGGCAGAAGTGAGCAGACAGTTTTCGTGCCCTGTTCAGAAGGCCATCTAGGCCGGGATAGTGTGTTAAAAATTGCTGGACGACAAGGTTCAACACGTGAGCCATACAAGGTACGTGTGTCACCTTGCCCAGGCGAAGGGCCGCACTTAGGTTTGCAGCATTGTCGCACACGGCCTTACCAGGCTGCAGGTTGAGTGGAGACAACCATTTATTAAACTCGGACCGCAGAGCTGACCACAACTCCTCAGCTGTGTGACTCTTATTCCCAAGACATGTCAAGCTAAAGACCGCCTGATGCCGTTGCGCTCTGCTGCCAGCATAGTAATGAGGGGTGCGTGATTCCTTCTGCGCAGTGAGAACGCTGGTGGCCTGACCAGGCAGGCTTGGGGCGGAGGTGGAGGACCCAGATGAGGTGGAGGATGCAGAAGCAGTGGCGGAACTTGGACAGACAGAGGATTGACACACAAGTCGTGGGGACGGCAAGACTTGTGCAGCAGACCCTTCACCATCTATCACCATAGTTACCCAGTGGCCAGTCAGCGACATGTAACGTCCCTGTCCATGCTTACTGGTCCAAGTATCGGTGGTGAAATGCACCCGTTCACACACAGAGTTTCTCAAGGAAGCGGTGATGTTGTGTGTGACATGCTGGTGTAGCGCGGGCACACTTTTCTTAGAGAAGTAGTGGCGACTAGGCATCTGGTACTGGGGCACAGCGACAGACATAAGGTCTCTAAAATCCTGTGTGTCCACTAGGCGGAAAGGCAGCATTTCGGTAGCCAACAGCTTACAGAGGGATAGAGTCAACCTCTTAGCTTTGTCATGGGTCGCAGGAAGTGGCCTTTTATTTGACCACATCTGAGGGACAGAGATCTGGCTGCTGTGTGTAGACGGTGTTGAGTAGGGTGTCCCTGGAAAAATGCAGGATTGTGAGGAAAGTGCAGACATGATGTTGCCTTCATCCAACGTTGGTGCTATCGATGTTTGAGAGAGCTGTACACAATCACTTGTTTCCCCTTCCAAACCAACTGACGACCTACCAAGCAAACTGCCTGTTGCGGTTACAGTGGTGGAAGTTGTGGGTGGAAAAACAGGTGTGACAGCTGTCCCCACAGTCCTAGAAGATGACGAGCGCGCGGATGCCCTGGAAGGGGCAGGCGGTGGATGGTTGGCTCCGCTAGGCCGCATTGCAGCACGGTGAGCTTCCCACCAGGCCATATGATATTTATTCATGTGACGATTCATGGAAGAAGTTGTCAAACTGCTGAGGTTTTGACCTCTACTAAGATAACCATGCCAAATGTTACAGATCACATAATTTGGGCGATCTTTTTTTATGTCAAAAAAGGACCAGGCTAGGCAAGGCTTAGAGGCCATGCGACCTGTTGATGCACCCCGAATAATGCTCAGAGGCAGAGTGGTGGCTGAGGATGCAGTTGTAGACGTGCTACCAGTGCTCCGACTGTGTCCAGGAAGGCGCAAGGTTACTTCGACGTCGGTTGCATCCTCCTCCACCGCCTCTGTTGACCTCCTCGAGTGTCTGACTGTGGGTTGACAGTAGGTGGGATCTAGAACTTCATCATCAATTGTTGTGTTTGCACTCCCCTCCCCCTCAGACCGAGCCTCTTCTTGCCCTGACCGAATATTTAAGTTGTCATCCCAATCGGGTATCTGCGTCTCATCTTCATCAGTATGTTCCTCATTGCCTATAACCACAGTTGTTGGAAAGGCAGCATTTTGGTAGCCAACAGTTTGCATATGATGAAAGTCAACCTCCAAGCCATGTCATGCCCTTCTAAAAGCATGTAAAACACAGCGAGGGGACTCCAACCACAGTCTCCCTCGTTTCCACTAACTGGGCCACACACACCCCACTTGACTGGCATCGGTTGAGCCCCCTTTTGAAAAAGAAAAAGATGCTTTGCATGAAGGACTCTCAAAAATACGCGTGCCTTTCCCGTCCCCTGGCTGACCCAGGGGAAGAAAAGTCCTCTGAGAGCCATGACTTGTTCATCTTGGTTCTTTTAGAGACACAGCGAGGGGACTCCAACCACAGTCTCCCTCGTTTCCACTAAATGGGCCACACACACCCCTCTTGACTGACATCAGTTGGTGCCCCTTTTCAAAATGAAAAAGATGCTTTGCATGAAGCACTCTCAAAAATACGCGTGCCTTTCCCATCCCCTGGCTGACCCAGGGGAAGAAAAGTCCTCAGAGCCATGACTTGTTCATCTTGGTTCTTTTAGAAACACAGCGAGGGGACTCCAACCACAGTCTCCCTCGTTTCCACTAACTGGGCCACACACACCCCTCTTGACTGACATCAGTTGATGCCCCTTTTCAAAATAAAAAAGATGCTTTGCATGAAGCACTCTCAAAAATACGCGTGCCTTTCCCGTCCCCTGGCTGACCCAGGGGAAGAAAAGTCCTCTGAGAGCCATGATTTGTTCATTTTGGTTCTTTTAGAAACACAGCGAGGGGACTCCAACCACAGTCTCCCTCGTTGCCACTAATTGGGCCACACACACCCCACTTGACTGACATCAGTTGATGCCCCTTTTCAAAATGAAAAAGATGCTTTGCATGAAGCACTCTCAAAAATACGCGTGCCTTTCCCGTCCCCTGGCTGACCCAGGGGAAGAAAAGTCCTCTGAGAGCCATGACTTGTTCATCTTGGTTCTTTTAGAAACACAGCGAGGGGACTCCAACCACAGTCTCCCTCGTTTCCACTAACTGGGCCACACACACCCCACTTGACTGGCATCGGTTGAGCCCCCTTTTGAAAAAGAAAAAGATGCTTTGCATGAAGCACTCTCAAAAATACGCGTGCCTTTCCCGTCCCCTGGCTGACCCAGGGGAAGAAAAGTCCTCTGAGAGCCATGACTTGTTCATCTTGGTTCTTTTAGAAACACAGCGAGGGGACTCCAACCACAGTCTCCCTCGTTTCCACTAACTGGGCCACACACACCCCACTTTACTGGCATCGGTTGAGCCCCCTTTTGAAAAAGAAAAAGATGCTTTGCATGAAGCACTCTCAAAAATACGCGTGCCTTTCCCGTCCCCTGGCTGACCCAGGGGAAGAAAAGTCCTCTGAGAGCCATGTCCACATTGTCAGTGGACAGACACGTGTGCTTATCTGCCAGCAGACCCCCAGCAGCACTGAAGACAGGTTCCGAGAGAACGCTGGCTGCAGGACACGACAAGATCACCAAGGCGTACGTGGCGAGCTCAGGCAATTTATCCAGATTGGAAGCCTAAAATGAGCAGGGCTCAAGTTGCACATTAATGGAATCGATGTTTCCTTGCATATACTCATATATCTGTGTGTCCTCCTCTTTTTCCTTGTCCAGCTCTTTTGTTTTTGCATGAGTATATGTACTTGTCACTTTCCCATGTGTTGTGAGTTGTTTGTCACCTTTTGGACACCTTTGAGGGTGTTTTCTAGGTGTTTTTCTGTGTTTGTGATTGCCTGCCATTGTTTCCTATTGGCTCGAGTTCGGTTCGTCGAACGTTCGACGAGCCGAACTCGAACGGGACCTCCGTTCGGCGAACCGACCTCGAGCCGAACCGGGACCGGTTCGCTCATCTCTAGTAGGGTGTCCAATTTTTTGTTTGGATTACACTTTAGCTAATAATCAAATAATCAATTTATTAATCAATTGTTATACAAAAATCTCACTTTGATGCAAATTTGCATGAAGGTGGCTGTGTGCATAAAGCGTTGCTTGATATTTTGAAAGTATGTCAGGTGTCTATTTTTAGAAAAAAACTAAAAAAACCTAAAACATAAATAAAAAAAAAAAAAATATATATATATATATATATATATATATACATACACACACAGAGAGAGACTGTTGGATAATAGCAAATTATAATTTAGTAGCTTAGGTCTTATTTATAGACATCAAAAGTGGATAAATTGTTTGGGCTACCTTGCAGAGAAAGCCCTGGCAACAAAATAGTTAAGAGTCCATCTCTACCCTCAACTGATTTTTCCTCTCCCATCTCCTGTAGACTGTGAGCCATTGCGGGCAGGGTCCTCTCTCCTCCTGTAGACTGTGAGCCCTCGCGGGCAGGGTCCTCTCTCCTCCTGTAGAATGTGAGCCCTCGCAGGCAGGGTCCTCTCTTCTCCTGAAGACTGTGAACCCTCGCGGACAGGGTTCTCTCTCCTCCTGTAGACTGTGAGCCCTCGTGGGCAGGGTCCTCTTTTCCCCTGTAGACTGTGAGCCCTCACGGGCAGGGTCCTCTCTCCTCATGTAGACTGTGAGCCCTCACGGGCAGGGTCCTCTCTCCTCCTGTAGACTGTGAGCCCTCACGGGCAGGTTCCTCTTTTCTCCTGTAGACTGTGAGCCCTCGTGGGCAGGGTCCTCTCTCTTCCTATAGACGGTGAGCCCTCGCGGGCAGGGTCCTCTCTCCTCCTGTAAACTGTGAGCCCTCATGGGCAGGGTCCTCTCTCCTCCTGTAGACAGTGAGCCCTCGCGGGCAGGGTCCTCTCTCCTCCTGTAGACTGTGAGCCCTCGTGGGCAGGGTCCTCTCTCCTCATGTAGAATGTGAGCCCTCACGGGCAGGGTCCTCTCTCCTCCTGTAGACTGTGAGCCCTCACGGGCAGGTTCCTCTTTTCTCCTGTAGACTGTGAGCCCTCGTGGGCAGGGTCCTCTCTCTTCCTATAGACGGTGAGCCCTCGCGGGCAGGGTCCTCTCTCCTCCTGTAGACTGTGAGCCCTCGCGGGCAGGGTCCTCTCTCCTCCTGTACACTGTGAGCCCTCACGGGCAGGGTCCTCTCTCCTCCTGTAGACGGTGAGCCCTCGCGGGCAGGGTCCTCTCTCCTCCTGTAGACGGTGATCCCTCGCGGGCAGGGTTCTCTCTCCTCCTGTAGACTGTGAGCCCTCGCGGGCAGGGTCCTCTCTCCTCCTGTACCTGTATGTTCCTTTGTTTATGATTATTGTACTTGTCCCTATTATGTATACCCCTTTCACATGTAAAGCGCCATGAAATATATGGTGCTATCATGATATTAATAATACTACTATCACTGAAATAACATATATTGATCCATCTATCAGCTGTTTAAGAATGTGTAGATAGAAAGAAGGTTATATTAGGGACCAAGAAATTCAACAGATGTTTCTATAATTCTGATATTAGTCATTATCTCGATTAATAAAAGCTCCTCGGGGTTCACTTGATTTGTCCTACAACATTGGAGCTATCCATATGCTGATAAGAAAACAGCAGACTTCTAAGATTTGCTATATAAAATGTATGGAAAATCCCATGCTATCTTGCTTCAAGAATAAACTTTCAATGCAACAAATGAAGAAGAAAAGTTACCTACTTCAAAGAATGAGGTTGAAGCTATGGTTATATATATATAAAAAAAATAGTAGAAACCCCATGATATTGGAATGTTACAGATCAATTTCAGTATTGACTTATACTCGTAAAATGTCTGACAAGTGTTCTGGAAAACATTTTAAAAGCGTAATGTCTGGAATAATCCACCAAGATCCATCAGGTTTTGTTTAGGTAATTTCTTTAATTTCTTCTTCTTGGAATAACGTCATCATTCAAATATACAGTATGCATGTTTACTTTTATAAACTTATGTAGTTTGCATTGTCTTGTGACAAAGTTTTGTTTGTAAAAAGTATTCTCTCCCACTGTGTCACATTCCTAAAATTATTTTGCTAATTTGTAAACTTATTTGTAGAATCAATAACGCTGCGCTGTATTATTTAACATTATTATAGAAATAATGTAACTGAATAAAGAGAATAGATGCTGTACTAATTATTAAAGAACACTAAAAGTAGAAAACTACTGTACGGTATGATCATCCTAAATGTCTTTTCTTTCACATGCTTTGTGATTCACTATATGATATAAGGTAGACTAAAGTTAGCAAACATTAAAAAAATCACTATCTAGAATCAGGCAGTATAACGGACCCCCCTAAATAAATTGATGTGGGTCGATTCCATCCTTTGGGACCCCTCCCGAAAGATAAAATCAATACATTGAATTAAAAGACACCAAATCCTTCCTTTATCTGTTGATCTAAGAACTTTGAGGCAAAGTTATGTGGCTTAGATGGAACGTATTCTATCTATCTATCTATCTATCTATCTATCTATCTATCTATCTATCTATCTATCTATCTATCTATCTATCTATCTATCTCTCTCTCTATCTATCTATCTATCTATCTATCTATCTATCTATCTATCTATCTATCTATCTATCTATCTATCTATCTATCTATCTATCTATCTATCTATCTATCCCTCTATCTATCCCTCTATCTATCTATCTATCTATCTATCTATCTATCTATCCCTCTATCTATATATCTATCTATCTATCCCTCTATCTATCTATCTATCTATCTATCTATCTATCTATCTATCTATCTATCTATCTATCTATCCCTCTATCTATCCCTCTATCTATCCCTCTATCTATCTATCTATCTATCTATCTATCTATCTATCTATCTCTCTATCTCTCTATCTATCTATATATCCCTCTATCTATTCCTCTATCTATCTATCTATCTATCCCTCTATCTATCCCTCTATCTATCTATCTATCTATCTATCCCTCTATCTATCCCTCTATCTATCTATCTATCTATCTATCCCTCTATCTATCCCTCTATCTATCTATTTATCTATCCATCTATCCCTCTATCTATCCCTCTATCTATCTATCTATGTATCCCTATATACCATGTTTTGAAACATGCTACATATACATTATTATATATAATAAATAATTATTGTCATTAGTAAGAGAATGGGAACAGAAATGAGAGGGATAGGGGAAACACAAAAATGACTATTTGATATGGCAATGTATCTGCACATATAGTAATGTTATGTATAGTAGATATAATGTAAAGTTTTTCATTACTTACCACATAAAGTACAATTATTAAAAACCCATTCTTTGCATCCCTTCCACAAACTGTCAATGTGCATGCATTATACAATGAACATTAGTGAATGAAGGAAAGTGGTAAATATCTGATAAATATAATTGATGAAGTAACAACACCCAGAAAACTATCACCATGAGAACCCAAGTAGTCTGCACAGATTGATACACATTCCTGGGGACTGATCACGCTCCTCCTACTCCAATAAATATTTTTATATGGCCACCCCCTCCCAGACCTTGTACTATATCACTGCAGACTTTTGCCTTTTTTTTTTTACCTGCAAGTGTGGAGTGAGGGAAGATATACAATCTTGCATGTATGACAGTGGAATAACACCAACAATGGGGAACCTCTGGAAATTTAAGCTATACCTGGCTTGCATTCTTCTACAAGGTTTAGGGTGAGTACAACACTAATAGATAAAATTAAGTATAAATATATATATATATATATATCTATAGATATATATACCCACAGACACATATATACATATATACATATATATATATATATATGTGTGTGTCTGTGGGTATATATATACATATATATATATATATATATATATACATATATATATACATACATACATATATATATACAGTTAGGTCCAGAAATCTTTGGACAGTGACACAATTTTGGCGAATTGGGCTCTGCATGCCACTACACTGGATTTGAAATGAAACCTCTACAACAGAATTCAAGTGCAGATTGTAACGTTTAATTTGAAGGTTTGAACAAAAATATCTGATAGAAATTGTAGGAATTGTCACATTTCTTTACAAACACTCCACATTTTAGGAGGTCAAAAGTAATTGGACAAATAAACCAAACCCAAACAAAATATTTTTATTTTCAATATTTTGTTGCGAATCCTTTGGAGGCAATCACTGCCTTAAGTCTGGAACCCATGGACATCACCAAACGCTGGGTTTCCTCCTTCTTAATGCTTTGCCAGGCCTTTACAGCCGCAGCCTTCAGGTCTTGCTTGTTTGTGGGTCTTTCCGTCTTAAGTCTGGATTTGAGCAAGTGAAATGCATGCTCAATTGGGTTAAGATCTGGTGATTGACTTGGCCATTGCAGAATGTTCCACTTTTTTGCACTCATGAACTCCTGGGTAGCTTTGGCTGTATGCTTGGGGTCATTGTCCATTTGTACTATGAAGCGTCGTCCGATCAACTTTGCGGCATTTGTCTGAATCTGGGCTGAAAGTATATTCCGGTACACTTCAGAATTCATCCGGCTACTCTTGTCTGCTGTTATGTCATCAATAAACACAAGTGACCCAGTGCCATTGAAAGCCATGCATGCCCATGCCATCACGTTGCCTCCACCATGTTTTACAGAGGATGTGGTGTGCCTTGGATCATGTGCCGTTCCCTTTCTTCTCCACACTTTTTTCTTCCCATCATTCTGGTACAGGTTGATCTTTGTCTCATCTGTCCATAGAATACTTTTCCAGAACTGAGCTGGCTTCATGAGGTGTTTTTCAGCAAATTTAACTCTGGCCTGTCTATTTTTGGAATTGATGAATGGTTTGCATCTAGATGTGAACCCTTTGTATTTACTTTCATGGAGTCTTCTCTTTACTGTTGACTTAGAGACAGATACACCTACTTCACTGAGAGTGTTCTGGACTTCAGTTGATGTTGTGAACGGGTTCTTCTTCACCAAAGAAAGTATTCGGCGATCATCCACCACTGTTGTCATCCATGGACGTCCAGGCCTTTTTGAGTTCCCAAGCTCACCAGTCAATTCCTTTTTTCTCAGAATGTATCCGACTGTTGATTTTGCTACTCCAAGCATGTCTGCTATCTCTCTGATGGATTTTTTCTTTTTTTTCAGCCTCAGGATGTTCTGCTTCACCTCAATTGAGAGTTCCTTAGACCGCATGTTGTCTGGTCACAGCAACAGCTTCCAAATGCAAAACCACCCACCTGTAATCAATCCCAGACCTTTTAACTACTTCATTGATTACAGGTTAACGAGGGAGACGCCTTCAGAGTTAATTGCAGCCCTTAGAGTCCCTTGTCCAATTACTTTTGGTCCCTTGAAAAGAGGAGGCTATGCATTACAGAGCTATGATTCCTAAACCCTTTCTCCGATTTGGATGTGAAAACTCTCATATTGCAGCTGGGAGTGTGCACTTTCAGCCCATATCTATATATATAATTGTATTTCTGAACATGTTTTTGTAAACAGCTAAAATAACAAAACTTGTGTCACTGTCCAAATATTTCTGGACCTAACTGTATATACTAGAAGGTGGCCCGATTCTACGCATCGGGTATTCTAGAATTTACGTATTGTGTAGTTAATGTATGATTTTTGTTTATATATATATATATATATATATATATATATATATAGATAAATAGATGTTGTTGTGTGTAGTTGCCAGTGTCTATATAGGGTGCTGTGCATGTTCTGGGTGTTGTCTGGGTGTGGCGGGGGGTGAGAGTGGTGTTGTTTGTGTGTTGTGTTGTTTGTAGAGCGCTGTGTGTCTGTAGCGTTGTGTGTGTGTGTTGCGCGGTGTGTGCGGGTGTGGGGTGCGTGTGTGTGTTTTGGGGGGAGGTATGTTTTGTGCAATGTGTGTGTGTTGCGTGGTATGTGCGTATATTTGTGTATGCTGCGGTGTTTGTGTGTTGGGTGTTGTGTGTGTGCGGCGTTGTCTGTGTTTGTGGGTGTCTGTGTAGGGCGGTGTCTGTGGTTCTCAGTGTGTGTGTGGTGTGTTGTGCGGTGCGCGTGTGGCGGTGTGTGTGTGTTTTGGGGGGAGGTGTGCACCCCCATCGTGCTCCATCCCCCATGCTGCACACTCCCCATCGTGCTCCATCCCCCATGCTATAATAGTTCTCCTATTATACTCAGAGAGGAGTATAATAGGAGGACTATAATAGGAGGAGTAGTCCTGGGGGGAGAGGAGTATAATGCCGGCTCCCTGCACATGTGTATTGGGAGCCGGTGTATGCTGGAAACTATGATACACATCGGGTAACTACGGGACCTTAGTTACCCGATGTGTATAATGGTTACCAGCGCTCACCGGCTCCGTCACGATCCCAGCATCGCAAGGTTATGTCTGGTGATGCTTGCGGAGGGCCGGGGCGAGCGGTCAATCCATGCGGAGGGCGGGGCCAAGCCGAGCCCAGTGGCGACCAATCCGTGGGGGGGGCAGGGCCAGGCCGAGCCCAGCGGCGACCAATCCGTGGGAGGGGAGCGGGGCCAGGCCGAGCCCAGCGGCCAATCAGGCGGTTGTCACTGTAATGACACTCACCGTGACACAATTTTGGAGCAAGACAGACAGACAGACAGACAGAATAAGGCAATTTAAATATATATATATATATATATATATATATATATATATATATATACATATACATATATGTATATTTGTATTTAGAAATTTGTATATATATATATATATATATATAAAAAATATTTAAAAGAACTGAAGTCCTCAGTGGTTGATACCTTTTAATGGCTAACTGAAAAGACGGTAATAATAGCAGCTTTCCAGACTACTCAGGTCTCTTCTACAGGCTTAATATAACACAAAATCTGAAGAGTCACATATTTATACACAACAGGACATAGAATGCGGCAGTAAATATCTATCTATTGAAAGCTGCTATTATTACCATCTTTTCAGTTAGCCATTAAAAAATACCAACTAGTGTTGAGCGAGTATGCTTGTTTCTACTCGGTACTCGCACGAGTATCACTGTACTCGGGCTACTCGGCGGGGACCGAGTAATCTCGCGATACTCGTGCTGTACTCGTGGTCTTCATTTCTGCATGTTGGCGCTCTTTTGAGAGCCAGCCCTCATGCAGGGATTGGCTGGCAGACCACTGCAATGCCACAGCCCTATTAGTTGTGGAATTGCAGTGATTGGCCGGCCTGCACAGCATGACCGAGCCTTTATACCGGCGGGCGCGCTGTGCTCTGCACACAGCCATCCAGACAGTCAGTGCAGGTAGAGTGTTGCTGCTTCAGGGAAAGGTTTGCGGCCCTTTATAGTTAGTTCCGGAGCAGGGCTGCAAACAGTGTGACCAGAAGTCCTTCTCAGGACTATTATAGTTGTTTACAGGCAGGCAGGGTATAGCCAGGTCGGGTACAGTAGCAGAGTCCTTCTCAGGACTATTGTTGCTGTATACAGGCAGGGTATAGCCAGGTCGGAATACAGGCTAGTAACCAGAAGAGTCCTTGTCAGGACTATTGTAGCAGTATACAGGCAGGCAGGCAGGCAGGCAGGGTATATAGCCATTCCTAGTGGTGACCGTATACCAGGCTTCATCATATCTGGGGCTGGTGTACACAGTCTAAAACAGTCCTGATAGTGTCAGACTTCTCAGTAATTGTCGCTCCTAAAAACCTGTTAGGTTCTTAGTGCGTCCGTGCTTGCATTTAAAAACCGCACGTGTGTGCCTGTCGGTGGCAGCGTACAGGTGCACTTGTGTGCGTTTTGCACAAACTTGGATATAACGCACAAGTCTAGTGAATACACGTCAGCACAGCATTGCAAAATGCGCAAGGGCGTTGGCAACGAACAAGGAAGTGGACGTGATGGTGGTGCAGGCAGAGGCCGAGGTCGTGGGCAAGCTCTAATTTCGCCACAACAAAGGGCCACATCTAGTCGCTCGCACGTCCTGTCCCAAATTCTTGGGGACCGCAGCAGTACACCGCTCTTGAACCAAGACCAGTGTTAACAGGTTGTTAGTTGGATAGCGGATAATGCTTCCAGTCAGATTGGCACCACCACAAACACTCTGTCTTCCACACGGTCAAGTGTCAGTAGCCGTGATACTGCACCGCACATGTCAGAACCTGATCCTCCTTCCTACCACAAGGCTGAGTACACGTCCTCGGACATTACTGATCCCACACTTGGACACTCGGAAGAGCTGTTCACGTTTCCATTCGCACATTCTGGCCTCTCGCCAGCTCCTGTTGAAGTGGGTCATGAGGAGATCGTATGTACAGATGCCCAAATATTTGAGCAGCCACGTTCTCACGAAGTTGGAAGGAGCAGGGTGCAGAAGAGGAAGACGACGTGGTGGATGATCCAGTAACTGACCCAACCTGGCAGGAGGATATGCAGAGCGAGGACAGCAGTGCACAGGAGGAGGGAGGCATAGCATCCCAACAGGCAGTAAGAAGCAGGGTGGTGGCCCCAGGCAGAAGTCAGGCAACCGTTCCCTGGAACAACAACACGACACAAGGTGCCTGTACAAATGTTAGGTCTTCCCGAGTCTGGCAGTTTTTAAGTTGGCTCCAGATGATTCTAAAAAGGCCATTTGCAACACCTGCCATTCCAGCATCAGCAGGGGTACCAAAACTAGCAGCCTGACCACCACCAGCATGATCAGGCACATGTCAGCCAAGCACCCGACTTTGTGGGAAGTACAACAGAGTCGAGGAGCAGTGCTTGCTGATGTCACTGCTACATCTTCGCTGGTTGTGCATGCGAGCCAATCCCCTGTCCATGCTGCCTGCGAACAAGCCTCCTCCGGTCCTGCACCTGCAGTTGCCTACGCAGAAATAACACCATCATCAAGCACGTCCTTGTCCCAGCGCAGCGTTCAGTTATCCATTCAGCAAACCTTTGAACGCAGGCGCAAATACACTGCCAACACCCCACATGCCATAGTTCTAAATGCTAACATTTCGCGACTGCTTGCGCTGGAAATGTTGCCTTTTAGGCTGGTGGAGACAGAAGCATTCCGTGACCTGATGGCGGCAGCTGTCCCACGTTACTCGGTCCCCAGCCGCCACTATTTCTCCCGGTGTGCCGTCCCCGCATTGCATAACCACGTGTCACAAAACATCACACGTGCCCTGAACAACGCTGTTTCACCCAATGTCCACCTAACCACAGACACGTGGACAAGTGCTTGTGGGCAAGGCCGCTACATCTCGTTGACGGCACACTGGGTTAATATTGTGGAATCTGGGACCCAGTCTGAGCGAGGGACGGAACACATCCTTCCCACACCAAGGTTTGCAGGCCCTACCTCAGTCAGGGTTTCATCCACACTCTACAGCTCCGGAATGTCATGCTCTTCAGCCTCCTCCTCCTCCTGCGCATCCTCATCCACTTTACCCTCCACACCAGTCCCAAGCTGGAAGCACTGCAGCACTGCCTCGGCGAAGCGGCAACAGGCTGTGCTGAAGCTAATCTGCATAGGTGACAAACCCCACAATGCAGAAGAGGTGTGGACAGCTCTGAAACAGCAGGCAGATCACTGGCTCACACCTCTGAACCTAAAGCCAGGAAAGGTCGTGTGTGACAATGGCCGGAACCTGGTGGCGGCTTTGAGGCGAGGCCAGCTGACACATGTTCCATGCGTGGCCCATGTGCTCAACCTCGTGGTTCAGCGGTTTCTAAAGTCATACCCAGAGCTGTCTGATCTGCTGGTAAAAGTTCGCCGCCTGTCTGCACATTTTCGAAAGTCACCTACTGCTTCAGCCGGCCTTGCCAGCTTTCAGCGCCGTTTGCATCTTCCGGCTCACAGACTGGTGTGTGATGTCCCCACGCATTGGAATTCAACTCTGCACATGTTGGTCAGGATATTTGAGCAGAAGAGGGCAGTTGTTGAGTACCTACATCACCTAAGCCGTCGGAAAATGGGTCAAACTCCACACATAACACCTGAGGAGTGGAGATGGATGTCCGACCTATGTACCATCCTCCAAAACTTTGAGGTCTCCACCAAGATGGTGAGTGGTGATGACGCCATTATTAGTGTCACCATACCGTACCGCTTCTCTGCCTTCTAAAACGGTCTCTGCTCAAAAACAAACATGATGTATTGCAGGCGGAGCGCGATGAGTTGGAGCACGAAATAGTAGTGGGTGTGGGTGATAACACACAGCCTAGCCTCGTCTCATCACAACGTGCAGTGGAGGACTATGACGAGGAGGAGGATGAAGACATGGAGCAACTCTCCGGCCAAATTGAGGATATGACATGCACACCAGTCATATCCTCGGTTCAGCGTGGCTGGCCAGAGGACAGGGTAGATGAGGAGGAGGAGGAGGACAACATGTTCAGTCATCGTGTTGGTCAGGATACTGAAGTACTGGCTGTTAAGAGTCTGGCGCACATGGCTGACTTTATGGTAAGCTGCCTGTCTCGTGACCCTCGCGTTAAGAACATCTTGGCCGACAATCATTACTGGTTGGTAACACTGTTAGACCCACGCTACAAGGAGAACTTTATGTCTCTTATTCCCGAGGCGGAGAGGTCAGCCAAAATGCAGCAGTTCCGGAAGGCCATAGTCACGGAAGTAGGCAAAGCATTCCCCTCACAAAACGCTAGCGGCATAGGTCAGGAGTCAGTGGACAACCAAGGCGTACAGCCGAGAGGGGCACAAGTCCAATCCGCCAGAGGTAGGGGAACAGTCTTTAAGACGTGGGACAGTTTTCTCAGCCCCTCACATACCACAGCCCCTGAGGTGCGGGGTAGTGCCACAAGAAATCCTAAGTTTGCCCAGATGCTCAAGGAGTATCTTGCAGATCGAACAACTGTACTCCGACATTCCTCTGTGCCTTACAATTATTGGGTATCCAAGCTGGACACGTGGCATGAATTGGCTCTCTACGCCTTGGAAGTCCTGGCCTGCCCTGCCGCTAGCGTTTTGTCAGAGCGTGTTTTTAGTGCCGCAGGTGGAATCATTACAGATAAACGCACCCGCCTGTCAACTGAAAATGCTGACAGGCTGACTCTGATCAAGATGAACAAGGGTTGGATTGGGCCAGACTTCACCACACCACCAGCAAATGAGAGCGGAATTTAAAGTTTGTAACGGGAATTTGCCATGTACCTCCACTCACCCATGGGTACACACTTCTGGACTTTGGATAATCGCTTGACTGCTCCTCCTTCTCCTCATGCGCCACCATGATGACCGTTACAATAGTTAGGCCTTTGTTTGAGGTATACCCCAGTGGTAAATTTTTTCGCCCATTCTTTCAGAATGGACATTACAACGACAGGAGACCCGCTCCTTTGCAATGGGAACAATGTTTTGAGGCCCTCATGCACGTCTCTATCCAGGGACAATGTGGAGCCTCCCAATTTTTGGCTGCCCTGCCTAAGGGCTATACTACAATAGACCCACTTCCTGACAATGGACACTTCATGTTTACAGGCCCTCATGCACGTCTCTATCCAGGGACAATGTGGAGCCTGCCAATTTTTGGCTGCCCTGCCAAAGGGCTATACTACAATAGACCCACTTCCTTACAATGGGCACTTCAGGTTTACAGGCCCTCATGCACGTCTCTATCCAGGGACAATGTGGAGCCTCCCAATTTTGTGGCTGCCCTGCCAAAGGGCTATACTACAATAGACCCACTTCCTCAAAATGGGCACATTAGACTCAAGAGGCCTTCATGTACGTCTCTTCTCAGGGACATCGGAGTGCCACACAATGTTTTCACGTAAAATCTTTCATGTAATTTCCAAAAGTAACATACACCAGCTCTATCTCACTATTGGGTATGTGCCCTTAACATTTCCGCCATGAAAATTAATTTTGGTGTCATTTTGGAAGGTTTTCTGGTGAGTCCGTAAAAATGGCGTAAAACGCGGACAATGTTGTTCACAGCTGTGACTTTTGAGTGATAAATGCTTCAAGGGATCTTCCCCATGCTGTTGCCATGTCATTTGAGCACTCTTCTGAGACTTTTGTGCCATTTTTAGGGTTTCTACATGCTGCCGGGGGGTCATTTCATAAAAATACTCGGGTCTCCCATAGGATAACATTGGGCTCGGTGCTCGGGCCGAGTACACGAGTATCTTGGGATGCTCAGCCCGAGCCTCGAGCACCCGAGCTTTTTAGTACTCGCTCATCACTAATAGTTTCAGTTCTTTTAAAAAATTATCTCTACTGGCTAACACGGTACAAAGATATATTTTACCTGTTTATATATATATTTATATATATATATATATAGTAGGAAAAGACCACATCTATATAAATTACTGACACATGAATATAGAAGGAGTTTGTATTATTTCTTCACTTGAATTCCTTTAGGATTATGCTTTATTCATCAACACATTCCATTTTTTTGTCATTTTCATCGCATCTTGATAGGTTTTAATTAAAGAGCCAACTGATTCCTTACCAATATTGTGGTGAGGGAGATAGAAGCTACTTTTAAAAAAATAAATAAATAATTGAAGTCAATGATGAGGATTGTAATCAGATCATAATTTATGACAAAGCAAATGCGATATTTTACAGACCATTTACCAAGCAGTATTATTTTCTATTGTGGTATCTTTGATCTATATTCAATGAAACTTAAGGTAGCCATACACATTAGAGTAATGGCGTCCAGTCCTGTATACAATTAGGTCCAGAAATATTTGGACAGTGACACAATTTTGGCGAGTTGGGCTCTGCATGCCACCACATTGGATTTGAAATGAAATCTCTACAACAGAATTCAAGTGCAGATTGTAACATTTAATTTGAAGGTTTGAACAAAAATATCTGATAGAAATTGTAGGAATTGTACACATTTCTTTACAAACACTCCACATTTTAGGAGGTCAAAAGTAATTGGACAAATAAAAAAAACCCAAACAAAATATTTTTATTTTCAATATTTTGTTGAGAATCCTTTGGAGGCAATCACTGCCTTAAGTCTGGAACCCATGGACATCACCAAACGCTGGGTTTCCTCCTTCTTAATGCTTTGCCAGGCCTTTACAGCCGCAGCCTTCAGGTCTTGCTTGTTTGTGGGTCTTTCCGTCTTAAGTCTCGATTTGAGCAAGTGAAATGCATGCTCAATTGGGTTAAGATCTGGTGATTGACTTGGCCATTGCAGAATGTTCCACTTTTTGCACTCATGAACTCCTGGGTAGCTTTGGCTGTATGCTTGGGGTCATTGTCCATTTGTACTATGAAGCGCCGTCCGATCAACTTTGCGGCATTTGGCTGAATCTGGGCTGAAAGTATATCCCGGTACACTTCAGAATTCATCCGGCTACTCTTGCCTGCTGTTATGTCATCAATAAACACAAGTGACCCAGTGCCATTGAAAGCCATGCATGCCCATGCCATGATGTTGCCTCCACCATGTTTTACAGAGGATGTGGTGTGCCTTGGATCATGTGTCGTTCCCTTTCTTCTCCAAACGTTTTTCTTCCCATCATTCTGGTACAGGTTGATCTTTGTCTCATCTGTCCATATAATACTTTTCCAGAACTGAGCTGGCTTCATGAGGTGTTTTTCAGCAAATTTAACTCTGGCCTGTCTATTTTTGGAATTGATGAATGGTTTGCATCTAGATGTGAACCCTTTGTATTTACTTTCATGGAGTCTTCTCTTTACTGTTGACTTAGAGACAGATACACCTACTTCACTGAGAGTGTTCTGAACTTCAGTTGATGTTGTGAACGGGTTTTTCTTCACCAAAGAAAGTATGCGGCGATCATCCACCACTGTTGTCATCCGTGGACGCCCAGGCCTTTTTGAGTTCCCAAGCTCACCATTCAATTCCTTTTTTCTCAGAATGTACCCGACTGTTGATTTTGCTACTCCAAGCATGTCTGCTATCTCTCTGATGGATTTTTTCTTTTTTTTCAGCCTTAGGATGTTCTGCTTCACCTCAATTGAGAGTTCCTTAGACCGCATGTTGTCTGGTCACAGCAACAGCTTCCAAATGCAAAACCACACACCTGTAATCAACCCCAGACCTTTTAACTACTTCATTGATTACAGGTTAACGAGGGAGACGCCTTCACAGTTAATTGCAGCCCTTAGAGTACCTTGTCCAATTACTTTTGGTCCCTTGAAAAAGAGGAGGCTATGCATTACAGAGCTATGATTCCTAAACCCTTTCTTCGATTTGGATGTGAAAACTCTCATATTGCAGCTGGGAGTGTGCACTTTCAGCCCATATTATATATAGAATTGTATTTATGAACATGTTTTTGTAAACAGCTAAAATAACAAAACTTGTGTCACTGTCCAAATATTTCTGGACCTAACTGTATATGGAGACCAGATGTCCATCTAATATGTCCTAACTGGTCCCTGATAGAAGGTGTCTAGGAAAAGAAGGATTGGGAGGGGGGGATTTCAGCATGAGTTGTACGTCAGTTGCTTACTCACCTCTACCCATTCAGAAAATATGTTTTTTGGGATAACCAACCATGCATGTGAGTGAAGGAGATGAGCAGTTATCTTTTCCATGCAGAATAGTAAGGTGTTAAGTTTAGGGCTATAATCTAGTAGTTTTACAGGCAGGACATGGCTCAAAGTATTTCTTCTCATAAGTTTAGCAGTATGTCATGGTTTCGCATTAATTATTGAAGGACACACGATGGTTTAATTGTTGTACAAAGACACATTGTGTGGATTGTGTGGCACATGCAATGATAATCGGTTTGATGACTTCACGACCCCTAATGGCAGCATTGCAACTGATGTCAATGATTTTGGAAACTAAGTTCAGGGTAGAGCTGGGCTCAACTGCGAGTATGGGGGAGGTGCTTAAGGGAAAAACATTACAGTAGTTTAACAAATCCCAAGCACACAATCAATTGCAACAGGGTAATGCAAAAAAGTGTTTTTTATTATACAAGCAGAAAGAAAATGCCACTACCGATAAAGCAAAGCCAAAGCAAAGCCAACGTTTCGGCCTTCACAAGGCCTTTGTCAAGGACTTGCCTATGAGAAAATGATAGAGATTATTTACACACCAATAAGTGAACAAAAATATACATATTTACAAGGAGTATATATACACATACGTTAATCAGAGAATGACGGGTATAGACGGGTTAAACGTCCAATAAACGAGCCAATGGTAGGGCGTTTTGCTTTTCAAGAATAACTTGCTAGATGGGGACAGAGATACATAAATAAGCACCATAGGCAAAATGAGAGGCAAAAAGTACAGTGACTACAAGTATGTGCCGGTGTATTTATCAATCAAAAGAGTATGCCGGCGGGCAATACATAGATAAACAATACCTACACACTCAGATCCATCAGGGATGGATAGCATGGTGAAAAATACAGGACATAATGCATTGGTGATAAAGATATATAGAGAGGTTTTTTCTAGGAGGGCAGAACCAGGAGGAGGCAACAGAATAGACAGTGTAACTACTATCCTATCGGTATAACACCTGAGGTTTAAACTGGATGCTGTATGATAAAATCACTAGCAATGGCACACAGGTAAACAGTAAAAAGTACATAAGCGCAGTAGACAGTATAAGGCTTATAACATACCCAGAGTCAAGGAGGCATAAGAGGTGAGTGGGTAGGTGGAGGAAGTGCCTATGGAAAAACAGGATACAATGATATAAAACGCTATATACATGGAGACCAGGCTGAGTAGAGGCCAGCAGTATATACCAAGGTATTATTTTACTGAGCACAGGGGCAGGGGGACAGGGTCCCAGAGGTGCAGGCAGGAGGCATGTGGCAGTGGGGTCTATAGAGGAGTGTCTATTTGTATCCTGAGCAATACTTCCTGGTGTGACTCATAGAGGCGAATGCGCAGGCGCCCGTGACGTCAGTGATGACGTGGGCATGTTACCGCGCATTCGTGTGACGTCAGTGGGGAGGCGGGAGAGGTGCTGTGGGATGGTGACATGCAGTACTGAGCGCGCGTGCGCGCATGACGTCACTTACAACATACATCCCCTGTTCATATATCCCCATTTTATTCCATAGATGCAATGCGCAGGCGCGCACCTGCGTCCATAATTACATACATAGACTAGGATCCCCTACGTTTACTCCGCCCCTTCTGTGATGTCACGCACTTATGAGCACCTATACCCTCAGTCACAGACAGGGACCCTCCTCCCTTACTCCGCTCCCTCTGTGACGCTACGCGCGCACGCGCGCTCAGTCCAGTCACCCATACAGACATGGATCTTTTTCCTTAGTCCGCCCCCTCTGTGACGTCATGCGCGCACGCGCGCTCAGTACTGCATGTCACTATCCCACAGCACCTCTCCCGCCTCCCCACTGACGTCACACGCATGCGCGGTAACATGCCCACGTCATCACTGACGTCACGGGCGCCTGCGCATTGGCCTCTATGAGTCACACCAGGAAATATCACCCAGGATACAAATAGATGCTCCTCTATAGACACCACTGCCACATGCCTCCTGCCTGCACCTCTGGGACCCTGTCCCCCTGCCCCTGTGCTCTGTAAGGTAATACCTTGGTATATACTGCTGGCCTCTACTTAGCCTGGTCTCCATGTACATAGCGTTTTATATCATTGTATCCTGTTTTTCCATAGGCACTTCCTCCACCTACCCACTCACCTCTTATGCCTCCTTGACTCTGGGTATGTTATAAGCCTTAGGCTATGTGCGCACGTTGCGTACAAGCCCTGCAGAAATTTCTGCAGCGATCTGAAGAGCACATGTGCGCTTTAGAGCGCTGCAGAAATGTCCGTAGTGAGCGCCGATTCCATGCGAAGCCGAAGCGCTGCGCTCTTAAACGCCACGTGCGCACGGCCCCTGCACAGTCTCCATAGACTGTGCAGGAGACGCAGGACGCATGCAGTTACGCTGCGCTACAAAGCGCAGCGTAACTGCATGTTTTTACGCGACGTGCGCACATAGCCTTATACTGTCTACTGCGCTTATGTACTTTTTACTGTTTACCTGTGTGCCATTGCTAGTGATTTTATCATACAGCATCCAGTTTAAACCTCAGGTGTTATACCGATAGGATAGTAGTTACACTGTCTATTCTGTTGCCTCCTCCTGGTTCTGCCCTCCTAGAAAAAACCTCTCTATATATCTTTATCACCAATGCATTATGTCCTGTATTTTTCACCATGCTATCCATCCCTGATGGATCTGAGTGTGTAGGTATTGTTTATCTATGTATTGCCCGCCGGCATACTCTTTTGATTGATAAATACACCGGCGCGTACTTGTAGTCACTGTACTTTTTGCCTCTCATTTTGCCTATGGTGCTTATTTATGTATCTCTGTCCCCATCTAGCAAGTTATTCTTGAAAAGCAAAACGCCCTACCATTGGCTCGTTTATTGGACGTTTAACCCGTCTATACCCGTCATTCTCTGATTAACGTATGTGTATATATACTCCTTGTAAATATGTATATTTTTGTTCACTTATTGGTGTGTAAATAATCTCTATCATTTTCTCATAGGCAAGTCCTTGACAAAGGCCTTGTGAAGGCCGAAACGTTGGCTTTGCTTTGGCTTTGCTTTATCGGTAGTGGCATTTTCTTTCTGCTTGTATAATAAAAAACACTTTTTTGCATTACCCT
Organism: Anomaloglossus baeobatrachus; assembly: GCF_048569485.1. Classification (NCBI taxonomy): domain Eukaryota; kingdom Metazoa; phylum Chordata; class Amphibia; order Anura; family Aromobatidae; genus Anomaloglossus; species Anomaloglossus baeobatrachus. The sequence continues at coordinate 694,652,398 of NC_134356.1, forward strand.
GTTGCAATTGATTGTGTGCTTGGGATTTGTTAAACTAATGATTTTGGAAACAGCTGGCAAGTACCAGACAATGGATGGCCGTGAGTATTTTTTTATTGCTTCTGTCCACTTGACTCTTCGTTTGTCCATATATTGATTATTTTACAATGAGTTGTAACTTTGGCATACTTTCATTTTTCTAGGTGTGACTCTAATCCTCTTCCTCCAGCTGGATGCCTTCTCAACATAGAGGCTTGGGCCAAGTGTCAAATAATAACACTGCCCAATGGCCCCTTTGCACAGTGTCATGCTCTCATTTCACCTTTTCAATACTTTAAGAGCTGCATGTATGATCAATGCATCACAGGAGAGAATCATGAATATTTCTGCACCTCACTAGGGGTTTATGCTGTATTATGTGAATTGATAGGAGCTCCTCCAGGAGATTGGAAAAAGAAATCTAATTGTGGTAAGATGTGAATTCCTTTTTATCATAATGTGTTATTAATTATGTTATGTTGTATTTTATGAATGCCAATGGGTAATGGAGGGAATCTGAGCTAAACTTCTTTTACGACATACATTTTGATTCGATAACGCTGAAGGGTGAACTTTTTTTCCTTTTTATAGTTTTTATATCTTTAGCCACAATTGTCATTAAAAAATAGGATCTGGAAAATTATTAGTTTAACCATATAGACAATGAACAGTTAAATTGAATGAGGGGGTATTTTTATATACTATACAACCTTTTGATACACAGTGATACTTGTGGGAGATGGACGAGGAAAGGTTATTGCTAGTTGTTTAATACAGTTAAATGATTTTTGTTTCCTTAGAATGTTTAATAGAATAATGTAAACTGCGCTCTCACATCAGAATGGCAATAAAATCCTCTTTGAAATCTTTCTTGCCTGAAATGAAAAAAAAAACATTTTATGAGTCAACTTTATATTAATCAATCAGGATTAGTGATGAGAGAAGTTCAGGTTCACCAGGTTCAGCTGGACTTTAGTTAACAGTTTGATTTGGGATCTTGACTTGAGCTGAACTTGACCCCGGAGTCCAAGCCCCTTATCAGTCAATAGGGATCTGAATTTGATGCTATAAAAAGACTATTAAATGGTCATAGTAAGGGATAGAGGGCTGCAAAAGGAAGCACAAAGGGGGCAATACGTCTGCAAAAATGTTGAATAATTAAAAAAAGTGTGGGCTCCTGGATATTTTTTCTAACCAGCCAAGGTAGGGTAGACAACTGGGGGCTGAAGCCCTCAGCTGTCTTCTTTATTTTGGCTGGTTATTAAAAATAGAGTGGATCCCATGCCATTTTTAAAATAAAAAAAATGGACTGGGGTCCCCTATATTTTTTTATATCCAGCCAAGGTAAAGGTGAAGCAGACAGCTGGGGGTTGGTATTTTTAGACTGGGAAGGCCCATAGTTATTTGGTCTTTCTCAACCTAAAAATATCAGCCCACAGCCACCCCATAAGAGACACATTCATTAAATGCACCACTTCTAGCGCTTTGTCTGGCTCTTGCTGATTGCCCCAGTGTAATGACAATCAGAGTAATACTTTTGGGGTTGATGTCAGCAGTGAATTGACAGCTGGCATCACATCCAGGGGTTATCAGACACCCCATTACTAACCCGGTAAGTGTAGAGTTAAAAAACACACAGACACTGAAAAAAAGTTCATTTGAATAAAGGTTCCCCCAAATAGCCTCTTTCAACAATGTATTTATTCAACATAAATCCTGGAAGCAATGAGAAATATCAGGCCTGCCACTGACCGGCATTGACAAAACAATCACTAATCTCGGGGAGACCAGCCACAGAAAACACTGCCGGCAGCAAGCAAAGGCGCTCAACTCAGTGAAATCCTAGCTGCATTGCCCCCCTGGGAAATATGCAAATCAAAAAAGTCCATGGAGCCTCTGTTAGAAGTCTCGACACAGAAACTAGCCAGATATCCCTCTGGGAAGGACCTAGCCAAGTAGTGGATGGATACCTGGCCTTGGTATTTCCCTTCTCATATTTTTAAATTTGTCAAAGAGTTGGATATTGAGTAAAAGGGCCACTTAATATGGTGGTTATGGTGGTATCCTAAAAAGAGCCACTCCTTGGCTAGGTCCTTCCTGGAGGGATATCTGGCTAGTTTCTGTGTCGAGACTCCTAACAGAGGCTGCACGGACTTTTTTGATTTGCATACTGACCGGCATTGACATATGGGGCCTCATTCTGAGAAAGTTCTCAGAACGACACGCCATAGAAATCGATGGACGTAGTAGGACATTATACTTTGGATTACTTTGGAAATTCCAGGATTTATTTTGATTTAATAAATTGGTGAATAAGGGAGTGTGGTGGAATCTTTATTTAAATAAACTTCTTTTCTTTCAAGTGTGTATGTTTTGTAACTCTATACTTGCTGGCTTAGAAATGGAGATGTCTGATACATGGTTCCCCAATACTAACTTTTGGGCTTGATGTCAGCTGTCAATTCACAGCTGAGATCAACCGCAAAAGCATTACCTCGATTGCCAATGCTCAAGGACAATAGAGAAAAGTTGGGTTAAGTGCCAAAAATGGGTCATCTAATGGATGCTCGACTTCTGGGGCAGCTGTGAGCTGCTATTTTTAGGTTGGGAAACGTCAAATAACCATGAACCCTCCAAGCCTAATAATACCAACCCCCAGCTGTCTGCTTTACCTTGGCTTGTTATCAAAATAGGGGGAACCCAAAGCCATTATTTTAAATTATTTAAATGTATAATTTTATAAAGCGGCATGGGATTCCCTCTAGTTTTGATAACCAGCCAAGATAAAATGGACAGCTGAGGGTTGCAGCCTGGATCTATCTGTTTTACTTTTGCTGGTTATCAAAACTATGTGGGGGCCCATGTCATTTTTTTAATCTTTGTTGTTCGTAGCAGTGAACAGTCACCTTCTGCATGCAATAAAGCATGTTTATTTAAAAAAACTTTATTAGCATACAAACAGTACCCAAACTCTGAACTTGGACACACACTTGTTTTTTAAAGTCTGTGTTCGAATTTGAGCCCAGGACACCGGTGGCCAGGACGAATCCCCTAACAATACCGTTCAGGTTCACTCATCACTAATCAGGATTTTACAGCCATTCTGAATAGAATTTTTATAGTAAGTACACCAATCTCAAAAAGTTTAGGAAATCAATTTAACAATGTATACAGCTTGGATTGTATAATCTGCTAATAGAAATGCTTTAACCCATTTCAACTACATGAAGAATCATCACGTCATCAAGTCAGGTGCAACCTGCGTTATACTAACTCCGATTACTGTTGTTTAACACAATAAATGAAATTGTCTTCCATTGACAGTGGCATTCATATGTGTGTGTCTATTGGGTATCCATCAGAAAACATCTCAATGAGGGTTCTTTGTTGCTGCCTCCTTCTTACTCCAGCTGTGCTTCATAGGAGACGATATGATCTGTATCATATACTGTAATGCTAAAAAATTACACTATATAGTACAAGTGATCAAATAATTGCAGGTTCAAGTTCTGTATTTGATTAAAAAATAATGCATAAAATAAAAAGTATTTAGGATATAAAAAAAATATAAATGTAAATATCTTTTTGAGTTAAAAATTAATGTACATATAAAAAAACCAAATAGGCATATTCAATGTTGCACCATAAGTAAAACTCTGATCTATGAAAATATAAAATTATTTAACACTTTAGGTAAACAATGCGAACAAAACAAATTAGAACTCCCAAATTGCCTTTACTTGGTCATCGCAACACTCACAAATAAGGCAAAATACAGCAATATTCAACAATCAAAACATTAAATAGGTACCCCAAAATAAAAATAAAGAATTATTTTTGAAGTATTATAAACTACTGTTCAGTCTGCAAAAACAAGCCAAAATGCTACTAAATTGAAGGAAAAATAAAAAAAGTTATGGTTCTTGGAAGGTGGCAACACAACTTTTTTTTTATAAAGCCAATATTTTTTTTAAACCACTATAAAAATAGCAAAAAATGATATAATTTTCAAATTGATATATTCATAATGACATGGAGATTTATGTATCCAACTCTTTCAAAGTGTATGTCGTAAAACATATCCCAAATAAGAATGATGAAATTGCTTTTTTAACCACACTTGGAATTCATTCTTCACTTTAAGTATATTGTATGGTAAAATTACTAAAGCAAAAGAGTTTTTTCTAAACTACAATTTGTCCTGCAAAACAGAAATTTTCATATGGCTAGGATGATGGAAAAAAAAAAAATATGAATCTTGTAAAAAGGGTAGGAAAAAAAAAGCAAAAATAGTGAAAAGAAATTAATGGTGGTCTGAATAAGGCTTTAGTCATGTTTACATTTTTTTTAATAGGAAATAAACTGGAAGAAGTAGGAAGCCTATTAAAAGGGTATATGAAGTGTTTTTTAATTTGAAATTTGGAGAATCTGCTCTAAAATCCATGTCAATAAACTCAGAGATGATTACTCTATACAGCTTAAAAATGTGCAACTTATAGAGTATTGTCCAGTATATTGGATCAGATTAACTAAAAAAACAATAACTTTTTTGCTCTAATTTTACTGATTTCAATTTTCCTTATTCTCATCAGGTAAACGAACTACCACCACTACTACCACCACCACCACCACCACCACCACCACCACCAGGAGAGCAACTACTCCAACTACTCCACCTGTTGCTAATCAACCCTAAGGTCCTCCAGGTACAGTACATAAACAGTTGAAAAATTCAATAGAAATATAATTATTTGCATTCAAGAGGTTAAACCAATGTTTTCTTGGTCATGAGCTTTAAAATGTTTGTTCTGATTTATTCTAATATCATAAAAGATCGTGCAATAAGCAGAGTGATACGATATGAGCCCACCCCTGGAAAGGGAGCCTAAAGCCTGCTTTACACTGGTCGACCGATTGTGCAATTTCACAATCGATCGTACCCTCCCCCGTCGTTTGTGCGTCACGGGCAATTAGTTGCCCATGGTGCACAAAGTCGTTAAAGCGCCGTCACACATACTTACCTCCCGTGCGACCTCGCTGTGGGCGGCGAACATCCTCTTCCTGAAGGAGGAGGGACGTTCGGCATCACAGCGATGTCACACAGCCGACGGCCAATAGAAGCGAAGGGGCCGAGATAAGCGGGACGTAAACATCCCGCCCACCCCCTTCCTTCCGCATAGCCGGTGGGTGCCGCGTGATGCAGGTAAGCTGCTGTTCATCGTTCGGGTGTCACACGGAGCGGCGTGTGCTACCCCAGGAACGATGAACAACCGGCGCCATTTTAATTAAACGAGATTATGAAATCGAGCGACGAGTACACGACTCACAATTTGTGAGCGATACTGCGTCGCTCGGAGGTGTCACACAGCCCGACGTCGCAAGCGATGCCGGATGTGAGTAAAAAAAACCGTGACCCCGATGATCTATCGCACGATAGATCGTCTCGTGTAAAGCACCCTTAACTGTCATGATTCTCAATAGAAGTAGACTGATTTTATAAAGATAACTATTACCCTTTTCAAATGACCAGTTTCATATATTGAGTAGAGATGAGCGAACCGGTCGCGGTTCGGCTCGAGGTTGGTTCGCCGAACGGACCTCCCGTTCGAGTTCGGTTCGTCGAACGTTCGACGAACCGAACTCGAACTGCATAGGAAACAATGGCAGGCAATCACAAACACAGAAAAACACCTAGAAAACACCCTCAAAGGTGTCCTAAAGGTGACAAACAACTCAAACACATTGGAAAGTGACAAGGACATATACTCATGCGAAAACAAAACAGCTGGACAAGGAAAAAGAGGAGGACACACAGATATAGGCATGGCACACCCTTCTAAAATCATGTAAAACACCGCAAGGTGACTCCAAGCGGAGTCTCCCTTTTTTCCAAAAATTGGGCCACACACACACCCACCCCTTCAGTGGCAGCACTTGTGCCCCAGTTGTACACTTCACAGCTACATTTGCATCAAGCACATTCAAAAATACGCCATTCTTATCCGTCCCCAGGATGACACCGGGGTAGGTAGCAAAGTCTTTCCTGATCCCAGCTCTGTTCATCTTGGCTTCTTTTAAAAACACAGCAAGCAAGGGTTACTCCAAGCGGAGTCTCCCTTTTTTCCAAAAATTGGGCCCACACACACCCACCCCTTCAGTGGCAGCAGTTGTGCCCCAGTTGTACACTTCACAGCTAGATTTGCATCAAGCACATTCAAAAATACGCCATTCTTATCCGTCCCCAGGATGACACCGGGGTAGGTAGCAAAGTCTTTCCTGATCCCAGCTCTGTTCATCTTGGCTTCTTTTAAAAACACAGCAAGCAAGGGTTACTCCAAGCGGAGTCTCCCTTTTTTCCAAAAATTGGGCCCACACACACCCACCCCTTCAGTGGCAGCAGTTGTGCCCCAGTTGTACACTTCACAGCTAGATTTGCATCAAGCACATTCAAAAATACGCCATTCTTATCCGTCCCCAGGATGACACCGGGGTAGGTAGCAAAGTCTTTCCTGATCCCAGCTCTGTTCATCTTGGCTTCTTTTAAAAACACAGCAAGCAAGGGTTACTCCAAGCGGAGTCTCCCTTTTTTCCAAAAATTGGGCCACACAGACACCCACCCCATCAGTGGCAGCACTTGGGCCCTAGTTGCAAACAGGATGTTTTGATTTGCATCAAGCACATTCAAAAATACGCCATTCTTATCCGTCCCCAGGATGACACCGGGGTACGTAGATAAAGTCTTTGCTGATCCATGACTTGTTCATCTTGGCTTCTTTTAAAAACAATTTAAGCAAGGGTTACTCCAAGCGGAGTCTCCCTTTTTTTCCAAAAATTGGGCCACACAGACACCCACCCCATCAGTGGCAGCACTTGGGCCCTAGTTGCAAACAGGATGTTTTGATTTGCATCAAGCACATTCAAAAATACGCCATTCTTATCCGTCCCCAGGATGACACCGGGGTAGGTAGCAAAGTCTTTCCTGATCCCAGCTCTGTTCATCTTGGCTTCTTTTAAAAACACAGCAAGCAAGGGTTACTCCAAGCGGAGTCTCCCTTTTTTCCAAAAATTGGGCCCACACACACCCACCCCTTCAGTGGCAGCAGTTGTGCCCCAGTTGTACACTTCACAGCTAGATTTGCATCAAGCACATTCAAAAATACGCCATTCTTATCCGTCCCCAGGATGACACCGGGGTAGGTAGCAAAGTCTTTCCTGATCCCAGCTCTGTTCATCTTGGCTTCTTTTAAAAACACAGCAAGCAAGGGTTACTCCAAGCGGAGTCTCCCTTTTTTCCAAAAATTGGGCCCACACACACCCACCCCTTCAGTGGCAGCAGTTGTGCCCCAGTTGTACACTTCACAGCTAGATTTGCATCAAGCACATTCAAAAATACGCCATTCTTATCCGTCCCCAGGATGACACCGGGGTAGGTAGCAAAGTCTTTCCTGATCCCAGCTCTGTTCATCTTGGCTTCTTTTAAAAACACAGCAAGCAAGGGTTACTCCAAGCGGAGTCTCGCTTTTTTCCAAAAATTGGGCCACACTGACCCACCCCTTCAGTGGCAGCAGTTGTGCCCCAGTTGTACACTTCACAGCTAGATTTGCATCAAGCACATTCAAAAATACGCCATTCTTATCCGTCCCCAGGATGACACCGGGGTAGGTAGCAAAGTCTTTCCTGATCCCAGCTCTGTTCATCTTGGCTTCTTTTAAAAACACAGCAAGCAAGGGTTACTCCAAGCGGAGTCTCCCTTTTTTCCAAAAATTGGGCCACACAGACACCCACCCCATCAGTGGCAGCACTTGGGCCCTAGTTGCAAACAGGATGTTTTGATTTGCATCAAGCACATTCAAAAATACGCCATTCTTATCCGTCCCCAGGATGACACCGGGGTACGTAGATAAAGTCTTTGCTGATCCATGACTTGTTCATCTTGGCTTCTTTTAAAAACAATGTAAGCAAGGGTTACTCCAAGCGGAGTCTCCCTTTTTTTCCAAAAATTGGGCCATACAGACACCCACCCCATCAGTGGCAGCACTTGGGCCCTAGTTGCAAACAGGATGTTTTGATTTGCATCAAGCACATTCAAAAATACGCCATTCTTATCCGTCCCCAGGATGACACCGGGGTAGGTAGCAAAGTCTTTCCTGATCCCAGCTCTGTTCATCTTGGCTTCTTTTAAAAACACAGCAAGCAAGGGTTACTCCAAGCGGAGTCTCCCTTTTTTCCAAAAATTGGGCCACACAGACACCCACCCCATCAGTGGCAGCACTTGGGCCCTAGTTGCAAACAGGATGTTTTGATTTGCATCAAGCACATTCAAAAATACGCCATTCTTATCCGTCCCCAGGATGACACCGGGGTACGTAGATAAAGTCTTTGCTGATCCATGACTTGTTCATCTTGGCTTCTTTTAAAAACAATGTAAGCAAGGGTTACTCCAAGCGGAGTCTCCCTTTTTTTCCAAAAATTGGGCCACACAGACACCCACCCCATCAGTGGCAGCACTTGGGCCCTAGTTGCAAACAGGATGTTTTGATTTGCATCAAGCACATTCAAAAATACGCCATTCTTATCCGTCCCCAGGATGACACCGGGGTAGGTAGCAAAGTCTTTCCTGATCCCAGCTCTGTTCATCTTGGCTTCTTTTAAAAACACAGCAAGCAAGGGTTACTCCAAGCGGAGTCTCCCTTTTTTCCAAAAATTGGGCCACACAGACACCCACCCCATCAGTGGCAGCACTTGGGCCCTAGTTGCAAACAGGATGTTTTGATTTGCATCAAGCACATTCAAAAATACGCCATTCTTATCCGTCCCCAGGATGACACCGGGGTACGTAGATAAAGTCTTTGCTGATCCATGACTTGTTCATCTTGGCTTCTTTTAAAAACAATGTAAGCAAGGGTTACTCCAAGCGGAGTCTCCCTTTTTTTCCAAAAATTGGGCCACACAGACACCCACCCCATCAGTGGCAGCACTTGGGCCCTAGTTGCAAACAGGATGTTTTGATTTGCATCAAGCACATTCAAAAATACGCCATTCTTATCCGTCCCCAGGATGACACCGGGGTAGGTAGCAAAGTCTTTCCTGATCCCAGCTCTGTTCATCTTGGCTTCTTTTAAAAACACAGCAAGCAAGGGTTACTCCAAGCGGAGTCTCCCTTTTTTCCAAAAATTGGGCCACACAGACACCCACCCCATCAGTGGCAGCACTTGGGCCCTAGTTGCAAACAGGATGTTTTGATTTGCATCAAGCACATTCCAAATCCACAAGCATTTACTCTCCCCAGGATGACACAGGGGTAGTAAATTCCTTCTGGATCCATGACTTGTTCATTTTGATGAACGTCAGTCTGTCCACATTGTCACTGGACAGACGCGTGCGCTTATCTGTCAGCACACACCCAGCAGCACTGAATACACGTTCAGAGACAACGCTGGCAGCTGGACACGACAAAATCTCCAAGGCGTAACTGGAGAGCTCTGGCCATTTTTCTATGTTTGAAGCCCAAAAGGAGCAAGGCTCCAGTTGCACAGTCATGGCATCGATGTTCATTTGGAGATACTCCTGTATCATCCTCTCCAGCCGTTGAGTATGTGTCAGACTTGTTGTCTCTGGTGGCCTTGCAAAAGAGGGTCTAAAAAAATTATGAAAAGATTCCATAAAATTGCTGTTACCGGCACCAGATACGGTCCTACTGGTACGGGTAGACTGGTGAAGATGACGAGACCGTCCCATGTTTGTCAAGTTACAACTGGGAGATTCCCTCCCTTCACCTGCACGGTTGTTTGGTGGAAAAGCCGAGCTAAGATCGAGTAACAGCTTCTGCTGATACTCCTGCATACGTGCGTCCCTTTCTATGGCTGGAATTATGTCACAAAATTTGGACTTGTACCGGGGATCTAATAGTGTGGCAATCCAGTAGTCATCATCACTTCTAATTTTGACAATACGACTGTCATGTTGGAGGTAGTGCAACAAGAAGGCACTCATGTGTCTTGCGCAGCCATGCGGACCAAGTCCACGCTGTGTTTGTGGCATAGAGGTGCTAACCGTTCTTTCTTCCTCTGACATCTCCCCCCAACCTCTTTCAACTGAAATTTGACCAAGGTCTCCCTCATCCGCTGAGTCTTCCATGTCCATGGACAGTTCGTCCTCCATTTCTTCATGTTCTCCTGCACCTTGCTCAACATTTCGCCTGCTACTATGCGCCCTTGTCGATCCCTGTTCCCCATGGTCCCATGCCTGCTGCGTTGGTGATGATGAACGTCTGGATCTTGGTGATGTTGTTGTCCCTTGCACATATGAATCCTCCTGTAGTTCCTCCCCTTCATGTTGTCCCACCCCCTGACTCCGAATAGTGTTTAGCGTGTGCTCCAGCATGTAAATGACTGGAATCGTCATGCTGATAATGGCATTGTCAGAGCTAAACATATTCGTCGCCATGTCGAAACTGTGCAGAAGGGTGCATAGGTCCTTGATCTGAGACCACTCCATCAGGGTGATCTGCCCCACCTCTGCATCTCGTTGGCCCAGGCTATACGTCATGACGTATTGCACCAGGGCTCTGCGGTGCTGCCACAGTCGCTGTAACATGTGTAGAGTTGAATTCCAGCGTGTCGCCACATCGCATTTCAGGCGATGAACCGGCAGGCCGAAAGACTTCTGGAGCGATGCAAGTCGCTCAGCTGCGGCGCTTGAACGCCGGAAGTGAGCAGACAGTTTTCGTGCCCTGTTCAGAAGGCCATCTAGGCCGGGATAGTGTGTTAAAAATTGCTGCACGACAAGGTTCAACATGTGAGCCATACAAGGTACGTGTGTCACCTTGCCCAGGCGAAGGGCCGCACCCAGGTTTGCAGCATTGTCGCACACGGCCTTACCAGGCTGCAGGTTGAGTGGAGACAACCATTTATTAAACTCGGACCGCAGAGCTGACCACAACTCCTCAGCTGTGTGACTCTTATTACCAAGACATGTCAAGCTAAAGACCGCCTGATGCCGTTGCGCTCGGCTGCCAGCATAGTAATGAGGCGTGCGTGATTCCTTCTGCGCAGTGAGAACGCTGGTGGCCTGACCAGGCAGGCTTGGGGCGGAGGTGGAGGACCCAGATGAGGTGGAGGATGCAGAAGCTGTGGCGGAACTTGGACAGACAGACTATTGACACACAAGTCGTGGGGACGGCAAGACTTGTGCAGCAGACCCTTCACCATCTATCACCATAGTTACCCAGTGCCCAGTCAGCGACATGTAACGTCCCTGTCCATGCTTACTGGTCCAAGTATCGGTGGTGAAATGCACCCGTTCACACACAGAGTTTCTCAAGGAAGCGGTGATGTTGTGTGCGACATGCTGGTGTAGCGCGGGCACACCTTTCTTAGAGAAGTAGTGGCGACTAGGCATCTGGTACTGGGGCACAGCGACAGACATAAGGTCTCTAAAATCCTGTGTGTCCACTAGGCGGAAAGGCAGCATTTCGGTAGCCAACAGCTTACAGAGGGATAGAGTCAACCTCTTAGCTTTGTCATGGGTCGGAGGAAGTGGCCTTTTATTTGACCACATCTGAGGGACAGAGATCTGGCTGCTGTGTGTAGACGGTGTTGAGTAGGGTGTCCCTGGAAAAATGCAGGTTTGTGAGGAAAGTGCAGGCGGAGACATGATGTTGCCTTCATCCAACGTTGGTGCTATCGATGTCTGAGAGAGCTGTACACACTCACTTGTTTCCCCTTCCAAACCAACTGACGACCTTACAAGCAAACTGCCTGTTGCGGTTACAGTGGTGGAAGTTTTGCGTGGAAAAACAGGTGTGACAGCTGTCCCCACAGTCCTAGAAGATGAAGAGCGCGCGGATGCACTGGAAGGGGCGGGCGGTGGATGGTTCGCTCCGCTAGCCGGCATTGCAGCACGGTGAGCTTCCCACCGGGACTTATGATATTTATTCATGTGACGATTCATGGAAGAAGTTGTCAAACTGCTGAGGTTTTGACCTCTACTAACAGAATCATGACAAATGTTACATATCACATGAGTTGGGCGATCTTTTTCGATGTGAAAAAAGGCCCAGGCTAGGCAAGGCTTAGAGGCCATGCGACCTGTTGATCCACCCCGAATAATGCTCAAATGCAGAGTGGTGGCTGAGGATGCAGTTGTAGACGTGCTACCAGTGCTCCGACTCTGTCCAGGAAGGCGCAAGGTAACTTCGTCGTCGGTTGCATCCTCCTCCACCGCCTCTGTTGACCTCCTCGAGTGCCTGACTGGGGGTTGACAGTAGGTGGGATCTAGAACGTCATCATCAATTGTTGTGTTTGCACTCCCCTCCCCCTCAGACCAAGCCTCTTCTTGCCCTGACCGAATATTTAAGTTGTCATCCCAATCGGGTATCTGCGTCTCATCTTCATCAGTATGTTCCTCATTGTCTATAACCACAGGTGTTACAGTTTGTGACAAAGGGTCAACATTATGCTCAGAAACTTGGTCCTCACGGCCTGAATCTGAGTCACAAAGGTTCTGGGCATCACTGCAGACCATTTCCTGTTCTGTACTCACTGTAGCTTGGGAGCAGACCTCTGATTCCCAGGCTATAGTGTGACTGAACAGCTCTGCAGACTCAGCCATCTCAGTTCCACCATACTGTGCAGGGCTGATGGAGACTTCAGAGCTGGGAGAAATCAAGTGTGATTGGGATGACAACTCAGAGGAATGGTGTTTTTTGGATGCGGTACTTGAAGTGGCTGAGAGGGCACTTGTTGGACCACTTGAGATCCATTCAAGCATTTTCCTTTTTTGCCCATCATCTACCTTTGTTCCTCTTGTTCGTGTCCGTAAAAAAGGGAGCACATCGGATTGTCCACAATAAGTAGTAGACATCTTACTTTTGCTAGTAGATGGTCTATCTTCAGCAGATGATAATGGAGCTTTGCCACCTTCCCCACTGACAAAACATTTTTTGTCTTTTCCACCACGCCTCTTCCCCTTTCCACCAGCATCTGTCATTTTGCCACTCATGTTGATTGCGACAAGATTGTGGACTGAAAATGTGGTAGTAAAAATTGAGAGGTGGTGAAGATTGCAGTGGTGGTCTAGCTTTATTAACAGCAGAATAATAAAGAATAAATATCCCTGACAATGTAACTTAGTTATAATTCGTTGGAGTGTGCAACGCAGGCAGACGTGCTGCAAATGTCTTGGCACTAGTGGGACTATAGCAAAGTCCAATAGCCACGTATAGGATGCCACTAGGTACACTGAGTGTTTGCTAGTATAATGGCTTCGTTATAATTAGTTGGAGTGTGCAACGCAGGCAGATGTGCTCTGCAAATGTCTTGGCACTAGTGGGACTATAGCAAAGTCCAATAGCCACGTATAGGATGCCACTAGGTACACTGAGTGTTTGCTAGTATAATGGCTTCGTTATAATTTGTTGTAGTGTGCAACGCAGGCAGATGCGCTCTGCAAATGTCTTGGCACTAGTGGGACTATAGCAAAGTCCAATAGCCACGTATAGGATGCCACTAGGTACACTGAGTGTTTGCTAGTATAATGGCTTCGTTATAATTAGTTGGAGTGTGCAACGCAGGCAGATGCGCTCTGCAAATGTCTTGGCACTAGTGGGACTATAGCAAAGTCCAATAGCCACGTATAGGATGCCACTAGGTACACTGTGTGTTTGCTAGTATAATGGCTGAGTTTAAAAAACTTGGAGTGTGCAATGCAGGCAGATGTGCTCTGCTAATGTCTTTGCACTAGTGGGACTATAGCAAAGTCCAATAGCCACGTATAGGATGCCACTAGGTACACTGAGTGTTTGCTAGTATAATGGCTTCGTTATAATTAGTTGGAGTGTGCTACGCAGGCAGATGCGCTCTGCAAATGTCTTGGCACTAGAGGGACTATAGCAAAGTCCAATAGCCACGTATAGGATGCCACTAGGTACACTGAGTGTGTGCTAGTATAATGGCTTCGTTATAATTAGTTGGAGTGTGCAACGCAGGCAGATGTGCTCTGCAAATGTCTTGGCACTAGTGGGACTATAGCAAAGTCCAATAGCCACGTATAGGATGCCACTAGGTACACTGAGTGTTTGCTAGTATAATGGCTTCGTTATAATTAGTTGGAGTGTGCAACGCAGGCAGATGCGCTCTGCAAATGTCTTGGCACTAGTGGGACTATAGCAAAGTCCAATAGCCACGTATAGGATGCCACTAGGTACACTGTGTGTTTGCTAGTATAATGGCTGAGTTTAAAAAACTTGGAGTGTGCAATGCAGGCAGATGTGCTCTGCTAATGTTTTGGCACTAGTGGGACTATAGCAAAGTCCAATAGCCACGTATAGGATGCCACTAGGTACACTGAGTGTTTGCTAGTATAATGGCTTCGTTATAATTAGTTGGAGTGTGCAACGCAGGCAGATGCGCTCTGCAAATGTCTTGGCACTAGAGGGACTATAGCAAAGTCCAATAGCCACGTATAGGATGCCACTAGGTACACTGAGTGTGTGCTAGTATAATGGCTTCGTTATAATTAGTTGGAGTGTGCAACGCAGGCAGATGCGCTCTGCAAATGTCTTGGCACTAGTGGGACTATAGCAAAGTCCAATAGCCACGTATAGGATGCCACTAGGTACACTGAGTGTTTGCTAGTATAATGGCTTCGTTATAATTAGTTGGAGTGTGCAACGCAGGCAGATGCGCTCTGCAAATGTCTTGGCACTAGTGGGACTATAGCAAAGTCCAATAGCCACGTATAGGATGCCACTAGGTACACTGAGTGTTTGCTAGTATAATGGCTTCGTTATAATTAGTTGGAGTGTGCAACGCAGGCAGATGCGCTCTGCAAATGTCTTGGCACTAGTGGGACTATAGCAAAGTCCAATAGCCACGTATAGGATGCCACTAGGTACACTGAGTGTTTGCTAGTATAATGGCTTCGTTATAATTTGTTGTAGTGTGCAACGCAGGCAGATGCGCTCTGCAAATGTCTTGGCACTAGTGGGACTATAGCAAAGTCCAATAGCCACGTATAGGATGCCACTAGGTACACTGAGTGTTTGCTAGTATAATGGCTTCGTTAAAATTAGTTGGAGTGTGCAACGCAGGCAGATGCGCTCTGCAAATGTCTTGGCACTAGTGGGACTATAGCAAAGTCCAATAGGCACGTATAGGATGCCACTAGGTACACTGAGTGTTTGCTAGTATAATGGCTTCGTTATAATTAGTTGGAGTGTGCAACGCAGGCAGATGTGCTCTGCAAATGTCTTGGCACTAGTGGGACTATAGCAAAGTCCAATAGCCACGTATAGGATGCCACTAGGTACACTGAGTGTTTGCTAGTATAATGGCTTCGTTATAATTAGTTGGAGTGTGCAACGCAGGCAGATGCGCTCTGCAAATGTCTTGGCACTAGTGGGACTATAGCAAAGTCCAATAGCCACGTATAGGATGCCACTAGGTACACTGTGTGTTTGCTAGTATAATGGCTGAGTTTAAAAAACTTGGAGTGTGCAATGCAGGCAGATGTGCTCTGCTAATGTCTTGGCACTAGTGGGACTATAGCAAAGTCCAATAGCCACGTATAGGATGCCACTAGGTACACTGAGTGTTTGCTAGTATAATGGCTTCGTTATAATTAGTTGGAGTGTGCAACGCAGGCAGATGCGCTCTGCAAATGTCTTGGCACTAGTGGGACTATAGCAAAGTCCAATAGCCACGTATAGGATGCCACTAGGTACACTGAGTGTTTGCTAGTATAATGGCTTCGTTATAATTTGTTGTAGTGTGCAACGCAGGCAGATGCGCTCTGCAAATGTCTTGGCACTAGTGGGACTATAGCAAAGTCCAATAGCCACGTATAGGATGCCACTAGGTACACTGAGTGTTTGCTAGTATAATGGCTTCGTTATAATTAGTTGGAGTGTGCAACGCAGGCAGATGCGCTCTGCAAATGTCTTGGCACTAGTGGGACTATAGCAAAGTCCAATAGGCACGTATAGGATGCCACTAGGTACACTGAGTGTTTGCTAGTATAATGGCTTCGTTATAATTAGTTGGAGTGTGCAACGCAGGCAGATGTGCTCTGCAAATGTCTTGGCACTAGTGGGACTATAGCAAAGTCCAATAGCCACGTATAGGATGCCACTAGGTACACTGAGTGTTTGCTAGTATAATGGCTTCGTTATAATTTGTTGTAGTGTGCAACGCAGGCAGATGCGCTCTGCAAATGTCTTGGCACTAGTGGGACTATAGCAAAGTCCAATAGCCACGTATAGGATGCCACTAGGTACACTGAGTGTTTGCTAGTATAATGGCTTCGTTAAAATTAGTTGGAGTGTGCAACGCAGGCAGATGCGCTCTGCAAATGTCTTGGCACTAGTGGGACTATAGCAAAGTCCAATAGGCACGTATAGGATGCCACTAGGTACACTGAGTGTTTGCTAGTATAATGGCTTCGTTATAATTAGTTGGAGTGTGCAACGCAGGCAGATGTGCTCTGCAAATGTCTTGGCACTAGTGGGACTATAGCAAAGTCCAATAGCCACGTATAGGATGCCACTAGGTACACTGAGTGTTTGCTAGTATAATGGCTTCGTTATAATTAGTTGGAGTGTGCAACGCAGGCAGATGCGCTCTGCAAATGTCTTGGCACTAGTGGGACTATAGCAAAGTCCAATAGCCACGTATAGGATGCCACTAGGTACACTGTGTGTTTGCTAGTATAATGGCTGAGTTTAAAAAACTTGGAGTGTGCAATGCAGGCAGATGTGCTCTGCTAATGTCTTGGCACTAGTGGGACTATAGCAAAGTCCAATAGCCACGTATAGGATGCCACTAGGTACACTGAGTGTTTGCTAGTATAATGGCTTCGTTATAATTAGTTGGAGTGTGCAACGCAGGCAGATGCGCTCTGCAAATGTCTTGGCACTAGTGGGACTATAGCAAAGTCCAATAGCCACGTATAGGATGCCACTAGGTACACTGAGTGTTTGCTAGTATAATGGCTTCGTTATAATTTGTTGTAGTGTGCAACGCAGGCAGATGCGCTCTGCAAATGTCTTGGCACTAGTGGGACTATAGCAAAGTCCAATAGCCACGTATAGGATGCCACTAGGTACACTGAGTGTTTGCTAGTATAATGGCTTCGTTATAATTAGTTGGAGTGTGCAACGCAGGCAGATGCGCTCTGCAAATGTCTTGGCACTAGTGGGACTATAGCAAAGTCCAATAGGCACGTATAGGATGCCACTAGGTACACTGAGTGTTTGCTAGTATAATGGCTTCGTTATAATTAGTTGGAGTGTGCAACGCAGGCAGATGTGCTCTGCAAATGTCTTGGCACTAGTGGGACTATAGCAAAGTCCAATAGCCACGTATAGGATGCTACTAGGTACACTGAGTCTTTGCTAGTATAATGGCTTCGTTATAATTAGTTGGAGTGTGCAACGCAGGCAGATGCGCTCTGCAAATGTTTTGGCACTAGTGGGACTATAGCAAAGTCCAATAGCCACGTATAGGATGCCACTAGGTACACTGTGTGTTTGCTAGTATAATGGCTGAGTTTAAAAAACTTGGAGTGTGCAATGCAGGCAGATGTGCTCTGCTAATGTCTTGGCACTAGTGGGACTATAGCAAAGTCCAATAGCCACGTATAGGATGCCACTAGGTACACTGAGTGTTTGCTAGTATAATGGCTTCGTTATAATTAGTTGGAGTGTGCAACGCAGGCAGATGCGCTCTGCAAATGTCTTGGCACTAGTGGGACTATAGCAAAGTCCAATAGCCACGTATTGGATGCCACTAGGTACACTGTGTGTTTGCTAGTATAATGGCTGAGTTTAAAAAACTTGGAGTGTGCAATGCAGGCAGATGTGCTCTGCTAATGTCTTTGCACTAGTGGGACTATAGCAAAGTCCAATAGCCACGTATAGGATGCCACTAGGTACACTGAGTGTTTGCTAGTATAATGGCTTCGTTAAAATTAGTTGGAGTGTGCAACGCAGGCAGATGCGCTCTGCAAATGTCTTGGCACTAGTGGGACTATAGCAAAGTCCAATAGGCACGTATAGGATGCCACTAGGTACACTGAGTGTTTGCTAGTATAATGGCTTCGTTATAATTAGTTGGAGTGTGCAACGCAGGCAGATGTGCTCTGCAAATGTCTTGGCACTAGTGGGACTATAGCAAAGTCCAATAGCCACGTATAGGATGCCACTAGGTACACTGAGTGTTTGCTAGTATAATGGCTTCGTTATAATTAGTTGGAGTGTGCAACGCAGGCAGATGCGCTCTGCAAATGTCTTGGCACTAGTGGGACTATAGCAAAGTCCAATAGCCACGTATAGGATGCCACTAGGTACACTGTGTGTTTGCTAGTATAATGGCTGAGTTTAAAAAACTTGGAGTGTGCAATGCAGGCAGATGTGCTCTGCTAATGTCTTGGCACTAGTGGGACTATAGCAAAGTCCAATAGCCACGTATAGGATGCCACTAGGTACACTGAGTGTTTGCTAGTATAATGGCTTCGTTATAATTAGTTGGAGTGTGCAACGCAGGCAGATGCGCTCTGCAAATGTCTTGGCACTAGTGGGACTATAGCAAAGTCCAATAGCCACGTATAGGATGCCACTAGGTACACTGAGTGTTTGCTAGTATAATGGCTTCGTTATAATTTGTTGTAGTGTGCAACGCAGGCAGATGCGCTCTGCAAATGTCTTGGCACTAGTGGGACTATAGCAAAGTCCAATAGCCACGTATAGGATGCCACTAGGTACACTGAGTGTTTGCTAGTATAATGGCTTCGTTATAATTAGTTGGAGTGTGCAACGCAGGCAGATGCGCTCTGCAAATGTCTTGGCACTAGTGGGACTATAGCAAAGTCCAATAGGCACGTATAGGATGCCACTAGGTACACTGAGTGTTTGCTAGTATAATGGCTTCGTTATAATTAGTTGGAGTGTGCAACGCAGGCAGATGTGCTCTGCAAATGTCTTGGCACTAGTGGGACTATAGCAAAGTCCAATAGCCACGTATAGGATGCCACTAGGTACACTGAGTGTTTGCTAGTATAATGGCTTCGTTATAATTTGTTGTAGTGTGCAACGCAGGCAGATGCGCTCTGCAAATGTCTTGGCACTAGTGGGACTATAGCAAAGTCCAATAGCCACGTATAGGATGCCACTAGGTACACTGAGTGTTTGCTAGTATAATGGCTTCGTTAAAATTAGTTGGAGTGTGCAACGCAGGCAGATGCGCTCTGCAAATGTCTTGGCACTAGTGGGACTATAGCAAAGTCCAATAGGCACGTATAGGATGCCACTAGGTACACTGAGTGTTTGCTAGTATAATGGCTTCGTTATAATTAGTTGGAGTGTGCAACGCAGGCAGATGTGCTCTGCAAATGTCTTGGCACTAGTGGGACTATAGCAAAGTCCAATAGCCACGTATAGGATGCCACTAGGTACACTGAGTGTTTGCTAGTATAATGGCTTCGTTATAATTAGTTGGAGTGTGCAACGCAGGCAGATGCGCTCTGCAAATGTCTTGGCACTAGTGGGACTATAGCAAAGTCCAATAGCCACGTATAGGATGCCACTAGGTACACTGTGTGTTTGCTAGTATAATGGCTGAGTTTAAAAAACTTGGAGTGTGCAATGCAGGCAGATGTGCTCTGCTAATGTCTTGGCACTAGTGGGACTATAGCAAAGTCCAATAGCCACGTATAGGATGCCACTAGGTACACTGAGTGTTTGCTAGTATAATGGCTTCGTTATAATTAGTTGGAGTGTGCAACGCAGGCAGATGCGCTCTGCAAATGTCTTGGCACTAGTGGGACTATAGCAAAGTCCAATAGCCACGTATAGGATGCCACTAGGTACACTGAGTGTTTGCTAGTATAATGGCTTCGTTATAATTTGTTGTAGTGTGCAACGCAGGCAGATGCGCTCTGCAAATGTCTTGGCACTAGTGGGACTATAGCAAAGTCCAATAGCCACGTATAGGATGCCACTAGGTACACTGAGTGTTTGCTAGTATAATGGCTTCGTTATAATTAGTTGGAGTGTGCAACGCAGGCAGATGCGCTCTGCAAATGTCTTGGCACTAGTGGGACTATAGCAAAGTCCAATAGGCACGTATAGGATGCCACTAGGTACACTGAGTGTTTGCTAGTATAATGGCTTCGTTATAATTAGTTGGAGTGTGCAACGCAGGCAGATGTGCTCTGCAAATGTCTTGGCACTAGTGGGACTATAGCAAAGTCCAATAGCCACGTATAGGATGCTACTAGGTACACTGAGTGTTTGCTAGTATAATGGCTTCGTTATAATTAGTTGGAGTGTGCAACGCAGGCAGATGCGCTCTGCAAATGTTTTGGCACTAGTGGGACTATAGCAAAGTCCAATAGCCACGTATAGGATGCCACTAGGTACACTGTGTGTTTGCTAGTATAATGGCTGAGTTTAAAAAACTTGGAGTGTGCAATGCAGGCAGATGTGCTCTGCTAATGTCTTGGCACTAGTGGGACTATAGCAAAGTCCAATAGCCACGTATAGGATGCCACTAGGTACACTGAGTGTTTGCTAGTATAATGGCTTCGTTATAATTAGTTGGAGTGTGCAACGCAGGCAGATGCGCTCTGCAAATGTCTTGGCACTAGTGGGACTATAGCAAAGTCCAATAGCCACGTATTGGATGCCACTAGGTACACTGTGTGTTTGCTAGTATAATGGCTGAGTTTAAAAAACTTGGAGTGTGCAATGCAGGCAGATGTGCTCTGCTAATGTCTTTGCACTAGTGGGACTATAGCAAAGTCCAATAGCCACGTATAGGATGCCACTAGGTACACTGAGTGTTTGCTAGTAAAATTGCTTAGTTTAAAAAACTTGGAGTGTGCAATGCAGGCAGATGTGCTCTGCAAATGTCTTGGCCCTAGTGGGACTATAGCAAAGTCCAATAGCCACGTATAGGATGCCACTAGGTACACTGAGTGTGTGCTAGTATAATGGCTTCGTTATAATTAGTTGGAGTGTGCAACGCAGGCAGATGCGCTCTGCAAATGTCTTGGCACTAGTGGGACTATAGCAAAGTCCAATAGCCACATATAGGATGCCACTAGGTACACTGAGTGTTTGCTAGTATAATGGCTTCGTTATAATTTGTTGGAGTGTGCAACGCAGGCAGATGCGCTCTGCAAATGTCTTGGCACTAGTGGGACTATAGCAAAGTCCAATAGCCACGTATAGGATGCCACTAGGTACACTGAGTGTTTGCTAGTATAATGGCTGAGTTTAAAAAACTTGGAGTGTGCAATGCAGGCAGATGTGCTCTGCTAATGTCTTTGCACTAGTGGGACTATAGCAAAGTCCAATAGCCACGTATAGGATGCCACTAGGTACACTGAGTGTTTGCTAGTAAAATTGCTTAGTTTAAAAAACTTGGAGTGTGCAATGCAGGCAGATGTGCTCTGCAAATGTCTTGGCCCTAGTGGGACTATAGCAAAGTCCAATAGCCACGTATAGGATGCCACTAGGTACACTGAGTGTGTGCTAGTATAATGGCTTCGTTATAATTAGTTGGAGTGTGCAACGCAGGCAGATGCGCTCTGCAAATGTCTGGGCACTAGTGGGACTATAGCAAAGTCCAATAGCCACGTATAGGATGCCACTAGGTACACTGAGTGTTTGCTAGTATAATGGCTTCGTTATAATTTGTTGTAGTGTGCAACGCAGGCAGATGCGCTCTGCAAATGTCTTGGCACTAGTGGGACTATAGCAAAGTCCAATAGCCACGTATAGGATGCCACTAGGTACACTGAGTGTGTGCTAGTATAATGGCTTCGTTATAATTAGTTGGAGTGTGCAACGCAGGCAGATGCGCTCTGCAAATGTCTTGGCACTAGTGGGACTATAGCAAAGTCCAATAGCCACGTATAGGATGCCACTAGGTACACTGAGTGTTTGCTAGTATAATGGTTGAGTTTAAAAAACTTGGAGTGTGCAATGCAGGCAGATGTGCTCTGCTAATGTCTTTGCACTAGTGGGACTATATTAAAGTCCAATAGCCACGTATAGGATGCCACTAGGTACACTGAGTGTGTGCTAGTATAATGGCTTCGTTATAATTAGTTGGAGTGTGCAACGCAGGCAGATGCGCTCTGCAAATGTCTTGGCACTAGTGGGACTATAGCAAAGTCCAATAGCCACGTATAGGATGCCACTAGGTACACTGAGTGTGTGCTAGTATAATGGCTTCGTTATAATTAGTTGGAGTGTGCAACGCAGGCAGATGCGCTCTGCAAATGTCTTGGCACTAGTGGGACTATAGCAAAGTCCAATAGCCACGTATAGGATGCCACTAGGTACACTGAGTGTTTGCTAGTATAATGACTTCGTTATAATTAGTTGGAGTGTGCAACGCAGGCAGATGCGCTCTGCAAATGTCTTGGCACTAGTGGGACTATAGCAAAGTCCAATAGCCACGTATAGGATGCCACTAGGTACACTGAGTGTTTGCTAGTATAATGGCTTCGTTATAATTTGTTGTAGTGTGCAACGCAGGCAGATGCGCTCTGCAAATGTCTTGGCACTAGTGGGACTATAGCAAAGTCCAATAGCCACGTATAGGATGCCACTAGGTACACTGAGTGTGTGCTAGTATAATGGCTTCGTTATAATTAGTTGGAGTGTGCAACGCAGGCAGATGCGCTCTGCAAATGTCTTGGCACTAGTGGGACTATAGCAAAGTCCAATAGCCACGTATAGGATGCCACTAGGTACACTGAGTGTTTGCTAGTATAATGGCTTCGTTATAATTAGTTGGAGTGTGCAACGCAGGCAGATGCGCTCTGCAAATGTCTTGGCACTAGTGGGACTATAGCAAAGTCCAATAGCCACGTATAGGATGCCACTAGGTACACTGAGTGTTTGCTAGTATAATGGCTTCGTTATAATTTGTTGGAGTGTGCAACGCAGGCAGATGCGCTCTGCAAATGTCTTGGCACTAGTGGGACTATAGCAAAGTTCAATAGCCACGTATAGGATGCCACTAGGTACACTGAGTGTTTGCTAGTATAATGGCTTCGTTATAATTTGTTGGAGTGTGCAACGCAGGCAGATGCGCTCTGCAAATGTCTTGGCACTAGTGGGACTATAGCAAAGTCCAATAGCCACGTATAGGATGCCACTAGGTACACTCAGTGTTTGCTAGTAAAATTGCTTAGTTTAAAAAACTTGGAGTGTGCAATGCAGGCAGATGTGCTCTGCAAATGTCTTGGCCCTAGTGGGACTATAGCAAAGTCCAATAGCCACGTATAGGATGCCACTAGGTACACTGAGTGTGTGCTAGTATAATGGCTTCGTTATAATTAGTTGGAGTGTGCAACGCAGGCAGATGCGCTCTGCAAATGTCTTGGCACTAGTGGGACTATAGCAAAGTCCAATAGCCACGTATAGGATGCCACTAGGTACACTGAGTGTTTGCTAGTATAATGGCTTCGTTATAATTTGTTGTAGTGTGCAACGCAGGCAGATGCGCTCTGCAAATGTCTTGGCACTAGTGGGACTATAGCAAAGTCCAATAGCCACGTATAGGATGCCACTAGGTACACTGAGTGTGTGCTAGTATAATGGCTTCGTTATAATTAGTTGGAGTGTGCAACGCAGGCAGATGCGCTCTGCAAATGTCTTGGCACTAGTGGGACTATAGCAAAGTCCAATAGCCACGTATAGGATGCCACTAGGTACACTGAGTGTTTGCTAGTATAATGGCTTCGTTATAATTAGTTGGAGTGTGCAACGCAGGCAGATGCGCTCTGCAAATGTCTTGGCACTAGTGGGACTATAGCAAAGTCCAATAGCCACGTATAGGATGCCACTAGGTACACTGAGTGTTTGCTAGTATAATGGCTTCGTTATAATTAGTTGGAGTGTGCAACGCAGGCAGATGCGCTCTGCAAATGTCTTGGCACTAGTGGGACTATAGCAAAGTCCAATAGCCACGTATAGGATGTCACTAGGTACACTGAGTGTTTGCTAGTATAATGGCTTCGTTATAATTAGTTGGAGTGTGCAACGCAGGCAGATGCGCTCTGCAAATGTCTTGGCACTAGTGGGACTATAGCAAAGTCCAATAGCCACGTATAGGATGCCACTAGGTACACTGAGTGTTTGCTAGTATAATGGCTTAGTTATAATTAGTTGGAGTGTGCAGAGGACAAGAGGGTACAGTGGCAGGATTGTGGTGCTCTGGGTAGAGGAATGGAAGCCTGCCTTTCTATTCCCTCCTAATGGTGAAATGCAGGGAGGAAATCCCTGACCTGGGCTACACAGACGCTGTTGCTGTTTGCAGGACCTGTCACCTATGGCTCTCTGACCCTGCCGGTACGAGCCCTTAAAAGGACTGCTAGAATGTGCTCTCCCTAAGCTGTCTAACGCTGTGTATGCAGCGCATACAGCTGTATCGGCGATAGGACAAAGGACGGAACTGCGACAGTGATGTCTGACACCAAAGACGCAGAAGGCAGATAATGGCGATCGTGAAGAAAATGTCCGGTTTTATAATGCAGGGACATGTGACATGCAGATCCTATCACACATGCCGTTGCTTCTCTGGCTCAAAGTCCACTTAGCTGTGTGTGTGTCTGTGATTGGCTGACATGCTGGCCAGCCCCACTACACGCGCGCGCTTAGGGAAGGAAGACAAGAAAAAAAAAAAAAAAAATGGCGATCGCCATTATAGAAACAGCAGTGATCTGAAGGCGCTGTTCACGCACACTATACACTGAAATGTGATAATAGTTTGATTCATAGAGTGACTTACACTATTACAGCAGAAACCAAGCTAAGATTTAGCTGTTTTTTGGCTGCTAGAACCGTTCTCGAACGTTTCTAGAACTATCGAGCTTTTGCAAAAAGCTCGAGTTCTAGTTCGATCTAGAACATGCCCCAAAATCACTCGAGCCTAGAACTGGAGAACCACGAACCACGAACCGCGCTCAACTCTAATATTGAGCTGTATAGTCTTTTTTTTATCTTTTAGAGATCATTCCAAATACTCTAAGTCCTCATACTTATTAAATAAAAGTCAGCTGAACCAGCCAGATTTAGTGCACATTAGAGATGGACCCTACCTGGCCATAAGAATTGTAGGACAGCCAGGGAGAGGCATGAAAGTTTAGGGGGGTACGCCTTGTCGTAGCTGATGGGTTCTCAGGAATTGACCAATTTGTACACTATGCATCTTCATTTTTTTTATCATTTTTTCTATAGCAGTAATGTAGTTTCAAATTCATATATTCGATGTTTGCACATTATAGCATTTCAGAGAGCTATAGCATCTTGAATTTAGTGCAAATGTCTGTCCATATTATGTGTATATATGAATGAATCGCAGCATGCTGAGTTTGGCAGCGAGTCTCAGCTCACACACACCTATAAAAGTCTATGGATGTGTGTAAAACATCGCACTGGACTCTCATGTCATCCGACCGCAGTGCAATGAACGCAGGGACAGTCCAAGGAGGAGATGGGGAGAAAGCTCCCTCTTCTCCGCAGCTGTGACCTGATCACAAAATCGGATCACATTCGCATGACTTTCGGCTGACACCTGCAGCAGAGGGTGATTAGCATTTCACTTCCGATGCACTTACATCGGAAGCAATGCGCAAGTGGAACTGAGGCATTATGCTACATTTCTGCTCAAATTCTTCAGATAGAAAACCTATTGGGATTTATATATACAGCATCTTTTTCACATAGATTCCACCTGAAACCCTCCAAAAAAATGAACATTTGCAATACAAACGAATTGCGGATCATATGCTCAAATCTTTAGAACTTTTTTTAACCGTTCAAGAAACGAAAGCCGTGAAGAGGTTGAAATAAGTGACCCAACTCCTCTGATGTCTCTTGTTTGGAAGCTGCTCATTAATTTACATATACAGGTATAAAAGAAAATAAAACTTTTCTAGCAAAGAGAATTACTGCTGGCATTTTCCTTGATCATCTTTTTCTGGCAAGGAGCTGTCAAGATACGTTGGTGTATATAAGATGTCATGTGACATACCCTTAAGTGGGCTTTACACGCTACGATTTTGCTACAGCGATCTCATTGGGGTCACGGAAATTGTGACGCACATCCGGCCGCTGTAGCGATCTCGTTGAGTGTGACTCCAAGGAGCGATTTTGAATCATTGTAAAAACGTCCAAAATTGCTCCTCGTTGACATGGGCGTCCGCTCACAAGTATCGCTGCTGTCGCTTTGCCGAAGTTGTTCCTCATCCCTGCGGCAGCACACATCGCTGTGTGTGACCCCGCAGGAGCGAGGAACATCTCCTTACCTGCCGCCGGCCACAATGCGGAAGGAAGGAGATGGGTGGGATATTTGTTCCGCTCATCTCCGCCCCTCCGCTTTCATTGGGCGGCTGCTTAGTGACGTCGCTGTGATGCCGAACATACCGCCCCCTTAGAAAGGAGGCGGTACGCTGGACACAGCGACGTCGCTATGCAGGTAAGTATGCGTGACGGGGGGGTGCAATTTTGTGTGTGACTGGCAGCGATATGCCCGTCTCGCAAAAACGATGCGGGCGGGTCGCATGCTAGCGATATCGGTACCGATATCGCAGCGTGTAAAGCCACCCTTAGAATGTATATTGTGAAAAAAAAAAGTTCTTTAGGTTTTTTTTTTATAAATATATAATAAATTGGGTGTATAGTTCCAACATTAAATACTGCATACGAAATGGAGAGGATAGGGGGTTAATGCCGCGCATCAGCTGAAATGAAGATGTAAAACGTTGATGATAATAATTTCTTTCTTTTATTCCATAGGTCTACGCGTTTCAAAGTAAACACCTCTTCTTCAGGACCAGAAACATCAACATAAAGCATGATACAGATGAAGATGACAGATATATATATATACAACTGATAAGGAGATAAACGCCTACTGAATGAAAAAAATCAGCGGGAGGATCCACTAGCTGCATGACATAGCAAATTCATAGTGATCCATCAAAATCTGCAACACTTCAAACAACCATATCATAATAAAAAGAACAACAAGATGTACATATAATAAAAATGTATTGTGAAAAAACAATCAAATAATAAATAAATAAATAATAATAATAATAATAATAAATAAATAAATAAATAATAATCAAAAAATAATCAATAAAAAATATATATAAAGAATGGTGTGTGTGTGTAAAGTGACTAAAACCACTGTGCGGGTTGTAAAGCTTCCTTAATGGGTGAAGTTTCCATTTTAGTGGAAATCGCCATTTTCTAGTTACGTGTAACATACTGAAAAAAATAAAACAGAAAAAGCAGACTTGGAAAGCAAGGAATTATGAAAAGAAGGACTCTTATACAGAGTCTTCAAAAAGTGGTTTGAACCCTCATAGTGAGTGCACCATGGGGATTGATACAGTGCCTACAAGTAGTCTTCAACCCCCTGCAGATTTAGCAGGTTTGATAAGATGCAAATAAGTTAGAGCCTTCACACTTCAAACAAGAGCAGGATTTATTAACAGATGCATAAATCTTACAAACCAACAAGTTATGTTGCTCAGTTAAATTTTAATAAATTTTCAACATAAAAGTGTGGGTCAATTATTATTCAACCCCTAGGTTTAATATTTTGTGGAATAACCCTTGTTTGCAATAACAGCTAATAATCATCTTTTATAAGACCTGATCAGGCCGACACAGGTCTCTGGAGTTCTCTTGGCCCACTCCTCCATGCAGATCTTCTCCAAGTTATCTAGGTACTTTGGGTGTCTCATGTGGACTTTAATCTTGAGCTCGTTCCACAAGTTTTCAATTGGGTTAAGGTCAGGAGACTGACTAGGCCACTGCAACACCTTGATTTTTTCCCTCTTGAACCAGGCCTTGGTTTTGTAGGCTGTGTGCTTTGGGTCATTGTCTTGTTGGAAGATGAAATGACGACCCATCTTAAGATCCTTGATGGAGGAGCGGAGGTTCTTGGCCAAAATCTCCTGGTAGGCCGTGCTATCCATCTTCCCATGGATGCGGACCAGATGGCCAGGCCCCTTGGCTGAGAAACAGCCCCACAGCATGATGCTGCCACCACCATGCTTGACTGTAGGGATGGTATTCTTGGGGTCGTATGCAGTGCCATCCAGTCTCCAAACGTCACGTGTGTGGTTCGCACCAAAGATCTCGATCTTGATCTCATCAGACCAGAGAACCTTGAACCAGTCTGTCTCACAGTCCTCCAAGTGATCATGAGCAAACTGTAGACGAGCCTTGACATGATGCTTTGAAAGTAAAGGTACCTTACGGGCTCGTCTGGAACGGAGACCATTGCAGTGGAGTACGTTACTTATGGTATTAACTGAAACCAATGTGTCCACTGCCATGAGATCTTCCCAGAGCTCCTTCCTTGTTGTCCTTGGGTTAGCCTTGACTCTTCGGACAAGCCTGGCCTCGGCACGGGTGGAAACTTTCAAAGGCTGTCCAGGCCGTGGAAGGCTAACAGTAGTTCCATAAGCCTTCCACTTCCGGATGATGCTCCCAACAGTGGAGACAGGTAGGCCCAACTCCTTGGAAAGGGTTTTGTACCCCTTGCCAGCCTTGTGACCCTCCACGATCTTGTCTCTGATGGCCTTGAAATGCTCCTTTGTCTTTCCCATGTTGACCATGTATGAGTGCTGTTCACAAGTTTGGGGAGGGTCTTAATTAGTCAGAAAAGGCTGGAAAAGAAGATAATTAATCCAAACATGTGAAGATCATTGTTCTTTGTGCCTGAAATACTTCTTAATACTTTAGGGGAACCAAACAGAATTCTGGTGGTTTGAGGGGTTGAATAATAAATGACCCTCTGAATAAACTTTTAACAATTTTAAAAAAAAACAAAAAAAGAAATAACATTTTTTTTTGCTGCATTTCACACTTCCAGGCTGATCTACAGTCCAAATGTCACAATGCCAAGGTAATTCCGAATGTGTAAACCTTCTAAATCTGCAGGGGGTTGAATACTACTTGCAGGCACTGTATATATCCCCTAAGGCTAGTGCCACAAACAGATGTGCTCAATAATGTGTGTATTACGTGTGTTACAGGTCATATGTATATACAAGGTATAAACATACATATATAAATATTAAATAGATAAATAAATAAATATATGTGTTAAAACATAGATGTGTATATGAAAATTAAATGTGTCATAGGGAAAAAATATATAAATATAATAGTAAGATATTTAGAAATCCTGGAAAGAACACTAAAAGGACTCTAGAAAAAACATATCATAAAAAGAGCAGACCGGAAAAAAGAGTTTCTTTCTAAGAAAAAAACACATGTAGATAAGAGGCTTTATTAAAACGGTATTTTTTAAAAAAATCTAATCAGATTGTATCAGAACCGGGATGGAGGAATGAAAAACATGTAGAGATGAAGCTATATTAAAATCAGGGCTCCGGAGCGGGAGGCATGACAGAGCGCCGATCAAACTAGGTCAAATGAGTTCAGACCGTGGGAAAAAAAGTTACTGCGCATGCCCTGCAGGGTCACTCCAGTACAGATAATCAACGAGTGAGGACCGTGGGAATGAAAACTCATAGGAAAAAAACAACGGCTCTACAGAGAAGGATATACCTCAGAAGCCGCATGGCAAGAGAGTATAATCATGGCGGAGAAAAACACAAAAACCGCTATTTGCTGATATTTCAAAACATATGCCCCTCAAAAAAGAAAAAAATAGTAATAAACGAACAATATTAGGCCATACACATGGGGAAAGGCTAGATGTTATTTCCATACTACCAGGACACAATTAAAAAGGGCTCACTCGTGTTTCCATTAAAACAAAAAGTTATCACTATGTGTATATAATATGAATAAAAATATAAATATGACCATATGTTAAAAAATAAATAATAAAAAATATATATATTATAATAATAAATATATAAAAAATCAAAAAAATAAATCAGTCACTTCATTAAGGCCCACAGGTTTCAAAGTGTTCAGTTTATAAATCCAAAAGGTTTCCTTTTTGTTCAGCATATCGTGTCCATTAGGGATATTCATAGGAATATGCTCAATAGGGGTAATGGTAAAGCTGATTTTTCTCTCATGTACGATCGTACAGTGACGTGAGCGACCATGGAGCAAAAAATTTTTCTTAATATTGTGTCTGTGTGAGTTTAGACGATTATGTAATGCCTGTGTGATCCTCCCAAGATATTGCTTCCCACATAGACAGTCAATCAAATATACCACAAAATCTGATTGACAGGTCATATGTCCCTTGATGGAGAAATGTTCTGGCTCTCTATTGGGGCCAAAAAACTTTCTTCTGTGTCTGATAATGTTGCAGCATAAACATTTTTTGGAAAAACATTTGAAAGCACCCATAGAGAGATCAATCCTTATATTATCAGTAGGTATTTTCAGTCTGCTGGGTGCCACAACATTACGGATGGTGGGCGCCCTTCTGTATGTAATACCAGGGTGACTGGGAATATTATTACTCAGAACCGGATCATTTTTAAGAATATTCCAGTGTTTGGATAATATTCTTTTTATGGACTAGTTGTCCTGGCTAAAAGTGGTAATAAAGTTTGATGTAAAATCATTCTCTGTTTTTGATATACATTTTTCCGTGTTGGATAAAATCAAAGCCTCCTGCTTCAAACCCCGGGTTTCCTTGAAGGCATTTTTTAAAAGATTTTTGGGATAATCCTTCTCTATAAAATGGTTCAATAGAATTTTGGCCTGTAATACAAAGTCCTCATCATGGGTACAATTTCTTCTTATTCTTCTATATTGATTTTTAGGTATATTAAGAAGCCATTTGTTATAGTGGCCACTATTGAAGTGTATATACCCATTCGTATCGACCTTTTTAAAAAAAGTTTTTGTATTGATATGGTTCTCCCTATGGGAAATGGTAAGATCGAAAATATCAATAGTTGTATTGTCTATACATGGTGAAAAAGTTAGACCCCAATTGTTGTTATTAATGTATGAAATAAAATCTTCAATATTATCTTCCTTATTATCCCAAATCAAGAATAGATCATCTATATACCTTCTAAAAACCACAATACTACTTTTAAAAATGGAATTATGAATAAAAATGGACTCAAAAATTCCCATAAATAAATTTGCGTATTGTAAAATAGTGAGTTTATGGAGATTGATTCATAAACTGGATTACATGCATTCATATAATGTATGTATATTTTGCCCATCACCTTTAAGGATGTCTGTAAGTTGGAAAATGCTAACCAAGGGTTTGACAAGGTGAAACCAAAGCCATCTGCCATTGTTCATCAAAGCTGTCAAAGAAGGGCTATATTCTGTTTGGAATTTGGGCTAGAACTGAAATAAGCTTTGAGAGACTTCTTTCTGTTACACTAAGGTCAAAGTTCAGCGAGCTTCAAAGGAGTTATATATATATGTTGAAGTAGGTCTAGTTACAAGTCTCTACTGCGCAAGTCATTTATTTCGCGGGTAAAACGAACCACATGACATGACATAATGCTCAACTAAAATAAGGATAGTTACTTCTTGTAATACCATGTAAAGAGATAAGGACAATCAGGAGGTGGGGTTTGGGTTATAAAAGAAGCCCACACTTCAAAGGGTGAGGCAGAAGGAGGGAGGAGAAAGACGGACTCACCAAACCCGACCAGACCATCCAGAGAGAGAGACGGCTTACACACACCACAGCGATGTAAGACAAATGAACTGTTATTTTTTCTCTCTGCTTATCTGTCTATCCATCTATTAACTCAAGCCAAGACAGTTACTTTTCTCTAATGACTGTAACTTCAAACTCTTATCTGAATAAATCCATAATATGTTTTTGCACCTATTTTCGCTCCAATCATTATATACTGGCTTTGCATTTGTCGCCCTAAACCCAGTTTTTAACATATTTGGCGAGCATCAGCCTGAATGATTGAGAGGCACAGCTGTTTTCTGTGCGAGGTGATTTTTTTCACACTGCCTATTCTTGCAGTAGGACTCTTTTTTTCTCACGTCATTCCCTGCCCTTTGTCCGAGAAGGGGGGTCTGTGAGTTTTGTGAGTAATCTCTGTCCAAGCTGCAGGCAAAAGACGATACACGGTGTCCATATCACGAACCTAAGAGAGGTTTAGCGTGACAAGCTGCACGGAGGTCGTATGTGTCAAAGCCTTGACGGACATCTGAGGACTTCCATTCCAGGACCATCCATCCATAGACGATTGGAGCCATTCGAGGACAAGCATCACATATTGGTGAGAAATGGATTTTATTCATCATTATTCTAGTAACAGCAATGTAGTGTATTCTTTTGACCATACACATAGTGACGCACAGTTATGGTCAAATTTGTACCGGCAATGTGAACTTGAGAATGCTAAGTTAGATAAGAAGTTTTTTACTGTTAAACGGTTACAGAAAAAGATACAGAATGTATTGGGTATGGTATACACTTACAACTCCATGGTGGGTGGGGCTCAGCCATATGCACACACTATCTGCATGGTGACTGACACACCCATAACAACAGACACGCCCAATACAACAGACACACGTCACAGATGCAGAAACAACAGATTGTCCAAATTGTTCGATATTAGCAGAACATATCGAACATCTGGAGGATCAGTTGGAAACAAGAGCAGATTTAATATCAAAACTACGGAAAGATATTAAATATGTATCTGTTAATACGAGACAGAACAAGACAGATGATTCCCAATCACCTGGCTCAGGTTCAGACATCCCGGACGGGCTGAATATGGCCGAGGACGAGACTCTGAATGAGGAGGAACTTCGGAAAAAGAAGTTACATGATAAGGCCGCCCATCTTAACATTAAAATCCATGACCAATTAATGAAAATCATTAAAGACATACCCAAATATGATGATAAAATGGACGCCTTCCATAATGCGGACATTTTTGAGTCACATTCCGATAAATATAATCTAACAAATGAACAGAGAAATAAGATTTATAGGGTATGGCTTCCCTCCCACATGGCAAAAAGGTTACAAGCAACACCTAGGACAGACGAACACAATGACCTGATCCATGACACAAAGGAAGATAGGCTTAGACAGTTAATTCTCTTTACCACAGGAGAGTCTACCCCAACAGTCGAATTGTTAGAAAACCTTAAGACACACATACAGGAGGATCCATTTTTCTTCTTAGTCAAATTCGAACAAGGATATCGTTTGATAATGGAAATCGGATCTGATCAAGAACCGCCTTCCATGATCAAGGCCTTTGTTAAAAAGTTTAAATATTTGGACCATGCTTCATTCGAAATAGCTTCTAGAATGGAAAGTCTACAAGAGGCCACATCATTTATTGATAGAATACGTAGACGAATGAAGCAAAATCAGGTAAAATCAAAAATAGCCATGATAGAAGGGAACACTGACACATTAGTATCCCAGGAAAAACAGATCAAAAACAACAAAAGACCGGTGTTGAATTCTAAAAACAAGAATTCAGGGGGGGGTAACAGAAAGAGCACAATTCACTGCTTTTTCTGCGGCCAACCCGGACATCTGAAGTGGGAATGCAAGAAATTCCTGAGGGCGGGAGCTGAGGAAAGGCTGGGTAAGGAAAATGGACTGATGCCAAACACATCCAGTGCACCTCCCCCATCTTCAGCACCTCCACCTTCATACACGCCCACTCATACTGACAACAGAAATAACCAATCACCATATACGCCCACTCATACTGACAACAGAAATAACCAATCACCATATGCACCTCTGACCAGACAGATAAGGGAAATGACCATACAGGGATTGGATGGAAGGGGCAAGACACCTGCTGCTCTTCTCCCTTCTCCATCCTCCTGACTCGCAAAGCCGGTCCCCAGGCTCCATCCACTGGAATTTGTTACTCGAGTTTCAATGGATAGCTGTGGTCGACCATTTTTAAAGGTAAATCTTGAAGGTCAGGAAGTAACATTTCTCCTTGATACAGGTGCGCAATTGAGTGTCACAAATGTTGATTTACATTTAAAGCCAGATTCCCCTGTATGTACAATTGTTGGTTTCAGTGGTAAAAATGGAACTAAGGTGACTTTAGCGCAGGATGTTTCTTTGGAAATACCTGGTTTTTTGAAAACAAAAATGGATATTTGGTGTTGTCAGGATACTGAGAATATAATTGGCACTGATTTTATGGAAAAGCATGGCTGGATTATTGATTTGGGTAACAAAACAGTTTGGAAAGACTCTAACGGTTGTAAGGCGGTAGTTATTGATCCAAATGAATATAGTCATGTCGGGACCATTTGTTTGACCGATGTAGTGTCAGCAGATCATTTGTGGCCTGAAACTGGTGGTGATGAAGTATTGACTGAGTTAGTACAGCGGTTTCCTTCTTTATGGACTCAGTACAGGAATGAGGTTGGAACAATGAAGGATGTTGTTGTCAAAATTGAAGGCCGAGACCCACCTCCACAGCGTCAGTATAAGTTGCCTCCGGAGTCAGTTGCTCCGATGTCTAAGATTATACAGGAATTGTTGGCTCAGGGTGTGATACGAAAGGCAAATTCTGTCTGTAACAATCCATTGTGGTGTGTTCTGAAAAGCGATGGTAGCTATCGGATGTTGTTGGACTTGAGGATGTTCAATAAGTTTACTCCCAATGTAGCACCGATTGTAGCTGATACACATGACATGATGTCGAGATTGGATGCTAAGGCAAGGTATTTCTCAGTATTGGATATCAGTAATGGTTTTTTCAGTATACCGATTGAGCAAAGTTGCCAATATAGATTTGCATTCAACCACCTGGATCAGCAATATGTATGCTGTAGGCTTCCTCAAGGGGCTAGTATGTCGCCAAGCATTTTTCATCAGGCGCTAGCGAACGTTTTGTCGAAATTTTCTCATCCGGAATGTTTATTGCAATATGTGGACGATATCTTGTTGAGTACGGAGAATGAGGAGTTGCACTTGATTTTGCTTGTAGAATTGTTTGAGCTGCTGCATGATGCAGGTTTAAAACTGAATACCAAAAAGGTCAAGCTGATGCAGACTGAGGTCAGGTTTTTAGGAGTTCTGCTAAGTCCAGGTACACGGCGACCCCTACAGGACAGAATAGAGGCAATTGCATCTCTTCCAATTCCAACATCACACAAGGCACTAAGACATTTTTTAGGACTTGTAAATTACTCAAGGGATTTCATTGAAAATTTTGCTGACAAAGCCAGACCTTTGTATGATCTTTTAAAAGGTGACAATGATGATTATTTTGGTCCCTGGAGTGTTGAACAGGAAAAAGCCTTCACACAATTGAAACATGATCTACAACACGCACCTGCGTTAAGTATGGTGGAAAAGAACGCACCTTTTGCGCTTCAAGCACACACTTCAGAGACAAGTATCTCTGTGGTTTTGCTGCAGCTGCAAGGGGGGGAATGAAGAATCTTGGGGTACTTCTCTAAGCTTCTCTCACCTGTTGAGAGGGGGTTTGAGGTGTGCGCAAGACACCTGGTGGGAGTGTATTTTGCGATAAAAATCACTCAACACATCATCGGGTTCCAAAAGGTTATTCTCCAAACGCCACATTCCACACTGAAACTTCTCTTTGAGAAAAATATCCCAGGTGTGTCAAATCAGAGATTTGCCCATTGGTTGCTCTCATTGTCTCCAAATCAAATTGAGGTAGATTATAAGGCCAAGTATGTTCTTCCTCAATTGATGCAGTATGAAGGACAAACCCATGATTGCATAGAAACGTTCCATGAACCAAGTCCATCTCTCTTCAGACGACAGTCGGAAGACGCAGATGAACCTGTGTTTGTGGACGGTTCTAGATTTTTTCTGGAAGGACACTATCACACAGGATATGGAATTTTCTATTCCAAGCGAGGACAAGTGGTAAAACACAAGTTACCGAGTCATTTCTCAGCTCAAAGGGCAGAGATAGAAGCGGTAAGAATGGTCCTACAGCTGAATGAAGCTGATGATCAAACTCCAATGGTAATCTACAGTGATAGCTCCTATGTTGTCAGATCCCTAACCGATTACCTGCCTGTTTGGGAAAGGAGAGGCTACGTGGACTCGTCCAACAAAGCCTTGCTGCACCGCGAAACTCTAGAATCAATTTTTGAGATGTCATCTAGGGCCCCAAATAGATTTGCTATAGTGAAAGTCGCTGCACATCAAAGATCTGATGATGAGTTATCTGTAGGAAATGCAACCGCAGATGCTCTAGCCAAAGAAGCTGCCCTGACAGGAGAGGAAGTGTTTGACTCTGAACCTTCTGAGAATTCAGCGGTTCAGAGAGCAGACACGTACATACCTTCATTTGCAGAAGAACAGAGAAAAGATCCTTCTCTTGTTACTTCTCAGGATGATCCAAAGCCTCCTTTTATCTGTGAAAATGGGGTTTTGTGTCACAATTCAAATGGAGAATTGCGTCCAGTTGTACCAAAACATCTACAGGTAGAATTCACTCGATACAACCATGAGAGTTTAGGTCACTTGGGACAACAGAAATTGTTAGTCATTCTCAAGGAGAAATTTTATTGGGAAAAAATGGACGAAACAGTTCAAAGTGTTGTACTATCATGTCTCATTTGTGCCCAAATAAATCCAAGACCTAAAGGACAGAAGCCACCACTTCTATGAATCGCACCTGCAGATGGTCCATGGTCTACACTGCAGATAGACTATATTGGTCCTTTACCCTCAGGTAAACATGGTCTCAGGTATGCATTGATTGTGGTAGATGTGTTCTCAAAATGGGTAGAAATATTACCTGTTAGGAAAGCTGATGCTTTGTCCACAGCAAGGGAATTGGTACAACATGTCTTTTGTACTTGGGGGATCCCAAGGATGATTACCTCCGATCGAGGTAGCCACTTCACAGGTAAAATCATGCAAACTGCTTGTGCTATTCTAGGGGCACGACGGCAATTTCATGTCCCCTATCATCCACAATCTGCGGGAATTGTGGAAAGAATGAATAGGACAATCAAGTCCAGAATTGCAAAGATGCTTTTGGACAAAGGTAACACTTGGGTTGACAAGGTACCTTTCATACTCATGAGTATAAGAGGTTCAATCTCTTCTACAACTCAATTCACTCCGTTTGAGTTGATGACGGGAAGAAAAATGCCATTGTGGTTTCCACATGAGCCATTTTTATCCACTCCACAAAAAGATGCTATCTCAAGGTCCCAATGGTTGAGATCGCTACAGGAGAACCTGAAAGCGATTCTGCCATATGCGGCATCGAGAATGCAGAAAATGGAGCCACCCTATGAGTCCAAATTCAAGAAAGGTGCTCTAGTGATGATCAAAACCTTTCGCAAGAGTGGTCCATGGGAGTGTAATTGGGAAGGTCCTTTTGAAGTCCTTGAGACTATGGGACAAGTCATGATTCTTGTGCACCGAGTGTCAAATGTGGTAAAAAAGACCCGGAAAACACAAAAAGTGTGGGTTCACGTTGACCAGTGCAAAATATTTGTGACAAAATAATGATACTGCATTTCTTTCCAGGAAGAAATGGATTCCGATAAGAACTGGAATAAAGAACCTAAAGACTTTGAAGGAAAGATGACATCAAGCCTTCTGGAGAAAGAACATCTTCCCAAGCTCAAGACAAGCTTCTATGTGATGGGATCTACTTTCCTGCTGCTTTGCTTTATTTCCGTTATTGTTTACATGTTACATCAAGGAACAATCGCCAATGATGTGAATGAACAGACTAGAGAGATTCAACATTCTCGAAGACCGAGAGGATCAGAGACAAGGAACTTACTGACAGAGAACATCACGGATGATTCTGTGGAGATAACAGGAAATATCTGCATGGGATATGGAACAAAATGTTGCATTGAATTACATTTCATACACGACACAGACATAATATTACATGCTATTGCAGGACCTAAAACTAGATTCACACAATTACAAGGAGAATATGTACACAATAATAAAACGGGTACATGGGAATGTTCTCCTACAGATGTACTATACTGGAACATAGAGATCAGAGGTGATGAACCTGCTGTATGGTCCGGTGATATTACAAATGACATGATTGCAAGGGGAAAGTTTGGAAGATCCAAAACAGAAATTTTGTTAAAAACTCAGGTTTTTGGGAAAATTCTGGATCCTTCTTTACTCTCCATTACAGAAGGAGATAAAGATTGGGTTAAAACATGGAATTTCCAGATAACACGGGAACCTGTACAAGTTCAGGTATCTGTAGTGTTTACCGTTACTAACACTATAGTTCCGGAAATAAGGGTTTCACCACAGACAGTACATAATAAAGTAAATACAATACCCATAATGTTAAAATGTAACACAAGGTTGAAATTGCCTTCTGAGTCTTTGTTGACATGGACCAAAAATTCATCATTTTTGGGAACTTTTTTAAACAGTCCAACTAATGTCATTGACAGAGGTCAGATTGGTAATATCAGGTGGATGGATGATAATTTCATTTTTTCCATAGAAAATCCATCTTCCAGGGACTCTGGAATTTACCAGTGTTGCGTTGAAACAAAGACACATTACAGACATTGTAAAGACGTTAGTGTAAATATTTGGTCAGCAGCAGATAGTGCATGCACAAACACGAGATTCATGCCGTCTACTCCTTTCCAAATTAATCAATTTCAGTCTAAGTCCTTATTAAGGGATGGAGAATTTATGACAATGGTGTGGACTTTCAATATGTCTCATTGGAAGATCTCTACCAGGTTTCCTCAGTGTCAATCACATCTCATAAACATGGAGATGGGGATAGAACAATGGTTTGGGAAAAGAACAACTCAGACTAGGAGTAAGAGAGGAGTGTTAGAAGGAATTCTGGGAGGAATTGGGACAGTGGGAAGTCTGACTAATGCCATGAATATACAGACACTTAAGTCAGATTTGGATAATATTGGTTTTATTGGAGGAAAAGGTGTAAAGGTTCAGAAGAGTTTAAATCAACTTCTTGAAAAGATGGTAATGAATACAGCTGCTGTACTAGGCTCTTCCGTGTCACATCTACAGGATGCTACACTAGCTCTCGTGGAAAGCACACACGAAACACAAGTAGCTAAAGCGTGCCTGGAGATACAGGTAGAGTATTCTTCTAATCTGAAGTTGATTGCACAAGCTTTACAGAGTGGAATTACTCCACTGGGAATACTGCGAAATTTACCTGTAGAGTATGATTTTGCATTGAATCATACGGATTTGTGGGTAAATAAGTGGTTAGGATGTGAACGAAACATTTGTGTTGGCACATCGCTAATCCCAGTGATCGGAAGAGAGGGAACTATTGTTCCTGTTACAGTTTTGGGTATACCTGTGAGTAACACACAACAAGTGTTCTATCAACTGCAGTACACAGATTTTGCATTTGATGGAGTGAACACTGAACAAGTAGACATTTCTTCATGTTTGCATTTTGTTTCTAAGGTGATGTGTTTACCTGGACAGGATAAGGTGATTTATCATTCATGTTTTCATAATCATTCTTCTTGTCATGCGAGAATAGAGACTGTACAGACACTACATGATCTGGTGACTCCAGTAAGTCCAAATAAGATTTGTTTTCAGGTCATGTCTGAGACAGAGAAGGTTTCTGTTTTCTATTCTACTTGTGTACATAAGGAAAACCTACCTATGGGTTTGTATTGTATAGAAGGAAATGTGAGATCTCTTTCAAAGAAGGAAGGACGTTTTAATATTACTTCTATAGGAAAGAGAAACTTAACGGCATTTCCCATACAATTCAATTTATCACAGATAAATGATTTTCCTTGGGATATGTGGACAAGTGAATTAAAGAAAGGTAAGGGTTTGTTAGATTTATTAACGAAACAGATAAAGGAAGCAGAAATTATATTCAGGCATGAACAAGGTGAATTAAGTGATATTGAACACGAATGGAATGGAATGTCAGGTAGAACTTGGTGGAAGAGTTTTAGCAAATCTGTACATTCCTGGTCTCAGTCATCTTTTCAGTCAGCGGTTGGAAATGTTTTATTTAATCCCATCATAATCATATTTTTATTAGTTTTGATGTGTATTATATATCAAGTTTTTGTGATGTGTAGAATTCAGAAGATATATAAGAATATAAAAATAGAAATGAAAAAGGAAGATAACATTCTTAGGGGAATGTTAAATCGCAAGATGACTTTTTGACAGAAAGTTGCAGATTGGTTTATCAAGTCAAATATTGGTCTAAAATTTTCAACAAGAATGTATGTGATACGAATGATGACACGATTGAGTTAGGGTTTCCCGGGGTTCATCAAACTTCATAAAAGGGGGGACTGTAAAATAGTGAGTTTATGGAGATTGATTCATAAACTGGATTACATGCATTCATATAATGTATGTATATTTTGCCCATCGCCTTTAAGGATGTCTGTAAGTTGGAAAATGCTAACCAAGGGTTTGACAAGGTGAAACCAAAGCCATCTGCCATTGTTCATCAAAGCTGTCAAAGAAGGGCTATATTCTGTTTGGAATTTGGGCTAGAACTGAAATAAGCTTTGAGAGACTTCTTTCTGTTACACTAAGGTCAAAGTTCAGCGAGCTTCAAAGGAGTTATATATATATGTTGAAGTAGGTCTAGTTACAAGTCTCTACTGCGCAAGTCATTTATTTCGCGGGTAAAACGAACCACGTGACATGACATAATGCTCAACTAAAATAAGGATAGTTACTTCTTGTAATACCATGTAAAGAGATAAGGACAATCAGGAGGTGGGGTTTGGGTTATAAAAGAAGCCCACACTTCAAAGGGTGAGGCAGAAGGAGGGAGGAGAAAGACGGACTCACCAAACCCGACCAGACCATCCAGAGAGAGAGACGGCTTACACACACCACAGCGATGTAAGACAAATGAACTGTTATTTTTTCTCTCTGCTTATCTGTCTATCCATCTATTAACTCAAGCCAAGACAGTTACTTTTCTCTAATGACTGTAACTTCAAACTCTTATCTGAATAAATCCATAATATGTTTTTGCACCTATTTTCGCTCCAATCATTATATACTGGCTTTGCATTTGTCGCCCTAAACCCAGTTTTTAACACGTATGTAGGTGCTACTATGCTACCCATCGCGGTCCCAAGTGTCTGCTGGTATAAAACATCTAGAAAAGTAAAAAAGTTATTCCTTAAAATAAATTCCATACCTCGCAGAATAAATTTTTTTTGTAAAAATGGAAGTCTTGAGTCATTTTCAATAAATATACTGAGAAACATTCCAGACCAAGTTCATGATTAATATTAGAATAAAGTGCAGAAACAGCCATAGTGAGAAACTGATAAGAGTTCCTCCATTGAATATCTTTAATCAGTGTGATTAATTGTCCTGAGTCCCTCAAATAGCTGGTAAGCTTAAGTACATGGACAATTTCATTTCAGAAGCAGTCAGTAATAACATCATTAATGAAAAAGAAAAGACATTTTTACAAATAAAAAACCCCAAAATGGCATTCATGTACCACCTTCCTAAAATCCATAAAGATTTGGCCAACCCTCCAGGGAGACCCATTATTTCCGGGATTGATGCACTGACTTCCAATCTAGCATCATACATTGATGAGATAATGCATGTCCATGTACTTAAACTTACCAGCTATTTGAGGGACTCAGGAAAATTACTCACACTGATTAAAGATATTCAATGGAGGGACTCATCAGTTTCTCACTATGGATGTTTCTGCACTTTATTGTAATATTAATCATGAACTTGGTCTGGAATGTTTTTCAGTATTTATTGAAAATGACCCAAGTCTTCCATTTTTACAAAAAAATTTATTCTGCGAGGTATGGAATTTATTTTAAGGAATAACTTTTTTACTTTTCTAGATGTTTTATACCAGCAGACACTTGGGACCGCGATGGGTAGCAAAGTAGCACCTACATACGCAAATTTATTTATGGGAATTTTTGAGTCCATTTTTATTCATAATTCCATTTTTAAAAGTAGTATTGTGGTTTTTAGAAGGTATATAGACGATCTATTCTTGATTTGGGATAATAAGGATGATAATATTGAAGATTTTATTTCATACATTAATAACAACAATTGGGGTCTAACTTTTTCACCATGTATAGACAATACAACTATTGATTTTTTGGATCTAACCATTTCCCATAGGGAGAACCATATCATTACAAAAACTTTTTTTTAAAAAGGTCGATACGAATGGGTATATAAACTTCAATAGTGGCCATTATAGCAAATGGCTTCTTAATATACCTAAAAATCAATATAGAAGAATAAGAAGAAATTGTACCCATGATGAGGACTTTGTATTACAGGCCAAAATTCTATTGAACCATTTTATAGAGAAGGATTATCCCAAAAAACTTTTAAAAAATGCCTTCAAGGAAACCCGGGGTTTAAAGCAGGAGGCTTTGATTTTATCCAACACGGAAAAATGTATATCAAAAACAGATAATGTGTTTACATCAAATTTTATTACCACTTTTAGCCAGGACAACTGGTCCATAAAAAGAATATTATCCAAACACTGGAATATTCTTAAAAACTATCTGGTTCTGAGTAATAATATTCCCAGTCACCCTGATATTACCTACAGAAGGGCGCCCACCATCCGTAATGTTGTGGCACCCAGCAGACTGAAAATACGTACTGATAATACTGATAATATAAGGATTGACCTCTCTATGGGTGCTTTCAAATGTTTTTCCAAAAAATGTTTATGCTGCAACATTATCAGACACAGAAGAAAGTTTTTTGGCCCCAATGGAGAGCCATAACTTTTCTCCATCAAGGGACACATGACCTGTCAATCAGATTTTGTGGCATATTTGATTGACTGTCTACGTGGGAAGCAATATGTTGGGAGGACCACACAGGCATTACATATTCATCTGTAAACTCACACAGACACAATATTAAGAAAGGTGTTTTGCTCCATGGTCTCACGTCACTGTACGATCGTACATGAGAGAAAAATCAGCTTTACCATTACCCCTATTGAGCATATTCCTATGAATATCCCTAATGGACACGATATGCTGAGCAAAAAGGAAACCTTTTGGATTTATAAACTGAACACTTTGAAACCTGTGGGCCTTAATGAAGTGACTGATTTATTTTATTGATTTTTTATATATTTATTATTATATTATATATATTTTTTAACATATGGTCATATATATTTATATTTTTATTCCTATTATATACACATAG
This sequence comes from Anomaloglossus baeobatrachus, assembly GCF_048569485.1. Taxonomy (NCBI): domain Eukaryota; kingdom Metazoa; phylum Chordata; class Amphibia; order Anura; family Aromobatidae; genus Anomaloglossus; species Anomaloglossus baeobatrachus. The sequence continues at coordinate 694,695,591 of NC_134356.1, forward strand.
TTGTAACTTTTTGTTTTAATGGAAACACGAGTGAGCCCTTTTTAATTGTGTCCTGGTAGTATGGAAATAACATCTAGCCTTTCCCCATGTGTATGGCCTAATATTGTTCGTTTATTACTATTTTTTTCTTTTTTTGGGGGCATATGTTTTGAAATATCGGCAAATAGCGGTTTTTGTGTTTTTCTCCGCCATGATTATACTCTCTTGCCATGCGGCTTCTGAGGTATATCCTTCTCTGTAGAGCCGTTGTTTTTTTCCTATGAGTTTTCGTTCCCACGGTCCTCACTCGTTGATTATCTGTACTGGAGTTACCCTGCAGGGCATGCGCAGTAACTTTTTTTCCCACGGTCTGAACTCATTTGACCTAGTTTGATCGGCGCTCTGTCATGCCTCCCGCTCCGGAGCCCTGATCTTAATATAGCTTCATCTCTACATGTTTTTCGTTCCTCCATCCTGGTTCTGATACAATCTGATTAGTTTTTTTTAAAAAATACCGTTTTACTAAAGCCTCTTATCCACATGTGTTTTTTTCTTAGAAAGAAACTCTTTTTTCCGGTCTGCACTTTTTATGATGATTTTTCTAGAGTCCTTTTAGCATTCTTTCCAGGATTTCTAAATATCTTACTATTATATTTATATATTTTTTCCCTATGACACATTTAATTTTCATATACACATCTATGTTTTAACACATATATTTATTTTTTTATACATTTAATATTTATATGTGTATATTTATACCTTGTATATACATATGACCTGTAACACACGTAATACACACACTATTGAGCACATCTGTTTGTGGCACTAGCCTTAGGTGATATATATCAATCCCCATGGTTCACTCACTATGAGGGTTCAAACCACTTTTTGAAGACTCTGTATAAGAATTCTTCTTTTCACAATTCTTTGCTTTCCAAGTCTGCTTTTTCTGTTTTATTTTTTAAGTATGTTATACGCAACTAGAAAATGGTGATTTCCACTAAAATGGAAACTTCACCCATTAAGGAAGCTTTACAACCCGCACAGTGGTTCTAGTCACTTCACACACACACACCATTCTTTATATATATTTTTTATTGATTTTTTTTTTATTATTATTTATTTGTTTATTATTATTATTTATTTATTTATTTATTAATTATTTGATTATTTTTTCACAATACATTTTTATTATATCTACATCTTGTTGTTCTTTTTATTATGATATGGTTGTTTGAAGTGTTGCAGATTTTGATGGATTACTATGAATTTGCTATGTCATGTAGCTAGTGGATCCTCCCGCTGATTTTTTTCATTCAGTAGGCATTTCTCTCCTTATCAGTTGTATATATATATATCTGTCATCTTCATCTGTATCATGCTTTATGTTAATGTTTCTGGTCCTGAAGAAGAGGTGTTTACCTTGAAACGCGTAGACCTATGGAATAAAAGAAAGAAATTATTATCATCAACGTTTTACATCTTCATTTCGGCTGATGCGCGGCATTAAGCCCCTATCCTCTCCATTTTGTATGCACATCCACGTGGGGCTGCAGTAGACGCCATTATCTTATGCGTATTAGTGGTTGTGACTGTCACAACCATTTCAGGTGAGTATTTTTTCCGATTTACCTCACTAATCTGTTGGTATTACATTATCAGCGCTCCTTATTTTTAGATTTAAACATTAAATACTGGGTATTAATGATTTTGAGTCTTAAGCTTCTTCACATCTCATTTCTTAAATTTATGAAAAAAGGATATATAATAAAAGTAATTTCCATTTTTAAAAAGATGTATGTCAAGCAAATGCTTTACAGCATAAGGTTTAAGATCATTGCATAAAACCATATGTCAAAATACTTGGTCCATAGAAAACAATGGAATACTTTGCGTTAATATTTGAAGGTTTTTTTTTTTCGTTTTTCAAAGAATATAACACATGCTTGGAGTGCAAAATTCATTATTTTAATTCAGCATTGTCTATTTTTCTTAAAATTAGTTTACAGATGTACACATTTCTATAGTACAAAAGTCTGCTATTACATAGTATACTGTATAAAGAAAATTAATATTTTCTATCATTTTATTCACAGGTTCTTGTGAGGTCAATGGAGATCCACACTATTACACATTTGATAACCAAGTTCATCACTTTATGGGAACCTGCATTTAGACGGGCTTTGCACACTTTCAATTTGACCCCACCAACATCGCACGATGTCGCAGGTGCAATGTCGGTGGGGTCAAATTGAAAGTGACGCACATCCGGCATCGCAGGCGACATTGTAGTGTGTAAAGCCGAGATGATACGATTAACGAGCGCAAACGATTCGTAATAGTATCATCGGTGTAGCGTCGGCGTAATCCATAATTACGCTGACGCGACGGTCCGATGTTGTTCCTCGTTCCTGCGGCAGCACACGTCGCTGTGTGTGAAGTCGCAGGAGCGAGGAACATCTCCTACTTGCTTCACCGCGGCTCCCGTAGGATATGTGGAAGGAAGGAGGTGGGCGGGATGTTTACATCCCGCTCATCTCCGCCCCTCCGCTCCTATTGGCCGCCTGCCGTGTGACGTCACAGTTACGCCGCACGACCCGCCCCTTAATAAGGAGGAGGTTCGCCGGCCAGAGCGACGGTGCTGGACAGGTGAGTCCATGTGAAGCTGCCGTAGCGATAATGTTCGCTACGGCAGCTATCACAAGGAAATCGCTGCTACGACGGGGGCGGGGACTATCGCGTGTGACATTGCAGCATCGGCTTGCGATGTCGCAACGTGCAAAGCCCGCCTTACACTTTATCCAAATTTGAGAAGATGATGGAAATTTGCCATATTTCAATGTGGAAGCAGCTAATGAGCACAGAGGAGGAAATAATGGATTATTCTATGTCCAGTATGTGAATGTGGATGTACACGGACATCGGATCACACTAGAGCAGAACAGAGTCGTCAGGGTAAGTCTGATTTTTCCACATTTATGAATTTAAGAACTTACATTTCTTTATGGTGTTCCTCAAATAAAGTCCAAATATATCAATCTTATCTTCTTTAAATAAGATTTCCGACAGTCGAGTATGTGATCTCAGCCAAAATAATTTTATATATTTCTTCTATTTTTGTAAATACAGGTCAATGGAAATATTGTGACTGTACCACAAGACCTTCAGTTGGGCATTGACAAATTCCTGAGTGGACATGATTAGAGATGAGCGAACCGGTCCCGGTTCGGCTCGAGGTCGGTTTGCCGAACGGAGGTCCCATTCGAGTTCGGCTCGTCGAACGTTCGACGAACCGAACTCGAACTCCATAGGAAACAATGGCAGGCAATCACAAACACATAAAAACACCTAGAAAACACCCTCAAAGGTGTCCAAAAGGTCACAAACAACTCACAACACAACACAAACACATGGGAAAGTGACAAGGACATAAACTTATACAAAAACAAAAGAGCTGGACAAGGAAAAAGAGGAGGAGACACAGATATAGGCATGGCACGCCCTTCTAAAGTCATGTAAAACACCGCAAGGTGACTCCAAGCGGAGTCTCCCTTTTTTTCCAAAAATTGTGCCCCACACACACCCACCCATTCAGTGGCAGCACTTGTGCCCTAGTTGTACACTTCACAGCTAGATTTGCATCAAGCACATTCAAAAATACGCCATAATTAACCGTCCCCAGGATAACACCGGGGTAGGTAGCAAAGTCTTTCCTGATCCCAGCTCTGTTCATCTTGGCTTCTTTTAAAAACACAGCAAGCAAGGGTTACTCCAAGCGGAGTCTCCCTTTTTTCCAAAAATTGGGCCACACAGACACCCACCCCTTCAGTGGCAGCACTTGGGCCCTAGTTGCAAACAGGATGTTTTGATTTGCATCAAGCACCTTCAAAAATACGCCATAATTAACCGTCCCCAGCATGACACCGGGGTAGGTAGATAAAGTCTTTGCTGAACCATGACTTGTTCATCTTGGCTTCTTTTAAAAACAATGTAAGCAAGGGTTACTCCAAGCGGAGTCTCCCTTTTTTTCCAAAAATTGTGCCCCACACACACCCACCCATTCAGTGGCAGCACTTGTGCCCCAGTTGTACACTTCACAGCTAGATTTGCATCAAGCACATTCCAAATCCACAAGCATTTACTCTCCCCAGGATGACACAGGGGTTGTAAATTCCTTCTGGATCCATGACTTGTTCATTTTGATGAACGTCAGTCTGTCCACATTGTCACTGGACAGACGCGTGCGCTTATCTGTCAGCACACACCCAGCAGCACTGAAGACACGTTCAGAGACAACGCTGGCAGCTGGACACGACAAAATCTCCAAGGCGGAAGTTGAGAGCTCTGGCCATTTTTCTAGGTTTGAAGCCCAAAAGGAGCAAGGCTCCATTTGCAAAGTCATGGCATCGATGTTCATTTGGAGATACTCCTGTATCATCCTCTCCAGCCGTTGACTATGTGTCAGACTTGTTGTCTCTGGTGGCCTTGCAAAGGAGGGTCTAAAAAAATTATGAAAAGATTCCATAAAATTGCTGTTACCAGCACCAGATACGGTGCTACTGGTACGGGTAGACTGTTGAAGATGACGAGACCGTCCCATGTTTGTCAAGTTACAACTGGGAGATTCACTCCCTGCACCTGCACGGTTGTTTGGTGGAAAAGCGGATCTAAGATCGAGTAACAGCTTCTGCTGATACTCCTGCATACGTGCGTCCCTTTCTATGGCTGGAATTATGTCACAAAATTTGGACTTGTACCGGGGATCTAATAGTGTGGCAATCCAGTCAGTAGTCATCATCACTTCTAATTTTGACAATACGAGGGTCATGTTGGAGGTAGTGCAACAAGAAGGCACTCATGTGTCTTGCGCAGCCATGCGGACCAAGTCCACGCTGTGTTTGTGGCATAGAGGTTCTAACCGTTCTTTCTTCCTCTGACATCTCCCCCCAACCTCTTTCAACTGAAATTTGACCAAGGTCTCCCTCATCTGCTGAGTCTTCCATGTCCATGGACAGTTCGTCCTCCATTTCTTCATGTCCTCCTGCACCTTCCTCAACATCTCGCCTGCTACCATGCGCCCTTGTTGATCCCTGTCCCCCATGCTCCCATGCCTGGCGCCTTGGTGATGATGAACGTCTGGACCTTGGTGATGTTGTTGTGTCTTGCGCATATGAATCCTCCTGTAGTTCATCCCCTTCCTGTTGTCCCACCCCCTGACTCCGAATAGTGTTTAGCGTGTGTTCCAGCATGTAAATGACTGTAATCGTCATGCTGATAATGGCATTGTCAGCGCTAAACATATTCGTCGCCATGTCGAAACTGTGCAGAAGGGTGCATAGGTCCTTGATCTGAGACCACTCCATCAGGGTGATCTGCCCCACCTCTGCATCTCGTTGGCCCAGGCTATACGTCATGACGTATTGCACCAGGGCACGGCGGTGCTGCCACAGTCGCTGTAACATGTGGAGAGTTGAATTCCAGCGTGTCGCCACATCGCATTTCAGGCGATGAACCGGCAGGCCGAAAGACTTCTGGAGCGATGCAAGTCGCTCAGCTGCGGCGCTTGAACGGCGGAAGTGAGCAGACAGTTTTCGTGCCCTGTTCAGAAGGCCATCTAGGCCGGGATAGTGTGTTAAAAATTGCTGGACGTCAAGGTTCAACACGTGAGCCATACAAGGTACGTGTGTCACCTTGCCCAGGCGAAGGGCCGCACCCAGGTTTGCAGCATTGTCGCACACGGCCTTACCAGTCTGCAGGTTGAGTGGAGACAACCATTTATTAAACTCGGACTGCAAAGATGACCACAACTCCTCAGCTGTGTGACTCTTATTCCCAAGACATGTCAAGCTAAAGACCGCCTGATGCCGTTGCGCTTTGCTGCCAGCATAGTAATGAGGGGTGCGTGATTCCTTCTGCGCAGTGAGAACGCTGGTGGCCTGACCAGGCAGGCTTGGGGCGGAGGTGGAGGACCCAGATGAGGTGGAGGATGCAGAAGCAGTGGCGGAACTTGGACAGACAGAGGATTGACACACAAGTCGTGGGGACGGCAAGACTTGTGCAGCAGACCCTTCACCATCTATCACCATAGTTACCCAGTGCCCAGTCAGCGACATGTAACGTCCCTGTCCATGCTTACTGGTCCAAGTATCGGTGGTGAAATGCACCCGTTCACACACAGAGTTTCTCAAGGAAGCGGTGATGTTGTGTGCGACATGCTGGTGTAGCGCGGGCACACCTTTCTTAGAGAAGTAGTGGCGACTAGGCATCTGGTACTGGGGCACAGCGACAGACATAAGGTCTCTAAAATCCTGTGTGTCCACTAGGCGGAAAGGCAGCATTTCGGTAGCCAACAGCTTACAGAGGGATAGAGTCAACCTCTTAGCTTTGTCATGGGTCGCAGGAAGTGGCCTTTTATTTGGCCACATCTGAGGGACAGAGATCTGGCTGCTGTGTGTAGACGGTGTTGAGTAGGGTGTCCCTGGAAAAATGCAGGTTTGTGAGGAAAGTGCAGGCGGAGACATGATGTTGCCTTCATCCAAAGTTGGTGCTATCGATGTCTGAGAGAGCTGTACACACTCACTTGTTTCCCCTTTCAAAACAACTGACGACCTACCAAGCAAACTGCCTGTTGCGGTTACAGTGGTGGAAGTTGTGGGTGGAAAAACAGGTGTGACAGCTGTCCCCACAGTCCTAGAAGATGACGAGCGCGCGGATGCACTGGAAGGGGCAGGCGGTGGATGGTTCGCACCGCTAGGCCGCATTGCAGCACGGTGAGCTTCCCACCGGGCCATATGATATTTATTCATGTGACGATTCATGGAAGAAGTTGTCAAACTGCTGAGGTTTTGACCTCTACTAAGAGAACCATGACAAATTTTACAGATCACATAATTTGGGCGATCTTTTTCTATGTCAAAAAAGGACCAGGCTAGGCAAGGCTTAGAGGCCATGCGACCTGTTGATCCACCCCGAATAATGCTCAGAGGCCGAGTGGTGGCTGAGGATACAGTTGTAGACGTGCTACCAGTACTCCGACTCTGTCCAGGAAGGCGCAAGGTAACTTCGTCATCAGTTGCATCCTCCTCCACCACCTCTGTTGACCTCCTCGAGTGCCTGACTGGGGGTTGACAGTAGGTGGGATCTAGAACTTCATCATCAATTGTTGTGTTTGCACTCCCCTCCCCCTCAGACCGAGCCTCTTCTTGCCCTGACCGAATATTTAAGTTGTCATCCCAATCGGGTATCTGAGTCTCATCTTCATCAGTATGTTCCTCATTGTCTATAACCACAGGTGTTACAGTTTGTGACAAAGGGTCAACATTATGCTCCGAAACTTGGTCCTCACGGCCTGAATCAGAGTCACAAAGGTTCTGGGCATCACTGCAGACCATTTCCTGTTCTGTACTCACTGTAGCTTGGGAGCAGACCTCTGATTCCCAGGCTATAGTGTGACTGAACAGCTCTGCAGACTCAGCCATCTCAGTTCCACCATACTGTGCAGGGCTGATGGAGACTTCAGAGCTGGGAGAAAACAAGTTTGATTGGGATGACAACTCAGAGGACTGGTGTTTTTTGGATGCGGTACTTGAAGTGGCTGAGAGGGCACTTGTTGGACCACTTGAGATCCATTCAAGCATTTTCCTTTTTTGCCCATCATCTACCTTTGTTCCTGTTGTTCGTGTCCGTAAAAAAGGGAGCACATCGGATTGTCCACGGTAAGTAGTAGACATCTTACTTTTGCTGGTAGATGGTCTATCTTCAGCAGATGATAATGGAGCTTTGCCACTTTCCCCATGGACAAAACCTTTTTTGCCTTTTCCACCACGCCTCTTCCCCTTTCCACCAGCATCTGTCATTTTGCCACTCATGTTGATTGCGACAAGATTGTGGACTGAAAATGTGGTAGTAAAAATTGAGAGGTGGTGTAGATTGCAGTGGTGGTCTAGCTTTATTAACAGCAGAATAATAAAGAATAAATATCCCTGACAATGCAACTACGGCCCTTAAACTGGCAGCAAAAATTGCTAGTATAATGGCTTAGTTATAATGAGTTGGAGTGTGCAATGCAGGCAGACGTGCTGCAAATATCTTTGCACTAGTGGGACTATAGCAAAGTCCAATAGCCACGTTTAGGATGCCACTAGGTACACTGAGTGTTTGCTAGTATAATGGCTTAGTTATAATGAGTTGGAGTGTGCAATGCAGGCAGACGCGCTCTGCAAATGTCTTTGTACTAGTGGGACTATAGCAAAGTCCAATAGCCACGTTTAGGATGCCACTAGGTACACTGAGTGTTTGCTAGTATAATGGCTTAGTTATAATGAGTTGGAGTGTGCAATGCAGGCATAGGTGCTGCAAATGTCTTTGCACTAGTGTGACTAGACAAAAGTCCAATAGCCACGTTTAGGATGCCACTAGGTACACTGAGTGTTTGCTAGTATAATGGCTTAGTTATAATGAGTTGGAGTGTGCAATGCAGGTAGAGGTGCTGCAAATGTCTTTGCACTAGTGTGACTAGACAAAAGTCCAATAGCCACGTTTAGGATGCCACTAGGTACACTGAGTGTTTGCTAGTATAATGGCTTAGTTATAATGAGTTGGAGTGTGCAATGCAGGCAGACGTGCTCTGCAAATGTCTTTGCACTAGTGTGACTATAGCAAAGTCCAATAGCCACGTTTAGGATGCCACTAGGTACACTGAGTGTTTGCTAGTATAATGGCTTAGTTATAATGAGTTGGAGTGTGCAATGCAGGCAGACGTGCTCTGCAAATGTCTTTGCACTAGTGGGACTATAGCAAAGTCCAATAGCCACATTTAGGATGCCACTAGGTACACTGAGTGTTTGCTAGTATAATGGCTTAGTTATAATGAGTTGGAGTGTGCAATGCAGGCAGACGCGCTCTGCAAATGTCTTTGCACTAGTGTGACTATAGCAAAGTCCAATAGCCACGTTTAGGATGCCAATAGGTACACTGAGTGTTTGCTAGTATAATGGCTTAGTTATAATGAGTTGGAGTGTGCAATGCAGGCAGACGCGCTCTGCAAATGTCTTTGCACTAGTGGGACTATAGCAAAGTCCAATAGCCACGTTTAGGATGCCACTAGGTACACTGAGTGTTTACTAGTATAATGGCTTAGTTATAATGAGTTGGAGTGTGCAATGCAGGCAGACGTGCTCTGCAAATGTCTTTGCACTAGTGGGACTATAGCAAAGTCCAATAGCCACGTTTAGGATGCCACTAGGTACACTGAGTGTTTGCTAGTATAATGGCTTAGTTATAATGAGTTGGAGTGTGCAATGCAGGTAGAGGTGCTGCAAATGTCTTTGCACTAGTGTGACTAGACAAAAGTCCAATAGCCACGTTTAGGATGCCACTAGGTACACTGAGTGTTTGCTAGTATAATGGCTTAGTTATAATGAGTTGGAGTGTGCAATGCAGGCAGACGTGCTCTGCAAATGTCTTTGCACTAGTGTGACTATAGCAAAGTCCAATAGCCACGTTTAGGATGCCACTAGGTACACTGAGTGTTTGCTAGTATAATGGCTTAGTTATAATGAGTTGGAGTGTGCAATGCAGGCAGACGCGCTCTGCAAATGTCTTTGCACTAGTGGGACTATAGCAAAGTCCAATAGCCACGTTTAGGATGCCACTAGGTACACTGAGTGTTTACTAGTATAATGGCTTAGTTATAATGAGTTGGAGTGTGCAATGCAGGCAGACGCGCTCTGCAAATGTCTTTGCACTAGTGGGACTTTAGCAAAGTCCAATAGCCACGTTTAGGATGCCACTAGGTACACTGAGTGTTTGCTAGTATAATGGGTTAGTTATAATGAGTTGGAGTGTGCAATGCAGGCAGATGTGCTCTGCAAATGTTTTTGCACTAGTGTGACTATAGCAAAGTCCAATAGCCACGTTTAGGATGCCACTAGGTACACTGAGTGTTTGCTAGTATAATGGCTTAGTTATAATGAGTTGGAGTGTGCAATGCAGGCAGACGTGCTCTGCAAATGTCTTTGCACTAGTGGGACTATAGCAAAGTCCAATAGCCACGTTTAGGATGCCACTAGGTACACTGAGTGTTTGCTAGTATAATGGCTTAGTTATAATGAGTTGGAGTGTGCAATGCAGGTAGAGGTGCTGCAAATGTCTTTGCACTAGTGTGACTAGACAAAAGTCCAATAGCCACGTTTAGGATGCCACTAGGTACACTGAGTGTTTGCTAGTATAATGGCTTAGTTATAATGAGTTGAAGTGTGCAATGCAGGCAGACGTGCTCTGCAAATGTCTTTGCACTAGTGGGACTATAGCAAAGTCCAATAGCCACGTTTAGGATGCCACTAGGTACACTGAGTGTTTGCTAGTATAATGGCTTAGTTATAATGAGTTGGAGTGTGCAGAGGACAGGAGGGTACAGTGCCAGGATTGTGGGGCTCTGGGTAGAGGAATGGAAGCCTGCCTTTCTATTCCCTCCTAATAGGGAAATGCAGGGAGGAAATCCCTGACCTTGGCTACACAGACGCTGTCTCTGTTTTCAGGACCTGTCGCCTATGGCTCTCTGACCCTGCCGGTTTGAGCCCTTAAAAGGACTGATGGAAAGTGCTCTCCCTAAGCTGTCTAGCGCTGTGTATGGAGCGCATACAGCTGTATCAGCGATAGGACAAAGGACGGAGCTGCGACAGTGATGTCTGACACCAAAGACGCAGAAGAGATAATGGCGTCCTGGAGGAAAAAATCCGGTTTTATAATGGAGGGACATGTGACATGGACATCCTATCACACATGCCGTTGCTTCTCTGGCTAAAAGTTTACTTAGCTGTGTGTTTGTCTGGGATTGGCTGACATGCTGGCCCACCCCACTACACGCGCGCGCTTAGGGAAGGAAGACAAGGAAAAAAAAAAAAAAATGGCGATCGCCATTATAGAAACAGCAGTGATCTGAAGGCGCTGTTCACACACACTATACACTGAAATGTCATAATAGTGTGATTCACAGAGTGACTTACACTATTACAGCGGAAACCAAGCTAGGATTTAGCTGGTTTTTTGCTGCTAGAACCATTCTCGAACGTTTCTAGAACTATCGAGCTTTTGCAAAAAGCTCGAGTTCTAGTTCGATCTAGAACAGGGCCCAAAATCACTCGAGCCTAGAACTGGAGAACCTCGAACCACGAACCGCGCTCAACTCTAGACATGATGTAGTAGTCACAACAGCATTTGGCCTGAATGTGAGATTTGATGGAAATCATAGAGTTGTAGTAACTATTCCACATGGATATGCAACTAAAGTGTGTGGACTATGTGGTAATTTTAATGGGAATAAGACTGACGACTTCCTAAACCCAGATGGAGAATTAGAGCCAGACTCCAACAGCCTTGGTAACAGTTGGCAAGTGGATAAAGATACCAAGTAAGTCAATTTTATTTTAGGATTTTTTCACAATTTAAAAATGATGTCCACCAATGGTAAAATCTTCAGCAAGTACTGCAGCTTGCTAGACTCTAATTGTGTGTAATGTACATATTGTTAAGATTAATCTCCATTTGCCATTTCCAGTAGTTGACACATTATTTATTTATTATGCTTTACTTATATAGTGCCATTAGATTCTGCAGTCTTTTACATACATTAGCATTAGGCTATGTTCACATTTCCGTTATTTTGCATCAGTCACATGCGCTGCTTGATGCTTGTGACTGATGGGTTGTACAACGGGAGACAAGAATTGGAATTCATTGTCATGAGAAGGCGGATTTCGTTGTAAAACGAGAAAGAAAACGATCAGCTGATCATTCACAATAGCCGGCCGCCGGCTTTTGAGAGTGATCAGCTGATCTCCCAGTGGCCGGCTAATGAAAGCGATCAGCTGATCTCCCAGTGGCCTGCTTCTGTGAATGATCAGTTGATCGGCCGGCTATTGTGAATGATCAGCTGATCGCTCGCATAAGCAGAGCCACCAGGAGATCAGCTGATCGCTTTTAAAAGCCAGCGGCTGGGAAATCAGCTGATCACTCTTAAAAGGCGGCAGCCGGCTATGGTGAACAATCAGCTGATCGCTCTCATAAGCCGGACGCCGGCTTTTTAGGGCAATCAGCTGATCTCCCGCCGGCCAGCTTATGTGAGCGATCAGCTGATCTTCCGATGTCCGGCTATTGTGAACGATCAGCTGATCGCTCTCATAAGCCGACTGCCGGGAGATCACCTTATCACTCTCAAAAGCCGGCGGCTGGAAGATCAGCTGATCGCTCACAGAAGCCTGAACATTCAGCCGCCGAGAGAGAAAGAGACATTCATTGAATGATTAAACACAAGATTTGAGCATGTGCAGTGAAAACATAAGGATTCCGCTGCTCAAAAAATGTTACATGCTGTGTTCCTGCCCCCCGACGGTTAGTCGTTCCATGACTGATCAGTCGGGCGGCGGATGCAACGCAAGGGCATAAGTCGCAATCCGCCGCTCATACAAGTCAATGGAAAACAATGGAATCCACCAAACGGATAACGTTGTTTATTAGAGCGGCGGATTGTGACTGTTCATAGTCAACGGAAATGTAAACCTAGCCTAACTGTTACCATTGGTACTCACAACTAAATTTCCGATCAGTGTCACGTTGGAGTGTGGGAGGAAATACACACAAACACAGAGAGAACAGACAAACTCCTTGCATGTATTGTCTTTGGTGGGATTTTAACCTAAGTAGAGATGAGCGAACTGGTCCCGGTTCGGCTCGAGGCCAGTTCGCCGAACGGGGGTCCCGTTCGAGTTCGGTTCGTCGAACGTTCGACGAACCGAACTCGAACGTATAGGCTATAATGGGAAGCAATCACAAACACATAAAAATGCATTATAAATGTACACAAACAGTTAATAAACATTGCCATAACACTTACCGGTCCTCGCGATCCCTTCTGCACTCTGTCTCCTGCTGCTATTCCATCCGATGATCGCTGAATCCTCCCGGTGACCTGCACTGCCAGCAGAGATGCAGGACCTATCGTGACGTCAAAATAGCCATGTGACCAGTCACGTGGCTATTATCTCATTGGCTACAGACTGGTCACATGACTATGACACGTCATGTAGGACCTGCGAGTGCATCTCTCCGGTACACGGTGCACATATGTGTATCGCCGTGTACCGGCGACATGCTCTAGCACACGGTCGACTCCCCGTTCCGTTAGGGACCAGCTGACACAGCCGGTCATTAACGGAGGTCACCGTTGCCATAGCAACGCAGTTAGCGGTGACGTCACCGCTAACCGCGGCTCCGAGAGCACCGTTGCTATGGTAACGCGTCTGTCAGCGTTACTGCTAGCAGCCAGCACTGATCACTCACGGAGTGAAGGCTGCACGCTGCTTCCCGATTGTAGTGATGATTGTAGTGAGGATGGAGGTTCCCCAGCCCCAAGTGATGAGCTGGTGAACCTCATCCTCACTACAATCGTCACTACTACTACACTAGTGATGATTGTAGTGAGGATGGAGGTTCCCCAGCCCCAAGTGATGAGCTGGGTAAACTCATCCTCACTACAATCGTCACTACTACTACACTAGTGAGGATTGTAGTGAGGATGAGGTTCCCCAGCCCCAAGTGATGGGCTGGTGAACCTCATCCTCACTATAATCGTCACTACTACTACACTAGTGAGGATTGTAGTGAGGATGAGGTTCCCCAGCCCCAAGTGATGGGCTGGTGAATCTCATCCTCACTACAATCGTCACTACTACTACACTAGAAAGAAAGAAGACAGAAGAGCAGGATCGTGGAGGGCTGACAGGGGGTAATAAAGATGGAGTCTCTAATGTGTCTGTGTATTTATTTCTATTAAAGTATTTTTTCTCTGTGTGGTGTCTTTTTTTTAACCGTTTATTGGAGATTCTTAATGGCCGGGTCAAACGTGCCTGACATTAAGAATCTCTGGCTTAATACTGGCTGGTAAAACAAAGCCAGTATTAACTCATGATTACCCAACAAGCCACCCGGCTCCAGGGCTGTTGGAAGAGTTGGATACAGCGCCAGATGATGGCGCTTCTATGAGAGCGCCATTTTCTGGGACGGCTGCGGACTGAAATCCGCAGCAGAGGCGCCCACAAACCTCGGGCTAACCTGTGCTGCGGATTCCAATCCCCAGCTGCCTAGTTGTACCCAGCTGGACACAAAAATGGGGCGAAGCCCACGTCATTTGTTTTTTAATTATTTCATGAAATAAGTGAAATAATTAAAAAAAACGGGCTTCCCTATATTTTTGGTTCCCAGCCGGGTACAAATAGGCAACTGGGGGTTGGAGGCAGCCCGTGGCTGCCAGCTGTACCTGGCTAGCATACAAAAATATGGCGAAGCCCACGTCGTTTTTTTGGTGGGCAAAAAACTTCTGCATACAGTCCTGGATGGAGTATGCTGAGCCTTGTAGTTCTGCAGCTGCTGTCTGCTCTTCTCCATACAGACAGACAGCAGCTGCAGAACTACAAGGCTCAGCATACTCCATCCAGGACTGTATGCAGAAGTTTTTTGCCCCCTGAAAAAATTATGTGGGCTTCGCCATATTTTTGTATGCTAGCCAGGTACAGCAGGCAGGTACGGCTGCCCCCAACCCCCAGTTGCCTATTTGTACCCGGCTGGGAACCAAAAATAAAGGGAAGCCCTTTTTTATTATTTCATGAATTTCATGAAATAATTAGAAAACAAATGACGTAGGCTTTGCCCCATTTTTGTGTCCAGCCAGGTACAACTAGGCAGCTGGGGATTGGAATCCGCACCACAGGTTGGCCTGAGCTTTCTGGGCCCCACTGCTGCGAATTGCAGTCTGCAGCCGCCTCAGAAAATGGCATTTTCATAGAAGCGCCATCTTCTGGCGCTGTATCCAACTCTTCCAGCACCTGCCTGCTATACCTGGCTAGCATACAAAAATATGGCGAAGCTCACGTCCTTTTTTTGTAGTTTTTTGGCAAAAAAAATAAAAAAATGCTTCCCTGGATTTTCCATTGCCAGTGAAGGTAACACCAAGCAGTGGGGGTTAGCAGCCAGTAGCTGCTTGGATTACCCTTAGCTAGCAATACAAAAAATGCAGCGGGAGCCCATATATATTTTTTTTAATTATTTATTTAAATAACTAAAAATAAAATGGGCTTCCCTGTATTTTGATTGCTGGACATCACAGTGCTGTAAAAATAAATCTTTAAAAAAATGACGTAGCGCTCCGCGGTATTTTTGATTCTCATCGCAGATAAAGCAGACAGCTATGGGTTGCCACCCCCATCTGCCTGCCGTTACCTTGGTTGGCAATCAAAATACAGGGAAGCCCATTAATTTTTTCTATTTAAAAAATAGTTAAAAAAAAAAATGACGTTGGGTCCCCCCATGTTTGATAGCCAGCTAGGGTAAAGCAGACGGCTGTAGCCTGAAAACCACAGCTGGCAGCTTTACCGTGGTTGGGGATCCAATGTGGAGGTCCCCTCAGGCTCTTTTTTATAATTATTTTATAAATATTAATAATTACACAATAAAAGTAGGGTCCCCTCCAAATTGGATCACCAGCCAAGGTAAAGCGGACAGCTGTGGTCTGGTATTCTCAGGGTGGGAAGGTCCATAGTTATTGGGCCTTCACAGCCTAAAAATAGCAGGCCGCAGGCACCCCAGACGTGGCGCATCCACTAGATGCGCCAATCCTGGCGCTTCACCCCAGCTCATCCCGTGCCCTGGTGCAGTGGCAAACGGGGTAATAAATCGGGTTGATACTAGCTGTAAAGTCACCTGAGATCAAGCCCAGCAGTTTGTGATGTCATGGCGTCTATTAGATACCCAACATCATAAACTGTCAGTACTAACAAAAACAAAAAATCGACAAAAGAAATTTATTTGAAAAAACAGTCCCCAAAACATTTCCTCTTTCACCAATTTATTGTAAGAAAAAAATAAAGGGGTCCCACGACGACTCTGGACCGTCTAGAATATGGGGGGGAGACACTCAGGGAACGTATCCCCCATTTTCTAGGAGTGCGGACCCTTCATGTGAGGAGTGTGGGTGCAATGAATCTGCACTCACTCTCCCCGGGTCCACAGCAGCAGAGTCCATGTCGTAATGGTTGCTACCAAAGCTGCAATGCCCTGCTCATGAGGTAAGGGCATGCCTAATCAGGAGAACTACTGTAGAGGAAGCCCTGCTCACTGGTATATAGGTGCTCAGAGGTAATAATAGATAAAATTAGTGAGTAACCTCGGCACTCTATATCTCCCAGACTAAGTCAGTAAGTCACAATGGATAGTAATGCAAAATCACTCTTTATTGGTCCGTATTAAGAACATCTTTTTTTCATAAGCATATATGTTTTTGTCCAAAACAAGTTACAAATGACGTTTCGGCCTGAGCCTTCGTCAGATTGGACTTATCTGCATGTAATCATGAAAAATGACAATAATCAGTATCACATAAGAGTGAGAGAACAATAACATAAACTCGAACAATGTAGAGGTACAATTGGGATGCAGCAAAAAAATTGCAACACCGCAAGAAATGAAACACATGATACAAATGTCATAATACAGTACAAGGACAATATAGTAATGACAAATATGGGGTCAGAGTAGGCTTAGACAGCTCTGGTACGAAAGAGATGTCAATCATAAAGTAACATGTGCAGTAGGTGTAGAGCTACAGTATGCATGGCAGAGCTAATGGGTAGACCGACCATAGAAAAAGAACGGAGAAAAAGTGGAGAAAAAGTGGAGAAAAAATGGAGAAAAAGTGGAGAAAAAGTGGAGAAAAAAATGGAGAAAAAGTGGAGAATAAATGGAGAAAAAGTGGAGAAAAAGTGGAGAAAAAGTGGAGAAAAAGTGGAGAAAAAAATGGAGAAAAAGTGGAGAAAAAGTGGAGAATAAATGGGGAAAAAGTGGAGAAAAAGTGGAGAAAAAAAAGGAGAAAAAGTGGAGAAAAAAATGGAGAAAAAGTGGAGAAAAAGTGGAGAATAAATGGAGAAAAAGTGGAGAAAAAGTGGAGAAAAAGTGGAGAATAAATGGAGAAAAAGTGGAGAAAAAGTGGAGAAAAAGTGGAGAATAAGTGGAGAAAAAGTGGAGAAAAAGTGGAGAAAAAGTGGAGAAAAAGTGGAGAAAAAGTGGAGAAAAAGTGGAGAAAAAGTGGAGAAAAAAATGGAGAAAAAGTGGAGAAAAAGTGGAGAATAAATGGAGAAAAAGTGGAGAAAAAGTGGAGAAAAAGTGGAGAAAAAAATGGAGAAAAAGTGGAGAAAAAGTGGAGAAAAAGTGGAGAAAAAGTGGAGAAAAAAATGGAGAAAAAGTGGAGAAAAAGTGGAGAATAAATGGGGAAAAAGTGGAGAAAAAAATGGAGAAAAAGTGGAGAAAAAAATGGAGAAAAAGTGGAGAAAAAGTGGAGAATAAATGGAGAAAAAGTGGAGAAAAAGTGGAGAAAAAGTGGAGAATAAGTGGAGAAAAAGTGGAGAAAAAAATGGAGAAAAAGTGGAGAAAAAGTGGAGAAAAAGTGGAGAATAAGTGGAGAAAAAGTGGAGAAAAAGTGGAGAAAAAAATGGAGAAAAAGTGGAGAAAAAGTGGAGAATAAATGGAGAAAAAGTGGAGAATAAATGGAGAAAAAGTGGAGAAAAAGTGGAGAAAAAGTGGAGAAAAAAATAGAGAAAAAGTGGAGAAAAAGTGGAGAATAAATGGGGAAAAAGTGGAGAAAAAGTGGAGAAAAAAATGGAGAAAAAGTGGAGAAAAAGTGGAGAAAAAGTGGAGAAAAAAATGGAGAAAAAGTGGAGAAAAAAATGGAGAAAAAGTGGAGAAAAAGTGGAGAATAAATGGAGAAAAAGTGGAGAAAAAGTGGAGAAAAAGTGGAGAATAAGTGGAGAAAAAGTGGAGAATAAGTGGAGAATAAGTGGAGAAAAAGTGGAGAAAAAGTGGAGAAAAAAATGGAGAAAAAGTGGAGAAAAAGTGGAGAATAAATGGGGAAAAAGTGGAGAAAAAGTGGAGAAAAAAATGGAGAAAAAGTGGAGAAAAAGTGGAGAATAAGTGGAGAAAAAGTGGAGAAAAAAATGGAGAAAAAGTGGAGAAAAAGTGGAGAATAAATGGAGAAAAAGTGGAGAAAAAGTGGAGAAAAAAATGGAGAAAAAGTGGAGAATAAGTGGAGAAAAAGTGGAGAAAAAGTGGAGAAAAAAATGGAGAAAAAGTGGAGAAAAAGTGGAGAAAAAGTGGAGAAAAAGTGGAGAAAAAGTGGAGAAAAAAATAGAGAAAAAGTGGAGAAAAAGTGGAGAATAAATGGGGAAAAAGTGGAGAAAAAGTGGAGAAAAAAATGGAGAAAAAGTGGAGAAAAAGTGGAGAATAAATGGAGAAAAAGTGGAGAAAAAGTGGAGAAAAAGTGGAGAAAAAAATAGAGAAAAAGTGGAGAAAAAGTGGAGAATAAATGGGGAAAAAGTGGAGAAAAAGTGGAGAAAAAAATGGAGAAAAAGTGGAGAAAAAGTGGAGAATAAGTGGAGAAAAAATGGAGAAAAAGTGGAGAAAAAAATGGAGAAAAAGTGGAGAAAAAGTGGAGAAAAAGTGGAGAAAAAAATGGAGAAAAAGTGGAGAAAAAGTGGAGAAAAAGTGGAGAAAAAGTGGAGAAAAAAATGGAGAAAAAGTGGAGAAAAAGTGGAGAATAAATGGGGAAAAAGTGGAGAAAAAAATGGAGAAAAAGTGGAGAAAAAGTGGAGAAAAAGTGGAGAAAAAAATGGAGAAAAAAAATGGAGAAAAAGTGGAGAAAAAGTGGAGAATAAATGGAGAAAAAGTGGAGAAAAAGTGGAGAAAAAGTGGAGAAAAAATGGAGAAAAAGTGGAGAAAAAGTGGAGAATAAATGGGAAAAAGTGGAGAAAAAGTGGAGAAAAAGTGGAGAAAAAGTGGAGAAAAAGTGGAGAAAAAAATGGAGAAAAAGTGGAGAAAAAGTGGAGAATAAGTGGGGAAAAAGTGGAGAAAAAGTGGAGAAAAAGTGGAGAAAAAGTGGAGAAAAAGTGGAGAATAAGTGGAGAAAAAGTGGAGAATAAGTGGAGAAAAAGTGGGAGAAAAAAGTGGAGAAAAAGTGGAGAAAAAAATGTGAGAAAAAGTGGAGAAAAAGTGGAGAAAAAGTGGAGAAAAAGTGAGAAAAAAATGGAGAAAAAGTGGAGAAAAAGTGGAGAATAAATGGGAAAAAGTGGAGAAAAAAATGGAGAAAAAGTGGAGAAAAAGTGGAGAATAAATGGAGAAAAAGTGGAGAAAAAGTGGAGAATAATGGAGAAAAAGTGGAGAAAAAGTGGAGAAAAAGTGGAGAATAAGTGGAGAAAAAGTGGAGAAAAAAATGGAGAAAAAGTGGAGAAAAAGTGGAGAAAAAGTGGAGGAATAAGTGGAGAAAAAGTGGAGAAAAAGTGGAGAAAAAAATGGAGAAAAAGTGTGAAAAAGTGGAGAATAAATGGAGAAAAAGTGGAGAATAAAATGGAGAAAAAAGTGGAGAAAAAGTGGAGAAAAAGTGGAGAAAAAAAATAGAGAAAAAGTGGAGAAAAAGTGGAGAATAAATGGGGAAAAAGTGGAGAAAAAGTGGAGAAAAAATGGAGAAAAGTGGAGAAAAAGTGGAGAAAAAGTGGAGAAAAAATGGAGAAAAAGTGGAGAAAAAAATGGAGAAAAAGTGGAGAAAAAGTGGAGAATAAATGGAGAAAAAGTGGAGAAAAGTGGAGAATAAATGGAGAAAAAGTGGAGAAAAAAGTGGAGAAAAAGTGGGAGAATAAGTGGAGAAAAAGTGGAGAATAAGTGGAGAATAAGTGGAGAAAAAGTGGAGAAAAGTGGAGAAAAAAATGGAGAAAAAAGTGGAGAAAAAGTGGAGAATAAATGGGGAAAAAGTGGAGAAAAAGTGGAGAAAAAATGGAGAAAAGTGGAGAAAAAAGTGGAGAATAAATGGGGAAAAAGTGGAGAAAAAGTGGAGAAAAAATGGAGAAAAAGTGGAGAAAAAAGTGGAGAATAAGTGGAGAAAAAGTGGAGAAAAAAATGGAGAAAAGTGGAGAATAAATGGAGAAAAAAGTGGAGAAAAAGTGGAGAATAAGTGGGAGAATAAGTGGAGAATAAGTGGAGAAAAAGTGGAGAAAAAGTGGAGAAAAAGTGGAGAAAAAGTGGAGAAAAAATGGAGAAAAAGTGGAGAAAAGTGGAGAAAAAGTGGAGAAAAAAGTGGAGAAAAAAGTGGAGAAAAAAAATGGAGAAAAAGTGGAGAAAAAGTTGGAGAATAAATGGAGAAAAAGTGGAGAAAAAGTGGAGAAAAAGTGGAGAAAAAATGGAGAAAAAGTGGAGAAAAAGTGGAGAATAAATGGGGAAAAAAGTGGAGAAAAAGTGGAGAAAAAGTGGAGAAAAAGTGGAGAAAAAAATGGAGAAAAAGTGGAGAAAAAGTGGAGAATAAGTGGGGAAAAAGTGGAGAAAAAGTGGAGAAAAGTGGAGAATCAAGTGGAGAAAAAGTGGAGAAAAAGTGGAGAAAAAAGTGGAGAAAAAATGAGAAAAAGGAGAAAAGTGGAGAAAAAGTGGAGAAAAAGTGGAGAAAAAGTGAGAAAAAGTGGAGAATAAAGTGGAGAAAAAGTGGAGAAAATGAGAGAAAGTGGAGAAAAAGTGGAGAATAAATGGGGAAAAAGTGGAGAAAAAGTGGAGAAAAAAATGGAGAAGAAGTGGAGAAAAAGAGGAGAATAAATGGAGAAAAAATGGAGAAAAAGTGGAGAAAAAGTGGAGAAAAAGTGGAGAATAAGTGGAGAATAAGTGAGAAAAAGTGGAGAAAAAAATGGAGAAAAAAATGGGAGAAAAAAGTGGAGAAAAAGTGGAGAAAGAGTGGAGAAAAAGTGGAGAAAAAGTGGAGAAAAAGTGGAGAAAAAGTGGAGAAAAAAATGGAGAAAAAGTGGAGAAAAAGTGGAGAATAAATGGGGAAAAAGTGGAGAAAAAGTGGAGAAAAAAATGGAGAAAAAGTGGAGAATAAGTGGAGAAAAAGTGGAGAAAAAAAATGGAGAAAAAGTGGAGAAAAAGTGGAGGAAAAAGTGGAGAAAAGTGGAGAAAAAAAATGGAGAAAAAGTGGAGAAAAAAGTGGAGAATAAGTGGAGAAAAAGTGGAGAATAAGTGGAGAAAAAGTGGAGAAAAAGATGGAGAAAAAGTGGAGAAAAAGTGGAGAAAAAGTGGAGAATAAATGGGAAAAAGTGGAGAAAAAGTGGAGAATAAATGGGGAAAAAGTGGAGAAAAAGTGGAGAAAAAAATGGAGAAAAAGTGGAGAAAAAGTGGAGAATAAATGGGGAAAAGTGGAGAAAAAGTGGAGAAAAAAATGGAGAAAAAGTGGAGAAAAAGTGGAGAAAAAAAATGGAGAAAAAGTGGAGAAAAAGTGGAGAATAAATGGGGAAAAAGTGGGAGAAAAGTGGAGAAAAAAATGGAGAAAAAGTGGAGAAAAAGTGGAGAATAAGTGGAGAAAAAGTGGAGAAAAAGTGGAGAAAAAAATGGAGAAAAAGTGGAGAAAAAGTGGAGAAAAAGTGGAGAATAAGTGGAGAATAAGTGGAGAAAAAGTGGAGAAAAAAATGGAGAAAAAGTGGAGAAAAAGTGGAGAAAAAGTGGAGAAAAAGTGGAGAAAAAGTGGAGAAAAAGTGGAGAAAAGAATGGAGAAAAAGTGGAGAAAAAAGTGGAGAATAAATGGGGAAAAAGTGGAGAAAAAATGGAGAAAAAAATGGAGAAAAAGTGGAGAAAAAGTGGAGAATAAGTGGAGAAAAAGTGGAGAAAAAAATGAGAAAAAGGGAGAAAAAGTGGAGAATAAATGGAGAAAAAGTGGAGAAAAAGTGGAGAATAAGTGGAGAATAAGTGGAGAAAAAGTGGAGAAAAAGTGGAGAATAAGTGGAGAAAAAAATGGAGAAAAAGTGGAGAAAAAGTGGAGAATAAGTGGAGAATAAGTGGAGAAAAAGTGGAGAAAAAAGTGGAGAATAAGTGGAGAAAAAGTGGAGAAAAAGTGGAGAAAAAGTGGAGAAAAAGTGGAGGAAAAAGTGGAGAAAAAAGTGGAGAAAAAGTGGAGAATAAATGGGGAAAAAGTGGAGAAAAAGTGGAGAAAAAAATGGAGAAAAAGTGGAGAAAAAGTGGAGAAAAAGTGGAGAAAAAGTGAGAAAGTGGAGAATAAGTGGAGAAAAAGTGGAGAAAAAGTGGAGAAAAGGTGGAGAAAAAGTGGAGAAAAAGTGGAGAATAAGTGGAGAAAAAGTGGAGAAAAAAATGTAGAAAAAGTGGAGAAAAAGTGGAGAATAAGTGGAGAAAAAGTGGAGAAAAAAATGGAGAAAAAGTGGAGAAAAAGTGGAGAAAAAGTGGAGAAAAAAATGGAGAAAAAGTGGAGAAAAAGTGGAGAATAAGTGGAGAAAAAGTGGAGAAAAAGTGGAGAAAAGGTGGAGAAAAAGTGGAGAAAAAGTGAAAAGTTTTCTCCCCTTTTTCTCCACTTTTTCTCCACTTTTTCTCCATTTTTTTCTCCACTTTTTCTCCACTTTTTCTCCATTTATTCTCCACTTTTTCTCCACTGTTTCTCCATTTTTTTCTCCACTTTTTCTCCACTTTTTCTCCACTGTTTCTCCATTTTTTCTCCACTTTTTCTCCACTTTTTCTCCACTTTTTCTCCACTGTTTCTCCACTGTTTCTCCATTTTTTCTCCATTTTTTTCTCCACTTTTTCTCCACTTTTTCTCCACTTTTTCTCCACTTTTTCTCCATTTTTTCTCCATTTTTTCTCAAGTGGAGAAAAAAGTGGAGCACCCTTTGGTGCCTTTCATGTGGCACTAAGGGGTGCTTAGCTTTGTATTTAGCTAAAAAAATGAAAAAAAAATGACGTAGGGTTCCCCCTAGTTTTGTAGCCAGCTAGGGTAAAGCAGACGGCTGCAGCCTGCAGACCACAGCTGGCAACCTCACCTTGGCTGGTAATCCAAAACTGAGGGCACCCCACGCTGTTATTTTAAATTAAATAAATAATTAAAAAAAAAAACACGTAGGGGTCCCCCAAAATTGGATTACCAGCCAAGGTAAAGCAGACAGCTGGGGCCTGATATTCTCAGACTAGGGAGGTCCATGGTTATTGGACTCTCCCCAGCCTAAAAATAGCAGGCCGCAGCCGCCCCAGAAGTGGCGCATCCATTAGATGCGCCAATCCTGGTGCTTCGCCCCAGCTCATCCCGCGCCCTGGTGCGGTGGCAAACGGGGTAATATATGGGGTTAATACCAGATGTGTAATGTCACCTGGCATCAAGCCCTGGGGTTGGTGAGGTCAGGCGTTTATCAGATACCCGACATCACCAACCCAGTCAGTAATAAAAAAAAATAGACGACAACCACATTTTTATTTGAAAAAACACTCCCCAAAACATTCCCTCTTTAACCAATTTATTAGAATGAAAAACAAATCCAGGTCTGGTGTAATCCAAGGGGTTGCCATGACGATCCACACTGTCCCAGTCAATGAAGAGCAGGATGTTCCCCATTGGCTGGGAGAGCAATGCAGTGACCTGAGCTAACATCAATGGGTCAGCCCAGGTCACTGCAGGGCATGACAAGTGCTGCTGTCAGCGAGGTACATTACCTGCGCTGATCTCCAGCACTGCCGACAGCCCCTGTCACTGAGGTCAATGACCGGCGCCTTCACATCAAGTATCGCGAGAGGTCCGTGACGTCTCGGGTCGGAAGCGAGAGGTGATGTGACAAGCGGCGGCCATGGAGGACAGTGACAGCGCTGAGGTCGGGATGGCGGGACTTCATCACCGCAGGTAAGCCGAGCGGGACCATGTGTGTGTGTGTGTGTGTGTGTGTGTGTATGTGTGTGTGTGTATGTATGTGTACATGCCGCGGGCAGGAGGGGGCGGAGTGAGCTGAGCGGGGAAGTGTGGGCTTCCTGCACGTAACTAAGATAAACATCGGGTTACTAACCAAAGGGCTTTGCTTGGATACCCGATGTTTATCTTGGTTACCAGCTTCTGGCAGGCTGCCAGCGATGGCTCCTGCACACTGTAGCTGTAAAAAGCCCTTCTTTTTTGCTGCTGGAACCGTTCTCGAACGTATCTAGAACTATCGAGCTTTTGCAAAAAGCTCGAGTTCTAGTTCGATCTCGAACAGCCCCCAAAATCACTCGAGCTTAGAACTGGAGAACCTCGAACCGCGAACCGCGCTCAACTCTAAACCTAAGTCTCCAGAACTAATAAGCAGCAGTGCTGACCACTGAGCCAACATGCTGCCCATGACCTCAAGCATGCAGTCACGTGCCATCTAGAGTCTCAGGCGTGGCTCTGAATAAAACATTAATAGAAGTGCCTGAGATTCTAATCGTAAAATTGATTGCAAATATGCAAATTGGATTCTTTCGATCACGTGATAAATGCTTGAACTAACAAGTGGAGCTGAATCCTAAAGGTGTTGTTATTTTGCAGTGATTGCCAAATATTTAACCAGGAAAATGCCTTTATATTTTGATACAATAATATTAGTGTATGTATTTCTCAATTGTCAGTCCCAGAATTCTAGTTCTATTTTAAATTATTCTAACTTATGTTAATTACCAATTTGCTATAGGTGTACTCCTGGACCTGAAGGTCCCCCCTCCCTGCACAGATGATGAAAAAGTCATAATTTCCAGCAACAGCTTCTGTGGACTAATCACTGACAAGAATGGTCCATTTAAAGACTGTCATGGTGTCGTAGATCCACTGGTCTACTTTAATAACTGTTTCTATGACCTTTGTAAACTGAATCTGGATGCCGGTATCCTGTGCGACAGTCTTCAATCATATGCACAGTCTTGTCAATCTAATGGAGTTGTGATAGGACCATGGAGAAATGAAACTTTTTGACGTAAGTGTCGCGGGCGGGGAGGAGGGTGTCAGCACACCGCGCTCACCCCTTCTGCTCGGGTCCGGCAGCTGCTCCTGGTGGCTCGAGCTGTGGGCCGGATCCCGGGGTTTCTCGAGCGACACTCCTCGCCCGTGAGTGAAAGGGGATGTTTGTTGGGTGTGGGGATTGTTATAGTTCGTGACGCCACCCACGGTTGTGGTGATTGCACCACCGCTGCTCAGTGTGGGGGTCCCGGGGATGGTGATGCGGAGCAGCCAGGTGTTGTGTTGCCCCTCCGTGGGTAGGGGTTGGTGATCCCGGGGCCCGGTGATGAGATGTGAAGTGTAGGGCCTGGAGGGCGCAGGGAGGCGGGGGCAGCGCTGTGCCTTGCGGCACTATGGTACTCACTCAGCCTGACACACGGACACAGTTTGTACGGTAAACCAATGGCTGGTAGGACGGTCCCACAGACGGCTGCACCTGCACTCCCGGTAGGTGACGGTGATGTCTCTCTTCCTTGCACCTGTGTTGACTGATGGTAGCGGTGGATTCCCTCCGGTTACCCGCTCCCCAACTGCAATCTGGGCCGGAGGAGCTCTACACTTTGCCCGCAGGCGCTGGCCCTGAGAAACTGGTGCCGTGGCGGTGGCGGTGTCTCTCCAATACGGGTTGGGCTGTTGCCTTCAATCGGGACTTGGTTGTTGGGGGATCTGCGTCCCCGTCACTGACGGATTTGGCAAATCTGGCGACTCCTAGCCTTGCCGGGGTCCGAGAGGCCCCTGCCCTGGTGCTGACTTTCCTTCGGAACACTGCTCCAGACCACCGGGCACACAGCCAACGGGGTCCTTCCAGGAACTTCCAAACGGTCCCCCTCCAGACAGTCACCGCCGTTGCTGACCTTGCTGTTCTGGCCCTCACAAAGCTGGACCCTTCAGGCTGTCTTTCTCTTCTGTCACTTTACTTGCTTTTCCTCCTTTACTACTTTCTTACTTTCCCTGCTTGTTTACTCCTTCACTTAGCTCCTCACACTTGCCCTGCCTGGGCTTTCTCCTGTTCACTCAAGCTCGTCCCTGAGCTGACTGCCTGGTTACTCCCTGCCTCCAGTGTTGTGAGCTCCTCGGTGGGCGGAGCCAACCGCCTGGCCCACCCCCTGGTGTGCATCATCAACCTCTGGAGGAAGGCAACAAGGATTTGTGGTTAGCTGTGATGTGCCTACCTGGAGTGTGGGGTGTAGTGGTGTGTGACCTGTGTCCCCTGGCTTGCCCAGGGCGACACATTCCCCCTTAGCAAAATGCAGACCGTCCGCGGGCTGCCGTCCTACACCGGTTTTATTTTTCTGTAAAAAGGGGATAACAGGGTTAAGCAAACATAAATACATTTTTAATCAAAACTCTTCCCAAGACGGGAGGCACATTTACTTAAATGTTGCAACGGTATACGGTCACGGTTTCCGCTCTCTCCCACCCAAGCAACCTGGCCCTGATGCTGCCCCTAAAACCCAGGCAGCACCCCTTGACCCACAGTCCAGCACAAGTTACCCGAGCGGGATCTGTCCTTCCCCTCCAGAGGGTGGCCACCGGTTCCTTTGGTGGCTGGGCCCTGGCCTGCTCTGCTCAGGGCCCTCCCTCCAACCTGCCTCTCCGGAGGCTGCATTGCGGAAACGGTAACGGTACCCAACATATTTACAAGCCACTTAACGTTTGTGGTGCCCTGCAAGTTCACGGGCTTGTCCATGGATAGTTCCCATGCATATAAACTTTAAACGGTCCCCACGGGGACAACGGTGCCGGCTCCTGCCGGTTCTAATCACTGCAGACAATCAGGTGACAAACTCGGTATAATCATTTATCATCATTTTTCAAAACTTTCTAAACTTTTTCAAACAACAACTTCAATGATGGTCCCATCGGGGACGGTGCTGCGGGCATCCATTGCCCTACTCCGGTCTGTCAAGCGCTGGGGCTGCTGGCAAGGGGTAGAGGTCTGCGCTCGCTCGGGCCTCCGGGCCCCTCCTGAGGTTAACGTCCAGCGCAAACCACCCTCGCTCCCCAAAGTGCCGGGTATAGTGCACAATATCTCCCGGCATCAGGTTACGGCCGGGATGTTCTTCGGGCAGGTGAGCATGCACATCCCGCCGGGCTACAAACACCTCGGCCTCCAGGCCTGGCTCGTAGATGAACCCGTAGCCCCGGCGGACATCAAACCGCCTCACCTGTCCCTCGTGCAGCGGTCCCCGGTCACGGAATGTCGCTTGCCGGAGATTCTCCTTCTCCCGGATCGCTCTGGCCACCAGCTCGGCCTTCTTCCTTTCCCTCTCGGCGATCTCCAGGCCCAGCGGTACCGGCTCCCTATCCCAGTACGGCGCTGCTGCCAGCGCCGGCGCACGGGTTGAGCCCCGCGGGACATCCAGCACGTTACCCACTGTCAGGAAGGTGGGCAGCGTATCCCGCGGTGTCATGGCCTTGAGCGCTGCCTTGCAGCAGCAACCCGGCGCTACCTCAGCCGAGGTGTGGGGGATGGGCATAGGGGCTTTCCGCTGCCGGGCCTTCGGCTCGGAACGGGTCTTCGGCTCCGGCTCGGGGAGTTTTTCAGGGGATGCCTCCGGTTCGGTCTTCGGAGTCTTCCACGGCAACACCGCTGACTGGCTGCGGGCTCCGGCTACAGGTTGGCCCGCTTGGGCGAAGACGCTGGGTACTGCTACCGGTTGCGGTGGTAGCAGGCCTAGTGGCGGGGTCACGGCCTCCGGAACGGGTGGCGAGGGAGGCAGCGAAGGGAGAGGGCTTGGACCGGGCCCCACAGCCGCGATGACCGGCCCCTCAAGGGCATCGGGACGTGGGTCACTCACCCTCCCTTTCTCCGCTTCCTCCTCGCGTCTCCGCACGGTGGCTACAACGTCCGCCATGTCGGCCTCCCACTCCTCCATGAGGAGCTGCATCTTCACCTGCAGCCGTTGGTAGAGCTGCGCGGTCCGGATCTCCACCCACGCCGCGGTTCCAGGCGCGGGGGGTACGGTGTCGCGGGACGGCATCCACATGACGGCTGGTTCGTTTTCTTCCAGGAACGGGATGTTTGCAGAGTCCTGGCGTCCCTGCTTTTATAGCCGCAGCTACATGCGGCCGGCCGCCATCGCGTCCCCCTTAGCTCTTTCCGGCCCCTCCTCTCTCGGGGCGGGGTTTTGGCCTTCGCGCCTCTACTGCTCGAGAAGACGCTCGAGCGGGAACTTTTCGCGCCAAAGATGGCGGCTTCTGAAATTTTTCTGCCGGATGCCTCCGGCGGTAACAAGGCGCACCTCTACCTGACGGCAGAGCGGTAAGATCCTGTTCGTGACGCCAAGTTGTCGCGGGCGGGGAGGAGGGTGTCAGCACACCGCGCTCACCCCTTCTGCTCGGGTCCGGCAGCTGCTCCTGGTGGCTCGAGCTGTGGGCCGGATCCCGGGGTTTCTCGAGCGACACTCCTCGCCCGTGAGTGAAAGGGGATGTTTGTTGGGTGTGGGGATTGTTATAGTTCGTGACGCCACCCACGGTTGTGGTGATTGCACCACCGCTGCTCAGTGTGGGGGTCCCGGGGATGGTGATGCGGAGCAGCCAGGTGTTGTGTTGCCCCTCCGTGGGTAGGGGTTGGTGATCCCGGGGCCCGGTGATGAGATGTGAAGTGTAGGGCCTGGAGGGCGCAGGGACGCGGGGGCAGCGCTGTGCCTTGCGGCACTATGGTACCCACTCAGCCTGACACACGGACACAGTTTGTACGGTAAACCAATGGCTGGTAGGACGGTCCCACAGACGGCTGCACCTGCACTCCCGGTAGGTGACGGTGATGTCTCTCTTCCTTGCACCTGTGTTGACTGATGGTAGCGGTGGATTCCCTCCGGTTACCCGCTCCCCGACTGCAATCTGGGCCGGAGGAGCTCTACACTTTGCCCGCAGGCGCTGGCCCTGAGAAACTGGTGCCGTGGCGGTGGCGGTGTCTCTCCAATACGGGTTGGGCTGTTGCCTTCAATCGGGACTTGGTTGTTGGCAGATCTGCGTCCCCGTCACTGACGGATTTGGCAAATCTGGCGACTCCTAGCCTTGCCGGGGTCCGAGAGGCCCCTGCCCTGGTGCTGACTGTCCTTCGGAACACTGCTCCAGACCACCGGGCACACAGCCAACGGGGTCCTTCCAGGAACTTCCAAACGGTCCCCCTCCAGACAGTCACCGCCGTTGCTGACCTTGCTGTTCTGGCCCTCACAAAGCTGGACCCTTCAGGCTGTCTTTCTCTTCTGTCACTTTACTTGCTTTTCCTCCTTTACTACTTTCTTACTTTCCCTGCTTGTTTACTCCTTCACTTAGCTCCTCACACTTGCCCTGCCTGGGCTTTCTCCTGTTCACTCAAGCTCGTCCCTGAGCTGACTGCCTGGTTACTCCCTGCCTCCAGTGTTGTGAGCTCCTCGGTGGGCGGAGCCAACCGCCTGGCCCACCCCCTGGTGTGCATCATCAACCTCTGGAGGAAGGCAACAAGGATTTGTGGTTAGCTGTGATGTGCCTACCTGGAGTGTGGGGTGTAGTGGTGTGTGACCTGTGTCCCCTGGCTTGCCCAGGGCGACACATAAGCACAATACAAATACTCCATTACATTCTCTGCTTTCTTGATGTTATGCTCAAATTCTAATGTTTTTTTAAGTAATATGTAGTGTATAAATAAATTAAAATAAAAATGCAGGAAACAGATATAAAGTTCTAAAAGCTCCAGTGACTTATATGAAAGGCAGTAAATAAGTATTGTGGATATCCATTTATGCTTTTTTATTAATATAAAGTAGCTTAGTCTGTAAGAGCGACTCATGCTCCAGGGACCAATACTGTTCAGTAGAGTTGAGTACGGTTCGAGGTTCGCCAATTTCATGTTCGAGTGATTTTGGGGGGTGCTCGAGATCGAACTAGCACTTGAGCTTTTTGCTAAAAGTTCGGCAGCTCGAGATACGTTCGAGAACGGTTCGATCAGCAAAAAGCCAAGCTAATTACTAGCTGGCTTTTCACTGTAATAGTGTAAGTCACTCTGTGATTCACATTATTATCAAATTTCTGCGTATAGTGCACGGGGGGACGCGGTTAGATCTGTGTTGCTGAGAGAATGCCGATCACCCTTTTTTTTTCTTTCCCTAATTGCGTGTGTAGTGGGGCGGGCCAGCATGTCAGCCAATCACAGACACACACACACAAGTATTTGGACTTTTTGCCAGACAAGCAAGGGCATGTGTCATAGGCTGTTAATGTCACATGTTATTGCATTATAAATACGGCCATTTACCTCACGGCGCCAATATCTGCCTTCTGCGTCTGGGTGACAGTCACCGCTCACGCAGCTCCTGTCGCCGGTCCTGCTGTGTACGCTATACACACAGCGCTCTACTGATTAGGACAGAAGTTTATTTCAGCCCTTTTCAGGGCTCATTTTCTCAGGCTCAGAGCCATAGGTGACAGACAGTCCGTGGAAACGCTGTATACAGCTTCAGTTAACAGTGTCTCTGTACCTAAGCTCAGGGAATTCCATGCTGCATTTCACCATTAGGAGGGATAGAAAGTGAGGCTTCCTTTCCTCTACACTGGCCCACAACCCGGCCACTGTACCCTCCTGCCCTTTTTTGCAAAGCCATTTTAATTGCAGAGTACTGCCAGTTAGTGCCATCCAAAGAGTGGCTGCTGTACTCCATTAGTGTCCCACATGTGCCAAGCAAGTCCCACCACCTCTGCATTCTACCCTCCTGCCCTTTTTTGCAAAGCCATTTTAATTGCAAAGAGTGTGCTACCAGTTAGTGCCATCCAAAAAGTGGCTGCTGTACTCCCTTAGTGTCCCACTTGTGCCAAGCAAGTCCCACCACCTCTGCATTCTACCCTCCTGCCCTTCTTTGCAAAGCCATTGTAATTGCAAAGAGTGTGCTGCCAGTTAGTGTCATCCAAAGAGTGTCTGCTGTACTCCATTAGTGTCCCACTTGTGCCAAGCAAGTCCCTCCACCTCTGCATTCTACCATCCTGCACATATTTGCAAAGCCATTTTAATTGCAAAGAGTGTGCTGCCAGTTAGTGTCATCCAAAAAGTGTCTGCTGTACTCCATTAGTGTCCCACTTATGCCAAGCAAGTCCCACCACCTCTGCATTGTACCCTCCTGTCCTTTTTTGCAAATCCATTTTAATTGCAAAGAGTGCTGCCAGTTAGTACCATCCAAAGAGTGGCTGCTGTACTCCATTAGTGTGTCACTTGTGCCAAGCAAGTCCCACCACCTCTGCATTCTACCCTCCTGCCCTTTTTTGCAAAGCTATTTTAATTGCAAAGAGGGTTGCCAGTTAGTGCCATCCAAAGAGTGGCTGCTGCACTCCATTAGTGTCCCACTTGTGCCAAGCAAGTCCCACCACCTCTGCATTCTACCCTCCTGCCCTTTTTTGCAAAGCCATTTTAATTGCAAATATGGCTGTCAGTTAGTGCCATCCAAAGAGTGTCTGCTGTACTCCATTAGTGTCCCACTTGTGCCAAGCAAGTCCCACCACCTCTGCATTCTACCCTCCTGCCCTTTTTTGCAAAGCCATTTTAATTGCAAAGAGTGCTGCCAGTTAGTGCCATCCAAAGAGTGGCTGCTGTACTCAATTAGTGTCCCACTTGTGCCAAGCAAGTTCGAGCACCTCTGCATTCTACCCTCCTGCAAATTTTTATACGCTATTTTTAGAGGAAAAAGTGCTGAAACTTAGTGGCATACAAACAGTGTCTGATATACTGATTTAGTGTCCCACTTGTGCCAAGCAAGTCCCAGCACCTCTGCATTCTACCCTCATGCACATTTTGCGACGCTATATTTATAGCAAACAGTGCTGCCAGTTTTAGGGCCATAGTTGCATTGTCAGGGATAGTCAGTGTTGGCTTTTTAGCTGTCAATAAAGCTAGACCACCTCTGCAATCTACACCACCTCTCAATTTTTGCTACCACATTTGAAGTGGCAAATCTTGTCGCTAACAAAATTAGTGGCAAAAGGACAGATGCTGGTGGAAAGGGGAACAGGGGTGTTGGAAAAGGAAAAAAAGTTTGTGTCCGTGTGGAAGATGGGAAAGCTCCATTATCATCTGCTGAAGATAGGACATCTTCCAGCAAAAGTAAGATGTCTACTACTTTCCGTGGACAATCCGATGTGCTCCCCTTTTTACGGAACAAAACAACTGGAACAAAGGTAGATGATGCACAAAAAAAGCACATGCTTGAATGGATCTCAAGTGCTCCAACAAGTGCCCTCTCCCCCACCTCAACTACCGCATACAAAAAAAGATCAGTACTCTGAGTTGTCATCCCAATTGCACTTGATTTCTCCCAGCTCTGAAGTCTCCATCCGTCCTGCAGAGTATGGTGTAAATGAGATGGCTGAGTCTGCAGAGCTGTTCACTCACACTATAGGCTGGGAATCACACGTCTGCTCCCAAGCTACAGTGAGTACAGACCAGGAAATGGTCTGCAGTAGAGATGAGCGAACCGGTCCCGGTTCGGCTCGAGGTCGGTTCGCCGAACGGAGGTCCCGTTCGAGTTCGGCTCGTCGAACGTTCGACGAACCGAACTCGAACTGCATAGGAAACAATGGCAGGCAATCACAAACACAGTAAAACACCTAGAAAACACCCTCAAAGGTGTCCAAAAGGTGACAAACAACTCAAACACATGGGAAAGTGACAAGGACATATACTCATGCGAAAACAAAACAGCTGGACAAGGAAAAAGAGGAGGACACACAGATATAGGCATGGCACGCCATTCTAAAATCATGTAAAACACCGCAAGGTGACTCCAAGCATAGTCTCCCTTTTTTTCCAAAAATTGGGCCCCACACACACCCACCCATTCAGTGGCAGCAGTTGGGCCCCAGTTGTAAAATTCACAGCTAGATTTGCATCAAGCACATTCAAAAATATGCCATAATTAACCGTCCCCAGCATGACACCGGGGTAGGTAGCAAAGTCTTTCCTGATCCCAGCTCTGTTCATCTTGGCTTCTTTTAAAAACACAGCAAGCAAGGGTTACTCCAAGCGGAGTCTCCCTTTTTTCCAAAAATTGGGCCACACAGACACCCACCCCATCAGTGGCAGCACTTGGGCCCTAGTTGCAAACAGGATGTTTTGATTTGCATCAAGCACATTCAAAAATACGCCATAATTAACCGTCCCCAGCATGACACCGGGGTAGGTAGCAAAGTCTTTCCTGATCCCAGCTCTGTTCATCTTGGCTTCTTTTAAAAACACAGCAAGCAAGGGTTACTCCAAGCGGAGTCTCCCTTTTTTCCAAAAATTGGGCCACACAGACACCCCATCAGTGGCAGCACTTGAGCCCTAGTTGCAAACAGGATGTTTTGATTTGCATCAAGCACATTCAAAAATACGCCATTCTTATCCGTCCCCAGGATGACACCGGGGTAGGTAGATAAAGTCTTTGCTGACCCATGACTTGTTCATCTTGGCTTCTTTTAAAAACAATGTAAGCAAGGGTTACTCCAAGCGGAGTCTCCCTTTTTTCCAAAAATTGGGCCCCACACACACCCACCCCTTCAGTGGCAGCACTTGGGCCCTAGTTGCAAACAGGATGTTTTGATTTGCATCAAGCACATTCCAAATCAACAAGCATTTACTCTCCCCAGGATGACACAGGGGTAGTAAATTCCTTCTGGATCCATGACTTGTTCATTTTGATGAACGTCAGTCTGTCCACATTGTCACTGGACAGACGCGTGCGCTTATCTGTCAGCACACACCCAGCAGCACTGAAGACACGTTCAGAGACAACGCTGGCAGCTGGACACGACAAAATCTCCAAGGCGTAAGTTGCGAGCTCTGGCCATTTTTCTAGGTTTGAAGCCCAAAAGGAGCAAGGCTCCAGTTGCACAGTCATGGCATCGATGTTCATTTGGAGATACTCCTGTATCATCCTCTCCAGCCGTTGAGTATGTGTCAGACTTGTTGTCTCTGGTGGCCTTGCAAAAGAGGGTCTAAAAAAATTATGAAAAGATTCCATAAAATTGCTGTTACCGGCACCAGATACGGTCCTACTGGTACGGGTAGACTGTTGAAGATGACGAGACCGTCCCATGTTTGTCAAGTTACAACTGGGAGATTCCCTCCCTGCACCTGCACGGTTGTTTGGTGGAAAAGCGGATCTAAGATCGAGTAACAGCTTCTGCTGATACTCCTGCATACGTGCGTCCCTTTCTATGGCTGGAATTATGTCACAAAATTTGGACTTGTACCGGGGATCTAATAGTGTGGCAATCCAGTAGTCATCATCACTTCTAATTTTGACAATACGACTGTCATGTTGGAGGTAGTGCAACAAAAAGGCACTCATGTGTCTTGCGCAGCCATGCGGACCAAGTCCACGCTGTGTTTGTGGCATAGAGGTGCTACCCGTTCTTTCTTCCTCTGACATCTCCCCCCAACCTCTTTCAACTGAAATTTGACCAAGGTCTCCCTCATCCGCTGAGTCTTCCATGTCCATGGACAGTTCGTCCTCCATTTCTTCATGTTCTCCAGCACCTTGCTCAACATTTCGCCTGCTACTATGCGCCCTTGTCGATCCCTGTCCCCCATGGTCCCATGCCTGCTGCGTTGGTGATGATGAACGTCTGGACCTTGGTGATGTTGTTGTCCCTTGCGCATATGAATCCTCCTGTAGTTCCTCCCCTTCATGTTGTCCTACCCCCTGACTCCGAATAGTGTTTAGCTTGTGCTCCAGCATGTAAATGACTGGAATCGTCATGTTGATAATGGCATTGTCAGCGCTAAACATATTCGTCGCCATGTCGAAACTGTGCAGAAGGGTGCATAGGTCCTTGATCTGAGACCACTCCATCAGGGTGATCTGCCCCACCTCTGCATCTCGTTGTCCCAGGCTATACGTCATGACGTATTGCACCAGGGCTCTGCGGTGCTGCCACAGTCGCTGTAACATGTGGAGAGTTGAATTCCAGCGTGTCGCCACATCGCATTTCAGGCGATGAACCGGCAGGCCGAAAGACTTCTGGAGCGATGCAAGTCGCTCTGCTGCGGCGCTTGAACGGCGGAAGTGAGCTGACAGTTTTCGTGCCCTGTTCAGAAGGCCATCTAGGCCGGGATAGTGTGTTAAAAATTGCTGGACGACAAGGTTCAACACGTGAGCCATACAAGGTACGTGTGTCACCTTGCCCAGGCGAAGTGCCGCACCCAGGTTTGCAGCATTGTCGCACACGGCCTTACCAGGCTGCAGGTTGAGTGGAGACAACCATTTATTAAACTCCGACCGCAGAGCTGACCACAACTCCTCAGCTGTGTGACTCTTATTCCCAAGACATGTCAAGCTAAAGACCGCCTGATGCCGTTGCGCTCTGCTGCCAGCATAGTAATGAGGCGTGCGTGATTCCTTCTGCGCAGTGAGAACGCTGGTGGCCTGACCAGGCAGGCTTGGGGCGGAGGTGGAGGACCCAGATGAGGTGGAGGATGCAGAAGCTGTGGCGGAACTTGGACAGACAGAGGATTGACACACAAGTCGTGGGGACGGCAAGACTTGTGCAGCAGACCCTTCACCATCTATCACCATAGTTACCCAGTGCACAGTCAGCGACATGTAACGTCCCTGTCCATGCTTACTGGTCCAAGTAACGGTAATGAAATGCACCCGTTCACACACAGAGTTTCTCAAGGAAGCGGTGATGTTGTGTGCGACATGCTGGTGTAGCGCGGGCACACCTTTCTTAGAGAAGTAGTGGCGACTAGGCATCTGGTACTGGGGCACAGCGACAGACATAAGGTCTCTAAAATCCTGTGTGTCCACTAGGCGGAAAGGCAGCATTTCGGTAGCCAACAGCTTACAGAGGGATAGAGTCAACCTCTTAGCTTTGTCATGGGTCGGAGGAAGTGGCCTTTTATTTGACCACATCTGAGGGACAGAGATCTGGCTGCTGTGTGTAGACGGTGTTGAGTAGGGTGTCCCTGGAAAAATGCAGGTTTGTGAGGAAAGTGCAGGCGGAGACATTGATTGATGTTGCATTCATCCAACGTTGGTGCTATCGATGTCTGAGAGAGCTGTACACACTCACTTGTTTCCCCTTCCAAACCAACTGACGACCTACCAAGCAAACTGCCTGTTGCGGTTACAGTGGTGGAAGTTGTGCGTGGAAAACCAGGTGTGACAGCTGTCCCCACAGTCCTAGAAGATGAAGAGCGCGCGGATGCACTGGAAGGGGCGGGCGGTGGATGGTTCGCTCCGCTAGGCCGCATTGCAGCACGGTGAGCTTCCCACCGGGACCTATGATATTTATTCATGTGACGATTCATGGAAGCAGTTGTCAAACTGCTGAGGTTTTGACCTCTACTAAGAGAATCATGACAAATTTTACATATCACATGATTTGGGCGATCTTTTTCTATGTCAAAAAAGGACCAGGCTAGGCAAGGCTTAGAGGCCATGCGACCTGTTGATCCATCTCGAATAATGCTCATAGGCAGAGTGGTGGCTGAGGATGCAGTTGTAGACGTGCTACCAGTGCTCCGACTCTGTCCAGGAAGGCGCAAGGTAACTTCGTCGTCGGTTGCATCCTCCTCCACCGCCTCTGTTGACCTCCTCGAGTGCCTGACTGGGGGTTGACAGTAGGTGGGATCTAGAACTTCATCATCAATTGTTGTGTTTGCACTCCCCTCCCCCTCAGACCGAGCCTCTTCTTGCCCTGACCGAATATTTAAGTTGTCATCCCAATCGGGTATCTGCGTCTCATCTTCATCAGTATGTTCCTCATTGTCTATAACCACAGGTGTTACAGTTTGTGACAAAGGGTCAACATTATGCTCAGAAACTTGGTCCTCACGGCCTGAATCAGAGTCACAAAGGTTCTGGGCATCACTGCAGACCATTTCCTGTTCTGTACTCACTGTAGCTTGGGAGCAGACCTCTGATTCCCAGGCTATAGTGTGACTGAACAGCTCTGCAGACTCAGCCATCTCAGTTCCACCATACTGTGCAGGGCTGATGGAGACTTCAGAGCTGGGAGAAATCAAGTGTGATTGGGATGACAACTCAGAGGACTGGTGTTTTTTGGATGCGGTACTTGAAGTGGCTGAGAGGGCACTTGTTGGACCACTTGAGATCCATTCAAGCATTTTCCTTTTTTGCCCATCATCTACCTTTCTTCCTGTTGTTCGTGTCCGTAAAAAAGGGAGCACATCGGATTGTCCACGGTAAGTAGTAGACATCTTACTTTTGCTGGTAGATGGTCTATCTTCAGCAGATGATAATGG
The DNA here is from genome assembly GCF_048569485.1 of Anomaloglossus baeobatrachus. Taxonomy (NCBI): domain Eukaryota; kingdom Metazoa; phylum Chordata; class Amphibia; order Anura; family Aromobatidae; genus Anomaloglossus; species Anomaloglossus baeobatrachus. The sequence goes on from NC_134356.1 coordinate 694,732,637, forward strand.
AGCTTTGCCACCTTCCCCACGGACAAAACCTTTTTTGCCTTTTCCACCACGCCTCTTCCCCTTTCCACCAGCATCTGTCATTTTGCCACTCATGTTGATTGCGACAAGATTGTGGACTGAAAATGTGGTAGTAAAAATTGAGAGGTGGTGAAGATTGCAGTGGTGGTCTAGCTTTATTAACAGCAGAATAATAAAGAATAAATATCCCTGACAATGCAACTTAGTTATAATGAGTTGGAGTGTGCAACGCAGGCAGATGCGCTCTGCAAATGTCTTGGCACTAGTGGGACTATAGCAAAGTCCAATAGCCACGTTTAGGATGCCACTAGGTACACTGAGTGTTTGCTAGTATAATGGCTTAGTTATAATTAGTTGGAGTGTGCAACGCAGGCAGATGCGCTCTGCAAATGTCTTGGCACTAGTGGGACTATAGCAAAGTCCAATAGTCACGTATAGGATGCCACTAGGTACACTGAGTGTTTGCTAGTATAATGGCTTAGTTATAATTAGTTGGAGTGTGCAACGCAGGCAGATGCGCTCTGCAAATATCTTGGCACTAGTGGGACTATAGCAAAGTCCAATAGCCACGTATAGGATGCCACTAGGTACACTGAGTGTTTGCTAGTATAATGGCTTAGTTATAATTAGTTGGAGTGTGCAACGCAGGCAGATGCGCTCTGCAAATGTCTTGGCACTAGTGGGACTATAGCAAAGTCCAATAGCCACGTATAGGATGCCACTAGGTACACTGAGTGTTTGCTAGTATAATGGCTTAGTTATAATTAGTTGGAGTGTGCAACGCAGGCAGATGCGCTCTGCAAATGTCTTGGCACTAGTGGGACTATAGCAAAGTCCAATAGCCACGTATAGGATGCCACTAGGTACACTGAGTGTTTGCTAGTATAATGGCTTAGTTATAATTAGTTGGAGTGTGCAACGCAGGCAGATGCGCTCTGCAAATGTCTTGGCACTAGTGGGACTATAGCAAAGTCCAATAGCCACGTATAGGATGCCACTAGGTACACTGAGTGTTTGCTAGTATAATGGCTTAGTTATAATTAGTTGGAGTGTGCAACGCAGGCAGATGCGCTCTGCAAATGTCTTGGCACTAGTGGGACTATAGCAAAGTCCAATAGCCACGTATAGGATGCCACTAGGTACACTGAGTGTTTGCTAGTATAATGGCTTAGTTATAATTAGTTGGAGTGTGCAACGCAGGCAGATGCGCTCTGCAAATGTCTTGGCACTAGTGGGACTATAGCAAAGTCCAATAGCCACGTATAGGATGCCACTAGGTACACTGAGTGTTTGCTAGTATAATGGCTTAGTTATAATTAGTTGGAGTGTGCAACGCAGGCAGATGCGCTCTGCAAATGTCTTGGCACTAGTGGGACTATAGCAAAGTCCAATAGCCACGTATAGGATGCCACTAGGTACACTGAGTGTTTCCTAGTATAATGGCTTAGTTATAATTAGTTGGAGTGTGCAACGCAGGCAGATGCGCTCTGCAAATGTCTTGGCACTAGTGGGACTATAGCAAAGTCCAATAGCCACGTATAGGATGCCACTAGGTACACTGAGTGTTTCCTAGTATAATGGCTTAGTTATAATTAGTTGGAGTGTGCAACGCAGGCAGATGCGCTCTGCAAATGTCTTGGCACTAGTGGGACTATAGCAAAGTCCAATAGCCACGTATAGGATGCCACTAGGTACACTGAGTGTTTGCTAGTATAATGGCTTAGTTATAATTAGTTGGAGTGTGCAACGCAGGCAGATGCGCTCTGCAAATGTCTTGGCACTAGTGGGACTATAGCAAAGTCCAATAGCCACGTATAGGATGCCACTAGGTACACTGAGTGTTTGCTAGTATAATGGCTTAGTTATAATTAGTTGGAGTGTGCAACGCAGGCAGATGCGCTCTGCAAATGTCTTGGCACTAGTGGGACTATAGCAAAGTCCAATAGCCACGTATAGGATGCCACTAGGTAAACTGAGTGTTTGCTAGTATAATGGCTTAGTTATAATTAGTTGGAGTGTGCAACGCAGGCAGATGCGCTCTGCAAATGTCTTGGCACTAGTGGGACTATAGCAAAGTCCAATAGCCACGTATAGGATGCCACTAGGTACACTGAGTGTTTGCTAGTATAATGGCTTAGTTATAATTAGTTGGAGTGTGCAACGCAGGCAGATGCGCTCTGCAAATGTCTTGGCACTAGTGGGACTATAGCAAAGTCCAATAGCCACGTATAGGATGCCACTAGGTACACTGAGTGTTTGCTAGTATAATGGCTTAGTTATAATTAGTTGGAGTGTGCAACGCAGGCAGATGCGCTCTGCAAATGTCTTGGCACTAGTGGGACTATAGCAAAGTCCAATAGCCACGTATAGGATGCCACTAGGTACACTGAGTGTTTGCTAGTATAATGGCTTAGTTATAATTAGTTGGAGTGTGCAACGCAGGCAGATGCGCTCTGCAAATGTCTTGGCACTAGTGGGACTATAGCAAAGTCCAATAGCCACGTATAGGATGCCACTAGGTACACTGAGTGTTTGCTAGTATAATGGCTTAGTTATAATTAGTTGGAGTGTGCAACGCAGGCAGATGCGCTCTGCAAATGTCTTGGCACTAGTGGGACTATAGCAAAGTCCAATAGCCACGTATAGGATGCCACTAGGTACACTGAGTGTTTGCTAGTATAATGGCTTAGTTATAATTAGTTGGAGTGTGCAACGCAGGCAGATGCGCTCTGCAAATGTCTTGGCACTAGTGGGACTATAGCAAAGTCCAATAGCCACGTATAGGATGCCACTAGGTACACTGAGTGTTTGCAAGTATAATGGCTTAGTTATAATTAGTTGGAGTGTGCAACGCAGGCAGATGCGCTCTGCAAATGTCTTGGCACTAGTGGGACTATAGCAAAGTCCAATAGCCACGTATAGGATGCCACTAGGTACACTGAGTGTTTGCTAGTATAATGGCTTAGTTATAATTAGTTGGAGTGTGCAACGCAGGCAGATGCGCTCTGCAAATGTCTTGGCACTAGTGGGACTATAGCAAAGTCCAATAGCCACGTATAGGATGCCACTAGGTACACTGAGTGTTTGCTAGTATAATGGCTTAGTTATAATTAGTTGGAGTGTGCAACGCAGGCAGATGCGCTCTGCAAATGTCTTGGCACTAGTGGCACTATAGCAAAGTCCAATAGCCACGTATAGGATGCCACTAGGTACACTGAGTGTTTGCTAGTATAATGGCTTAGTTATAATTAGTTGGAGTGTGCAACGCAGGCAGATGCGCTCTGCAAATGTCTTGGCACTAGTGGGACTATAGCAAAGTCCAATAGCCACGTATAGGATGCCACTAGGTACACTGAGTGTTTGCTAGTATAATGGCTTAGTTATAATTAGTTGGAGTGTGCAACGCAGGCAGATGCGCTCTGCAAATGTCTTGGCACTAGTGGGACTATAGCAAAGTCCAATAGCCACGTATAGGATGCCACTAGGTACACTGAGTGTTTGCTAGTATAATGGCTTAGTTATAATTAGTTGGAGTGTGCAACGCAGGCAGATGCGCTCTGCAAATGTCTTGGCACTAGTGGGACTATAGCAAAGTCCAATAGCCACGTATAGGATGCCACTAGGTACACTGAGTGTTTGCTAGTATAATGGCTTAGTTATAATTAGTTGGAGTGTGCAACGCAGGCAGATGCGCTCTGCAAATGTCTTGGCACTAGTGGGACTATAGCAAAGTCCAATAGCCACGTATAGGATGCCACTAGGTACACTGAGTGTTTGCTAGTATAATGGCTTAGTTATAATTAGTTGGAGTGTGCAACGCAGGCAGATGCGCTCTGCAAATGTCTTGGCACTAGTGGGACTATAGCAAAGTCCAATAGCCACGTATAGGATGCCACTAGGTACACTGAGTGTTTGCTAGTATAATGGCTTAGTTATAATTAGTTGGAGTGTGCAACGCAGGCAGATGTGCCCTGCAAATGTCTTGGCACTAGTGGGACTATAGCAAAGTCCAATAGCCACGTATAGGATGCCACTAGGTACACTGAGTGTTTGCTAGTATAATGGCTTAGTTATAATGAGTTGGAGTGTGCAGAGGACAGGAGGGTACAGTGCCAGGATTGTGGGTATCTGGGTAGAGGAATGGAAGCCTGCCTTTCTATTCCCTCCTAATGGTGAAATGCAGGGAGGAAATCCCTGACCTTGGCTGCACAGACGCTGTCACTGTTTTCAGGACCTGTCACCTTAACTCTGACCCTGCCGGTTTGAGCCCTTAAAAGGACTGCTATAAAATGCTCTCCCTAAGCTGTCTAACGCTGTGTATGGAGCGCATACAGCTGTATCGGCTATAGGACAAAGGACGGAGCTGCGACAGTGATGTCTGACACCAAAGACGCAGAAGAGATAATGGCGTCCTGGAGGAAAAAATCCGGTTTTATAATGGAGGGACATGTGACATGGACATCCTATCACACATGCCGTTGCTTCTCTGGCTAAAAGTCCACTTAGCTGTGTGTGTGTCTGGGATTGGCGCGCGCTTAGGGAAGGAAGACAAGAAAAAAAAAAAAATGGCGATCGCCATTATACAAACAGCAGTGATCTGAAGGCGCTGTTCACGCACACTATACACTGAAATGTCATAATAGTGTGATTCACAGAGTGACTTACACTATTACAGCAGAAACCAAGCTAGGATTTAGCTGTTTTTTTGCTGCTAGAACCGTTCTCGAACGTTTCTAGAACTATCGAGCTTTTGCAAAAAGCTCGAGTTCTAGTTCGATCTAGAACAGGCCCCAAAATCACTCGAGCCTAGAACTGGAGAACCACGAACCACGAACCGCGCTCAACTCTAGTGTTCAGTGATGCCCAGAAGCTTTGTGACTCAGATTCAGGCACTGATGAGTAGAGATGAGCGAACCGGCCGCGGTTCGGCTCGAGTTCGGTTCGCCGAACGGAGGTCTCGTTCGAGTTCGGTTCGGCGAACCACTCGAACCGCATAAGAAACAATGGGAGGCAATCACAAACAAACCCACAAAGGTGTTCAAAAGGTGACAAACAACTCACAACACAACACAAACACATGGGAAAGTGACAAGAACAAATTCTCATGCGAAAACAAAACAGCGTTACAAGGAAAAGAGGATGAGACACAGATATAGGCATGGCAGGCCCTTCTAAAATCATGTAAAACACCGCACGGTTATTCCAAGCGGAGTCTTCCTTTTTTCCAAAAATTGGGCCCCACACACACCCACTTATTCAGTGGCAGCACTTGTGCCCCAGTTGTACACTTCACAGCTAGATTTGCATCAAGCACATTCAAAAATACGCCATTCTTAATCATCCCCAGGATGACACCGGGGTAGGTAGCAAAGTCTTTTCTGATCCCAGCTCTGTTCATCTTGGATCATTTTTAAAAACAATGTAAGCAAGGGTTACTCCAAGCGGAGTCTCCCTTTTTTCCAAAAATTGTGCCCCACACACACCCACCCCTTCAGTGGCAGCACTTAGTTGTACACTTCACAGCTAGATTTGCATCAAGCACATTCCAAATCCACAAGCATTTACTCTCCCCAGGATGACACAGGGGTAGTAAATTCCTTGTGGATCCATGACTTGTTCATTTTGATGAACGTTAGTCTGTCCACATTGTCACTGGACAGACGCGTGCGCTTATCTGTCAGCACACACCCAGCAGCACTGAAGACACGTTCAGAGACAACGCTGGCAGCTGGACACGACAAAATCTCCAAGGCGTAACTGGAGAGCTCTGGCCATTTTTCAAGATTTGAAGCCCAAAATGAGCAAGGCTCCATTTGCAAAGTCATGGCATCGATGTTTATTTGGAGATACTCCTGTATCATCCTCTCCAGCCGTTGACTATGTGTCAGACTTGTTGTCTCTGGTGGCCTTGCAAAGGATGGTCTAAAAAAGTTATGAAAAGATTCAATAAAATTGCTGTTACCAGAACCAGATACGATGCTGCTGGTACGGGTAGACTGTTGAAGATGACGAGACCGTCCCATGTTTGTCAAGTTACAACTGGGAGAGTCACTCCGTGCACCACGGTTGTTTGGTGGAAAAGCCGAGCTAAGATCGAGTAACAGCTTCTGCTGATACTCCTGCATACGTGCGTCCCTTTCTATGGCTGGAATTATGTCACAAAATGTGGACTTGTACCGGGGATCTAATAGTGTGGCAAGCCAGTAGTCATCATCACTTCTAATTTTGACAATACGAGGGTCATGTTGGAGGTAGTGCAGCAAGAAGGCGCTCATGTGTCCTGCGCAGCCATGCGGACCAAGTCCACGCTGTGTTTGTGGCATAGAGGTGCTAACCGTTCTTTTTTCCTTTGACATCTCCCCCCAACCTCTTTCAACTGAAATTTGACCAAGGTCTCCCTCATCCGCTGAGTCTTCCATGTCCATGGACAGTTCGTCCTCCATTTCTTCATGTTCTCCTGCACCTTCCTCAACATTTCGCCTGCTACCATGCGCTCTTGTTGATCCCTGTCCCCCATGGTCCCATGCCTGCCGCGTTGGTGATGATGAACGTCTGGACCTTGGTGATGTTGTTGTGTCTTTCGCATATGAATCCTCCTGTAGTTCCTCCCCTTCCTGTTGTCCCACCCCCTGACACCGAATAGTGTTTAGCCTTTGCTCCAGCATGTAAATGACTGGAATTGTCATGTTGATAATGGCATTGTCAGCGCTAAACATATTCGTCGCCATGTCAAAACTGGGCAGAAGGGTGCATAGGTCCTTGATCTGAGACCACTCCATCAGGGTGATCTGCCCCACCTCTGCATCTCGTTGGCCCAGGCTATACGTCATGACGTATTGCACCAGTGCTCGGCGGTGCTGCCACAGTCGCTGTAACATGTGGAGAGTCGAATTCCAGCGTGTCGCCACATCGCATTTCAGGCGATGAACCGGCAGGCTGAAAGACTTCTGGAGCGATGCAAGTCGCTCAGCAGCGGTGGTTGAACGGCGGAAGTGAGCAGACAGTTTTCGTGCCCTGTTCAGAAGGCCATCTAGGCCGGGATAGTGTGTTAAAAATTGCTGGACAACAAGGTTCAACACGTGAGCCATACAAGGCACGTGTGTCACCTTGCTCAGGCAAAGGGCCGCACCCAGGTTTGCAGTATTGTCATACATGGCCTTACCAGGCTGAAGGTTGAGTGGAGACAACCATTTACCAAACTCAGTCTCCAGAGCTGCCCACAACTCAGCCGCTGTGTGACTCTTATTTCCAAGACATTTCAAGCTAAAGACCACCTGATGCCGTTGCGCTCTGCTGCCAGCATAGTAATGAGGGGTGCGTGATTCCTTCTGCGCAGTTAGAACGCTGGTGGCCTGACCAGACAGGCTTGGGACGGAGGTGGAGGACCCAGACGAGGTGGAGGAGGCAAAAGCAGTGGCGGAACTTGGACAGACAGAGGATTGACACACAAGTCGTGGGGACGGCAAGACTTGTGCAGCAGACCCTTCACCATCTATCACCATAGTTACCCAGTGCCCTGTCAGCGACATGTAATATCCCTGTCCATGCTTACTGGTCCAAGTATCGGTGGTGAAATGCACTCGTTCACACACAGAGTTTCTCAAGGAAGTGGTGATGTTGTGTGCGACATGCTGGTGTAGCGCAGGCACACCTTTCTTAGAGAAGTAGTGGCGACTGGGAATCTGGTACTGGGGCACAGCGACAGACATAAGGTCTCTAAAATCCTGTGTGTCCACCAGGCGGAAAGGCAGCATTTTGGTAGCCAAGAGCTTACAGAGGGATAAAGTCAACCTCTTAGCTTTGTCATGGGTCGCAGGAAATGGCCTTTAATTTGTCCACATCTGAGGGACAGAGATCTGGCTGCTGTGTGTAGACAGTGTTGAGTAGGGTGTCCCTGGAAAAATGCAGGTTTGTGAGGAAAGTGCAGGCGTAGACATGATGTTGCCTTCATCCAACGTTGGTGCTATCGATGTCTGAGAGAGCTGTACACACGCACTTGTTTCCCTTTCCAAACCAACTGATGACCTACCAAGTAAACTGCCTGTTGTGGTTACAGTGGTGGAAGTTGTGCGTGGAAAACCAGGTGTGACAGCTGTCCCCATAGTCCTAGAAGATGAAGAGCGCGCGGATGCACTGGAAGGGGCAGGCGGTGGATGGTTCGCTCTGCTAGGCCGCATTGCAGCACGGTGAGCTTCCCACTCGGACATATGATATTTATTCATGTGACGATTCGTGGAAGAAGTTGTCAAACTGCTGAGGTTTTGCCCTCTACTAACAGATTCACGACAAATTTTACAGATCACATAATTTGGGCGATCTTTTGCTATGTCAAAAAAGGACCAGGCTAGGCAAGGCTTAGAGGGCATGTGACCTGCTGATCCACCCCGACTAGTGCTCAGAGGCAGAGTGGTGGCTGAGGATGCAGTTGTAGACGTGCTACCAGTACTCCGACTCTGTCCAGGATGGCGCAAGGTAACTTTGTCGTCAGTTCCATCCTCCTCCACCGCCTCTGTTGACCTTCTCGAGTGCCTGACTGTGGTTTGATAGTAGGTGGGATCTAGAACTTCCTCATCAATTGTTGTGTTTCCACTCGCCTCACCCTCAGACCGAGCCTCTTCTTGCCCTGACTGAATATTTAAGTTCTCATCCCAATCTGGTATCTGCATCTCATCGTCATCAGTATGTTCCTCATTGTCTATAACAACAGTTGTTACAGTTTGTGAATAAGGGTCAACATTATGCTCAGAAACTTGGTCCTCACGGCCTGAATCAGAGTCACAAAGGTTCTGGGCATCACTGCAGACCATTTCCTGGTCTGCACTCACTGTAGTTTGGAAGCACACCTCTGATTCACAGGCTATAGTGTGACTGAACAGCTCTGCAGACTCAGCCATCTCAGTTCCACCATACTGTGCAGGGCGGATGGAGACTTCAGAGCTGGGAGAAAGCAAGTGTGATTGGGATGACAACTCAGAGGACTGGTGTTTTTTAGATGCGGTAGTTGAGGTGGCGGAGAGGGCACTTGTTAGACCACTTGAGATCCATTGAGCATTTTCTTTTTTTGGCCATCATCTACCTTTGTTCCAGTTGTTCATGTCCGTAAAAAAAGGAGCACATCAGATTGTCCACGGAAAGTAGTAGACATCTTGCTTTTGCTGGTACATGGTCTATCTTCAGCAGATGTTAATGGAGCTTTGCCACCTTCCCCACGGACAAACCCTTTTTTTCCTTTTCCAACACGCCTCTTCCCCTTTCCACCAGCATCTGTCATTTTGCCACTCATGTTGATTGCGACAAGATTGTGCACTTAAAATGTGGTAGTAAGAATTGAGAGGTGGTGTAGATTTCAGCGGTGGTCTATCTTTAATAGCAGCAGAATAAACAACAATAACTATCCCTGACAATGCAACAACGGCCCTTACACTGGCAGCATAGTTTGCTATTAGAATGGCTTAGTAACAATGAGTTTGAGTGTGTAATGCAGAGGTGCTGAAAATAGATTTGCACTAGTGGGACACTAATGGAAGTCCAACAGACACTTTTAGGATGCCACTAAGTTTACGCAGTGTTTGCTAGTATAATAGCTTAGTAACAATGAGTTTGAGTGTGCAATGCAGTGGTGCTGCAAATAGCTTTGCACTAGTGGGACAATAATGGAAGTCCAACAGCCACTTTTAAGATGCCACTAAGTTTACTCAGTGTTTGCTAGTATAATGGCTTAGTAACAATGTGCTTGAGTGTGCAATGCAGTGGTGCTGCAAATAGCTTTGCACCAGTGGGACAATAATGGAAGTCCAACAGCCACTTTTAGGATGCCACTAAGTTTACTCAGTGTTTGCTAGTATAATGGCTTAGTGACAATGAGTTTGAGTGTGCAATGCAGTGGTGCGGCAAATAGCTTTGCACCAGTGGGACAATAATGGAGGTCCAACAGCAACTTTTAGGATGAAACTAAGTTTACTCAGTGTTTGCTAGTATAATGACTTAGTAACAATGAGTTTGAGTGTGCAATGCAGAGGTGCTGCAAATAGATTTGCACTAGTGGGACACTAATGGATGTCCAACAGCAACTTTTAGGATGACACTAAGTTTCCTCAGTGTTTTCTGGTATAATGGCTTAGTAACAATGAGCTTGAGTGTGCAAAGGGCAGGAGGGTACAGTGGCAGGGTTGTGGGTCAATGTACAGGAAAGGAAGCCTCACTTTCTATCCCTCCTAATGGGGAAATGCAGCGAGGAAGTCCCTGAGCTTAGCTACACAGACGCTGTTACCTTCTGTAGCTGTTAAAATCTGTTTTCACAGACCTGACTGTCACCTATGGCTCTGAGCCTGCTGTTATTAGCCCTTACAAGGGCTAATAGAAACTTCTATCCCTTTTCTGTATAGCGCTGTGTGTAGAGCGTACACAGCAGTATCGGAATCAGGAGCTACGCCAGCGGTGACTGACACCCAGACGCAAAAGGCAGATAATGGCGTCCGGACGGGCAGATACTCGTTTTTATAATGCAGGGACATGTGACATGGACATCCTATCACACATGCCGTTGTTTCTCTGGCTAAAAGTCCACTTAGCTGTGTGTATGTCTGGGATTGATTAACATGCTGGCCCGCCCCACTACACTCGCGCGCTTAGGGAAGGAAGACAAGGAAAAAAAAAAATGACGATCGCCGTTATCCCAGCAGCAGTGATCTGAATGCGCTGTTCCCGCACACTATACACTGAAATGTCATAATAGTGTGAGTCACAGAGTGACTTACACTATTACAGCATAAAGCCAGCTAGTAATTAGCTTGGGTTTTTGCTGCTAGAAACGTTCTCGAACGTAACTAGAACTATCGAGCTTTAGCAAAAAGCTCGAGTTTTAGTTCGATCTAGAACAGCCCCCAAAATCACTCGAACCGCGAACTGGATAACCAAGAGCCACGAACCGCGCTCAACTCTACTGATGAGCAAGTTTCTGAGCATAATGTAGACCCTTATTCACAAACTGTAAGACCTGTTGGTTGAGACAATAAGGAACATACTGATGACGATGAGATGCAGATACCAGATTGTGATGACAACTTAAATATTCGGTCAGGGCAGGAAGAGGCTAGGTCTGAGGGCGAGGGGAGTGCAAACACAACACTTGATAATGAAGTTCTAGATCCCACCTACTGTCAACCCACAGTCAGGCACTCGAGAAGGTCAACAGAGGCGGTGAAGGAGGATGCAACTGACGACGAAGTTACTTTGTGCCTTCCTGGACAGAGTCGGAGTACTGGTAGCACGTCTACAACTGCATCCTCAGCCACCACTCTGCCTCTGAGCACCAGTCGGGGTGGCTCAGCAGGTCGCATGTCCTCTAAGCCTTGCCTAGCATGGTCCTTTTTTGACCTTGCAAAGTATCGGCCAAATCACGGGATCTGTAAAATTTGTCGTGATTCTGTTAGTAGAGGCAAAAACCTCAGCAATTTGACAACTTCTTACATGAGTCGTCACATGAATAACTATCATAAGTCCCCGTGGGAAGCTCACCGTGCTTCAATGCAGCCTAGCGGAGCGGACCATCCCCCGCCTGCCCCATCCAGTGCATCCGCGTGCTCTTCATCTTCTATGACAGTGGGGACAGTTGTCACATCTGTTCTTTCTGGCAGATCTTCCACCTCTTTAACCACAACAGGCAGTTTGCTTGGCAGGTCATCAGTTGGTTTGGAAAGGGAAACAAGTACGGGTGAATAGCTCTCTTAGACATTGATAGCTCCAACTTTGGATGAAGGCAACATCATGTCTCAGCCTGCACTTTCCTCACAAACCTGCATGTTTTGTGGGACACCCTACTCACCACCGTCTCCACACAGCAGCCAGATCTCTGTCCCTCAGATGTGGAAAAATAAAAGGCCATTAACTCTGACCCATGACAAAGCAAAGAGGTTGACTTTATCCCTCTGTAAGCTCTTTGCTACTGAAATGCTGCCTTTTCACCTGGTGGACACACAGGATTTTTGAGACCTTATGTCCGTCGCTGTGCCCCAGTACCAGATGCCCAGTCGCCACTACTTCTCTAAGAAAGGTGTGCCCGCGCTACACCAGCATGTCGCACACAACATCACCGCTTCCTTGAGAAACTCTGTGTGTGAACGAGTGCATTTCACCACCGATACTTGGACCAGTAAGCATGGACAGGGACGTTACATTTCGCTGACAGGGCACTGGGTAACTATGGTGATAGATGGTGAAGGGTCTGCTGAACAAATCTTGCCGTCCCCACGACTTATGCATCAATCCTCTGTCTGTCGAATGCTTCTGCCTCCTCAACCTCGTCTGGGTCCTCCACCTCCACCCTAAACCTGCCTGGTCAGGCCACCATCGTTGTAACTGCGCAGAAGGAATCACGCACACCTCCTTACTATGCTGGCAGCAGAGTGCAACGGCATCAGGCGGTCTTCAGCTTGACATGTCTGGGAAATAAGAGTCACACAGCGGCTGAGTTGTGGGCAGCTCTGGAGACCGAGTTTGGTAAATGGTTGTCTCCACTCAACCTGCAGCCAGGTAAGGCCGTGTGCGACAATGCTGCAAACCTGGGTGAGGCCCTTCGCCTGGGCAAGGTGACACACGTGCCTTGTATGGCTCACGTGTTGAACCTTGTTGTCCAGCAATTTTTAACACACTATCCCGGCCTAGATGGCCTTCTGAGCAGGGCACGAAAACTGTCTGCTCACTTCCGCCGTTCAACCACCACTGCTGAGCAACTTGCATCGCTCCAGAAGTCTTTCGGCCTGCTGGTTCATCGCCTGAAATGCGATGTGCCGACACGCTGGAATTTGACTCTCCACATGTTACAGCGACTGTGGCAGCACCACCGAGCACTGGTGCAATACGTCATGACATGCTGCAGCCATCTGCTTTACCCTAGCTGGCTATCAAAAATAGGGAGAACCCCACGTCATTGTTTTTTTAAATTTATTTTTTTTTTGATAAATACAAGGCTAAGCACCCCTTAGTGCCACATGAAAGGCACCAAAGGGTGCAAAATTACAAAATGCAGGAGAGTGGGACATTATGTGTCTTTCTGCCATTATAATGACAGAAAAGACTAATATGAAGTGCACAAGCACAAGAAAATCACCAGAGCGCTCTACGCTGTGAAAAGCAGAAGAAAATGGCACTGGAGTAAACATGTGACCGCCTCATGTAGGTTGAAGCTATGGATCCTGGGTAAATTTATGTATTTTCCCTCCTTCAGTTTTTTTGCAGTACGCAAAAAACGGAAGGCGCATGGATGACAAACGGATGACATATGGACTGTATACGGAATGGAAACGGATGTCACACGGATGCACCCGTGAAAAAAATGGACCGTTTTTTGCGGACCGCAAAAACGGATCGGTCGTCTGAATGTAGCCTTATTCTGATCTGCCGTTTATAAACAGCAGGCAGAAATAAGTGAATAGCGCCCCCCAGCGTCAGAAAATCTCCGGGGTTTCAGGGGGTAGCTGAGACCCTGAAGATCATGATTCAGGCCGTTTTTTCCGGTCCCCGCTCACATGATCCCCGGTACACACGATATACCGATGATCACGTCACAGTAAATGACAGCGCTGGTAAAAAATTATTCATCTCCCATCTGGCATGAACAAACATGATAAATCTCCTCCCCGGTCCCCTCTGGGCCCCCAGTGTCGCCAAAGTGCCCCCCTCTGACCCCCTCCCGGAAATCCAAGATGGCCGCGCTCACAGCAGCGCGCCGGCCGCATTCACCCTATTCCTCTGATTTCTGTTGCATGTGCCATGACACAAATGACAGAAAATTCCTCCCTAGGCCCTGCCAGGTCACCCCCTATAACCCCACCGGTGTTACCCGATGTCCCACGGTACCTGTGCAGCGTTGATACCCCGCGGCCCTCTCCTTCACAAAAGACGCTGCCGCATGCACAGAGCGGCTGTCAGCTCAGCTTCCTGTGTTCAGACACAGTGAGTGGTGGTAACGATGCATCTGTAAGCTACTGCAATGCCCTGCTGATGAGGTAAGGAACATAGTTGATCAGCAGAACTATACTACATTTCCAAATGGAGGTATTTGATTTTATAGTTGCCCGGCTAAACGAATACCAAACATGAGAGTCCGTTATACGCCAAAAGAAAACATGTCTACATAGCGAGCTCTGTTGTTTAGTATTCATTCAGCTGGATAATTCGACTTAAAGGGGTATTCCATCTCCAAGATCCTATCCCCAATATATAGTAGGTGGAATAGCAATAATATTAGGACATACCTTTATTAGCAAATTTAGTATAGTTCTCCTGATTAGACATACCTCTTGAGCAGGGCATTGCAGCTTTGATAGCAACAGTTACGACATGGACTCTGCTGCTGTGGACTCGGGGAGAGTGGGTGCAGATTCATTGCACCCACACTCCTCACATGAAGTGTCTGCACTCCTAGAAAATGGGTGATACGTTCCCTGAGCATGTTCCCCCTTATTCTAGATGGTCCAGAGTCGTCGTGGAATCCCCTTATTTTTTTTTCTTACAATAAATTGGTGAAAGAAGGAATGTTTTGGGGAGTGTTCTTTCAAATACATTTTTTTCGGTCTATTTTTTTGGTTAGTACTGACAGTTTGTCATGTTGGGTATCTTATAGACGCCATGACATCACAAACTGCTGTGCTTAATGTCAGGTGACCTTACAGCTAGTATCAACCCGATTTATTACCCCGTTTGCCACTGCACCAGGGCACTGGATGAGCTGGGGTGAAGCACCAGGATTGGCGCATCTAGTGGATGCGCCACGTCTGGGGTGCCTGCGGCCTGCTATTTTTAGGCTGTGAAGGGCCAATAACTATGGACCTTCCCACCCAGAGAATACCAGACCACAGCTGCCCGCTTTACCTTGGTTGGTGATCCAATTTAGGGGGACCCTACTTTTTTTCTAATTAATATTATTTATAAAATAATTATAATAAAGAGCCTGGGGTGACCTCCACATTGGATCCCCAACCACGGTAAAGCTGCCAGCTGTGGTTTTCAGGCTACAGCCATCTGTTTTACCCTAGCTGGCTATCAAAAATCGGGGGACCCCAGGTCATTTTTTTTTTTTTAAACAATTTTTTTAAATTAAAAAAATTAATGGGCTTCCCTGTATTTTGATTGCCAGCCAAGGTAACGCCAGGCAGATGTGGGTGGCAACCCGTAGCTGTCTGCTTTATCTGCAGTGAGAATCAAAAATACCGCGGAGCACTACGTCATTTTTTTTAATGATTTATTTTTACAGCACTGTGATGTCAGGCAATCAAAATACAGGGAAGCCCATTTTTTTTAGTTATTTAAATAAATAATTAAAAAAATATATATAGGCTCCCGCTGCATTTTTTGTCTTGCAAGCTGAGGGTAATCCAAGCAGCTACTGGCTGCTATCCCCCACTGCTTGGTGTTACCTTCATAGTTTCATAGTTTCATAGTTTTTAAGGTTGAAGGGAGACTCTAAGTCCATCTAGTTCAACCCGTAGCCTAACATGTTGATCCAGAGGAAGGCAAAAAAACCCCAATGTGTCAAATAAGCTCCAATGGGGAAAAAAGTTCCTTCCTGACTCCACATACGGCAATCAGACTAGTTCCCTGGATCAACACCCTATCATAAAATCCAATATACATAACTGGTAATATTATATTTTTCAATTAATGCGATCAGGCTCTGCTTAAATTTTACTAGTGAATCCCTCATTACAACATCATGCGGCAGAGAGCTCCATAGTCTCACTGCTCGTACAGTAAAGAGTCCTCATCTGTGATTATGATTAAACATTCTTTCCTCAAGACGTAGCGGATGCCCCCGTGTTCCAGTCGCAGGCCTAGGTGTAAAGAGATCTTTGGAAAGGTCTCTGTACTGTCCCCTCATATATTTATACATTGTGATTAGATCCCCCTAAGCCTTTGTTTTTCCTAACTAACTAACCCCAAGTTTAATAACCTGTCTTGGTATTGCAGCCCACCCATTCCTCTAATAATCTTGGTCGCTCTTCTATCTACCTGTAAGATTATGCTATTTATAACCTTCTATACTTTTGCTAACAAGAAATGCATCCATTCCTCTCTTAAATTCATTCAGTGAGTTGGCCATCACCACTTCCTCAGGAAGAGAGTTCCAGAGCCTCACTGCTCTTACCGTGAAGAACCCTCTTCTATGCTGATGTAGGAATTTTCTTTCCTCCAATCGAAAAGAATGCCCCCTTGTTCTTGTCATAGTCCTTGGTACAAACAGATCATGGGAGAGATCTCTATATGGCCCTCTGATATATTTGTACATATTTATTAGGTCTCCCCTAAGTCTTCTCTTTTCTAGAGTAAATAGACCTAATTTTGATAACCTTTCCGTGTATTGTAATGCACCCATTCCATTTATTATTTTAGTAGCCCGCCTCTGAACCCTTTCAAGTTCAGTAATGTCTTTCTTCAGCACCGGCGCCCAAAATTGCACACAATACTCCAAGTGTGGTCTGACTAGTGATTTGTACAGAGGGAGAATGATGTTTTCATCTCGTGCCCCCAGACCTCTTCTAATGCATCCCATCACCCTATTTGCTTTGGTGGCTGCTGCCTGACACTGGGCACTCCAATTTAGATTCTTATTCACTAAGATGCCTAAGTCTTTTTCCATGTCTGATTTCCCCAGCAGTTTCCCATTTAGTAAGTAATCGTAGAATCTGTTTCTCCTTCCCATGTGCATAACCTTACACTTATCTGTGTTAAACCTCATTTGCCATTTTTCAGCCCAATTCTCCAATTTACTCAAGTCCATCTGTAGTTGCAAACTGTCCTCCTTTGTGTTAACTACCTTACATAGTTTTGTATCATCTGCAAATACTGATATTTTACTCTGTAAACCATCCACCAGATCATTAATAAATATATTAAATAGTAGGGGGCCCAATACAGACCCCTGTGGCACCCCACTAGTAACCCTGGCCCAATCTGAGTATGCACCATTAATAACCACTCTTTGTTTTCTACCACTAAGCCAGCTACCTACCCATCTACACACATTTTCCCCGAGCCCAAGCTTTCTCATTTTACTTAGCAGTCTTTTATGAGGGACAGTGTCAAATGCTTTACCGAAGTCGAGATAAATGACATCCAATGATTCTCCTCGGTCCATGTGAGAGCTTACATCCTCATAGAAGCTGATCAGGTTAGTTTGACAGGAGCGATCCTTCATAAATCCATGTTGATATGGAGTTAAACAGTTATTAACATTGAGACATTCCATAATAGTATCCCTTAAAAACCCTTCAAACATTTTACCCACAACAGATGTTAAGCTTACCGGCCTATAGTTTCCAGGTTCCCTTTTGCACCCTTTTTTGAATATTGGTACCACATTTGCTAGCCGCCAATCCAGTGGAACAGACCCAGTTTCTATAGAGTTCTTAAATAAAAGGAATAGAGGCCTGTCTATCACATTACTTAACTCCCTTAATACCCGAGGGTGAATGCCATCAGGGCCTGGTGATTTGTCAATTTTAATGTTACTAAGTCGGTTCTGCACTTCTTCCTGGGTTAGGCAGGTCATACTTAATGGGGCATCTACATGATCACTCTGCATTTCCCCTGGCATATGCTTTTCCTGTGTGAACACAGTTGAGAAAAAAGTATTTAAAACATTTGCTTTTCCCACATCGCTTTCTATGATTTTACCCTCATTATTCTTTAAAGGGCCAACACCATCAATTTTAATCTTTTTTCTGTTTATATAATTAAAGAATAGTTTGGGATTTGCTTTGCTTTCCTTAGCAATGAGTCTCTCAGTTTCTACTTTTGCTAAATATATTTGTTTTTTACACATTTTATTTTTTTCTCTATATATTTTTAATGCTTCCTCGCTGCCTTCTTGTTTTAGCTTTTTAAATGCCTTTTTCTTATTATTCATTGCCCCTTTTACATCCTTATTAAGCCACATTGGTTTTCTCCTGTTCCTAGCCCTTTTATTTCCGTATGGTATGGCTAGCTCGCAGTGGGTGTTTAATACCGATTTAAAAATTTCCCACTTATTTTCTGTGCTCCCATTTTTGAGGACATTGTCCCAATCAATTTGGCGAAGGTCTTCTCTAAGTTGATAAAACTTTGCTTTCCTGAAATTCAGCGTTTTTGTAACCCCCCTCCAAGGCACCTTACTGAAGGACAAGTGGAATTGTATTACATTGTGGTCACTATTCCCTAGGTGCCCATCCACTCGTACGTCTGTTATTCTATCTGGCCTGTTGCTTAAAATTAAGTCCAGAAGGGCTGCCCCTCTAGTTGGGCCCGGCACAAGTTGGGACAGATAATTATCCTTAGTTACTGACAGAAACCGGTTTCCTTTCTGAGATACACAGGTTTCAGTTTCCCAGTCTATATCGGGGTAATTGAAGTCCCCCATAATAATCACCTCATTGTGATTTGCTGCTTTGTCTATTTGTTTCAATAATACATTTTCAGTGGTTTCTGTTATATTTGGTGGCTTATAACAAACCCCTATGAGGATTTTATTAGTTTTCCCTCCTTGTATCTCCACCCATAGAGACTCCACCTCTTCATTTCCCTCTTGAATATCTTCTCTTAGTCTGGGCTTTAAACTGGACTTTATATATAGACAGACTCCACCCCCTTTCCTTTTTTTACGATCCCTCCTAAACAATTCATATCCTTGCAGGTTAGCCGCCCAGTCATAACTATCATCTAACCATGTCTCAGTTATTCCTACTATGTCGTATTTCTCCTCAAACATTACCAGCTCCAGTTCCTCCATCTTATTGGTCAGGCTTCTTGCATTGGTCAGCATGCAGGAAAGAAGTTTTGCTCCCCTTTTCTCAGCTTCCTTCTTAGTACCCTGTCTTGGGTCCTCTTTACGGCATCTAGTATCCTTGATTAGTTTGTCCTTCTGCTGCATGTTCTTGTCTGCTGTTTTTTCTCCCATCCCCTCTTCTTCTAGTTTAAAGCCCTCCTGATGAGTGTGGCAAGCCTTCTGGCGAACGTGTGTTTCCCAGGTTTTGTGAGGTGTATCCCGTCTCTTGCGAGAAGTCCATCGTAGAGGTAATTCACTCCATGGTCTAAGAATCCAAATCCTTGCTGCCTGCACCACCTTCACTGGCAATGGAAAATCCAGGGAAGCATTTTTTTATTTTTTTGCCAAAAAACTAAAAAAAAAAAAGACGTGAGCTTTGCAATATTTTTGTATGCTAGCCAGGTAGAGCAGGCAGGTACGGCTGTCCCCAATCCCCAGCTGCCTATTTGTACCCAGATGGGAACTAAAAATATAGAGAAGCCCTTTTTTTTAATTATTTCATGAATTTCATGAAATAATTAGAAAAAAAAAACATGTGGGCTTCGCCCCATTTTTGTGGCCAGCCAGGTACAACTAGGCAGCTGGGGATTTGAATCCGCAGCACATGGTAGCCCGAGGTTTTTGGGCACCTCTGCTGCGAATTGCAGTCCGCAGCCACCCCAGAAAATGGCTCTTTCATAGAAGCGCCATCATCTGGCGCTGTATCCAACTCTTCCCACAGCCCTGGAGCCGGGTGGCTGGCTGGGTAATTATGAGTTAATACTAGCTTTGTTTTACTAGCTAGTATTAAGCCAGAGATTCTTAATGTCAGGCACGTTTTACCCGGCCATTAAGAATCTCCAATAAAGGAGATTTTTTTGATAAAAAAAAAGACACCACACAGAGAAAAAATACTTTAATAGAAATAAACACACAGACACATTGGAGACTCCATGTTTATTACTCCCTCTCACCCCTCCACGATCTATGGTCTTCTCTCATCTTTCTCCTTCAATCCATGCAGCTCTGTACATTAGCAGCGCTGCATGGGAGGAAGGACGCTGCTGCTTCCCGTGCAATCTATATCAGTCTGTGAGTGAGAAGAAGCTGCTTGCTGTTAGCGTCACCGCTAACAGACGGGTTACCATAGCAATGGTGCTCCGATCACGTGATTCCCGGTGCTGCAGTGTGCTGTAAGCGGTGACGTCACCACTCACAGGCGCGTTGCTATAACAACGGTGATCTCCGTTATTGACCGGCTGTGGCAGGCGGTGAATAAAGGAATGGGGAAGCAGAACGGGGAGCCGACCGTGTGCCAGAGCATGTCACCGGTACACGGAGATACACAAACTTGCACCGTGTACTGGTGAGATGCAATGACAGGACCTAGAATGACGTCAAAGCCATGTGACCAGTCTGTAACCAATGAGATGATAGACACATGACTGGTCACATGCTTTTTTTTTTTACGTCATGGAAGGTCCTATCAGTGGTGGTTACCGTGAGGACGCAGCGATCATCGGAAAGAATGGTGGCAGGAGACAGAGTGCAGGACACATTGCTGGGACAGGTAAATGTTATGGCAATGTTTATTAACTGTATCTGTACATTTATAATGTGTTTTTATGTGGTTGAGTTTGCCTGCTATTGATTTCAATGGGGGTCGAGAGGTTCATCGAATGGCTCGTCGAACGGCTCGTCGAACGGCTCGTCGAACGGGGCACCGATCGATGAACTGAACCGAACTCGAACTCTAGGGGGTGGCTCATCTGTAGTAAAAACAGACCTGAAGATGCAAAAAAACTACTTTCAAGTAGCAATACGCATGCTTTATTTTTACCCCTGTCCATGATGGTATCTATTGTTTTCATCCCCTTAGTCCATTGTGTGAGTTTTATTTCCACATATATAGATTGGTCAACAATAGTGATGAATGAGCACTACCATGCTTGTGTGCTCAGTACTCATATCGAGCAGTTGGATGGTCAGAAGGGGCTTGACTTGTCTACCGGATACCATAAATTCATAGAATGGCAGTATGTTAGAGTTGTAAGGGCGCTTTTGAGTCATCATGTACAACCCCTGCTCAATGCAGTATTCACTATAGCATCTCACACAGATGGCTCTCTTGCCTCTGTTTGAAGACTTCCATTGATGGATAACTTACTAGCTTTCATGACAGCTTGTTCAACTCATTGATTACCCTCACTGTCAAAATGGTTTTTTTTCTAATATCTAATCTGTATATTCTCTTTCAGGTTTATTCCTTTGCTTGTCATGTTTCCTGTGCAAACACGAGTAGGGCTAATCCCTATACACTGACATCTCTTTGTGCATTTGTTAAAAGCTACTAAGTCTCCTCTTAGCATTTTTTTCAAAGCTAAAACTTGCAAGATCTTTTAACCATTCCTTGTAGCACATAGTTTGCAGACCAATGACTATCCTGATAGCTCTTCTCTGAGTTTGCTCCGGTTTTTGATAGTCTTTTTCAAAATGTGGTGCCCATAACTGGACACTGTATTCCAATTGAGGTCTCACCAAAGAGGAATAGAAGGGGATCTGATGTAATCCATACAAAGTCCTACAATGCTCTTCAACTCTTCTACATCCAGAACTTGAAGATAAAGAAAACATGTCTGCTTTCTGCATGTTCCAGGAAACACTGAGAGCAGCAGAAGTACCCGACTATATGCGGGTGACATCACTTAGTTCAATGGAGGTCACACTCGGGCTCCCCTGCTGCTATCAGTGAAAATGATGTTGGAATGTCGGATTGCGGGTCAGTCCGGCAGCAGCTTCAACTTTAACTAAGGGGCGCCCGGGTGTGACATCCGCTGAACTGAGGGATGTCACCAGCCAACGAGCGACCTAGTTGAGAGTCGGTTACAGACCTTTAGTTCAGCTGAGGTCTCCTTCGCTGCCCTCAGTGAATGTCAAAGCCGCTGCCGGACTGTTGGATTATGTGTCATAGTCATGACCTGCAATTTTACAATCAGGCAGCAATTTCAATGAGGAAAGCAACGGAGCCTGAGTGTGAACTCAGACCCCACTGCTGTCAGTGTTTCCTGGAGCCTGTGGAGAGTGGACATGTTTTGTCTCTCTCTGCAGGTTCTGGATCTAGCAGAGCTGAGGATTGTTATGAGAATTCGTATCGATTACTTTAGATCTACAAAGGTGTTTTGAGGGTTATTAAAGGAGTTAAAGAGTGTATGACTATTTCAAAAAAAGGATATTCTTGATGTTTGTATTTTATTTCTTTTCAACTACAGGATTAGTAATGGGGGTGCCTCATAGATGCTTCCCAATAGTAATCTAGGGCAGGATGGCAGCTGTCATTTTTTTGACAAATCACAGCTTTCATCACCTCCTTTATTACCCCCAATACCAACGTACCAGGGCAATCGGGATGAGCAGGGTAAAGGGCCATGATTGGCAATTATAATATGACATGCCAATTACTGGCAGGTGCGAGCTAATATTTTTAGGCTTGGAGGGGGCCAATAATCATGGCTGCTAACATCCTGATAATACCAGTCCCCACCTGTCTGCTTTACCATGGATGAATATCAAAAATGGGGGAAACCTTATGTCTTTTTTTCTTCTCTATTTTGATATCCAGCCACGGGAAACCTCACAGGTGGGGGCTGGAGCTTGCAGCTGTTGTTTTACCTGTGCTGGAAATCAAAATATGGTGGGAGCCTACATCATTTTTTAAAATGTTTTTTTTTTATTTGTACAGTACTAAACAGCAAACTGGCTGCAACCAATCACAAACCAAGACACAGGGTTTGGGGGCATTTATAGCAGTCTGCAACCAATCACAGAGACTGGCACAAACGGTGGGTGGGACAATCAGTAATTATTGATCAACCTTAATTAGGGGGTCTAGAATAGAGATAAGTGAAGCTTTTAAAGTTCCATTTACCTCCTGGTGTTCGCCGAATAGTTCAGCGAACCTGATCATCCAACATACAAAGCCCATTGAACCCAAACTTATGTGTTATAAAATGATGTAGAGGGCTGTACAAGAAAAAAAATAAAGCAGGACATACTTACTGAGTCTCTCCATGGCTTTAACTGTTTGTTCCCGCAGCTGTTACTGCTCCTGCGGCTGTGCTTCTGGAGCCGATGATTATCCTCATACATATTCATAGAATTACAGAATCATAGAATGTTATAGTTTGAAGGGACCTCAAGGGCCATCTCAGTGAGAGTGCAGGTTTTCCTAAATCATCCCAGCTATAGGTTTATCCACTGTTGCTTGAAGATCTCTATTGATGGAAAGCTCCCAACCTCTCGTGGTAGACTGTTCCACTCACTGACTGCCCTCAGAAAGTTTCACCTACTATCTAGTCTGAATCTCCTTCCTTTTAGTTTAATCACATTGCTTCTTATAACCTCCTTGTGCTAATGAGAATAGCATGGCTCCCTCTGCATTGTGATGACCTCTCAGATATTTGTAGACCACTGTTAGGCCTTAAGCTGGGGTCACACATAGCGACGCAGCAGCGATCACGACGGGCGACCTGCCTTATCAGGATCGCTGCTGCTCCATTACATGGTCGCTGGTGAGCTGTCAAACAGGCAGATCTCACCAGCGACCAGTGACCAGCCCCCAGCCAGCAGCGACATGTTGAAGCGATGATGCGCTTGGTAACTAAGGTAAATATCGGGTAACCAAGGAAAGCAATTCTCTTGGTTACCCGATATTTCCTTAGTCATTAGCAATCGCTCTCTCACGCTGCTAGTGCCAACTCCCTGTTCCCTGCACTCCTAGCCAGAGTACACATTGGGTTAATTACCCGATGTGTACTCCAGCTACGTGTGCAGGGAGGAGGGAGCCGGCACTGGCAGCGTGAGAGCGGCGTAGGCTAGTAACCAAGGTAATTATCGGGTAACCAAGGAAAGGGCTTCCCTTGGTTACCCGATGTTTACCTTGGTTACAGCTTACCGCAGGCTGCCAGAAGCTGGCTCCTGCTCCCTGCTCGCTTCAGTTCGTCGCTCTCTCGCTTTCACACACAGCGATATGTGCTTTACAGCGGGAGAGCAACGTCATCAAAATGAAGCAGGACATTCAGCAACGATCAGCGACCTCACAGCAGGGGCCAGGTCATCACTGGATGCCACACACAGCGACAGCGACGGTACGTCGCTACTATGTCACAGAAAATGGTGACTTAGCAGTGACGTCGTTGTCACTGTCGCTGTGTGTGACACCACCTTTAGACACACGGCGAGAAAAACGGTGCGAGTGGAGTGCGATAAAACATCACATTCCACTCGGACCAATATTAGCATGTGTGTCAGCGCACATGAGCAATTATTTTCTCAGCCCCAATCGGACCGAGAAAACAATCGCAGTATGCTGTGATTGTAATGCGAGTCTTGTTTCTCTCGCACCCATTCAAGTGTATGGGGCAAGAGAAAAATTGCACTGCACTCACGGTACACCGGTGTACCACGATTGCAGTGCGAGAATGGCAATAGCCGGCTACGGAGGAGAGAGGGAGATAAATCCTCAGCACTGGCCCGCCCATCCTCAGAGCCAGCCCGCCCCCGCAGCTGAGGTCCACTCGCACAGTTGGACCTCAGTCTTGCTGTACTGCCAGCATGAGCCAAGTGATGAAAAGCTGTGGAAAAAAAGCACAATAGGGTCTTACCCCAATATACACGGGGTGAACTCAATGAGCAGTCCTCACCAGATGGAGTTGTGAGAGTCACAAATACTGTAAGAGTATGAATATCCTGATCACGGCAGCAGTACCCCAGGAGGCAGATAACAGAGAGAGGTAGAGAGGGGCTTTCATACAGCGCAACAATGATCATCGATGAGAAATGTAAGATTAATGTATCTTTATTTTGCACAGGTCTATGCGTTTCTGGAGGCTCAGCTCCTTTTCCTCAGGACCGTAAGGCATAAGATAACATCAAATCTACCATGGTAGAGACAGACAAGACATATATACACAAGATGACGTCAAAGGTCCACCCCCTACAGAAAAAAAACGGCGGGAAAGCATGCATTTCAACTTGATATGATGCAATACAATCATCTTCATGAATAATAAATAAAGTTGCACCAAATATAACAGATAAGAATAGAGTCGTAAAAAAACTTGTAATAAAATTTGTGATATTGAAAAAAACACCGTGTCTGAATAAATAAACAAGCAAAAAAAAAAATATATATATATACATATATATATAAAACTAACGTATGAAGTGGGTATAGAGCGCACCTAAACCGTCAATTCCCCTATTGGAGTGAACCTGAATAAGATAAGTGGAGGCATAGGACCATAGCACCAGCAACGCGTGTGGTGATTCACGATGTGAAAAAGAGGAACATGAAGAGGAACTCCACAATAATCCCGTGAAAAAGAGGAAATCCTGAAAAAGTTAACATATTAATGTGAGCGAAAAGTCTGATCCAACGCGCTGAAGAAAGCTGACAGTTCTATTGCGGTAAGCAGAGTAATAGGAGTTCAAGAGCGTGGGAAAAAAACGAACAGCACCTGCGCAGGTAGCAGGTACTGAGCGGCCAGGGTAATATGAGTTCATGAGCGTGGGAAAAAAGGGACAGCGCATGCGCAGGGACATTGAGCGAGTGTTCAAAGTCAGGGCAATGTAATGGAGGGCATATAGTAGAAAGGCTAGCGTATAAGAAGATGCAAAATTTTTTTTTTAGATAAATCTATATCTCGCTAAGGGGGGAAAATAATATATTATAAGTAAAGCTACTGACAAATGAAAAAAATAAACATAGTCAATGATACTAAAAGCTCTTTATATTGTATTACTATATATGTAGAGAAGAGAAGGCCGTTAATGGATATTGTCCGTGGATCCCATATACCCAGAACTGAACCACAAGAATTGTGTATCCAGGAAAGCGGTATACTGTACGTATCCCATATCCCAAAGTGAGATCGTACCACTACTCCATAGAAGCAGACACATGGGTAGGGTCGTACGGGTACAAAAAACGTAGAAAAAAGGAGGGGAGGGAAGTGCATGTGCTGAGGAAAGAGAAAGAGAAAAATCTGGACCCTGGAAAAATTCCATCGGTGTCACAATGACATCAATAGGCACCAAACTATCAGACATAATAACGGAAAAAAGCCTAGATACATATGAATAAAAAGGGGAATAAATATATGAAAGAAAAAAAATAAATATATATATATATATATACAGTTAGGTCCAGAAATATTTGGACAGTGACACAATTTTCGCGAGTTGGGCTCTGCATGCCACCTCATTGGATTTGAAATGAAATCTCTACAACAGAATTCAAGTGCAGATTGTAACGTTTAATTTGAAGGTTTGAACAAAAATATCTGATAGAAATTGTAGGAATTGTCACATTTCTTTACAAACACTCCACATTTTAGGAGGTCAAAAGTAATTTGACAAATAAACCAAACCCAAACAAAATATTTTTATTTTCAATATTTTGTTGCGAATCCTTTGGAGGCAATCACTGCCTTAAGTCTGGAACCCATGGACATCACCAAACGCTGGGTTTCCTCCTTCTTAATGCTTTGCCAGGCCTTTACAGCCGCAGCCTTCAGGTCTTGCTTGTTTGTGGGTCTTTCCGTCTTAAGTCTGGATTTGAGCAAGTGAAATGCATGCTCAATTGGGTTAAGATCTGGTGATTGACTTGGCCATTGCAGAATGTTCCACTTTTTTGCACTCATGAACTCCTGGGTAGCTTTGGCTGTATGCTTGGGGTCATTGTCCATCTGTACTATGAAGCGCCGTCCGATCAACTTTGCGGCATTTGGCTGAATCTGGGCTGAAAGTATATCCCGGTACACTTCAGAATTCATCCGGCTACTCTTGTCTGTTGTTATTTCATCAATAAACACAAGTGACCCAGTGCCATTGAAAGCCATGCATGCCCATGCCATCACGTTGCCTCCACCATGTTTTACAGAGGATGTGGTGTGCCTTGGATCATGTGCCGTTCCCTTTCTTCTCCAAACTTTTTTCTTCCCATCATTCTGGTACAGGTTGATCTTGGTCTCATCTGTCCATAGAATACTTTTCCAGAACTGAGCTGGCTTCATGAGGTGTTTTTCAGCAAATTTAACTCTGGCCTGTCTATTTTTGGAATTGATGAATGGTTTGCATCTAGATGTGAACCCTTTGTATTTACTTTCATGAAGTCTTCTCTTTACTGTTGACTTAGAGACAGATACACCTACTTCACTGAGAGTGTTCTGGACTTCAGTTGATGTTGTGAACGGGTTCTTCTTCACCAAAGAAAGTATGCGGCGATCATCCACCACTGTTGTCATCCGTGGACGCCCAGGACTTTTTGTGTTCCCAAGCTCACCAGTCAATTCCTTTTTTCTCAGAATGTACCCGACTGTTGATTTTGCTACTCCAAGCATGTCTGATATCTCTCTGATGGATTTTTTCTTTTTTTTCAGCCTCAGGATGTTCTGCTTCACCTCAATTGAGAGTTTCTTAGACCGCATGTTGTCTGGTCACAGCAACAGCTTCCAAATGCAAAACCACACACCTGTAATCAACCCCAGACCTTTTAACTACTTCATTGATTACAGGTTAATGAGGGAGATGCCTTCAGAGTTAATTGCAGCCCTTAGAGTCCCTTGTCCAATTACTTTTGGTCCCTTGAAAAAGAGGAGGCTATGCATTACAGAGCTATGATTCCTAAACCCTTTCTCCGATTTGGATGTGAAAACTCTTATATTGCAGCTGGGAGTGTGCACTTTCAGCCCATATTATATATATAATTGTATTTCTGAACATGTTTTTGTAAACAGCTAAAATAACAAAACTTGTGTCACTGTCCAAATATTTCTGGACCTAACTGTATATATATAAAAAAATAAAAAAGACCTGGCATATAAAAACTATAAAAGCAAAAAAACACTTATATAAAAACAATAATGAATATTTAAGACCATGTGAACAATAAAAACAAAACCGGGCATCATAAAAAGATGTAGGACTGTCATTAGTGAAATAAATCAGTTACCTCATTGAGGCCCCGGGGTTTTAAGGTATTAAAAAGAGATGAGCGAACCGGTTGCGGTTCGGCTCGAGCTTGGTTCGTCGAACGGAGGTCTAGTTCGAGTTCGGTTCGGCGAACCGGTTCGGCGAGCCACTCGAACCCATAGGAAACAATGGGAGGCAATCACAAACACATAAAAACACCTAGAAAACACCCTCAAAGGTGTCCAAAAGGTGACAAACCACTCACAACACAACACAAACACATGAAAAAGTGACAAGGACAAATACTCATGCGAAAACAGAAGAGCTGGACAAGGAAAAAGAGGAGGAGACACAGATATGGGCATAGCATGCCCTTCTAAAATGATGTAAAACACCACAAGGTTACTCAAAGCGGAGTCTCCCTTTTTTCCAAAAATTGGGCCACACAGACACCCCTTCAGTGGCAGCACTTGTGCCCCAGTTGTACACTGCACAGGTAAATTTGCATCAAGCACGTTCAAAAATATGCCAGCCTTAACTGTCCCCAGGATGACAACGGGGAATGTAGCAAAGTCTTTGCTGAACCATGACATGTTCATCTTGGCTCCTTTTTAAAAATACAGCAAGGGTTGCTCCAAGCAGAGTCTCCCTTTTTTACAAAAATTGGGCCACACAGACACCCTTTCAGTGGCAGCACTTGTGCCCCAGTTGTACACTTCACAGGTAGATTTGTATCAAGCACATTCAAAAATATGCCATCCTTAACTGTCCCCAGGATGACACCGGGGTAGGTAGCAAAGTCTTTGCTGATCCCAGCTCTGTTCATCTTGGATCATTTTTAGAAACACAGCAA
The DNA here is from genome assembly GCF_048569485.1 of Anomaloglossus baeobatrachus. NCBI lineage: Eukaryota > Metazoa > Chordata > Amphibia > Anura > Aromobatidae > Anomaloglossus > Anomaloglossus baeobatrachus. Next base: position 694,761,256 of record NC_134356.1, read on the forward strand.
GCAAGGGTTACTCCAAGCAGAGTCTCCCTATTTTCCAAAAATTGGGCCACACAGACACCCGTTCAGTGGCAGCACTTGTGCCCTAGTTGTACACTTCACAGGTAGATTTGCATCAAGCACATTCCAAATCCACAAGCATTTACTCTCCCCAGGATGACACAGGGGTAGTAAATTCCTTGTGGATCCATGACTTGTTCATCTTGATGAACGTTAGTCTGTCCACATTGTCACTGGACAGACGCGTGCATTTATCTGTCAGCACACACAGATCAGCACTGAAGACATGTTCAGAGACAACGCTGGCAGCTGGACATGACAAGATCTTCAAGGCGTAAGTGGAGAGCTTTGGCCATTTTTCAAGATTTAAAGCCCAAAATGAGCAAGGCTCCATTTGCAAAGTCATGGCATTGATGTTCATTTGGAGATACTCCTGTATCATCCTCTCCAGCCGTTGACTATGTGTCAGACTTGTTGTGTCTGGTGGTCTTGCAAAGGATGGTCTAAAAAAATTATGAAAAGATTAAATAAAAATGCTGTTACCAGCACCAGATACGGTGCTACTGGTACGGGTAGACTGTTGAAGATGACAAAACCGTCCCATGTTTGTCAAGTTACAACTGGGAGAATCACTCCGTGAACCACTGTTCGATGCACTACTTGTGGGCGAGCCGACGATACCGACGCTGTATCTGTTACCTAAGATACATAAAGATGTAAATACGCCGCCTGGCAGACCTTTTGTATCGGGTGTGGGCAATTTTCTTGAACGTGTATGCATTTATATTGATTCCTTGCTGAAGCCTCTAGTTGAGTCTCTTCCCTCATATACAAGAGATACGAGCAATTTTTTTGCAAAAAATTGATTCTATCCATGTGGGGTAGGGCTCCCTGTTGGTCTCTTGAGATGTCGAATCGCTCTGTACGAGCATTCGACATCGCGACGGACTACGGGCTACCTCTTACTTTCTCTCTATGACCAGCATGTCCGGGACCGAGAGGGACTTTGTCATGAACCTATTGAGTTTTGCCTTTTTTCTTTTTTTGGGGGTCCCTATACCTGCAGCTCCAGGGCACAGCAATGGGGGCGGCCTTTGCGCCCTCATATGCAAATTTGTTTCTGGGGCTGTGGGAGAGGGACCTTCTCCTGTCAGATTGGTTGTCATCGGTGGACCGCATCCCCTTTTGGACGCGGTACATGGATGACATCTTTTTTATCTGGCAGGGGACTATCCCAGATCTTAATTTATTTATACAAAATTTGAACAACAATGAGATCAATGTACGGCTAACTCATAGATTCAGTGACACGTCCCTCGAATTCCTAGACATTCTGGTCATACGAGACACATTGGGCCATCTGCAAACGGATCTATATCGCAAAGACACTTCTGTATATTCAATTTTACATGCCACCTCTGCCCACCCCGCACATGTTGTACGAGCGGTCCCTGTGGGACAATTTCTTTGCCTACGGCAGATCTGCTCTTTGGATTCTTCCTTTGAATCCAGAGCTTTGGATCTTAAACGAAGATTCCGTGACCGTGGGTACAGCAATAGGTCTATTAAAAAGGCATATAACAGAGCTAGAAATTCTACACGTGTTGACTTGTTATTTGGTGATCATGGGATCAAGAACGCTAACATTGTTAGAATGATCACCAGGTACCACTCACATTGGGATTGGATGCTGGAAGTCATGTCCCGATACTGGTCTATACTCACTATTGACCCCATTCTTCAGAACTATTTGTCTGATAGGCCATCGGTTTCGGCCCGCAAGGCCAGGAATTTGAAGGACATATTGACCTCTAGTCATTATAACAAAAAGGATAAAAATGTTCTTCCATTTGTGTCATCCTCCTCCGCTACATCGAGGTCAAGATCTGGCTGTTCACCCTGTGGGGCATGCGTTGCATGCCCCAATATTGAAACAGCGACAGAGTTTACTTCTTCTTACGGGAGAGTCTTTTTCATCAGGAAGAAAATTAATTGCCTTTCGAAAGCCGTGGTATATTATGCGGTTTGTCCATGTCCTCTCGTCTATGTCGGTCTGACCACACGGGCCTTGAAGGTCCGTGTGAGAGAACATGTTCGAGACATCCAGGCCGCCAGAGACGAGATAGACATTGAGAGCCTTAAGACAATAACAAGGCATTTTAGGAAGCATCATCATTGTGACCATACCTTATTAAAGGTACGGGGTATTGATCAAATCATAACTGGGATTCGGGGCGGTAATGTTACCCGTCTCCTCACACAGCGTGAGACGGAATGGATGTGGACCTTGAAGACTCTACAACCCCTTGGGTTGAATGAGTGTTTAAGCTTTGTATCCTTCCTATAGGTTATCCCAGACAATATCCCGTTTTGTCTTAATGTTTGAGAGATTGCAATCTATCAGTCTGCAGCTTTATATATGGTCCCCTTATTCTTGACCCGTTTGGTCCTTTTTAACTTTTTCAATCTTTTAATTTTTAGTTATATCCACATTCCCATGCCTCTCCTGATCCATCTTTGCGTCCATGTAAAATTTTGGAGAAGTTTGTGATCCATTGGATTATCGTAAGGACGAATGGGACTGCCTCATCTCCCTCTCGGCACCAGTGCGCGCGTGCGTTCGCCTTGGCTGCGTTGTGTCGCCGTGCGCGTGTCCCTTGTGGCTGTTTCCGTGGTGATCTGATCACCGTGGTCGTTGCTGGACGCGCTCGCGGTGACGCGGTGCTTCCCGGGCGTCCGCCCACGCGCCATTAATGGTTAACCAGGATCGAATGATAGTCCCGGTATTTAATGAGTATATAATGTACTATGACCCGTGCCGATATTGTTATATATTATATTAATTCGGCGTTATAGCTATGCTACGGTTAGGTGCTTACCATATGTGTGTATAATAGGACCTATGAATTCATATCATGTGACTGGCACACCCCCTGTTTGTGGGTCACATGTGCGAATCTGTCATCTGAAAGTTACTTCCCCTCTGTACTCACATTGGATGTAGAAGGGGGGAGGCGTGGCCTCTGCCGATTATAGGGAGGAATGGTTTTGCTGTTGTTGTGTACTTGGTTGCTATGGCGCTCGGCCATGTGCGGGTGCACATCTGAGGGCCTCTATAGGTGGACCAAACAGCACGCACACACTCTCCTATATGACACGGTGGGTACGCCTCCTAGTTGATGACACGATGCTCATATCTTCACACTTCCGGTATCGCGTCATTCATGGGGGCGGAGTCGAACTTGGTATTCCGGGCCACTTACCAGTGGTAGACACTGTTGCAGTGCAATTTGGTGGGTTAGTGTATAATGGGACGTTTTGATTGGTCTGGACTGACATGGCACCGGATTGGATGTATTTTGTTTATAAGGACGCTCTTTTTACTCTGAGACCACCCCCGGAAGAAGGATTATAACACCGAAACCTATAGGTCGGGGCTCCTCACCCTCACACCACACCTCAGGTACGTCGGTTTTGTATGATTAGACATCCTGTGCTATTAATTACACTTGCACTTGCAAGAAAATTGGTGGCATTATATTATAACTTTGGCACAGGTAATGTCTAGCAGTAAGTGGGTTTTAAAACAATGCTGATTGATTGCTATAGATCATTCATTATTTTGGTCTCTCTGTTCACTGACTGCTCTACAGTATCTGTACATGTACCGGTGTGCTGTGAGGGCACCATCTGGTGGTATTCATCACCTGTCTCTACATGTTTTAACCATCTTTTTTGCCTTATGTATTTTCTACTTAATAAAACTACAAAGCCTTTGTACAGAGTCTTCTTCACTTGTTACCACGGTTGTTTGGTGGAAAAGCCGAGCTAAGATCGAGTAACAGCTTCTGCTGATACTCCTGCATACGTGCGTCCCTTTCTATGGCTGGAATTATGTCACAAAATTTGGACTTGTAACGGGGATCTAATAGTGTGGCAAGCTAGTACTCATCATCACTTCTAATTTTGACAATACGAGGTTCATGTTGGAGGTAGTGCAGCAAGAAGGCGCTCATGTGCCTTGCGCAGCCATGCGGACCAAGTCCACTCTGTGTTTGTGGCATAGAGGTGCTAACCGTTCTTTCTTCCTCTGACATGTCCCCCCAACCTCTTTCAACTGAAATTTGACTCCATTTCTTCATGTTCTATTGCACCTTCCTCAACATTTCGCCTGCTACCATGCACCCTTGTGGATGCCTGTCCCCCATGGTCCCATGCCTGCCGCCTTGGTGATGAAGAACGTCTGGACCTTGGTGATGTTGTTGTCTCTTGCGCATATGAATCCTCCTGTACTTCCTCCCCTTCTTGTTGTCCCAGCCCCTGACTCCGAATAGTGTTTAGTGTGTGCTCCAGCATGAAAATGACTGGAATTGTCATGCTAATAATGGTATAGTCAGCGCTAAACATCTTCGTTGCCATGTCGAAACTGTGCAGAAGGGTACATAGGTCCTTGATCTGAGACCACTCCATCAGGGTTATCTGCCCCACCTCTGCATCTCGTTGGCCCAGGCTATACGTCATGACGTATTGCACCAGGGCTCGGCAGTGCTGCCACAGTCGCTGTAACATGTGGAGAGTCGAAATCCAGAGTGTCGACACATCGCATTTCAGGCAATGAACCGGGAGGCCGAAAGACTTCTGGAGCGATGGAAGTCGCTCAGCTGCGGCGGTTGAACGGCGGAAGTGAGCAGACAGTTTTCGTACCCTGTTCAGAAGTCCATCTAGGCCGGGATAGTGTGTTAAAAATAGCTGGACAACAAGGTTCAACACGTGAGCCATACAAGGCACGTGTGTCACCTTGCCCAGGCGAAGGGCCGCACCCAAATTTGCAGCATTGTCGCACACGGCCTTACCAGGCTGCAGGTTGAGTGGAGACAACCATTTACCAAACTCAGTCTCCAGAGCTGCCCACAAATCAGCCGCTGTGTGACTCTTATTTCCAAGACATTTCAAGCTAAAGACCGCCTGATGCCGTTGCGCTCTGCTGCCAGCATAGTAATGAGGGGTGCGTGATTCCTTCTATGCAGTTACAACACTGGTGGCCTGACCAGGCAGGCTTGGGGCGGAGGTGGAGGACCCAGGCGAGGTTGAGGAGGCAGAAGCAGTGGAGGAACTTGGACAGACAGAGGATTGACACACAAGTCGTGGGGACGGCAAGACTTGTGCAGCAGACCCTTCACCATCTATCACCATAGTTACTTAGTGCCCAGTCAGTGACATGTAACGTCCCTGTCTATGCTTACTGGTCCAAGTATCAGTGGTAAAATGCACCCGTTCACACACAGAGTTTCTCAAGGAAGCGGTGATGTTGTGTGTGACATGCTGGTGTAGCGCAGGCACACCTTTCTTAGAGAAGTAGTGGCGACTGGGCATCTGGTACTGGGGCACAGCAACAGACATAAGGTCTCTAAAATCCTGTGTGTCCACCAGGTGGAAAGGCAGCATTTTGGTAGCCAAGAGCTTACAGAGGGATAAAGTCAACCTCTTAGCTTTGTCATGGGTCGCAGGAAATGGCCTTTCATTTGTCCACATCTAAAGGAAAGAGATCTGGCTGCTGTGTGTAGATGGTGTTGAGTAGGGTGTCCCTGGAAAAATGCAGGTTTGTGAGGAAAGTGCAGGCGTAGACATGATGTTGCCTTCATCCAACGTTGGTGCTATCGATGTCTGAGAGAGCTGTACACACGCACTTGTTTCCCCTTCCAAACCAACTGACAACCTACCAAGCAAACTGCCTGTTGCGGTTACAGTAGTGGAAGTTGTGCGTGGAAAACCAGGTGTGACAGCTGTCCCCACAGTCCTAGAAGATGAAGAGCGCGCGGATGCACTGGAAGGGGCAGGCAGTGGATGGCCTGCTCCGCTAGGCCGCATTGCAGCACGGTGAGCTTCCCACTGGGACATATATTTATTCATGTGACGATTCATGGAAGAAGTTGTCAAACTGCTGAGGTTTTTTCCTCTACTAACAGAATCCCAGCAAATTTTACAGATCACATGATTTGGGCGATCCTTTGCAAGGTCAAAAAAGGACCTGGCTAGGCAAGGCTTAGAGGACATGCGACCTGCTGAGCCACCCCGACTAGTGCTCAGAGGCAGAGTGGTGGCTGAGGATGCAGTTGTAGACGTGCTACCAGTACTCCACCCCTTTCCAGGAAGGCGCAAGGTAACTTCGTCGTCAGTTGCATCCTCCTCCACCGCCTCTGTTGACCTCCTTGAGTGCCTGACTGTGGGTTAACAGTAGGTGGGATCTAGAACTTCATCATCAAGTGTTGTGTTTGCACTCCCCTCACCCTCAGACCAAGCCTCTTCCTGCCCTGACCGAATATTTAAGTTGTCATCCCAATCTGGTATCTGCGTCTCATCGTCATCAGTATGTTCCTCATTGTCTATAACAACAGGTGTTACAGTTTGTGAATAAGGGTCAACATTATGCTCAGAAACTCGGTCATCACGGCCTAAATCTGAGTCACAAAGGTTCTGGGCATCTCTGCAGACAATTTCCTGGTCTGTACTCACTGTAGCTTGGGAGCAGACATCTGATTCCCAGGCTATAGTGTGACTGAACAGCTCTGCAGACTCAGCCATCTCTGTTCCACCATACTCTGCAGAGCGGATGGAGACTTGAGAGCTGGGAGAAAGCAAGTGTGATTGGGATGACAACTCAGAGGACTTTTTTTTGGATGCGATAGTTGAGGTGGAGGAGAGGGCACTTGTTGGACCACTTGAGATCCATTCAAGCATGTTCTTTTTTGGGCATCATCTACCTTTGTTCCAGTTGTTCGGGTCTGTAAAAAAGGGAGCACATCGGATTGTCCACGGAAAGTAGTAGACATCTTACTTTTGCTGGAAGATGGCCTATCTTCAGCAGATGGTATTGGAGCTTTGCCACCTTCCCCATGAACACAAACTTTTTTTCCTTTTCCAACACGCCTGTTCCCCTTTTTACCAGCATCTGTCATTTTGCCACTCATTTTGATTGCGACAAGATTGTCCACTTAAAATTTGGTAGTAAAAATTGAGAGGTGTTGTAGATTGCAGAGGTGGTCTATCTTTATTGATAGCAGAAGAAACAAAACAGACTATCCCTGACAATGCAACTATGGCCCTTAAACTGGCAGCACAGTTTGCAATTATAATAGCTTAGTAAAAATGAGCTTGAGGGTGAAATGCAGAGGTGCTGGAAATTGCTTGGCACCAGTAAGGCACTAATGAAGTCCAACAGCCACTTTTAGGATGCCACTAAGTTTCCTCAGTGTTTGCTATTATAATGGCTTAGTAAAAATGAGCTTGAGGGTGTAATGCAGAGGTGCTGGAAATTGTTGGCACCAGTGGGACACTAATGAAGTCCAACAGCCACTTTTTGGATGCCACTAAGTTTCCTCAGTGTTTGCTATTATAATGGCTTAGTAAAAATGAGCTTGAGGGTGTAATGCAGAGGTGCTGGAAATTGTTGGCACCAGTGGGACACTAATGAAGTCCAACAGCCACTTTTTGGATGCCACTAAGTTTCCTCAGTGTTTGCTATTATAATGACTTAGTAAAAATGAGCTTTAGGGTGCAATGCAGAGGTGCTGGAAATTGCTTGGCACCAGTGGGACACTAATGAAGTCCAACAGCCACTTTTTGGATGCCACTAAGTTTCCTCAGTGTTTGCTATTATAATGGCTTAGTAAAAATGAGCTTGAGGGTGCAATGCAGAGGTGCTGGAAATTGCTTGGCACCAGTGGGACACTAATGAAGTCCAACAGCCACTTTTAGGATGCCACTAAGTTTCCTCAGTGTTTGCTATTATATTGGCTTAGTAAAAATGAGCTTGACGGTGCAATGCAGAGGTGCTGGAAATTGCTTGGCACCAGTGGGACACTAATGAAGTCCAACAGCCACTTTTAGGATGCCACTAAGTTTCCTCAGTGTTTGCTATTATATTGGCTTAGTAAAAATGAGCTTGACGGTGCAATGCAGAGGTGCTGGAAATTGCTTGGCAACAGTGGGACACTAATGAAGTCCAAAAGCCACTTTTAGGATGCCACTAAGTTTCCTCAGTGTTTGCTATTATAATGGCTTAGTAAAAATGAGCTTGAGGGTGTAATGCAGAGGTGCTGGAAATTGCTTGGCACCAGTGGGACACTAATGAAGTCCAACAGCCACTTTTTGGATGCCACTAAGTTTCCTCAGTGTTTGCTATTATAATGGCTTAGTAAAAATGAGCTTGAGGGTGTAATGCAGAGGTGCTGGAAATTGTTGGCACCAGTGGGACACTAATGAAGTCCAACAGCCACTTTTTGGATGCCACTAAGTTTCCTCAGTGTTTGCTATTATAATGACTTAGTAAAAATGAGCTTTAGGGTGCAATGCAGAGGTGCTGGAAATTGCTTGGCACCAGTGGGACACTAATGAAGTCCAACAGCCACTTTTTGGATGCCACTAAGTTTCCTCAGTGTTTGCTATTATAATGGCTTAGTAAAAATGATGTCAGGTTTCCAGGTTTTCCAGTTCTCTTTTGAATGAGCTTGCCCTCAGTTAACATGGAGTTTAAGGTTCTGTTGCCCTACTTCCTGTCCAGCTGCTTAAAAGGCCGCCTCTCAGCCCAGTCCAGTGCCTGAGTATACTGCTTGCTGTGTGCTCCTGCTTTGCTGTTTCTACTTCCTGATTGCCTTGGATTCTCCTGAAACTCTACCGACCGACTCTGGACCATACCCGGTTTTCTTCAAGCTGTGCCCGGACTCCGTCTGCCGTCTTTGATCAGCACTCTGCCCGGTTCGTAACCACTCTGGACAATCATCCCGTACGGACACTCCTGGACTATACCACTTGCCCCTTGTGTACCGGCTGCCGCACATTTAGGCCTTCCAGGGTTGATTGCCGGACAGTCCCTGTACAGGGGTTCGCTCTGGTGGTCTCCCTGGGGGAGTCCGGTGCGTGGCCCCGGGAATCCCCTTCGCTCCGTTTTGTGTGTTGTTTTACTGTGTTTATTCCCGTTGTGTATCTACCGTGGTGACATATTATATAACATCTTGTACCAAGAACTCGTCTCTGTTGTCATTGCCCTAACGCAATCGAAATCCTCAGAACATACAGTAGTATTACAAATGAGCTTGATGGTGCAATGCAGAGGTGCTGGAAATTGCTAGGCACCAGTGGGACACTAATGAAGTCCAACAGCCACTTTTAGGATGCCACTAAGTTTCCTCAGTGTTTGCTATTATATTGGCTTAGTAAAAATGAGCTTGATGGTGCAATGCAGAGGTGCTGGAAATTGCTTGGCACAAGTGGGACACTAATGAAGTCCAAAAGCCACTTTTAGGATGCCACTAAGTTTTCTCAGTGTTTGCTCTTATAATGGCTTAGTAAAAATGAGCTTGAGGGTGCAATGCAGAGGTGCTGGAAATTGCTTGGCACCAGTGGGACACTAATGAAGTCCAACAGCTACATTTTGGATGCCACTAAGTTTCCTCATTGTTTGCTATTATAATGGCTTAGTAAAAATGAGCTTGGGGGTGCAATGTAGAGGTGCTGGAAATTACTTGGCACCAGTGGGACACTAATGAAGTCCAACAGCCACTTTTTGGATGCCACTAAGTTTCCTCAGTGTTTGCTATTATAATGGCTTAGTAAAAATTAGATTGAGGGTGCTATGCAGAGGTGCTGGAAATTGCTTGGCACCAGTGTTTCCACGGACCTGACTGTCACCTATAACTCTGAGCCGGATGAAATGAGCCCTGAAAAGGGCTGAATTAAACTTCTAACCCTGTTCTGTATAGCGCTGTGTGTATAGCGTAGACAGCAGGATCGGCGGCAGGAGCTGCGTCAGCGGTGACCGTCACCCAGATGCAGAAGCCAGATAATGGCGTCCAGACGGGAAAATGGCCGTATTTATAATGCAGGGAAATGGGACATGGACAGCCTATGACACATGCCCTTGCTTGTCTGGCAAAAAGTCCACTTAGCTGTGTGTGTGTCTGGGATTAGCTGACATGCTGGCCCGCCCCACTACACGCGTGCTTAGGTAAGGAAGAAAAGAAAAAAAATGGCGATCGCCATTATTCCAGCAGCAGTGATCTGAACGCGCAGTCCCCGCACACTATATGCTGAAATTTCATAATAGTGTGAGTCACAGAGTGACTCACACTATTACAGCGAAAAGCTAGCTAGTAATTAGCTTGGATTTTTGCTGATAGAACCGTTCTCGAATGTAACTCGAGCTAACGAACTTTTAGCAAAAATCTCGAGTTCTAGTTCAATCTAGAACACCCCCCAAAATCACTCGAACCGCGAACTGGAGATCTACAAACTATGAACCGCGCTCAACTCTAGTATTAAGTTTATAAATCCAAAAGGTTTCTTTCCTATTGAGTACCTCAATCCGGTTGAGGGTATATGGGGGTATATGCTTAATAGAGGTGACTCTCAGTTTGGATTTCTTATCATGACATAGGGTTACATGTTGGGATAAAGCATGGAGCATAAAACTGATTTTAATATTATACATATATTTAATATTATGCCTATGTGAGTTGATTCTGTTATGTAATGCCTGGGTTGTCCTCCCAACATAACGTTTGTCACAGTCACACTCTATTAAATAGATGACAAAATCTGATTGGCAAGTGAGGTGACCGTTAATCAAGAATTCCACCCCCTCTGGGGTAGAGCCAAAATTGACCCTTTTATGTTGAATTGATTTGCAACACAATTTCTCACACCGCATTTATAGGAACCCATAGGTTTATTAATAGTTATAGCCCCAGATTTCTCCCTGGGCCTACTGGGGGCCAATTGATTTTTTAGGCTAGAGGCCCTGTGGTAGGTAATCCCTGGAAACACAGGTAAAACCTCTTTTAGAAAAGGGTCATTATGGAGGACAGTCCAATGTTTACGGATGATACCTTTGATTAAATCCCCATCACTACTGAATGTAGTAAGAAAATGAGAGGAAAATTTATTTTGATTCCTTTTATTTTTGTGGGTGGGACACGAATTATTTTTATGGGTGATTAGTTCCATTTGTTTAAGACTCCTATTCTCCTGATACGCTTTTTTAATGAAAGTGAGGGGATATTTTTTATTTAAAAACCTTTCTTTCAGGACGGAAGCTTGTTCCTGGAAATCCCTGTCCAGGGTACAATTTTTTCTAATCCTTTGAAACTGGTTTCTAGACACATTCAACAGCCATTTGTCATCATGGTTGCTGGTGAAGTCAATATAACCGTTACTGTCCACTTTTTTTTGAAGAAGGTTTTAGTCAGGATGGAACTATTCATATGTGTGATGGTTAAGTCCAGAAAGTCTATCGAGTTCTCACCAATAGTAGGTGAAAATTTCAAGCCCCAATCGCTGTTCTCTACACCCTCCAAAAAGGATGAACAATTATTTTCAGAGTTATCCCATATATTGAATAATTCATCTATGTATCTTTTATATATGATAACATGTTTAAACAGATCAGAAGAGTAAATATATTGCACCTCAAACAGTCCCATGAACAAATTAGCGAAAGTTGGTGCTACCTTCAAACCCATTGCTGTGCCACAACACTGATGGTATAATACATCCTGGAAAGTAAAAAAAAAATCGTTAAAATGAACTTCATTCCATCTAAAATAAAGTTCTTTTGAGATAATGGTAATCGGTCATCCCTCTCATGGAACTGTCTGAAACATTCAAGACCTAGAGCATGTGATATATTAGTGTACAGGGAGGCAATGTCCAGTGTTAGGAAGAGGAAGGATTCTCTCCATTCAATGTCTTTTAGAATACTTATGAGGTGTGTAGAGTCTCTGAGGACTCTTGGGTCCTCATAACCTGGTCAATATAGACAGCTAAATTTTCAAAGACCCGATCCCAGAGATAATGGGCCTTCCTGACGTTTTTTTTTTCTGTAGGGGTGGATCTTTGACGTTATCTTGTGTATATATGTCTTGTCTGTCTCTACCATGGTAGATTTGATGGTTTTTTTTATGCCTTACAGTCCTGAGGAAGGGAAATGAGCGTCCAGAAACGCGTAGACCTGTGCAAAATAAAGATACATTAATCTTACATTTCTCATCGGTGATCATTGGCGCGGTGTATGAAAGACCCTCTCTACCTCTCTCTTAGCGTGAGCCAAGTGTCATGTGAGGAAATCACAGTAATCCCCGTGTGGCCCCAGCCTCAAGGCTTCTCTCAGCCTTTTCTTTTGCAAACTAAACATTTTTAGTTCTTTTAGCCGGTCTTCATAGGACACGGTTTGCAAACCTTTTAGCATCTTGGTTGCTTTTCCGGTACTTTCTCCAATTTATTGATGTCTTTCTAGAAATGGGGTGTCCAGAACTGTATACAGTATTCCAGGTGGGGTCTGACCAGGACAGAGCATAGGGGAATAATTACTTCTCTTGATCTAGATTAAATGTCCGTCTTGAAAGATCCCAGAATTTTGTTTGTCTTTTTAGCCTTGGACCACACTGTTGGCTCATGTTGAATCTAAGATCTACTATTACGCCCAATTCCTTTTCCTCGGTGCTATCAACTAATTTCTATTCCTCCCATACTATGTATGCTTTTTACATTTCTTTTACCCAGATGTAGGACTTTGCATTTTTCCCTGTTAAACACCATTCCGTTTTCCTCGGCGCATTGTTCGGGTGTGGCTAGATCCATCTGAATACACTTTCTGTCCTCTCTAGAGTTGGCTACTCCTCCTATCTTAGTATCAGCTGCAAATTTTATGAGCTCTCCAATAATTCCATTGCCCAGATTATTTATAAAAATATTAAACAGCAATGGCCCCAGGACAGACCCTTGTGGATATTTTTTTGAGGGAACACCCTTCCTGTCTCCTGACTTGTGTGTTTTTTTCTGCTTTTTGTAGCACTATATATACCTCTTGCCTTCCATACAACATGGCTTATGATTAAGGACTGGTTTTAAATTCCCCCCTCTTTTGTCCGAAACGCGTCAAGCCGCAAGGCAAGCCACATGGCGTTTTTTCTGGATGACCTGTGCTCTTTTTAAATATTGAAATAAAGCTTCCATGTTTTACCATACAATATTGGTGCTGAGTCCCATCCCTTCATCCCTTTTGCTGCTGTCTTGAACTACGGACCTGCCTGTCCGGGGGATAGCGGGCATCCATTCCAGCCTGGAGGTTATCACATGGGTGAGCTGAAACTTACATTTTCTCTCTACCTTGTGGATATTACACAGCACTGGGCCCAGGACAGAGCCATTTGGCCCCCGCATTTAACTTTTCTCCAGTTTGATATGTAGCTATTTACTCGTTGTGCCCAGCCCAATCATTAAGCCAGTTGTCTAACCATCTAACATATTTTTTTGACTATTCCGTACTTGATCATTTTTTCAATGAGGATGTTACGTTATACTTTATTGACCGTTTATACTATATCCACAAAGAAATAACCATGCAGTCCAAGTGAACTTGAATTTTTTATTGATCCCAAATATAAAGCAATCCAGTGGATGGTCACTAGAGATGAGCGAACCGGTCCCGGTTCGGCTCGAGGTCGGTTCGCCGAACGGAGGCCCCGTTCGAGTTCGGCTCGTCGAACGTTTGACGAACCGAACTCGAACTGCATAGGAAACAATGGCAGGCAATCACAAACACAGAAAAACACCTAGAAAACACCCTCAAAGGTGTCCAAAAGGTGACAAACAACTCACAACACAACACAAACACATGGGAAAGTGACAAGGACATATACTCATGCGAAAACAAAACAGCTGGACAAGGAAAAAGAGGAGGACACACAGATATAGGCATGGCACGCCCTTTTAAAATCATGTAAAACACCCCAAGGTGACTCCAAGCGTAGTCTCCCTTTTTTCCAAAAATTGTGCCCCACACACACCAACCCCTTCAGTGGCAGCACTTGTGCCCTAGTTGTACACTTCACAGCTAGATTTGCATCAAGCACATTCAAAAATACGCTATTCTTAACCGTCCCCAGGATGACACCGGGGTAGGTAGCAAAGTCTTTCCTGATCCCAGCTCTGTTCATCTTGGATCATTTTTAAAAAACACAGCAAGCAAGGGTTACTCCAAGCGGAGCCTCCCTTTTTTCCAAAAATTGTGCCCCACACACCCACCCATTCAGTGGCAGCACTTGTGCCCTAGTTGTACACTTCACAGCTAGATTTGCATCAAGCACATTCCAAAATACGCCATTCTTATCCATCCCCAGGATGACACCGGGGTAGGTAGCAAAGTCTTTCCTGATCCCAGCTCTGTTCATCTTGGCTTCTTTTAAAAACACATCAAGCAAGGGTTACTCCAAGCGGAGCCTCCCTTTTTTCCAAAAATTGTGCCCCACACACCCACCCATTCAGTGGCAGCACTTGTGCCCTAGTTGTACACTTCACAGCTAGATTTGCATCAAGCACATTCAAAAATACGCTATTCTTAACCGTCCCCAGGATGACACCGGGGTAGGTAGCAAAGTCTTTGCTGAACCATGACTTGTTCATCTTGGCTTCTTTTAAAAACAATGTAAGCAAGGGTTACTCCAAGCGGAGTCTCCCTTTTTTCCAAAAATTGTGCCCCACACACACCCACCCCTTCAGTGGCAGCACTTGTGCCCTAGTTGTACACTTCACAGCTAGATTTGCATCAAGCACATTCCAAAATACGCCGTTCTTATCCGTCCCCAGGATGACACCGGGGTAGGTAGCAAAGTCTTTCCTGATCCCAGCTCTGTTCATCTTGGCTTCTTTTAAAAACACATCAAGCAAGGGTTACTCCAAGCGGAGCCTCCCTTTTTTCCAAAAATTGTGCCCCACACACCCACCCATTCAGTGGCAGCAGTTGTGCCCCAGTTGTACAGTTCACAGCTAGATTTGCATCAAGCACATTCAAAAATACGCTATTCTTAACCGTCCCCAGGATGACACCGGGGTAGATAGCAAAGTCTTTGCTGAACCATGACTTGTTCATCTTGGCTTCTTTTAAAAACAATGTAAGCAAGGGTTACTCCAAGCGGAGTCTCCCTTTTTTCCAAAAATTGTGCCCCACACACACCCACCCCTTCAGTGGCAGCACTTGTGCCCTAGTTGTACACTTCACAGCTAGATTTGCATCAAGCACATTCCAAAATACGCCGTTCTTATCCGTCCCCAGGATGACACCGGGGTAGGTAGAAAAGTCTTTCCTGATCCCAGCTCTGTTCATCTTGGCTTCTTTTAAAAACACATCAAGCAAGGGTTACTCCAAGCGGAGCCTCCCTTTTTTCCAAAAATTGTGCCCCACACACCCACCCATTCAGTGGCAGCACTTGTGCCCTAGTTGTACACTTCACAGCTAGATTTGCATCAAGCACATTCCAAAATACGCCGTTCTTATCCATCCCCAGGATGACACCGGGGTAGGTAGCAAAGTCTTTCCTGATCCCAGCTCTGTTCATCTTGGCTTCTTTTAAAAACACATCAAGCAAGGGTTACTCCAAGCGGAGTCTCCCTTTTTTCCAAAAATTGTGCCCCACACACACCCACCCATTCAGTGGCAGCACTTGTGCCCTAGTTGTACACTTCACAGCTACATTTGCATCAAGCACATTCAAAACTATGCCATTCTTATCCGTCCCCAGGATGACACCGGGGTAGGTAGCAAAGTCTTTGCTGAACCATGACTTGTTCATCTTGGCTTCTTTTAAAAACAATGTAAGCAAGGGTTACTCCAAGCGGAGTCTCCCTTTTTTCCAAAAATTGTGCCCCACACACACCCACCCCTTCAGTGGCAGCACTTGTGCCCTAGTTGTACACTTCACAGCTAGATTTGCATCAAGCACATTCAAAAATACGCTATTCTTAACCATCCCCAGGATGACACCGGGTTAGGTAGCAAAGTCTTTGCTGAACCATGACTTGTTCATCTTGGCTTCTTTTAAAAACAATGTAAGCAAAGGTTACTCCAAGCGGAGACTCCCTTTTTTCCAAAAATTGTGCCCCACACACACCCACCCCTTCAGTGGCAGCACTTGTGCCCTAGTTGTACACTTCACAGCTAGATTTGCATCAAGCACATTCAAAAATACGCTATTCTTAACCGTCCCCAGGATGACACCGGGGTAGGTAGCAAAGTCTTTGCTGAACCATGACTTGTTCATCTTGGCTTCTTTTAAAAACAATGTAAGCAAGGGTTACTCCAAGCGGAGTCTCCCTTTTTTTCAAAAATTGGGCCACACACACACCCACCCCCTCAGTGGCAGCACTTGTGCCCCAGTTGTACACTTCACAGCTAGATTTGCATCAAGCACATTCCAAATCCACAAGCATTTACTCTCCCCAGGATGACACAGGGGTTGTAAATTCCTTCTGGATCCATGACTTGTTAATTTTGATGAACGTTAGTCTGTCCACATTGTCACTGGACAGACGCGTGCGCTTATCTGTCAGCACACACCCAGCAGCACTGAAGACACGTTCAGAGACAACGCTGGCAGCTGGACACGACAAAATCTCCAAGGCATAACTGGAGAGCTCTGGCCATTTTTCTAGATTTGAAACCCAAAATGAGCAAGGCTCCATTTGCTAAGTCATGGCATCGATGTTCATTTGTAGATACTCCTGTATCATCCTCTCCAACCGTTGACTATGTGTCAGACTTGTTGTCTCTGGTGGCCTTGCAAAGGAGGGTCTAAAAAAATTATGAAAAGATTCCATAAAATTGCTGTTACCAGCACCAGATACGGTCCTACTGGTACGTGTAGACTGTTGAAGATGACGAGACCGTCCCATGTTTGTCAAGTTACAACTGGGAGATTCACTCCCTGCACCTGCACGGTTGTTTGGTGGAAAAGCGGATCTAAGATCGAGTAACAGCTTCTGCTGATACTCCTGCATATGTGCGTCCCTTTCTATGGCTGGAATTATGTCACAAAATTTGGACTTGTACCGGGGATCTAATAGTGTGGCAAGCCAGTAGTCATCATCACTAGTGATGAGCGAGCATGCTTGTTACTACTCGGTACTCCACGAGTATCACTGTACTCGGTCTACTCGGCGGGGACCGAGTAATCTCGCGATACTCGTGCTGTACTCGTGGTCTTCATTTCTGCATGTTGGCACTCTTTTGAGAGCCAGCCCTCATGCAGGGATTGGCTGGCAGACCACTGCAATGCCACAGCCCTGTTAGTTGTGGAATTGCAGTGATTGGCCGGCCTGGACAGCGTGACCGAGCCTTTATACCGGCCGGCGCGCTGTGCTCTGCTCACAGTTATCCAGACAGTCAGTGCAGGGAGAGTGTCGCTGATTCAGGGAAAGCTTTGCGGCCCTTTATAGCTTTTTCAGTTGCAGGGCTGCAAACAGTGTGACCAAAAGTCCTTCTCAGGACTATTCTAGTTGTATACAGGCAGGCAGGGTATAGCCAGGTCGGAGTACAGTAGCAGTGTCCTTCTCAGGACTATTGTTGCTATATACAGGCAGGGTATAGCCAGGTCTGAATACAGGCTAGTGACCAGAAGAGTCCTTGTCAGGACTATTGTACCAGTATACAGGCAGGCAGGCAGGCAGGCAGGCAGGGTATATATAGCCATTCCTAGTGGTGACCGTATACCAGCCTTCATCATATCTGGGGCTGGTGTACACAGTCTAAAACAGTCCAGATAGTGTCTGACTTGTCTGTAATTGTCGCTCCCCAAAAAAACCTGTTAGGTTCTTAGTGCGTCCGTGCTTGGTTTTTAAAACCGCATGTGTGTGCCTGTCGGTGGCAGCGTACAGGTGCACTTGTGTGCAATTTCCACAAACTTTGATATAACGCACAAGTAGTGAATACACAAGGGCATTGGCAAGGAACAAGGAAGTGGACGTGATGGTGGTGCAGGCAGAGGCCGAGGTCGTGGGCAAGCTCTAATTTCGCCACAACAAAGGGCCACATCTAGTCGCTCGCACGTCCTGTCCCAAATTCTTGGGGACCGCAGCAGTACACCGCTCTTGAACCAAGACCAGTGTCAACAGGTTGTTAGTTTGATAGCAGATAATGCTTCCAGTCAGATTGGCACCACCACAAACACTCTGTCTTCCACACGGTCAAGTGTCAGTAGCCGTGATACTGCACCGCACATTTCTGAACCTGATCCTCCTTCCTACCACCAGGCTGAGTACACGTCCTCCTCGGACATTAATGATCCCACACTTGGACACTCGGAAGAGCTGTTCACGTTTCCATTCACACATTCTGGCCTCTCGCCAGCTCATATTGAAGTGGGTCATGAGGAGATCGTCTGTACAGATGGCCAAATATTTGAGCAGCCACGTTCTCACGAAGTTGGCAACGTGTCTCAACAAGTGGTGGACGATGATGAGACACAATTGTCAGGAAGTCAGGAGGAGGAGCAGGGTGCGGAAGAGGAAGACGACGTGGTGGATGATCCAGTAACTGACCCAACCTGGCAGGAGGATATGCAGAGCGAGGACAGCAGTGCACAGGGGGAGGGAGACGTAGCATCACAACAGGCAGTAAGAAGCAGGGTGGTGGCCCCAGGCAGAAGTCAGGCAACCGTTCCCCGGAACAACACGACGACACAAGGTGCCTGTACAAATGTTAGGTCTTCCCGAGTCTGGCAGTTTTTTAAGTTGGCTCCAGATGATTCTAAAAAGGCCATTTGCAACACCTGCCGTGCCAGCATCAGCAGGGGTACCAAAACTAGCAGCCTGACTACCACCAGCATGATCAGGCACATGTCAGCCAAGCACCCGACTTTGTGGGAAGTACAACAGAGTCGAGGAGCAGTGCTTGCTGATGTCACTGCTACGTCTTCGCTGGTTGTGCATGCGAGCCAATCCCCTGTACATGCTGCCTGCGAACAAGCCTCCTCCACTCCTGCACCTGCAGTTGCCTACGCAGAAAGAACACCATCATCAAGCACGTCCTTGTCCCAGCGCAGCGTTCAGTTATCCATTCAGCAAACCTTTGAACGCAGGCGCAAATACACTGCCAACACCCCACATGCCACAGTTCTAAATGCTAACATTTCGCGACTGCTTGCGCTGGAAATGTTGCCTTTTAGGCTGGTTGAGACAGAAGCATTCCGCGACCTGATGGCGGCAGCTGTCCCACGTTACTCGGTCCCCAGCCGCCACTATTTCTCCCGGTGTGCCGTCCCCGCGTTGCATAACCACGTGTCACAAAACATCACACGTGCCCTGAACAACGCTGTTTCACCCAAGGTCCACCTAACCACAGACACGTGGACAAGTGCTTGTGGGCAAGGCCGCTACATCTCGTTGACGGCACACTGGGTTAATATTGTGGAAGCTGGGACCCAGTCTGAGCGAGGGACGGAACACGTCCTTCCCACACCAAGGTTTGCAGGCCCTACCTCAGTCAGTGTTTCACCCACACTCTACAGCTCAGGAATGTCATGCTCTTCAGCCTCCTCCTCCTCCTGCGCATCCTCATCCACTGTACCCTCCACACCAGTCCCAAGCTGGAAGCACTGCAGCACTGCCTCGGCGAAGCGGCAACAGGCTGTGCTGAAGCTAATCTGCATCGGTGACAAACCCCACAATGCAGAAGAGGTGTGGACAGCTCTGAAACAGCATGCAGATCACTGGCTCACACCTCTGAACCTAAAGCCAGGAAAGGTCGTGTGTGACAATGGCCGGAACCTGGTGGCGGCTTTGAGGCGAGGCCAGCTGACACATGTTCCATGCGTGGCCCATGTGCTCAACCTCGTGGTTCAGCGGTTTATAAAGTGATACCCAGAGCTGTCTGATCTGCTGGTAAAAGTTCGCCGCCTGTCTGCACATTTTCGAAAGTCACCTACTGCTTCAGCCGGCCTTGCCGGCTTTCAGCGCCGTTTGCATCTTCCGGCTCACAGACTGGTGTGTGATGTCCCCACGCGTTGGAATTCAACTCTGCACATGTTGGTCAGGATATGTGAGCAGAAGAGGGCAGTTTTTGAGTACCTGCATCACCTAAGCCGTCGGGAAATGGGTCAAACTCCACACATAACACCTGAGGAGTGGAGATGGATGTCAGACCTATGTACCATCCTCCAAAACTTTGAGGACTCCACCAAGATGGTGAGTGGTGATGACGCCATTATTAGCGTGACCATACCGCTACTCTACCTTCTAAAACGGTCTCTGCTGAAAAACAAACATGATGCATTGCAGGCGGAGCGCGATGAGTTGCAGCAAGAAACAGTAGTGGGTGTGGGTGATAACACACAGCCCAGCCTCGTCTCATCACAACGTGCAGTGGAGGACTATCACGAGGAGGAGGATGAAGACATGGAGCAACTCTCCGGCCAAATTGAGGATATGACATGCACACCAGTCATATCCTCGGTTCAGCGTGGCTGGCCAGAGGACAGGGTAGATGAGGAGGAGGAGGAGGAGGACAGCATGTTCAGTCATCTTGTTGGTCAGGCTACTGAAGTCCTGGCTGTTAAGAGTCTGGCGCACATGGCTGACTTTATGGTAAGCTGCCTGTCTCGTGACCCTCGCGTTAAGAACATCTTGGCCGACAATCATTACTGGTTGGTAACACTGTTAGACCCACGCTACAAGGAGAACTTTTTGTCTCTTATTCCCGTGGAGGAGAGGTCAACCAAAATGCAGCAGTTCCGGAAGGCCATAGTCACGGAAGTAGGCAAAGCATTCCCCTCACAAAACGCTAGCGGCATAGGTCAGGAATCAGTGGACAACCGAGGCGTACAGCCGAGAGAGGCACAAGTCCAATCCGCCAGAGGTAGGGGAACAGTCTTTAAGATGTGGGACAGTTTTCTCAGCCCCTCACGTACCACAGCCCCTGAGGTGCGGGGTAGTGCCACAAGAAATCCTAAGTTTGCCCAGATGCTGAAGGAGTACCTTGCAGATCAAACAACTGTACTCCGACATTCCTCTGTGCCTTACAATTATTGGGTATCCAAGCTGGACACGTGGCATGAATTGGCTCTCTACGCCTTGGAAGTCCTGGCCTGCCCTGCCGCTAGCGTTTTGTCAGAGCGTGTTTTTAGTGCCGCAGGTGGAATCATTACAGATAAACGCACCCGCCTGTCAACTGAAAATGCTGACAGGCTGACTCTGATCAAGATGAACAAGGGTTGGATTGGGCCAGACTTCACCACACCACCAGCAAATGAGAGCGGAATTTAAAGTTTGCCATGTACCTCCAGTCACCCATGGGTACACACTTCTGGACTTTGGATAATCGCTGGACTGCTCCTCCTTCTCCTCATGCGCCACCATGATGACCGTTACAAATTGCAATACTTAGGCCTTTGTTTCAGGTATACCCCCAGTGGTAAATTTTTTCGCCCATTCTTTGCAGAATGGACATTACAACGACAGGAGACCCGCTCCTTTGCAATGGGAACAATGTTTTGAGGCCCTCATGCACGTCTCTACCCAGGGACAACGTGGAGCCTCCCAATTTTTGGCTGCCCTGCCTAAGGGCTATACTATAATACACCCACTTCCTGACAATGGACACTTAATGTTTTTAGGCCCTCATGCACGTCTCTACCCAGGGACAACGTGGAGCCTCCTAATTTTTGGCTGCCCTGCCTAAGGGCTATACTATAATACACCCCCTTCCTTTCAATGGGCACTTCAAGTTTACAGGCCCTCATGCACGTCTCTATCCAGGGACAATGTGGAGCCTCTCAATTTTTGGCTGCCCTGCCAAAGGGCTATACTACAATAGACCCACTTCCTTACAATGGGCACTTCAAGTTTACAGGCCCTCATGCACGTCTCTACCCAGGGACAACGTGGAGCCTCCCAATTTTTGGCTGCCCTGCCAAAGGGCTATACTATAATACACCCACTTCCTGACAATGGACACTTAATGTTTTGAGGCCCTCATGCACGTCTCTACCCAGGGACAACGTGGAGCCTCTCAATTTTTGGCTGCCCTGCCAAAGGGCTATACTACAATAGACCCACCTCCTTACAGTGGGCACTTCAAGTTTACAGGCCCTCATGCACGTCTCTATCCAGGGACAATGTGGAGCCTCTCAATTTTTGGCTGCCCTGCAAAAGGGCTATACTATAATACACCCACTTCCTTACAATGGGCACTTCAGGTTTACAGGCCCTCATGCACGTCTCTATGCAGGGGCATTGGTGAACCTCACAATTTTGGACTGACCTGGCAAAGGAAAATACTACAAAGACTCACTTCCTCAAAATGGGCATATTAGACTCAGAGGCCTTTATGTACGTCTCTTCTCAGGGACATCGGAGTGCCACACAATGTTTTACGTAAAATCTTTCATGTATTGATCTCAAAAAGTAACATACATTAGCTCTCTCTCACTATTGGGTATGTGCCCTTAACATTTCCGCCATGAAAATTCATTTTGGTGTCATTTTGGAAGGTTTTCTGGTGAGTCCGTAAAAATGGCGTAAAACGCGGACAAAATTGTTCACAGCTGTGACTTTTGAGTGATAAATGCTTCAAGGGGTCTTCCCCATGCTGTTGCCATGTCATTTGAGCACTCTTCTGAGACTTTTGTGCCATTTTTAGGGTTTCTACATGCTGCTGGTGGTCATTTCACAAAAATACTCGGGTCTCCCATAGGATAACATTGGGCTCGTTGCTCGGGCCGAGTACACGAGTATCTTGGGAGGCTCGGCCCGAGCTTCGAGCATCCGAGCTTTTTAGTACTCGCTCATCACTAATCATCACTTCTAATTTTGACAATACGAGGGTCATGTTGGAGGTAGTGCAACAAGAAGGCACTCATGTGTCTTGCGCAGCCATGCGGACCAAGTCCACGCTGTGTTTGTGGCATAGAGGTGCTAACCGTTCTTTCTTCCTCTGACATCTCCCCCCAACCTCTTTCAACTGAAATTTGACCAAGGTCTCCCTCATCTGCTGAGTCTTCCATGTCCATTGACAGTTCGTCCTCCATTTCTTCATGTCCTCCTGCACCTTCCTCAACATCTCGCCGGCTACCATGCGCCCTTGTTGATCCCTGTCCCCCATGGTCCCATGCCTGGCGCCTTGGTGATGATGAACGTCTGGACCTTGGTGATGTTGTTCTGTCTTGCGCATATGAATCCTCCTGTAGTTCCTTCCCTTCCTGTTGTCCCACCCCCTGACTCCGAATAGTGTTTAGCGTGTGCTCCAGCATGTAAATGACTGGAATCGTCATGCTGATAATGGCATTGTCAGCGCTAAACATATTCGTCGCCATGTCGAAACTGTGCAGAAGGGTGCATAGGTCCTTGATCTGAGACCACTCCATCAGGGTGATCTGCCCCACCTCTGCATCTCGTTGGCCCAGGCTATACGTCATGACGTATTGCACCAGGGCACGGCGGTGCTGCCACAGTCGCTGTAACATGTGGAGAGTTGAATTCCAGCGTGTCGCCACATCGCATTTCAGGCGATGAACCGGCAGGCCGAAAGACTTCTGGAGCGATGCAAGTTGCTCAGCTGCGGCGCTTGAACGGCGGAAGTGAGCAGACAGTTTTCGTGCCCTGTTCAGAAGGCCATCTAGGCCGGGATAGTGTGTTAAAAATTGCTGGACGACAAGGTTCAACACGTGAGCCATACAAGGCACGTGTGTCACCTTGCCCAGGCGAAGGGCCGCACCCAGGTTTGCAGCATTGTCGCACACGGCCTTACCAGGCTGCAGGTTGAGTGGAGACAACCATTTATTAAACTCGGACCGCAGAGCTGACCACAACTCCTCAGCTGTGTGACTCTTATTCCCAAGACATGTCAAGCTAAAGACCACCTGATGCCGTTGCGCTCTGCTGCCAGCATAGTAATGAGGGGTGCGTGATTCCTTCTGCGCAGTGATAACGCTGGTGGCCTGACCAGGCAGGCTTGGGGCGGAGGTGGAGGACCCAGATGAGGTGGAGGATGCAGAAGCGTGGCGGAACTTGGACAGACAGAGGATTGACACACAAGTCGTGGGGACAGCAAGACTTGTGCAGCAGACCCTTCACCATCTATCACCATAGTTACCCAGTGCCCAGTGAGCGACATGTAACGTCCCTGTCCATGCTTACTGGTCCAAGTATCGGTGGTGAAATGCACCCGTTCACACACAGAGTTTCTCAAGGAAGCAGTGATGTTGTGTGCAACATGCTGGTGTAGCGCGGGCACACCTTTCTTAGAGAAGTAGTGGCGACTAGGCATCTGGTACTGGGGCACAGCGACAGACATAAGGTCTCTAAAATCCTGTGTGTCCATTAGGCGGAAAGGCAGCATTTCGGTAGCCAACAGCTTACAGATGGATAGAGTCAACCTCTTAGCTTTGTCATGGGTCGCAGGAAATGGCCTTTTATTTGTCCACATCTGAGGGACAGAGATCTGGCTGCTGTGTGTAGACGGTGTTGAGTAGGGTGTCCCTGGAAAAATGCAGGTTTGTGAGGAAAGTGCAGGCGGAGACATGATGTTGCCTTCATCCAAAGTTGGTGCTATCGATGTCTGAGAGAGCTGTACACACGTACTTGTTTCCCCTTCCAAAACAACTGACGACCTACCAAGCAAACTGCCTGTTGCGGTTACAGTGGTGGAAGTTGTGGGTGGAAAAACAGGTGTGACAGCTGTCCCCACAGTCCTAGAAGATGACGAGCGCGCGGATGCACTGGAAGGGGCAGGCGGTGGATGGTTCGCTCCGCTAGGCCGCATTGCAGCACGGTGAGCTTCCCACCGGGCCATATGATATTTATTCATGTGACGATTCATGGAAGAAGTTGTCAAACTGCTGAGGTTTTGACCTCTACTAAGAGAACCATGACAAATTTTACAGATCACATAATTTGGGCGATTATTTTCTATGTTAAAAAAGGACCAGGCTAGGCAAGGCTTAGAGGCCATGCGACCTGTTGATCCACCCCGAATAATGCTCAGAGGCAGAGTGGTGGCTGAGGATGCAGTTGTAGACGTGCTACCAGTACTCCGACTCTGTCCAGGAAGGCGCAAGGTAACTTCGTCATCAATTGCATCCTCCTCCACCACCTCTGTTGACCTCCTCGAGTGCCTGACTGTGGGTTGACAGTAGGTGGCATCTAGAACTTCATCATCAATTGTTGTGTTTGCACTCCCCTCCCCCTCAGACCGAGCCTCTTCTTGCCCTGACCGAATATTTAAGTTGTCATCCCAATCTGGTATCTGAGTCTCATCTTCATCAGTATGTTCCTCATTGTCTATAACCACAGGTGTTACAGTTTGTGACAAAGGGTCAACATTATGCTCCGAAGCTTGGTCCTCACGGCCTGAATCAGAGTCACAAAGGTTCTGGGCATCACTGCAGACCATTTCCTGTTCTGTACTCACTGTAGCTTGGGAGCAGACCTCTGATTCCCAGGGTATAGTGTGACTGAACAGCTCTGCAGACTCAGCCATCTCAGTTCCACCATACTGTGCAGGGCTGATGGAGACTTCAGAGCTGGGAGAAATCAAGTTTGATTGGGATGACAACTCAGAGGACTGGTGTTTTTTGAAAGCGGTACTTGAAGTGTCTGAGAAGGCACTTGTTGGACCACTTGAGATCCATTCAAGCATTTTCCTTTTTTGGCCATCATCTACCTTTGTTCCTGTTGTTCGTGTCCGTAAAAAAGGGAGCACATCGGATTGTCCACGGTAAGTAGTAGACATCTTACTTTTGCTGGTAGATGGTCTATCTTCAGCAGATGATAATGGAGCTTTGCCACCTTCCCCACAGACAAAACCTTTTTTGCCGTTTCCACCACGCCTCTTCCCCTTTCCACCAGCATCTGTCATTTGCCACTCATGTTGATTGCGACAAGATTGTGGACTGAAAATGTGGTAGTAAAAATTGAGAGGTGGTGTAGATTGCAATGGTGGTCTAGCTTTATTAACAGCAGAATAATAAAGAATAAATATCCCTGACAATGCAACTATGGCCCTTAAACTGGCAGCAAAAATTGCTAGTATAATGGCTTAGTTATAATGAGTTGGAGTGTGCAATGCAGGCAGAGGTGCTGCAAATGTCTTTGCACTAGTGGGACTATAGCAAAGTCCAATAGCCACGTTTAGGATGCCACTAGGTACACTGAGTGTTTGCTAGTATAATGGCTTAGTTATAATGAGTTGGCGTGTGCAATGCAGGCAGAGGTGCTGCAAATGTCTTTGCACTAGTGGGACTATAGCAAAGTCCAATAGCCACATTTAGGATGCCACTAGGTACACTGACTGCTAGTATAATGGCTCAGTTATAATGAGTTGGAGTGTGCAATGCAGGCAGAGGTGCTGCAAATGTCTTTGCACTAGTGGGACTATAGCAAAGTCCAATAGCCACGTTTAGGATGCCACTAGGTACACTGAGTGTTTGCTAGTATAATGGCTTAGTTATAATGAGTTGGCGTGTGCAATGCAGGCAGAGGTGCTGCAAATGTCTTTGCACTAGTGGGACTATAGCAAAGTCCAATAGCCACATTTAGGATGCCACTAGGTACACTGACTGCTAGTATAATGGCTCAGTTATAATGAGTTGGAGTGTGCAATGCAGGCAGAGGTGCTGCAAATGTCTTTGCACTAGTGGGACTATAGCAAAGTCCAATAGCCACGTTTAGGATGCCACTAGGTACACTGAGTGTTTGCTAGTATAATGGCTTAGTTATAATGAGTTGGAGTGTGCAATGCAGGCAGAGGTGCTCTGCAAATGTCTTTGCACTAGTGGGACTATAGCAAAGTCCAATAGCCACGTTTAGGATGCCACTAGGTACACTGAGTGTTTGCTAGTATAATGGCTTAGTTATAATGAGTTGGAGTGTGCAGAGGACAGGAGGGTACAGTGCCAGGATTGTGGGGCTCTGGGTAGAGGAATGGAAGCCTGCCTTTCTATTCCCTCCTAATAGGGAAATGCAGGGAGGAAATCCCTGACCTTTGCTACACAGACGCTGTCGCTGTTTTCAGGACCTGTCACCTATGGCTCTGACCCTGCCGGTTTGAGCCCTTAAAAGGACTGATAGAAAGTGCTCTCCCTAAGCTGTCTAGTGCTGTGTATGGAGCGCATACAGCTGTATCAGCGATAGGACAAAGGACGGAGCTGCGACAGTGATGTCTGACACCAAAGACGCAGAAGAGATAATGACGTACTGGAGGAAAATGTCCGGTTTTATAATGCAGGGACATGTGACATGGACATCCTATCACACATGCCGTTGCTTCTCTGGCTAAAAGTCCACTTAGCTGTGTGTGTGTCTGGGATTGGCTGACATGCTGGCCCGCCCCACTACACGCGCGCGCTTAGGGAAGGAAGACAAGGAAAAAAAAAAAAAATGGCGATCGCCATTATAGAAACAGCAGTGATCTGAAGGCGCTGTTCCCGCACACTATACACTGAAATGTCATAATAGTGTGATTCACAGAGTGACTTACACTATTACAGCAGAAACCAAGCTAGGAATTAGCTGTTTTTTTGCTGCTAGAACCGTTATCGAACGTTTCTAGAACTATCGAGCTTTTGCAAAAAGCTCGAGTTCTAGTTCGATCTAGAACAGGCCCCAAAATCACTCGAGCCTAGAACTGGAGAACCTCGAACCGCGAACCGCGCTCAACTCTAATGGTCACATATCGGTCGATAGACCTTCCTTTGGTCGCATGCTGGAAGTTTATAAATTGTGTGGGATGTTGGCAATAACGTATAGAGAGGAGTCCACTGGTTATAAGGAATGCACCCTCCTTTATATGCAGTTTTTTTGCTTAAGAATTATGCACCCTCTTGTACTACCAACCATTGCATTTAGGCCTTGAAGTCCGCTCTGCTAAAGTCAAGCCTTGAAGTCTGTGTCTTTTCACGCGTTCCCTCTCTTGCATCCGCAAATTCAAGGAAAGCATGATCACTAAGTCTCAGTGTCCCTGCTACCCTTAATTCCTTCACCATATCCTTGTTGTTTGTTAGGACTAGGTCCAAAATGGCTGTTCAACTTGTATTTTCTTCTACCAGTTGGAAGATGAAATTGTCTACAAGGCAGGATAAAAATTTAATAGAGCCTTTACTCTTACCCGTGAGGTTTTCCCAATGAATGTTTGGGTAGTTGAAAGGAAGTCTCCCATGATCACTATTTCATATTTTTTTGAGAATTTGATGTAGAGAAATCTCAGGTATATCCTGAGTTAGAGCTGGTGGTCTATAAATAAAACACCTATTATGATGTCCATCCGGTTGTTTACTCCATGAATTCTTAGCCAAATATTTTCTAATAGATTCTCATTCTTTGAAACTTTAATTTCTGTGGAGATGTGTTCTTTTTTATGTACAATGCAGCTTTTCCTCCTCTTTTGTTAGTTCTATTCTTTTTGAATAAGTTGTATCCTTCCATTTGTATGTTCCAATCGTGCGTGTCACTCCACCAGATTTCTGTGATGCCAATGATGCCATATTTTCTTTCTGTATTAGGAGCACTTTGTTTGTTTCCCAGGCTTTGCACATTTGTCTAAAAACATCTTAGTTTGTGTTCTATTGCTCCCCTTTTCTTAGATTCCATCTGAGTATCTTGTCCTCTGTCCTCTTTACGACATCTAGTATACTTGTCTAGTATGTCCTTTAGCTACATGCTCTTGTTCAGCATTTTTCTTCCTATGCCTTCTTCTTCTATTTTAAAGCCCTCCTGATGAGTGTGGCAATTCTTCTGTAGAGATGAGCGAGCCTCTAAAGGCTCGAGTTCGGTTCTGTTCGTCGAACGGAGGCCTCATTCGAGTTTGGCTCGAAGAATGGCTCGACGAACATCTCGAGCCCCATTGAAACCAATAGCAGGCAAACACAAACACATAAAAACACATTATAAATGTACACATACAGTTAATAAACATTGCCATTAAACTTACAGGTCCCCGCGACGCGTCCTGCACTCTGTCTCCTGACGCTTTTCCTTACGAAAACCACTGCGTCCTCCCGGTAACCAGCACTGATGATAGAACCTTCCGTGACATCAAAAAAAAATGTGACCAGTCACGTGTCTATTATCTCATTGGCTACAGACTGGTCACATGGCTATGACGTCATGCTAGGTCCTGTCATTGCATCTCTCCAGTACGCGGTGATCGTTTCAGCATCTCCGTATACCGGCAAAATGCTCTGGCACATGGTCAGCTTTCTCGTTCTTCTTCACCATTCTTTTATTCACCGGCTGCTACAGCCGGACAATAACGGAGATCACCGTTGCTATAGCAATCCGCCTGTCAGCTGCAGCTCACTCATTGAGTGAATAGACTGCACGGGAAGCAGCAGCATCTTCCTCCCATGCAGTGCAGTCTGATGTAGCAGAGCTCCATGGGTTGAAGGAGAAAGAAGACAGAAGACCATGGATCGTGAAGGGGTGACAGAGAGTAATAAACATGGAGTTTCTAAGTGTGTCTGTGTATTTCTATTAAAGTATTTTTTCTCTGTGTGGTGTCTTTTTATTTAACCCTTTATTGGAGATTCTTAATGGCCGGGTAAAACGTGCCTGACATTAAGAATCTCTAACTTAATACTAGCTAGAAAAATAAAGCTACTATTAACTCATTATTACCCAGCAAGCCACCTGGCTTCAGGGCTGCTGGAAGAGTTGGATACAACGCCAGATGATGGCTGGGGCGGCTGCGGACTGCAATTCGCAGCAGAGGGGCCCAGAAAGCTCAGGCCAACCTGTGCTGTGGATTCCATTCCTCAGCTGCCTAGTTGTAGCTGGCAGGACACAAACATGTGGCGAAGCTCATGTTGATTTTTTTTTAATTATTTCATGAAATTTATGCCGGGTACAAATAGGCAGCTGGAAGTTGGGGGCAGCCGTACCTGCCTGCCCTCATGAAAAGAATGCGTACAATGAAGTACACACACAGGGAGTGCCATATTCAAAAATATCACTTTTATTGTTTACAAAAAAGTCAAGCTTACAAAAAGAAACAATGTACATTTTGTAAACAATAAAAGTGATATTTTTGAATATAGCACTCCCTGTGTGTGTATTTCATTGTACGCATTCTTTTCATGAATGTACTTATGGAGTTTATTCTAATGTACCGTATCCACTATAGTGAGAGGGAATTATAGATTCACGGTGATGATTCTACTAAATATTTTCCCTCATACAAAATCTGTGTTTTTTTGCATACCTGCCTGCTCTACCTGGCTAGCATACAAAAATATGGCGAAGCCCACGTCATTTTTTTGGTGGGCAAAAAACTCCTGCATACAGTCCTGGATGGAGTATGCTGAGTCTTGTAGTTCTGCAGCTGCTGTCTGCTCTCCTGCATACACTAGTGAATAGAGCATGCTGAGCCTCATAGTTCTGCAGCTGCTGTCTGCTCTCCTCCATACAGACAGACAGCAGCTGCAGAACTACAAGGCTCAGAATACTCCATCCAGGACTGTATGCAGGAGTTTTTTTCCCCCTCACAAAATTACGTGGGCTTTGCCATGTTTTTGTATGCTAGCCAGGTACAGCAGGCAGCTACGGGCTGCCTACAACCCCCAGCTGCCTAGTTGTACCCGGCTGGGAACCAAAAATATAGGGAAGACATTTTTTTTAATTATTTCATAAATTTCATTAAATAATTAAAAAAAAAATGACGTGGGCTTCACCCAATTTTTGTGTTCAGCCAGGTACAACTAGCCAGCTGGGCATTGGAATCCACATCTCAGGGTGCCCAAGCTTTCTTGGCACCCCTGCTGTGAATTGCAGTCCGCAGCAGCTCCAGAAAAGGGCGCTTTCATAGAAGCACCATCTTCTGGCGTTGTATCAAACTCTTCCAGCTGCCCTGGTGACGGGTAGCTCGCTAGGGTAATAATGGGGTTAGGGCTAGCTGTATATTATCAACTGGCCCTAAGCCCGAAATTCATGGTGTCACGCCAATATTAGACATGGCCACCATGAATTTCTAGTACAGATAAAAAAACAACACAGGAAAATACTTTTTATTAGAAATAAAACACAACACAATTAGTGACTCCATCTTTATTGGAATAAAAAACCCCCTCCGCAGTAATCCTGGGTCAAGGGTAGCGCGCCTTCCAATCTGGATCCAATATCATCTGATCAGTTTGCAGGAAGGCAAAGCGATCAGATGATGTGTCAGGTTCAAGGGCTTGAATCACATGACATAGCAGCTGATTGTATAAACGGCTTTTATACAATCAGATGATGCTTAAGTGCAAAAAAAAAAAAACTACACACTTCTGTGCAGACTCCTGTCAAACAGCATCAGCTGATAGTTTAGCCGGCTGGGCGGTAAAAAAACGGCCTCACCGCTCGACTTATAGTGTCAGCTGATTCCGTCAGGTGACCGCATCAGCTGATCATTGCCAGGTCTGAGAGAAAGAGAGAGAGAGAAAGAAGAGAGAGAAGAGAGAGAAAAGAGAGAGAGAAAAAAGAGAGAAAAGAGAGAGAAAAGAGAGACACAAGAGAAGAGAGAGGGAGAGAGAGAAAAGGAGAGAGGGAGAGAAGAGAGAGAGAGAAGAAGGCGAGAACAGGGAGAGGAGAGAGAGAGAGAGAAGAGAGGGAAAGGAGAGGAGAGAAGAGAGAGGAGAGAGAGATAGAAGAGAGAGAGAGAGAAGAGAGAGAGAGGAGAGAGGAGAGAAAGGGGAGAGAAGAAGAGAGAAGAGGAGAGAAGAGGGAAGAGAGAGAGAGAGAAGAGATGAGTGAGAGAAGAGAGGAGAGAGATGGATGGGCTCCGTGGGACTCACAGTGACTGTGAGTCCCACGGAGCTCATCCCTCTGCACACACGCGTGCTTTGCCATATACCCGTGGGGGCCCTTTTGTCGTTCCTATTACAGCCAGAGGCGGCTTTGCTTCAGGCAGACCGAAGCGACATACTATTGAGCCACATACCTGCCGTATACTCACCAGTATTTCTACAGGGGCCTGTTACTTGCAGCCATGATGAAACTATAATGTAGGGCACGTGTAGCTGGCCGCTCTATTGTCCATTTATGACTTGGTCTTTTGAACCTTTACATGATGTTATATGTTTGATGACCCCTTCCTGCGAATAGTCAAGCCTTACCTCATAGATCCTCGTATTAAGGATTCAAATCCATTATTGTGCTGCATCCCCAATCGTATACCCAGTAATCATACTTTGCACCGAGATAAGTCCTGTCTGAGGAAGACCGGGTTCAGTCGAAAAGTAACTCACTCATGTGGACTTTTTCTTTACTTTATTGGAATAAATAAACAAATTAATTATTATACATTTTGAATATTTTTCTTCAATTGGGGTAGTGTGACTGACTGACTGACTGAGACTGACTGACTCACTGACTGAGGCTGCCTGACTGACTGACTAACTGACTCACTGAGACTGACTGACTGAGACTGACTGACTGACTGACTGACTGAGACTGACTGAGACTGACTGACTCACTGACTGAGGCTGCCTGACTGACTGACTCACTGACTCACTGAGACTGACTGACTGAGACTGACTGACTGAGACTGACTGACTGACTGACTGACTGAGACTGACTGAGACTGACTAAGACTGACTGACTGAGACTGACTGACTGACTGACTGACTGAGACTGACTGAGACTGACTGACTGAGACTGACTGACTGACTGACTGACTGAGACTGACTGACTGACTAAGACTGACTGACTGAGACTGACTGACTGACTGACTGACTGACTGAGACTGACTAAGACTGACTGACTGACTGAGACTGACTGAGACTGACTGACTGAGACTGACTGACTGACTGACTGACTGAGACTGACTGAGACTGACTAAGACTGACTGACTGAGACTGACTGACTGACTGACTGACTGAGACTGACTAAGACTGACTGACTGAGACTGACTGACTGACTGACTGAGACTGACTGACTGACTGACTGACTGACTGAGACTGACTGACTGAGAGAAAGAGAGAGCAACGCAGCCTCATTCCGTGAACTGCTCCGATTTTAGAGGTGTGGCTCACAGCTGATGTCCGGCTCCTCCCCTCAGTGCATAATTAAATTAAATTAGAATTATAAATAAATACTTCTAACTAAATTATTTTTTTTTACCGGGACGACCGGGGCTATAACTCGTGAGCTAATGCTCCTTAGGCAAGCAGTGTAACCATTCAGCCACTAGCTCTAATGAAAAACATGGGCAGACTTGTAAATCTTGACTTCTGCATTGCAGACTGAAGTCTCAGATTACAGCGCGGTTCACTTCAGGTGCTACATGGAGAGGACACAGAGCGCTCCCTGTCATCTTCATGTAGCAGACCTAGCAGAGCTGACAGTGTCGTGTGGATTACTTCGGACCTGTATTGTTGTTTTGGGATTATTAAAGAGGTAAATGAGGTGCTTTTTTGTCTTTTATTCCAAATAAAGGATTTTTCGCTTTGTGTGTTTCTTTACTTTCTTATTATTGTAAGTAGAAGGAAAAAATCTGGGCACTGCTAATCGTCTAATGGTACTTGCTAGCGGAATTTTCTTAATCCAAGACGTCCTTGGTAGGGAGCCACTTCCGCTGGTATTGTCCTGTAACAGGAATCTTCTGAGCCTACACTTGTGGAGTCACGGCTAATTTTGC
Organism: Anomaloglossus baeobatrachus; assembly: GCF_048569485.1. Lineage (NCBI taxonomy): Eukaryota > Metazoa > Chordata > Amphibia > Anura > Aromobatidae > Anomaloglossus > Anomaloglossus baeobatrachus. Next base: position 694,794,683 of record NC_134356.1, read on the forward strand.
CAAGCAATAGAGGTGTCCAGGGTGGACCCATGAAAGCACCCCTAGAGGTGCGAAACAGTACCATTGTCCTCTGTGCCCCCTCCCCTCACCTCCCCTATGTTGTTTCACCTGTTTGCATCAAGCAACATTAAAACTTCTCACACCGCAGAGTGCTGCCGATCTTGCTTTATTGGATGTTTCTTTACTTTCACTTTCAGTTTAATCATGGAAGGTATTTCGAGGAGATGCCTGGCATGATTAAACTCATTATTACCCTGATTGCCACCGCACCAGGGCAATTCGGGATGAGCTGGGTGAAGTCACGGGACTGTCGCATCTAATGGATGCGGCAATTCTGGGTGGCTGTTGGGTGATATTGTTAGGGTGGTGGGCTCCCCATACCGTGGCGCTCCCCATCCTGACAATACCAGCCTCCAGCCATACGGCTTTATCCTGGCTGATATCAAATATGGGAGGAATCACATTTTTTTTTTTTTATTATTATTATTTATTTTACTGCACGATATAGACCCGCCTGACGCCGGCTGTGATTGGTTGCAGTGAGACAGCTGTCACTCATCGTGGGGGCGTGTCTGGCTGCAACCAATCATGGGCGCCGGTGGGCTGGGAAAGCACAGAATAACTGATTGAATAAAGAAGCGGCAGTAATTTTCAAAAGAGGAAAAGACGTCGCAGATTTGTGACAGCTGTGCAGCGCCACGCCTGTGATCGGAGAGTAGGAAAGAGAGAGAGATTGTGCTGCGGACGCAGAACGCATGCAGATAGCAACATGTGCACATAAACTTACTATGAAAAGCCACGTTTTTAGTGCTCGAACCGTTCTCGAACCTAACTCGAACTGTCGAGCTTTTAGAAAAAGGCTGGAGTTCGTCAAGCCTCTCGAACACCCCCCCAAATCCCTCGAACATGAAATTGGCAAACCTCGAATCTTGAACATCGCTCATCTCTATTCTTCTGGCAAATGTGTGTTTTCCAGGTTTTGTGAGGTGTAACCAAAGTGCGGCGTCCGTGGTAGAGGTACTGTAAATCACACCAAGGTCCAAAAATCTAAATCCTTGTTTTCTGCTCCACCATCTTAGCTAGTTGCTAACTTCTAGGATCTTATTTCATCTACTGATGCCATGACCATCAACTGAGAGGATTGATGAGAAAATTACCTGCACATCCAGTTCCTTCACTTTACCAGATTTTAAAAGTCTTTGCAGATAGTTGGTAGGTCATTTTTGTGATGTCATTTGTGCCTACATGTATCTGTAGGAATGGGTTGTTGTCCTTGGAATTTATGAGGTTTGGTATCCTGTCAGTCACATCATTGATTTTTATTCTGGGAGGCAGCCTACTTCTCATGTGGATAAGTCCAGCCTCTGCAGAAAGCTGCGTCTGTGCTTGGTAGTAGTGAGTCGCTCAAAACTACCACTCTTTTTTTCTTCCTAGGTACATTATTTTTTGATGCTATTTAGTGTTTCTCGGTGACTTTTGTGTTTTCTTTTGCTGGAATGGTCTCTTCTTGAATTGCATCCTTTTCATCATTCAGCAGAAGGGTTTGATTGTTCCTATTATGTGTAGGTGGTGATAGGTTTGTGATCTGCTGGCTCCTTTTGGTCATGTATGTCCATTTTTCTGCCTCTATATAGTAGGCGCTCTGAAGATTTTCTCACTTTCTGTGTCCTGAAGGGTTACTTCTGCTTCATCCAATAAATCCTCACCTTCTGCTTTAGGATAGCTATTCTTTCTTCCAAAAAAAGAAGAAGATCAGAATTTCCTTAAAATCGTGTGTTCAATACATTTTTAATGGATGGTCCTCAGTTTAATGGCTATGTTTGTCACCATTAAAGATTAAACACACAATTTAAAGGAAGTGCTCTTTTTTTGTGCAAATTGACTGGGTCAAATGGTGGTTTTAGATCTCTGCATTAGATTTGAGCGCGGTTCTAGATTCGAGGTTCTCCAGTTCGCGGCTCAAGTGATTTTGGGGGCTGTTCTAGATAGAACTAGAACTCGAGCTTTTTGCTAAAGCTCGATAGTTCTAGATACGTTCGATAACGGTTCTAGCAGCAAAAAGACCAGCTAATTCCTAGCTGGCTTTCCGCTGTAATAGTGTAAGTCACTCTGTGACTCACACTATTATGAAATTTCAGTGTATAGTGTGCGGGAACAGCGCATTCAGATCACTGCTGAATGGATAATGGCGATCACCATTTTTTTTTTTCCTGGTCTTCCTTCCCTAAGCGCGCACGTGTAGTGGGGAGGGCCAGCATGTCAGCCAATCCCAGACACACACAGCTAAGTGGACTTTTAGCCAGAGAAGCAACGGCATATGTGATAGGATGTCCATGTCACATGTCCCTGCATTATAAAACCAGACATTTTCCTCCAGCACGCCATTATCTGCCTTCTGCGTCCTTAGTGTCAGTCACCGCTGGCGCAGCGCCTAGCTCCAATACCGCTGTGTACGCTCTATACACAGTGCTGTACAGCATAGGGATAGCACTTTCTATCAGTCCTTTTAAGGGCTAATACCGGCAGGGTCAGAGCCATAGGTGACAGGTCCGTGAAAACAGAGTTTAACAGCTACACAAGATGACAGCATCTGAGTAGCTAAGGTCAGGGATTTCCTCGCTGCATTTTCCCATTAGGAGGGATAGAAAGGCAGGCTTCCTTTCCTCTACCCAGACCCACAACCCTGCCACTGTACCCTCCTGCCCTTTGCACACTCAAACTCATTGTTACTAAGCCATTATACTAGCAAACACTGATTGAACTTAGTGGCATCCTAAACGTGGCTGTTGGACTTCTGTATTGTCCCAGTAGTGCAAAGATATTTGCAGCACGTCTGCCTGAAATGCACACTCAAACTCATTGTTACTAAGCCATTATACTAGCAAACACTGAGTGAATTTAGTGGCATCCTAAACGTGGCTGTTGGACTTCTGTATTGTCCCACAAGTGCAAAGATATTTGCAGCACGTCTGCCTGCATTGCACACTCAAACTCATTGTTACTAAGCCATTATACTAGCAAACACTGAGTGAATTTAGAGGCATCCTAAACGTGGCTGTTGGACTTCTGTATTGTCCCACAAGTGCAAAGATATTTGCAGCACGTCTGCCTGCATTGCACACTCCAACTCATTGTTACTAAGCCATTATACTAGCAAACACTGCTGCCAGTTTACGGACCGTAGTTTCATTGTCAGGGATAATTATTGTTGTTTATTCTGCTGTTAAAGCTAGACCACCGCTGCAATCTACACCACCTCTCAATTTTTACTATCACATTTTAAGGGCACAATCTTGTCGCAATCAAAATGAGTGGCAAAATGACAGATGCTGGTGGAAAGGGTAAGAGGCGTGTTGGAAAAGGAAAAAAAGGGTTTGTCCGTGGGGAAGGTGGCAAAGCTCCATTAACATCTGCTGAAGATAGACCCTCTTCCAGCAAAAGTAAGATGTCTACTACTTACCGTGGACAATCCGATGTGCTCCCTTTTTTACGGACACGGACAACTGGAACAAAGGTAGATGATGGCCAAAAAAAGAAAATGCTTGAATGGATCTCAAGTGGTCCAACAAGTGCCCAATCCGCCACCTCAACTACCGCATCCAAAAAACACCAGTCCTCTGAGTTGTCATCCCAATCAAACTTGCTTTCTCCCAGCTTTTACGTCTCCATCCACCCTGCACAGTATGGTGGAACTGAGACGGCTGAGTCTGCAGAGCTGTTCAGTCACACTATAGCCTGGGAATCAGAGGTCTGCTCCCAAGCTACAGTGAGTACAGACCAGGAAATGGTCTGCAGTGATACCCAGAACCTTTGTGACTCTGATTTAGGCCGTGAGGACCAAGCTTCTGAGCATAATGTTGACCCTTTTTCACCAACTGTAACACCTGTTGTTATAGACAATGAGGAACATACTGATGACGATGAGACACAGATACCAGATTGGGATGACAACTTAAATATTCGGTCAGGGCAAGAAGAGGCTCGGTCTGAGGGTGAGGGGAGTGCAAACACAACAATTGATGTGGAAGTTCTAGATCCCACCTACTGTCAACCCACAGTCAGGCACTCGAGGAGGTCAACAGAGGTGGTGGAGGATGCAACTGATGACGAAGTTACCTTGTGCCTTCCTGGACAGAGTCGGAGTACTGGTAGGACGTCTACAACTGCATCCTCAGCCACCACTGTGCCTCTGAGCACTAATCGGGGTGGATCAACAGGTTGCATGCCCTCTAAGCCTTGCCTAGCCTGGTCCTTTTTTGACATAGTAAAAGATCGCCCAAATTATGTGATCTGTAAAATTTGTCATGATTCTGTTAGTAGAGGTCAAAACCTCAGCAGTTTGACAACTTCTTCCATGAATCGTCACATGAATAAATATCATATGTCCCGGTGGGAAGCTCACCGTGCTGCAATGCGGCCTAGCGGAGCGAACCACCCACCGCCTGCCCCTTCTAGTGCATCCGCGCGCTCTTCATCTTCTAGGACTGTGGGGACAGCTGTCACACCTGGTTTTCCACGCACAACTTCCACCACTGTTACCGCAACAGGCAGTTTGCTTGGTAGGTCGTCAGTTGGTTTGGAAGGGGAAACAAGTGCGTGTGTACAGCTCTCTCAGACATCGATAGCACTAACGTTGGATGAAGGCAACATCATGTCTACGCCTGCACTTTCCTCACAAACCTGCATTTTTCCAGGGACACCCTACTCAACACCGTCTACACACAGCAGCCAGATCTCTGTCTCTCAGATTGTTACGGTTGCTGCGAGCACTGGAGACTATGTCCAGATTTCTTGCTACTGCACATGTGCGAGCGCTGGAGACTAAGTCCAGATATCTTGCTACTGCACATGTGCGAGCGCTGGAGGCTAAGTCCAGATTTCTTGCTACTGCACATGTGCGAGCGCCAGAGACTAAGTCCTATCTTGGAGCCATTGCACATGTGCGGGTGACATCATCGCTGACACGAGGTCACATGTCTCTGACACCTTCTATGCCGATTGGTCGCTGGTCATGTGCTTGTGATGCCTTGCTCAGTGATAGGCCAGCATGACGTCACTCCTGTCGTTCTGGCAGCGGATTGGCTCTGGTGTCCTCCATCTTGGATGAGGCACAGAGTCTATATAAGACCCTGACACACGCCGCATGGCGCTCAGTCCTCTTGGTTCATGCATAAGAGTAGACGCTCTGTGCGCGTTCCTCTAGGCATTCCTCTGTCTATGCTAGGTGAGCGCTACCGGCAGGGTAGCGTTCTTATACCTTACAGCTTCGGCTGCTGTCCGTATCCTTACATCTTAGGGGAGCGGACATAGGCAGGTGCCTGAGGCACATGGTCTGGCTGGGCCTTGTGGTTCGACTCGTAGGTGGACGTTGCCGCTAGGGTAACGTTCCTTATACTGCGTCTGGCAGTTGTTCGTATCCTCGCACACTAGGGGAGCGAACAGAGGTAGGAGCTTTGTGTGGCTTACGCTGCTGTTCGTCTCTTTTGCACCACTAGAACAGCGGACCTAGGCAGGTGCCATATCTAGTGATTCGTGTCCTCGCACACTAGTGGAGCGAACGCAGGTAGGAGCTTTGTGCGGCTTACGCTGCTGTTCGTCTCTTTTGCACCACTAGAAGAGCGGACCTAGGTAGGTGCCATTTCGCACACATTGCCTTTGTCTCTGTGATTATTAACAGAGATCATTCCACACACCCTCCAAGAAAGGGAGGAATTGCTTTACTTACTTATTATATCCTTCTGTGAGTTAACAGAGGTATTGCACTCTGCCATAGTCTGCAGCAGAGTCTTTGCACGGTGGACCCTGACTGTCTGATACTCCTTTAGGTTCTTATCAGACAGCCCCCCGTAACATTAGGACTGAGCCAAGGGTCTGGCAGTTATGGCAGAATATCAGCAGTTACACCGTTACATACAAGTACTTGAGTCACGGCTCAAGAGTATAGAGGATAAACCTCAGACCATGGTGACATCTGCACATGATCCTCGACTTGCTCTGCCAAATAGATATTCTGGCGATGCCAGATCATGTCGTGGTTTCATTAGTCAGTGTCAGATACACCTAGAGGTCAACTCTTCTCACTTCTCTACGGAGAGGTCCAGAGTAGGCTTTATCATCTCCTTACTTCAGGACAAAGCCTTAGAATGGGCAACTCCCCTATGGGAGCGCTCTGATGTGGTTACTCTGAGACATCAAGACTTTCTTGATGCTCTTAAGGCGGTATTCATGGGTCCGCAGGTTACCCATGATGCGGCCCTGAGACTGTTAGATCTATCTCAGGGTTCGATATCCACTAGTTCTTATGCCATTGCTTTTAGAACTCTGGTGGCAGAACTAGATTGGCCAGAGAAGGTGTTGATTCCTATCTTCTGGAGAGGGTTGGCAGGCTATGTCAAGGATGCTCTTGCTACTTGTGAGGTCCCTGCTTCTCTGGAGGACTTGATCACAGTAGCAACGAGGATCGATGTACGCCATAAAGAACGTAGACTCGAGGTCTCTTCCTCATGCCCTAAGCATCAGGCTATTCCAGTTGTTGAGGGTCCACTACCATCTTCCTCAGCATCTGAAACATCTCCCACTCCTATGGAGTTAGGTCATACGTCTTCCAGATTACGCAAGTCTGGTCCTCCTAAATGTTACGTATGTCGTCAGGCTGGGCACTATGCCAACAAGTGTCCTAGTCGTCAGGGAAACTCCCTGGCCTAGTAACCATTAGAGGGGGGTTACTAGAGACGTCTTCTGCACCCTCTAAGTGTTGTATCCCAGGTATCTCGTTATCTGAGAATACATGGCCTATTATGGCTTTTGTGGATTCCGGAGCTGACGGGACTTTTGTGTCCTCAGGATTTGTAAAAAGACACAATATTCCCTCTATCATGTTAGAGGCGCCTATTCCTGTCTGTGTTGTTAATGGGACTATGTTGTCTGACTCCATTTCATTGAGGACAGTTCCCTTGCGCCTTTCCCTGTCTCAGGGTCACATAGAGGAGATTTCTTTTCTTGTTTTGCCTGAGGGTATAGACGACGTCCTTCTGGGTCTCCCATGGCTTCGGACTCATGCTCCTCACATTGACTGGGAGTCTGACAGCATTATTAGTTGGGGTTCGAAATGTCAGTCCCGATGTCTTCCCTTACCACCTAAGGTCATTGCGGTTGCATCTACTGATCTCTCTCCCATACCTATACCCTATTTGGATTTCGCTGACGTGTTCTCCAAACAAGGTGCTGAGGTTCTTCCACCCCATAGGCCGTATGACTGTGCCATAGACCTTATCCCAGGTTCGGTTCCACCTAAAGGCAGGGTTTACCCCCTGTCGATACCTGAGTCGGAGGCCATGTCGACCTATATAAGAGACAGTTTAGAGAAGGGGTTCATTCGTAAGTCTGTCTCTCCCGCAGGAGCTGGGTTTTTCTTTGTTCGGAAGAAAGAGGGTGATTTGCGTCCCTGCATAGATTACAGGGGTCTCAACGCAATCACAATAAAGAACAAATATCCGTTACCTTTAATTTCGGAGCTCTTTGACAGACTGAGAGGAGCTTAAGTTTTTACGAAGTTGGATCTGCGGGGTGCGTATAACTTGGTACGAATTCGAAAGGGTGACGAATGGAAGACCGCTTTTAACACCCGAGACGGTCACTATGAATATCTCGTCATGCCTTTTGGGTTATGTAATGCACCCACAGTATTTCAGGACTTCGTAAACGATGTGTTCAGGGATTTACTGTTATCCTCAGTAGTGGTGTATCTGGACGACATCCTGATTTTTTCTCCTGATCTGGAGACTCATTGCCAGGATGTCGTTCGTGTCCTTTCCCGTTTAAGGGAGCACTCATTGTTTGCTAAACTCGAGAAATGTGTATTCGGGCAGTCCTCATTGCCTTTTTTGGGTTACATTATCTCACAAGAGGGCCTGGCTATGGATCCTGCGAAGCTCTCTGCTGTCCTGCAATGGTCTGAACCTCATTCCTTGAAGGCGGTGCAACGCTTCTTAGGATTCATAAATTATTACAGGCAGTTCATACCCCATTTTTCTACTTTGGTGGCCCCTTTGGTGGCCTTGACTAAGAAAGGTGTTAATCCCAAAGCCTGGTCTACTGAGACATCTCAGGCTTTTCAGGCAGTAAAAAGACACTTTTCAACTGCTCCCGTTCTTCAAAGACCCGATGAGAGTAAGCCCTTCCTCTTAGAGGTTGATGCCTCTTCAGTGGGTGCTGGTGCGGTCTTGTATCAAAAGAACGGTGCAGGTAGAAAAAGGCCGTGTTTCTTCTTTGCGAAAACCTTTTCACCGGCAGAGAGAAACTATACCATTGGGGATAGGGAACTGCTCGCCTTGAGATTAGCCTTGGAGGAGTGGCGTCACTTGCTGGAAGGAGCGAAACATCCTTTCCAGGTCTATACAGACCATAAGAATCTGCGTCTGGCAGTTGTTCGTATCCTCGCACACTAGGGGAGCGAACAGAGGTAGGAGCTTTGTGTGGCTTACGCTGCTGTTCGTCTCTTTTGCACCACTAGAAGAGCGGACCTAGGCAGGTGCCATATCTAGTGATTCGTGTCCTCGCACACTAGTGGAGCGAACGCAGGTAGGAGCTTTGTGCGGCTTACGCTGCTGTTCGTCTCTTTTGCACCACTAGAAGAGCGGACCTAGGTAGGTGCCATTTCGCACACATTGCCTTTGTCTCTGTGATTATTAGCAGAGATCATTCCACACACCCTCCAAGTAAGGGAGGAATTGCTTTACTTACTTATTATATCCTTCTGTGAGTTAACAGAGGTATTGCACTCTGCCATAGTCTGCAGCAGAGTCTTTGCACGATGGACCCTGACTGTCTGATACTCCTTTAGGTTCTTATCAGACAGCCCCCCGTAACACAGATGTGGACAAATAAAAGGCCATTTCCTGCGACCCATGACAAAGCTAAGAGGTTGACTTTTTCCCTCTGTAAGCTCTTGGCTACCGAAATGCTGCCTTTCCGCCTGGTGGACACACATGATTTTAGAAACCTTATGTCTGTGGCTGTGCCCCAGTACCAGATGCCCAGTCGCCACTACTTCTCTAAGAAAGGTGTGCCCGCGCTAAACCAGCATGTCGCACACAACATCACCGCTTCCTTGAGAAACTCTGTGTGTCAACGGGTGCATTTCACCACCGATACTTGGACCAGTAAACATGGACAGGGATGTTACATGTCGCTGACTGGGCACTGGGTAACTATGGTGATAGATGGTGAAGGGTCTGCTGCACAAGTCTTGCCGTCCCCACGACTTGTGTGTCAATCCTCTGTCTGTCCAAGTTCCACCACTGCTTCTGCCTCCTCCACCTCATCTGTGTCCTCCACCTCCGCCCCAAGCGCAGCGTTCTCACTGCGCAGAAGGAATCATGCACCCCTCATTACTATGCTGGCAGCAGAGCGCAACGGCATCAGGCGGTCTTTAGCTTGACATGTCTTGGGAATAAGAGTCACACAGCTGAGGACTTGTGGTCAGCTCTGCGGTCCGAGTTTAATAAATGGTAGTCTCCACTCAACCTGCAGCCTGGTAAGGTCGTGTGCGACAATGCTGCAAACCTGGATGCGGCCCTTCGCCTGGGCAAGGTGACACATGTGCCTTGTATGGCTCATGTGTTGAACCTTGTTGTCCAGCAATTTTTAACACACTATCCTGGCCTAGATGGCCTTCTGACCAGGGCACAAAAACTGTCTGCTCACTTCCGCCGTTCAACCGCCGCAGATGAGCGACTTGCATCACTCCAGAAGTCTTTCGGCCTGCCGGTTCATCGCCTCAAATGCGATGTGGCGACACGCTGGAATTCGACTCTCCACATGTTACAGCGACTGTGGCAGCACCACCGAGCCCTGTTGCAATAAGTCATGACGTATAGCCTGGGCCAACGAGATGCAGAGGTGGGGAAGATCACCCTGATGGAGTGGTCTCAGATCAAGGACCTATGCACCCTTCTGCACAGTTTCGACATGGCGACGAATATGTTTAGTGCTGACAATGCCATTATCAGCATGACAATTCCAGTCATTTAAATGCTGGAGCACACGCTAAACACTATTCGGAGTCAGGGGGTGGGACAACAGGAAGGGGAGGAACTACAGGAGGATTCATATGCGCAAGGGACAACAACATCACTAAGGTCCAGACGTTCATCATCACCAACGCGGCAGGCATGGGACCATGGGGGACTGGGATCAACAAGGGCGCATGGTAGCAGGCGAAATGTTGAGGAAGGTGCAGGAGAACATGAAGAAATGGATGACAAACTGTCCATGGACATGGAAGACTCAGCAGATGAGGGAGACCTTGGTCAAATTTCAGTTGAAAGAGGTTGGGGGGAGATGTCGGAGGAAGAAAGAATGGTTAGCACCTCTATGCCACAAACACAGCGTGGACTTGGTCCGCATGGCTGTACAAGACACATGAGCGCCTTCTTGCTGCACTACCTCCAACATGACCCTCGTATTGTCAAAATTAGAAATGATGATGACTACTGGCTAGCCACTCTATTAGATCCCCGGTACAAGTCCAAAGTTTGTGAAATAATTCCAGCCATAGAAAGGGACGCACGTATGCAGGAGTATCAGCAGAAGCTGTTATTCGATCTTAGCTTGGCTTTTCCACCAAACAACCGTGCAGGTGCAGGAAGTGAATCTCCCAGTTGTAACTTGACAAACATGGGACGGTCTCGTCATCTTCAACAGTCTACCCGTACCAGTAGCACCGTATCTGGTGCTGGTAACAGCAATTTTATGGAATCTTTTCATAATTTTTTTAGACCGTCCTTTGCAAGGCCACCAGAGACAACAAGTCTGACACATAGTCAACGGCTGGAGAGGATGATATAGGAGTATCTCCAAATAAACATTGATGCCATGACTTTGCAAATGGAGCCTTGCTCATTTTCGGCTTCAAATCTTGAAAAATGTCCAGAGCTCTCCAGTTACACCTTGGAGATTTTGTCGTGTCCAGCTGCCAGCGTTGTCTCTGAACGTGTCTTCAGTGCTGCTGGGTGTGTGCTGACAGATAAGCGCACGCGTCTGTCCAGTGACAATGTGGACAGACTAACGTTCATCAAAATGAACAAGTCATGGATCCACAAGGAATTTACTACCCCGGTGTCATCCTGGGGAGAGTAAATGCTTGTGGATTTGGAATGTGCTTGATGCAAATCAAAACATCCTGTTTGCAACTAGGGCACAAGTGCTGCCACCGATGGGGTGTCTGTGGGGCACAATTTTTGGAAAAAAGGGAGAGTCCGCTTGGAGTAACCCTTGCTTGCTGTGTTTTTAAAAAGGAGCCAAGATGAACAGAGCTGGGATCAGCAAAGACTTTGCTACCTACCCCGGTGTCATCCTGGGGACGGTTAAGAATAGCGTATTTTGAATGTGCTTGATGCAAATCTAGCTGCGAAGTGTACAACTGGGGCACAACTGCTGCCACTGAAGGGGTGGGTGTGTGTGGGGCACAATTTTTGGAAAAAAGGGAGATTCCGCTTGGAGTAACCCTTGCTTACAGTGTTTTTAAAAATGATCCAAGATGAACAAGTTATGGTTCAGCAAAGACTTTATCTACCTACCCCGGTGTCATCCTGGGGACGGTTAAGAATGGCGTATTTTTGAATGTGCTTGATGCAAATCTAGCTGTGAAGTGTACAACTGGGGCACAACTGCTGCTACTGAAGGGGTGGGTGTGTGTGGGGCCCAATTTTTGGAAAAAAGGGAGACTCCGTTTGGAGTCACCTTGCGGTGTTTTACATGATTTTAGAAGGGTGTGCCATGCCTATATCTGTGTCTCCTCCTCTTTTTCCTTGTCCAGCTCTTTTGTTTTCGCATGAGAATTTGTTCTTGTCACTTTCCCATGTGTTTGTGTTGTGTTTTGAGTTGTTTGTCACCTTTTGGACACCTTTGGAGGTGTTTTCTAGGTGTTTTTATGTGTTTGTGATTGCCTGCCATTGTTTCCTATGCAGTTCGAGTTCGGTTCGTCGAACGTTCGACGAACTGAACTTGAACGGGAGCTCCGTTCGGCGAACCGACCTCGAGCCGAACCACGACCGGTTCGCTCATCTTTACTCTGCATCCACCAAACAAAAAGTCCTGACATCTATAATAGCATGGTGGGGAGTGTTCCAAATACTTTCTTTTTTATCTATCTTCCATCCCATGCACGTTTTCTTTTAAAAGGGCCACTAGTTTGCATTTTTGGCAGTTGAAATTGTCATTTTTGTTTGGTAGATCTGGGAACATGTAGCATATATTGCAGCTCAACATGTGTGATTTCACCTCTTCCTTATTTCTGTTAAATTGAAATGAATATTCCTGTGTATGTTTTCTATTTTTACTTTACTCGTGTTTTTTTTGTGTGTTTTTATTGCCTGTGTGTTTGCAGTCCCATCGTATGGGTAACAATAGGCGCGTGATTTTGCGATGCCTTTAAACCAGCAAGGCCTGGTTAATCCCAGAAATCATTAGGTTTATGGAGACTATTCTTTCTTCCCAGAATGCACTGGAAATATGCAGAAAAGGCCTCTTGCTCCTCCAATCCCTAATTTTGCGGTTTCCTCAAATCAACAAAAGACAGCTAATCCTAGAAATCATTCAGCTTGAGGAGACTTTTCTTTTTTCCCAGAAAGCACTGGAATATATGCAGATGATGATTCCTGGTACTCTATTATTCACTGCTTTCTCTGACCAGCAGTGTTTCTGATTGGTTGCTGTCAGATTCCACCCCAAGAAAACGTTTGTGATTGGTTGGAATCACAGACGCTGTGTGTGGTTTTCTATCGTGGTATAAAATAAATAAATAAAATAATTATTATAGGGTCCCCCCATATTGTGATACCCAGCACAGATAAAGAATATGGCTGCAGGCTTCAGCCACCAGCAGTGTGCATATCTTGACTGTGTATCAAAATAAGAGGAACTGCATGTGGCTTTTTTTTTTTTTTAAATATTTAAATAAATAATTTAAAAACAAAGTATGCAGTCCCCCCAATTTTGAAACCCAGCCATGATAAAGCCTGACAGCTGAGGGCTGGTATTCTCAGGATGGGGAGACCCAGGCCTTTTGGGCCCCCTAGCCTAAAAATAGCAGACTGCAGCTTTGCAAGGTTTCTGCATGCATCAGATGCGACAATCCTGACACTTTACCTGGTTCTTCCCGATTGCCATTGTGTGGTGGCAATCAGAGTAAAAAGGGGTTAATCCCAGCTCACAGCTGCCACCTACCACTGCCAGAGTCCTAGATGTTATGATCCGGAACCATGGAAGACCACCACAAATCATTGGCAAAAGGTGACAAGAGCATTGGCAACTAATCTGGCCGCCATCCCCTTATTAACCATCACAACTAGAAGTAGCCGAGGGGTGAACTAACATCCTGTGCACCGCGAACCCAGCCGGAGAACTAGCTATCCTAAAGGTAGGAAAGATGAATCACTCTCTGCCTCAGAAAATAGATAAAAAATAGCAAGCCCCCCACATTCAAAGACTGCGGTGATATAGGAAAACACAATACACAGGTAGATGACAGGATTAGCAAAAGGTGAGGCCCCCGCTGACTAAAATAGGAAAGGACAGGAAAGGGACTGATGGTGGCCAGAGAAAAACCCTGCGAAATACCAACTTCCTGATAGTACAAAAAGGCCCTCAGATCGCACGATCTGAACTCCGTCCTATACCAGGTGCCCTTGTCATACCAATGAACAGAAAACAAAAATCATAACAAAGTCAACAAGCCACAAACACATGGACCCAAAGGAGCTATACTCCACACAGAACTGCAGGGAGTTCCCCAAGAATCCACTGAGGGGGAAAATCCCTGCAAGTGAATAAACTGAAACCAACCACAGCAAATGACAAACCCAGATAAACAAAAGAACCAGACAATAAATAAAGAGCAAGCACTTATCTGGGGAAGATGTGGTGTAGAGCAGGATTAAGCAGGGTGGAGATACAAAGAACAATTGTTGGAAAAACAAAGGCACCAACTCTGCTGAAGACGGCAACTTAGATAGGGGAACCAAGTGGACCATCTTGGAGAATCTGTCACAGATCACCCAAATCACAGTCATTTTCTGAGAGACGGGAAGGTTTGAAATAAAATCCATAGAGATGTGCGTCCAAGGTTTCTTAGGTACAGGCAAAGGCAATAATAGCCCACTAGAACGTGAACAACAGGGCTTGGACCTAGAACAAACTCCACACGACTGCACAAAATGACGGACATCTCGGGACAGGGAAGGCCACCAAAAAGAGTGTCTCACAAGATCCCGAGTGCAAAGGAAACACCCACTGCACAACACACCTGGTCCAAGTCCAAATAGTCCAGTCCAAATAGTTGGAGCCTTTTTGTCCCTGATGAAGCCTACTGGCGATACGCATGGGGCGTATCCCAGGGTCTCTACAGCTTACAGCTGATACATGTAGACAGGTTACTACTGGTCTGTATGTTTGGTTGGGGCCACTTTGTATTTTCAACCTCCTTCTATGCTTGAGATCCTTTTACCTTAGGAGGTTATGGGTTGTGGCTGGCTCCAACAGATATGCTGATTGCTCTTACTCTATTTATAGTGGATTGTATGGAATGTTGTAAACTATGATGATTTTGCATGCTTATTGACCACAGCGAACATTCCATTTATAACACTGCTGTAATTTATGGAGAGACCCTGGTGTGGGTATATGTTTTTAAGTATGTTTTAATTGTTTATGCAATTCAATAAAATTCTATTTATTTATATGATAGTTGGGTGTGCTTCCCGGTTATGCAGTACTTTTTCTCTTCCCCTTCAAAGAAATAAACACAAACACCAAAAAAATCCTTTATTTGAAATAAAATGCGCCCTCTTTCACCAATTTTTTAAATCTCAAATCACACCAAAGGTCTGGCGTAAACCACAGAAGGTCTCAAGATGATCCTGGATCTGCTACATCTGAAATTACAGTGTGCGGCCAAAGAACATGACCGCCTGCTGTAACTACAGGCAGAGAATGAACCACAGGATAAGCAATGACATCACTCAGGTGAGCTGTGGCCACAGCTGGAGGTTCCCACATCGATCCACCTGTGACTGCAGTTGACCTGATCTCAGGGGACCTCAATGAACTTTTTAGCATCAGCTGAGGTGAGGTCACTGAGCTTAATGAATTCACTTGTCTGCGAGTCTATTGTACTGTAAAAATAAATATATTTTAAGAAAATTACTGTTGTCCCCCCTATATTACGATAACCAGCACAGATAAAGCATATGGCTACAGGCTGCAGCCCCCAGCTGTGCGTCTATCTTGACTGTGTATCAGAATAGGAGGAACCATAGTCCTAATGAAGTATTAGTTATGTAGAGATATAATTTGTCTTGTGAATAGTTTGTAAATGTAGTGGTAAGACTACATGGAAAATATATATATACTGATTTGACATTGACTTTTTTTCCTTAATTTTTTTTATTATTTTTTCATTTTGTTCATTATATTTTGTAACACATTATTTTACATTTGATATTTTGGATATTGTTTTCTATAATATTTTTAAAATAAAAAAATAAACTCTTAATCCTGTAAGATTAAATCTCAATCGGTTAATTAGCCTTGCCTCATGTATTATGGCTGTTCACAGGAGACGTTTGGGAAGGCCTCACTGGAGCCTCCAGATATACTGTAGATTTTGCACAAAAAGATATAAAGATATAACACTGCTGCATTATAAATATATAAATCATTGCATTATTTTATGTCTGCACAGTAAGAAAGTGTTTTGTTTCACAGGTTGTCCACACTTATCATACATCTTGTGATATCATAAAGACAGCAGCAAAGTAAGAAAAGACTCATCTAGACATATCAATGCCCGATCCTCATTAATACAGTTTATGGAAATATATCAGATTCAATAACAAATTGAATTCTGTCCACATCTTCATTTGATTCCACAAATGTGTTTAATGGAATCATATTTTGCAATGCTTCAATTCCTTTCAAGATTTGCACTGATTTTCTTTGCAAACCTTAACTGTTCTAGAGATCATGCTTTACATAGTGCAAAATCATTGATACATTCAGATTTCAGCAAAATTTATTCAATATACTCAAAAGATTAAAATCTAAATTTAGGATAAATGTTTATAACCAGCAGCAGACTTTGAGTAAGCCTGACCTAGGGTTTCACATAATGGCTTCTTCTGGGGCTTTAAAGATGTGTCTTAGTAAAATCCTGCAGAAAATGATTTACATTTAAACGTTATTGTACAATTCATTGCCATGAATCATATGCATGTGTGAAAAATAAAAAAGTATCTAACTTTCTTTTCAATTCAATTGATTCAATTTATTCAATGTCTATGATTGCTGTCGATCAATTTCAGGATGACTTTAGCTTTATTCTTTGTTTCACGTATTTAGTTACTTTTATGTTGTTAAACAATATAGATGATTAACACACTATCATTCATCTACTTTAGATGAAATTGGCAAATAATATCACCTCCATCATTCTTCTGGGCTTTCCAAACCTTCAAAACTTCAAATTTGTGTTTTTCTCCCTACTGGTTATTATATTCTGTGGAGTCATTACGGGAAACCTTCTCATCATGACTTTGTATTTAGTGAGTAAATCTCTCCAGTCCCCCATGTACTTCTTTATTACACAGCTATCAGTGTGTGACATCCTGGTGACTGCAGACATTGTCCCTGTTCTTCTGCATCTTGTTTTACATGGAGAAAGCTCCGTGTCTCTTGTTGGCTGCATCACCCAGTTTAGTCTGTTTGCTGTGTTAGAGGCCTCGGAATGTCTTCTCCTGTCCGTGATGTCTTATGACCGGTATTTGGCCATCTGTAAACCCCTCCGCTATCATTCTATCATGAATGAGAAGTTTTGTGTAACATCTGTAAACATCATTTGGTTGATAAGTTCTATCATTACACTGATCGATGTTATTTCTTTGTTTAGTTTACATTTCTGTGGACCACACATTATTGACCACTTCTACTGTGACTATGAACCCATAATGCAGCTCTCATGCTCTGATACCTCCATAATTCATACTCAGGTTCTTATATTAGGATCATTACTTGTTCTTGTTCCTTTAATAATAATTGTGATGTCCTATGTGTACATTGTCATCACTATTCTGAAGATCCCGTCCACCACCGGTAGACATAAAGCCTTCTCCACCTGCAGCTCCCACCTCATTGTGGTTTCTTTATTTTATGGGACATTAATGACTGATTACATGTTTCCAACAAAAGGTCAATCCCTGATCCTCAGTAAGGTCCTATCTCTAATGTACAGTGTACTCACCCCACTGCTTAACCCTATTATTTATACTCTGAAGAACAAAGACTTTAAAGAAGCTTTTCATAAACTAAAATCTTATTTTTACTTTATTCATGATGGTTTCTGAAAAAACGCAAGTAGCTATGTATTAATCAATTATTGCAGTAGTAAAAATATTAATGAAGGCTTGACCTGTTGTAATGAACAGCCCTCTGCTGCCCCCAATAATTAGAACAATTACGCAATTGACCAAGGCTTAACTGAGGAGGTCACGGCTGCGCACCTGTTCACACTTGATTTATTCTGTTTTGAGGTGCTGGTCAGTTTCCACTGCCAGGCAGAGTTTTGTGAGTCTTGGAAGGAAAGAAGGGTGCCACGTTGCGCTTATCACCAATTCAATCCGGAATAATTAATCCAAGTCTTTATTATATTAGCTAGGTACAGGTCAACGCGTTTCAGGGGTCGCAGCCCTCTTCCTCAGGACAAATTAGCTATGACAAGGATAGTCATAGCTAATTTGCCCTGAGGAAGGGGGCTGTGACCCCTGAAATGCGTTGACCTGTACCTAGCTAATGCAATAAAGACTTATATTAATTATTCCAGCTTAAATTGGTGATAAGCGCAACGTGACAACCTTCTTTCCTTCCAAGACTCATGTTTACTTCTTCGGGGTTACAGGTTTTTCCACCTACCACTATGCGATTTTAGGAGTTGTGACCTTTCACAACCCATATAGGTAAGTGAACCTACTTATTTGTTAATCCTTTTATATCTGGTAAGACCCTATGCGCCTTTTGTTCCACAGTCTCTGAAACACTTGAGGCAGATTTGTGTGAAACTCACAGTGAGCATATTAGATATATACAAGTGATTCCAAAGCAAAAATATCAATATATCCCGGTTCAAAACAAGATTTCTTACTCTTGAGTTAATTTCCTGCTTAAGCAGCATTCATATACTTACCTCAAATAAGAACCAGAGTGAAGCCTCTCCTGACCCGGAAGAAGCTGGCCAACATACTGAAGGCCATAAACGACTTTACATTGGGCTCTACACAGTTTCATCCCCTGAAAGGACAAAAGGTCTAAACCAACTAAATTAAAGAAGTTAACTCCAGACTTACAAAGTAGAAGGAAAAGGGTTAACACAATGCAATATCAAAGAAACACAACTGTGGTAGTCTGCCAGCCTGCACCACCACTACATACATATCAAGCTTTATAATCACAGTCCAGTAAAGCAAAGAGCTTTTTTATCCCAAAATTCATTAGATAAACATAACTTTTTGAGATATTGAGCTTTTGTTCAAATTGTTAAACCAAGAGGTTTTCCATTATTACTTATCTTGGTTTCATTGGCCTTCGTTACTATATATACAGTGATGAAAAGAAGTATTTGATATACTGACAATTTTGTAAGTTTTACTAACTACAAAGAATGGAGATGTCTGTAATTTTTATCGTAGGTAACTTCAACTGTGACAGACAGAAGACAAAAAATACAGAAAATACCATTTTATGATTTTCAAGGAAAGGAGATTGTTGGCCAAAATCTAACAATACATGATCCCATCTATCCTCCCTTCAATATGGTGCAGTTGTCCTGTCTTATTTTCAAAAAAGCACCCCTAAAGTATGATATTTCCACAGCTGGGAAGGAGTACTTGGGGTTGCACTCATCCTTCTTCTTTCTCCAAACACACAGAGTGAACATGAT
This sequence comes from Anomaloglossus baeobatrachus, assembly GCF_048569485.1. Lineage (NCBI taxonomy): Eukaryota > Metazoa > Chordata > Amphibia > Anura > Aromobatidae > Anomaloglossus > Anomaloglossus baeobatrachus. The sequence continues at coordinate 694,813,671 of NC_134356.1, forward strand.
ACCAAAAAGTTCTATTTTGGACTCATCTGACCACGTGCTTCCTCTGGATTATCGAGATGGTCATTGGTGGACTTTAAATGGGCCTGGACATGTCCTGGCATAAGCAGGGGGACCTTAAATGTCTTGCAGGATTTTAATACTTGACAGTGTAGAGTGTTGCTAACTGTAATCTTTGAGACTGTTATCCCAGCTCTATTCAGGTCATTGACCAGGTCCTCCCATGTTGTTCTGGGCTGTTTCCTAAAATTTCTCAGAATCATTCTTGCCTCACGAGGCAACATCTTGCATGGAGCCCCAGACCAAGTAAGCTTGAGTCAACTTTTGTTTCTTCCATTTTTTAACAATTGCGCCAACAGTTGCTGCCTTCTCACCAAGCTGCTTATCTATTGTCCTGTAGCCCATCCTTGGCCATGGTGGAGAGGCTGGAGTGTAATTAATGGAGTGTATGAACTGGTGTTTTTTATGCAAGTAACAAGTTCAAACAAAAGCAATTAATACAGGTAATAAGAGCAGAGTAAGAGCTTCTTAAAGAAAGAATTAAAAGTTTATGAGAGTGGAAATTCTTGCTAGTTATTTGGTGATCAAATATTTATTTCAAGCAATATATTTTAAGTTAACTATTTAAATATCATACAGTGCATCTCAATAAATTAGAATATCATCAAAAAGTTAATTTATTTCATTAATTCAATACAAAAAGGGAAACACATATACAGTACAGACCAAAAGTTTGGACACACCTTCTCATTCAAAGAGTTTTCTTTATTTTCATGACTCTGAAAATTGTAGATTCACATTGAAGGCATAAAACTATGAATTATCACATGTGGAATGAAATACTTAACAAAAAAGTGTGAAACAACTGAAAATACTGTATGTCTTATATTCTAGGTTCTACAAAGTAGCCACCTTTTGCTTTGATTACTGCTTTGCACACTCTTGGCATTCTCTTGATGAGCTTCAAGTGGTAGTCACCGGAAATGGTCTTCACTTCACAGGTGTGCCCTGTCAGGTTTAATAAGTGGGATTTCTTGGCTTATAAATGGGGTTGGGACCATCAGTTGTGTTGTGCAGAAGTCTGGTGGATACATAGCTGATAGTCCTACTGAATAGACTGTTAGAATTTGTATTATGGCAAGAAAAAAGCAGCTAAGTAAAGAAAAACGAGTGACCATCATTACTTTTTAGGAAATGAAAGTCAGTCAGTCTGAAAAATTGGGAAAACTTTGAAAGTGTCCCCAAGTGCAGTGGCAAAAGCCATCAAATGCTACAAAGAAACTGACTCACATGAGGACCGCCCCAGGAAAGGAAGACCAAGAGTCACCTCTGCTTCGGAAGATAAGTTTATCCGAGTCACCAGCCTCAGAAATCGCAGGTTAACGGCAGCTCAGATTAGAGACCAGGTCAATGCCACACAGAGTTCTAGCAGCGACACATCTCTAGAACAACTCTTAAAAGGAGACTTTGTGCAGCAGCCTTCATTGTAAAATAGCTGCTAGGAAACAACTTCTAAGGACAGGCAACAAGCAGAAGAGACTTGTTTGTGCTAAAGAACACAATGAATCAACATTAGACCAGTGGAAATCTGTGCTTTGGCAAAAGAGTCCAAATTTGAGATATTTTGATCCAACCACCGTGTCTTTGTGTGACGCAGAAAAGGTGAACGGATGGACTCTACATGGTTGGTTCCCACCGTGAAGCATGGAGGAGGAGGTGTGATGGTGTTGTGGTGCTTTGCTGGTGACACTGTTGGGGATTTGTTCAAAATTGAAGGCATACTGAACCAGCATGGCTACCACAGCATCTTACAGCGGCATGCCATTCCATCCGGTTTGCATTTAGTTGGACCATCATTTCTTTTTCAACAGGACAATGACCCCAAACACAACTCCAGGCTGTGTGAGGGATATTTGAATAAGAAGGAGAGTGATGGAGTGCTATGTCAGATGACCTGGCCTCCACAGTCACCAGACCTGAACCCAATTGAGATGCTTTTGGGTGAGCTGGACCGCAGAGTGAAGGCAAATGGGCCAACAAGTGCTAAGCATCTCTGGGAACTCCTTCAAGACTGTTTGAAGACCATTTTCGGTGACTACCTCTTGAAGCTCATCAAGAGAATGCCAAGAGTGTGCAAAGCAGTAATCAAAGCAAAAGGTGGCCACTTTGAAGAACCTAGAATATAAGACATATTTTCTGTTGTGTCACACTTTTTTGTTGAGTATTTCATTCCACATGTGATACTTCATAGTTTTGATGCCTTCAATGTGAATCTACAATTTTCAGAGTCATGAAAATAAAGAAAACTCTTTGAATGAGAAGCTGTGTCCAAATTTTTGGTCTGTACTGTAGAGTCATTATGCAAAGAGGGTGTTATTCCTATATATCATATAAACAAAGCAATATCGGGCACTGCAGAGCAGGTCTGCAGGGCAGTGGAGCCGTACTCACAGGTTTTATGGTTCAGCTGTTCCAGGAATACACATGCGCCTGTGTGGATAGTGCCTTGCAGAGTAGTGCTCAGCCAGCAGCATAAAGAGAATTCAGAGATCCAGCATATAGAAGAACAAGGTGGCAACTCACTCTGTCAGTTACACAAAACTTTTTATTCTGCGGTTGCAGACATATACAGGAGCAGTGAAGGGGGAGAGAGGAGTGCAGGGGCGAGGAGCGGACGACAGCCTGTTTCGCGCTGTATAGCGCTTTGTCGAGTCCTTACTCTCGACAAAGCACTATACAGCGCGAAACAGGCTGTCGTCCGCTCCTCGCCCCTGCACTCCTCTCTCCCCCTTCACTGCTCCTGTATATGTCTGCAACCGCAGAATAAAAAGTTTTGTGTAACTGACAGAGTGAGTTGCCACCTTGTTCTTCTATATGCTGGATCTCTATACTGTATATTATATATGAAGCAAGCAGGGGAAGTGTGAATTTAAATGTATTTGTATTGACAAAGTTTCCAGACCAATACGAGGAAGAGATTATAGGAAAAAACTATTAAATCATGAACGTAGATGGATTTATATGCTAGATACACGTTCCCCTATAGGGTTAAATAGTAGACATGATCTGATTATGTGTTACTGATATGACTAGGATTTTTTTTCCCCCATCAATGTAAAACTCTATTAATATCTGGCTGGTCAGTTTCTTTAATAAATCTTGGATGATGTATATGTCTAATGTATTTCCAATGGAGTAAGCTGTACAGTTTTTTGTACATATAATGTTTTTGTATTTTTTGTACACATTTCTTTGCACATATTTGTATATTTATACTGATGTATTTATTGCTATTTTAGTGTCATGTAATTTATATTTATTTGGATGAGGTTTTTTTTGTAAACTGGGTTAGATGATTATTCATGGTGATACTCTGATGTTTTAGGTGTTTTTATTAAGTTACTTTATCCTAAACAACCTATACTCCCTTAGTTGATTAAATAATTGTGAGCATTTGGGAGGGTCCTTTTACCAAGGAGAAAATGGCTATATATATCCTTTTTAGTGCTATGGTGACTTGGACCTGATGAAGGCGTACGGCCGAAACGCATAGTTTTCTTTACTATCTACCAGCTGTCAGTGTTATCAGCCAGGGTATTATACTTTTTTGGATATATTATTTTTAACAAAGTTGCAATAAAGAAATGCCTTTTATTCAAATCCTTGGAGTCTGAGCTTGATCCTTCCCCTGCTCGCTTCATGTCTATATACAGCTGGCTGCCGTGAACTGTGCTGGGACCGAGGATACTTATCTGGAGGAACTAATCAGGCTGCCTTCCACTGTGGTGAGTGGTTCAACTGTTGTGTGTCAACAACTATATATTATATAGAATCATTACACACAGAGATCTATTCCAATATATTATATAGAGTCATTACACACAGAGGGATCTATTCCTATATATTATATAGAGTCATTACACACAGAGGGATCTATTCCTATATATTATATAGAGTCATTACACACAAAGGGATTTATTCCTATATATTATATAGAGTCATTACACACAGAGGGATCTATTCCTATATATTATATAGAGTCATTACACACAGAGCGATCTATTCCTATATATTATATAGAGTCATTACACACAAAGGGATTTATTCCTATATATTATATAGAGTCATTACACACAGAGGGATCTATTCCTATATATTATATAGAGTCATTACACACAGAGGGATCTATTCCTATATATTATATAGAGTCATTACACACAAAGGGATTTATTCCTATATATTATATAGAGTCATTACACACAGAGGGATCTATTCCTATATATTATATAGAGTCATTACACACAGAGATCTATTCCAATATATTATATAAAGTCATTACACACAGAGGGATCTATTTCCATATATTATATAGAGTCATTACACACAAAGGGATTTATTCCTATATATTATATAGAGTCATTACACACAGAGGGATCTAGTCCTATAGATTATATAGAGTCATTACACACAGAGCTCTATTCCAATATATTATATAGAGTCATTACACACAGAGGGATCTATTCCTATATATTATATAGAGTCATTACACACAGAGGGATCTATTCCTATACATTATATAGAGTCATTACACACAGAGGGATATATTCCTATATATTATACTATATATTATATAGAGTCATTACACACAGAGGGATCTATTCCTATATATTATATAGAGTCATTACACACAGAGGGATCTATTACTATATATGATATAGAGTCATTACACACAGAGCGATCTATTCCTATATATTATATAGTCATTACACACAGAGCGATCTATTCCTATATATTATATAGAGTCATTACACACAGAGGGATATATTCCTATATATTATACTATATATTCTATAGAGTCATTACACACAGAGGGATATATTCCTAGATATTATATAGAGTCATTACACACAGAGGGATCTATTCGTATATATTATACAGAGTCATTACACACAGAGGGATATATTCCTATATATTATATAGAGTCCTCACACACAGAGGGATCTATTTCAATTGTTTATTTTTGTTAATGTTGATGATTATGGTTTACAGCCAATGAAAACCCAAAAGTCATCTCAGAAAATTAGAATATTTTCCTGTCACAATTCTTTTCTCCCTGCATGTTGAGACCAGTGACAGCCTTTGGACTGGAGCCTTTCATCTGGCTCTTTTCATTTTAATGGGTTTCATTTCTTTTGGTACTGAAGTACTTAAGTGCCAGTTTTGCTACTACAGCTTTTCCTAAGCAGTTCCTTGCTAAGTGTTCAGCTGCACTTACTCAGTAGTCACGCCCTTCAGCTTCAAATAGTAGTGTATCCCAGCATTCTCTGCTGAAGATACAAACTCATTTGTGTCCTGGCCACTTCTGAGAACGGTTCTATGAGTTTCCTTCCTGTGCTCATGAAATATGCTTTTGTTTTTATCTTTTCCTCTGATTGTCTTTGTTTCCCTGGTGTGTTGTTAGTGCACTGGTGAGAGTAAGTTTGCCACCTTCAGGGAGGCCTGTAAGTTTTATTTCAGGCTACACCCTCGAACTTCTGGGAGTGAGGAGCAGCGGGTGGGGATAGTAGTCTCCCTATTGTTGGAGATCTCCAATCCTGGGCTTTTTCTCTAATGACTGACACCTAGGCATTGCAATCGGTAGATTAATTTTTTGCGGCTCTAGTCTTCGTGTATGGAGACACTGATGGCATCACGCTTGAGGAGTCTAAACTTCAAAAACTCCAGCAGGGGGCGCAGCCAGTAGAGTATTGTTTCGGAGTTCTGGAGGTGGTCCACTGACACCCAGTGGAATGGCTCAGCGCTAATGAGTCATTTCATGGAGGGGTTGGTAGGTAGGCTGAGGAAAACTCTGGTGCAATACTCAGCCCTGGAGTCGTTGGAGGTCGCCATGGCTTTCACTATACGAGTGGATTGCCATCTTAGAGAGAGACCCTCTCTCAGGAAACATCTCCCACTGGTGCAAGTCGACAAGCCTATGCAGTTGGGGGAGTCTCCCCTCAGACGGAGTTGCTTGCGGTTCGTTGTGGGTCTGGGTCCTGTTTCTACTGTGTAGATAAGGGGCATTACATCAGGGTTTGTCCTATTAAACCAAAGCCAACTCCATCTGGCAAAAAGCCATATCCTCCTGGTTGAGTGGAGGGAAACAACCAGGCTGTGCCATCTTCATATACATGTCCCAGTTCATGATCACAGCAGAGGTGACTATAGGTGGAAAAACTGAGAAAATCTCTGTGATGGTAGACAGTGGAGCAAGTGCCAATTTGGTGGATTCTTGCTTTTTGCAGACTCGGGGTCTGACTCATAGTGTACTGTCAAGATCCATTTCCATCCAGCCAATTGACTCAGCTCCGCTCAGCCGGAGAGAGTTCACACATATCGTGTCTAATATTAACTTGCGAGTGGGCTCGGTTCATAAGTAACGTTTATGCTGCTATGTATTGGAGGATTTTCCCACTCTTATGAGCTTCAGTAGAGCATGTTGCCGCTTAGCCGAGGCAGTGCTGCAGACATCCCTGCTGGGGAATGATGTCGACGGTTGGACACCGCCGGATGTTGAGGAGGGTGCACAGGAGCCAGATAAAGAGTAGGAGGAGGAGGGAGTTGTTGCTGTGTAGGAGGCTACTGAAACTGTGATTGAAGTGGGCCCTGCTATTCTGGGTCTGGGAACTATATGGAATGTTGCCGGCTCAGACTCTGTACCAGCTGCCACCAGGTTCACCCAGTGTGCCGTCAGTGAGATGTGGCATCCCTGTCCACTTCCGCTTACCACATGTAAGAGCACCGTTACCAAGAATAAACGCACCTTGCCTTCAACTCCGGTGAGTGCTGCCTTTCTGTCTAACCTTGCTGTATTTGGACTTTTCCCTGTGGAAGTGCATCCGGAGAAAGCCGATGCTGTGTGCTCTTATAACAGCTCTCTTAAGAGATCAGTGGTGCCAGGATATTTCTTCTTTTTGAATTCTCTATGGACTTATGCTACATACAGTGCCTTGCAAAAGTATTCGGCCTCTTGAAATTTTCAACCTTTTCCCAAATTTCAGGCTTCAAAGTTAAAGATAAAAATTTGTTATGGTGAAGAATCAACAACAAGTGGACACAATTGTGAAGTTGAATGAAATTTATTGCTTATTTTAAAATTTTGTAAGAAAGAATAAACTGAAAAGTGGGGCGTGCAATATTATTCATCCCCTTTACTTTCAGTGCAGCAAACTCATTCCAGAAGTTCTTTGAGGATATGTGAATGATGCAATGTTGTCCTAAATAACTGATTATGATAAATATAAGCCCCTATGTGTAATCAAGTCTCCGTATAAATGCCCCTGCTCTGTGATAGTCTCAGTGTTCAGTTTAAAGCGCAGACTAAAAAGTGTTCCTAAGGGTACTTTCACACTTGCGTTTTTTCCTTCCGTCACAATCTGCCCTTTTGGAAAACAACGGAATCCGTTAACGGATTCCGCTGTTTCACATAGACTTGTATGGATGACGGATTGTGCCAAAAGGACCTGCGTTGCTTCCGCTGGGTGACGCTCCGTTGCTTCCGCCCAGCGGGAGGAACGCAGCATGTAACATTTTTTTGAGCAGCGGAATCCTTAGGATTTCACCGCGCATGCTCTCTCTGGCTCCCTTCACCCATAACCAAGGTAAATATCTGGTAACCACGCAAAGTGCTTTGCCTAGTTATACCCGATATTTACCCTTGCTACGTGTGCAGGGAGCCCGACACTTCCCGCTTGGCTCCACCCCCTCCCATACTCCACTCCGCATGTATACACACACACACATACACCTGTCCTCAGCATCATGGCCCCGCTAGGCTCTGCCCCCCGCACACATTCTCGGCTGCCGAGCAATCAGCTGATCACCCGGCGACTGGCTGCTGGGAGCGATCAGCTGATCACCTGGCGACTGGCTGCTGGGAGCGATCAGCTGATCGTTCACAATAGTCTGCCGCCGGTAAAACTGTAAAAAAAAAAATCAAAACGGATTCCGTTGTTTTTCAACATCCGTTGCCTCCGTTGTGCCACTATATGCAACACATCCGTGGCATCCGTCACACAACGCAATGCAATGGATGCCGTTCAACGCAAGTGTGAAACTCGCCTAACACAAAAATGTTTTTTCTAAGAAAAATTAAAAGAAAAACTATAATAGAAAAACTGCATGGACAACAGACTCTGATTCTAGCGGCACAGAAGAGAAAATATCTACCAGGAGGAATAAAAATCAAAGAATCTACTACAGCCGCAGTCATCACACCTGCAGCCCCTTTAGACCCCACAACAGAAAAGGAAGAGGGAAAGGCAGAGGAAAAAAAGACCCAATGCGGGCAAAAGGAAACAAGTCTCCTGGAGGTAGGAAACTCAATTCCTTCTAGAGAGACGATTAACCCCGGAATAACAGTGTCGTCTGATAATATTTTACCTACTAAGATCTATAATCTTACTTCACATGTTCTTTCAACAGATATGATTTCACTGCTTAATTAAGGTTTAAACTTTTGCATCCCAGATCATTTCAATTTCTCTGAGTTCCAAATAGACCTTTATAACCCCTTAACAACCGCGGGCAGTAATATTACGTCCTAGCGGTCATAATGTTACTGCCCGCGGTTTGCCGCCGGAAGCATGCCGTGATTGGCACACATCTCAACTGATTTTAACAGCTGAGATGTGTGCCTGCTAGGCACGAGCAGAATCGTTATCTGATCGTGCCGTTTAACCCTTTAAATGGCGCTGTCAATATGTGACAGCGCCATTATAATCGCGATTGCGGTAAACATTTACTTACTGCCCGATACCAGAAGTCACGTGACGTGATCACGTGACTTCCAGTAGTTGTCGTGGTACCACAGGGTCATGTGATGACTCCTGTACCTGCCATGAATTACTTTCAAGCTCACTCTGCCTGGAGCCGAGTGAAGCAGAAAGTGAGCGTATCTGCTGTTTACAGCTGAATAGCTGTGATCAGCAGATAGGGCAGAGCGATTGGATTGTTGATCGCTATAGCTCCGTAGGGGGACTAGTAAAATAAAAAAAAACTTAAAAAAAGTTTTATAAAATTTAAAAAAAAAGAAAAAAACCTAAAAGTTCAAATCAACCCCCTTTTCCCCATTGAAAATTAAAGGGTTAAAAAAATTATATAGACACATTTGGTATAGTCACGTTCAGAAACGCCCGATCTATCAAAATATAAAAGCAATTATTATAATCAGTAAATGGCGTAGCAGCAAAAAAATTCCAAACGGCAAAATGACATTTGCTTGTCGCCACAACTTTTGTGCAAAATGCAATAACAGGCGATCAAAACGTAGCATCTGCGCAAAAATGGTACAGTTAAAAACATCAGATCGAGATGCAAAACATAAGTTTTCACTGAGGCATAGATCCAGAAAAATGAGAATGCTACGGGTCACGGAATATGGCGTAAAATGTACGCCACTTTTTTCGGACAAACTTTTGATTTTCTTTAACCCCTTATATAAAAATAAACCTATACATGTTTGGTGTCTACGAACTCGCACCGACCTCAGGCATCACACTCACACATCAGATTTACCATATAGTGAACACAATGAATAAAATATCTCAAGAACAATAGTGTTATTGCACTGCTTTGCAATTTTTCTGCATTTGGAATTTTTTTGCCATTTTCTAGTAGACTATATGGTAAAACTTATAGTTTCATTTAAAATTACATCTCGTTTCGCAAAAAATGAGCCCTGACATGACCATATTGACTGAAAAATAAAAAAGTTACATCTCAGAAGGAGAATGGCGAAAAAAAAATCAGAAAGCGAAAAATCGGCCGCTCGTGAAGGGGTTAAAGGTTGCAGGAAACTGCATTTGAATAAATTCTATGGAAATTAGAGAAATAAGAAAAAATCTCAATTAGATGAATTACCCCACACCATTGGCCCTTTAGGCTTTTATAGGGAACATTAGCGAGCTGTCAACAGTAGTGATGAGCGAGTACTAAAAAGCTCGGGTGCTCGAAGCTCGGGCCGAGCCTCCCAAGATACTCGTGTACTCGGCCCGAGCAACGAGCCCAATGTTATCCTATGGGAGACCCGAGTATTTTTGTGAAATGACCCCCCGGCAGCATGGAGAAACCCTAAAAATGTCACAAAAGTCTCAGAAGAGTGCTCAAATGACATGGCAACAGCATGGGGAAGACCCCTTGAAGCATTTATCACTGAAAAGTCACAGCTGTGAACAATTTTGTCCGCGTTTTACGCCATTTTTACGGACTCACCAGAAAACCTTCCAAAATGACCCCAAAATGATTTTTCATGGCGGAAATGTTAAGGGCACATACCCAATAGTGAGATAGAGCTGGTGTATGTTACTTTTTGAGATTAATACATGAAAGATTTTACGTGAAAACATTGTGTGGCACTCCGATGTCCCTGAGAAGAGACGTACATAAAGGCCTCTGAGTCTAATGTGCCCATTTTGAGGAAGTGAGTCTTTGTAGTATTTTCCTTTGCCAGGGCAGTCCAAAATTGTGAGGTTCACCAATGCCCCTGCATACAGACGTGCATGAGGGCCTGTAAACCTGAAGTGCCCATTGTAAGGAAGTGGGTCTATTGTAGTATAGCCCTTAGGCAGGGCAGCCAAAAATTGGGAGGCTCCACATTGTCCCTGGATAGAGACGTGCATGATGGCCTGTAAACCTGAAGTGCCCATTGTAAGGAAGTGGGTCTATTGTAGTATAGCCCTTAGGCAGGGCAGCCAAAAATTGGGAGGCTCCACGTTGTCCCTGGATAGAGACGTGCATGAGGGCCTTTAAACCTGAAGTGCCCATTGGAAGGAAGTGGGTCTATTGTAGTATAGCCCTTAGGCAGGGCAGCCAAAAATTGGGAGGCTCCACGTTGTCCCTGGGTAGAGACGTGCATGAGGGCCTCAAAACATTAAGTGTCCATTGTCAGGAAGTGGGTGTATTATAGTATAGCCCTTAGGCAGGGCAGCCAAAAATTGGGAGGCTCCACGTTGTCCCTGGATAGAGACGTGCATGATGGCCTGTAAACCTGAAGTGCCCATTGTAAGGAAGTGGGTCTATTGTAGTATAGCCCTTAGGCAGGGCAGCCAAAAATTGGGAGGCTCCACGTTGTCCCTGGATAGAGACGTGCATGAGGGCCTGTAAACCTGAAGTGCCCATTGGAAGGAAGTGGGTCTATTGTAGCATAGCCCTTAGGCAGGGCAGCCAAAAATTGGAAGGCTCCACGTTGTCCCTGGGTAGAGACGTGCATGAGGGCCTCAAAACATTAAGTGTCCATTGTCAGGAAGTGGGTGTATTATAGTATAGCCCTTAGGCAGGGCAGCCAAAAATTGGGAGGCTCCACGTTGTCCCTGGGTAGAGACGTGCATGAGGGCCTCAAAACATTAAGTGTCCATTGTCAGGAAGTGGGTGTATTATAGTATAGCCCTTAGGCAGGGCAGCCAAAAATTGGGAGGCTCCACGTTGTCCCTGGGTAGAGACGTGCATGAGGGCCTCAAAACATTATTCCCATTGCAAAGGAGCGGGTCTCCTGTCGTTGTAATGTCCATTCTGCAAAGAATGGGCGAAAAAATTTACCACTGGGGGTATACCTGAAACAAAGGCCTAAGTATTGCAATTTGTAATGGTCATCATCATGGTGGCGCATGAGGAGAAGGAGGAGCAGTCCAGCGATTATAAAAGTCCAGAAGTGTGTACCCATGGGTGAGTGGAGGTACATGGCAAACTTTAAATTCCGCTCTCATTTGCTGGTGGTGTGGTGAAGTCTGGCCCAATCCAACCCTTGTTCATCTTGATCAGAGTCAGCCTGTCAGCATTTTCAGTTGACAGGCGGGTGCGTTTATCTGTAATGATTCCACCTGCGGCACTAAAAACACGCTCTGACAAAACGCTAGCAGCAGGGCAGGCCAGGACTTCCAAGGCGTAGAGAGCCAATTCATGCCACGTGTCCAGCTTGGATACCCAATAATTGTAAGGCACAGAGGAATGTCGGAGTACAGTTGTTCGATCTGCAAGGTACTCCTTCAGCATCTGGGCAAACTTAGGATTTCTTGTGGCACTACCCCGCACCTCAGGGGCTGTGGTACGTGAGGGGCTGAGAAAACTGTCCCACATCTTAAAGACTGTTCCCCTACCTCTGGCGGATTGGACTTTTGCCTCTCTCGGCTGTACGCCTCGGTTGTCCACTGATTCATGACCTATGCCGCTAGCGTTTTGTGAGGGGAATGCTTTGCCTACTTCCGTGACTATGGCCTTCCGGAACTGCTGCATTTTGGTTGACCTCTCCTCCACGGGAATAAGAGACAAAAAGTTCTCCTTGTAGCGTGGGTCTAACAGTGTTACCAACCAGTAATGATTGTCGGCCAAGATGTTCTTAACGCGAGGGTCACGAGACAGGCAGCTTACCATAAAGTCAGCCATGTGCGCCAGACTCTTAACAGCCAGGACTTCAGTAGCCTGACCAACACGTTGACTGAACATGCTGTCCTCCTCCTCCTCCTCCTCCTCCTCCTCCTCCTCATCTACCCTGTCCTCTGGCCAGCCACGCTGAACCGAGGATATGACTGGTGTGCATGTCATATCCTCAATTTGGCCGGAGATTTGCTCCATGTCTTCATCCTCCTCCTCGTCATAGTCCTCCACTGCACGTTGTGATGAGACGAGGCTGGGCTGTGTGTTATCACCCACACCCACTACTGTTTCTTGCTGCAACTCATCGCGCTCCGCCTGCAATGCATCATGTTTGTTTTTCAGCAGAGACCGTTTTAGAAGGCAGAGTAGCGGTATGGTGACGCTAATAATGGCGTCATCACCACTCACCATCTTGGTGGAGTCCTCAAAGTTTTGGAGGATGGTACATAGGTCTGACATCCATCTCCACTCCTCAGGTGTTATGTGTGGAGTTTGACCCATTTCCCGACGGCTTAGGTGATGCAGGTACTCAACAACTGCCCTCTTCTGCTCACATATCCTGACCAACATGTGCAGAGTTGAATTCCAACGCGTGGGGACATCACACACCAGTCTGTGAGCCGGAAGATGCAAACTGCGCTGAAAGCCGGCAAGGCCGGCTGAAGCAGTAGGTGACTTTAGAAAATGTGCAGACAGGCGGCGAACTTTTACCAGCAGATCAGACAGCTCTGGGTATGACTTTAGAAACCGCTGAACCACGAGGTTGAGCACATGGGCCACGCATGGAACATGTGTCAGCTGGCCTCGCCTCAAAGCCGCCACCAGGTTCCGGCCATTGTCACACACGACCTTTCCTGGCTTTAGGTTCAGAGGTGTGAGCCAGTGATCTGCCTGCTGTTTCAGAGCTGTCCACAGCTCTTCTGCATTGTGGGGTTTGTCAACTATGCAGATTAGCTTCAGCACAGCCTGTTGCCGCTTCGCCGAGGCAGTGCTGCAGTGCTTCCAGCTTGTGACTGGTGTGGAGGGTACAGTGGATGAGGATGCGCAGGAGGAGGAGACTGAAGAGCATGACATTCCGGAGCTGTAGAGTGTGGGTGAAATACTGACTGAGGTAGGGCCTGCAAACCTTGGTGTGGGAAGGACGTGTTCCGTCCCTCGCTCAGACTGGGTCCCAGCTTCCACAATATTAACCCAGTGTGCCGTCAACGAGATGTAGCGGCCTTGCCCACAAGCACTTGTCCACGTGTCTGTGGTTAGGTGGACCTTGGGTGAAACAGCGTTGTTCAGGGCACGTGTGATGTTTTGTGACACGTGGTTATGCAACGCGGGGACGGCACACCGGGAGAAATAGTGGCGGCTGGGGACCGAGTAACGTGGGACAGCTGTCGCCATCAGGTCACGGAATGCTTCTGTCTCCACCAGCCTAAAAGGCAACATTTCCAGCGCAAGCAGTCGCAAAATGTTAGCATTTAGAACTGTGGCATGTGGGGTGTTGGCAGTGTATTTGCGCCTGCGTTCAAAGGTTTGCTGAATGGATAACTGAACGCTGCGCTGGGACAAGGACGTGCTTGATGATGGTGTTCTTTCTGCGTAGGCAACTGCAGGTGCAGGAGTGGAGGAGGCTTGTTCGCAGGCAGCATGGACAGGGGATTGGCTCGCATGCACAACCAGCGAAGACGTAGCAGTGACATCAGCAAGCACTGCTCCTCGACTCTGTTGTACTTCCCACAAAGTCGGGTGCTTGGCTGACATGTGCCTGATCATGCTGGTGGTGGTCAGGCTGCTAGTTTTGGTACCCCTGCTGATGCTGGCACGGCAGGTGTTGCAAATGGCCTTTTTTGAATCATCTGGATCCAACTTAAAAAACTGCCAGACTCGGGAAGACCTAACATTTGTACAGGCACCTTGTGTCGTCGTGTTGTTCCGGGGAACGGTTGCCTGACTTCTGCCTGGGGCCACCACCCTGCTTCTTACTGCCCGTTGTGATGCTACGCCTCCCTCCCCCTGTGCACTGCTGTCCTCGCTCTGCATATCCTCCTGCCAGGTTGGGTCAGTTACTGGATCATCCACCACGTCGTCTTCCTCTTCCGCACCCTGCTCCTCCTCCTGACTTCCTGACAATTGTGTCTCATCATCGTCCACCACTTGTTGAGACACGTTGCCAACTTCGTGAGAACGTGGCTGCTCAAATATTTGGCCATCTGTACAGACGATCTCCTCATGACCCACTTCAATATGAGCTGGCGAGAGGCCAGAATGTGTGAATGGAAACGTGAACAGCTCTTCCGAGTGTCTAAGTGTGGGATCATTAATGTCCGAGGAGGACGTGTACTCAGCCTGGTGGTAGGAAGGAGGATCAGGTTCAGAAATGTGCGGTGCAGTATCACGGCTACTGACACTTGACCGTGTGGAAGACAGAGTGTTTGTGGTGGTGCCAATCTGACTGGAAGCATTATCTGCTATCCAACTAACAACCTGTTGACACTGGTCTTGGTTCAAGAGCGGTGTACTGCTGCGGTCCCCAAGAATTTGGGACAGGACGTGCGAGCGACTAGATGTGGCCCTTTGTTGTGGCGAAATTAGAGCTTGCCCACGACCTCGGCCTCTGCCTGCACCACCATCACGTCCACTTCCTTGTTCCTTGCCAATGCCCTTGCGCATTTTGCAATGCTGTGCACTGCTGACGTGTATATTCACTACTTGTGCGTTATATCAAAGTTTGTGGAAATTGCACACAAGTGCACCTGTACGCTGCCACCAACAGGCACACACGTGCGGTTTTAAAAAACAAGCACGGACGCAATAAGAACCTAACAGGTTTTTTTGGGGAGCGACAATTACAGACAAGTCAGACACTATCTGGACTGTTTTACACTGTGTACACCAGCCCCAGATATGATGAAGGCTGGTATACGGTCACCACTACCCTGCCTGCCTGCCTGCCTGTATACTGGTAAAATAGTCCTGACAAGGACTCTTCTGGTCACTAGCCTGTATTCAGACCTGGCTATACCCTGCCTGTATATAGCAACAATAGTCCTGAGAAGGACTCTGCTACTGTACTCCGACCTGGCTATACCCTGCCTGCCTGTATACAACTATAATAGTCCTGAGAAGGACTTCTGGTCACACTGTTTGCAGCCCTGCAACTGAAAAAGCTATAAAGGGCCGCAAAGCTTTCCCTGAATCAGCGACACTCTCCCTGCACTGACTGTCTGGATAGCTGTGAGCAGAGCACAGCGCGCCGGCCGGTATAAAGGCTCGGTCACGCTGTGCAGGCCGGCCAATCACTGCAATTCCACAACTAACAGGGCTGTGGCATTGCAGTGGTCTGCCAGCCAATCCCTGCATGAGGGCTGGCTCTCAAAAGAGCGCCAACATGCAGAAATGAAGACCACGAGTACAGCACGAGTATCGCGAGATTACTCGGTCCCCACCGAGCAGCCCGAGTACAGCGATACTCGTGCGAGTACCGAGTAGTTACAAGCATGCTCGCTCATCACTAGTCAACAGTTGAAGAAGATGCCCGATTATTATTAAGCCTTACTGAAACAGAACTAAAAAGTAAAGATAACCCAAACATGACTATTTATAATCCATTTAATAAGGGTATAAAATCCACCTTCTGCACGTCAAGTACCCCTGGAAATAATATTGACTTATTCCAAGAACTTGTCATTAGGGACATAGAAGCCCTTAAATACCCTTTAGCTAACTCCAATCTTACAACAGGTGAAAAAGCCGCATTGAATACTATGACGTCTTGGGAAGATACCGTCTTTCGTAGGGCTGACAAGGGGGCGCCGCTGTTCTTCTGCCTAAAGACATGTATGTGAGAGAATCATTCAGACAATTAAACAATACAGGCAGTGTATGCAAACTTACAAACGGATCATACCTGAACCTTTTAAAGCAAAATGAGAAGTTTTTTGAATAAAAGTGTGCGTACAGGCATCCTCACTAAAAAAAACCCGCAGAGACACTAATTCCACTCCATCCTATAAAACCGCACTGGTATTATTTACCTAAAGTGCATAAGAACAGGGACGCCCCCCCCCCCCCCCCGGCCGCCCTATAGTGTCAGCCATAGGTTCTGTCACTGAGCCATTATCACACTATATTGAGTGGCTATTGAAACCTTTACTGCAATCAATTCCTTCTTTCTTGAAAGATATAAGAGATTTTATTAACATATTAAAGGACTTTTAATTTCAGGAGAGCATTCAATTAGTCTCTCTTGCCATTGAAAGCCTCTACACGAAATTCAGTGAGGACCTTAAAAAACTTAATCAAGACTCTACCCTGATTAATTTCATTTCTGAGGGGCAAGGGGTACTTTGCACACTACGACATCGCGGGTGCGATGTCGGTGGGGTCAAATCGAAAGTGACGCACATCCGGCGTCGCTGTTGACATCGCAGTATGTGAATCCTTTTTACTACGATTAACGAGCACAAAAGCGTCGAAATCGTATGATCGGTGTAGCATCGGTCATTTCCATAATTTCGGAAGGACCGATGTTACGATGTTGTTCCTCATTCCTGCGGCAGCACACATCGCTGTGTGTGAAGTCGCAGGAGCGAGGAACATCTGATTACCTGCGTCCCGGCTGCAATGCGGAAGGACGTAGGTGGGCGGGATGTTTACGTCCCATTCATCTCCGCCCCCCTGCTTCTATTGGCCGCCTGCCATGTGACATCGCTGTGACGCCGCACGACCCGCCCCCTTATGAAGGAGGCGATTCGCCGGCCAGAGCGACATCGCAGGGCAGGTGAGTGCATGTGAAGCTACCATAGTGATAATGTTCGCTACGCCAGCAATCACAAGATATCGCACCTGTGACGGGGCGGGTACTTTCGCACTCGGCATCGCTACCATCGGCTTGCGATGTCGTAGTGTGCAAAGTACCCCTTTGACTTCATCCTCAAACATAACGCCTTCAAATTTGATGAGGAATTGTTCTTACAATGCGGGGGTAAAGCAATGGGTACCTCCTTAGCATGTACTTTCGCTAATTTATTTTAAGCTATGTTTGAAGAGGATTTCATTTATAATCTGAATAATCCGTTTCTGAAATCATCAGGAGATATGCACATTATGTGGATGATGCTTTTCTCTTATGGGACGGGACACAGGAACAATTTGCGACTTTTGTGGATTATCTGAACACTACTAATACATATAATATGTTTTTCACTTCGGACTTCGGAGGACACTCTCTGAATATCCTTGATGTGAAATTATCTATACATAATAGCCGTGTTATTAGAGAACTGTACAGAAAACCTACTGCGGTTAATTCACGTCTACATTATGATAGCGTCCACCCGCTCCATACGAGAAGAGCAATCCCATATGGACAATTTTTAAGACTCAGGAAAATTAATAACGAATCTGCCATTCTACAAGATCTTAAAAATCGTTTTTCTGAAAGACGGTATCCCTCATTCATGATTAATCAAGCTAACAATAAAGCATGTTTGAGAAAGTCGAATAAACACAAATCATTTTCAAATAAAGCAGTAAATTCACTCCCTAAACAATGTGTCTTTAACTTTAAAAACACTCCCTTATTTGACATTATTAAATCCAGCATCCGTAAGAACTGGCATGTAATCACTAAAGATAATGCACTTGGGTCATGCACTTGGGTAGAGGAAATAACATTTATGATTATGTACTTAATTGTAGAACACTGGGTAAAACAGACACAGAAAAAGACTTGGGTGTATGGGGGGATGGTAAACTTCACTTTAGTGGACAGTGTCAGGCAGCTGCTGCCAGGGCTAATAAAATAATGGGATGTATTAAAAGAGGTATAAGTGTTCATGAAAAAAATATAGTTCTACCTCTGTACAAGTCACTAGTGCGACCGCACTTATATACTGTGTACAATTCTGGTCACCGATATATAAGAAGGACATAGCTGAACTGGAGAGGGTGCAGAGAAGAGCGACCAAGATTATTAGAGGAATGGGGGGGCTGCAATACGAAGACAGGTTATTAAACTTGGGGTTATTTAGTCTGGAAAAACGAAGGCTTAGGGGGGATCTAATCACAATGTATAAATATATGAGGGGACAGTACAGAGACCTTTCCAAAGATCTATTTACACCTAGGCCTGCGACTGGAACACGGGGGCATCCGCTACGTCTTGAGGAAAGAAGGTTTAATCATAATCACAGACGAGGATTCTTTACTGTATGAGCAGTGAGACTATGGAGCTCTCTGCCGCATGATGTTGTAATGAGTGATTCACTACTAACATTTAAGCAGAGCCTGGATGCCTTTCTTGAAAAATTTAATATAACCAGTTATGTATATTAGATTTTATGACAGGGTATCGGATCCAGGGAACTAGTCTGATTGCCGGATGTGGAGTCAGGAAGGAAATTTTTTCCCCATTGGAACTTGTTTGCCACATTGGGGTTTTTTGCCTTCCTCTGGATCAACATGTTAGGCTACGGGTTGAACTAGATGGACTTAGAGTCTCCCTTCAACCTTAAAACTATGATACTATGATACTATGATACTATGATGATACTATGATAAGGATTTGACTGATAGGGCAGAAAACGGCCTTTAATTTCATACAGAAGGAGCACTAATTCAAGTGATATTTTAGTCAGAAATCGATACACGAGTGAGAAACAAAAAACCTGGCTAGAAAAATGTAGTTTATGTGATTCCCGGCCCCTGTACATAGGAAAAACTATAGACCTCTATACATGAGATTTAGAGAACATCACAAATCTACCACCACAGGAATCGGCTCACCCCGACTCATTAAACATGTCAGGGAAAACCATTACGGCAACCCTGACTGTTTAACCATTGCAGGTCTGATGAAAATGAATCGCAGCCCAACAGGAGGCAATACTCATCGCCACCTGCTACAAAAAGAATCCAAACTTATATTAGATCTACAAGCCATGGGTCTGCTAGGCATGAATGATAGGAACGACCTTGAAGTATTCTTATAGAATAGTAAGCAATTTATGTCCTGTAGATATATTT
The DNA here is from genome assembly GCF_048569485.1 of Anomaloglossus baeobatrachus. Lineage (NCBI taxonomy): Eukaryota > Metazoa > Chordata > Amphibia > Anura > Aromobatidae > Anomaloglossus > Anomaloglossus baeobatrachus. Next base: position 694,833,093 of record NC_134356.1, read on the forward strand.
AATAATGTTTATCTAACTTCTAGACATTTTTCAATATAATTTTGGTTATCGTATATTAGACTTATGTTTTTTTTAAATCACTATGTGACGTATCTTCCGCACTCATCCTAAAAAGGGGTGGATCAGACGTCCATTATCACCAGGACTCGTGAAAGCACAAGCTGTGCGAAACGGCCCATCGTCCGACGTCTTAGCTTCCCTCACCTCCCCGCCTTTGTACCTGTCCCACCACATATAAGAGCATCGTTACCAAGAATAAACGCACCATGCCTTCAACTATGGTGAGTGCTGCCTTTCTGTCTATCCTTGCTATAGTTATAGGTATTGTTACTTATTAGTGCCTGGCTTAAAAAATGTTGCTAGGGAAGTGTGTACAAAGTGTTTTTTTGACCATTTTAATATCCTGTGCAAAATTGTGCAGTGAAATACATTTAAAAGTATTGATAATGGTGCCTGCTGAAAATTTGCTATTGAACAAGCTAAAAAAGTATTCTTGGAACTTTTTCATGTTTGCTACAAATTAGCAGTGAACCACATTTGTACATGCTGGTATTTTTAAGTGTCTTCACAACATTGCCAACTGAGGCAGGAAATAAATAATTTATCTGTTTTGTGAGGTGTGGGCGTAGGGCTACAAAACATCTGCTTGAAAGGGAAAGGCTACGTCAACCATGAGTGGTAAATCACAATGAGGTTGTCGTGGAGGGGGGAAAAGGCGGGCTGTTGGAGGTGTATGTGTGGGAAGTATTGTTAGTCAAAGGTCGAGAGCAAACACTGGCTCATCCTATCCTAAGAGAAATCAGAACAACTTCTGTTACTGGATCATCTACTCCACTAGATTTCTTTGGCAGCAGCACATTGATTAAACTTGGAAATAAGCTGATAAACAGCAGGTGCTAGAGTGGATGGCAAGTGCTTCATCAAGTGGCCTCTCCTCCTCTTCCTGTACCTCAACATCATACACAGTTTATTTCCCAGAGTTGTCACCCCAATTACACTTGTTGAGCCCGCATCACAAATCTCCAACAGGCAAACTGACTGTGAGAAATAACTCATGGTTGAGGCTCAGGAGCTGTTCACACATTTTATCTCATGGGCATCACAGGTCCGCTCCAAAGATTCCCCGACTGATAAGGAGGAAAGCGTCTGTACCAATGCCCAATTTCTTTGTGAGGTGGATCCTGGCCTGGACAAACTAGGGTCCCAGCAGGATCCCGACCCTTGTTAAATGATGACCCCTGGGGGTGAAGGTGATGATAATGATGAGACTCAGATTCCTGAGGCGCACGCGTACTGTGCTGTGATGTCAGGTCATCTTTAGTGCTGGAGAGGAGAAGCGGGGTTAATGCCGCGCTGTCACCAAAAAGGAGGAAGATTGTTGATTCATTAAAATAATTTATTTTATATTATAGGTCTATGTGTTTCAGGGCACAAGTTCCCTTCTTCAGGACTAAAGAAGAAAAATCGACAATGTATGAACATTTCAAAAATGACAGCTATATATGCATATGGTACATGAGAAGAACCGCCCACAGACAATTAAAAAAATTGGCGGGCTAACACATCTGCTTTCATGACGTTTTCTTTTTTGTTCAAATAATTTATACAAATTTACAAGATATTGATGTATATAATGTTGTAAACACAAGTAAAGGTACAAGAAAAATAAAAAAAATTAAAAATGAAAAAGAAAAAATATATATATATATATATATTTTTTAAATGTACTAATAAAAGAAAAAAATGTGTCTACGAATGAAGGGCCAGAACCCTAATCCTATGTATAAGGTAAGGTTGTGGGTCTGCAGTTAGTAGGAAGGGTTGTCTAGCATGGACCTTTTTTGGAGACTGCAAAAGATGACCTGACTTCTGTTATTTGCCATTGTTGTAAACAATGACTGAGTAGAGGAAACAATTCAAATAATTTGACTACTACATGCATAAACAGGCACATGCGCAACCGACATGCATTACTGTGGGAATCTTACTGTGCTAAAATGTGGACTAATGGGCCTACTCAACCACCGGCCACCAAATTAAAATCATCTGCTGCTTCTTCCGTCTCCTGCTTCTTCCTTCTCCTGCTTCACCATCATAACTATTATAATATAGGTTTCTGAGCTCAGAGCCTCCTCCCATTTATCTGCTACAGTGGGGGTGAGTAAGGGCCCATCAGTTGATATGGAAGTTACCATACCTGGTGTTTGTGATCAATGTGAGACACCGAGCAAACCCCATATTTCTCAATCCAGCAATACATGTACCACTACACCTCCTTCCCAGTCCACCGCTTGGTTGTGTACCCTTACTCCACCCTTTCTCAGCACAGCAGCCAGCCCTCAGTCCCACATTACTTCTTTAATAAAGCTGTGCCTGCGCTACACCATCATGTCGCAGTCATGATTAACTTTTACTTGAAAAGCTCTTTGTCTCCCACAGTGCATTTTCCCACCAATGAGCAAGCATGGTCAGAAGTGTTACATCTCGCTGACTGGGAAATGGGTTACTCTGGTGGCTGAGGTGGCAGATGGGGAAAAGCTGCTTCCCATGTCTTCAAATCCTCAAAGCTTACGGGACAAATTTCTGGACCTACCGCTTTCTCTAACGCTGCCTCCACCTCCTCTAGGGCTTCCACCTGTGTCCTCAACCTCTCCCTTAATGTAACACATATTCCAAGAGTGCAGTGAGAATCTCCACACCTCTGTACAGCTCAGACGATGCTCAGTGCAATCAGGCAGTGCTGAAATTACTCTGCATCGGAGAACACAGTCATACAGCTGCAGAGTTGTGGAAAGCAATCTGGGCCAAGTTTGATCATTGGCAGTCTCCACTGAACCTGGAGCCAAGGGAAGGCCTTGTGCAACAATGGTGAAAACCTGTAAGGGGCACTTTGCACACTATGACATTGCAAGCCGATGCTGCGATGCTGAGCGCGATAGTCCCCGCCCCAGTCGCAGCTGCGATATCATGGTGATAGCTGCCGTAGCGAACATTATCGCTACTGCAGCTTCACATGCACTCACCTGCCCTGCGACGTCGCTCTGGCCGGCGAACCGCCTTCTTATTAAGGAGGTGGGTCGTGTGGCGTCATAGTGATGTCACATGGCAGGCGGCCAATAGAAGCGGAGGGGCGGAGATGAGCGGGATGTAAACATCCCGCCCATCTCCGTCCTTCCGCATAGCCGGTGTGAGCCGCAGGAAGCAGGTAAGTAGATGTTCCTCACTCCTGCAGCTTCACACACAGCGATGTGTGCTGCCGCAGTAACGAGGAACAACAATGTAACATTAATCCTTCCAAAATTATGGAAATGACCGACACTACACTGATGATACGATTTGGACGTTTTTGCGCTCATTAATCACATCAAAAAGGATTTACACACTACGATATCGACTGCGACGCCGGATGTGCGTCACGTTCGATTCGACCTCACCGACATCGCAGCTGCGATGTCGTAGTGTGCAAAGCCCGCCTTAGAGTCCCTATGCCTGGGCAACATAACCCATGTGCTTGGCATGGCTCATGTTCTGAACCTAGTTGTACAGAAATTTCTAGCCCAGTTGCCCACAGATGGATGCATTGCTGAACAAGGCACGGTTGGTGTGTGCTCACTTCCACTGTTCTCACCCTGCAGCTACTCAACTAGCAACAGTACAAAGGAGTTTTGGCCTACTGGTTAACCGTTTGATATGCCATGTGCGTACATGGTGGAATTCCACTCTGCACATCTTGCAGCAACTGTGCCAGTAGCAGCAAGGCCTGCTGCAGTATGCCTTGAGGCATAATATTGGATAATACAGTACGGATGTAGGGAAAATCCCAAATGCTGAGTGGGCACAGATGAAGAACCTCTGCACATAACAATTTTGAATGGCTACAAAGATGGTGTGTGCTGTTTATGGCATCGTTTGCATCACTAATTCACTCATCTACATGTTGGACACATGTTGAATAGTTTGTGGGAGGAGGTGGGGGTCCCAGAGGAGGAGGGGGAAGCAGAAGAGGATGAAGAAGGTATCACATTGCCTGTAAGGTCCGGGCAGTCATCGCACTGGCAGGAGTCACAAAACGGTGTAGTTCATCGATGTAGGCGGGCTCATGGTAACAGTCAAAGAGACAGCAGTGAGGCACACAGTGTACATTGTATTTCTAGAATTGCAAACACTGGAACGTCACGTCATCAACAACACAGAAACATTAGTAGCAGAATCAGGATTTCAAGTGCCCGAAGTAATTTCTGTTATTTGTGGCACACCTTTTTTACACCATTGCATGAACCAGCAGAAAAGAGTAGAAGTCTGACACATAGTGAACCACTGAAGAGGATGGTGCAGGAGTATCTAGAGCTCAACATTGATGTCCTAAGGGAAGATTGGACCTTTTTACATTTTGGTCTTCAAAAATGGAAGAGTGGCCTGGGCTCCCAATCACACCTTAGAAGTTTTGGTCTGCCCGGCAGCCAGCATTCATTCAGAACGTGTCTTGTAGACCGCTTAACATTCATAAAGATGAACTAGTCATGGATGTCCAGTGACTTTGCCAGCCCAGTCCCTGATGATGCAGACTAGGCAATAATGCACTGCCAGGCTTCTGTGAGCAAGAGGCCTATGCCTGTCCATCATATAGCTCATAATGTTTAAAATCTAAATGCCAGACCACATCCATTGTGTTGCATGGACCATACCCCTGCTGTTTTAAGTCCCTATTGGAGAGGGGCAATTGATGCTACTGTATAACTGTCTGCCTGCAAGGTATTTAAATGTCGATACTCCAAGATAGGTCCCAAGTTGTGTCTAGTGGGTAGTGCAGGGTTCTGGGACCAAGAAGCCTATGCCTGTGTGTCATTATGCTGTCTCTGTTGAAGTTAGAAATGCTGTTTCAGGCCTTGTTCCAGGGCCGATTCCCCACTGCTATGTTGCTTTGTTGGGCTATTTGTAGTGTGTGCCAATTGTTGCCTGACTTAATTTTTGGAAATGTGGACACTCCAAGTAGGGTCTCCAAGTTGTCTTTTGTCTGTAGTGCCAGTGTTCTGTGAGGAAGAAGCCTGCTGTCTCTGGTAAAAGTAGAAATATTTGTTCAGGCCTTATTATACAGCTGGTCCTAAATATCCATGTTGCGGCTTTCCACTATTTTAAGTCTGTGCCAATTGTTGCCACTTTTCTTGTTGTTTGAACTTAACTTTTGGATATGTGAAGACTCCAAATAGGGTCCCCATGTTGGATTTTCTTCTATAGTGGTGGTCTTCTGGCAGCAAGAGGCCTATGCCTGTCTGTCATACATCTGTAGTGCCCCTGAAGGCCTCAAAGTGCTACAAGGTTCTGGATCCCCACAAGGATGCAAGGCCTACCCCCTTAGAAACCCAGAGATCCAATGCCAGTAACACCAAAAACCCAGGTAAACCCAGTTTTTCCCCAACAATCCCCCATACAGTGGTACATAACTAGGTTCGGAAAAATGGATGGCTGCCTAGAGGGAGGAGCCAAACCAGTCCACTAGTTGACCAGGTGGGAGGGGCAGATGGTGGAGAGTGGAGAGAGAGTTGAAAGCAGGAGAGGAGTGAAGGTGGACGCGAGGAAACCTCCTGCCTCGGGTTAACAGTGACCTGGTACCAAGGAGAAGTGGTTGCCGGTGGAGTACTGCCGGAACTACGCACCGACGGGGTACAGGATTCTAGGACAGGAAAGAGCTTCAAGCCGACCTGTTAACACCTGCACAGCAAGGGGACCATCAAGGACCTTGCTGACTCAAAGAATCCGAAGACTCAGTAGCAAAGGGAGAGCTAGGGATAGGACCAGAGACTCCATCCCCATAGGGTTCATGCTATCATCAGGCGGACAGAAGTGGAAAACCCACCAGACGGGGACCCCCAGTTGCTCTACGCCACGGAGACTCATTTACCAGAGACAGGTGCAGGGTAAGAAGGTACCAGAGAACCAAACTGGCACTGGAACGAAGGGGACCTGGAGGTGAAACCAGACGACCTCAGGCAACCAGTTATTACCAGCCAACCATGAGTAAAACCAGTTGCACTGAACTTTGGTGTGGACTCCCTTCTTCTAGCACCCGTCACAACACTCATCCACTGGGGCCAGGCCCTGCTTGTGGAGGGCCTAACATCCAAGCTGCAAATAACACCAGCCCCAGTAGTGAAATTCTGCAGCGGCGGCTCCATACCTCTAGCTGCAACACCGCAAGTGGCGTCACATATGAACACGAATCTAACCACTTGTAAATATATTCCCATTACAAAAAGGGCCCAGGGCACGGAACCAGGCAGCGGCCACCACTGTGACATCTCCCAAGAGAGACATTGCACTGGACCGAGTATCCCATATCCCTGGGTGCTAAACATCTCTAGGTTTTTCACTTTTAATTGCCAAGCCACATCCTGTGGGTTGCATGTACCATACCTCCCTTCTGTTTTAAGACCCTATGGGGAGGGGGGCAATTGATGTTACTGCTGTGCTGTCTGCCTGAAAGGTTTTTAAATGTCAAGACTACAAGATGGGTCTCCAGATAGTAGTGACTTTTGGGTAGTGCAAGTCTATTGGAAGCAAGAGGCCTATGCCTATCACTCATGCATGTCCTTATTTTTAAAATTGAAATGCCAGGCCACAGCATGTGTTTTGCATGGACCGTACCTCCCTGCTCTTTTAAGGCCCTATGAGGAGGGAGGTAAATTGATGCTACTGTACTGCTGGCTGCCTGAAAGGTTGTTAAATGTCCAGACTCTGAGATAAGTCTCAAAGTTGTCTCTTGTCTGCACTGGCAGGGGTATGGGAGCACCAGCTATACAACTGTCTCTCATTCACCTCTATATTTCTTATGTCAATTGTCTAGGAAGCTAATGGCTATGCCAAAAGTGGTGCTGCACTGTAAAATGCATTTCTGCTGTTTTGGAAGGATCCCTCTAAAGGTGTATTCTCAGCCTTATGTCTGGCCTCACATTGAATCCAATGGGGTTTGGAAAGATTTGATTACAGTTTAGATTCGGTCCATCAAACAGTTATGTGAATGTACCATATGTTCGGGTTGGCTTGGCTTGTGAAGTTTTCTCATCTCCAGTCGCTACACTGCACAATCCTGCGCTTCCATATTCTGCACTATTGCCCTCCATCTTAACTATCCTAACTCCCTATGATTAAACCATTTGCTAAGCTGTGTCTGCCAGCAGTGGCAGCAGCACCGTCTCTAAGTATTAGCACTCAAAAAATGGTGCTGAAGCCATATGTCTGCTTTTTATATGCAGAGGGACATGTGACTTAGGCAGCCATTGACACAAACCCTTGGGTCTAAACGTGATGGATAGTTTCTGCACCCTAATTGACTGCCAGAACATACACACACAAAGTTAAGAAACAAACAGTCTGCCGCTCTTTTAACCTTTCCCCACTCCCTTTCCTCATCAAACACATCTCTCCACTCGTCATACAGCATCACAGTCATAGCAAAAGTTGCAAACAGTTAGTGAACAAAACCAAATATTGACGACTTTTGAGAAAAGTGTTAGGGCATCTGAGCCCGATCCCAATGACGAGTCAAGGCTCGTACCGAATTTGAAATTAGTGAACCTTTTTTGAACAAGTTTGCTCATCTCTATTCGTAACTAGCAATGAGTGAGCACTACCATGCTCAGGTTCTCAGCACTTGTAACTAGTGATGAGTGAGCATTTTTATGCTTGGGTGCTCGGTACTAGTAACTAGTGATGAGCGGGCACTACTATGCTCGAATGCTCAATACTCATAGCTAGTGATGAGTGAGCACTACCAAGCTGGAGTACTAGGTACTCATAACTAGTAATGAGCGAGCACTATCATGCTCGAGTGCTCTGTACTCATAACTAGTGATGAGCGGGCACTACCATGCTCGAGTGCTCTGTACTCATAACTAGTGATGAGCAAGCACTACAATGCTCAGGTGCTCAGTACTGGTAACTAGTGATGAGCGGGCACTACCATGCTCAAATGCTCAATACTCAAAGCTAGTGATGAGTGAGCACTACCATGCTGGAGTACTAGGTACTCATAACTAGTAATGAGCGAGCACTATCATGCTCGAGTGCTCTGTACTCATAACTAGTGATGAGCAAGCACTACAATGCTCAGGTGCTCAGTACTGGTAACTAGTGATGAGCGGGCACTACCATGCTTGGGTGCTCAGTATTCGTAACTAGTGATGAGTGAGCACTACCATGCTCGGGTGCTCAGTACTCGTAACTAGTGATGAGTGAGCACTACCATGCTCGGGTGCTCAGTACTCGTATCTAGTGATGAGCGGGCACTACCATGCTCAGGTGTTCAGTACTCGTAACTAGTGATGAGGTAGTACTACCATGCTTAGATGCTAAGTGCTTGTAACTAGTGATGAATGAGCACTACCATGCTCAAGTGCTCAGTACTGGTAACTAGTGATGTTCTGTCTTCTATTCATTAAATAGGATAAGGGTAATATCGTTTGTTGCCCACAAGAGGTCACTGTTGGCTTTCTTATGTTTTCCTCATACATCTCCTTAGTATTTCTGTGGTTGGAGCCTGTTGCTTTAAGGAAAAGATACTTCCTTGGACTGCCCCTTTTTCCCTTCCCTTACTGAGTTGGAGACGCAGATGTCTTGGTGTCTCCATAGGATTCAGAGGTGCTATGGTTGGCTCCAGTACCTTCTCTTCAATCGTTCCTCCTGACTAATGGATCCCGGTAGGAATCATTGTACTAGACTACATATTTGTGTTGGAATATGTGTACAGTTGTTATGTAGATACTGTGAAGTAACAGTGGCTCTACTCAGATTGCATAGGCTGTGATACATGCAGAGCAGGTGTAGGGCGGCGTCAGCAGTGTAAATGTTGTATTCAGTCATATGCATTGCTTTCTGTGTTATGCAGATTCTGTAAATACCAGTACTACTATGTATGTCATTCTGTTATTTGTGATATGCCTGTACTGATATGGATTTGTATCTTTTGTTATAGTTTTTACCAATCAATCATCCATTTCTTATGATCATCCACCTATCCATCATCATTTAATAAATAAAGACTTAAAGGCAACACAGTCTGTTTATTGAAACAGTGGATGAAGGTTAGCTGTATGCCGGAGTCCACACAGCTCACACGTGGACGAAGGCAGAACAAGTGATGAGCGGGCACTACCATGTGTTACGGGGGGACCGGCAGATTAGGACCAGGGGGTATATATCCTAATCGCCAGTCGGGGCCCACCGTGCTCCAGATGACAAAGGAGCTGCTGGCACCTGAGGGTTAGGCGGAGACTATAGAGCTGGATGGCTCTGAGATAACTCAGGAACGCTGGGAACCGGTCACGTGTGTTGGGACACGTCAGACCGGACGACAACCCGATTAGCGTTTTGGTGCACCTAGCGCTACACCAACCACGTGTGCAGGAAACACGTCAGGCCGGGTGGTAACCAGGTAGCGTTGACCGGAAGACCGCCACGAAAGCGCCCTGTCGGCCACGTGTGTAGGACACGTCAGACCGAGCGGTCCTCCGATTAGCGTTTCTGGCCACCTCACGACTGGCCACGTGTGTGTAGGACACGTCAGGCCAGATGGGTACACCAGTAGCGTTGACTGGGAAGCCGAGGAGGATAAGGAACACCCTGTTAACTCCACAGGGGTCCTGGGGTACACTGTCCGTGCGCGTAGGGGGGCACAACCAGACAGGTGGCACAGCAAGTGCGTTGTTCGTGTGCGTAGGGGGCACAATCGGACAGGTGGCGCAGCAGGTGCGTTGTCCGTGTGCGTAGGGGGCACAATCGGATAGGTGGCGCAGCAGGTGCGTTGTCCGTGTGCGTAGGGGGCACAATCGGACAGGTCGCGCAGCAGGTGCAATGTCCGTGTGCGTAGGGGGCACAATCGGACAGGAAGCACAGCAGCCGCAACCCAGTTAATGCCACTGGGATGCTATAGCAAGACTGGAACGGCAGGAGGGAAGCACGGCGCCTGACCCTGATGTGCCGAGCCACGAATCTTGGCGTGACAGGCACCGTTCGCCTAACCCTACCTACCGCTTCCCAACATAGGCTTATGCCGCAATGAGGCTCTAACATGGAGGTGTGCTCTGACTGAGCAAATGTGAAGACTGCGCACCTCCATGTTGTCTCCAGCCCCTTTTATAACCTGGGTCCGCCCCAAACCCAGGGTGGAACCACCAAGGTCCAATAACAGAGTGCCATGTCATCAGTGACGTCACATGCAACCTATCCGGAACCGCCACGTCATTGATGACCTCATGGCAGCCACGCCCCAAACACTTCACCAGTCATCGTCTGACAACCAATACTGAGGTGCCAGATCATAGGGGCGGGCCTCTGCGAGCCAGTCCGGAGTTGCCACGTCATCAGGACACCTGACACCCTCTGCCCTATCAGGGCCTGCCACCTCACGGACATGCTCAGTGAGGTCCTTACCGGACCTAGCCTCTGATGCACTAAGTGCCTGAGCATGCTCAGTAGCCTGAGCCACAGGCTTAGAAAGCAGACTATCAGTTTGAGCATGCTCAGTAGGCACATCCCAGAACTTAGACACAGCATGAAGTCCAAGTACCTGTGCAAAGAGGCTGTTAGGGTTAATTGTGGGAGCATGCTCAGTAGCCTGAACTGAGGACTTAGTCTCAGACATAACACAAACAGGCTGAGCATGATCACTAGGCAAAACACCGGGCTTAAACTCTGGCTGGGGTAAATCGGTGCACGTATGTGCACTAGCCGCCTCTCCACACTTAGACGTGGTGGAAGGAACAGCCAACTGGACGACCCGAGGCACGGGCAAGAACGGCAGCCGGCGCCTGGGCGCAACAGGAACCGCAGCAGGCTGCTTGCGGCTATGGCGGCGCCGGTTCGTAACACCATGCTTGGTTGCTCAGTACTCATAATTAGTGATGAGGAGCACTACCATGTTTGGGTGCTCAGTACTCGTAACTAGTGATGAGCGGGCACTACCATGCTTGGATGCTAAGTGCTTGTAACTAGTGATGAGCGGGCACTACTATGCTCGGGTGCTCAGTACTCGTAATGAGCAATTATTGCTCAGATGGGCATGAAAACAATGGCGAATGTTAACATTTTTTCTGGAATATTTCCAGAAAAAATACTCAAGTTCCCCAATGACTTCTATTATACTCGGTAATCGAGTTGCTGTTTTCCGAGAATTATCTGTTCGTTACCAGTATTGAGCACTCGAGAATGGTAATTTCTCATCACTAGTTACGAGAACTGAGCACACTAGCATGGTAGTGCCCGCCTACCTCTAATGTTAACATCAAATCTTACATCCACTTTCTAATATTTGTTTAAATCAGGAACATTCATTGTTTATTGGGTTGGATATTCTTTTCCCATGTAATATTTGTACTACGTTTTCATCTATGATGAATATAAAGTATGGTAAGAAGTTGGGGGACATTTTTTGTCAATGCACACAAATGAAAATCACACATTTTTGAAATTCACTGGAACCTGTGAATTACATACAATTTTACACAATTTCGATTCACCTCAAATCATCTCTTTTTGATTATTTCTCGTTGAGATTTTTTTATCTCCTTATTTTTCAGGCTGTATATAATGGGATTGATGAATGGAGTGAACACAGTGTATAGCAGGGATAGGATCTTACTAAGGTTTAAGGTTTCTCCTTTAGGGAAAAGGTAAACACTAGAGATGAGCGAACCGGTCCCGGTTCGGCTCGAGGTCGGTTCGCCGAACGGAGGTCCCGCTTGAGTTCGGCTCGTCGAACGTTCGACGAACCGAACTCGAACTGCATAGGAAACAATGGCAGGCATTCACAAACACATAAAAACACCTAGAAAACACCCTCAAAGGTGTCCAAAAGGTGACAAACAACTCACAACACAACACAAACACATGGGAAAGTGACAAGGACATATACTCATGCGAAAACAAAACAGCTGGACAAGGAAAAAGAGGAGGACACACAGATATATGAGTATATGCAAGGAAACATCGATTCCATTATTGTGCAACTTGAGCCCTGCTCATTTTAGGCTTCCAATCTTGATAAATTGCCTGAGCTCGCCACGTACGCCTTGGGGATCTTGTCGTGTCCTGCAGCCAGCGTTCTCTCGGAACCTGTCTTCAGTGCTGCTGGGGGGTCTGCTGACAGATAAGCACACGCGTCTGTCCACTGACAATGTGGATATGGCTCTCAGAGGACTTTTCTTCCCCTGGGTCAGCCAGGGGAGGCGAAAGGCACGCGTATTTTTGAGAGTGCTTCATGCAAAGAATCTTTTTCATTTTGAAAAGGGGGGTCAACTGATGACAGTCAAGTGGGGTGTGTGTGGCCCAATTAGTGGCAATGATGGAGACTGTGGTTGGAGTCCCCTCGCTGTGTTTCTCAAAGAACCAAGATGAACAAGTCATGGCTCTCAGAGGACTTTTCTTCCCCTGGGTCAGCCAGGGGATGGGAAAGGCACGCATATTTTTGAGAGTGCTTCATGCAAAGAATCTTTTTCATTTTGAAAGGGGGGTCAACTGATGACAGTCAAGTGGGGTGTGTGTGGCCCAATTAGTGGCAATGAGGGAGACTGTGGTTGGAGTCCCCTCACTGTGTTTCTAAAAGAACCAAGATGAACAAGTCATGGCTCTCAGAGGACTTTTCTTCCCCTGGGTCAGCCAGGGGACGGGAAAGGCACGCGTATTTTTGAGAGTGCTTCATGCAAAGCATCTTTTTCTTTTTCAAAAGGGGGCTCAACCGATGCCAGTCAAGTGGGGTGTGTGTGGCCCAGTTAGTGGAAACGAGGGAGACTGGGGTTGGAGTCCCCTCGCTGTGTTTCTGAAAGAACCAAGATGAACAAGTCATGGCTCTCAGAGGACTTTTCTTCCCCTGGGTCAGCCAGGGGACGGGAAAGGCACGCGTATTTTTGAGAGTGCTTCATGCAAAGCATCTTTTTCTTTTTCAAAAGGGGGCTCAACCGATGCTAGTCAAGTGGGGTGTGTGTGGCCCAGTTAGTGGAAACGAGGGAGACTGTGGTTGGAGTACCCTCGGTGTGTTTCTAAAAGAACCAAGATGAAAAGTCATGGCTTTCAGAGGACTTTTCTTCCCCTGGGTCATCCAGGGGACGGGAAAGGCACGCGTATTTTTGAGAGTGCTTCATGCAAAGCATCTTTTTCTTTTTCAAAAGGGGGCTCAACCGATGCCAGTCAAGTGGGGTGTGTGTGGCCCAGTTAGTGGAAACGAGGGAGACTGTGGTTGGAGTCCCCTCGCTGTGTTTCTAAAAGAACCAAGATGAACAAGTCATGGCTCTCAGAGGACTTTTCTTCCCCTGGGTCATCCAGGGGACGGGAAAGGCACGCGTATTTTTGAGAGTGCTTCATGCAAAGCATCTTTTTCTTTTCCAAAAGGGGGCTCAACCGATGCCAGTCAAGTGGGGTGTGTGTGGCCCAGTTAGTGGAAACGAGGGAGACTGTGGTTGGAGTTCCCTCGCTGTGTTTCTAAAAGAACCAAGATGAACAAGTCATGGCTCTCAGAGGACTTTTCTTCCCCTGGGTCAGCCAGGGGATGGGAAAGGCACGCGTATTTTTGAGAGTGCTTCATGCAAAGCATCTTTTTCTTTTTCAAAAGGGGGCTCAACCGATGCCAGTCAAGTGGGGTGTGTGTGGCCCAGTTAGTGGAAACGAGGGAGACTGTGGTTGGAGTCCCCTCGCTGTGTTTCTAAAAGAACCAAGATGAACAAGTCATGGCTCTCAGAGGACTTTTCTTCCCCTGGGTCAGCCAGGGGACGGGAAAGGCACGCGTATTTTTGAGAGTGCTTCATGCAAAGCATCTTTTTCTTTTTCAAAAGGGGGCTCAACCGATGCCAGTCAAGTGGGGTGTGTGTGGCCCAGTTAGTGGAAACGAGGGAGACTGTGGTTGGAGTCCCCTCGCTGTGTTTCTAAAAGAACCAAGATGAACAAGTCATGGCTCTCAGAGGACTTTTCTTCCCCTGGGTCAGCCAGGGGACGGGAAAGGCACGCATATTTTTGAGAGTGCTTCATGCAAAGCATCTTTTTCTTTTTCAAAAGGGGGCTCAACCGATGCCAGTCAAGTGGGGTGTGTGTGGCCCAGTTAGTGGAAACGAGGGAGACTGTGGTTGGAGTCCCCTTACTGTGTTTTACATGCTTTTAGTAGGGCATGACATGGCTTAGAGGTTGACTTTCAGCATCTGGAAACTGTTGGCTACCAAAATGCTGCCTTTCCAACCTTTTTAACTGAGGATTTTCGAGACCTTATGCCCATCGCAGTGCCCCAAGAGCCGATGCCCAGGCGCCACTCCTTCTCCAACAAAGGCGTGCACGCGCTACACCAGCATGTCGCACTAAACATCACTGATTCCTTGAGAAACTCTGTGTGACAGGGTGCATTTCACCACAGATAATTGGCCCAGTAAGCATGGACAGGGGCGTTACATGTCGCTGACTGGGCAATGGGTTACTGTGGGGAGAGATGGAGAAGGGTCTGCTGTACAAGTCTTGCCGTCCCCACGAGTTGTTTCAATCCTTCTTCTGTATGTAGAAGTTAATACACTGCTTCTGGCTCTTCAACCTTGTGTGGGTCCTCCACCTTGGCGCAAACCCTGTGTGGTCAGGCCACCCTTCCTTGTAACTGCGCACAAGGAATACCACACACCTCCTTACTATGCTGGCAGCAGAGCTCAATGCCATCAGGCGGTCAAAGGTTTACTTTGAAATGTATGGGAAATGTGAGTCACACCGCTGAGAAGTTGTGGACGGTTAGCTCTGGTGACCGAGTTTCATCAATGGTTGTCTCCACTCAACCAGCAGCCAGGGAAGGCCGGGTGCGACAATGATGCAAACATGGGTGCGGCCCTTCGCTGTGACAATGTGACACACGTGCCTTGTGTGGTTCACGTGTTGAACCTGGTTGTCCAGCAATTTTTAAAGCACTATCCTGGCCCACATGGCCTTCTGCAGAGAGCATGGTGTAACGCCTTCCTTTATCCACACACTCAGATGGGCTGTAAATGATAGGCTAGAGCGAAGCCACTCACCAAGCAGGACCCCTAGAACCCTGAAACCCTTTAACCCCTATACAGGGATTAGGAATTGCACAGGGCCCAAGGTGATTAATACCTGTGGAAGGCTGCAGTTCCAGAGAATAGTAGTCAGGCAGGGTCAAAACATTAATTGAGGAACAGGAACAGAATGGGACGGCCAGGACTTAATCAGAAAACAAGCAGAGGTGAAATGCGGATCGGCCAACAAGGTACATAAACAGCAAGCAGGAAAAGTAGTCAGGTAACAAGCACACAAAATCATAAAAGTGAACTGGGGGTAACAGTAACCAGAGGTCATAGCTATGTCTGGCAGTGGTCTGCAGACAGGATGGGCATAAAAAAGGGTGTGGTGTCTTCCCATTGGTTGTAGCTGAATGATGGTATTTCATCTGTGAGATACCCACCAGCTACATTCAGCCAGAGATTCTGCATCTGTCAATGTAATGCAGCCCAGTGGGTGAGCATAACCTGCGTCCACCTGCGCCGCTGGCATCGACTCCTCTCCCATCATCAGCACTATGCATGAAAGGAACACGTTCTCACCTGGCGACCGGAGTACAAATTGACGGAGCGTACTCGGTTGGTGACTTAACAGCCGTGTGCGGCAATGATGCAAACCTGGCTGCGGGCCATCGTCAGGGCAATGTGACACACGTGCCTTGTATGGCTCACGTGTTGAATCTAATTCTCCAGCAATTTTTAAAACACCATCCCGGCCTACATGGCCTTGTGCAGCGGGCACGCTCGCTATGTGCTCACTTCCATCGTGCGCACCCAGCAGCTCAACAACTTTCATCACTCCGGAAGTCTTAGGGTCTGATGGTTAAACGCCTGAAATGCGATGTTCCGACACGCAGGAATTGGAATCTGCACATGTTGCAGCGTTTGTGGCAGCACCGCCGAACCCTGCTGCAATACGTTATGACATAAAAATGCGTCAAAAGCTGAAATCTTGCATTAAAAGTTTTTTATTTTTTCCAAGAAAATCAATTCAGCAAGATTATAAATGCATCATATTAAATAACATATATATCACATATAGGTTTAGACAGGGGGGAATCCTGACAAGAACACTAAGGTCCAATGTTGAACATGGGAAAGTTACAATATCCCGTGACACTCAGAAAAAGAAGGCCTCACATAGATAACCATCATTTTCGACATTCAGTCCACCTATCCAAGGCATAATTACTATGTGGGCGTTCAGGGTGACACTGGAGATTTAAAGTGCATGCTGCAATAGAGGTAGGGGAATTACAATAACAAATGCCAAGTGCAAAACCTAATTATCCCCTAACACAAAATGCAGTAATGCAACATATCACAAATTATTACCCATGTTCACGTGGATGCCAGCGTAGAGAACGTGCCCCGACGCGCACGTTTCGTTAGCTTCCTCGGGGGGCCGTGGTGTAGGAAGGTAACGAAACGTGCGCGTCGGGGCACGTTCTCTACGCTGGCATCCACGTGAACATGGGTAATAATTTGTGATATGTTGCATTACTGCATTTTGTGTTAGGGGATAATTAGGTTTTGCACTTGGCATTTGTTATTGTAATTCCCCTACCTCTATTGCAGCATGCACTTTAAATCTCCAGTGTCACCCTGAACGCCCACATAGTAATTATGCCTTGGATAGGTGGACTGAATGTCGAAAATGATGGTTATCTATGTGAGGCCTTCTTTTTCTGAGTGTCACGGGATATTGTAACTTTCCCATGTTCAACATTGGACCTTAGTGTTCTTGTCAGGATTCCCCCCTGTCTAAACCTATATGTGATATATATGTTATTTAATATGATGCATTTATAATCTTGCTGAATTGATTTTCTTGGAAAAAATAAAAAACTTTTAATGCAAGATTTCAGCTTTTGACGCATTTTTATGTGTAGACTATGATTCCCAGTCTTTTTCTGGTTTAATATTGTTGCAACTTGGGTTTAGTCGTTTGGATTAAGTAATGATTCCATATTCTGTTCTTTTTTGTTATAAATACGTTATGACATATAGCCTGGGATAACTTGATCCAGAGGTGGTGCAGATCACGCTGCTGGAGTGGTGTCAGATCAAGGACCTATGCACCCTGCTACACAGTTTACAAATGTCGACGAAGATGTTTAGCACTGGCAATGTCATTCTCAGCGTGACAATTCTGGTCATCTACATGATGGAGCACACTGTAATTATTATTCGGAGTCAGGTGTTGGGACAAGAGGAAGGGGAGGAAGTACAGGAGGAGTCATATGCGGAAGGGGTAACAAGATCTACGAGGTCCAGATGGTCAGCGGCACCTATGCGGCAGTCATGGTGAGGGAGAGGGATTAACAAGGGCGCATAGTATCAGCAAAAAAGTGTTGAGGAAGGTGCAGGAGCCCATAAAGAAATGGAGGACGAACTGGCGATGGGCATGGAAGACTCAGCAGATGAGTGAGAGCTTGCTCACATTTCGGTTGTGCGAGGTTGTGGGTAGAGGGCAGAGGAAGGAGGCACGATTCTCACCTCTCTGCCACCAACACACCAAGGACTTGGTCCTCCTGGATGCACAAGACACATGAGCACCTTCTTGCTGCACTACCTACAACATGACCCTCGGATTGTATGAATTCAAAGTAATCCGGAATACTGGGTTGCCACACTGTTAGATCCCCGGTACAAGACAAAATTTGGCGAAATAATTCCTGCCATAGACACACGTATACAGGAGTATCTGCAGAAGGTGGTACGCAATCTTAGATCTGCTTTTCCACTAAACACCAGTGCTGCACAGAGTGAATCTCAACGCTTTGTCATGGATAGGAGGAAATGGGCTTTTACTTGTCCACATCTGAGGGACCGAGGGATGGCTGCTGTGCTGAGATGGCGTTGAGTACGGTGTCCCTGCAGAGTTGCACTTTTGGTCATATACCAAAATGAGTTGAAAAAGGACAGATGCTGGTGGAAAGGGGAACAGGTGTGTTGGAAAGGGGAAAAAAGTTTTGGTCTGTGGATTTGGTGGTTAAGCAACAGTAACATTTGCTGAAGAAACACCATCTGTTACAGTGGGACTGGCAGATTTGGATAAAGTGGTATATACTATGTTACCGCTATATAACGAAAATTAATAAGAAAAGAAAGAGAAAGGTATATATCCCCATCAGCAGTCAATGTCCACCGTGCTCCCAGTTGGAAAAGGAGAGGTTGGCAACTGGAAGGTTTGGTGGAGGATACAGAGCTGTGTGGCTATGAAACTAATAGTAGCCTGAACCGAGTTAGACGCCATTCGGATCTGGAGACTGGGAGCCCTGTTAGCGTCACAGGGTCCACACGCCCACCCAGCCCAGGAACTCCCTGTTAACAACACAGGGGCCATTGAGTACGCTGACCGTGTGTGTAGATGCACACCTGTGGACAGCAGGCGCATCAGCAGCAGCAGGCCTGTTAATGCCACTGGGCTGCACAAGCAGGACTGGTAGGACAGGAGCTGGTCTTAACCGTTCTGCGTTACCAACTGTGGTGGTGGCCTGCATCGACACCCTATCCCTGCCTACCTCTGGCCTAAAGCCGCAATGGGTTCAACACATGGAGGTGTGCTCTTTCGGAGCATAATAGAAGACTGCGCACCTCCTTGTTGGCTCCAGCCCCTTTTATAACCTGGGTCCGCCCCAAACCAGGGTGAACCACAATGCACCTCCTGGAGACAAAAGTAGAGTGACACATCATGAGTGGCATAACTAGCGTCCTATTTGGAACCGCAACTTCAATGATGACCTCATGGCTGCCATGACCCAAACACCTCACCAGTCATCGTCTGACCATCAATAATGCGGTGACAAGTCATAGGGGTGGGCCTCTGCAAGCCATTTGGGAGGACACCTGATGCCCTGTGGTCTATATGGGACCCCCACATCAGGGGCAGGGCCAAAGAGTTCATTACCGGACCTAATCTCTGATGCAGTAAGTGCCTGAGCATGCTCAGTAGCATGAAATACAGTCTCTGAAAAAAGACTATCAGCTTTAGCATGGTGTCTAGGCACAAAACAGGACTTAGACCCGGCACGGAATGCAAGCACCTGTGCAAAGAGGGTTTTCACACTTAGTGTGGGAGCATGCGCTGTATCCCGAAATGAAGACTTAGCGTCAGGAATAACACAGTCAGGCTGAGCATACTCACTAGGCGAAACACTGTAATTAGGCTGCAGCTGGGGTAAATCGGCACACGCATGCGCACTAGCTGCCTCTCCACACTTAGACGTGGAGGAGAAATTGCTCTTGGAGATACTGTCTATGAACAGAAGGAAAAGCTAAAGGAAGCCTGACTTTCTATCCCTCCGAATTATCAAATGCAGCAATGAATTCCCTGAGTTTGCTATAACATTAACATTTGCTATAACATTAGCGTAGCAAAATGTGCATGAGGGTGTCATGTAGAGGTGCTAGAAATAGCTTGGCACCAGTGGGGCACTAATGGAATACAACAGCCAGTTCTATGATGCCACTAAATGGCAGTATTTTTTGCTATCATTATAGCTTATTAAAAACAGAGCAGGAGGGTGTCATGCAGAGGTGCTGCACATAGATTTGCACCAGTGGGGCACTAATGGAGTACAACAGCAACTTCTTGTATGCCACTAGGTACACTGAGTGTTTGCTAGTATAATGGCTTAGTAACAATGAGTTTGAGTGTGCAATGCAGGCAGAGGTGCTGCAAATATCTTTGCACTAGTGTGACTAGACAAAAGTCCAATAGCCACGTTTAGGATGCCACTAGGTACACTGAGTGTTTGCTAGTATAATGGCTTAGTTAAAAAGAGTTGGAGTGTGCAATGCAGGCAGAGGTGCTGCAAATATCTTTCCACTAGTTTGACTACACAAAAGTCCAATAGCCACGTTTAGGATGCCACTAGGTACACTGAGTGTTTGATAGTATAATGGCTTAGTTAAAAAGAGTTTGAGTGTGCAATGCAGGCAGAGGTGCTGCAAATATCTTTCCCATAGTTTGACTACACAAAATTCCAATAGCCACGTTTAGGATG
Source organism: Anomaloglossus baeobatrachus (assembly GCF_048569485.1). NCBI lineage: Eukaryota > Metazoa > Chordata > Amphibia > Anura > Aromobatidae > Anomaloglossus > Anomaloglossus baeobatrachus. Next base: position 694,853,134 of record NC_134356.1, read on the forward strand.
CCACTAGGTACACTGAGTGTTTGCTAGTATAATTGCTTAGTTAAAAAGAGTTTGAGTGTGCAATACAGGCAGAGGTGCTGCAAATATCTTTCCACTAGTTTGACAACACAAAAGTCCAATAGCCATGTTTAGGATGCCACTAGGTACACTGACTGTTTGCTAGTATAATGGCTTAGTTAAAAAGAGTTTGAGTGTGCAATGCAGGCAGAGGTGCTGCAAATATCTTTCCACTAGTTTGACTACACAAAAGTCCAATAGCCACGTTTAGGATGCCACTAGGTACACTGAGTATTTGCTAGTATAATGGCTTAGTTAAAAGGAGTTGGAGTGTGCAATGAAGGCAGACGTGCTGCAAATATCTTTCCACTAGTTTGACTACACAAAAGTCCAATAGCCACGTTTAGGATGCCACTAGGTACACTGACTGTTTGCTAGTATAATGGCTTAGTTAAAAAGAGTTTGAGTGTGCAATGCAGGCAGACATGCTGCAAATATCTTTCCACTAGTTTGACTACACAAAAGTCCAATAGCCACGTTTAGGATGCCATTAGGTACACTGAGTGTTTGCTAGTATAATGGCTTAGTTAAAAAAAGTTTGAGTGTGCAATGCAGGCAGATGTGCTGCAAATATCTTTGCACTAGTTTGACTACACAAAAGTCCAATAGCCACGTTTAGGATGCCACTAGGTACACTGAGTGTTTGCTAGTATAATGGCTTAGTTAAAAAGAGTTTGAGTGTACAATGCAGGCAGAGGTGCTGCAAATATCTTTCCAATAGTGTGACTAGACAAAAGTACAATAGCCAGGTTTAGGATGCCACTAGGTACACTGAGTGTTTGCTAGTATAATGGCTTAGTTAAAAAGAGTTGGAGTGTGCAATGCAGGCAGACATGCTGCAAATATCTTTCCACTAGTTTGACTATACAAAGGTCCAATAGCCACGTTTAGGATGCCACTAGGTACACTGAGTGTTTGCTAGTATAATGGCTTAGTTAAAAAGAGTTTGAGTGTGCAATGCAGGCAGAGGTGCTGCAAATATCTTTCCACTAGTTTGACTACACAAAAGTCCAATAGCCACATTTAGGATGCCACTAGGTACACTGAGTGTTTGCTAGTATAATAGCTTAGTTAAAAAGAGTTGGAGTGTGCAATGCAGGCAGACATGCTGCAAATATCTTTCCACTAGTTTGACTATACAAAAGTCCAATAGCCACGTTTAGGATGCCACTAGGTACACTGAGTGTTTGCTAGTATAATGGCTTAGTTAAAAAGAGTTTGAGTGTGCAATGCAGGCAGAGGTGCTGCAAATATCTTTCCACTAGTTTGACTACACAAAAGTCCAATAGCCACATTTAGGATGCCACTAGGTACACTGAGTGTTTGCTAGTATAATAGCTTAGTTAAAAAGAGTTTGAGTGTGCAATGCAGGCAGAGGTGCTGCAAATATCTTTGCAATAGTGTGACTAGACAAAAGTACAATAGCCACGTTTAGGATGCCACTAGGTACACTGAGTGTTTGCTAGTATAATGGCTTAGTTAAAAAGAGTTGGAGTGTGCAATGCAGGCAGACATGCTGCAAATATCTTTCCACTAGTTTGACTACACAAAAGTCCAATAGCCACGTTTAGGATGCCACTAGGTACACTGAGTGTTTGCTAGTATAATGGCTTAGTTAAAAAGAGTTGGAGTGTGCAATGCAGGCAGACATGCTGCAAATATCTTTCCACTAGTTTGACTACACAAAAGTCCAATAGCCACGTTTAGGATGCCACTAGGTACACTGACTGTTTGCTAGTATAATGGCTTAATTAAAAAGAGTTTGAGTGTGCAATGCAGGCAGACATGCTGCAAATATCTTTCCACTAGTTTGACTACACAAAAGTACAATAGCCACGTTTAGGATGCCACTAGGTACACTGAGTGTTTGCTAGTATAATGGCTTAGTTAAAAAGAGTTTGAGTGTGCAATGCAGGCAGAGGTGCTGCAAATATCTTTCCACTAGTTTGACTACACAAAAGTCCAATAGCCACGTTTAGGATGCCACTAGGTACACTGAGTGTTTGCTAGTATAATGGCTTAGTTAAAAAGCGTTGGAGTGTGCAATGCAGGCAGACATGCTGCAAATATCTTTCCACTAGTTTGACTACACAAAAGTCCAATAGCCACGTTTAGGATGCCACTAGGTACACTGAGTGTTTGCTAGTATAATGGCTTAGTTAAAAAGAGTTTGAGTGTGCAATGCAGGCAGAGGTGCTCCAAATATCTTTCCACTAGTTTGACTACACAAAAGTCCAATAGCCACGTTTAGGATGCCACTAGGTACACTGAGTGTTTGCTAGTATAATGGCTTAGTTAAAAAAAGTTTGAGTGTGCAATGCAGGCAGAGGTGCTGCAAATATCTTTGCAATAGTGTGACTAGACAAAAGTACAATAGCCACGTTTAGGATGCCACTAGGTACACTGACTGTTTGCTAGTATAATGGCTTAGTTAAGAAAAGTTTGAGTGTGCAATGCAGGCAGACGTGCTGCAAATATCTTTCCACTAGTTTGACTACACAAAAGTACAATAGCCACGTTTAGGATGCCACTAGGTACACTGAGTGTTTGCTAGTATAATGGCTTAGTTAAAAAGAGTTGGAGTGTGCAATGCAGGCAGACATGCTGCAAATATCTTTCCACTAGTTTGACTACACAAAAGTCCAATAGCCACGTTTAGGATGCCACTAGGTACACTGAGTGTTTGCTAGTATAATGGCTTAGTTAAAAAGAGTTTGAGTGTGCAATGCAGGCAGAGGTGCTGCAAATATCTTTGCAATAGTGTGACTAGACAAAAGTACAATAGCCACGTTTAGGATGCCACTAGGTACACTGAGTGTTTGCTAGTATAATGGCTTAGTTAAAAAGAGTTTGAGTGTGCAATGCAGGCAGAGGTGCTGCAAATATCTTTGCAATAGTGTGACTAGACAAAAGTACAATAGCCACGTTTAGGATGCCACTAGGTACACTGAGTGTTTGCTAGTATAATGGCTTAGTTAAAAAGAGTTTGAGTGTGCAATGCAGGCAGAGGTGCTGCAAATATCTTTGCAATAGTGTGACTAGACAAAAGTACAATAGCCACGTTTAGGATGCCACTAGGTACACTGAGTGTTTGCTAGTATAATGGCTTAGTTAAAAAGAGTTGGAGTGTGCAATGCAGGCAGACATGCTGCAAATATCTTTCCACTAGTTTGACTACACAAAAGTCCAATAGCCACGTTTAGGATGCCACTAGGTACACTGAGTGTTTGCTATTATAATGGCTTAGTTAAAAAGAGTTTGAGTGTGCAATGCAGGCAGAGGTGCTGCAAATATCTTTCCACTAGTTTGACTACACAAAAGTCCAATAGCCACATTTAGGATGCCACTAGGTACACTGAGAGTTTGCTAGTATAATGGCTTAGTTAAAAAACGTTTGAGTGTGCAATGCAGGCAGACGTGCTGCAAATATCTTTCCACTAGTTTGACTACACAAAAGTCCAATAGCCACGTTTAGGATGCCACTAGGTACACTGACTGTTTGCTAGTATAATGGCTTATTTAAAAAGAGTTGGAGTGTGCAATGCAGGCAGACGTGCTGCAAATATCTTTGCACTACTGTGACTACACAAAAGTCCAATAGCCACGTTTAGGATGCCACTAGGTACACTGAGTGTTTGCTAGCATAATGGCTTAGTTAAATAGAGTTTGAGTGTGCAATGCAGGCAGAGTTGCTGCAAATATCTTTGCAATAGTGTGACTAGACAAAAGTACAATAGCCACGTTTAGGATGCCACTAGGTACACTGAGTGTTTGCTAGTATAATGGCTTAGTTAAAAAGAGTTGGAGTGTGCAATGCAGGCAGACATGCTGCAAATATCTTTCCACTAGTTTGACTACACAAAAGTCCAATAGCCACGTTTAGGATGCCACTAGGTACACTGAGTGTTTGCTAGTATAATGGCTTAGTTAAAAAGAGTTGGAGTGTGCAATGCAGGCAGACATGCTGCAAATATCTTTTCACTAGTTTGACTACACAAAAGTCCAATAGCCACGTTTAGGATGCCACTAGGTACACTGACTGTTTGCTAGTATAATGGCTTAATTAAAAAGAGTTGGAGTGTGCAATGCATGCAGACATGCTGCAAATATCTTTCCACTAGTTTGACTACACAAAAGTCCAATAGCCACGTTTAGGATGCCACTAGGTACACTGAGTGTTTGACAGTAAAATGGCTTAGTTAAAAAGAGTTTGAGTGTGCAATGCAGGCAGAGGTGCTGCAAATATCTTTTCACTAGTTTGACTACACAAAAGTCCAATAGCCACGTTTAGGATGCCATTAGGTACACTGAGTGTTTGCTAGAATAATGGCTTAGTTAAAAAAAGTTTGAGTGTGCAATGCAGGCAGACGTGCTGCAAATATCTTTGCACTTGTTTGACTACACAAAAGTACAATAGCCACGTTTAGGATGCCACTAGGTACACTGAGTGTTTGCTAGTATAATGGCTTAGTTAAAAAGAGTTTGAGTGTGCAATGCAGGCAGAGGTGCTGCAAATATCTTTGCAATAGTGTGACTAAACAAAAGTACAATAGCCACGTTTAGGATGCCACTAGGTACACTGAGTGTTTGCTAGTATAATGGCTTAGTTAAAAAGAGTTTGAGTGTGCAATGCAGGCAGAGGTGCTGCAAATATCTTTGCAATAGTGTGACTAGACAAAAGTACAATAGCCACGTTTAGGATGCCACTAGGTACACTGAGTGTTTGCTAGTATAATGGCTTACTTAAAAAGAGTTGGAGTGTGCAATGCAGGCAGACATGCTGCAAATATCTTTCCACTAGTTTGACTACACAAAAGTCCAATAGCCACGTTTAGGATGCCACTAGGTACACTGAGTGTTTGCTAGTATAATGGCTTAGTTAAAAAGAGTTTGAGTGTGCAATGCAGGCAGAGGTGCTGCAAATATCTTTCCACTAGTTTGACTACACAAAAGTCCAATAGCCACATTTAGGATGCCACTAGGTACACTGAGTGTTTGCTAGTATAATGGCTTAGTTAAAAAAAGTTTGAGTGTGCAATGCAGGCAGACGTGCTGCAAATATCTTTCCACTAGTTTGACTACACAAAAGTCCAATAGCCACGTTTAGGATGCCACTAGGTACACTGAATGTTTGCTAGTATAATGGCTTATTTAAAAAGAGTTTGAGTGTGCAATGCAGGCAGAGGTGCTGCAAATATCTTTGCAATAGTGTGACTAGACAAAAGTACCATAGCCACGTTTAGGATGCCACTTGGTACACTGAGTGTTTGCTAGTATAATGGCTTAGTTAAAAAGAGTTGGAGTGTGCAATGCAGGCAGACATGCTGCAAATATCTTTTCACTAGTTTGACTACACAAAAGTCCAATAGCCACGTTTAGGATGCCACTAGGTACACTGACTGTTTGCTAGTATAATGGCTTAATTAAAAAGAGTTGGAGTGTGCAATGCAGGCAGACATGCTGCAAATATCTTTCCACTAGTTTGACTACACAAAAGTCCAATAGCCACGTTTAGGATGCCACTAGGTACACTGAGTGTTTGCTAGTATAATGGCTTAGTTAAAAAGAGTTGGAGTGTGCAATGCAGGCAGACATGCTGCAAATATCTTTCCACTAGTTTGACTACACAAAAGTCCAATAGCCACGATTAGGATGCCACTAGGTACACTGAGTGTTTGCTAGTATAATGGCTTAGTTAAAAAGAGTTGGAGTGTGCAATGCAGGCAGACATGCTGCAAATATCTTTCCACTAGTTTGACTACACAAAAGTCCAATAGCCACGTTTAGGATGCCACTAGGTACACTGAGTGTTTGCTAGTATAATGGCTTAGTTAAAAAGAGTTGGAGTGTGCAATGCAGGCAGACATGCTGCAAATATCTTTTCACTAGTTTGACTACACAAAAGTCCAATAGCCACGTTTAGGATGCCACTAGGTACACTGACTGTTTGCTAGTATAATGGCTTAATTAAAAAGAGTTGGAGTGTGCAATGCAGGCAGACATGCTGCAAATATCTTTCCACTAGTTTGACTACACAAAAGTCCAATAGCCACGTTTAGGATGCCACTAGGTACACTGAGTGTTTGCTAGTATAATGGCTTAGTTAAAAAGAGTTGGAGTGTGCAATGCAGGCAGACATGCTGCAAATATCTTTCCACTAGTTTGACTACACAAAAGTCCAATAGCCACGATTGGGATGCCACTAGGTACACTGAGTGTTTGCTAGTATAATAGCTTAGTTAAAAAGAGTTTGAGTGTGAAATGCAGGCAGAGGTGCTGTAAATATCTTTCCACTAGTTTGACTACACAAAAGTCCAATAGCCACGTTTAGGATGCCACTAGGTACACTGAGTGTTTGCTAGTATAATGGCTTAGTTAAAAAGAGTTTGAGTGTGCAATGCAGGCAGAGGTGCTGCAAATATCTTTGCAATAGTGTGACTAGACAAAAGTACCATAGCCACGTTTAGGATGCCACTAGGTACACTGACTGTTTGCTAGTATAATGGCTTAGTTAAAAAAAGTTTGAATGTGCAATGCAGGCAGACGTGCTGCAAATATCTTTGCACTAGTTTGACTACACAAAAGTACAATAGCCACGTTTAGGATGCCACTAGGTACACTGACTGTTTGCTAGTATAATGGCTTAGTTAAAAAGAGTTTGAGTGTGCAATGCAGGCAGAGGTGCTGCAAATATCTTTGCAATAGTGTGACTAGACAAAAGTACAATAGCCACGTTTAGGATGCCACTAGGTACACTCAGTGTTTGCTAGTATAATGGCTTAGTTAAAAAGAGTTTGAGTGTCTAATGCAGGCACAGGTGCTGCAAATATCTTTGCAATAGTGTGACTAGACAAAAGTACAATAGCCACGTTTAGGATGCCACTAGGTACACTGACTGTTTGCTAGTATAATGGCTTAGTTAAAAAAAGTTTGAGTGTGCAATGCAGGCAGACGTGCTGCAAATATCTTTGCACTAGTTTGACTACACAAAAGTACAATAGCCACGTTTAGGATGCCACTAGGTACACTGAGTGTTTGCTAGTATAATGGCTTAGTTAAAAAGAGTTGGAGTGTGCAATGCAGGCAGACATGCTGGAAATATCTTTCCACTAGTTTGACTACACAAAAGTCCAATAGCCACGTGTAGGATGCCACTAGGTACACTGAGTGTTTGCTAGTATAATGGCTTAGTTAAAAAGAGTTTGAGTGTGCAATGCAGGCAGAGGTGCTGCAAATATCTTTCCACTAGCTTGACTACACAAAAGTCCAATAGCCACGTTTAGGATGCCACTAGGTACACTGACTGTTTGCTAGTATAATGGCTTAGTTAAAAAAAGTTTGAGTGTGCAATGCAGGCAGACGTGCTGCAAATATCTTTGCACTAGTTTGACTACACAAAAGTACAATAGCCACGTTTAGGATGCCACTAGGTACACTGACTGTTTGCTAGTATAATGGCTTAGTTAAAAAAAGTTTGAGTGTGCAATGCATGCAGACGTGCTGCAAATGTCTTTCCACTAGTTTGACTACACAAAAGTCCAATAGCCACGTTTAGGATGCCACTAGGTACACTGAGTGTTTGCTAGTATAATGGCTTAGTTATAATGAGTTGGAGTGTGCAATGCAGGCAGACATGCTGCAAATATCTTTCCACTAGTTTGACTACACAAAAGTCAAATAGCCACGTTTAGGATGCCACTAGGTACACTGACTGTTTGCTAATATAATGGCTTAGTTAAAAAGAGTTGGAGTGTGCAATGCAGGCAGACATGCTGCAAATATCTTTGCACTACTGTGACTACACAAAAGTCCAATAGCCACGTTTAGGATGCCACTAGGTACACTGACTGTTTGCTAATATAATGGCTTAGTTAAAAAGAGTTGGAGTGTGCAATGCAGGCAGACATGCTGCAAATATCTTTGCACTACTGTGACTACACAAAAGTCCAATAGCCACGTTTAGGATGCCACTAGGTACACTGAGTGTTTGCTAGTATAATGGCTTAGTTATAATGAGTTGGAGTGTGCAGAGGACAGGAGGGTACAGTGCCAGGATTGTAGGGCTCTGGGTAGAGGAATGGAAGCCTGCCTTTCTATTCCCTCCTAATGGGGAAATGCAGGGAGGAAATCCCTGACCTTGGCTACACAGACGCTGTCTCTGTTTTCAGGACCTGTCACCTATGGCTCTGACCCTGCCGGTTTGAGCCCTTAAAAGGACTGCTAGAAAGTGCTCTCCCTAAGCTGTCCAGCGCTGTGTATGGAGCGCATACAGCTGTATCAGCGATAGGACAAAGGACGGAGCTGCGACAGTGATGTCTGACACCAAAGACGCAGAAGAGATAATGGCGTCCTGGAGGAAAATGTCCGGTTTTATAATGCAGGGACATGTGACATGGACATCCTATCACACATGCCGTTGCTTCTCTGGCTAAAAGTCCACTTAGCTGTGTGTGTGTCTGGGATTGGCTGACATGCTGGCCCGCCCCACAAGACGCGCGCGCTTAGGGAAGGAAGACAAGGAAAAAAAAAAAAAAATGGCGATCGCCATTATAGAAACAGCAGTGATCTGAAGGCGCTGTTCCCGCACACTATACACTGAAATGTCATAATAGTGTGATTCACAGAGTGACTTACACTATTACAGCGGAAAGCCAGCTAGGAATTAGCTGGTTTTTTGCTGCTAGAACCGTTCTCGAACGTTTCTAGAACTATCGAGCTTTTGCAAAAAGCTCGAGTTCTAGTTCGATCTAGAACAGGCCCCAAAATCACTCGAGCCTAGAACTGGAGAACCTCGAACCACGAACCGCGCTCAACTCTAGTAAACACTCAATAAACTAAAGTAAAATATGGAGACCACGATGAGGTGGGAGCTGCAGGTGGAGAAAGCTTTCTGTCTACTGATGTTGGAATGGAGTCGTAAAATGGTGACAATGATATTAGCATAAGATATTATTATAATAATGATGGGAATGACGAGCACAGGAAAGCTCACAATATGCATTTCGATTTCAACAGTAGAAGTATCAGAACAAGCAAGTTCTATTAAGGGAAGAAGATCACAGAGAAAATGGTCAATGATTTTTGGGCCACAAAATGTCAGCATCGATACATTTATAATGTCCATAAAAGCACAGAAAAAAGCTATCAACCAAGATAGGAAGGTCAACTTCACACAATGGGCATTTGTCATGATAGAGGTATAACAGAGGGGATTACAGATGGCCACATATCGGTCATAGGACATCATGGTGAGAAGAACACACTCAAATACTTCTATAACAGCAAACAAATAAAACTGGGTGAAGCAGCTGAAAAAACTAATGGTCCCCCCATTATATAGCAGAATGTGAAGCATGTAGGGGACAATATCTGTGGTCAGCACAATGTCACTGATGGACAGTTGTGAGATGAAGAAATACATCGGAGTGTGGAGGATCTTGCTGGTGGACACCAGGGCGATGATCAGGAGATTCCCACAGATTGTCCCACAATAAATTACCAGGAGAAGACAAAACAGGAAAGTTATTGAATTTTGACTACTTTGAAATCCTAAAAGGAAAAACTCTGTGATCACAGTCCAATTGTTCTCCTGTGAAAATACAAAAAAAGGTGCCATTATCTACTTCTTGTACCCCAGCTATGAAAATGGTCCACTGTGTCCTAATGGATCTAGCAGTGCTGATAATATTCTTCTCACTTCATCTGTCACTTGATATTTAAAAAGCCCAAAAAGAAAGGAAACTCAAGCACCAAATGTCATTCTTCCCAACTAACCTGGGAACATCCCATGATGTCCAGTGCAATCCTTACTGAAAATGTCATAACCCACTTAAAGCGACTAATATAAAACAGGGGTTTCTAATTCCCTCTAACCCTATTTTGGTTATGAAAAAATATACTGATTGGTCCAGTCTATGAAGCCTATGCTCAAATATAAAAGGAGTCTAAGGGCTAAAGTTTCTCCTTGGGAAGTGCCCAAAGTCAGCATAGAGAGACCTATAGGTCATGAAATATTTCCCATAAAAAATACATATGAAAAGAGTCCTGGAATTTTATTGCCATTGTAAAATTCAATATTGACCCTATAAAAGGCCTTAAGGCTGCTTTACACACAGCGATATCGCTAGCGATGTTGCTCGTGAAAGCACCGTCCCCATCGTTTGTGCGTCACAGGCAAATCGTTGCCCGTGGCGTACAAAATCGATAGTACCCGTCAAACATACGTACCTTCCTAGCGACGTCACTGTGGCCGGCAAACAGCCTCTTTTCTAAGGGGGCGGTTCATGCGGCGTCAGAGCGACGTCACACGGCAGGCGTCTAATATAAGTGGAGGGGCGGAGAGCAAAAACCCCTTGATATCTGCTTGCATCAAGTGTTTCATTTATTGAAACAAGAAATAGCTTGGTTTTGTTCCCAAGTGTTAGAAATACAATAAAGTCAATTATTTGATGTATTTTCTGCACATGCATCATGGCAAAACACATCTTTGCTGTCATTTGTTCTCATTTTAGGTGCATTAAAAATATCACTTGTTCTTAAAAAGTGGACACAAATACAACCAGTCGTTAGAAGAGATTCTTAGAGAACGAACCAGCCAGATTTTGCTATATGAGGTAAAGGCAGTGCCGTACTGGCACTAAGATGCTGAATTAAGGCATACCTGTTATAGAAATATCCAATGCTTGATTGATGAAATATCTTTTATCAAAGTTACAGAAATGCCCTGCAGTTTGATTGACGAGTTTCTGGGGAACTGGCCTTTGTGGGTTGGGTCATCCGCAATTATACCTCCTCCGGTGTCCTTCTGATTTGACCCATTTATTTGACCCCACACCGCAATTACTGTTGTTGGCGGTGCGTGCACATTTCCCCAGTAATTTTGTCTTTAGTAAAATAGTGCAAGAGTCCACGCATGTGCGAACCGCAATCTCCAGCGCCATTTTATAGAAAACACTGCAGTCTGATTTACTTCAAAATCCTGGTGGTTCGTTCTCTTTAAGTATGGATTCTTCAAATATAAAATTCCACATAAAAGAAAAAAACACAAAAAAGAAAAAGATAGTACTTCAAAAGTGTCAAAAAGTCCGATGAAAATAATAGAGAGCACAATAGGGTTTTAACTGGGTAAAAAGTGAGGTACATGTGAAGAGACACTCACCTGGCCGGGTTGTGAAAGGCACAACCCCTCTGCAAGCCTGTAAAGATAATGGCAGCTGCCGCAGTCCCACGTGGAGATTCTTGGTTATTAAAAAAGAGAACGGGTATAATACCGCGCTGCCACGAATATTAATGTTGAGTTTATTTATTTTAGTTTGACGCGTTTCTGGGAGCAACATCCCCTACCTCAGGACCAAAGAAGTACAATGTTATATTTCTTTGGACCTGAGGAAGAGAATGTTGCTCCCAGAAACGCGTTGACCTGAAATAAATAAACTCAACATTAAGTATCAATATTGGTGAGAGCGCGGTATTATACCTGTTCTCTTTTTTAAAAAACAAGAATCTTTTTCACTATTGGAATAAAATACACTAGTTGTTGTGAGTGTGTATCTTTGCATATTTTGACCCACATTATGTTGCTAGTTTGGTGGAGTAATCTGTATATGTGATCATTTATATGTCTAAAATCCAATTTTTTTTATAATGCTTTGAATCAGAGTGCAGAATTTGTGAATCCAGAGTCTCGAGTTACTCACCTCGAATGTTTTCATATTTCTTTTTGTAGTGGTTTTCTCCAAATATTGAATCAAGAATAAAAAGTACACCTGTGTATACATTACTTAATATGAGACTAAGTGAAGCATAATTATCTGTAAATGATACATATGTAGATTTGACATCACATCCCCATATCACAGAAAAGTAGAAAGCGTTATCTGGTCACTTAATCCTGAAAAAGACATTGCATATGTTAAGAGTAAAATTACACATATCACCATGCAATTCATCGTGGTGTGTTTGTCAGGTCACATCTGTACAATAGTATTATGAAAACAAAACAAACAGCTTCATATATATAAGAAGAAGATAAAGACCAAGGAGAAAAGCAAATCTGCAGAGACTTCTGTTCCATCATCTCCTGTGAAAAGAAAATCTAGTGATAAAATACAAAAATAAAAATCATAGTAATTGAAATAAAAATTCATTATACAAGCTAGATCATTAAGTCGTTACATCTGCACAAAGTGTGCAACTACTGCTAATTTTACTACCTCTGTTCATGGATCCATAAGTGGAGACTTCTAAATGATTCTATTACTAAGCACACTTTCACATGGTACTGATAGTGGCCAAATTCCTACAAGGTTCCACTGAATTAGAAGGGTCAAAGGTCAAAATGTGATACCATATTATATGCACGCATACATGTCACTAATTGCTTAACTGTGACATTCTCCGCCATCTAAACATTTGAAAATCATCTATGGTAGAGCACTGCCTTTTCAGATGTAAATATTACCAATCTATGTTGAATGTATCAGAGGAGGAGAATGTGAGGAAGATGGATGAAGTAAAGTGTTAACTCATGTACAATTGTGAAAAATATTTGTTTGAAGATTATTGTTGGAACCTTGATTGATGTTAATGTTCAAAATTTAAATTGATTTGGTGTCGAAATGATGTGAGATGAATGTTACTAAAATTTTAATTGGAAAATGTCATATACTTATGCAGTAGAACCTTTCCAAATCAGAAAAAGATCGTCGATGTACCGCGTCCATGGTTCTACTGAATCAAATTGGATTATCAATGTGATTTTTATTATTATTATTTATTATTATTAAAGCGCCATTTATTCCATGGCGCTTTACAAGTGAAAGAGGGTATACGTACAACAATCATTAACAGTACAAAACAGACTGGTATAGGAGGAGAGAGGTCCCTGTCCGCAAGGGCTCAAAGTCTACAGGGAATGGGTGATGGTACAATAGGTGAGGATAGAGCTGGTTGCGCAGTGGTGTACTGGACTGAGGGTTATTATAGGTTGTAGGCTTGTTGGAAGAGGTGGGTCTTGAGGTTCCTCTTGAAGCTTTCCATGGTAGGGGAGAGTCTGATATGCTGAGGTAATGTTAATATAAAAGTTTTTCACTAGAAACTCATAGTATTGCATCCGTCATAGTCATAGCACTGACTCCAAAATGTGGCACACTATTTATGAAAGAACATATGATTTACCTCATGAAAAGTCACATGAAAATAATAACTTCTGAAGCCAGAAGACGGGACTATAAACGGAAAAAGTATAGAACTACCAGTGTACTAGTAGAGCAAACAAATCTGTTGTGCTATGACTGCAGTTACTTATTTCTATGCAGTCTTATTAATTTGTCAAGACCTTCAGCAAAAATTCCGTAGGACCAGGTGTGAAGAGGTGTCATTTAATTATTTCTATCTGGGACAAGACTGAAACCCTTTATCAGTTATAATAGTATGATTTGTTTGTCTGTGACATGAACAGAGGTAATAGGTAAATTAATACTTACTGTTATTTCAAGTGGGATAGTCTTCAAAATGGAAGGATTTCTCTGGAATGAATGGCTTTGCTATGCATTATCTCCACTTTGAGGCATTATCAGGCACTTTGTTACAAACTATTTAAGCAAACCATTGCTTTAGTAATATCTGCAATGCCTAACGCATTAGTTACATAATCAAGGATGAGTTTTTGTTGTTTACAAAAGTGAACAGCAGTGGCAAGAAAAGACTCCAAGATTTAAGTGTACACCTTTTTTTCAAATAAAGACCTAAACAGTCTTGGATTCCCAAGATAGCTCCAGAATATAACTTCTTACTAGTTAGTTTGGATTCCCTTAGCCTCAAATGTGTTACTCACCTGTCTCAGCTCCAGTGCTGTGCCTTGCTCCTTTTTGGTAAGGCCAGATAACTCTGTACTAATATGGGTCAAGTTACTCTGGTAACAGGACAAACGCTTCTGTTGTCATCACCCAAGTCTGTCAAGAGCAGACATAAGTTTTCAGGAATAAGCAGCTATAAGTATTCAGGAATAGAGATGGACAGACCCGTTAAATTTCGGTTAGGCAGGTTCAGCCAGACTATAGATAAAGTTTTCATTGGGACATGAACTTGACCTGAACGCCAATTAAAGTACCTAATTGGGTAGTTAGCATCTTCTTTCACATGCAGTTAGCCATAAACAGAACACTACTGTGGGTGGGGGTGTTTTTTTTGGGTGCTGACTACTAGAGATGAGCGAACCGGTCCCGGTTCGGCTCGAGGTCGGTTCGCCAAACGGAGGTCCCGTTCGAGTTCGGCTCGTCGAACGTTCGACGAACCGAACTCGAACTGCATAGGAAACAATGGCAGGCAATCACAAACACATAAAAACACCTAGAAAACACCCTCAAAGGTGTCCAAAAGGTGACAAACAACTCACAACACAACACAAACACATGGGAAAGTGACAAGGACATATACTCATGCGAAAACAAAGCAGCTGGACAAGGAAAAAGAGGAGGACACACAGATATATGAGTATATGCAAGGAAACATCGATTCCATTATTGTGCAACTTGAGCCCTGCTCATTTTAGGCTTCCAATCTTGATAAATTGCCTGAGCTCGCCACGTACGCCTTGGGGATCTTGTCGTGTCCTGCAGCCAGCGTTCTCTCAGAACCTTTCTTCAGTGCTGCTGGGGGTCTGCTGGCAGATAAGCACACGTGTCTGTCCACTGACAATGTGGACATGGCTCTCAGAGGACTTTTCTTCCCCTGGGTCAGCCAGGGGACGGGAAAGGTACGCGTATTTTTGAGAGTGCTTCATGCAAAGCATCTTTTTCTTTTTCAAAAGGGGGCTCAACCGATGCCAGTCAAGTGGGGTGTGTGTGGCCCAGTTAGTGGAAACGAGGGAGACTGTGGTTGGAGTCCCCTCTCTGTGTTTCTAAAAGAACCAAGATGAACAAGTCATGGCTCTCAGAGGACTTTTCTTCCCCTGGGTCAGCCAGGGGACGGGAAAGGCACGCGTATTTTTGAGAGTGCTTCATGCAAAGCATCTTTTTCTTTTTCAAAAGGGGGCTCAACCGATGCCAGTTAAGTGGGGTGTGTGTGGCCCAGTTAGTGGAAACGAGGGAGACTGTGCTTGGAGTCCCCTCGCTGTGTTTCTAAAAGAACCAAGATGAACAAGTCATGGCTCTCAGAGGACTTTTCTTCCCCTGGGTCAGCCAGGGGACGGGAAAGGCACGCGTATTTTTGAGAGTGCTTCATGCAAAGCATCTTTTTCTTTTTCAAAAGGGGGCTCAACCGATGCCAGTCAAGTGGGGTGTGTGTGGCCCAGTTAGTGGAAACGAGGGAGACTGTGGTTGGAGTCCCCTCGCTGTGTTTCTAAAAGAACCAAGATGAACAAGTCATGGCTCTCAGAGGACTTTTCTTCCCCTGGGTCAGCCAGGGGACGGGAAAGGCACGCGTATTTTTGAGAGTGCTTCATGCAAAGCATCTTTTTCTTTTTTAAAAGGGGGCTCAACCGATGCCAGTCAAGTGGGGTGTGTGTGGCCCAGTTAGTGGAAACGAGGGAGACTGTGGTTGGAGTCCCCTCGCTGTGTTTCTAAAAGAACCAAGATGAACAAGTCATGGCTCTCAGAGGACTTTTCTTCCCCTGGGTCAGCCAGGGGACAGGAAAGGCACGCGTATTTTTGAGAGTGCTTCATGCAAAGCATCTTTTTCTTTTTTAAAAGGGGGCTCAACCGATGCCAGTCAAGTGGGGTGTGTGTGGCCCAGTTAGTGGAAACGAGGGAGACTGTGGTTGGAGTCCCCTCGCTGTGTTTCTAAAAGAACCAAGATGAACAAGTCATGGCTCTCAGAGGACTTTTCTTCCCCTGGGTCAGCCAGGGGACGGGAAAGGCACGCGTATTTTTGAGAGTGCTTCATGCAAAGCATCTTTTTCTTTTTCAAAAGGGGGCTCAACCGATGCCAGTCAAGTGGGGTGTGCGTGGCCCAGTTAGTGGAAACGAGGGAGACTGTGGTTGGAGTCCCCTCGCTGTGTTTCTAAAAGAACCAAGATGAACAAGTCATGGCTCTCAGAGGACTTTTCTTCCCCTGGGTCAGCCAGGGGACGGGAAAGGCACGCGTATTTTTGAGAATGCTTCATGCAAAGCATCTTTTTCTTTTCAAAAGGGGGCTCAACCGATGCCTGTCAAGTGGGGTGTGTGTGGCCCAGTTAGTGGAAACGAGGGAGACTGTGGTTGGAGTCCCCTCGCTGTGTTTCTAAAAGAACCAAGATGAACAAGTCATGGCTCTCAGAGGACTTTTCTTCCCCTGGGTCAGCCAGGGGACAGGAAAGGCACGCGTATTTTTGAGAGTGCTTCATGCAAAGCATCTTTTTCTTTTTCAAAAGGGGGCTCAACCGATGCCAGTCAAGTGGGGTGTGTGTGGCCCAGTTAGTGGAAACGAGGGAGACTGTGGTTGGAGTCCCCTCGCTGTGTTTCTAAAAGAACCAAGATGAACAAGTCATGGCTCTCAGATGACTTTTCTTCCCCTGGGTCAGCCAGGGGATGGGAAAGGCACGCGTATTTTTGAGAGTGCTTCATGCAAAGCATCTTTTTCTTTTTCAAAAGGGGGCTCAACCGATGCCAGTCAAGTGGGGTGTGTGTGGCCCAGTTAGTGGAAACGAGGGAGACTGTGGTTGGAGTCCTCTTACTGTGTTTTACATGCTTTTAGAAGGGCATGACATGGCTTAGAGGTTGACTTTCAGCATCTGGAAACTGTTGGCTACCAAAATGCTGCCTTTCCAACCTTTTTAACCGAGGATTTTCGAGACCTTATGCCCATCGCAGTGCCCCAAGAGCCGATGCCCAGGCGCCACTCCTTCTCCAACAAAGGCGTGCACGCGCTACACCAGCAAGTCGCACTAAACATCACTGATTCCTTGATAAACTCTGTGTGACAGGGTGCATTTCACCACAGATAATTGGCCCAGTAAGCATGGACAGGGGCGTTACATGTCGCTGACTGGGCAATGGGTTACTGTGGGGAGAGATGGAGAAGGGTCTGCTGTACAAGTCTTGCCGTTCCCACGAGTTGTTTTAATCCTTCTTCTGTATGTAGAAGTTAATACACTGCTTCTGCCTCTTCAACCTCGTGTGGGTCCTCCAACTTGGCGCAAACCCTGTGTGGTCAGGCCACCCTTCATAGTATCATCATAGTATCATAGTTTTTAAGGTTGAAGGGAGACTCTAAGTCCATCTAGTTCAACCCGTAGCCTAACGTGTTGATCCAGAGGAAGGCAAAAAAAACCCCAATGTGGCAAACAAGTTCCAATGGGGAAAATTTCCTTCCTGACTCCACATCCGGCAATCAGACTAGTTCCCTGGATCAATACCCTGTCATAAAATCTAATATACATAACTGGTAATATTACATTTTTCAAGAAAGGCATCCAGGCTCTGCTTAAATGTTAGTAGTGAATCACTCATTACAACATCATGCGGCAGAGAGTTCCATAGTCTCACTGCTCGTACAGTAAAGAATCCTCGTCTGTGATTATGATTAAACCTTCTTTCCTCAAGACGTAGCGGATGCCCCCGTGTTCCAGTCGCAGGCCTAGGTGTAAAAAGATCTTTGGAAAGGTCTCTGTACTGTACTGTAACTGCGCACAAGGACTACCACACACCTCCTTACTATGCTGGCAGCAGAGCTCAATGCCATCAGGCGGTCAAAGGTTTACTTTGAAATGTATGGGAAATGTGAGTCACACCGCTGAGAAGTTGTGGACGGTTAGCTCTGGAGACCGAGTTTCATCTATGGTTGTGTCCACTCAACCAGCAGCCAGGGAAGGCCGGGTGCGACAATGATGCAAACATGGGTGCGGCCCTTCGCTGTGACAATGTGACACACGTGCCTTGTGTGGTTCACGTGTTGAACCTGGTTGTCCAGCAATTTTTAAAGCACTATCCTGGCCCACATGGCCTTCTGCAGAGAGCACGGTGTAACGCCTTCCTTGATCCACACACTCAGATGGGCTGTAAATGATAGGCTAGAGGGAAGCCACTCACCAAGCAGGACCCCTAGAACCCTGAAACCCTTTAACCCCTATACAGTGATTTGGAATTACACAGGGCCCAAGGTGATCAATACCTGTGGAAGGCTGCAGTTCCAGAGAATAGTAGTCAGGCAGGGTCAAAACATTAATTGAGGAACAGGAACAGAATGGGACGGCCAGGACTTAATCAGAAAACAAGCAGAGGTGAAATGCGGATCGGCCAACAAGGTACATAAACAGCAAGCAGGAAAAGTAGTCAGGTAACAAGCACACAAAATCATAAAACTGAACTGGGGGTAAAAGTAACCAGAGGTTCATAGCTATGTCTGGCAGTGGTCTGCAGACAGGATGGGCATAAAAAAGGGTGTGGTGTCTTCCCATTGGTTGTAGCTGAATGATGGTACTTCATCTGTGAGATACCCACCACCTACATTCAGCCTGTGGTTCTGCATCTGTCAAGGTAACGCAGCCTAGTGGGTGAGCATAACCTGCGTACACCTGCGCCGCTGGCATCGACTCCTTTCCCATCATCAGCACTATGCATGTAAGGAACACGTTGTCACCTGGCGACCGGAGTACAAATTGACGGGGCGTACTCCGTTGGTGACTTAACAGCCGTGTGCGGCAATGATGCAAACCTGGCTGCGGGCCATCGTCAGGGCAATGTGACACACGTGCCTTGTATGGCTCACGTGTTGAACCTAATTCTCCAGCAATTTTTAAAACACCATCACGGCCTACATGGCCTTGTGCAGCGGGCACGCTCGCTATGTGCTCACTTCCATCGTGTGCACACAGCAGCTCAACAACTTTCGTCGCTACAGAAGTCTTTAGGTCTGGTGGTTAAACGCCTGAAATGCGATGTGCCCACACGCAGGAATTGGAATCTGCACATGTTGCAGCGTTTGTGGCAGCACCGCCGAACCCTGCTGCAATACGTTATGACATATAGCCTGGGATAACTTGATCCAGAGGTGGTGCAGATCACGCTGCTGGAGTGGTGTCAGATCAAGGACCTATGCACCCTGCTACACAGTTTACAAATGTCGACGAAGATGTTTAGCACTGGCAATGTCATTCTCAGCGTGACAATTCTGGTCATCTACATGATGGAGCACACTGTAATTATTATTCGGAGTCAGGTGTTGGGACAAGAGGAAGGGGAGGAAGTACAGGAGGAGTCATATGCGGAAGGGATAACAAGATCTACGAGGTCCAGATGGTCAGCGGCACCTATGCGGCAGTCATGGTGAGGGAGAGGGATTAACAAGGGCACATAGTATCAGCAAAAAGTGTTGAACAAGGTGCAGGAGCCCATGAAGAAATGGAGGACGAACTGGCGATGGGCATGTAAGACTCAGCAGATGAGTGAGAGCTTGCTCACATTTCGGTTGTGCGAGGTTGTGGGTAGAGGGCAGAGGAAGGAGGCACGATTCTCACCCCTCTGCCACCAACACACCAAGGACTTGGTCCTCCTGGATGCACAAGACACATGAGCGCCTTCTTGCTGCACTACCTACAACATGACCCTCGGATTGTACGAATTCAAAGTAATCCAGAATACTGGGTTGCCACACTGTTAGATCCCCGGTACAAGACAAAATTTTGCGAAATAATTCCTGCCATAGAAATGGACGCACGTATACAGGAGTATCTTCAGAAGGTGGTACGTAATCTTAGATCTGCTTTTCCACTAAACACCAGTGCTGCACAGAGTGAATCTCAACGCTTTGTCATGGATAGGAGGAAATGGTCTTTTACTTGTCCACATCTGAGGGACCGAGGGCTGGCTGCTGTGCTGAGATGGCGTTGAGTACGGTGTCCCTGCAGAGTTGCACTTTTGGTCATATACCAAAATGAGTTGAAAAAGGACAGATGCTGGTGGAAAGGGGAACAGGTGTGTTGGAAAGGGGAAAAAAGTTTTGGTCCGTGGATTTGGTGGTTAAGCAACAGTAACATTTGCTGAAGAAACACCATCTGTTACAGTGGGACTGGCAGATTTGGATAAAGTGGTATATACTATGTTACCGCTATATAACGAAAATTAATAAGAAAAGAAAGAGAAAGGTGTATATCCCCATCAGCAGTCAGTGTGCACCGTGCTCCCAGTTGGAAAAGGAGAGGTTGGCAACTGGAAGGTTAGGTGGAGGATACAGAGCTGTGTGGCTATGAAACTAATAGTAGCCTGAACCGAGTTAGACGCCATTCGGATCTGGAGACTGGGAGCCCTGTTAGCGTCACAGGGTCCACATGCCCACCCAGCCCAGGAACTCCCTGTTAACAACACAGGGGCCATTGAGTACGCTGACCGTGTGCGTAGGGGCACACCTGTGGACAGCAGGCGCATCAGCAGCAGCAGGCCTGTTAATGCCACTGGGCTCCACAAGCAGGACTGGTAGGACAGGAGCTGGTCTTAACCGTTCTGCGTTACCAACTGTGGTGGTGGCCTGCATCGACACCCTATCCCTGCCTACCTCTGGCCTAAAGTCGCAATGGGTTCAACACATGTAGGTGTGCTCTTTCGGAGCATAATAGAAGACTGCGCACCTCCTTGTTGGCTCCAGCCCCTTTTATAACCTGGGTCCTCCCCAAACCAGGGTGAACCACAATGCACCTCCTGGAGACAAAAGTAGAGTGACATGTCATGAGTGGCATAACTAGCGTCCTATTTGGAACCGCAACTTCAATGATGACCTCATGGCTGCCATGACCCAAACACCTCACCAGTCATCGTCTGACCATCAATAATGCGGTGACAAGTCATAGGGGTGGGCCTCTGCAAGCCATTTGGGAGGACACTTGATGCCCTGTGGTCTATATGGGACCCCCACATCAGGGGCAGGGCCAAAGAGTTCATTACCGGACCTAGTCTCTGATGCAGTAAGTGCCTGAGCATGCTCAGTAGCATGAAATACAGTCTCTGAAAAAAGACTATCAGCTTTAGCATGGTGTCTAGGCACAAAACAGGACTTAGACCCGGCACGGAGTGCAAGCACCTGTGCAAAGAGGCTTTTCACACTTAGTGTGGGAGCATGCGCTGTATCCCGAAATGAAGACTTAGCCTCAGGAATGGCACAGTCAGGCTGAGCATACTCACTAGGCGAAACACTGTAATTATGCTGCAGCTGGGGTAAATCGGCACACGCATGCGCACTAGCTGCCTCTCCACACTTAGACGTGGAGGGGAAATTGCTCTTGGAGATGCTGTCTATGAACAGAAGGAAAAGCTAAAGGAAGCCTGACTTTCTATCCCTCCGAATTATCAAATGCAGCAATGAATTCCCTGAGTTTGCTATAACATTAGCGTAGCAAAATGTGCATGAGGGTGTCATATAGAGGTGCTATAAATAGCTTGTCACCAGTGGGGCACTAATGGAATACAACAGCCAGTTCTATGATGCCACTAAATGGCAGTATTTTTTGCTATCATTATAGCTTATTAAAAACAGAGCAGGAGGGTGTCATGCAGAGGTGCTAGAAATAGCTTGGCACCAGTGGGGCACTAATGGAATACAACAGCCAGTTCTATGATGCGACTAAATGGCAGTATTTTTTGCTATCATTATAGCTCATTAAAAACAGAGCAGGAGGGTGTCATGCAGAGGTGCTAGAAATAGCTTGGCACCAGTGGGGCACTAATGGAATACAACAGCCAGTTCTATGATGCGACTAAATGGCAGTATTTTTTGCTATCATTATAGCTTATTAAAAACAGAGCAGGAGGGTGTCATGCAGAGGTGCTAGAAATAGCTTGGCACCAGTGGGGCACTAATGGAATACAACAGCCAGTTCTATGATGCGACTAAATGGCAGTATTTTTTGCTATCATTATAGCTCATTAAAAACAGAGCAGGAGGGTGTCATGCAGAGGTGCTGCACATAGATTTGCACCAGTGGGGCACTAATGGAGTACAACAGCCACTTCTTGTATGCCACTAGGTACACTGAGTGTTTGCTAGTATAATGGCTTAGTAACAATGAGTTTGAGTGTGCAATGCAGGCAGAGGTGCTGCAAATATCTTTGCAATAGTGTGACTAGACAAAAGTCCAATAGCCACGTTTAGGATGCCACTAGGTACACTGACTGTTTGCTAGTATAATGGCTTAGTTAAAAAAAGTTTGTGTGCAATGCAGGCAGACGTGCTGCAAATATCTTTGCACTAGTTTGACTACACAAAAGTACAATAGCCACGTTTAGGATGCCACTAGGTACACTGACTGTTTGCTAGTATAATGGCTTAGTTAAAAAGAGTTGGAGTGTGCAATGCAGGCAGACGTGCTGCAAATATCTTTCCACTAGTTTGACAACACTAAAGTCCAATAGCCACGTTTAGGATGCCACTAGGTACACTGACTGTTTGCTAGTATAATGGCTTAGTTAAAAAAAGTTTGAGTGTGCAATGCAGGCAGACGTGCTGCAAATATCTTTGCACTAGTTTGACTACACAAAAGTACAATAGCCACGTTTAGGATGCCACTAGGTACACTGACTGTTTGCTAGTATAATGGCTTAGTTAAAAAGAGTTGGAGTGTGCAATGCAGGCAGACGTGCTGCAAATATCTTTCCACTAGTTTGACTACACAAAAGTCCAATAGCCACGTTTAGGATGCCACTAGGTACACTGACTGTTTGCTAGTATAATGGCTTAGTTAAAAAAAGTTTGAGTGTGCAATGCAGGCAGACGTGCTGCAAATATCTTTCCACTAGTTTGACTACACAAAAGTCCAATAGCCACGTTTAGGATGCCACTAGGTACACTGACTGTTTGCTAGTATAATGGCTTAGTTAAAAAGAGTTGGAGTGTGCAATGCAGGCAGACATGCTGAAAATATCTTTCCACTAGTTTGACTAGACAAAAGTCCAATAGGCACGTTTAGGATGCCACTAGGTACACTGACTGTTTGCTAGTATAATGGCTTAGTTAAAAAGAGTTGGAGTGTGCAGAGGACAGGAGGGTACAGTGCCAGGGTTGTGGGGCTCTGGGTAGAGGAATGGAAGCCTGCCTTTCTATTCCCTCCTAATGTTGAAATGCAGCGACGAAATTCCTGACCTTGGCTACACAGACGCTGTCTCTGTTTTCAGGACCTGTCACCTATGGCTCTGACCCTGCCAGTTTGAGCCCTTAAAAGGACTGATAGAAAGTGCTATCCCTATGCTGTCCAGCGCTGTGTATGGAACGCATACAGCTGCATCGGCGATAGGACAAAGGACGGAGCTGCGACAGTGATGTCTGACACCAACGACGCAGAAGAGATAATGGCGTCCTGGAGGAAAATGTCCGGTTTTATAATGCAGGGACATGTGACATGGACATCCTATCACACATGCCGTTGCTTCTCTGGCTAAAAGTCCACTTAGCTGTGTGTGTGTCTGGGATTGGCTGACATGCTGGCCCGCCCCACAAGACGCACGCGCTTAGGGAAGGAAGACAAGGAAAAAAAAAAAAATGGCGATCGCCATTATAGAAACAGCAGTGATCTGAAGGCGCTGTTCCCGCACACTATACACTGAAATGTCATAATAGTGTGAGTCACAGAGTGACTTACACTATTACAGCGGAAAGCCAGCTAGGAATTAGCTGTTTTTTTGCTGCTAGAACCGTTCTCGAACGTTTCTAGAACTATCGAGCTTTTGCAAAAAGCTCGAGTTCTAGTTCGATCTAGAACAGGCCCCAAAATCACTCGAGCCTAGAACTGGAGAACCTCGAACCGCGAACCGCGCTCAACTCTACTGACTACATCTAATCACACTGTTGTTAATCCTAATGCAAACCATTCAAACACTGCGAGTGTCTCACACTTGGCTGAACACTGAGTGTTCCGACCACAGCGATGCTCACACGAGTGGTTTACATACGTACAGTATCCAAACTCTGAACCCAAACTCTGTTTTTTTTCTAAAGTCTGTGTCTAGCAATCGCCCCCTCTATTTTTTGGAAGTGTGTGTGATTTGCTCTTCCTGCACCTGAGATGCCCCCACTTAGTGGGGGTTTGGCTGTATCCTGCTAGAGTACTAGTTTTTGGCCTGGGAGATGTACACACTGCAGCCCATATTTGCTGTAAGTAATACCTAATTTTTGGAGGCTATTTATTCCTCTTTTTGTTGCTATTTTTATATTTATTGTAGGGACCTACAAGCATGAGGTTCCCCTGATGAGGGTTGTAGGCTTCCGTTTTATTGCCATAATACCACAAAATCCTCATATTTTTTTGTACAGGATGCAGCCAGGCCCCTTTCTGGTAGGCCTTGCATATTAGAGTTCCTGTCCCTGTATGTTGCAAAGATGGAGTAGAGCTTGGCAGCCCGCCTGATCTAATAGTATGGGTGTCACCTAATAGGCTGCGGGCTTGTGACTGTGCATCTGCATGTGTGAACAGCGCTCTATGCAAGCTATCAGTATGCATTTTTATGATCTAGCAATCAACCCCTCCATTTTTTGGAAGCGTGTGTGTGATTTGCTCCTCCTGCACCTGTGATACCTCCACTTAGTGGGGGCTTGGCTGTATCCTGCTAGAGTACTAGTTTTTGGCCTGTGTGATGTATAACTGCAGCCCATCTTTGCTGTAAGTAAAATCTGTGTTTAGTACGAACATCTTGGGTTCGCTTATCTCTACTTAGGAAGAATAATAATTTCCTATCATGTGTTTTTGTTCAGGTTAGGCTAATTTTCATCTGTACTCTTCTACAGCATACATACAATATTCAAAACTAGCAGTTGCACTCAAAGGGAAGGAAAAAAACCAAGAATATAGAAGGTAGAGTTGAGCGCGGTTCACGGTTCGAGTGATTTTGGGGGAGTTCTAGTTTGAACTCGAACTCGAGCTTTTTGCTAAAAGCTCGACAGTTCAAGTTACGTTCGAGAACGGTTCTATCAGCAAAAGCAGACTTTTTACATCTACAGTGTGCAGGGAGCCATCGCTGGCAGCCTGCGGTAAGCTGGTAACCAAGATAAACATCGGGTATCCAAGCAAAGCGCTTTGGTTAGTAAACCGATATTTACCCTGGTTACGTGTGCAGGGAGCCGACACTTCCTCGCTCAGCTCGCACGGCCCCCTCCTGCAGGCGGCATGTACACACACACACACTCACACTCACCTGTCCCCAGCCATGCAGTCCCCGGCACTGACATCCTCAGCGCCACATGGCCCTGCCAGGCTCCACCCACTTCGCACTCCGCCGCCCGCACACATGGCCACGCTAGGCTCCACCCACTTCACACTCTGCCACGCGCACACATTGCCCTGCTAGTCTCCACCCACTTCGCACTCCGCCGCCCGTACACATGGCCCCGCTAGGCTCCGCCCACCTGGCACTTTGCACACATGGCCCCGCTAGGCTCCACCCACCTAGTACTCTGCACACATGGCCCCGCTAGGTTCCGCCCACCTGGCACTCTGCACACATGGCTCTGCTAGGCTTCGCCCACCTGGCACTTTGCACACATTAAACCGCTAGGCTCTGCCCACCTGAAACTCTGCACACATGGCCCTGCTAGGCTCAGCCCACCTGGCACTATGCACACATTACCCCACTAGGCTCTGCCCACATGGCACTCTGCACACATAGCCCTGCTAGGCTCCGCCCACCTGGCACTCTGCACACATGGCCCAGCTAGGCTCCGCCCACCTGACACTCTGCACACATGGCCCCGCTAGGCTCCACCCACCTGGCACTCTGTACACATTACCCTGCTAGGCTCCGCCCACCTGGCACTCTGCACACATGGCCCCGCTAGGCTCCGCCCACCTGGCACTCTGCACACATTACCTCGCTAGGCTGCGCCCACTTGGCACTCTGCACACATGGCCCCGCTAAACTCCGCCCACCTGGCACTCTGCACACAAGACCCCGCTAGGCTCCGCCCACCTGGCACTCTGCACACATTACCTTGCTAGGCTCCGCCCACCTGGCACTCTGCACACATGGCCCGCTAAGCTCCGCTCACCTGGCACTCTGCACACATGGCCCAGCTAGGCTCCGCCCACCTGGCACTCTGCACACATTACCCCGCTAGGCTCCGCCCACCTGGCACTCTGCACACATTACCCCACTAGGCTCCGCCCACCTGGCACTCTGCACACATTACCCTGCTAGGCTCCGCCCACCTCGCACACCGCACGCATTACCCTGCTCGGCTTACCTGCGGTGATGAAGTCCCGCCCTCCCGACCTCAGCGCTGACACTGTCTTCCATGGACGCCGATTCACATCTCTCACTGCGGCCCGAGACTGTCACTAGCGGTGACGTCACAGGCTCTCGCGATACTTGGCTGTGAAGGTCATTGAACTCAGTGACAGTTCTGCTGTCAGCAGTGCAGGAGATCGTCACCGCAGGTAATGTACATCACTGACAGCAGCACTTGTCATGCCCTGCAGTGACCTGGGCAGACCTATTGATGTTAGCTCAGGTCACTGCATTGCTCTCCCAGCCAATGGGGAACATTCTGTTCTTCATTGGCTGGGACAGTGACTATGGTATGGATCGTCATGGTAACCGCTTGGATTACAGCAGACCTGGATTTGTTTTTCTTTCTAATAAATTGGTGAAAGAGGGAATGTATTGGGTAGTGTTTTTTAAAAAAAAAATGTGTTTGTCGTCTATTTTTTTTATTACTGACTGGGTTGGTGATGTCGGGTATCTGATAGACGCGTGACCTCACCAACCTCAGGGCTTGATGCCAGGTGACATTATACATCTAGTATTAACCCCCTATATTAACCCATTTGCCACCACACCAGGGCACGGGATGAGCTGGGGCGAATCACCAGAATTGGCACATCTAATGGATGCGCCACTTCTGGGGCGGATGCGGCCTGCTATTTTTAGGCTGGGGAGAGTCCAATAACCATGGACCTCCCTAGTCTAAGAATATCAGACCCCAACTGTCCGCTTTACCTTGGCTGGTGGTCCAATTTTGGGGGGACCCCTACTTTTTTTTTTAATTATTTATTTAATTTAAAATAACAGCGTGGGGTGCCCTCAGTTTTGAATTACCAGCCAAGGTGAAGCTGCCAGCTGTTGTCTGCAGGCTGCAGCCATCTGCTTTACCCTAGCTGGCTACAAAAATAGGGGGAACCCCACGTCATTTTTTTTTTTTAAATATATTTATTTATTTTGGTAAATACAAGGCTAAGCACCCCTTAGTGCCACATGAAAGGCACCAAAGGGTGCAAAATTAGAAAATGCAGGAGAGTGGGACATGATGTGTCTTTCTGCCATTATAATGACAGAAAAGACTGATATGAAGTGCACAAGCACAAGAAAATCACCAGAGCGCTCTACACTGTGAAAAGCAGTAGAAAATGACACTGGAGTGAACATGTGACTGCCTCATGTAGGGTGAAGCTATGGATCCTGGGTAAATTTATGTATTTTCCCTCCTTCAGTTTTTTTGCAGTACGCCCAAAAAACGGAAGGCACACGGATGACAAACGGATGACATACGGACCGTATACGTGCCACGCTCCCGATGCCTCGGCACCGCTCCATACCCACTGATCCGGTCGCACCTGCATTGCACCGCTCCTTACCCACTGATCCGGTCCACGTGTCCACCGGTCACGGCTGCCGCTCCCGCTCGTGCTTTCCTGTGTCCTGTCCCCAGTCTCATGTGTTTGACTCATGCTTCTGTACAGGGTCGGGCCGCGCCCACTCACCTGGTCTTATGGGCCCAGCACTGCTGCAGCAGGATATGACATGAGGCTGTGCTGGGTATATAAGACTGGCATTGCAATGTGGGCGTGGCACAATCAACGTGTCTTGTAAGCCTTGTCTTGAAAGCTAGGTGCACAGGTCCCCCTTGTGCCGTGTCCTGTGATCAATACTATTGCCTGACATTCCTACCCGGCACCTGTGCCAGATTCTTGCACTGTCTCCAGGAACTCTGAAGCCCCAGTGACTGTTCTACCCGCCCCCTGTGAGATGTAGTGCCTGCCACGCTAGTGCTCTGGCTACCGTGCACCCAGGCCTCCGGTGGGGTGCACGGCCCAGTGGATCCACCACCCGGACCTAACAATAGAGAATGGAAACAGATGCCACATGGATGCACTCGTGAAAAAAACAGACCATTTTTTGCGGACCGCAAAAACGGATAGGTTGTGTGAATGTAGCCTTATTCTGATCTGCCGTTTATAAACAGCAGGCAGAAATAAGTGAATAGCGCCCCCCAGCGTCAGAAAATCTAAGGGGTTTTAGGGGCAGCTGAGACCCTGGAGATCATGATTCAGGTCGGTTTTTCCGGTCCCCGCTCACGTGATCACCAGTATACACGGTATACCAGTAATCATGTTACAGTAAATGACAGCGCCGGTAAAAAATTATTTATCTCCCATCTGGCATGAACAAACATCTCAGATGGGAGATAAATGTCCTCCCCGGTCCCCTCCGGTCCCCCGGTGTCACCAAAGTACCCCCCCGACCCCCTTCCGAAAATCCAAGATGGCCACGCGCACAGCAGTGCGCAGGCCGCATTCACCCTACTCCTCTGATTTCTGTTGCATGTGCCATGACACATGTGACAGAAAACTCCTCCCCAGGCCCTGCCAGGTCACCCCCTATAACCCCACCGGTGTTCCCCGGTGTCCCACGGTACCTGTGCAGCATTGATCCCCCGTGGCCCCCTCCTTCACAATAGACGCTGCTGCATGCACAGAGCGTCTGTCAGCTCAGCTTCCTGTGTTCTGACACAGTGAGTGGCGGTAACGATGCATCTGTAAGCTACTGCAATGCCCTGCTCATGAGGTAAGGAACATAGTTGATCAGGAGAGCTACAGTTAGGTCCAGAAATACTTGGACAGTGACACAATTTTCGCGAGTTGGGCTCTGCATGCCACCACATTGGATTTGAAATGAAATCTCTACAACAGAATTCAAGTGCAGATTGTAACGTTTAATTTGAAGGTTTGAACAAAAATATCTGATAGAAATTGTAGGAATTGTCACATTTCTTTACAAACACTCCACATTTTAGGAGGTCAAAAGTAATTGGACAAATAAACCAAACCCAAACAAAATATTTTTATTTTCAATATTTTGTTGCGAATCCTTTGGAGGCAATCACTGCCTTAAGTCTGGAACCCATGGACATCACCAAACGCTGGGTTTCCTCCTTCTTAATGCTTTGCCAGGCCTTTACAGTCGCAGCCTTCAGGTCTTGCTTGTTTGTGGGTCTTAAGTCTGGATTTGAGCAAGTGAAATGCATGCTCAATTGGGATAAGATCTGGTGATTGACTTGGCCATTGCAGAATGTTCCACTTTTTTGCACTCATGAACTCCTGGGTAGCTTTGGCTGTATGCTTGGGGTCATTGTCCATCTGTACTATGAAGCGCCGTCCGATCAACTTTGCAGCATTTGGCTGAATCTGGGCTGAAAGTATATCCCGGTACACTTCAGAATTCATCCGGCTACTCTTGTCTGCTGTTATGTCATCAATAAACACAAGTGGCCCATTGCCATTGAAAGCCATGCATGCCCATGCCATCACGTTGCCTCCACCATGTTTTACAGAGGATGTGGTGTGCCTTGGATCATGTGCCGTTCCCTTTCTTCTCCAAACTTTTTTCTTCCCATCATTCTGGTACAGGTTGATCTTTGTCTCATCTGTCCATAAAATACTTTTCCAGAACTGAGCTGGCTTCATGAGGTGTTTTTCAGCAAATTTAACTCTGGCCTGTCTATTTTTGGAATTGATGAATGGTTTGCGTCTAGATGTGAACCCTTTGTATTTACTTTCATGGAGTCTTCTCTTTACTGTTGACTTAGAGACAGATACACCTACTTCACTGAGAGTGTTCTGGACTTCAGTTTATGTTGTGAACGGGTTCTTCTTCACCAAAGAAAGTATGTGGCGATCATCCACCACTGTTGTTATCCGTGGACGCCCAGGCCTTTTTGAGTTCCCAAGCTCACCAGTCAATTCCTTTTTTCTCAGAATGTACCCAACTGTTGATTTTGCTACTCCAAGCATGTCTGTTATCTCTCTGATGGATTTTTTTTTTTTTTTCAGCCTCAGGATGTTCTGCTTCACCTCAATTGAGAGTTCCTTAGACCGCATGTTGTCTGGTCACAGCAACAGCTTCCAAATGCAAAACCACACACCTGTAATCAACCCCAGACCTTTTAACTACTTCATTGATTACAGGTTAACGAGGGAGACGCCTTCAGAGTTAATTGCAGCCCTTAGAGTCCCTTGTCCAATTACTTTTGGTCCCTTGAAAAAGAGGAGGCTATGCATTACAGAGCTATGATTCCTAAACCCTTTCTCCGATTTGGATGTGAAAACTCTCATATTGCAGCTGGGAGTGTGCACTTTCAGCCCATATTATATATATAATTGTATTTCTGAACATGTTTTTGTAAACAGCTAAAATAACAAAACTTGTGTCACTGTCCAAATATTTCTGGACCTAACTGTATACTACATTTACAAATGGAGGGATTTGCTATTTCTGTTTCCCTGCTGAACGACTACCAAACATGAGAGTCAGTTATACGCCACAAGAAAACATGTCTAAATAGCGAGCTCTGTTGTTTAGTATTCATTCAGCTGGATAACTTGACTTAATGGGGTATTCCATCTCCAAGATCCTATCCCCAATATATAGCAGGTGGAATAGCAATAATATCAGCAAATACCAATATTTGGAAATGTAGAATAGTTCTCCTGATTAGGCATGCCCTTACCTCATGAGCAGGACATTGCAGCTTTGGTAGCCAGAGTTACGACATGGACTCTGCTGCTGTGGACCCAGGGAGAGTGGGTGCAGATTTATTGCACCCACACTCCTCACAAGGACGGTCTGCACTCCTAGAAAATGGGGGATACGTTCCCTGAGCGTGTTCCCCCATATTCTAGATGGTCCAGAGTCATCGTGGGACCCCCTTATTTTTTTTCCTTACAATAAATTGGTGAAACAGGGAATGTTTTGGGGAGTGTTTTTTCAAATAGATTTTTTTTCGTCTATTTGTTTTGTTAGTGCTGACAGTTTGTGATGTCGGGTATCTGATAGACGCCATGACATCACAAACTGCTGGGCTTGATGTCAGGTGACCTTACAGCTAGTATCAACCCCATTTATTACCCCGTTTGCCACCGCACCAGGGCACGGGATGAGCTTGGGTGATGCACCAGGATTGGCACAGCTAGTGGACGCGCCAATTCTGGGGCGCCAGCGGCCTGCTATTTTAAGGCTGTGAAGGACTAATAACTATGGACCTTCCCACACTGAGAATACCAGACCACAGCTGTCCGCTTTACCTTGACTGGTGATCCAATTTGGGGGGGACCCTACATTTTTTTTGTAATTATTAATATTTATAAAATAATTATAAACCATGAGCATAGGGTGACCTCCACATTGGATCCCCAACCACAGTAAAGCTGCAAGCTGTGGTTTTCAGGCTACAGCCGTCTGCTTTACCCTAGCTGGCTATCAAAAATGGGGGGACCCAGTGTCATTTTTTTTTTAACTATTTTTTTTAAATAAAAAAAATTAATGGGCTTCCCTGTATTTTGATTGCCAGCCAAGGTATAGCCAGGCAGATGGGGGTGGCAACCCATAGCTGTCTGCGCTGAGAATAAAAAATACCTCGGAGCGCTACGTCATTTTTTTTAAAGAATAATTTTTTACAGCACTGTGATGTCCAGCAATCAAAATACAGGGAAGCCCTTTTTGTTTTTAGTTATTTAAATAAATAATTAAAAAAAAATATATGGGCTCCTGCTGCATTTTTTGTATTGCTAGCTAAGGGTAATCCAAGCAGCTATTGGCTGCTGACCCCCACTGCTTGGTGTTACCTTCACTGGCAATGGAGAATCCAGGGAAGCATTTTTTAGGTTTTTTTGCCAAAAAACTACAAAAAAAATAACATGAACTTCGCCATATATTTGTATGCTAGCCAGGTACAGCAGGCAGGTACGGCTGCCCCCAACCCCCAGCTGCCTATTTGTAGCCGGCTGGGAACTAAAAATATAGGAAGCCCTCTTTTTACTTAATTCATTAATTTTATGAAATAATTAAAAAAAACAAAACGACGTGAGCTTTGCCCCATTTTTGTGTCCAGCCGTGTACAACTAGGCAGTTGGGGATTGGATCCTCAGCACAGGTTAGCCCGAGGTTTCTTGGCCCCTCTGCTGCGAATTGCAGTCCACAGCCGCCCCAGAAAATGGCGCTCTCATAGAAGCGCCATCATCTGGCGCTGTATCCAACTCTTCCAGCAGCCCTGAAGCTGGGTGGCTTGCTCGGTAATAATGAGTTTATACTAGCTTTGTTTTACTAGCTAGTATTAAGTCAGAGATTCTTAATGTCTGGAACGTTTGACCTGGCCAATAAGAATCTGCAATAAAGGGTTAAAAAAAACACCACACAGAAAAACATACTTTATTAGAAATAAATACACAGACACATTAGAGACTCCATCTTTATTACCCCCTCTCATCCCTCCACGATCCATGGTCTTCTGTCTTCTTTCTCCTTCAACACATGCAGCTCTGCTACATTATGACGCTGTGCTCCGTGCAGAAATCACTCTGTGAGAGTGACCACAGGCTCCCGGCTGTAAGTGGTGGCACGGGTTGCCATAGCAACGCTGCTCCGATCACGTGATTCCGGTGCCGCTGCGTGCTGGTAGCGGGACATCACCGTCACCGCTACCAAGCGCGTTGTTATGGCAACGGTGATCTCCGTGTCAGCCGGTCAGGAGCAGGCTTTTGCGGACGCTGGTAACTACAGTAAACATCGGTTTCCTTGGTTACCCGATATTTACCTTCGTTACCAGCGTCCACCGCTCTCACGCTGTCAGTGCCGGCTCCCTTCTCCCTGCACACATAGCCAGACTACATATCGGGTAAAATTAACCCGATGTGTACTCTGGCTAGGAGTGCAGGGAGCCAGCGCTAAGCGGTGTGCGCTGGTAACCAAGGTAAATATCGGGTTGGTTACCCGATATTTACCTTAGTTACCAGGCGCAGCATCGCTTCCACGCGTGCTGCTGGCTGGGGGCTGGTCACTGGTTTCTGGTGAGATGTGCCTGTTTGACAGCTCACCAGCAACCCGTGTAGCGACGCTCCAGCGATCCCTGCCAGGTCAGGTTGCTGGTGGGATCGCTGGAGCGTCGCTTAGTGTGACGGTACCTTAAGGGAATGGGGAAGTAGAGCGGGGAGTCGACCGTGTGCTAGAGCATGTTGCCGGTACACGGCGATACACAAATGTGCACCGTGTAACAGAGAGATGCAATGACAGGTCCTAGCATGACGCGTCATAGTCATGTGACCAGTCTGTAGCCAATGAGATAATAGATACGTGACTGGTCACATGGCTATTTTGATGTCACGATAGGTCCTGCATCACTGCTGGTGTTCCCGGAGGACGCAGCGATTACCGATGGAAAAGCTGCGGGAAACAGAGTGCAGGACGCATCCCGGGGACAGGTAAGTGTTATGGCAATGTTTATTAACTGTATGTGTACATTTATAATGCGTTTTTATGTGTTTGTGATTGCCTCCCATCGTTTCCTATGGGTTCGAGCGGCTCGCCGGAGCGGTTCGCCGAACCGGTTCGCCAAACCGAACTCGAACCAGACCTCGGTTCGGCGAGCCGAGCTCGAGCCGAACCGCGGCCGGTTTGCTCATCTCTAGTAGATTGTGAATATTGGAATGTGAATACGCATTACTGCCAAGAAAAGATGAAAAAAAATTGAAAAAATTTCATTGAAAAATATGAGTTACTTAGCAAATAAAGGTGGCCAAATTTACTGGTGCCTAGATACCAGCGTCAAGGTGTAGCAGACAAAGGGCATGACTCCATAATTCTAACTAGAAAACATTGCCAGCACTTCCTATTCTCATATTCTTAACTGGGGCATACTAAACATGACATATAATTTCCAAACATAGCAGTTACACTCCATTAAAGGGAAGGAGAAAAAAAAAGAATGTAGATGGTGAATATTGGAATGTGAATACGCATTACTGCTAAGAAAACCTTGACGTTGGTAACTGGGCAACTGCTATTTTTGAATATTATATGTATGTTAATGACAGCACTGTGTAACAGATAAACTGAGCAAATTAGGATGCTACAATACATGTCTAAGAAATGCCAATATAATTGAGTGACAATGAATTGTAATAAGCTCAGATGGAGACAGAGGGATCTGCTTTGATGCATGAATGTCTCCCTGTATTTTTCTCAAGTACGTACTTTGTCTCTGCAATTTCATTTGGAGCAGGCTCGTCTCTTAGAATGACTATACTGTATGGTATAGCGGCACATTCGCTGCATCTGGGCTTCTACCAAGTCGGCTGTTCCGGGCACGGGCTCCTGCACTGCGGGCTTGCCAGACGAGTCGGCCATGATGCACAGTCGGTGGTATCCAGGAACAAGGTTAGCAGAGTCCTGGATTCCCTGCCCTTTATCTGCTCAGTCAGATATCGCAGAATCTTCACCCGCCCCCCCTTGGTCTTTTGCCGACACTTCTTGCTGCGGCCTGTTAGCTTCGTTTTGTGACTTCCGGCTCGTTTTCCGGCCGCTTTCCCAGGGGGTGGGGCTTTGGCTTTCGCGCCCTTTTCATGTGGAAGAAGATGCTGGGCTGTAGTTTCCGCGTCCAAAATTGCGGCAAGATGGCAACTTCTGAAAATTTGGAAATGGATCACCGCTGACTGTCCAATACAAGGCGCACTTCCACAAGGCAAGTGGATTGGTAAGTATCCTGTTTGTGACGCCAAGTTTTGTGGTGTGCCACCCCCGTGCCAGCAGCCGACGCTGCTCAATCCGGTGGCTCGAGGGTCTCCAACCAAGGGGTCTCGCGGACACGCTGAATAAATGGGGGGATGTAGATGTATGGGCTAGGCCATAATAAGTTCGTGACGCCACCCATGGTGTGTGGCGAGGTGGGACACCACCGCTGCTGTTATTGGGAACCCAGGGGAGATGTTGTGCAGCAAGTTGTTAACACCTCCGTGGGCAGGGATGGTAGCCCCTGTACTCACTGTTAGTAAAACACACAAGTCTCTGGTAAACCAAGGTGATGGTGGCCGGTGCCGCGGCCGGTTGCGTTCGGGTCCCCCACCCGGCTGGTGGTCTCTATCCTTTTCCTGCACTGCTTTGTGTAAGGTGGACTTTCCTAGTGTGAAACTCAGGAGTCCGCTCCCGGCTGGATGTGGCCTAAGGAGCCTTGCCCGCAGACGCTGGCCCGTGGGATCTTTGGGCCCTGGCGGTGACCTCTTATCACTAATCGGTGGGCTTTTGTCTTCTATGAGGGACTTTGGGTGGGTCAGGACCTCTAGTCCTGGCCTCAATTGGTTAATTAACCAGTTCCACTTGGTTCTGGTCCTGGCTTCAGGGTCCGAGTACCCCCCTGTGTGCTCCGGTTTTCGAATCGGTTCCTCGTGTCGGTACCAGAGGGCTACAACCCTGTCCCGGTCCACCTCGTTTCTGCCGAGCCGTCTTCCCGTCTCCTGCTGATGGAGACCACTGTCTGCCTCCTAGCCAGTGGCACCAGGGCTCCTACCCTGGTACCGTTCAACTTGAACTTCACTGCTGGAGCTATACTTCATAGCTCCAGCCCACACTCCTCTCCAAACTGAACTTCAGACAGAACTGACTTAGACTGCTTGTTTTCCCTCCCCGGGCTGCCTGGACCCCTGGGTGGGCGTGTCCCAACCACCTGGTCATGCCCACTGGTGTGTCTGTCATTCCCTAAGGGAAGGTAACTAGGTTTTCTGGTTGGCTGTATGTTTCCTAGTGAGGGAAGGTGTAATGCAGGGGCTTAACTGTGACTACCTGGTTTTGCCAGGGCGTCATATTTGCAACCCAAAATTTGAGGATAACATGATCACTGAGTCTCAATGTCCCTGCTACCCTTGGTCCCATAAACATACCATCATCAGCTGGTTTGAACTAAGGGCGGCTTTGCACGTTGCAACATTGCATGTGCGATGTCGGTGGGGTCAAATCGAAAGTGACGCACATCCGGCGTCACTTTCGATATCGTAGTGTGTAAATTCTAGATGATACGATTAACGAGCACAAAAGTGTTGTTATCGTATCATCGGTGTAGGCTCCGACTTTTTCAAAATTACGCTGCCGCGACAGGTACGATGTTGTTCCTCATTCTTGCGGCAGCACACATCGCTGTGTGTGAAGCCGCAGGAGCGAGGAACATCACCTTACCTGCCGCCGGTGGCTATACGGAAGGAAGAAGGTGGGCGGGATGTTTACATCCTGCTCATCTCCGCCCCTCCGCTTTGATTGGCCGCCTGCCGCGTGACATCGCTCTGACGTTCTACGGCCAGAGCGACGTCGCAGGACAGGTGAGTGCAAGTGAAGCTGGCGTAGCGATAATGTTCGCTACGCCAGGAATCACAAGATGTCGCTGCAAAGACAGCTGTTCCCCTCGTATTTTCTACGACCAGCTGGGAGATGAAGTTGTCTGCAAGGGGAGGATAAAAATTGGATAGAACTTTTACTCTTCCCTCTAAGGGTTTCCGAAAGTGAGAAGTTCAAATCTCCCATGATCCCTAGTCCATGTTTTTTTTTGAGAATGTTGCAATTTGAACTCTCAACAAATAACCACGTTAGATCAATTTATTAGTGAAAACTGCCTTAAAAGTAGAGAGCTTGAACATTGCTAAATTTAGCTTGTGGTTCTCTTTTTATTCTTCATCCTCTTCAGAAACCCACATACAGTCATCACCAGATTATCTTCTGGTGCAAGAATCCTTTTAGTCTTCTTCGTCTCTCTAGAACATCAGGCGACCAGTAGACGATAGTGTCCTGTGGTATCTCATCACTTACGCCACCCATTAATTCAACAATCTCATACTACACAGTCAGGCTACATACAAGCCTAAAGGGAACATAGGACACAATAGATTTCTCACGCACTTTACACAATCCTCTAATGAATCCTTTTTCCTGCCTTCTATTGGTACAAACATTTAGTTCACCAGTTGCTCTTCATTACGTTATCATTGGGCTTTTTCAAGGCTTGCTTCTGACTGCTACATCATTCTTACAGACTCCAATTAGGATCCTTTTTATTCAGAGTTTTTCTGGAAGCTGGATAAATATATAGCCGAGATGGTTAAGGAAAATCTGCACTTGCAGGGGGTTGGACCCGATGTCCCTTGAGGTCCCTTCCAACTCTACCATTCTATGATTCTATGGAAACAAATCCATTTTTCTTACTTAGTATTTCTTGTCTCTGTAACTTGGGACCTAGGTCATGTGCTTTCAGCTCCACACTAACTCAATTCCTGCAAGCATGAATGCAAAGACCAGAATTGGTAAGGGTTGTAGGGCTTACTATTGCTTTCAAACAACCTTTAGGACTCATGCGTCCGTTGCGTAATTACATGAATTTATGCTGCGTATATCACTGCAGTGTAAATGCATGTGTCCTGCGTCCCCTGCACAATCTATGTAGATTGGGCATGACACGTGCGCACAATGCTTTTATGAACGCAGCGATTTGAGTGCTAAAATTTTGACCCAAATCCGTGCGTTCATAAAAGCAGCATGTCAATTATTCCGTGCGCTATGGATGCAGCTCCCGCTCTGTCAATGGCGGGAGCAGCAGCCATAGCGCAGGAAATCGGCTTTTTTCTACAAAAAAACCTGCATCCATTATGCAGTGTTTCTGCAGCGATTTGAAGCGCACACATGCTGTCAAATCACTGCAGAATATTCAGCAGTTACGTGCGCATGAGCCCTTAAAGTTTTTATGTCTAAAGGGGGCTTTACACGGTAGCGATATCGCTAGCAATTTCTAGCGATAGCAAGCGTGTAAGTACCCGCCCCTGTCGCGCATGCGATTGTTTGTGATCGCTGCCGTAGCGAACATTATCGCTATGCAGCGTCACACATACTTACCTGGTCGGTGGCGCCGCTGTGACTGCTGAACAATCCCTCCTTCAAGGGGGAGGGACGTTCGGCATCACAGCAACGTCACCGCAACGTCACTAAGCGGCCGGCCAATCAAAGCAGAGGGGTGGAGATGAGCAGAAGGTAACATCCCGCCCACCTCCTTCCTTCCTCATTGTGGCCGGCGGCAGGTAAGGGGACGTTCCTCGCTCCTGCGGTGTCACACATAGCGATGTCTCCTGCCGCATGAGCGATGAACCACAACGCTAAACAACCCTTACCGATTTTTGACTTTGGGACGACCTCTCCGTGGTGAATGATTTTCACCATTTTTGAGGTCGCCTAAGGTCGCTGGTAAGTATCACACGCTGCGATATCGTTAATGACGCCGGATGTGCGTCACTAACAACTTGACCCCGGCGACCAATCATTAACGATATCGTAGCATGTAAAGCCCCCTTTATGCTAAAATTCATGAGACTGTTTTCTGACAGCAGAATGTCTGAATCCTTACAACTGGCGCAGTGCACGCTGTCAGGATTCTCTGCTGTTGCTGCAAAGATTGGGTAGTTACGTGACTGCAGGAATGCTATTTACATACATGAGCTCATGTGCCGTCCAGACGTGTGTGGCGTCATTCAAGACAAGTGAATTGAGTGAGGCTGAGTTCCTCTAGTCAGAGTGTAATTGCATACCTGGCATCACGTGGCAGAAGGATTTATGATTTATCTGTGCTACATTATATGGATGAATGTATTGGGATACACCTTGTGAATACTCTACTGAGTCAATTTATTTTTTTCAATGCAAACCTACAAATCTCCTCCGGCATCAAATAAGCATAAACATTGAGCCTTATCAGGAGCTTCATGATGGGATTTCATGGTCAAGCAATTACATGCAGCCTCACATCATCAAAACACTGCCAAGCACCAGGCATTGGATGCATGGGGTAAAGCTGACACACTGGCCCCTGCAGTGATAAAATAAGTTCTCTTTTGTGACACATTGCACTTCTCTATCTGGAGTCTGATGGAGGAGTTTGGGTTTGGTAAATGCCAAGAGAACGTTACCCACACGACTGCATTGTGCCTGCTGTAACGTTTAGTAGAGGAGGATAATGCTATGAGCTTGTTATCAGGGTTTGGCAGAAGCCCTTTTGGCCTAATTAAGGGAAATGTTTCCACACAAGAGATATTGGAAAATTTGAAAAATTATTTGCTTTCAGCTTAGAGAAAACAGTTTGTCTTCTGTTCATGCATCATTTTGAGCAGTGTGGAGAACAAGGTCCATAAAGGCCTGGTTTGGAAAGTTAGTGGAGTCAGACTGAAGCCTTGAGCCCGGCCCTTCCTTCCAGACACCACAAATGTTCTAGATGATTTGGTAAAAATTCTCACAGACACATTTAAAATCTTGTAAAAAGTCTTTCTATAAGAATAGATTCTAATATAGCTGCAAGATGGGGGGGAGCTCCTTAATCATACCTATAAATATAGAAAGAGAAGTCTGAAAAGTATAAAGAGGTTGTCCACTACTTTATCTTTGATAGTGTATCTTAGGGCAGGTCATCAATATTTGAGTGCCTAGGATCCAACACCCTGCCTCCCTTCTGATGAGCTGTTCTCGGAGGAGGCCAGAAATGCTCAATTCCAGGGCTGTCACGTCTTCTGATAGTAGTCGCGGCTGGGTACTGCACATCTGCCTTGTATTGATATAAATGGGAAACGGATGTGCAGTACACAGCCGCAGCCACTATCAGTTAATGGAGTCACCTGCTGCCACTGCCTGCACCAAGAACAGCTGATTGGCTGGGGTCTGACTTCCAGCACCCTAGCCAATCAGACATTGATGATTTATCCTAAGGATAGGCCATCAATGTTAAAGTAGTGGACTAACTCTTTAAGGATGTAGATGTAAAGTCAGAAAAGATCTTGGAAGTGGATCATAGACTGGGCACAAAGTCTTTCTTCATACATTGTAGTGTATTTATCTCTGATTAGTGCAAAGCGATAATTGTTGACTACAAACATGAAATGCGTTCTTGAGCTCCTTATTTCTGAGGCTGTATACAATGGGGTTTAATAATGGAGTCACCACTGTATAAAATAGGGAAAAAGCTGTGCTCATACTAAATCCGCTCCCTTTGTTAGGAACTATGTAAATCCCACTTAACGTCCCATAAAATATACAAACTACCGTCAAGTGGGAGCTGCATGTGGAGAAAACTTTCCACCTCCGGTTAAGTGTTTGGATCTTTAATATGGAGGAAATAATGCAAGTGTAGGATGTAATTATGAGGATTAATGGTGTGATCACTAATGTTACAATGACAACTGTGATCTGTAGTTGGAATATGGAGGTATCTGAACATGAAAGGTCTAAGAGCGGATACAGGTCACAGAAGAAATGGTGGATAATGTTAGGCCCACAAAAATGTAACAAAGATACATTAATGATTTTCATACATATGACTAACAAAGTCAAAGACCAGGACAAAGCAGCCAAAGCTATGCAAAACCTAATGTTCATTATAGAGGTATAACGTAAGGGGTTACAGATGGCCAAATAACGATCAAATGACATGACTGTGAGAAGAAGACATTCTGAGCAGAGACAAAATGAGAAACTAACATATTGTGCCAGGCAGCAAGTCAAAGGCATCAGCCTCGGTTCGATAAGTAAGAAATGGAGAGTATTGGGGACGATGGTGGTTATCAGTGTAACATCAGATATGGAAACTTGGGTCAGGAAGAAGTACATCGGAGTGTGGAGGTTCTGGCTGATGGACACCATAGTGATGATCACGAGGTTACCACAGATTGTTCCACAGAAGATCAATAAGAGAAGAGTGAAAAGAACAATCCTGAGCCTTTCATTATCAGGAAATCCCATGAGGATCACTGTAGTTATCCTGCTGAAGTTGCCACCAAAAAGTTCCTTTACATTTAGGAAAACAAGAGAAAAATAAATACAAATAGTGTTAGTAAATTATCAGACAAGGGTTTATTTAAAGCAAGTGTAATAATGATTTTCTTACAGTAGGACCTAAATGTTGGGGAGCTTGTATAAATTACAATAAATAATCTATTATTTTGTTTTTTCCCCCATTATTTTGTTCTTTTTGATGGGAGCTTTGGGTCACTTTCCTGTAGCCTCCATTTTGCCTATTTAAATCTAGTTCCCTTCCACCTTGGTTCCATTGGTTTCATCATGTATAAACATAATGGTAATATGCATTGTCAAAAAACTCTAGGTCTGTTTTATTTGTCCTTAAAACATTTTCCAAGAAGGATTGAGTTTGTCTATGTAACATTTGACAAAGTTTAATGACTCTCTGTTATGCCTTTCTGCAGTGTAGTCCTCCTTGTCCTTTGCCCATAGAGCCCTGTTTTGGGCAATGGTGTTATATTGAATAGGTTGAAAGCATCACTCCAGATGTCTTCAGCTCTTATTTAAGATTTTTTAATGTCCATGGTTTTTTTTTTGCATGTCAAACAATTTTTACAATTTTCTTCCATTATTTTTTCTTCTCTCCTGTTCCAAAAGAAACAGATACATTGATGACATTTTAACTGTTGAAATTAATTCTTTTTATGTATAAGAGAAACAAACCAATTTTTTGATGCTTTTCATCTGTGTTTCATCAGTTTGGTCAAAAGCCCGCTGTTACGGTTGCTGTGGCACTGGAGTCTATGTCCAGATTTCTTGCTACTGCACATGTGTGAGCACTGGAGACTATGTCCAGATTTCTTGCTACTGCACATGTGCAAGCGCTGGAGACTAAGTCCTATCTTGGAGCCATCGCACATGTGCGGGTGACATCATCGCTGACACGAGGTCACATGTCTCTGACACCTTCTATGCCGATTGGCCGCTGGTCATGTGCTTGTGACACGTGGTCACATGTCTCTGACAACTTCTATGCCGATTGGTCGCTGGTCATGTGCTTGTGACGCTTTGCTCGGTGATAGGCCAGCGTGACGTCATTCCTGTCGTTCTGGCAGCAGATTGGCTCTGGTGTCCTCCATCTTGGATGAGGCACAGAGTCTATATAAGACCCTGACGCACGACGCACGGTGCTCAGTTCATGCATGAGAGTAGACGCTCTGTGCACGCTCCTCTAGGCATCTGTCTATGCTAGGTGAGCGCTACCGGCAGGGTAGCATTCTTATACCTTACAGCTTCGGCTGCAGTCCGTATCCTTACCTTTTAGGGGAGCGGACATAGGCAGGTGCCTGAGGCACATGGTCCAGCTGGGCCTTGTGATTCTACTCGTAGGTGGACGTTGCCGTTAGGGTAACTTTCCTTATAATGCGTCTGGCAGTTGTTCGTATCCTCGCACACTAGGGGAGCGAACAGAGGTAGGAGCTTTGTGCGGCTTATGCTGCTGTCCGTCTCTTTTGCACCACTAGAAGAGCGGACCTAGGCAGGTGCCATATCTAGTGGTTCGTGTCCTCGCACACTAGTGGAGCGAACACAGGTAGGAGCTTTGTGCGGCTTACGCTGCTGTTCGTCTCTTTTGCACCACTAGAAGAGCGGACCTAGGCAGGTGCCATATCTAGTGGTTCGTGTCCTCGCACACTAGTGGAGCGAACGCAGGTAGGAGCTTTGTG
Source organism: Anomaloglossus baeobatrachus (assembly GCF_048569485.1). Lineage (NCBI taxonomy): Eukaryota > Metazoa > Chordata > Amphibia > Anura > Aromobatidae > Anomaloglossus > Anomaloglossus baeobatrachus. The sequence continues at coordinate 694,895,660 of NC_134356.1, forward strand.
CGGCTTACGCTGCTGTTCCTCTCCTGGCACCACTAGAGGAACGGACCTAGGTAGGTGCCATTTCACACTCACTGCCTTTGTCTCTGTGATTATTAACAGAGACCATTCCACACACCCTCCAAGTAAGGGAGGAATTGCCTTATTTACTAATTATATTCCTCTGTGAGTTTAACAGAGGTATTTCACTGTGCCATAGTCTGCAGCAGAGTCTTTGCATGGTGGACCCTGACTGTCTGATACTCCTTTAGGTTTTATTATCAGACAGCCCCCCGTAACACCCGCTTTACACGCTGCAATGTATCTTATAATGTGTCGGCGGGGTCACGTCGTAAGAGACGCACATCCAGCATCGTAAGGTACATTGCAGTGTGTAACAGCTACGTGCGTTTGCGATTGAACAAAAATCTGTTCATCGCATCCACGTCGTCCATTCCTCATGAATTGAACGTGAGGTTGTTCAATGTTCCCGAGGCAGCACACATTGCAGTGTGTGACACCCCGGGAACGATGAACAGATCTTACCTGCGTCCTGCGGCTCTCGGCCCACAATGAGGAAGGAAAGAGGTGGGCGGGATGTTTACGTCCCGCTCATCTCCGCCCTTCCGCTTCTATTGGCCGGCTGCCGCGTGACGCCGAACGTCCCTCCCACTCCAGGAAGTGGACATTCGCCGCCCACATCGAGGTCGTATGGAAGGTAAGTACGTGTGACGGGGGTTAATAGTTTGTGCGGCACGTTCAACAAATTGAACGTGCCACACATACGATGGGGGTGTTGCAAATTGCATACGATATCGTATGCGAAATTGCAACGTGTAAAGCAGACTTAAGTGTCATCAGTATTTCCTCGTATGTGAAAAAAATAAAGGAAAATAAAAAATCTCTATTCTTTTCCTACATAACACTCTGGGAAAATTGGACCACACTCGGATGGATCTTAGGGCTGTTATAGTTTTCACAGACTTGCATTTCCTCATTTTATAAGACACTCTTGTGGTGGCAATTGGGGTAATTTTTTTTGGGTTGATGTCAGCTGTGTAATATCAGCTGGCATCAAGCCCAGGAGTTGATAATGAAGAGCGGTCTATCAGACACCCCCATTACTAGAGAGTAGAGAAGAGTCAGCATTGCTTCAACTAACTAATATGAAGGAGAGGTGCTCGGAAAGAAAATTGAAATCCAGTAGAACAGAAGAGCTTCGGCACACTCATAAATGAAGATAATGTGATGCAATAAGTCTCTGCAAGTGATTTTATTGCAAGGCAAAAAAGTTTTTTTCTTTAAAAAATTAACCGTTTCAGCTCATAGAGCTTTTATCAAGGTTGTGCTGTGTATAATACAGAATGAAGAGAGATACAATTAAATTAAAATTAGTTGGGGAGTCTTTATTCAAATAAACTATTTTTGTGAATGTCTTTTTGTTTTCACTTACTGGGTTAGTAATGAGAGTGTCTGATAGATGCCTCTCCATTACTAACCCACTCAATTCACAGCTAACATGGCCACTAAAAATATTACCATGATTGCCACCGCACCAGTGCAATTGGGAGGAGATGAGGCGAAGGACCAGAAGTGGCTAATCTAATGGACACACCAATTCTGGGGCAGCTGCAGGCTGGCATTTTTAGGCTTGGAAGGGCTAAATAACCATGAACCTCCCCAGGCTGAAAAATACCAGTCCTCAGCTGTCTGCTTATCCTTGGCTGGTGATCAAAAGTAAGGAGTACCCCAAGTCATTTTTTAATATTTATTTTTTTATTTAGTTCCCAGCGGTGACCTGTGAGTCCAAGTATTTTCCCAATGCTGTTCCCATTCCACTTGAGAGCTGTTTCCATCCATTTCTGCAATTTTCCCTCAGCTATTCTGTTAGGGTCCTCTGATTCAATGCTTGAGCTTCCTTTTGACTTCCATTATATTCGTGACTCTAGTCAAGTCCATCTGAGTGTCCACCCTGCTCGATTCAATTAACGAGCACTAAAGCATTTTAGTGCTCACTCATCACTTGTAACCATGGAACATAAAATTAAGTCATTTGATTCTACAAATTTTGCATAAATAAAAAGTATAAGCGAAGTAAATATCTGACTATATAAAATTTTGTATTATATGTTATTAGCTAAATCTGCTTCTTACTTCTCTTATACGCCATTTTTTACTGCTATCTTTATACTCCTGAACTTAAAATCCAATTTGGAAGACAGCTCAAATTTGTCTTTCCCAAACAAAGGTTAATATGGAATGGGTAACAATTCCTATTATACTCTATGGAGATAAGAAGGAGTGTGGAGGAGAAACAAGCTAAGAGAAACACATGCAGGTCACACAGCAGCTTTGGAACATTTTGCATTCTCAGGTTAATTGCTTAGTCCACCTGGGCAATGTCCTCCATACATCTGCAGCTTCTGTCTGTCGGCTTCAACGGGTATTAAAAGCAGTGACTAATCTGCATGTTTGTACTGTATGGGAGACATCACAGCAGCTTGTCTCCACTCTATAGCTCAGAGACAACTGAAAACTACAAAAAGAGGCTGAAAAACTGATTAATATGTTAAGATTCAAGTCATGTAGTGGCAGGAAATGTTTTTTATTTTTCATGTACACAGATAGTAGTGTATTCTGAATAGTCCCATGAAATGACAAGTTTGCTTTTCTGTTGTGATTTGTTTTCTTTTTATTTAGTGAATTCATCACATACATCACATACATTATGTATAATTATAATTTGGCATAAATAACAACTTTCCATATTTTTTTTCTTATATTATAATTACCCATAATTATGTTTTTCTTTACACTTTTAAATAAATTATAATTAAAATATATTATTATTTGAAAGAGGAAAATGAATGAAAAATAAATAAATATTAAATTTTTCAGTTTATTTCTGTTTTACTATTCTAACTTGATCCACAACTCAATGAAAATGTTATTAGGTTTGGGTCAGATATGTCATTAATTAGGTAAAATCTGGTATATATTCTCTATTTATTCTAAACTCATTTTTAATCCTAGTAAAAAATAAAAATTTCTTTATTTGGCAATAATAATTTTTTTCAATTTTTGTTACAGAAAAATTACTATTTCACGGACCGAAAAAAATGGAGGAAAAATACTTACTTCTACAATCAGGGTGTCCTGTGCATGCATATTTTCTGTATACAAGCGCTTTTTTCTTCCGATACAACCGTAGCAGACATCAGCAATAAATGGATTCCAGTAAGATACAGAACACTATCAGGAATCCTATTTATGTACCAGTACAATAGATAATGGCGGCTCCATGAGGACTTCCAATCACGCTGTTATGTTACGGATAATATTATTATTAATGTTATTATTATATAATTGTACACACACTTGTCCCAAAAGGATTATCATATTAAATAAAATGAATTTAATTTTAAATCAATAAATAAATGCATAAATAAAAGCAAATAAAAAAAAATCAAAATAATGATTAAAAAAGAATAACAAGAGAACTTTTTAAATTACCATTCCTCTTCCACTTTAGGTTTTATTGATCAGTAAACACCAAAAATAAATTGCAATCAGTTTAATAGAGAGATTTCTTTGACTTTATTTTGTAATATTTTAACAGTGAAGGAAACAAGTAACTGAGGGTCAAGCCCAAGGGTGCCCTCGTGTGAGAAATAGTTTGTACTGACCATCAAAGGGATTAAATATATTTAATTTTTAAAATTAAGGCCCCCAAGTCATCAAAGCTGGCAATATTCATCCCGGTCTTGATGAGGAGAGGTGATGGACTCTGGTGCTAATAATTCTGTCGCCTTCTCCTCTTTTGGTCTGCTTGTTTGTTTATTTGCATGTTCTGTGCGGTCAGACACAGCCATTACACAGTACATAGCAGGAACACATATAAGATCTCAGCACAGAAACATTTTTTAAAACACATTCAATTGGGGACCTTATTATTATTTCAAGATTTACTAATTAGAGCCAACTTTTTTCTTAGCAAAACCCCTTTAATTAGCGTTTGATGCTTCAGGTGTGCCACTCTGAAACAGTGACCTTAGGACTACATTACATAAGGTCACGACTGCAGCAAGCATTCTGACTAATGACCAGGCTCAGGGGTCATGTTGATATATGCAGCATAGAAACGTGGATTGTCCAATTTTTATTCGATTTAATAACAATGGCTCTCACTTTTCCAGCTCCAGCTATAGTCTTACTGTCCTACTTTCTGGTGATTGGCTCCATTTGTTCTACAGGCTCTATGTCTATTTCTTTCAGTGACTGTGTCCCTTTCTTCTGCAGGCAATCTGGCTGGCTCCCTTGGTTTTAGAGGCTTTCTGTCCTACTCCTGCAGTGGATGGCTTCCTTTGTTCTACAGGCATCTTAGTCCTCTGGTGGCTGGGTTATATTTTTCTGCAGGCACTCTTTCCTACTCCTCCAGTGGCTGGTTCATTTTGTTCTACAGGTTCTTGATACTACTCCTCCAGTGGCTGGCTCCTTTTGTCCTAAAGTCACTCTGCTCTACACCTCCAGTGGCTGGCTTCCGTTGTTCTAGAGGCTTTTTGTCCTACTCCTCTGCTGCCTAGCTTCCTTTCTTCTATCGGCCTTCTGTCCCACTCCTCCAGTGGTTGGCTTCCTTTGTTCAAAGGTCCTATGTCCTACTTCTTTGGTGCCTGGCTCCTTTTGTTCTACATGCCCTCTGTCCAACTTCTCCCGTGACTGGCTATGTTTGTTCTACATGCGCTCCTTCCTACTGCTCTTGTGGCTGGCTTCCTTTGTTCTACAGGTTTTGATGGGTGGCTCCCTTTGTTCTACAGGTGTTCTGTCCTACCCCTCCAGTAGCTGATTCCTGTGATCTGTCATACTCCTCCATTGACTTGCTCCAAATGCAATAACAGGCGATGAAAACGTAGCATCTGTGCAAAAATGGTACCAATAAAAATGTTAGCACAAGATGCAAAAAAATAAGCCATCACTGAACCATAAATCCTGAAAAACAAGAATGTTACAGGTAGCAGAAAATGGTGCAAAAAGTGTGCCACTATTTTTGGACAAGTGTCTACATTTTTTTTTTATCCCTTACAAAAGAGTAAACCTATACATTTTTGGTGTCTACGAACTTACGGTATATCAACCTGAGGCATCACACTGAGCAATCAGTTTTACTGTATAGTGAACATGATGAATAAAATACCCTCAAAACAATCGTGCAATTGCACATTTTTTGCAATTTTTACACACTTGGAATTTCTTTGCCATTTTACAGTACAATATATGTTAAAATTATTGATTTATGTAAAAGTACAACTCGTCCTGCAAAAAACAAGCGCTCATATGGCAAGATTGATGGAAAAATTAAAAATTAAATTAAAAAGTTATGGCTTTTGGGAGAAGGTGAGCACAAAAAACCCTGGGAGTGAAGGGGTTAAATCACAATGGTGTAGCACAATACTAATGGTAATCTTTGATACTGTGGTACCAGCTTTCTTTAGGTCATTGACCAGATCCTCCTGTGCAGTTTTGGGCTGATTCCTGACCTTTCTCAGAATCATCCTTACCCCACGATGTGAGATCTTGCTTTGAGCCCCAGAACGAGTAAGATTGATAGTTATTGTGTGTTTTTTCTATTTTTTAATAGTTGTGCTAACAGTTGTTGCCTTCTCACCAAGCTGCTTGCCTATTGTCCTGTAACACATCCCAGCTTGTGCAGGTCTACAATTGTGTCCCTGGTGCTCAGACAGCTCTTTGGTCTTGGCCATGGTGGAGAGGTTGGAGTGTGATTGATTGAGTGGGTGGACAGGGGTCTTTTATACAGGTAATGAGGTAAAACAGGAGCAATTAATAAAGGTAATGAGTGCAGAGTAGGAGCATCTTAAAGAAAAAATAACAGATCTATGAGAGCCAGAATACTTTCTGGTTGGTCAGTGATCAGACACTTATTTTATTAAAAAAATGTAAATGAATTATTTAAGAAGCATGTGATTTTCTGGATTTTTTTTACTCTGTGTCACAGTTTAAGTGTATTTATGATAAATTTACAGACCTCTACATTCTTTGTAGGTGGGAAAACTTGCAAAAGTGGCAGAGGATCAAATAGTTATTATCCCCACATTAAAGGAAAACAATGCTCACCCCTTAATAACACTCCCGCTTTCAACCCGATATTGTCCTGCCTCTTGCTGGTCTGATGATGTCACCAAACAGGGTCGTACAACAGCTGTACTCAGTGATTGGCTGCAATGTTCACGTCCCTGTGTCATGATGTAACTAACACTAAGGAACAATGAAAATCAGGCAACACCAGACTGAGAACAGCAAGGAATCCATGTTCAGCTTTTGTTTTTTATTGAGAATTCCCTTGAGGGCTTTTTTACATAAATGTATGTATTTGGAACAATAACATGCTTCTGCAACTTCTTTGTTGCACTGCTTATTGTGAGTTGCGGAAAGAGTTATGTGAATATCATGAAGTGAGTCTTTTCTGACCTGAGAATTTACTCATTTACTTGTCTTTTTTTCATTTTTATGTTATATATTTATAATAATGCAAATAAGAAAGCCGCGGAGACACCATCACGTGTTTCTCAACGCTGGCAGGAAACTAGCCAGGTCTTTCACCGGGAAGGAACAACCACGGGAAGGGCAGTCTCCAGTCAAGGAGACCACCTATACCAAACATGGTATCCATCCACAGACAGCTGTTTCAGGGTATTTGCCCCTCATCAGTGTGGAGTAGGAATCTGGCTAGTGGGGGCAATGCCTAGTAAAAGACTACTTAAGCAAGCATTGTTGACCTTAGGGAGATCAACATATCCACTGCGGAGACACCATCACGTGTTTCTCAACGCAGTGATTCTAGAGCATTGCCCCCTGGGAAGTATGCAAATAAGTTTCCTGTCAGCGTTGAGAAACACGTGATGGTGTCTCCGCGGCTTTCTTATTTGCATACTTCCCAGGGGGCAATGCTCTAGAATCACTGCGTTGAGAAACACGTGATGGTGTCTCCGCAGTGGATATGTTGATCTCCCTAAGGTCAACAATGCTTGCTTAAGTAGTCTTTTACTAGGCATTGCCCCCACTAGCCAGATTCCTACTCCACACTGATGAGGGGAAAATACCCCGAAACGGCTGTCTGTGGATGGATACCATGTTTGGTATAGGTGGTCTCCTTGACTGGAGACTGCCCTTCCCGTGGTTTTTCCTTCCCAGTGAAAGACCTGGATAGTTTCCTGCCAGCGTTGAGAAACATGTGATGGTGTCTCCGCGGCTTTCTTATTTGCATACTTCCCAGGGGGCAATGCTCTAGAATCACTGCGTTGAGAAACACGTGATGGTGTCTCCTCAGTGGATATGTTGATCTCCCTAAGGTCAACAATGCTTGCTTAAGTAGTCTTTTACTAGGCATTGCCACCACTAGCCAGATTCCAACTCCACACTGATGAGGGGCAAATACCCCGAAACGGCTGTCTGTGGATGGATACCATGTTTGGTGTAGGTGGTCTCCTTGACTGGAGACTGCCCTTCCCGTGGTTGTTCCTTCCCGGTGAAAGACCTGGCTAGTTTCCTGCCAGCGTTGAGAAACACGTGATGGTGTCTCCACGGCTTTCTTATTTGCATACTTCCCAGGGGGCAATGCTCTAGAATCACTGCGTTGAGAAACACGTGATGGTGTCTCCGCAGTGGATATGTTGATCTCCCTAAGGTCAACAATGCTTGCTTAAGTAGTCTTTTACTAGGCATTGCCGCCACTAGCCAGATTCCAACTCCACACTGATGAGGGGCAAATACCCCGAAACGGCTGTCTGTGGATGGATACGATGTTTGGTATAGGTGGTTTCCTTGACTGGAGACTGCCCTTCCCGTGGTTGTTCCTTTCCGGTGAAAGACCTGGCTAATTTCCTGCCAGCGTTGAGAAACACGTGATGGTGTCTCCGCGGCTTTCTTATTTGCATACTTCCCAGGGGGCAATGCTCTAGAATCACTGCGTTGAGAAACACGTGATGGTGTCTCCGCAGTGGATATGTTGATCTCCCTAAGGTCAACAATGCTTGCTTAAGTAGTCTTTTACTAGGCATTGCCCCCACTAGCCAGATTCCTACTCCACACTGATGAGGGGCAAATACCCCGAAACGGCTGTCTGTGGATGGATACCATGTTTGGTATAGGTGGTCTCCTTGACTGGAGACTGCCCTTCCCGTGGTTGTTCCTTCCCGTTGAATGACCTGGCTAGTTTCCTGCCAGCGTTGAGAAACACGTGATGGTGTCTCCGCGGCTTTCTTATTTGCATACTTCCCAGGGGGCAATGCTCTAGAATCACTGCGTTGAGAAACACGTGATGGTGTCTCCGCAGTGGATATGTTGATCTCCCTAAGGTCAACAATGCTTGCTTAAGTATATATTTATAATAAGGCTGGTTTCACATCTCAGGTATTTTGCCGAAAGCCGGATCCGGCACGAATGCAGTACAGTTACATTAATTCACAATGGGAGTGCGACACCATGCGGTCACATGCTTCATACACAACCGCATGTGTCCGCATGGTGTCGCGCTTCCGTTGTAAATGAATGTAACTGCACTGCATTTGTTGCGGATCCAGCTTCCGGCAAAATACTGGAGATGTGAAACCAGCCTGAGTTTATTATGAACACAAACCACACAAAGGTTGAGCTGAACTTTTTTGGTAAATATCAGCTGAGTCAAATTCTGAAATGACATAAAAGATTTACTAACCCCTTGTGAGAATGAACATACTGATAGGGATGAGCAGAGCAGTGGATGTTTGGGTTCATCGGATTCAGCCATAATTTAGTTAAAAGTTTTGTTCAGTTCTTGATCTTGACTTGAACTTGACCTCAGACCTCGAACCCCACAAAAGTCAATGGAGAATCAAACTTCTGGGCTAAAAAAATGGCTGTGGAATAGTTGTCATAGGTCCTAGGGGGCTGCAAAAAGAAGCAACATGGCACAAGACAACACAAGACAACAATTGTCCTGCAAAAGAAATGTGGATAGAGAAATGAATCAAAGGGGTTTTGCCACCATAACAATCATGATTCTTTAGTAAATGAATAATCTAAAAATTAAGAGTGCACCTACAGAGCCTGTTTTCACAGTTCCCACCCTATAGAGCCTAACTTTCAGCTCAAGCAGCATACAGTACAGCTGTTACAGTTAAAAAGCTCATAATTGGATTTGATATCAAGCTGGAGGTTTACCAGATAGCCTTGCTACCGCCTGTCCTAGCCCCTTTGCCTTTTTGCACCTCCCTGATTCTGTTTATGAGTATCCCAGAGGCCAGAGCATTAAGTTTGAAAAAATGAATGTTCAAAGCAGACATCCACGGCCGAGTCATACAGCACAGAATAATGGAATAAGACTGTTTCTATTATGTTTGTTGTTGGTACTTGGTCATCATTAAGAGGGAAAGCAGTGGAATCCAAACCAAAGGAGTTGAAAGTAAAAGAGGCAGACCCAACCCTCAGTACCTGGAGACATGTGGACACATACTCTTCTATGATGTTTTTGAAATGTGATTTCTGTTCTCAATAATGTGATTTCTTTATTGAGATCAGGTATGGCAGTAATCAGGCCTGGGTGTGGCACAATGCTTGGTGTTTATATAGACAATGGCCCCCTCTCACAGGATTTAGCTAAATACAAATGATGATTAATTTTTTGTAGCAACACACGGACCACCCATCTGGGCAGTACCCACAGTTGGAATCCTCATCTAGCAAGTCTGCAAAATTTTAAGAAGACTAATGTTTAGGGAACACTATGATACTCGAGTGCTCTTTATTTAAGTTGAGAAGGTCAGATACTCTGACGGGTTCAACTCGAGTACCGATTATTATAGATGTCAGTAATTGGCCAGTTCGGCTCTCTGCCCACACACAGCCAGCTATTAAAGAGAACATTTCCTGGGGCAAACCTTTTTTGAACAAGTTCGCTCATCGCTAGCTGCAACATGTGCTGAGTGGAATTCCACCATGTCGGCACATTGAGTATTAACCTGCAAACCCATAGGCTTAAAGACTTCTGCAGCAATAAAACTCAATTAGCCATGGAATGCGAACAGTAGAAGTGAGCACACAGCGACCGTGCCTTTTAGAGCCGGGATAACGGCCTAGAAATTGCGCACAACCAGGTTTAGGGCATGCAAGGCTTGCATGTGAGTTTAACCTGGCATAAGGCTACCACCAGGTTTGCACCACTGGCTCCGGGTTCAATGGAGACAGTCATTTCTGAAATTCTATAAATGCAAACAGTTGCACACTGAAAAAAGCCAAAAATGTACTAGGAAAAATAGGGCATGGAGTTAATTGCAAATGGCTTATGTGACCTGGATACTTGTCTGAATCAGACTACCAACAGCATTATAAAGGAAAACCCACACTGGGTATGCATCAGGTCCTGCACGTGTAAGGAAATGAACTCCGTGTATCCGTGTAAGCCGTTTGCAATTAACTCCTTAAAGTACCCGGTACCTACTCACCGCCGCAATAGCAGGTGGTCCTATATTTGACTATTACCCTGACGCATTACAGACCAGCCACCTTAATATCACCATTTAATGGTGCCTGGTCATGCTAGCGACAACAGGCCTTAATTCTAACAGTGATTAGCTCATTCTCTGGCTTACGGGATATAGTAATACCTATAAGGGGTTTTTCTTTAAAATCGGACTAGGCATTGCGATTTTCATCCCACACGTGATGCCATTAAATTTATATGAACTAGGTCTTATATAGAATTTCCTGACATAACCAATACAGACTTTTCCTGAAACTCACTGTGCTGCTTCTCTGACCTTTTACTCACCTTCCTCTCTCTCCTGAAGATAAGTCCTGATTGATGAAGACCAGATTGGTCTAAACGTTTTTTGTTTTTGTGGACATTTTTCATGATTATACAATAAAAAACAAATTGCATTGAAAATAATTTTTGCCTTTTCCGCTTTATTTGGGGTAGTGTGCCGGAGTTCTCTTGTTCTTGACAAATTTATTTATTTTTTTCTCCAGAGCACCTATAAGGTGATGCAGGGTCCTAGTCTTTATATCAAAAAAGGCTCAGGCTAGGCAATCATTGCTGCAAATGTGAACTGCAGACAAGTGACTGCTGCCTCAGGTACCTGAGTCTCATTATCATCGTCTCCACACCGGGGGAGAATGTTTTTTTGAAAAGAGTCTGGATTCTGCTCAAAATCTACTTTGTCCAAACCCAGATCCAACTGACAAAGATTTTGGGCTTCGGTGCAGATGCTTTCCTACTTTTGCTTGAGTCTGTGAATCTTTGGAGCAGACCTCTGATGCCTTAGTAATAGAATGAGTGAAAAGCTCTGCAGACATTTCCCCTTGATTTAGTGCTTGCCATCCACTGTAGCACATGCTTTTCTTGGTCCTCATCTACAATACGTACCACTGTGCGGCTGCCAAATAGAGGGAGATGAGTAGCATGTCCAGTAACAGAAGTTGTCAGTTGTTTTTGGATATGATAAGCCGGTGTTTGTTCAGATGAGCTTTCTGTATCATTAGCACCTAGCCCATGAAAACGTCGAACACGCCAATTTCTCCTTCCACCACAGCTACAGGATTTCTCACTCATGTTTGATGTATCATTTCACTATTTTAACCAGCTTTTTCACAACCTTAGGCTCACAGCTGTCAGTCACCTTTCACTAAATTAGCAATGTCTATTTAGATGATGAAATAGCAATTTGTGGCTGGACCACAGATTTTGCAATCTCTATTTAGATGATGACATGCCAATTTTTGCTTGGACCACAGATTTTGCAATCTTTAGTTGTTAAAATGGCACTTTGGGGCTGGACAACAGATTTTGTAATCTTTATTTAGTTGATGAAATTGAACTTTGTGGCTGAACATTTGTGGCATTTTTTTTCTGGACCACAGATTTTTCAATCTTTATTTAGATGATGATATGGCAATTTTTGGGTGGACCACAGATTTTGCAAGTTGCTAGAGCATCCACAAATAGAGTTAAGAAAGAAAAACAAACAAACAATCCACCACTCCTCAGACCTCCCACCCTCTCCTCTCATTAAACACATTCCCATCTCGACATACAGCTCCACTTTCCCAGCCAAAGTGATAATAATGTAGAAGAAAGGTAATAGTGCAACCGCAAACAGTTACAGAGCACAGCGAGACCTTGCTGATTTTTGAGAAAATTGCTCTGTCATCCAAATACAAATCTGAATGGGCAATGATGGTGTTGAATTTTGAAATTGGCAAAACCATTTTAAAAAAGTTTGGACGCCACTAGTAAAGAGTAAGGTCCCATAAAGGGACTAAGTAATGTTTACATTTTTTAAAAAAAATTGGTAACATTTTTCTAAAAAAATTCTGAAAATAAAGAGCAAAAAATATCTTATTTCAATAAATATGTAAATTTATGTAACAAAAACCCAAAACACATATTTGATATTGCTAAATCCACAACAAGCCACCTATAAAGCCGTAACACTAGTTAACTCCTTCAATGGATATGTAAAAAAAAAAGTCGTTGCAAAAACTGTCTTTTCATCATGCAGCTGACAAAAAAGTGGAATACAATGCGATGAAACAGTCATATATAAGTGAAAATGGTCATTAGGCTACAGTCACATGAACGAAAAAATGGTCTTGTTTTTCCATGGATGCATCCGTGGGGCATCTGTGTGATAGCCGCATCTGTCCCTTTCCGTTCAGTATACAATCCATGTGACATCTGTGTGACTTTCGTCATTTTTTTGCAGACCGCAAAAAAAAAAAAACAGAAGGAGAGTTACATGCAGTCCAGGGTATCTGGCCAGATGCTGGTCCCCATGTAAAGTCTATGGGGAACAGAATCTGAGACAAATGGGTAGGAGCATACATTACATAGTCACGGATCACCAGGACGTCTAAAGCCCGCTACACACGCTTCAATATATCTCACAATCCGTCGTTGGGGTCAAGTTGTAAGTGACGCACATCCGGCATCGTTTGTGAGGTATCTGCGTGTGACAGCTACATGCGATCAGGATTGAACGCAAAACCGTTGATCGCAAACACATCGTATCATTCTCTAGAATTGAGCGTTTTGTTGCACGAACCTAGTCAATTGTAATGTGTGACATCCCTCATACGATTTTGGTGTCTGATGCTATGTGCGCAGGTGTGCGCTCTGCACCGCAGCTTAAAAAGGTCTGCTTCGGAGCGCAGCTGAAAAGCAGCGTTCTGAAGCGCCTCACAATGTCTGTCATGCACTAATCTCTGTCAGTCCGTCACTATCTCTGTCCCTCACTCTCAGTCCATGTCAGTCTATCCCCCTCTCTCATATACTCACCGATCCCCGATCCCTGGCGCTGCACGGCATTCACACTGCTCCGGCGGCTTTTACTGTTTTGAAAAAGCCGGCCGCCCATTAAACAATTTCGTATTCCCTGCTTTCCCCGCCCACTAGCGCCTATGATTGGTTACAGTGAGACACGCCCCCACTCTGAGTGACAGGTGTCACACTGCACCCAATCACAGCAGCCCCACCGGTGGATGCAGCGGTGGCCGCGGGTAACCTCAGTAACAGCAGCTGATCGCGCGGCTGTGTTCATTTGCTGTGTGGAGGTGACCGGAGCGGCGGTGTCTGCTGCGGCTCCGGTCACCTCCATGCAGCTGCGGTGGAAGCGACGCTGGATCATCCTGGATTACGCCGGACAAGGAGGGCTTTTTGGGGCTGATTAAAGTGGTGAACCAGGGTATATGTTTGTGTTTTTTATTTCTAATAAAGGATTTTTCGTGTGTGTGTGTTTATTTACTGTAACTTACAGATTAATCATGGAGGGTGTCTCATAGACGCCTGACATGATTAATCTAGGACTTATTGGCAGCTATGGGCTGCCAATAACTCCTTATTACCCCAATTTGCCAACGCACCAGGGTAAATCGGGAAGAGCCGGGTACAGTCCCAGAACTGTCGCATATAATGTATGCGGCAATTCTGGGCGGCTGTTGGCTGATATTGTTAGGGTGGGGGGCTCCCCATAACGTGGAGCTCCCCATCCTGAGAATACCAGCCTTCAGCCGTATGGCTTTATCTTGCTGGTTTTAAAAATGGGGGGAACCGCACGCCGTTTTTTTTAATTATTTAATTATTTATTTCAGTACACAGTATAGACACGCCCACCGGCTGCTGTGATTGGGTGCAGTGTGACACCTGTCACTCAGAGTGGGGGCGTGTCTCACTGTAACCAATCATAGGCGCTGGTGGGCGGGGAAAGCAGGGAATACGAGATTGTTTAATGGGCGGACGGCTTTTTCAAAACAGTAAAAGCCGTTGGAGCAGTGTGAACGCCGTGCAGCGCCGGGGATCGGGGATTGGTGAGTATATGAGAGAGGGCTGCTAACTTCAGTTACTCAGGAGATTAGCGGTCACCGGTGAGTCTTCACTGGTGACCGCTAATCAGGACGCGACACAGACACAGCCGCAGCATCACAATGAAGTCGGGTGAAGTTCACCCGAGTTCATTCTGACAGTGCGGCTCTGTCTGTGTCTGCTGTCATCTGCCATTCAGCTCTGCTACATGGCTGTCTGTGTCTGCTGTTAGCGGCCATGTAGCAGAGCTGAATGGCAGATGACATAGTAAAAACGCATCCCACATTACACACGCTTGGCAAGTCAATAAATAAAAAAAAAAAAAAGGTGCTCAATGCATACGTCACAGAACACATGATCTAAAGGATCGCACACAAAATTGACCAATTTAACATAGACTACTAACGCTCGTGTGACAGCAAATGAACGACCAACGTGAAATCTCATAGATCCCGTATGCAACCTGGGCGTGTCACATCGCAAATGCAACATGTAAAGTGGGCTTAACACTGCTCCTGCGACAGCTCTTTATTCTTCCCGAGCTGGCCGCTCATTAGGCTCATACATATTCACTCCTCCCCCCGTCTGTGCCAATAGAATTTCAAACTAATCCCGCAAAAAAAAAAGCCCTCACATGCCTCTTTTGAAAGAAAAATGAAAAAAATATAGCCTTCAAAATTTGGTGATTTAAAAAACTTTTACTTTATAAAAAGCATTTTTTAGCCTAATAGTTGTCAAAACTAAGAAAACTATATAAACCTGTTGTTGCTATAATCGTACTGACCTGAGGCATACATAAAAGCACCTAATCATTTTTATGTAAAAATAAATAAATTAAATTCTTCATCTTTGTTGGTTTGTTTATTCTGTTCCCAAACATCGCAGTACAATGTGGCTCATATTTATCCTATTCTTTACGCTGAGTACTTACACAGGGGATTATGTCTGAAAATCGTGATTCAGGCAAAATTCATAACAAAAAATTGACTTGTGGTGTGGCGGTGTCCATTTTTTTATGCATCTTTTTGGGCTTGCACAAAAAGTCAACAATACTTTTATTTGCCTTTGAAAAGATGGACAGAGCTGAACAGAGGCCAGAGTCCATAGTAACTCAGCTGCCTTACTAGTGAGTGGATCCCTTGTGGGTTTCACCTGAATGACTTATTACGGAGATGTAAATGGAAACTCTGATGTAAGTGCTTAGCATAAAGCACAGGATAAATGTAAACTGATCCAAAATGTTGTGTACCCAAATCACGACCAAATAGCATTCACCTCAACCCACAAAACACAAGTCCCCACTCAGGTCTGTCATTTTATTGGAAATATAGAGGCTTCCATGTTACAGGTACCACAAAATGCACTGGAAAAAATGCTATGCCCACCTCAAAAAAAGAATCCAAATACACCCTCCTTTCTAATCCCCACATTGTGCGTAATCCACAGTTAGCATCCACATGTTTTGCATTGTTCTAGGGAGGAGAGCCCACTTAATTTACAGGGTGCAAGTCTCCAGAAATGCGAGCTGGGCACAAAGTATGGGCACTCCAATGTTCTGGGTATGAACTATTTGTCATTTTTAATTATGCAACATTCACTGTGTTTTACATTATGGGTGTTTTCCAGAGACTAAGGGGTACTTTGCATGCTGCGACATTGCTAGCCGATGTTAGCGATGCCGAGCGCGATAGTACCCACCCCCATCACACATGCAATCTCTTGTGATAGCTGCCGTAGCGAACATTATCATTACAGCAGCTTCACACGGACTTACCTGCCCTGCGACGTCGCTCTGGCTGGCGAACCGTCTCCTACCTAAGGGGCGGGTCGTGCGGCATCACAGCAACGTCACACGGCAGGCAGCCAATAGAAGCGGAGGGGCGGAGATGAGTGGGACGTAAACATCCCGCCCACCTCCTCTCTTCCGCATAGCCAGGGGAGGCAGGTAAGGAGATGTTCCTCGCTCCTGCGGCTTAACACACAGCGATGTGTGCTGCCTCAGGAATGAGGAACAACATCGTATCTGTGGTCCACCCGACGTTATGGAAATGACCAACGCTACAAAGATTGCCGATTTACGATGCTTTTGCGATTGTTTATCGGCACATCTAGGCTTTACACGTTGCGACATCGTTACTGGAACCGGATGTGTGTCACTTTCGATTTGACCCCGACGATATCGCAGTAGCGATGTCGCGACGTGCAAAGTACCCCTAAGTCATCACTACGCCCATAGATGAATTTCCAGAGGGGTGTGATTTCCCGAACCCTGTGGTGCGGCCTAACAATACTGTACAGTCACATGTGGGGTATTGCCACTTTCAGAAGACATTGTGTAACACATTTTAGGTCCTCTTTTACTAATTTTCTTTGTGAAATTGGAAATATGGGGTTTAAACAACATTTTAGTTGTAAAAATGTAATAATTGTTTCTTCACTGCCCAACAGTATAACATTTTGTGACACACATGTGGTGTCAATATACTCACTGATCCCCTATATAAACTCATTGAGTTGTGCAAGTTGTAGATTGTGGTCATTTGTAGGGAGCTTCTGCTGATGTGGCACCTCAGGGGCTTTGCCAATGTGACATGACAACCACAAACTATTCCAACTAAACTTGAACTCCACTATGGCTTTCCCTTCACTTTGTATTGCGCCTCAAAAGTAGTTTTCAACCACATATGGGAGGATTTTGTACTGAGGAGAATTGCACAACAAATTGCATGGTCCATTATCTCCTATTACCCTAGTGAAAATGAAAAAAAAATGGGGTTAAAGCAACATTTTGTGGTTAAAAATATATGTTTTCATTTTCATGGCATAACATTATAAAATTCTGGGATGCACCTGGGTTTCAAGGTGCTCACCAAACATCTTCATAAATTTCTTGAAGTATATAGTTTCCATAATTGAGTCACATGTGGGGGAGATCTATAGTTTAGGCAGCTCCGGGGTCTCTAAACGCAACATGGCATCTGCTAACGATTCCAACTAATTTTGCATGTAAAAATTCCAATGGTGCTATGTCCTGATGGGCGTCCAAACAGAAGATTTCTACCATATAAGGGGCATTGACGCAATCAGGATAAATTGCTCAACAAATTTTCTATTGCATTTTCTTCTTTTACCCTTATGAAAATTAAAGATCTGAGGTTAAAGCAACATTTTTGTGGTAAAATTTAATTGTTTCATTTTCATGGCTCAACGTTGCAAAATTCTGTGAAGCACCTGGGAGTTCTAGGTGCTCACCAAACATCTACATACTGTAAATGTTGAGGTGTCTAGTTTCAAAAATGGGGTCACTTGTGCAATAGCTCCACTGTTTAGGCATAGGAAGAGCTCTCAAAATACGGCATTATGTCTGCTAACGATTCCAGCTAATTTTGCATTCAAAGATTCAAATGGTGCTGTTTCCTTTCCAAGCCCTGCTGCACACACAAACAGTAGATTTCCACCACATGTGGGATATTATTGCCTGACCCAGGGCCGTGGGGTACCCGGTCCCAGGGCTTTTAGCTCTCAGGTGATTGTCACAGGTGGCTGTGCCCGGTCCCATGACCTTGGTGGCAGTTACAAGAAGTCTGGTAAAAAAAACTGTAAAAACGGAAAAAATGAAAGGGTTTTGTGATGCCACCTATGGTTCCTGGTAATATTACCGGCACTGCTTGCAGATCTTTGGGGTGATGATAAAGTAGCTAGTTTGTAACTATCCCCGTAGGTGGAGCAATGTCCCCGGGGCCCTTGGGAAGGATCAAGATTTCACACACAGGAAGGCAGATTACCACACGAACCTTGATACCGGTCTCTTCAAGGCCACTGATGTGCGGCTCCCCATGTTCAGGCAAACAAAGTCCATAGTGAGGGCTGTACCTTTGATAACAATAACTGTCACACACAGACCGGGTCTTTCTTTCTGTACCTTTACTGATGTTGTTGGCAAAGTTAAGTCGTGGGTACAAACCGGGTGGTCAGATGGCAGTTAGGATTTCCACATTTGTGATTTATGAGGACTCCTTGTTACTGTATGTTTAAGTCCTGGGCTGTCTAAAACCTGGCGCTGACCTCTCCTGTATCACTCACTTGTATAGCAGGTGATGAAAACCATTCTCCTAGGCACCACTAACTCTGCTGCGGTCCCTGGTTCTACTGATGGCGGTGCTAGAAGTGTTACTGCGCCAGGAGACTGAAGTTCCCTTCACTCTCCGGTCTTTTCTGCTGGGCCTGACTGAACCCGTGCAGACTCGGACTCCAGTATCCGGGTTGCTTCTTCTGGGATGAACCGAACTGGTCCCTCTGCTCCTTTTTTGTATCGCCTCACCTCCGACCCTCACACAGGATCTCTCACACTTCACATCACTCGACTCGACTGACTCTACCCTCTGACTCTTTTGACTGACTCTGACTGGAGCTAACTGGCTTTAACTGGAGCTAACTGGCTTCCGGCCCACTCACTTAAGACACCTCACCCACTACGCTCCATCCCAGGCTATTATCAGGGTCAGTGCTCACCACTATACAAGTTCAGCTGCACTAGGCCCTAACCGCAGTTTAGTGGAGTGTTGTGATGAGTCTTTCTGTGTGCATGTGTCATGTGAATTCTCCTAATGTGTAAATTCCTTCCTGCACCTACCAGGTGTTACTGTGGCTACTTAACCATAGGATGCCACATTATCATACTTAGGATAAACTGCTAAACAAAATGCTTTGTGTAATTTCTTCCTGTTGCTCTTGTGAAAATGAAATATTTGAGGTTAAAGCAAAACATATTTGTGGTAAAAATGCATTTTTTTTATTTTCACGGCTCAACATTGCAAAATTCTGTGAAGCACCACAAGGTGCTCACCAAACATATATATAAATTCATTGAGGGATCTGGTTAAAAAAAGATGTCACTTGTGGAGAGCTCCACTGTTTAGACACCACAGGGGCTGTCCAAATACAGCCTTTTGTCCACCAACGGTTTCAGCTAATTTTGCATTCAAAAACTGAAATGGCGCTTCTTACATTTGAATCCCTGCCACGCACCTAAATAGTTAATTTCTACAACATATGGGGCATTGGGGTACTCAGGAAAAATTGCAAAACAAATTGTGAGATCCATTATCTCCCGTTACCAAAGTGAAAATGAAAGATTTGTGGTTAAAGCAACATTTTTATGAAAAACACATATTTTTCAACTTCCCTGGTCATTCTATGAAGCGCCTGGGATTTCACCAAACATCTACATGCAATAAATTCCTTGAGGGGTATAATTTTTAAAATGTGGTCACTTGTGGGGGAGCTCCACTGCTTAGGCATATCAGGGGCTCTCCAAAAGGGATATGGCATTTGCAAATGATTCCAGCTAATTTTGCATTTTAACAATCAAATTACACTCCTTCCTTTCCAAGCCCAGCCATGCACCCAAACAATAAATTTCCACTACATATCAGGTATCAGCGTACTTATGAAAAATTGAACTACAAATTGTGTGGTGCATTTTCTCTTTTACCCTTGTGAAAAGGCAAAATTTGGGGCTAAAGCAACATTTTTGTGGGAAAGTAAAATTTATATTTTTCCTTCCACATTGCTGTAGTTCTTGTGAACCGTTTAAAGGGTTAATAAAGTACTTTGATGTAGTTTTAAGCACTTTGTGGGGTGCAGCATTTAGAATGTTGTCACTTTTGGGCATTTTCTGTCTTATTGGCTTCTCAAAGTCACTTCAAATGTAAACAAGGGTTTTGTGTCTGACTGGTGTAACTGCCTAGGGTGGGGTGTGTGTGTGTGTGTTTTGTCTGTGGCTACCTAGCTAGTCCAGGGCGCCACATCCCCCTTGATAAAATGCAGACCGTCCACGGGCTGCCCGTCCATCACCGGTTTTATTTTTCAAACTGTAAAAATATAAATAACATGGTAAACGGTAAGACATAAGCATATTTTAGGTCTTCTTAAACGTTACAACTAGTGATGAGCGAGCATGCTTGTTACAACTCGGTACTCGCACGAGTATCACTGTACTCGGTCTACTCGGTGGGGGCCGAGTAATCTCGCGATACTCGTGCTGTACTCGTGGTCTTCATTTCTGCATGTTGGCGCTCTTTTGAGAGCCAGCCCTCATGCAGGGATTGGCTGGCAGACCACTGCAATGCCACAGCCCTGTTAGTTGTGGAATTGCAGTGATTGGCCGGCCTGCACAGCGTGACCGAGCCTTTATACCGGCCGGCGCGCTGTGCTCTGCTCACAGCTATCCAGACAGTCAGTGCAGGGAGAGTGTCGCTGCTTCAGGGAAAGCTTTGCGGCCCTTTATAGCTTTTTCAGTTGCAGGGCTGCAAACAGTGTGACCAAAAGTCCTTCTCAGGACTATTCTAGTTGTATACAGGCAGGCAGGGTATAGCCAGGTCGGAGTACAGTAGCAGAGTCCTTCTCAGGACTATTGTTGCTATATACAGGCAGGGTATAGCCAGGTCTGAATACAGGCTAGTGACCAGAAGAGTCCTTGTCAGGACTATTGTACCAGTATACAGGCAGGCAGGCAGGCAGGCAGGCAGGCAGGGTATACATAGCCATTCCTAGTGGTGACCGTATACCAGCCTTCATCATATCTGGGGCTGGTGTACCCAGTCTAAAACAGTCCAGATAGTGTCTGACTTGTCTGTAATTGTTGCTCCCCAAAAAAACCTGTTAGGTTCTTAGTGCGTCCGTGCTTGGTTTTTAAAACCGCACGTGTGTGCCTGTCGGTGGCAGCATACAGGTGCACTTGTGTGCAATTTCCACAAACTTTGATATAACGCACAAGTAGTGAATACACGTCAGCACAGCATTGCAAAATGCGCAAGGGCATTGGCAAGGAACAAGGAAGTGGACGTGATGGTGGTGCAGGCAGAGGCCGAGGTCGTGGGCAAGCTCTAATTTCGCCACAACAAAGGGCCACATCTAGTCGCTCGCACGTCCTGTCCCAAATTCTTGGGGACCGCAGCAGTACACCGCTCTTGAACCAAGACCAGTGTCAACAGGTTGTTAGTTGGATAGCGGATAATGCTTCCAGTCAGATTGGCACCACCACAAACACTCTGTCTTCCACACGGTCAAGTGTCAGTAGCCGTGATACTGCACCGCACATTTCTGAACCTGATCCTCCTTCCTACCACCAGGCTGAGTACACGTCCTCCTCGGACATTAATGATCCCACACTTGGACACTCGGAAGAGCTGTTCACGTTTCCATTCACACATTCTGGCCTCTCGCCAGCTCATATTGAAGTGGGTCATGAGGAGATCGTCTGTACAGATGGCCAAATATTTGAGCAGCCACGTTCTCACGAAGTTGGCAACGTGTCTCAACAAGTGGTGGACGATGATGAGACACAATTGTCAGGAAGTCAGGAGGAGGAGCAGGGTGCGGAAGAGGAAGACGACGTGGTGGATGATCAAGTAACTGACCCAACCTGGCAGGAGGATATGCAGAGCGATGTCAGCAGTGCACAAGGGGAGGGAGGCGTAGCATCACAACAGGCAGTAAGAAGCAGGGTGGTGGCCCCAGGCAGAAGTCAGGCAACCGTTCCCCGGAACAACACGACGACACAAGGTGCCTGTACAAATGTTAGGTCTTCCCGAGTCTGGCAGTTTTTTAAGTTGGCTCCAGATGATTCTAAAAAGGCCATTTGCAACACCTGCCATGCCAGCATCAGCAGGGGTACCAAAACTAGCAGCCTGACCACCACCAGCATGATCAGGCACATGTCAGCCAAGCACTCGACTTTGTGGGAAGTACAACAGAGTCGAGGAGCAGTGCTTGCTGATGTCACTGCTACGTCTTCGCTGGTTGTGCATGCGAGCCAATCCCCTGTCCATGCTGCCTGCGAACAAGCCTCCTCCACTCCTGCACCTGCAGTTGCCTACGCAGAAAGAACACCATCATCAAGCACGTCCTTGTCCCAGCGCAGCATTCAGTTATCCATTCAGCAAACCTTTGAACGCAGGCGCAAATACACTGCCAACACCCCACATGCCACAGTTCTAAATGCTAACATTTCGCGACTGCTTGCGCTGGAAATGTTGCCTTTTAGGCTGGTGGAGACAGAAGCATTCCACGACCTGATGGCGGCAGCTGTCCCACGTTACTCGGTCCCCAGCCGCCACTATTTCTCCCGGTGTGCCGTCCCCGCGTTGCATAACCACGTGTCACAAAACATCACACGTGCCCTGAACAACGCTGTTTCACCCAAGGTCCACCTAACCACAGACACGTGGACAAGTGCTTGTGGGCAAGGCCGCTACATCTCGTTGACGGCACACTGGGTTAATATTGTGGAAGCTGGGACCCAGTCTGAGCGAGGGACGGAACACGTCCTTCCCACACCAAGGTTTGCAGGCCCTACCTCAGTCAGTGTTTCACCCACACTCTACAGCTCAGGAATGTCATGCTCTTCAGCCTCCTCCTCCTCCTGCGCATCCTCATCCACTGTACCCTCCACACCAGTCCCAAGCTGGAAGCACTGCAGCACTGCCTCGGCGAAGCGGCAACAGGCTGTGCTGAAGCTAATCTGCATCGGTGACAAACCCCACAATGCAGAAGAGGTGTGGACAGCTCTGAAACAGCAGGCAGATCACTGGCTCACACCTCTGAACCTAAAGCCAGGAAAGGTCGTGTGTGACAATGGCAACGCCATTGACAACCTGGTGGCGGCTTTGAGGCGAGGCCAGCTGACACATGTTCCATGCGTGGCCCATGTGCTCAACCTCGTGGTTCAGCGGTTTATAAAGTCATACCCAGAGCTGTCTGATCTGCTGGTAAAAGTTCGCCGCCTGCACATTTTCGAAAGTCACCTACTGCTTCAGCCAGCCTTGCCGGCTTTCAGCGCCGTTTGCATCTTCCGGCTCACAGACTGGTGTGTGATGTCCCCATGCGTTGGAATTCAACTCTGCACATGTTGGTCAGGATATGTGAGCAGAAGAGGGCAGTTGTTGAGTACCTGCATCACCTAAGCCGTCGGGAAATGGGTCAAACTCCACACATAACACCTGAGGAGCGGAGATGGATGTCAGACCTATGTACCATCCTCCAAAACTTTGAGGACTCCACCAAGATCGTGAGTGGTGATGACGCCATTATTAGCGTCACCATACCGCTACTCTGCCTTCTAAAACGGTCTCTGCTGAAAAACAAACATGATGCATTGCAGGCGGAGCGCGATGAGTTGCAGCAAGAAACAGTAGTGGGTGTGGGTGATAACACACAGCCCAGCCTCGTCTCATCACAACGTGCAGTGGAGGACTATGACGAGGAGGAGGATGAAGACATGGAGCAACTCTCCGGCCAAATTGAGGATATGACATGCACACCAGTCATATCCTCGGTTCAGCGTGGCTGGCCAGAGGACAGGGTAGATGAGGAGGAGGAGGAGGAGGACAGCATGTTCAGTCATCTTGTTGGTCAGGCTACTGAAGTCCTGGCTGTTAAGAGTCTGGCGCACATGGCTGACGTTATTGTAAGCTGCCTGTCTCGTGACCCTCGCGTTAAGAACATCTTGGCCGACAATCATTACTGGTTGGTAACACTGTTAGACCCACGCTACAAGGAGAACTTTTTGTCTCTTATTCCCGTGGAGGAGAGGTCAACCAAAATGCAGCAGTTCCGGAAGGCCATAGTCACGGAAGTAGGCAAAGCATTCCCCTCACAAAACGCTAGCGGCATAGGTCAGGAATCAGTGGACAACCGAGGCGTACAGCCGAGAGAGGCACAAGTCCAATCCGCCAGAGGTAGGGGAACAGTCTTTAAGATGTGGGACAGTTTTCTCAGCCCCTCACGTACCACAGCCCCTGAGGTGCGGGGTAGTGCCACAAGAAATCCTAAGTTTGCCCAGATGCTGAAGGAGTACCTTGCAGATCGAACAACTGTACTCCGACATTCCTCTGTGCCTTACAATTATTGGGTATCCAAGCTGGACACGTGGCATGAATTGGCTCTCTACGCCTTGGAAGTCCTGGCCTGCCCTGCCGCTAGCGTTTTGTCAGAGCGTGTTTTTAGTGCCGCAGGTGGAATCATTACAGATAAACGCACCCGCCTGTCAACTGAAAATGCTGACAGGCTGACTCTGATCAAGATGAACAAGGGTTGGATTGGGCCAGACTTCACCACACCACCAGCAAATGAGAGCGGAATTTAAAGTTTGCCATGTACCTCCACTCACCTATGGGTACACACTTCTGGACTTTGGATAATCGCTGGACTGCTCCTCCTTCTCCTCATGCGCCACCATGATGACCATTACAATAGTTAGGCCTTTGTTTCAGGTATACCCCCAGTGGTAAATTTTTTCGCCCATTCTTTGCAGAATGGACATTACAACGACAGGAGACCCGCTCCTTTGCAATGGGAACAATGTTTTGAGGCCCTCATGCACGTCTCTACCCAGGGACAACGTGGAGCCTCCCAATTTTTGGCTGCCCTGCCTAAGGGCTATACTATAATACACCCACTTCCTGACAATGGACACTTAATGTTTTGAGGCCCTCATGCACGTCTCTATCCAGGGACAACGTGGAGCCTCCCAATTTTTGGCTGCCCTGCCAAAGGGCTATACTATAATACACCCACTTCCTTACAATGGGCACTTCAAGTTTACAGGCCCTCATGCACGTCTCTACCCAGGGACAACGTGGAGCCTCCCAATTTTTGGCTGCCCTGTCAAAGGGCTATACTATAATACACCCACTTCCTTACAATGGGCACTTCAAGTTTACAGGCCCTCATGCACGTCTCTACCCAGGGACAATGTGGAGCCTCTCAATTTTTGGCTGCCCTGCCAAAGGGCTATACAACAATAGACCCACTTCCTTACAATTGGCACCTCAAGTTTACAGGCCCTCATGCACGTCTCTACCCAAGGACAACGTGGAGCCTCCCAATTTTTGGCTGCCCTGCCAAAGGGCTATACTATAATACACCCACTTCCTTACAATGGGCACTTCAAGTTTACAGGCCCTCATGCACGTCTCTACCCAGGGACAATGTGGAGCCTCCCAATTTTTGGCTGCCCTACCAAAGGGCTATACTATAATACACCCACTTCCTTACAATGGGCACTTCAAGTTTACAGGCCCTCATGCACGTCTCTACCCAGGGACAACGTGGAGCCTCCCAATTTTTGGCTGCCCTGCCAAAGGGCTATACTATAATACACCCACTTCCTTACAATGGGCACTTCAAGTTTACAGGCCCTCATGCACGTCTCTACCCAGGGACAACGTGGAGCCTCCCAATTTTTGGCTGCCCTGCCAAAGGGCTATACTACAATAGACCCACTTCCTTACAATGGGCACTTCAAGTTTACAGGCCCTCATGCACGTCTCTACCCAGGGACAAGGTGGAGCCTCCCAATTTTTGGCTGCCCTGCCAAAGGGCTATACTATAATACACCCACTTCCTTACAATGGGCACTTCAAGTTTACAGGCCCTCATGCACGTCTCTACCCAGGGACAATGTGGAGCCTCCCAATTTTTGGCTGCCCTGCCAAAGGGCTATACTATAATACACCCACTTCCTTACAATGGGCACTTCAAGTTTACAGGCCCTCATGCACGTCTCTACCCAGGGACAATGTGGAGCCTCTCAATTTTTGGCTGCCCTGCCATAGGGCTATACTACAATAGACCCACTTCCTTACAATGGGCACTTCAAGTTTACAGGCCCTCATGCACGTCTCTACCCAGGGACAACAAGGAGCCTCCCAATTTTTGGCTGCCCTGCCAAAGGGCTATACTATAATACACCCACTTCCTTACAATGGGCACTTCAAGTTTACAGGCCCTCATCCACGTCTCTACCCAGGGACAATGTGGAGCCTCTCAATTTTTGGCTGCCCTGCCAAAGGGCTATACTACAATAGACCCACTTCCTTACAATGGGCACTTCAAGTTTACAGGCCCTCATGCACGTCTCTACCCAGGGACAACGTGGAGCCTCCCAATTTTTGGCTGCCCTGCCAAAGGGCTATACTATAATACACCCACTTCCTTACAATGGGCACTTCAAGTTTACAGGCCCTCATGCACGTCTCTACCCAGGGACAATGTGGAGCCTCCCAATTTTTGGCTGCCCTGCCAAAGGGCTATACTATAATACACCCACTTTCTTACAATGGGCACTTCAAGTTTACAGGCCCTCATGCACGTCTCTACCCAGGGACAATGTGGAGCCTCTCAATTTTTGGCTGCCCTGCCAAAGGGCTATACTACAATAGACCCACTTCCTTACAATGGGCACTTCAAGTTTACAGGCCCTCATGCACGTCTCTACCCAGGGACAAGGTGGAGCCTCCCAATTTTTGGCTGCCCTGCCAAAGGGCTATACTATAATACACCCACTTCCTTACAATGGGCACTTCAAGTTTACAGGCCCTCATGCACGTCTCTACCCAGGGACAATGTGGAGCCTCCCAATTTTTGGCTGCCCTGCCAAAGGGCTATACTATAATACACCCACTTCCTTACAATGGGCACTTCAAGTTTACAGGCCCTCATGCACGTCTCTACCCAGGGACAATGTGGAGCCTCTCAATTTTTGGCTGCCCTGCCATAGGGCTATACTACAATAGACCCACTTCCTTACAATGGGCACTTCAAGTTTACAGGCCCTCATGCACGTCTCTACCCAGGGACAATGTGGAGCCTCCCAATTTTTGGCTGCCCTGCCAAAGGGCTATACTATAATACACCCCCTTCCTTACAATGGGCACTTCAGGTTTACAGGCCCTCATGCACGTCTCTATGCAGGGGCATTGGTGAACCTCACAATTTTGGACTGCCCTGGCAAAGGAAAATACTACAAAGACTCACTTCCTCAAAATGGGCACATTAGACTCAAGAGGCCTTCATGTACGTCTCTTCTCAGGGACATCGGAGTGCCACACAATGTTTTCACGTAAAATCTTTCATGTATTAATCTCAAAAAGTAACATACACCAGCTCTATCTCACTATTGGGTATGTGCCCTTAACATTTCTGCCATGAAAAATCATTTTGGGGTCATTTTGGAAGGTTTTCTGGTGAGTCCGTAAAAATGGCGTGAAACGCGGACAAAATTGTTCACAGCTGTGACTTTTGAGTGATAAATGCTTCAAGGGGTCTTCCCCATGCTGTTGCCATGTCATTTGAGCACTCTTCTGAGACTTTTGTGCCATTTTTAGGGTTTCTCCATGCTGCCGGGGGGGTCATTTCACAAAAATACTCGGGTCTCCCATAGGATAACATTGGGCTCGTTGCTCGGCCCGAGTACACGAGTATCTTGGGAGGCTCGGCCCGAGCTTCGAGCACCCAATCTTTTTAGTACTCGCTCATCACTAGTTACAACACATATAGACATTTTTAATAACGGACGGACGGATGTCTTCCGCTCTCCCACCCAAGCAACCTAGCCCTGATACTGCCCCTAAGAAGTGGGCAGCACCCCTTTACCCCAGTCCAGGTTCAGGCTGCCCGAGCGGGAACGGGTACGGTAACTCGCACCCGACTGTCACTTCAGGGGACCCCACGTCCGAGGGGGACCCCCGGAGGATGGCCACCGGTCTAGGTGGTGGCCGGGCCCCAGCCTGCTCTGCTGCGAGCCCTTCCTCCAATCTGCCTCTCCGGAGGCGGCAACGGTATCCATCCCACAACATTATTTACAAGCCCACAAGTTCGTGGGTGGCCTGCTAGTTCTCGGCCATGTTCATGAGGAGTTTCTCATGTGGGTATGGGAATGAACTTAACAAAGGGCAACTCCAGTTCCAATGGGGACGGTTCTCTTCTCGGACGGTAATCTGGTGATTTTTCAGATTGATTAATTTTCATTCACTCACATATTTACACAATTAACATACGACACCCCTAGATGGTAGTTTCCCTGTACCTAAGTGGGGGTCAACCTAGGTTGGGGCGTGTGGACCTTCTGGGCCCAATGTTATCAGTGGAGGGCAAGGGGACAGAGGAGACAGTCAGTTCCTCTTCCTTTATGACAGGTATGGCAAGTGGAGACCTAAGGGGAGGGGGTAGAGGTACGTCCCTGGGCGCCAGTTCGAGTGGCTCACTGGCGGGTGTTTCCGTCTCCGTTTCTTCCACGTGTTGTGGGAACATTATTACCGGAATAATCACCGCGCCATTCTGCGTAGGCCAGTCCGCTGGAAAATCACCTATCACTGTGTGGATCACCTCTTTTCCTTTCTCCCCGGTTAGTCTGGGGGCCGGGACTTCAGCTGCCACCCTCAATGGATGTGGACACCTCTTCAGGTGGTCCCTGGAAACCGTGGCCGAAGTCTTCCCCTGGTCACGACTAATCTGGTAGGCCTTCTCATTTTCCCATTCAGTGGGTTGTATGACATAAAGGGGTTTTCTCCCACTGGTCATCAAGCTTATGGGTTATGGGTTGCTTAAAGGGACCAGCTGGAGCCCGCTTGTTGAAGCACTGTTCTTGCTGTTCCCGGCTCTGACACAGGTTCTTTTCCACCTACTCCTGGACCTGTCAGTACTGCGCTCTCCACCAGGTGTCCCAGTCAGCAGTCAAAGGAAGGGCCTCTGTAGCTTCCAAGTCGATTTCCAGGTCCACCGGCAACCGGCCTGGTCGGGCTCTCATCAGATACGCTTGTGTGCATTTGGTAGAGCTACAGGGAATGTTATTGTACATGTCTATCAGATCAGGCAGATTTTCGGGCCACAAGTTCCGCTCTTCCAACGGTATCATCTTGAGGAGATCCAGGACCAGGTGGTTCATCTTCTCACTCATCCCATTAGTCTGGGCATGGTATGGGGTGGTCCTCCTGATCTTCTTACAACCATATAATTGGCAGAATTCTTGAAACATCTCTGCTTCAAAGGCTGAACCCCGGTCTATAAGTACTCTCTCCGGGTATCCGTGCGGTCGGCAAAAGTAGGCCTGGAATGCTCTAGCTGCGGTACGGCCGGTCAGATCCTTGACTGGGACAACCACCATAAATCTCGAATAGTGGTCTACGATGGTCAGGGCGTAGGTGTACTCACTTCAGCTAGGGGTGAGCTTGACGTGGTCCAGAGCGACCAACTCCAGCGGTTGATGGGTAATGATTGGTCGTAGAGGGGCCTTCTGGCTGGCTTCGTCCCTTCTTCTCAGTGCACAGGGACCACACTCTCGGCACCAAGCCTCTACAGATTCCCGCATCCCACTCCAATAGAACCGCTCTCTCAAAAGCATCTCTAGCTTCTTCCACCCAAAGTGCCTGGCACCATCATGGTAAGCTTGTAGAACTGCGGGCACGTTAGCCTGAGGAACCACCAGCTGGCGAACCTTCTCATGAGTCTTCGGGTTGATCAGTTTCCGTTACAGCTTCCCCTGGGACAGGTGCAGCCGGGCTCGTTCCTTCCACAGCCGTTGGGCTTCGGGCAGAGCAGCAGGGTCCATTCCAACAGAGCCTTGTTCAATCATGGGCTCACCTGTTGCTGCGTGACATGCAACTTCTTGACTGGTGGCTGGTGGAACGCGGGCAACTCGATTTCTTCGAGGTCATTGCCTTCTGATCCCGCATCTGGCAGGTGAGGCATCCGGGATAGTGCGTCCGCGTTGGTGTTCTTGCAGCCGACTTGGTACTTGATAGTGAAGTCATAGTTAGACAGCCTGGCCCCCCACCGCTGCTCCAACGCGCCCAGCTTGACCGTGTCCAGATGGGTTAACGGATTATTGTCCATATAGGCGGTGAACTTTGCTGCTGCGAGGTAATGGTGGAACCGCTCGGTAATGGCCCACACCAGTGCTAGGAACTCAAGCTTGAAGGAGCTGTATTTCTCCGGGTTCCTTTCTGTAGGCCGGAGTTTTCTGCTGGCGTAGCCGATCACTTTTTCCCTTCCGTTCTGGACCTGGGACAGGACTGCTCCCAAGCCTACATTAGGCAGGCTTTCACCCGCCCCCCCTTGGTTCTGTTCAGCACTTCCGCTTGTTGTGGGGGGGGCTTTGCTTTTGCATCTTCCCTGCTCGGGGAAGACGCTCGAGCGGGAGATTTTCGCGCCAAAGATGGCGGCGCTTCAAAATTTTCGGCCGGACGCCGCCGGCAGGGACCACAAGGCACAATTCTACTGGTAAGTAGATCATCTCGATCATGTTCATGACGCCAAGTTGTCATGGGCGGCGGGGCGCTGCTCACCACGCTCTGGTCCAGAGCTTCTGCTGCTGCTGCTCGGTGGCTCGAGCGGTGGACTGGACCCGGGGACTCGAGCGGCGCTCCTCGCCCGTGAGTGAAAAGGGGGGTGGTCTGTTTGGGGATTTAGTTCGTGATGCCACCCACGGTTTGTGGTGAAGATGGGCACCACCGCTGCTGATGACGGGAATCCCGGGAGTGATGGTAGGGAGCAGCTGGGATGTTGTTTTCCCCCTCCGTGGGTAGGGGTTAGTGGTTCCGGGACCCGGTGGTGTGTTGGGGAGGCAGGGTCGGTGAGGTACAGGGTTGCAGGGCCAGCGCGGCGCTGTGCCGGATGGCACGGGTGTACTCACTCAGCAATAGATACACAAAGTCTCCGGTAAACCAAACAGCTGGATGGACGGGTCCCGCAGCTGGCTGCTGTGTCTCTCCCCGGACAGGTGATGGTGGCTGTCTCTCCCTGCACCTTTTTATACTAAGTTGACTCCAATGGCTTCTTAATGGTAGTCCGCTCCCCGGTGTATAGATACCGGAGGAGCCCATTTTGCCCGCAGGCGCTGGCCCTCGGATTTCTAGCCGGACACGGTGGCTGTATATCCTCACGGTGTGAGTGGTTGCCTTCAATCGGGACTTGCTTGTTAGGGAACCCCGGGGTTCCTGTCACATTTGGAT
This sequence comes from Anomaloglossus baeobatrachus, assembly GCF_048569485.1. NCBI lineage: Eukaryota > Metazoa > Chordata > Amphibia > Anura > Aromobatidae > Anomaloglossus > Anomaloglossus baeobatrachus. The sequence goes on from NC_134356.1 coordinate 694,926,779, forward strand.
TTGACTATTGACGGCGGCTCCAAGCCTGTTCGGGGTCCGATGGCCCTGCCTGTGTGCTTAGCTTCACTCCGTTCCCCGGTCCCGTACCGGTGGGTCACCACCCAGACCTGGTCCTTATGGCTCTGCGGAGTTCCACCAACTCCTGCAGACGGCCACCACCGTCTGACAACCTTGCTCTCAGTGCCTGGGCTCCAACCCAGACACCCGCAGTACGTGACCTCTCACTTTCACCTCCTGAACTGAACTACTGCAAACTCTAACTCTAACTCTAACTGCTTTTCCCGCCTCCAGGCCTGGGAACTCCTCGGTGGGTGGGGCCAACCACCTGGCTCCACCCCACCTGGTGTGGACATCAGACCCTGGAGGGAGGCAACAAGGGTTTTGTGTCTGACTGGTGTAACTGCCTAGGGTGGGGTGTGTGTGTGTGTTTTGTCTGTGGCTACCTGGCTAGTCCAGGGTGCCACACTAACTTAAAGAGTAAAGGCCACTTTACATGCAGCGACATTGCTAACGAGATATCGTTGGGGTCACAGAATTCATCACTTACATCCGGCCTTGTTAGCGACATCGTTACATGTGACACTTACCAGTGATCGCTAACGATCTGAAAAGTGCCAACAATCGTTGGTTGTTGACGTGTCGTTTGTTTCCCAAAAATCGTTGCTTGTTTGGTATGCAGTTTGTTCATCATTCCTGAGGCAGCACACATCGCTACGTGTGACACCTCGGGAACGACGAACAACAGCGTACCTGTGTCCCCCTGGCAACGAGGTGGGAGTGACGTTCATGCGGGTGCTCTCCACCTCTCCGCTTCTATTGGTGGTCCGCTGTGTGACGTCCCTTTGACACCACACGAACCTCCCCCTTAAAAAAGAGGTTGTTCGCCGGCCAGCGACGTCGTTAGGAAGGTAAGTTCGTGTGACGTGTACCAGCGATATTGTTCGCCACTGACAGCGATTTGCCTGACGTACAAACGACAGGGGCGGGTGCGATTGCTAGCGACCTCGCTAGCAATGTCGCAGCGTGTAAAGCAGCCTTCACTGTTATTTTAATTTTATAAATAATTAATATGTTTTAAAATAAGCAACTTTGTATATATCTTGAGTCATTTGCTTCATTTATCTCTTTGACTGATCTTTCATTAGTAATCCATTGAACAAAATTTAAAAAATCTGTATTCAGTAAAGAAAAATGTTCCCATTACTGAGCCAGCGAATGACAGTTGGTCCTTTTAAAATTCCATGTAGAGGTGAGTGGGAGGAGCTAATGACAGGCACAGATATTTGCGCTAGTTCTAAGATGACTGTTGCAGTTTTCCTTAGACCTTCATGAGTGCTGAAGACAGATTTTACCTCTGATTTTAAAATACTAAAAATTTTTGATCCATCACAGGAAGCGAAAGAAGTGATTTTTTTCTGATTAGAAATATTCGAAATTTTCTCATGTTCTCATTGGGTTAATGGGGAAAAAAGCAACACAAATAAAAAGATTTATACTTTAAAGGGTAAATCATTAAATCCATTTCAGCCTCAGAGGACAACAATTTTCTCAAGGGCTTCACCTTCCAGTTCATATATAGATAGATATCGATGGGTTTATGTTCCAGGACTATGTTTTTGCATTGTGTTGCACATAGAGTACATGATTTTTTTTATGTTCTTCCATGATTTTTGTTCTTTAAGTTTTCTTTTTATATAGAATTTATATGATGTGGAGCTGAACATGAAATTATTAATATTTTTAAATAAATCTTACTATGGTGAATTCCATCATATTCATCACTAAACTGCGTCTTGTTAAACAATACATTATTTTTCTACATCTACAACATTTGTTGTACAAATTGCCATTATAGTCTCCTATACTACAGTATATTTCATTATTTATGATATTGATTTTGATATTTCTATATATATGGCTAAATTATGCTGCAAGTAAGTCACTGCATATTATTACATTTGAAATTATATTCTTTAACCAAAATCCTAATTTTGTAGTAAATGGAAAATCGCAATGTGACTACAATCCTCCTCCTTGGATTTCCAGGCCTCCACGGCTTCAGAATTGTATTTTTTCTCTTTTTCCTCATGATTTACATCACGACAATCTGTGGGAACCTCTTGGTCATCATTCTGGTGATCTTCACCAAGAACCTCCACTGTCCCATGTACTTCTTCTTGACACAACTGACAGCGTTGGACATTTTGTTGACCTCAGACATTGTACCTTACATGCTCCATGGGGTTCTGAACAATGGTTCTTCTTTGCTGCTCTCGGAATGTCTCATACAGTTTTTTTTCTTTGGTTCTTTTGAGACCTCAGAATGTCTTCTCTTGACTGTGATGTCCTATGACAGATATCTGGCCATATGTCACCCCCTGCACTATTCTTCTAAAATGAGTCCGATGCTTTGCTCTACATTTGTGGTTGCTGCGTGGCTCTTCGGTTTTATAATAATATCAGTTCAGACAATAAACCTCTCTCAGCTCCAGTTCCCAAAATCAAATATCATTGATCACTTTTTTTGTGAATTAGATCCTATTATGCAATTGTCAACGTCAAACACGTTGTACATTGAAACTCTAAAAATCAACCTTTGCGTTCCTGTAGTTCTTCTCCCGTTCCTTATAATTGTGGTCTCCTATGGTTACATTGTCCATGCCATCCTCAGAATGCAGTCCGCTGTAGGACAGAAAGCCTTTACGACCTGTGGCTCTCATTTGATGGTGGTTTTTGTATTTTTTGGAACATTAATCTTCATTTATTTGATTTCAGTAAATGGGAACGCCGTCATTGCACGGAAACTGTGTTCTTTATTTTACACCATGGGGACTCCTCTTATCAACCCCATAATTTACTCTCTAAGAAATACTGATATTAGGAAAGCATTTGTGGCTTTTTGGAAGTGAAACATAAAAATCACCATTTACTAAAGAACATTGAAGATCTTAAGATCTGGAACAATAAATATATGTTTACTAAAGGTCCCAGAAGAGGGGACATGGACATTCGTCATAATAACAACTGTATTTTTTTCTGTTACTGTCCGGAAAATGATCTAAAACAGTATTCTTAGTTTTTTCTACAGCAATAGTTAAATTCTTGTTAATAAAAGAGTTTATAAGGACATCACTGATGGGTTGATAAATTATTGTAGGGTTCAAGGTTATTATTCATTGTACTGTAGATATCAGACCTTCTAAATGTATTAGAACATCAGAACTTAACTGAACTGTTCATAATATCCCCTGAATCCATGTTTATGTATTGCTCAGGCACATAGAAAGTGTGTTATCAGCTAATCAGCTATTAACAACTAAAATGTGGCCAACAGCAGACTGGTTTCCTAATGGAGCCATATGGCCCTCAAGGAACACATCCATAATCAGCTCTTTCCCCCCTGAGCCTGTTTTCACCTTCCTGACCAGGCTAAATCTTTCAATTCTGAGAAGTGTCATTCTTTGTGGTAATAATGTCATGTGATGTTCACCTCTGCACACACCTGCTGGCACTGTGGAGTAAGACTCTGTTCACACTGCAGAATTTGACACGCAACCTGAGGCTTCTGGATTGTTCAGCCAGAGCCGGGCAAGACCTGGTTCTGGTTCACTTGTCTTCAGCTCTGCAGGAGCCAAGTGCAGCTGTTAATACCTATTTAAGGCACTACCTCCTTCCAGGAGGTACCAATGATAGCTTCATTTTGTACTCCAGCAATCCCAATCTTGGTGCTTTTCCTGTGTATGGTGACCCATGCTTTGCTTCTGAGTGTTGTGAGCCTTCCCATATTCTGCGTTACTTCCTACCCTTTTCCGTTACTCCCCAGGACACATATTGTCTCTCTTGTTTGTTTTGAGTGTAGTGTGTAAAAGTTTCAGTTCTCCCTTGTAAATGTTGTTTTGTCCATGAGGATGTGGGAGAGGAGGAGTAAGATTAGGGTCTAGACAGGAGTTATGGTCATACAGGGGGCTCGAACCTGATTACCATCAAACCTACCTTCGAGATAAGGGACATAACAGGGTCACAGTCGTAGGGCCAGCTTAGCGGCCCCTATTCTGTTTCCATTCATGCCGTGAAAAATAACTATGGAATACTTCTACAAACGCTAGTGATTCTGGGATTAATTTTTTGCTACACATTTCATTTCATGTTAGTAGTATATTTTGTATTTATATTTTATACTGTTAAACTGTGAAAACAAAAAAAAATCACATTTTTCCCGCAAAAATGTTGTTTGAGCTCCAAATATCTTAATTGTCACAACAGTAACAAGAGAATATAGACCAAAAATGTTGTTGTGCAATTTCTCCTGAGTACGCCGATTCCGCATGTGTGGGGGAAAACTACTGTTTGGACACACTGTCGAGCTCTGAAAGGATGGAGCGATGTTTTAGAACACAGACATTAATGGAATGTCTGCTGAAGAAATGTCATGTTTGGAGAGCCCATGATATGGCTAAAAAGTGGAAACCCCTTACAAGTAACTCTGTTTTGGAAACTGAACATCTAAAGGATTGTATCTAGTTGTGAGGTGAGGAGTTTGAATGCACAGGTGCTTCCCAGAATTTTACAACGTTGAACTGTAAAAATGAAAAAAAAAAAAGATTTTTCCCACAAAAAACTATTACTTCCTAATTTTTAATTTTCAGAAGGGTAAATACTTTTCAAAACTTCTAAATCAAAACTTTGATGTGTAATTTCTCCTAAGTTAATTGATACTCCATATGTAGTGGAAGACTATTGTTTGGACATGCTGTCAAGCTCTGAAAGGAAGGAGAAAAGGTTTGGACCACAGACTTTGACATAGAAACCCTCAAACAAGTGTCCCCATTTTGGAAGCTACACACCACAAGGATTATATCTCGATGTGAGGTGAGAAACATGGATCCATAGGTTCTTTAAAAGAGTTTTACAACACTGAATCATGAAAATGAAAAAGAAAAAAACTTTTCCACCAAAAAATGTTGATTTGGCCATCATTTTTTGTTTTTACAAAAGTGACAGGAGAAAATGGACCACGAAATTTGTTGAGCAATTTATCCTCAGTACAAGGATATCACATATATGATTGGAAAGTATTGGTTAAAACAGACCAAGCCCTTTAAAGACGGAATGATGTTTTGCTATCCGGACTCTGATGGAATGGTCTGTGGCCATCATGACGTGTGGAGAACCTCGGCACGGTGGCTCAGTGGTTAGCACTGCAGTCTTGCAGCGCTGGGGTCCTGGGTTCAAATCCCACCAAGGACACCATCTGCAAGGAGTTTGTATGTTCTCCCCGTGTTTGCGTGGGTTTCCTCCGGGGTCTCCGGTTTCCTCCCACACTCCAAAGACATACAGATAGGGACTTTAGATTGTGAGCCCCAATGGGGACAGTGTTGCAAATGTATGTAAAGCGCTGTGGAATTAATAGCGCTATATAAATGAATAAAATTATTATTATTATTATTATGTGCCTAAATGGTAAAAACCCCACAAGTGATCCCATTTCGGAAACTACACCCCTCAAGGAATGTATCTAGAGGTGAGTTGAGCAGCTTGAACACACAGGTGGTTCAGAGAATTTTATGTAAAACAGTGCAAATTAAAAATGTTTATATTTCCCACAAAAATGTTGTTGTAGCCCCAAATTATGTTTATCTTCACAAAGGTAGCACAAGAAAATGGACCTGAAGATTTGTTGTGCATTTTCTCATGTGTGTGCAGATACCCCAAAGGTGGTGGAAAAATACTGTGTAGTTTTGGAGCACAGTCTCTGATTGAATTGGTTGTGGGTGCCATGTCATAGTTGCAGAGCCCTTGAGGTGTCAATATAGTACAAGCCCCCAGTAGTGACCCTATATTGGAATTGATGTGGTGTTTTCCTGACATGGGAATTTTATAATGTGTTGCCATACATTGTGTAAAGTCCATCAGGTTATGTAATAAATTGCACTAAATAAAAAACAAACAAAAAAAAAAAAAGCTTCGTTATCCATGGATGAGTTATAGAGGCACTTTGCACACAACGACATCGCAAGCCGATGCTTGCGATGCCGAGCACGAAAGTCCCTGCCCCCGTCGCAGCAGCGATATCTTGTGATAGCAGCCGTAGCAAACATTATTGCTACGGCAGGTTCACATGGACTCAGCTGCCTTGCGACGTCGATCTGGCCGGCGACCCGCCTCCTTATTAAGGGGGCGGGTCGTGCGACGTCATAGCGACATCACACGGCAGGCGGCCAATAGAAGCGGAGGGGCGGAGATGAGCGGGACGTAAACGTCCTACCCACCTCCGTCATTCTGCATAGCCGGCGTGAGCTGCAGGACGCAGGTAGGAGATGTTCCTCGCTCTTGCGGCTTCACACACAGCGATGTATGCTGCCGCAGGAACGAGGAACAACATCGTACCTGTCGCAGTCGCGTAATTATGGAATTCCCAGATGCTGCACCGATGATACGATTACAATGATTTTGCGCTCGTTAATCCTATCATCTAGGATTTACACATTATGATGTCGAGTGCGACACCGGATGTGCGTCACTTTCGACATGACCCCTCCGACATCGCACCTGCGATGTCGTAGTGTGCAAAGTGCCCCTTAGACTTTGAAACAGTCTTTTACAAAGTGACCACCTTCAGTTCCAGAAGAGTCATAATCCCGATACCAATCCTCAGCAGCTTCCAGAGCATTTTGCCTAATCATGGCTCCATTTTCCTGAGCATGTGCTTGTTGAAGGTACTGTAATATGTGTATAAAGATATAGCGATAACAACAGTGTAGAACAATCACTGACAGACCATTAATGTATTATATCAGGACTACGTTCCATGCCAGAACTGTAACTTAAGGACTGTCCATCCTCCAAAAGCAACATAAAAGTACGCAATAATGTGTTATTTACGTAACACCCATTGTCACATCTTTTACATATCTTTTAATGTATTAAGTATGGGGTATTCACTTTGTGCACACTTAGGGTAAAGGTTTTTCAAAAAACGTCTTTTTCACAATTGATTGGTAAATTTATATATTATAGACCTCTGTTACACTTTTTAAAATTTGTGTCATTTAAAACACTGTCACTTCAATGTGTTTATTCACATATTATTTGTATTTTTTCTCGTCGTATAAAATTTTGGCAAAGAGAATATTTCTTGTGTGTATTAACATTTTGGGTTTGGCCTTAATGTTTTCAATTGCGCATATATATATATATATATGTATGTATGTATATATATATATATATATATATATATATACATACTTACTATCAAATGGTGCACCATTATAAAGTACACAGTTGTAGGCATTTTCTGACATGAACTGATGCAATCCTTAAACAAAAACAGTGAAATTCCTGGCTGGGAGGTAGAAAAACACAAAAAATGCTTAGCTACTAGATTGAGGTGCACAGGAGCGGTTTCTAATTAAATAGACCAGGCACTTTAGTTAAGGCACACACTTTAAAGGGAACCTGTCAGGTGCAATATGCAGAACCACGAGCAGTTCTGTGCATATTGGTAATCCCTTCCTAGCAGTCCAAGCCTTTAGCAGCATAGATAAAAAGATATTTAAAAAAAAGTATATCTAAAGATCCTATATGATATACTAATGAGCGCAGGGACTAGTCACAAGGGCGTTAGCTCCTGCACTCATTCCACCCGCTTAGTATGTAAGCATGTCCACAGGGGCGCTGTAACATGCTATTCAATGCCCACTGCCAGCATCATCATCATTGCTGATGCGCGTACCTGTCCATTGCTACAGCCTCAGTGGCCAGGCACTGCGCATGATCAGGGCACCACACTTCCAGTCATGCGTACTATGAAGCCGGGTGTACGTGTCCCGGCTTCAGAGAGGTCTACTGCGCATGACCGGAAGTGCAGGAGACTTTCTATTAAATTCTCTTTGATTAAAAGGATGTAAATACCAATTGTTCATTTTCTACATGCAAGGAATTTCTTTTTTCATTACTACATATTGTATTGTGTTGCAACTAGAGATTAGCGCATATACTTGGCACTATTTGTTACTCACACAAATAGTACGGTATTCACGATATCCGTTACTTGATCAGCATTTTGTTCCTCGCCTGGTGAGCTTTGTGTCTCTTACCTACATGTTTGGAGCCACTAAATATGATGGGATTGCTTGCCAATCACAGCAATGCTGCAGCCATCTTTGCTACTGGCACTACTGTGATGGACTGGCCAGATCACATCGTTGGATCTATAAGACCCGCTGACGCCATTTCATCTTGAGAGATGGTAGGGAGAGCTGCTTTTGTAGAATAGACAATATTAAAGCATGCAAGGAACATCTGTAACATTAAACAAACAGCCGTTTCAGGGTTAAATCAAAATACTGCTACTAGCTGTGGATAGTGCAGGGAGAGGTTTTAGAGCAGGGTATAGCGTGTTTAATCCCATTCATCCCCCTGCACCTTAATGACTAGTGATGAGCGAGCATGCTTGTCACTACTCGGTACTCGCACGAGTATCACTGTACTCGGGCTGCTCGGCGGGGACCGAGTAATCTCGCGATACTCGTGCTTTACTCGTGGTCTTCATCCCTGCATGTTGGCGCTCTTTTGAGAGCCAGCCCTCATGCAGGGATTGGCTGGCAGACCACTGCAATGCCACAGCCCTGTTAGTTGTGGAATTGCAGTGATTGGCCGGCCTGCACAGCGTCACCGAGCCTTTATATAGGCCGGCGCGCTGTGCTCTGCTCACAGCTATTCTGACAGTGAGTGTAGGGAGAGTGTCGCTGATTCAGGGAAAGCTTTGCGGCCCTTTATAGCTTTTTCAGTTGCAGGGCTGCAAACAGTGTGACCAAAAGTCCTTCTCAGGACTATTCTAGTTGTATACAGGCAGGCAGGGTATAGCCAGGTCGGCGTACAGTAGCAGAGTCCTTCTCAGGACTATTGTTGCTGTATACAGGCAGGGTATAGCCAGGTCTGAATACAGGCTAGTGACCAAAAGAGTCCTTGTCAGGACTATTGTAGCAGTATACAGGCAGGCAGGCAGGCAGGGTAGTGGTGACCGTATACCAGCCTTCATATCTGGGGCTGGTGTACACAGTGTAAAACAGTCCAGATAGTGTCTGACTTGTCTGTACTGTAATTGTCGCTCCCCAAAAAAACCTGTTAGGTTATTATTGCGTCCGTGCTTGGTTTTTAAAACCGCACGTGTGTGCCTGTTGGTGGCAGCGTACAGGTGCACTGGTGTGCGTTTTTACCAAACTATTATATAACGCACAAGTGTAGTGTATAATACACGTCAGTCAGCAGTGGCTGATAGTGTCAGAGTTCTTAATTTTTGCTCCTAAAACCTGTGTTAGGTTATTATTGCGTCCGTGCTTGGTTTTTAAAACCGCACGTGTGTGCCTGTTGGTGGCAGCGTACAGGTGCACTGGTGTGCGTTTTTACCAAACTATTATATAACGCACAAGTGTAGTGTATAATACACGTCAGTCAGCAGTGGCTGATAGTGTCAGAGTTCTTAATTTTTGCTCCTAAAACCTGTGTTAGGTTATTATTGCGTCCGTGCTTGGTTTTTAAAACCGCACGTGTGTGCCTGTTGGTGGCAGCGTACAGGTGCACTGGTGTGCGTTTTTACCAAACTATTATATAACGCACAAGTGTAGTGTATAATACACGTCAGTCAGCAGTGGCTGATAGTGTCAGAGTTCTTAATTTTTGCTCCTAAAACCTGTGTTAGGTTATTATTGCGTCCGTGCTTGGTTTTTAAAACCGCACGTGTGTGCCTGTTGGTGGCAGCGTACAGGTGCACTGGTGTGCGTTTACCAAACTATTATATAACGCACAAGTGTAGTGTATAATACACGTCAGTCAGCAGTGGCTGATAGTGTCAGAGTTCTTAATTTTTGCTCCTAAAACCTGTGTTAGGTTATTATTGCGTCCGTGCTTGGTTTTTAAAACCGCACGTGTGTGCCTGTTGGTGGCAGCGTACAGGTGCACTGGTGTGCGTTTTTACCAAACTATTATATAACGCACAAGTGTAGTGTATAATACACGTCAGTCAGCAGTGGCTGATAGTGTCAGAGTTCTTAATTTTTGCTCCTAAAACCTGTGTTAGGTTATTATTGCGTCCGTGCTTGGTTTTTAAAACCGCACGTGTGTGCCTGTTGGTGGCAGCGTACAGGTGCACTGGTGTGCGTTTTTACCAAACTATTATATAACGCACAAGTGTAGTGTATAATACACGTCAGTCAGCAGTGGCTGATAGTGTCAGAGTTCTTAATTTTTGCTCCTAAAACCTGTGTTAGGTTATTATTGCGTCCGTGCTTGGTTTTTAAAACCGCACGTGTGTGCCTGTTGGTGGCAGCGTACAGGTGCACTGGTGTGCGTTTTTACCAAACTATTATATAACGCACAAGTGTAGTGTATAATACACGTCAGTCAGCAGTGGCTGATAGTGTCAGAGTTCTTAATTTTTGCTCCTAAAACCTGTGTTAGGTTATTATTGCGTCCGTGCTTGGTTTTTAAAACCGCACGTGTGTGCCTGTTGGTGGCAGCGTACAGGTGCACTGGTGTGCGTTTTTACCAAACTATTATATAACGCACAAGTGTAGTGTATAATACACGTCAGTCAGCAGTGGCTGATAGTGTCAGAGTTCTTAATTTTTGCTCCTAAAACCTGTGTTAGGTTCTTAGTGCGTCCGTGCTTGCATTTAAAAACCGCACGTGTGTGCCTGTCGGTGGCAGCGTACAGGTGCACTTGTGTGCAATTTCCACAAACTTTGATATAACGCACAAGTAGTGAATATACACGTCAGCAGTGCACAGCATTGCAAAATGCGCAAGGGCATTGGCAAGGAACAAGGAAGTGGACGTGATGGTGGTGCAGGCAGAGGCCGAGGTCGTGGGCAAGCTCTAATTTCGCCACAACAAAGGGCCACATCTAGTCGCTCGCACGTCCTGTCCCAAATTCTTGGGGACCGCAGCAGTACACCGCTCTTGAACCAAGACCAGTGTCAACAGGTTGTTAGTTGGATAGCGGATAATGCTTCCAGTCAGATTGGCACCACCACAAACACTCTGTCTTCCACACGGTCAAGTGTCAGTAGCCGTGATACTGCACCGCACATTTCTGAACCTGATCCTCCTTCCTACCACCAGGCTGAGTACACGTCCTCCTCGGACATTAATGATCCCACACTTGGACACTCGGAAGAGCTGTTCACGTTTCCATTCACACATTCTGGCCTTTCGCCAGCTCATATTGAAGTGGGTCATGAGGAGATCGTCTGTACAGATGGCCAAATATTTGAGCAGCCACGTTCTCACGAAGTTGGCAACGTGTCTCAACAAGTGGTGGACGATGATGAGACACAATTGTCAGCAAGTCAGGAGGAGGAGCAGGGTGCGGAAGAGGAAGACGACGTGGTGGATGATCCAGTAACTGACCCAACCTGGCAGGAGGATATGCAGAGCGAGGACAGCAGTGCACAGGGGGAGGGAGGCGTAGCATCACAACAGGCAGTAAGAAGCAGGGTGGTGGCCCCAGGCAGAAGTCAGGCAACCGTTCCCCGGAACAACACGACGACACAAGGTGCCTGTACAAATGTTAGGTCTTCACGAGTCTGGCAGTTTTTTAAGTTGGATCCAGATGATTCAAAAAAGGCCATTTGCAACACCTGCCGTGCCAGCATCAGCAGGGGTACCAAAACTAGCAGCCTGACCACCACCAGCATGATCAGGCACATGTCAGCCAAGCACCCGACTTTGTGGGAAGTACAACAGAGTCGAGGAGCAGTGCTTGCTGATGTCACTGCTACGTCTTCGCTGGTTGTGCATGCGAGCCAATCCTCTGTCCATGCTGCCTGCGAACAAGCCTCCTCCACTCCTGCACCTGCAGTTGCCTACGCAGAAAGAACACCATCATCAAGCACGTCCTTGTCCCAGCGCAGCGTTCAGTTATCCATTCAGCAAACCTTTGAACGCAGGCGCAAATACACTGCCAACACCCCACATGCCACAGTTCTAAATGCTAACATTTCGCGACTGCTTGCGCTGGAAATGTTGCCTTTTAGGCTGGTGGAGACAGAAGCATTCCGTGACCTGATGGCGGCAGCTGTCCCACGTTACTCGGTCCCCAGCCGCCACTATTTCTCCCGGTGTGCCGTCCCCGCGTTGCATAACCACGTGTCACAAAACATCACACGTGCCCTGAACAACGCTGTTTCACCCAAGGTCCACCTAACCACAGACACGTGGACAAGTGCTTGTGGGCAAGGCCGCTACATCTCGTTGACGGCACACTGGGTTAATATTGTGGAAGCTGGGACCCAGTCTGAGCGAGGGACGGAACACGTCCTTCCCACACCAAGGTTTGCAGGCCCTACCTCAGTCAGTGTTTCACCCACACTCTACAGCTCCGGAATGTCATGCTCTTCAGCCTCCTCCTCCTCCTGCGCATCCTCATCCACTGTGCCCTCCACACCAGTCACAAGCTGGAAGCACTGCAGCACTGCCTCGGCGAAGCGGCAACAGGCTGTGCTGAAGCTAATCTGCATAGGTGACAAACCCCACAATGCAGAAGAGCTGTGGACAGCTCTGAAACAGCAGGCAGATCACTGGCTCACACCTCTGAACCTAAAGCCAGGAAAGGTCATTTGTGACAATGGCCGGAACCTGGTGGCGGCTTTGAGGCGAGGCCAGCTGACACATGTTCCATGCGTGGCCCATGTGCTCAACCTCGTGGTTCAGCGGTTTATAAAGTCATACCCAGAGCTGTCTGATCTGCTGGTAAAAGTTCGCCGCCTGTCTGCACATTTTCGAAAGTCACCTACTGCTTCAGCCGGCCTTGCCGGCTTTCAGCGCCGTTTGCATCTTCCGGCTCACAGACTGGTGTGTGATGTCCCCACGCGTTGGAATTCAACTCTGCACATGTTGGTCAGGATATGTGAGCAGAAGAGGGCAGTTGTTGAGTACCTGCATCACCTAAGCCGTCGGGAAATGGGTCAAACTCCACACATAACACCTGAGGAGTGGAGATGGATGTCAGACCTATGTACCATCCTCCAAAACTTTGAGGACTCCACCAAGATGGTGAGTGGTGATGACGCCATTATTAGCGTCACCATACCGCTACTCTGCCTTCTAAAACGGTCCCTGCTGAAAAACAAACATGATGCATTGCAGGCGGAGCGCGATGAGTTGCAGCAAGAAACAGTAGTGGGTGTGGGTGATAACACACAGCCCAGCCTCGTCTCATCACAACGTGCAGTGGAGGACTATGACGAGGAGGAGGATGAAGACATGGAGCAACTCTCCGGCCAAATTGAGGATATGACATGCACACCAGTCATATCCTCGATTCAGCGTGGCTGGCCAGAGGACAGGGTAGATGAGGAGGAGGAGGAGGAGGAGGAGGAGGAGGAGGACAGCATGTTCAGTCATCTTGTTGGTCAGGCTACTGAAGTCCTGGCTGTTAAGAGTCTGGCGCACATGGCTGACTTTATGGTAAGCTGCCTGTCTCGTGACCCTCGCGTTAAGAACATCTTGGCCGACAATCATTACTGGTTGGTAACACTGTTAGACCCACGCTACAAGGAGAACTTTTTGTCTCTTATTCCCGTGGAGGAGAGGTCAACCAAAATGCAGCAGTTTCGGAAGGCCATACTCACGGAAGTAGGCAAAGCATTCCCCTCACAAAACGCTAGCGGCATAGGTCAGGAATCAGTGGACAACCGAGGCGTACAGCCGAGAGAGGCACAAGTCCAATCCGCCAGAGGTAGGGGAACAGTCTTTAAGATGTGGGACAGTTTTCTCAGCCCCTCACGTACCACAGCCCCTGAGGTGCGGGGTAGTGCCACAAGAAATCCTAAGTTTGCCCAGATGCTGAAGGAGTACCTTGCAGATCGAACAACTGTACTCCGACATTCCTCTGTGCCTTACAATTATTGGGTATCCAAGCTGGACACGTGGCATGAATTGGCTCTCTACGCCTTGGAAGTCCTGGCCTGCCCTGCTGCTAGCGTTTTGTCAGAGCGTGTTTTTAGTGCCGCAGGTGGAATCATTACAGATAAACGCACCCGCCTGTCAACTGAAAATGCTGACAGGCTGACTCTGATAAAGATGAACAAGGGTTGGATTGGGCCAGACTTCACCACACCACCAGCAAATGAGAGCGGAATTTAAAGTTTGCCATGTACCTCCACTCACCCATGGGTACACTTCTCGACTTTGGATAATCGCTGGACTGCTCCTCCTTCTCCTCATGCGCCATCATGATGACCGTTACAATAGTTAGGTCTTTGTTTCAGGTATACCCCCAGTGGTAAATTTTTTCGCCCATTCTTTGCAGAATGGACATTACAACGACAGGAGACCCGCTCCTTTGCAATGGGAACAATGTTTTGAGGCCCTCATGCACGTCTCTACCCAGGGACAACGTGGAGCCTCCCAATTTTTGGCTGCCCTGCCTAAGGGCTATACTGAAATACACCCACTTCCTTAAAATGGACACTTAATGTTTTGAGGCCCTCATGCACGTCTCTACCCAGGGACAATGTGGAGCCTCCCAATTTTTGGCTGCCCTGCCTAAGGGCTATACTGAAATACACCCACTTCCTTAAAATGGACACTTAATGTTTTGAGGCCCTCATGCACGTCTCTACCCAGGGACAATGTGGAGCCTCCCAATTTTTGGCTGCCCTGCCTAAGGGCTATACTGAAATACACCCACTTCCTTAAAATGGACACTTAATGTTTTGAGGCCATCATGCACGTCTCTACCCAGGGACAATGTGGAGCCTCCCAATTTTTGGCTGCCCTGGCAAAGGGCTATACTGAAATACACCCACTTCCTTAAAATGGACACTTAATGTTTTGAGGCCCTCATGCACGTCTCTACCCAGGGACAATGTGGAGCCTCCCAATTTTTGGCTGCCCTGGCAAAGGGCTATACTGAAATAGACCCACTTCCTTACAATGGGCACTTCAGGTTTACAGGCCATAATGCACGGCTCTATCCAGGGACAATGTGGAGCCTCCCAATTTTTGGCTGCCCTGGCAAAGGGCTATACTGAAATAGACCCACTTCCTTACAATGGGCACTTCAGGTTTAAAGGCCATCATGCACGTCTCTATCCAGGGACAATGTGGAGCCTCCCAATTTTTGGCTGCCCTGCCTAAGGGCTATACTATAATACACCCACTTCCTGACAATGGACACTTAATGTTTTGAGGCCCTCATGCACGTCTGTATGCAGGGGCATTGGTGAACCTCACAATTTTGGACTGCCCTGGCAAAGGAAAATACTACAAAGACTCACTTCCTCAAAATGGGCACATTAGACTCAAGAGGCCTTCATGTACGTCTCTTCTCAGGGACATCGGAGTGCCACACAATGTTTTCACGTAAAATCTTTCATGTATTAATCTCAAAAAGTAACATACACCAGATCTATCTCACTATTGGGTATGTGCCCTTAACATTTCCGCCATGAAAAAATCATTTTGGGGTCATTTTGGAAGGTTTTCTGGTGAGTCCGTAAAAATGGCGTAAAACGCGGACAAAATTGTTCACAGCTGTGACTTTTGAGTGATAAATGCTTCAAGGGGTCTTCCCCATGCTGTTGCCATGTCATTTGAGCACTCTTCTGAGACTTTTGTGCCATTTTTAGGGTTTCTCCATGCTGCCGGGAGGTCATTTCACAAAAATACTCGGGTCTCCCATAGGATAACATTGGGCTCGTTGCTTGGGCTGAGTACACGAGTATCTTGGGAGGCTCGGCCCGAGCTTCGAGCACCCGAGCTTTTTAGTACTCGCTCATCACTATTAATGACCTGACGATATTCATCAGATCTGACCAGTGTCACATTATATGGTTATAAATCTTGAACACTTCATTGTTTTTGGTGATATTTTAGACTTTATGTTAAATTTAGGAGAATATTTTGTGCTTTTATTTGTGGGAAAAAAATGAAAATTTGGCAAAAATTTTGCAATTTTTAAACTTTGAATTTTTATGCCCTTAAGGCCGCTGTCACATGTTCGTGCCTCCGGTGTGTGTTTGATAGTATACACTTGGACCTATGTTTTCCAAATGGTTTGGACACATGTAAGTATTTTGGAATGGAACATGTTTGTTCCGTACTTACGTGTGTCCGTGTGTTTCTCACTCTGACGTGTCCGTTTTTCTCCGGCATCACGGGTGTCACACGGCCCACAGCCATACCACATGGATGTAGTGTGGATGCGGTCCCGTGTGACACGCGTCGGAGAAAACTCACGTGTCAGAGAAAAAAATAACAAATCTTTACTCACCTTCTCCTGCCCTCCTGTCTCTGCCGCTGCTGTCACTTGCTGCCGACCGCCGCTCATTATACTAATTCAATATTCACTTCACTGCGACCGGAAACAGCAGCAGCGGGGAGTCGGCAGGACCAGAGACCGAAGTTCATCACCATGGACAGCGAAGCCAGGGACAGGGGAGTTGAAAGTTCAAGTTCTCCGTGTGCTATCATGGATAACACACGGAGAACACGCGTAGTGCCATAAACACGGTACACGGAGGGGAAAACGCACCTCTGACACGTCCGTGAAACACGTGCGTGATTTTCAGGGGCGTGTGACAGAGGCCTAAACCAGAGAGTTATGCCACACAAAATTTTTCATAAATAAAATTTCTCACATGTCTATTTCAAATCATTGCAATTTTTAAAACATAAGTTTATTTTGTTAGGAAGTGAAAAGTAGAGATGAGCGAACCTCTACTCTCTGAGACCACCAACACAACATGGACTTGAACTTCATGAAAGTGTCCAACACATGAGCACCTTCTTGCTGCACTATCTGCAGTATGATGTCCAATTTGTTAGGATTACAAATAGTGCTGACTACTGGGTAGCGACTCTGTCAGATCCAGGACACAAGAGTGAATTTAGCAAGATGATTCCCCCAGAAAAGGACACATGGATGCTGGAGTATCAAATCAAGCTTCTAGAACATCTTAATTGTAGTTTTCCACAAGACAGCAGCGAGGCACACAGTGTGCATCGCAGGTCTAAAATTCCACCCACGGGAATGTCACGTTGTTAATGTAGAAATTATCAGCAGCAGTTCAAGTAACAGAAGCAATTTCTGTGAGGTTTGGCCCACACTTTTTAGACCATCTCATGCATCAGCAGTACTGACACATAGTGAAAACCTGGAGAGGATAACGCTCAATATCTATGCCATAAGGGGGATTGGACCCTTTTGCATTTTGGTCTTCAAAAATGGAAGAGTGGCCTGAGATCACCAGTCACACCTTGGAAATGTTGGCCTGCCCGGCAGCCACAATTCTCTCAAAATTTGTCTTCAGCTCTGCTTGCAGATACAAGCAGATATGTCAGCACCAGGTTTGCACCTCGTGCCAGAAAACTGCACTGGAACGGCGTTAAAACTGTTTTTGTTCATTGTTTTGCAAATAGATGCAGATTTGGTGCTGAAATTTTTAGACCATATTCCTGCACCTAATCTACACCTCCTGGCAAAAATCCTATTAAAAACTGCATCATAATACATGAGGTTTTCATGCATTTTTATTCCAGGTTATGTAGATTGGGTGCAGGAAGTTGGTGTAAAAATTTCAATACTAAATCTGCATATCTTGGCAAAAAAACTGCAATTTTCCACTATGAGATGTAGATCTGTGAATTCAGTGACCTCACTGAGTTCATTGGAGTCCCCTGAAGTCAGGTTACCTGAGCTCACAGGTGGAGGCCCATGGGACCCTTCAGCTGTGTCTGTATCTTAATTGAGGGATAACACCACTGATTGCTGCAGCTCAGTCTCTGCCTGAAATTGCAGCATGTTCTATGGATAATTTCTCTCCCTTCAGATGTAGCAGAGCTGGGATCGCCGTGTTACCTTATGTAGATTATGTCGGACCTGTGTATTTTGGGGGTTAATAAAGGGGTGAAAGAGGGTGGTTATTTTTGTATTTTGATTCAAATTAAATAATTTTTCAGTGTTTGTGTTTATTTACTTTCACTTACAGATTAGTAATGTGGGGGGTCTCATAGATGCCTCCAAATTTCTATTCTAGGGCTTAG
Organism: Anomaloglossus baeobatrachus; assembly: GCF_048569485.1. Taxonomy (NCBI): domain Eukaryota; kingdom Metazoa; phylum Chordata; class Amphibia; order Anura; family Aromobatidae; genus Anomaloglossus; species Anomaloglossus baeobatrachus. The sequence continues at coordinate 694,944,827 of NC_134356.1, forward strand.
TGGCAGTTGTGAGCTGTTACTAATCCCTTATTACCCCGATTGCCACCACATCAGGAAATCGGAAAAACCTTGGTAAAGTTACAGGACTGTCGTATCTGATGGATGTGGCAATCCTGGGCGGCTGCAGGCTGCTATTGTTAGGCTGGTGGGGCCCAATAAGCATGGGTCTCCCCAGCCTTACAATACCATCCCCCGCTGTTGGGCTTTATCTTGGCTGAGTGTCAAAATCGAAAATCGGGGGGGACTACTCGCGGTTTTTTAAATTATTTATTTAAATAATTTATTTTTAAAAAGTGTGCAGTTCCTCTTATTTTGATACACATCCAAGATAAGTGCATGGCTGGAGGCTGCAGCATGTAGCCATGGGCTTTACCTGTTACGAACCGGCTCCGCCATAGCCGCAAGCAGCCTGCTGCGGTTCCTGTTGCGCCCAGGCGCCGGCTGCCGTTCTTGGCCGTGCCTCGGGTCGTCCAGTTGGCTGTTCCTTCCACCACGTCTAAGTGTGGAGAGGAGGCTAGTGCGCATGCGTGCGCCGATTTACCCCAGCCAGAGTTTAAGCCCTGTGTTTTGCCTAGTGAGCATGCTCAGCCTGATTGTGTTATGTCTGAGACTAAGTCCTCAGTTCAGGCTACTGAGCATGCTCCCACAATTAACCCTAACAGCCTCTTTGCACAGGTACTTGGACTTCGTGCTGTGTCTAAGTTCTGGGATGTGCCTACTGAGCATGCTCAAACTGATAGTCTGCTTTCTGAGCCTGTTGCTCAGGCTACTGGGCATGCTCAGCCACTTAGTGCACCAGAGGCTAGGTCCGGTAAGGACCTCACTGAGCATGTCCGTGAGGTGGCAGGCCCTGATAGGGCAGAGGGTGTCAGGTGTCCTGATGACGTGGCAACTCCGGACTGGCTCGCAGAGGCCCGCCCCTATGATCTGGCACCTCAGTATTGGTCGTCAGACGATGACTGGTGAAGTGTTTGGGGCGTGGCTGCTATGAGGTCATCAATGACGTGGCGGTTCCGGATAGGTCGCATGTGACGTCACTGATGACATGGCACTCTGCTATTGGACCTTGGTGGTTCCAACCTGGGTTTGGGGCGTACACAGGTTATAAAAGGGGCTGGAGACAACATGGAGGTGCGCAGTCTTCACTTTTGCTCAGTCAGAGCACACCTCCATGTTAGAGCCTCATTGCGGCATAAGCCTATGTTGGGAAGCGGTAGGTAGGGTTAGGCGAACGGTGCCTGTGACGCCAAGATTCGTGGCTCGGCACATCAGGGTCAGGCACCGTGCTTCCCTCCTGCCGTTCCAGTCTTGCTATATCAGCCCAGTGGCGTTAACTGGGCTGCGGCTGCTGTGCTTCCTGTCCGATTGTGCCCCCTTCGCACACGGACAACGCACCTGCTGCGCCACCTGTCTGATTGTGCCCCCTATGCACACGGACAACGCACCTGCTGCGCCACCTGTCCGATTGTGCCCCCTACGCACACGGACAACGCACCTGCTGCGCCACCTGTCCGGTTGTGCCCCCTACGCGCACGGACAGCGTACTCCAGAACTTCTGTGGAGTTAACAGGGTGTTCCTTATTTTCCTCGGCTTCCCGGTCAATGCTACTGGTGTACCCATCTGGCCTGACGTGTCCTACACACACGTGGCCAGTCGAGAGGTGGCCAGAAACGCTAATCGGAGGACCGCTCGACCTGACGTGTCCTACACACGTGGCCGACAGGGCGCTTTCGTGGCGGTCTTCCGGTCAACGCTACCTGGTTTCCACCCGGCCTGACGTGTTTCCTGCACACGTGGTTGGTGTACCGCTAGGTGCACCAAAACGCTAATCGGGTTGTCGTCCGGTCTGACGTGTCCCAACACACGTGACCGGTTCCCAGAGTTCCTGGGTTATCTCAGAGCCATCCAGCTCTATAGTCTCCTCCTAACCCTCAGGTGCCAGCAGCTCCATTGTCATCTGGAGCACGGTGGGCCCCGACTGGCGATTAGGATATATACCCCCTGGTCCTAATCTGCCGATCCCCCCGTAACATTACCTGTGCTACTATCAATAGATGTGGGGACTAGAGTTGAGCGCGGTTCGTGGTTCGTGGTTCTCCAGTTCTAGGCTCGAGTGATTTTTGGGCTGTTCGAGATCGAACTAGAACTCGAGCTTTTTGCTAAAAGCTCGATAGTTCTAGATACGTTCGAGAACGGTTCTAGCAGCAAAAAGCAGGGCTTTTTACAGCTACAGTGAGCAGGAGCCATCGCTGGCAGCCTGCCACAAGCTGGTAACCAAGATAAACATCGGGTATCCAAGCAAAGCGCTTTGGTTAGTAACCCGATGTTTATCTTAGTTACGTGCAGGAAGCCCACACTTTCCCGCTCAGCTCGCTCCACCCCCTCCTGCCCGCGGCATGTACACATACATACACATACACAAACACACACACACACACATCCACCCCCCCACCCCCCCCCCGCCCGCCCGCCCGCTCGCTCGCTCGGCTTACCTGCGGTGATGAAGTCCCGCCATCCCGACCTCAGCGCTGTCACTGTCCTCCATGGCCGCCGCTTGTCACATCACCTATCGCTTCCGACCCGAGACTGACACTGGCGGTGACGTCACGGACCTCTCGCGATACTTGATGTGAAGGCGCCGGTCATTGACCTCAGTGACAGGGGCTGTCAGTGTGCTGGAGATCAGCGCGGGTAATGTACCTCACTGACAGCAGCACTTGTCACCCCCCTGCAGTGACCTGGGCTGACCCATTGATGTTAGCTCAGGTCACTGCACTGCTCTCCCAGCCAATGGGGAACATCCTGCTCTTCATTGACTGGGACAGTGTGCATCGTCATGGCAACCCCTTGGATTACACCAGACCTGGATTTGTTTTTCAATCTAATAAATTGGTTAAAGAGGGAATGTTTTGGGGAGTGTTTTTTCAAATAAAAATGTGTTTGTCGTGTATTTTTTTTTTATTACTGACTGGGTTGGTGATGTCGGGTATCTGATAGACGCCTGACCTCACCAACCCCAAGGCTTGATGCCAGGTGACATTACACATCTGGTATTAACCCCAAATATTACCCCGTTTGCCAGCGCACCAGGGCGCGGGATGAGCTGGGGCGAAGCACCAGGATTGGCGCATCTAATGGATGCGCCACTTCTGGGGCGGCTGCGGCCTGCTATTTTTAGGCTGGGGAGATTCCAATAACCATGGACCTCCCTAGTCTGAGAATATCAGGCCCCAGCTGTCTGCTTTACCTTGGCTGGTGATCCAATTTTGGGGGACCCCTACGTGTTTTTTTTTTTTAATTATTTATTTAATTTAAAATAACAGCGTGGGGTGCCCTCAGTTTTGGATTACCAGCCAAGGTGAGGTTGCCAGCTGTGGTCTGCAGGCTGCAGCCGTCTGCTTTACCCTAGCTGGCTACAAAACTAGGGGGAACCCTATGTCATTTTTATTTCATTTTTTTGGCTAAATACAAAGCTAAGCACCCCTTAGTGCCACATGAAAGGTACCAAAGGGTGTTCCACTTTTTCTCCATTTTTTTCTCCACTTTCTCTCCACTTTTTCTCCACTTTTTCTCCATTTTTTTCTCCACTTATTCTCCACTTTTTCTCCTCTTATTCTCCACTTTTTCTCCACTTTTTCTCCACTTTTTCTCCTCTTATTCTCCACTTTTTCTCCACTTTTTCTCCATTTTTTTCTCCACTTTCTCCACTTTTTCTCCACTTTTTTCTCCACTTTTTCTCCTCTTATGCTCCACTTTTTCTCCTCTTAATCTCCACTTTTTCTCCACTTTTTCTCCACTTTTTCTCCACTTTTTTCTCCACTTTTTCTCCTCTTATGCTCCACTTTTTCTCCACTTTTTCTCCACTTTTTCTCCACTTTTTCTCCACTTTTTCTCCACTTTTTCTCCTCTTAATCTCCACTTTTTCTCCTCTTATGCTCCACTTTTTCTCCACTTTTTCTCCACTTTTTCTCCACGTTTTCTCCACTTTTTTCTCCACTTTTTCTCCTCTTATGCTCCACTTTTTCTCCACTTTTTCTCCACTTTTTCTCCACGTTTTCTCCACGTTTTCTCCATTTTTTTCTCCACTTTTTCTCCTCTTATGCTCCACTTTTTCTCCACTTTTTCTCCACTTTTTCTCCACTTTTTCTCCACTTTTTCTCCACTTTTTCTCCTCTTATGCTCCACTTTTTCTCCACTTTTTCTCCACTTTTTCTCCACTTTTTCTCCTCTTATGCTCCACTTTTCTCCACTTTTTCTCCACTTTTTCTCCTCTTATGCTCCACTTTTTCTCCACTTTTTCTCCACTTTTTCTCCACTTTTTCTCCTCTTATGCTCCACTTTTTCTCCACTTTTTCTCCACTTTTTCTCCATTTTTTTCTCCACTTATTCTCCACTTTTTCTCCTCTTATTCTCCACTTTTTCTCCACTTTTTCTCCACTTTTTCTCCTCTTATTCTCCACTTTTTCTCCACTTTTTCTCCACTTTTTCTCCATTTTTTTCTCCACTTTCTCCACTTTTTCTCCACTTTTTTCTCCACTTTTTCTCCTCTTATGCTCCACTTTTTCTCCTCTTAATCTCCACTTTTTCTCCACTTTTTCTCCACTTTTTTCTCCACTTTTTCTCCTCTTATGCTCCACTTTTTCTCCACTTTTTCTCCACTTTTTCTCCACTTTTTCTCCACTTTTTCTCCTCTTAATCTCCACTTTTTCTCCTCTTATGCTCCACTTTTTCTCCACTTTTTCTCCACTTTTTCTCCACGTTTTCTCCACTTTTTTCTCCACTTTTTCTCCTCTTATGCTCCACTTTTTCTCCACTTTTTCTCCACTTTTTCTCCACTTTTTCTCCACGTTTTCTCCACGTTTTCTCCACTTTTTTCTCCACTTTTTCTCCTCTTATGCTCCACTTTTTCTCCACTTTTTCTCCACTTTTTCTCCTCTTAATCTCCACTTTTTCTCCACTTTTTCTCCACTTTTTCTCCACTTTTTCTCCACTTTTTTCTCCACTTTTTCTCCACTTTTTCTCCTCTTATGCTCCACTTTTTCTCCACTTTTTCTCCACTTTTTCTCCACGTTTTCTCCACGTTTTCTCCACTTTTTTCTCCACTTTTTCTCCTCTTATGCTCCACTTTTTCTCCACTTTTTCTCCACTTTTTCTCCTCTTAATCTCCACTTTTTCTCCACTTTTTCTCCACTTTTTCTCCACTTTTTCTCCACTTTTTTCTCCACTTTTTCTCCACTTTTTCTCCTCTTATGCTCCACTTTTTCTCCACTTTTTCTCCACTTTTTCTCCTCTTATGCTCCACTTTTTCTCCACTTTTTCTCCTCTTATGCTCCACTTTTTCTCCACTTTTTCTCCACTTTTTTCTCCACTTTTTCTCCTCTTATGCTCCACTTTTTCTCCACTTTTTCTCCACTTTTTCTCCACTTTTTCTCCTCTTATGCTCCACTTTTTCTCCACTTTTTCTCCACTTTTTCTCCATTTTTTTCTCCACTTATTCTCCACTTTTTCTCCTCTTATTCTCCACTTTTTCTCCACTTTTTCTCCACTTTTTCTCCTCTTATTCTCCACTTTTTCTCCACTTTTTCTCCACTTTTTCTCCATTTTTTTCTCCACTTTCTCCACTTTTTCTCCACTTTTTTCTCCACTTTTTCTCCTCTTATGCTCCACTTTTTCTCCTCTTAATCTCCACTTTTTCTCCACTTTTTCTCCACTTTTTCTCCACTTTTTTCTCCACTTTTTCTCCTCTTATGCTCCACTTTTTCTCCACTTTTTCTCCACTTTTTCTCCACTTTTTCTCCTCTTAATCTCCACTTTTTCTCCTCTTATGCTCCACTTTTTCTCCACTTTTTCTCCACTTTTTCTCCACTTTTTCTCCTCTTATGCTCCACTTTTTCTCCACTTTTTCTCCTCTTAATCTCCACTTTTTCTCCTCTTATGCTCCACTTTTTCTCCACTTTTTCTCCACTTTTTCTCCTCTTATGCTCCACTTTTTCTCCACTTTTTCTCCACTTTTTTCTCCACTTTTTCTCCTCTTATGCTCCACTTTTTCTCCACTTTTTCTCCACTTTTTCTCCACTTATGCTCCACTTTTTCTCCACTTTTTCTCCACTTTTTTCTCCACTTTTTCTCCTCTTAATCTCCACTTTTTCTCCACTTTTTCTCCACTTTTTCTCCACTTTTTCTCCACTTTTTCTCCACTTTTTTCTCCACTTTTTCTCCACTTTTTCTCCTCTTATGTTCCACTTATTCTCCACTTTTTCTCTACTTTTTCTATGGTCGGTCTACCCATTAGCTCTGCCATGCATAGTGTAGCTCTACACCTACTGACATGTTACTTTATGATTGACATCTCTTTCGTACCAGAGCTGTCTAAGTCTACTCTGACCCCATATTTGTCATTACTATATTGTCCTTGTACTGTATTATGACATTTGTATCATGTGTTTCATTTCTTGCTGTGTTGCAATTTTTTTGCTGCATCCCAATTGTACCTCTACATTGTTCGAGTTTATGTTATTGTTCTCTCACTCTTATGTGATACTGATTATTGTCATTTTTCATGATTACATGCAGATAAGTCCAATCTGACGAAGGCTCAGGCCGAAACGTCATTTGTAACTTGTTTTGGACAAAAACATATATGCTTATGAAAAAAAAAATTTCTTAATACGGACCAATAAAGAGTGATTTTGCATTACTATCCGATGTGACTTACTGACTTAGTCTGGGAGATATAGAGTGCCGAGGTTACTCACTAATTTTATCTATTATTACCTCTGAGCACCTATATACCAGTGAGCAGAGCTTCCTCTACAGTAGTTCTCCTGATTAGGCATGCCCTTACCTCATGAGCAGGGCATTGCAGCTTTGGTAGCAACCATTACGACATGGACTCTGCTGCTGTGGACCCGGGGAGAGTGAGTGCAGATTCATTGCACCCACACTCCTCACATGAAGGGTCCGCACTCCTAGAAAATGGGGGATACGTTCCCTGAGTGTCTCCCCCCCATATTCTAGACGGTCCAGAGTCGTCGTGGGACCCCTTTATTTTTTTTCTTACAATAAATTGGTGAAAGAGGAAATGTTTTGGGGACTGTTTTTTCAAATAAATTTCTTTTGTCGATTTTTTGTTTTTGTTAGTACTGACAGTTTATGATGTTGGGTATCTAATAGACGCCATGACATCACAAACTGCTGGGCTTGATCTCAGGTGATTTTACAGCTAGTATCAACCCGATTTATTACCCCGTTTGCCACTGCACCAGGGCACGGGATGAGCTGGGGTGAAGCGCCAGGATTGGCGCATCTAGTGGATGCGCCACGTCTGGGGTGCCTGCGGCCTGCTATTTTTAGGCTGTGAAGGCCCAATAACTATGGACCTTCCCACCCTGAGAATACCAGACCACAGCTGTCCGCTTTACCTTGGCTGGTGATCCAATTTGGGGGGTCCCCTACTTTTATTGTGTAATTATTAATATTTATAAAATAATTATAAAAAAGAGCCTGAGGGGACCTCCACATTGGATCCCCAACCACGGTAAAGCTGCCAGCTGTGGTTTTCAGGCTACAGCCGTCTGCTTTACCCTAGCTGGCTATCAAAAATGGGGGGACCCAACGTAATTTTTTTTTTTAACTATTTTTTAAATAGAAAAAATTAATGGGCTTCCCTGTATTTTGATTGCCAACCAAGGTAATGGCAGGCAGATGGGGGTGGCAACCCATAGCTGTCTGCTTTATCTGCGCTGAGAATCAAAAATACCGCGGAGCGCTACGTCATTTTTTTAAAGATTTATTTTTACAGCACTGTGATGTCCAGCAATCAAAATACAGGGAAGCCCATTTTATTTTTAGTTATTTAAATAAATAATTAAAAAAAATATATGTTAGCTCCCACTGCATTTTTTGTATTGCTAGCTAAGGGTAATCCAAGCAGCTACTGGCTGCTAACCCCCACTGCTTGGTGTTACCTTCACTGGCAATGGAAAATCCAGGGAAGCATTTTTTTTTTTTTTGCCAAAAAGCTACAAAAAAAGGACGTGAGCTTCGCCATATTTTTGTATGCTAGCCAGGTATAGCAGGCAGGTGCTGGAAGAGTTGGATACAGCGCCAGAAGATGGCGCTTCTATGAAAATGCCATTTTCTGAGGTGGCTGCAGACTGCAATTCGCAGCAGTGGGGCCCAGAAAGCTCAGGCCAACCGGTGGTGCGGATTCCAATCCCAGCTGCCTAGTTGTACCTGGCTGGACACAAAAATGGGGCAAAGCCTACGTCATTTGTTTTCTAATTATTTCATGAAATTCATGAAATAATAAAAAAAGGGATTCCCTTTATTTTTGGTTCCCAGCCGGGTACAAATAGGCAACTGGGGGTTGGGGGCAGCCGTACCTGCCTGCTGTACCTGGCTAGCATACAAAAATATGGCGAAGCCACATAATTTTTTCAGGGGGCAAAAAACTTCTGCATACAGTCCTGGATGGAGTATGCTGAGCCTTGTAGTTCTGCAGCTGCTGTCTGTCTGTATGGAGAAGAGCAGACAGCAGCTGCAGAACTACAAGGCTCAGCATACTCCATCCAGGACTGTATGCAGAAGTTTTTTGCCCACCAAAAAAATGACGTGGGCTTCGCCATATTTTTGTATGCTAGCCAGGTACAGCTGGCAGCCACGGGCTGCCTCCAACCCCCAGTTGCCTATTTGTACCCGGCTGGGAACCAAAATTATAGGGAAGCCCGTTTTTTTTAATTATTTCACTTATTTCATGAAATAATTAAAAAACAAATGACGTGGGCTTCGCCCTATTTTTGTGTCCAGCCGGGTACAACTAGGCAGCTGGGGATTGGAATCCGCAGCACAGGTTAGCCCGAGGTTTGTGGGCGCCTCTGCTGCGGATTTCAGTCCGCAGCCGTCCCAGAAAATGGCGCTCTCATAGAAGCGCCATCATCTGGCGCTGTATCCAACTCTTCCAACAGCCCTGGAGCCGGGTGGCTTGTTGGGTAATCATGAGTTAATACTGGCTTTGTTTTACCAGCCAGTATTAAGCCAGAGATTCTTAATGTCAGGCACGTTTGACCCGGCCATTAAGAATCTCCAATAAAGGGTTAAAAAAAGACACCACACAGAGAAAAAATACTTTAATAGAAATAAATACACAGACACATTAGAGACTCCATCTTTATTACCCCTGTCAGCCCTCCACGATCCTGCTCTTCTGTCTTCTTTCTTTCTAGTGTAGTAGTAGTGACGATTGTAGTGAGGGGCATCACTTGGGGCTGGGGAACCTCCATCCTAACTACAATGCTCACTACAATCGGGAAGCAGCGTGCAGCCTTCACTCCGTGAGTGATCACTGCTGGCTGCTAGCGGTAACGCTGACAGACGCGTTACCATAGCAACGGTGCTCCCGGAGCCGCGGTTAGCGGTGACGTCACCGCTAACTGCGTTGCTATGGCAACGGTGATCTCCGTTAATGACCGGCTGTGTCAGCCGGTCCCTAAAGGAACGGGGAGTCGACCGTGTGCTAGAGCATGTCGCCGGTACACGGCGATACACATATGTGCACCGTGTACCGGAGAGATGCACTCGCAGGTCCTACATGACGTGTCATAGTCATGTGACCAGTCTGTAGCCAATGAGATAATAGCCACGTGACTGGTCACATGGCTATTTTGACGTCACGATAGGTCCTGCTTCTCTGCTGGCAGTGCAGGTCACCGGGAGGATTCAGCGATCATCGGATGGAATAGCGGCAGGAGACAGAGTGCAGAAGGGATCGCGAGGACCGGTAAGTGTTATGGCAATGTTTATTAACTGTTTGTGTACATTTATAATGCATTTTTATGTGTTTGTGATTGCCTCCCATTATAGCCTATACGTTCGAGTTCGGTTCGTCGAACGTTCGACGAACCGAACTCGAACGGGACCCCCGTTCGGCGAACCGGCCTCGAGCCGAACCGGGACCGGTTCGCTCATCTCTAGTGGGGACCTTACCACATTTTATTTTTTTATTTTACACCCCGATATAATAGACCCACAGACAAGGTCTGTGATCCCAACGAATCACAGATGCTGTCTGAGGGTGCGGTCTGATTGCAGCCAATCAAATACATCGCTGGGTGGTGAAAGCAGTGAATATGCATAAGGGATAATGAGGGTCCCCAGAAGTACAGCTGCTGGAGCAGTTATAGCCACGTAGAGGCTCGGTAAGTATTACATGTTTTAACCGTTTTGCTTCTTTTTTTTTTACAGTGATTTCCCTGGCCAATCACAGCCATGCCAATACTTAACATGAATGTGATGAAGCTAGAAGTGGGTTTTCTGCAAATGAACAGTTACCGAACATTGCCAACTTTTGAGCAAAGTGCTCGGGTAGCCAAGTGTCGGCTATAGCTGACTTGTAGAAATGGGCACACACATGGCATACATTTACAAGTAGCTCATACAAATTGGGTTTGTTTTTCAAAAACCACTGAACCACTAAGTGGAGCACTTGGCCCAGATATGGTACATGTATAAGCTTGCCAAGCTTCAGAGGGACCACCAAGTTACAGCGACTTTATCACAAAAAAACATGGCTGGTTGTTAGTTCGAACAGCTCAAGCCACAGTTTTCTCTGGTCTGTTATTCCTTTCAACAACTATGCTGTGGCGTGTGGTTTATCACCTAAAGATATTTATTTAAGCAGAGCCTGTTGCTGCTTCATCAAGGCAGTGCTGCAGTGCTTCAAGCTTGGGACTGACTCAGACCCGGATGACAGGAACTAGAAGTAGGGCCCTCCTAAATAGAGATGAGCGAACCAGACCCGGTTCGGCTCGAGGTCGGTTCGCCGAACGGAGGTCCCGTTCGAGTTCGGTTCATCGAATGTTCGACGAACCAAACTCAAACTGCATAGGAAACAATGGCAGGCATTCACAAACACATAAAAACACCTAGAAAACACCCTCAAAGGTGTCCAAAAGGTGACAAACAACTCACAACACAACACAAACACATGAGAAAGTGACAAGGACATATACTCATGTGAAAACAAAAGAGCAGGACAAGGAAAAAGAGGAGAAGACACAGGTATAGGCATGGCACGCCCTTCTAAAATCATGTAAAACACCGCAAGGTGACTCCAAGCGGAGTCTCCCTTTTTTCCAAAAATTGGGCCCCACACACACCCACCCCTTCAGTGGCAGCAGTTGTGCCCCAGTTGTACACTTCACAGCTAGATTTGCATCAAGCACATTCAAAAATACGCCATACTTAACCGTCCCCAGGATGACACCGGGGTAGGTAGCAAAGTCTTTGCTGAACCATGACTTGTTCATCTTGGCTTCTTTTAAAAACAATGTAAGCAAGGGTTACTCCAAGCGGAGTCTCCCTTTTTTCCAAAAATTGGGCCCCACACACACCCACCCCTTCAGTGGCAGCAGTTGTGCCCCAGTTGTACACTTCACAGCTAGATTTGCATCAAGCACATTCAAAAATACGCCATACTTAACCGTCCCCAGGATGACACCGGGGTAGGTAGCAAAGTCTTTGCTGAACCATGACTTGTTCATCTTGGCTTCTTTTAAAAACAATGTAAGCAAGGGTTACTCAAAGCGGAGTCTCCCTTTTTTCCAAAAATTGGGCCCCACACACACCCACCCCTTCAGTGGCAGCAGTTGTGCCCCAGTTGTACACTTCACAGCTAGATTTGCATCAAGCACATTCAAAAATACGCCATAATTAACCGTCCCCAGGATGACACCAGGGTAGGTAGCAAAGTCTTTCCTGATCCCAGCTCTGTTCATCTTGGCTCCTTTTAAAAAACACAGCAAGCAAGGGTTACTCCAAGCGGAGTCTCCCTTTTTTCCAAAAATTGGGCCCCACACACACCCACCCCTTCAGTGGCAGCAGTTGTGCCCCAGTTGTACACTTCACAGCTAGATTTGCATCAAGCACATTCAAAAATACGCCATAATTAACCGTCCCCAGGATGACACCAGGGTAGGTAGCAAAGTCTTTCCTGATCCCAGCTCTGTTCATCTTGGCTCCTTTTAAAAAACACAGCAAGCAAGAGTTACTCCAAGCGGAGTCTCCCTTTTTTTCCAAAAATTGGGCCCCACACACACCCACCCCTTCAGTGGCAGCAGTTGTGCCCTAGTTGCAAACAGGATGTTTTGATTTGCATCAAACACATTCCAAATCCACAAGCATTTACTCTCCCCAGGATGACACCGGGGTAGTAAATTCCTTCTGGATCCATGACTTGTTCATTTTGATGAACGTCAGTCTGTCCACATTGTCACTGGACAGACGCGTGCGCTTATCTGTCAGCACACACCCAGCAGCACTGAAGACACGTTTAGAGACAACGCTGGCAGCTGGACACGACAAAATCTCCAAGGCGTAACTGGATAGCTCTGGCCATTTTTATAGATTTGAAGCCCAAAATGAGCAAGGCTCCATTTGCAAAGTCATGGCATCAATGTTCATTTGCAGATACCCCTGTATCATCCTCTCCAGCCGTTGACTATGTGTCAGACTTGTTGTCTCTGGTGGCCTTGCAAAGGAGGGTCTAAAAAAATTATGAAAAGATTCCATAAAATTGCTGTTACCAGCACCAGATACGGTCCTACTGGTACGGGTAGACTGTTGAAGATGACGAGACCGTCCCATGTTTGGCAAGTTACAACTGGGAGATTCACTCCCTGCACCTGCACGGTTGTTTGGTGGAAAAGCCGAGCTAATATCGAGTAACAGCTTCTGCTGATACTCCTGCATACGTGCGTCCCTTTCTATGGCTGGAATTATGTCACAAAATTTGGACTTGTACCGGGGATCTAATAGTGTGGCAAGCCAGTAGTCATCATCACTTCTAATTTTGACAATACGAGGGTCATGTTGGAGGTAGTGCAGCAAGAAGGCACTCATGTGTCTTGCGCAGCCATGCGGACCAAGTCCACGCTGTGTTTGTGGCATAGAGGTGCTAACCGTTCTTTCTTCCTCTGACATCTCCCCCCAACCTCTTTCAACAGAAATTTGACCAAGGTCTCCCTCATCCGCTGAGTCTTCCATGTCCATGGACAGTTTGTCCTCCATTTCTTCATGTTGTCCTGCACCTTCCTCAACATTTAGCCTGCTACCATGCACCCTTGTTGATCCCTGTCCCCCATGGTCCCATGCCTGCCGCGTTGGTGATGATGAACGTCTGGACCTTGGTAATGTTGTTGTCCCTTGCGCATATGAATCCTCCTGTAGTTCCTCCCCTTCCTGTTGTCCCACCCCCTGACTCCGAATAGTGTTTAGCGTGTGCTCCAGCATGTAAATGACTGGAATTGTCATGCTGATAATGGCATTGTCAGCGCTAAACATATTCGTCGCCATGTCGAAACTGTGCAGAAGGGTGCATAGGTCCTTGATCTGAGACCACTCCATCAGGGTGATCTGCCCCACCTCTGCATCTCGTTGGCCCAGGCTATACGTCATGACGTATTGCACCAGGGCTCGGCGGTGCTGCCACAGTCGCTGTAACATGTGGAGAGTTGAATTCCAGCGTGTCGCCACATCGCATTTCAGGCGATGAACCGGCAGGCCGAAAGACGTCTGGAGCGATGCAAGTCGCTCAGCTGCGGTGCTTGAACGGCGGAAGTGAACAGACAGTTTTCGTGCCCTGTTCAGAAGGCCATCTAGGCCGGGATAGTGTGTTAAAAATTGCTGGACAACAAGGTTCAACACGTGAGCCATACAAGGCACGTGTGTCACCTTGCCCAGGCGAAGGGCCGCACCCAGGTTTGCAGCATTGTCGCACACGGCCTTACCAGGCTGCAGGTTGGGCGGAGAAAACCATTTATTAAACTCGGACCGCAGAGCTGACCACAACTCCTCAGCTGTGTGACTCTTATTCCCAAGACATGTCAAGCTAAAGACCGCCTGATGCCGTTGCGCTCTGCTGCCAGCATAGTAATGAGGGGTGCGTGATTCCTTCTGCGCAGTGAGAACGCTGGTGGCCTGACCAGGCAGGCTTGGGGCGGAGGTGGAGGATGCAGAAGCAGTGGCGAAACTTGGACAGACAGAGGATTGACACACAAGTCGTGGGGACGGCAAGACTTGTGCAGCAGACCCTTCACCATCTATCACCATAGTTACCCAGTGCCCAGTCAGCGACATGTAATGTCCCTGTCCATGCTTACTGGTCCAAATATCGGTGGTGAAATGCACCCGTTCACACACAGAGTTTCTCAAGGAAGCGGTGATGTTGTGTGCGACATGCTGGTGTAGCGCGGGCACACCTTTCTTAGAGAAATAGTGGCGACTAGGCATCTGGTACTGGGGCACAGCGACAGACATAAGGTCTCTAAAATCCTGTGTGTCCACTAGGCGGAAAGGCAGCATTTCGGTAGCCAACAGCTTACAGAGGGATAGAGTCAACCTCTTAGCTTTGTCATGGGTCACAGGAAGTGGCCTTTTATTTGACCACATCTGAGGGACAGAGATCTGGCTGCTGTGTGTAGACGGTGTTGAGTAGGGTGTCCCTGGAAAAATGCAGGTTTGTGAGGAAAGTGCAGGCGGAGACATGATGTTGCCTTCATCCAACGTTGGTGCTATCAATGTCTGAGAGAGCTGTACACACTCACTTGTTTCCCTTTCCAAACCAACTGACGACCTACCAAGCAAACTGCCTGTTGCGGTTACAGTGGTGGAAGTTGTGGGTGGAAAAACAGGTGTGACAGCTGTCCCCACAGTCCTAGAAGATGACGAGCGCGTGGATGCACTGGAAGGGGCAGGCGGTGGATGGTTCGCTCCGCTAGGCCGCATTGCAGCACGGTGAGCTTCCCACCGGGACATATGATATTTATTCATGTGATGATTCATGGAAGAAGTTGTCAAACTGCTGAGGTTTTGACCTCTACTAAGAGAACCATGACAAATTTTACAGATCACATAATTTGGGCGATCTTTTTCTATGTCAAAAAAGGACCAGGCTAGGCAAGGCTTAGAGGCCATGCGACCTGTTGATCCACCTAGAATAATGCTCAGAGGCAGAGTGGTGGCTGAGGATGCAGTTGTAGACGTGCTACCAGTACTCCGACTGTGTCCAGGAAGGCGCAAGGTAACTTCGTCATCAGTTGCATCCTCCTCCACCACCTCTGTTGACCTCCTCGAGTGCCTGACTGTGGGTTGACAGTAGGTGGGATCTAGAACTTCATCATCAATTGTTGTATTTGCCCTCCCCTCCCCCTCAGACCGAGCCTCTTCTTGCCCTGACCGAATATTTAAGTTGTCATCCCAATCGGGTATCTGCGTCTCATCTTCATCACTATGTTCCTCATTGTCTATAACCACAGGTGTTACAGTTTGTGACAAAGGGTCAACATTATGCTCAGAAACTTGGTCCTCACGGCCTGAATCAGAGTCACAAAGGTTCTGGGCATCACTGCAGACCATTTCCTGTTCAGTACTCACTGTAGCTTGGGAGCAGACCTCTGATTCCCAGGCTATAGTGTGACTGAACAGCTCTGCAGACTCAGCCATCTCAGTTCCACCATACTGTGCAGGGCTGATGGAGACTTCAGAGCTGGGAGAAAGCAAGTTTGATTGGGATAACAACTCAGAGGACAGGTGTTTTTTGGATGCAGTACTTGAAGTGGCTGAGAGGGCACTTGTTGGACCACTTGAGATCCATTCAAGCATTTTCCTTTTTTGGCCATCATCTACCTTTGTTCCTGTTGTTCGTGTCCGTAAAAAAGGGAGCACATCGGATTGTCCACGGTAAGTAGTAGACATCTTACTTTTGCTGGTAGATGGTCTATCTTCAGCAGATGATAATGGAGCTTTGCCACCTTCCCCACGGACAAACCCTTTTTTTCCTTTTCCACCACGCCTCTTCCCCTTTCCACCAGCATCTGTCATTTTGCCACTCATGTTGATTGCGACAAGATTGTGCACTGAAAATGTGGTAGTAAAAATTGAGAGGAGGTGTAGATTGCAGTGGTGGTCTAGCTTTATTAACAGCAGAATAATAAAGAATAAATATCCCTGACAATGCAACTACGGCCCTTAAACTGGCAGCATCAATTGCTAGTATAATGGCTTAGTTATAATGAGTTGGAGTGTGCAATGCAGGTAGACGTGCTGCAAATATCTGTGCACTAGTGTGACTATAGCAAAGTCCAATAGCCACGTTTAGGATGCCACTAGGTACACTGAGTGTTTGCTAGTATAATGTCTTAGTTATAATGAGTTGGAGTGTGCAATGCAGGCAGAGGTGCTGCAAATGTCTTTGCACTAGTGGGACTATAGCAAAGTCCAATAGCCACGTTTAGGATGCCACTAGGTACACTGAGTGTTTGCTAGTATAATGGCTTAGTTATAATGAGTTGGAGTGTGCAATGCAGGCAGAGGTGCTGCAAATATCTCTGCACTAGTGTGACTAGACAAAAGTCCAATAGCCACGTTTAGGATGCCACTAGGTACACTGAGTGTTTGTATAAACAACATCTGAACAAACGGGGGAGATTTTTGGTGATCACCTCCGATCACCATAACCCCTATATAGGCTAACAAAGATAATGATAAATCCCTGGTAGAGACTCCATAAGTATCAAAAACCAGAAAAAAGAGAGTCACTGACACTACCTTAATGCAGAAATGAACAAGTTTATTGAACAATTGTATAAAAAACACATAGATTAAAAGAGGTTCAAAAGATGGAGTGCTGGAGGGGATACAAAAAACGAGGAGCTGCATACCACTGCTGAAGATGTACAAAAGTGCATCAAATAGTGGCTGGGGGACCTGTGTCACCAGGTAATAATTCAGAAATCAGCTCAAAACCTGCAAACGATTGCCATATAAACCACAGTAAGGTGCTGCCTAGTGCATGAATACTGGGCACAAAAGATGGTATAATGAGTGCCCAGCACACAAGCACCATGCCTGACAAGAATAAAGCCGGGGAGAAAATAGACCCCTAGCACATGGCAGAATACATATAAATTTGCAGGTCAAAACAATAACAGTGAGCAGGGACACATACCCATAATAACCGAATCAGCAGACGGAAGTGCAGCTCCACAGACCCCAACGCGTTTCGCGAGGGCTTCTTCACTGGGGGTCTAGTAGTGTTTGCTAGTATAATGGCTTAGTTATAATGAGTTGGAGTGTGCAATGCAGGTAGAGGTGCTGCAAATGTCTTGGCACTAGTGGGACTATAGCAAAGTCCAATAGCCACGTTTAGGATGCCACTAGGTACACTGAGTGTTTGCTAGTATAATGGCTTAGTTATAATGAGTTGGAGTGTGCAATGCAGGTAGAGGTGCTGCAAATGTCTTTGCACTAGTGGGACTATAGCAAAGTCCAATAGCCACGTTTAGGATGCCACTAGGTACACTGAGTGTTTGCTAGTATAATGGCTTAGTTATAATGAGTTGGAGTGTGCAATGCAGGCAGAGGTGCTGCAAATATCTCTGCACTAGTGGGACTATAGCAAAGTCCAATAGCCACGTTTAGGATGCCACTAGGTACACTGAGTGTTTGCTAGTATAATGGCTTAGTTATAATGAGTTAGAGTGTGCAATGCAGGCAGAGGTGCTGCAAATGTCTTTGAACTAGTGTGACTAGACAAAAGTCCAATAGCCACGTTTAGGATGCCACTAGGTACACTGAGTGTTTGCTAGTATAATGGCTTAGTTATAATGAGTTGGAGTGTGCAATGCAGGCAGAGGTGCTGCAAATGTCTTTGCACTAGTGTGACTAGACAAAAGTCCAATAGCCACGTTTAGGATGCCACTAGGTACACTGAGTGTTTGCTAGTAAAATGGCTTAGTTATAATGAGTTGGAGTGTGCAATGCAGGTAGAGGTGCTGCAAATATCTTTGCACTAGTGGGACTAGACAAAAGTCCAATAGCCACGTTTAGGATGCCACTAGGTACACTGAGTGTTTGCTAGTATAATGGCTTAGTTATAATGAGTTGGAGTGTGCAATGCAGGCAGAGGTGCTGCAAATGTCTTTGCACTAGTGTGACTAGACAAAAGTCCAATAGCCACGTTTAGGATGCCACTAGGTACACTGAGTGTTTGCTAGTATAATGGCTTAGTTATAATGAGTTGGAGTGTGCAATGCAGGTAGAGGTGCTGCAAATGTCTTTGCACTAGTGGGACTAGACAAATGTCCAATAGCCACGTTTAGGATGCCACTAGGTACACTGAGTGTTTGCTAGTATAATGGCTTAGTTATAATGAGTTGGAGTGTGCAATGCAGGTAGAGGTGCTGCAAATATCTTTGCACTAGTGTGACTAGACAAAAGTCCAATAGCCACGTTTAGGATGCCACTAGGTACACTGAGTGTTTGCTAGTATAATGGCTTAGTTATAATGAGTTGGAGTGTGCAATGCAGGTAGAGGTGCTGCAAATATCTTTGCACTAGTGGGACTAGACAAAAGTCCAATAGCCACGTTTAGGATGCCACTAGGTACACTGAGTGTTTGCTAGTATAATGGCTTAGTTATAATGAGTTGGAGTGTGCAGAGGACAGGAGGGTACAGTGGCAGGATTGTGGGGCTCTGGGTAGAGGAATGGAAGCCTGCCTTTCTATTCCCTCCTAATGGGGAAATGCAGCGACGAAATCCCTGACCTTAGCTACACAGACGCTGTCTCTGTTTTCAGGACCTGTCACCTATGGCTCTGACCCTGCCGGTACGAGCCCTTAAAAGGACTGATGGAAAGTGCTATCCCTATGCTGTCCAGCGCTGTGTATGGAGCGCATACAGCTGTATCAGCGATAGGTCTCAGGACGGAGCTGCGCCAGTGATGTCTGACACCAAGGACGCAGAAGGCAGATAATGGCGTCCTGGAGGAAAATGTCCGGTTTTATAATGCAGGGACATGTGACATGGACATCCTATCACACATGCCGTTGCTTCTCTGGCTAAAAGTCCACTTAGCTGTGTGTGTGTCTGGGATTGGCTGCCATAATGGCCCTCCCCACTACACGCTCGCGCTTAGGGAAAGAAGACAAGAAAAAAAAAATGGCGATCGCCATTATACAAACAGCAGTGATCTGAAGGCGCTGTTCCCGCACACTATACACTGAAATTTCATAATAGTGTGAGTCACAGAGTGACTTACACTATTACAGCGGAAAGCCAGCTAGGAATTATCTGTTTTTTTGCTGCTAGAACCGTTCTCGAACGTTTCTAGAACTATTGAGCTTTTGCAAAAAGCTCGAGTTCTAGTTCGATCTAGAACAGGCCCCAAAATCACTCGAGCCTAGAACTGGAGAACCTCGAACCGCGCTCAACTCTACTCCTAAACTTCTGGTAGAGGGCCACCTGATAGCCCTTCCAAATGTATGATAGTGGACCCTTCCAAATTTAAGAGTGAGGGTCTTTAGTAATGTATGAGAGTGGGCCTGCCAAAATTTAAGAGTGAGAGCCCTGTCAAAATTTATGAAAGGGCCATACCAAATGTATGAGTGAGGGCAATTTTATGGCCCTCCAAAATTCTAAATGACGACTCTGTGAATATGGTGGAGGAGTGCCTATAAAATAACACATTCGAAGAAGCCCTCTTGAGCACAGTCTATCCAGATACTGCAGTGCTAACCACTGAGCCAACCTGCTGCCCTACCAAATATATGGGAAGGCCCTCAAAAATGTATGTGTGAAGGCCCTCCCAAATGCATGAGTGAGGGCCCTCCCAAATGTATGAGAGAGGGCCTTCCCAAATGTATGACAGAGGGCCCTCTCAAATTTATGAGTTTGGGTCGCTTGATGACCCTCCAAAAACTATGGTTGAGTGACACATGATGACACTGTGGATATGGTGGAAGAGAAGGAAGAGGACGAGGCCAGCAAATAATATATCCGCAAATGCAATCTTGTACGCAGGAAGTCCGAAGACTGCAGTACTAACCACTGTGCTGCCCTACAAAATGCATGAGTGAGGGCTTTCCTAAATGTATGGGCGATGGTCCTCCCAAATTTAAGTGTGAGGGCCCTCACAATTGTATGAGAGAGGGCACTCCCAAATTTAAGAGTAAAGGCCCTCACAAATATATGAGAGACAGCTGCTTCATGGCTCTCCAAAAAATATGGTTGAGTGCCACATGATGACTCTGTGTATATGCTGGAGAAAGCCCCCAAAAAAATTAAGATCCACAGACACCGTCTTGTGAACTTTGTGTTTGATGTTAGTGTAGGAGGAGCTTGTGTAAAGGAAGAGAGAGATTTTTAGGCTCCATTTTATACCTTCTTGTACACAACAATGCAGTCTAGTGTCGATTACACAACTATTCCTAAATTAAACAGGAGGTGTCTGACCATGTCACAGACCACATGCCTAGATAAGGCTACTTTCACACATCCGGTTTGAGCCGTGCGGCTCAATCCGGCTGTGAAACCTATGCAACGGATGCGGCGAAAACACCGCATCCTTTGCATAAGTTTTTACATGCGGCCGGTCCGTTTTTTTCCGGTTGCGGCACGCTACTGAGCATGCGCAGTGGAAAAAAACGCATGCGGCGGCCGGATGCGATTTTTTCCGCATTGCGCCGCATTCAGCATCCATAGGCATGCATTGAAAATGCGCCGCAGCGGCCGGATGCGGCGCGATGCGGTTTTTTTTTGCCGGAGAAAAAAACGTTGCAGGGAACGTTCTATCCGGCCGCAGCATTGGCTAAATCTGCCGCATGCGGCAAAAACCGGACCGAACGCAAGCCCATGCGGCACAATACGGCACTAATGTAAGTCTATGCAAAAAAAACCGCAACCGGCGGCAAAAAAAACGGTTGCGGTTTTTCTGCAGAGTGCCGTATTGTGCCGCATTGCAGAAACCGGAGGTGTGAAAGTAGCCTAAGTTTGTAAACTGTTACTATGCCATTTGAAGGTGAACTTTTGTTTCAGGGTTAAAAGCAATGAGAAAAGCAAAAACGCTACGTGTGAACATAAGCTAAATTAGTAGCATCTTGCTATTTTTTTCTCATTTATTTTGCCTTATATACAAGTTTAAAGTACAATGTTTCTTTACATTTTTTCTGTAAAATTCAATTTAGGTTTGGTTTTGGAGCTTTTATTGTCACTCCGTAAAAGTGGAGTAATACGCTGACATTATTCCCAGAAACCAGCTGTAAGTCAGAAATGTATCCAGACATCTTCCCCATGTGGTTCCTATTCAGATTCAGCCCTTTTCTATTCATTTTATTATTTTACAACCCTGCAAGACCTCCTTGGAAGGTCCTCAGGAATAATATTAAAGTTTTCCATTGACTTGCATTAGGTTCGTTATTCCCTGTAAATACACGAATAGTACAATTTATTCGGCATGAATAATCCAAACCCAAATATATTGCTATTCAAACATCACAATATACAATTAATGTTTGACAAAGAATTATTTATGCAGACAAGAGGCACCGCAATGGGGTTCAATGTGGCGTCTTCATATGTCAATGTCCATATGGCATTCTTTCAAAGCTCTTTTGTCCAATTATCCCACTACTTTAGCAAAGTTCTCAGGAGGTGGCAATACATAGATGAAATTTTATTTATTTGGACTGGGACGGCGGAGGACCTATCCTCCTTGCATGTTTTTCTTAACAACATTGAGGTGGATGGAAACTCTACTTCTTTAACCTCCTTCACATTTTTGGATGTTACTGTACATAAACTTGGTTCTTGTTAGATATTGATCTTTTTTTCAAACCCACCGATGCTAACAACTTGATGTCCATTTGTAGCTGCCATCCTAGACCAATTATCTGTTCCGTCTTCTATAACATATGACTCACAGATAATGACAACACAAAAACACGTTATTTTGTCATACAGAGTATTTATAGTTGAAAAGGTATGACATAAATCAAGCTACATAAATCATATTACCATTTTTGTACTGTTCTGGAAAATAAAGCTGACCCTTTGATAGTGCTACAAATAAAAAGCATCACATTTTAAATTTTAAACGCTAACAAAAAACTTTTTGTCCCCATTTCCTTCCATTAAGAGGACATAAAAGGTAAGTGTTAGGTTGTATGTACCCCAAAATACTGACAAATTAAAAATATACTGCAAAAGAACGAGCCCTCACGCTGGTATGTATATACAAAAATCCAAAAGTTATAGCTTATAATTAGAGATGAGCCAGCCTCTAGAGGCTCGAGTTCAGTTCGGTTCTTCGAACGGAGGCCGCGTTCGAGTTCGGTTCGGTGAGCCATTCGACGAACCTCTCGAGCCCCATTGAAACTAATGGCAGGCAAACACAAACACATAAAAACACATTATAAATGTACACATACAGTTAATAAACATTGCCATAACACACTTACCTGTCCCCGCGATGCGTCCTGCACTCTGTCTCCCGCCGCTTTTCCTTCTGATAATCACTGCGTCCTCCCGGTAACCAGCACTGATGATAGGACCTATCGAGACGTCAAAATAGCATGTGACCAGTCACATGTGTATTATCTCATTGGCTACAGACTGGTCATATGGCTATGACATCATGCTAGGTCCTGACAGTGCATCTCTCCGGTACCTGGTGATCGTTCCAGCATGTCCGTGTACTGGCGAAATGCTCTAACACATGGTAGACTCCCTGTTCCTGCATATGTGCGCTCTTTATAGAGTCAGCCCACATGCAGGGACTAGCTGTCACAGACAGTAAATAGCGGCATCGGAAGTCACGTGATCGGAGCACCGTTGCTATGGTAACCCACCTGTCAGCGGTGACGTCACCGCTTACAGCCCGCAGCGGCACTGGGAATCATATGATCAGAACACCATTACTATGGTAACCCGCTTGTCAGCGGTGAAGTCACCGCTTACAGCCTGCAGACTCTGCTCACTCACTGAGTGAATAGACTGCACAGGGAGCAGCAGCGTCTTCCTCCCATGCAGCGCTGTCTGATGTAGCAGAGCTACATGGATTGAAGGAGAAAGAAGACAGAAGACTATGGATCATGGAGGGCTGACAAGGAGTAATAAACATGGAGTCTCTAAGTGTGTCTGTGTATTTATTTCTATTAAAGTTTTTTTTCTCTGTGTGGTGTCTTTTTTTTAACCCTTTATTGGAGATTCTTAATGGCCGGGTCAAACTTGCCTGACATTAAGAATCTCTGGCTTAATACTAGCTAGTAAAACAAAGTTAGTATTAACTCATTATTACCCAGCGAGCCACCCGACTTCAGGGCAGCTGGAAGAGTTGGATACAGCGCCAGATGATGGCGCTTCTGTGAAAGCGCCATTTTCTGGGGCAGCTGCGGACTGAAATTCGCAGCAGAGGGGCCCAGAGAGCTCGGGCTAACCTGTGCTGCGGATTCCAATCCACAGCTACCTAGTTGTACCTGGCTGGACACAAAAATGGGGCGAAGCTCATGTCGATTTTTTTTTAATTATTTTATGAAATTCATGAAATATATAAAAAAAGGGCTTCCCTATTTTTTTTAGTTCCCAGCCGGGTAAAAATAGGCAGCTGGGGGTTGGAGGCAGCCGTACCTGCCTGCTGTACCTGGCTATCATACAAAAATATGGCGAAGCCCACGAAATTTTTTTTGGTGGGCAAAAAACTGCTGCATATAGTCCTGGATGGAGTATGCTGAGTCTTGTAAGTCTGCAGCTGCTGTTTGCTCTCCTCCATACACTAGTGAATGAAGCATGCTGAGCCTTGTAGTTCTGCAGCTGCTGTCTGCTCTCTTCCATATAGACAGACAGCAGCTGCAGAACTACAAGGCTCAGCATACTCCATCCAGGACTGTATGCAGGAGTTTTTTTCCCCCAAAAAACATTACGTGGGCTTCGCCATGTGTTTGTATGCTGGCTCGGTACAGCAAGCAGCTACGGGCTGCCCCTGACCCCAGCTGCCTATTTGTACCCGGCTGGGAACCAAAAATATAGGTAAGCCCTTTTTTTTTTAATTATTTCATGAATTTCATGAAATAATTAAAAAAAAAAATTACGTGGGCTTCGCCCAATTTTTGTGTCTAGCCAGGTACAACTAGGCAGCTGGGCATTGGAATTCGCAGCTCAGGGTGCCCAAGCTTTCTGGGCACCTCTGCTGTGAATTGCAGTCCGCAGCCGCCCCATAAAAGTGCGCTTTTATAGAAGCGCCATCTTCTATATCCAACTCTTCAGCTGCCCTGGTGACGGGTGGCTACTGGGTAATAATGGGGTTATGGCTAGCTGTATATTATCAACTGGCCCAAAGGCTGAAATTCATGGTGTCACACTAATATTAGACATGGCCACCATGAATTTCTAGTACAGATAAAAAAAACACAACACAGGAAAATATTTTGATTAGAAATAAAACACAACACAATTAGTGACTCCATCTTTATTGAAATAAAGAACCCATTTCCATAGTAATCCTGGGTCAAGGGTCCCGCGCCATCCAATCCGGGTCCAAGATGATCTGATCGGTTTTCTGGAAGGCAAAGCGATCAGATGATGTGTCAGGTTCCAGGACCTGAATCACATGTCACAGCAGTTGATTGTATAAACGGCTTTTATACAATCAGATGATGCAGCAGTGCAAAAAAACCCCAAAAACAAACTACATACTTCTGTGCAGACTCCTGTCCAACAGGATCAGCTGATAGTTTAGCCGGCCGGGCGGTAAAAAGCCTGCCTCACCGCTCGACTTATAGTGTCAACTGATTCCGTCAGGTGACCACATCAGCTGATTATCGCCAGGTCTGAGAGAGAGAGAGAAAGAAGAAAGAGAAAGAAGAAAGAGAAAAAAGAGAAACAGAGAAAAGAGAGAGAAAAGAGAGAGAGGGACAGAGAGGGAGAGAGAGGAGAGAAAAGAGAGAGAAGAGAGAGGAGAGGGAAAAGAGAGAGAGGAGAGAGAGAAAAAAGAGAGAGGAGAGAGAGAGAGAAGAGAGAGAGAAGAGAAAGAGGAGAGAGGAGAGAGGAGAGAGAAGAGAGAGGGAAAAAGATTAAAAGAGAGACTGAGAAAAAGAGAGAGAGAAAAAGAGAGAGAGAGAAAAAGAGAGCGAGAGAGAGACTGAGACTGAGAGAGACTGGGACTGAGAGACTGAGAGAGACAAATAGAGAGAGCGAGAAAGAGAGACTGAAAGAGAGAGAGACTGAGAGAGAGAGACTAAGAGACTGAGAGACAGAAAGAGACTTAGAGACTGAGAGGGAGAAGAGAGAGAGGAGATTGAGAGAGAAAAGAGAGAGAGGAGAGGAGAGAGGAAAGAGAGAGAGGGAAAAAGAGAAAAAGAGAGACAGAGAAAAAGAGAGACTGAGAAAAAGAGAGACTGATAGAGACAAAGAGAGAGGGAGAGAGAGAGAGAGCAATGCAGTCTCATTCCGTGAACTGCTCCGATTTTAGAGGTGTGGCTCACAGCTGATGTCTGGCTCCTCCCCTCAGTGCATAATTAAATTAAATTAAATTATAAATAAATAATTCTAATTTAAAATAAATTATGTTTTTTACCGGGACTAGAACTCGTGAACTAATGCTTCTGAGTCAAGCGCTCTAACCATTGAGCTACTGGCTCTAATGAAAAAGATAAAAAGATAGGCAGATTTGGTAATCTTGACTTCTGCATTGCAGAGTGAAGTCTCAGGTTACAGCGCGGTTCAGTTCAGGTGCTACGTGGAGAGGACACAGAGCGATCCCTGTCATTATTCATGTAGCAGAGCTGACAGTGTCGTGTGGATTTCTTCGGACCTGGATTGTTGTTTTGGGATTAATAAAAAGGTAAATGAAGGTATTTTTGTCTTTTATACCAAATAAAGGATTTTTCGCTGTGTGTGTTTCCTTACTTTCACTTTCCGGTTGATCATGGAATGTGTCTCAGGGAGACGCCTGACATGATTAACTCATTATTACCCCGATTGCCACCGCACCAGGGCAATTCGGGATGAGCTGGGTGGAGTCCCGGGACTGTCGCATCTAACGGATGCGGCAATTGTGGGCGGCTGCCTGCTGATATTGTTAGGGTGTTGGGCTCCCCATAACGTGGTTCTCTCCATCCTGACAATACCAGCCTCCAGCCGTGTGGCTTTATCCTGGCTGGTATCAAATATGGGGGGAACCGCATTTTTTTTTATCATTATTTATTCTTTTTACTGCACGATATAGACCCGCCTACCGGTGGCTGTAATTGGTTGCAGTGAGACAGCTGTCACTCTTCGTGGGGGCGTGTCTGACTGCCACCAATCATGGGCGCCGGTGGGCGGGGAAAGCATGGAATAACTAATTGAATAATGAAGTGGCAGCCATTTTCTAAAGAGGAAATGCCACTGGAGATTTGTGACAGCCGTGCAGCGAGGCACCCGTGATCGGTGAGTAGAAAAGAGAGAGGGATTGTGCTGGGGATGCAGGACGCATGCTGACAGCAACATGTGCACATAGCCTTACTGTGAAAAGCAACGCTTTTGGTGCTTGAACCGTTCTCGAACGTAACTCGAACTGTCAGCTTTTAGCAAAAAGCTCGAGTTTGTTGAACGTCTCGAGCACCCCCCAAAATCACTCGAACATGAAATTGGTGAACCTCGAACATCGCTCATCTCTACTCTCAACCGAGAGCTCCATCTGCATATGCGCTGCTCCAGGCACCATTTCTTTTGCCCAGACTGCTGACAGAGCTTTTGGAACACACGCCGCACCGGCCTGCCCAACACAGCCAGCACAGATTCTGTTGCCAGGCACAGACCCACCGCTGCCAGTCACAAACTCCACCGCTGCTAGCACAGACCCCACCAGCACCGCCCCTGCCTCCTGTGATTCCACTTTACCACTGCTGCTGCCCCCTCTCCGGTAAGACAATACCGAAGTAAAAGACGAACCCCATTTTTTTTTCTTACCTTTTTTATCTCTAAATTTGGGGTGCATCTTATAATCTGCTGCATCTTATAAAACTAAAAATATGATAGTTTACCTTTTAAGTGAGAATTTTGATAATTATTGATCAGTTCAGGAAGAGAAATAAATTGATTTATTGGAGAAGATGTATAACATCATTTCTTATTTTCACATGTACTAATAATTTAGGGAAGAAAAATATAATAACATTTACTCTTTAAGATGAAATCACTCAGGAATTTGTCTTCAGCCTCAGAGGACGACTCTTTCCTCCAGGGCTTCATTTTCCAGCTCATATAAGGCGGTGCATCCTCCGTTGTGCCGTAGACGTTCTCCAGGTCATTGGATATCTACGAGGCATTAATACTTGTTTTCTTCTCTTCTGATTTATTGTTTTCTCAACCCCAGTAATAATAACATTTTAGAAGGCGATGATTTTGTGAAATCCTTATTTCTTCATTACAGGATGAGACATTAACCTACGGAATCTCTTAAATACAGTATGTCTTTTTTATCATTATCAATGCTGAGCATTGTCTACATTGAGTTAATATTGAAATATTATGTTGTAAGTTGTAATATGGAAGAGAGGTCTCTCGTCTGTAAATTTCCCGTCGGTAAAAACAAGAACTTTTGTTAAACTTTCTTCCTCTTTTATTAGCGGACTATTGTAAATTGCATTGCTGATGTGTTAATTATCGGTATCTAAGTAACAGACAGATACCATTGTATAATTGTTCCAGCGCGGTGTTTTTGCATTTAGTTGCACACAGATATTTTAATTAATGTTATTTCCATGATTTTTGGTTCTTTGAGGGTTTTGTCTTTTATATAGAATTTTTATGATGTGATGCTGAACTTGAAATGATCTTATTTTTTTCAAACTTCTTATGGTGAATTCCATCATATTCATCCTTAAATTGCATCTTATTGTATGATACATTATTTTTCTACATCTACTACATTTGTTGTACCAAGTGCAATTAAAGTATTCTATACTACAATATATTACATCTACTTCTGATGTTGACCTTGATATTTCTACATATTCTACAGTACAGACCAAAAGTTTGGACACACCTTCTCATTCAAAGACTTTTCTTTATTTTCATGTCTCTGAAAATTGTAGATTCACATTGAAGGCATCAAAACTATGAATTATCACATGTGGAATAAAATACTTAACAAAAAAGTGTGAAACAACTGAAAATATGTCTATGTTCTAGGTTCTTCAAAGTAGCCACCTTTTGCTGTGATTACTGCTTTACACACTCTTGGCATTCTCTTGATGAGCTTCAAGAGGTAGTCACCGGAAATGGTTTTCACTTCAAAGGTGCGCCCTGTCAGGTTTAATAAGTGGGATTTCTTGCCTTATGAATGGGGCTGGGACCATCAGTTGTGTTGTGCAGAAGTCTGGTGGATATACAGCTGATAGTCCTACTGAATAGACTGTTAGAATTTGTATTATGGCTAGAAAACAGCAGCTAAGTATAGAAAAACGAGTGACCATCATTACTTTAAGAAATGAAGGTCAGTCAGTCTGAAAAATTGGGAAAACTTTGAAAGTGTCCCCAAGTGCAGGGGCAAAAACCATCAAACGCTACAAAGAAACTGTCTCACATGAGGACCGCCCCAAGAAAGGAAGACCAAGAGTCACCTCTGCTGTGGAGGATAAGTTTATCTGAGTCACCAGCCTCAGAAACCGCAGGTTAACAGTAGCTCAGACTAGAGACCAGGTCAATGCCACACAGAGTTCTAGCAGCGACACATCTCTAGAACAACTGTTAAGA
This sequence comes from Anomaloglossus baeobatrachus, assembly GCF_048569485.1. Taxonomy (NCBI): domain Eukaryota; kingdom Metazoa; phylum Chordata; class Amphibia; order Anura; family Aromobatidae; genus Anomaloglossus; species Anomaloglossus baeobatrachus. The sequence goes on from NC_134356.1 coordinate 694,973,395, forward strand.
GGAGACTTTGTGCAGCAGGCCTTCATGGTAAAATAGCTGCTAGGAAACCACTGCTAAGGACAGGCAACACGCAGAAGAGACTTGTTTGGGCTAAAGAACACAAGGAATGGACATTAGACCAGTGGAAATCTGTGCTTTGGTCTGATGAGTCCAAATTTGAGATCTTTGGATCCAATCACCATGTCTTTGTGCGACGCATAAAAGGTGAACGGATGGACTCTACATGCCTGGCTCCCACCGTGAAGCGTGGAGAAGGTGTGATGGTGTGGGGGTGCTTTGCTGGTGACACTGTTGGGGATTTATTCAAAATTGAAGGCATACAGAACCAACATGGCTACCACAGCATCTTGCAGCGGCGTGCTATTCCATCTGATTTGCCTTTAGTTTGACCATCACTTATTTTTCATTAGGACAATCACCCCAAACACACTTCCAGGCTGTGTAAGGGCTATCTGACTAAGAAGGAGAGTGATGGGGTGCTACACCAGATGATCTGGCCTCCACAGTCACCAGATCTGAACCCAATCGAGATGGTTTGGGGTGAGCTGGACCGCAGAGTGTAGGCAAAAGGGCCAGCAAGTGCTAAGCAACTCTGGGAACTCCCTCAAGACTGTTAGAAGACCATTTCCGGTGACTACCTCTTGAAGCTCATCAAGAGAATGCCTAGAGTGTGCAAAGCAGTTATTATTATTATTATTAATAATTATTATTATTATAAAGCAGTAATCAAAGCAAAACGTGGCTACTTTGAAGAACCTAGAATATAAGACATATTTTCAGTTGTTTCACACTTTCTTGTTAAGTATTTCATTCCACATATGTTAATTCATAGTGTTGATGCCTTCAATGGGAATCTACAATTTTCAGAGTCATGTAATTAAAGAAAACTCTTTGAATGAGGAGGTTTATCCAAACTTTTGGTCTGTACTTTGTATATATATATATATATATATATATATATATATATATATATATATATATATATTATGTCTAAATAATGCTGCAATTATTTTATTGCATATTATTACATGTGAAATATATTCTTTTATCAAAAGCTTAATTTTGTAGAAAATGGAAAATCGCAATGTGACTACAATCCTCCTCCTTGGATTTCCAGGCCTCCACGGCTTCAGAATTGTATTTTTTCTCCTTGTCCTCATGATTTATATCACAACAATCTGTGGGAACCTCTTGGTCATCATTCTGGTGATCTTCACCAAGAACCTCCACTGTCCCATGTACTTCTTCTTGACACAATTGACGACGTTGGACATCATGGTGACCTCAGACATTGTACCTTACATGCTCCACATGGTTCTGAACAATGGTTCTTCTTTGCTTCTTTCGGAATGTCTCATGCAGTTTTTCTTCTTTAGCTCTTTTGAGTCTTCAGAATGTCTTCTCTTGACTGTGATGTCCTATGACAGATATCTGGCCATATGTCACCCCCTGCACTATTCTTCTAAAATGAGTCCTACGCTTTGCTCTACATTAGTGATCATTGCGTGGCTCTTCGGTTTTATAGTAATATCATTTCAGACAATAAACCTCTCTCAGCTCCAATTCCCAAGGTCAAATATCATTGATCACTTTTTTTGTGAATTTGATCCTATTATACAATTGTCTACATCAAGCACTTTGTACATTGAAACTGTGAAGATCTACATTTGTATTCCTGTAATTCTGCTCCCGTTCCTTATAATTGTGGTCTCCTATGGTTACATTGTCCATGCCATCCTCAGAATGCAGTCCGCTGTAGGACAGAAAGCCTTTAAGACCTGTGGCTCTCATTTGATGGTGGTTTTCATATTTTTTGGAACGTTAATCTGTATTTATTTGGTTTCAGTAAATGGGAACGCCGTCATTGCACGGAAACTGTGTTCTTTATTTTACACCATGGGGACTCCTTTTATCAACCCCATAATTTACTCTCTAAGAAATACTGACATTAAGAATGCCTTTATGACTTTTTGGAAGTGAACCATAAAAATCAACACTTCCTAAAGAATATTGAAGATCTTAAGATCTGGAGCAGCAAATCTATGTTTACTATAGGTCCCAGAAGATCCACCCAGAAGGTGTATATGGACATACGAGGGCTCTGGTGCAAAAACAAAATGTGGCACAACTTTTATCTGCCACTTACATATTCTTCATAATATCAACTCTATTTTTTCTCTTACCAGCCTGGAAAATGATTTAAAGCAGCATTTTTATTTATTTTTTTTCTGCCGCAATAGGTAAAATTCAAGGGAGTCAAAAGTAGTAAAAGAGTTCATAAAGACATCACTGGTGGGCTAGAAAATGATTGTTGCTTTCGATATTATTCTCTAATGTACCGGGTCTCTCTGCTGCATTTCATACTGTGGATAATCAGCTGCTCCTCACTATGTTCCAATCTATCGACCTCAAGGAGACCATTCTTTCCTGGTTGTCCGCTTATCTCTGTGACCATTCCTCCACCGTATTTTTGATGGCTTTTCTTCCTTTCCTCGTCCCATTTCTGCCAGGGTTCCTGAATATTCTGTCCTAGGCTTCTTCCCATTCCCTTTATAGACTAACCCTATTTGACAGACCATCAGTAGATTTGGATTCCAGTACCATCTCTATGCTGAAGACACCCATCGTCTCCTGACTACACCCCTACATTACTACAAAGTACAGTTATTGTCAGTTCACTGTCCGTAACAGCATATCCTTCTTCTATCTAAAACTGAATCTGTCACAAACTGAACTTCTCATCGTTCCTCCCTCTAATAACCTCCTTAAACCCATTATTGCCATTTCCGTGTGCTGTTCTGCTATTACTCCCCAGGAGCACGCCCGCTGTCTTGGGGTTATATTTGGCTTAGATATTTCACTCTCCTTCACTCTCTACATATGATCACATACTCATGTCACCTCCACTTCAGAAACATCTCTAGAATTCAACCTTTTTTTACATTGACTCTACAAAATCTCTTACTGTCGCTCTTATTCATTCACTTTCGGACTATTGCAACTCTCTACTAATCGGTCTCCCTCTTACTAAACCCTGTTCTTTCAAATCCTTCCTGAATGCATCAGCCAGGATCATATTCCTCTCTAACCTCTAAACTGATACCTCCATCTTGTGCCAGTCATTGCACTGGTTGGCCATCCACTACAGAGTACAAAATAAACTTATCACTCTAAACCACAAAGCTCTCCAAGTTACTGCACCGCCCTACATCTACTCCTCTCTGTCTATCACCCTACCCATGCCCTCTCTTCTGCAAATGACCACAGACAGACGTCCGTGATCATGATTAAGGGCCAAGTTTTTGGGGATTGAAATGCGTAGACATGGTCTACTTTTTAGAATTTCACTATGTTTTTAAATACACAGTTTCTGCAATAAAGAAGGTTTTTTTGATCTGAGTAGGTGCTGGTCTTTTACACTCCTTTCTGCATGCTTTCAGCAGGATCCAGCCTGTCCGGGAACTAGGCATCTAATCATTCACCACATGAATTGCAAGGTCTAGGTGAGCTGTTGTTTTTTTTCTCTCTAACTTTATAATCCAAACCTCGCTTTCTAGATTCCAAGACTTCTCGCATGCAGTGCCAATGCTCTAGGATGCACTATCCAGGACATTTGGCTTAATTCAGAATATCAACAGTTTTAAACGTGCCCTAAGATTGCATTTCTTTAGACTAGCCTACCACCTCACCTCACTCATAACTATTCCTGTTTTGCCCTCACTATATTTTCTTGTAAATTTGGGACTGTCATCACAGAGTTCTGGAGCAAAAAGTGTAAAACACCAAGAAATCAGGTGGAAATGAGGACCAGAAGAAAGTTCACGAGGGCTTTGACATTGACATGGATGCCCGAGAAACAGAGAAAGCAGCTGGGGTAATACGATCTCAGTTCAGAAAAGAAATAGCGTGCAGATGACTGATAGTACCTGTGACGACCTGGACTCTGTCAATGCTTAGCAAGGGTTAAATTTCTTAAAATTCAGCCAGACATGAAGATAGTTTGTTTATAGATGGGGGATAATCCCTCATTGTTTCTACAAGACTCTTGTTGACTCATGTAATTGTTTTGCCACTGAAGGCCAGACACCCAGATAACTCAATTACAGTTAGGTCCAGAAATATTTGGACAGTGACACAAGTTTTGTTATTTTAGCTGTTTACAAAAACATGTTCAGTAATACAAATATATATATAATATGGGCTGAAAGTGCACACTCCCAGCTGCAATATGAGAGTTTTCACATCCAAATCGGAGAAAGGGTTTAGGAATCATAGCTCTGTAATGCTTAGCCTCCGCTTTTTCAAGGGACCAAAAGTAATTGGACAAGGGACTCTAAGGGCTGCAATTAACTCTGAAGGCGTCTCCCTCGTTAACCTGTAAGCAATGAAGTAGTTAAAAGGTCTGGGGTTGATTACAGGTGTGTGGTTTTGCATTTGGAAGCTGTTGCTGTGACCAGACAACATGCGGTCTAAGGAACTCTCAATTGAGGTTAAGCAGAACATCCTGAGGCTGAAAAAGAAAAAAAAATCCATCAGAGAGATAGCAGACATGCTTGGAGTAGCAAAATCAACAGTCGGGTACATTCTGAGAAAAAAGGAATTGACTGGTGAGCTTGGGAACTCAAAAAGGCCTGGGCGTCCACGGATGACAACAGTGGTGGATGATCGCCGCATACTTTGTTTGGTGAAGAAGAACCCATTCACAACATCAACTGAAGTCCAGAACACTCTCAGTGAAGTAGGTGTATCTGTCTCTAAGTCAACAGTAAAGAGAAGACTCCATGAAAGTAAATACAAAGGGTTCACATCTAGATGCAAACCATTCATCAATTCCAAAAATAGACAGGCCAGAGTTAAATTTGCTGAAAAACACCTCATGAAGCCAGCTCAGTTCTGGAAAAGTATTCTATGGACAGATGAGACAAAGATCAACCTGTACCAGAATGATGGGAAGAAAAAAGTTTGGAGAAGAAAGGGAACGGCACATGATCCAAGGCACACCACATCCTCTGTAAAACATGGTGGAGGCAACGTGATGGCATGGGCATGCATGGCTTTCAATGGCACTGGGTCACTTGTGTTTATTGATGACATAACAGCAGACAAGAGTAGCCGGATGAATTCTGAAGTGTACCGGGATATACTTTCAGCCCAGATTCAGCCAAATGCCGCAAAGTTGATCGAACGGAGCTTCATAGTACAGATGGACAATGACCCCAAGCATACAGCCAAAGCTACCCAGGAGTTCATGAGTGCAAAAAAGTGGAACATTCTGTAATGGCCAAGTCAATCACCAGATCTTAACCCAATTGAGCATGCATTTCACTTGCTCAAATCCAGACTTAAGACGGCAAGACCCACAAACAAGCAAGACCTGAAGGCTGTGGCTGTAAAGGCCTGGCAAAGCATTAAGAAGGAGGAAACCCAGCGTTTGGTGATGTCCATGGGTTCCAGACTTAAGGCAGTGATTTCCTCCAAAGGATTCGCAACAAAATATTGAAAATAAAAATATTTTGTTTGGGTTTGGTTTATTTGTCCAATTACTTTTGACCTCCTAAAATGTGGAGTGTTTGTAAAGAAATGTGTACAATTCCTACAATTTCTATCAGATATTTTTGTTCAAACCTTCAAATTAAACGTTACAATCTGCACTTGAATTCTGTTGTAGAGGTTTCATTTCAAATCCAATGTGGTGGCATGCAGAGCCCAACTCGCGAAAATTGTGTCACTGTCCAAATATTTCTGGACCTAACTGTATGTGAATTTCCCATTGTATTACTAAGTGAATTGCTAGAGGTGATGTAATTTACCTTTCTCACCCTTGTCTCTGGATATTTGGATATAGCTTGAAATTCATCCAATAAGAGAAGCAATCTTGTACAACCAATCCGATTAGGGCACAGTGTATCCGAAGAAAAAGCTATGGCTATAAAAAGGGACTTCTTTAAGTCACCAGTTGTTGATGAATGTTGCATGATCCAGTCTAAGCTCTTAGGAGCTGGCTTGGGGATCAGAACCAGGACGCCTTGTGGACTCAGTTTAGGGACTTTGGCTCCGACTTGAGGATCACTTGGCTACATGGCTTCGATCTAGGGACTCCGATTGGAGACCATACTCGCAGTCTAGGGATTTTGACTTTGGCTGCTAGGATTATATCATCATACCAGAGACTACTTAAGGAAGAAACCTAGGTTGGGACAATCCAGTCACCTGACTACAGACATTGCAGACCTCAGCCAGCTTCCTAAATCTGGCATTATTCCATTCTCGGTGAGTGCCCACCAAAAGCGGGGTGCTGCTGGATTGGAGTAAGTAGCTCTGGAAGCTCTGAAGCACGGACACTATAATCCCTGGTGAGCCAGCGGAAGGGTGTGACTCTGTTGTCTGTTACATTTGTATGTTTTGCTGGTTATGTGGTATGTGCCGTTAATTGTTTGGGGATCCAATAAAGTCTTAATATTGTGATTCCCTCACCCTGTGTTGTCTGAGTAGTGTTCCGCCCACGGTTAAGGAGGTCGGCATTCAGTTGGGATGAGCCCTGGGCCACGCTGTCTTTCTAAAGGTCCAGCGGATGAGAGCACCCACTGACCTCGTGTCTCCACAATTGGTGGCAGCAGTGGGCAGTACCTACTTCTCACAACTAAAGATATTACAGAAAAAAATCTGAAAAAATAGACTAAGGCGGGCTTTGCACGCTGCGACATCAGTAACAATGTGTTACCGATGCTGCAGCGATAGTCCCGCCCCCGTCGCACGTGCAATATCTAGTGAAAGCTGCCGTAGCAATTATTATCGCTACGGCAGTTTCACACGCACATACCTGCCGTGCGACGTCCCTGTGGCCGGCGACCCGCCTCCTTCCTAAGGGGGCGGGTCGTGCGGCATCACAGCGACGTCACACGGCAGGCTGCCAATTGAAGTGGAGGGGCGGAGATGAGCAGGATGTAAACATCCCGCCCACCTCCGTCCTTCTCATTACAGCCGGCGGCAGGTAAGGTGAAGTTCCTCGCTCCTGCGGCTTCATACACAGCGATGTATGCTGCCGCAGGAGCGAGGAACAACATCGTACCTGTCGCTGCACCGGCATTATGGAAATGTCGGAGGCTGCAGCGATGATACGATAACGACGCTTTTGCGCTCGTTCATCGTATCAAAAAGGATTTGCACGTTGCGATATCGACTGCGACGCCGGATGTGCGTCACTTTCGATTTGACCCCACCGACATCGCACGTGCAATGTCGCAATGTGCAAAGCCGCCCTAAAATGAAGGATCGAAGGATTGATAAGAAATTATATGGGATGCAAGTACAAAGGGGCTAACCTTGTATTTAATAGCCCTCTTTACCTGCACTTGTACACATACTGCCTGGTGATGACCGGTTCATGCAGCGTTATGTGGATTTCCTATTTAGTATATTGATGCTGGACCGGACAATACAAGAATGTTTTACCGTTTACCTTTTGTGCCTCAACTGTTTCCTCATTAATTGTAGCCTTTGAGCAGGACCCTCACACCTCTTGGTACTTGTTACTTGTGTAATTGTGTAAGTCATCATATTCTCTATACATGTCCCCTTTGAGTTGTAAAGTGCTGCGGAATATATTGGCTTTATAGAAATAAAAATGATTATTCTAATTATTATTTTAGGCCTCCTAAATGTTTTGGAACATCAGACCTTAACTCAAGAGTTCAGAGCTTCCCTTCAATCCTTGTCTATAGATTGTTTAGGTCCATAGATAGTGCGCCATCGGTTAATAAGATATCAACCACCATAATGTGTCTAACAACAGACTGTTTTCCCAGTTGACCCATACTGCTTCAAAGGAGCATATCTAAAATTAAAATCAACCCCCTAAGCCTGTTTTTTTTCTTCCTGACAAGGCCAAATTTTACAATTCTGACGAATGTATGAACTTATGAAGTAATAACTCTGGAACACTTCCACAGATCAGAGTCTTTCTGAGATTGTTTTTTTCATGACATATTTTACACATTGTTAGTGTTAAACTTAGGTAAAAATATTTTACAGTTATATTTGTGAAAATATCACTATTTTGGTTAAATTTTAGCAATTTTCAAACTTTTAATTTTCATGCCCTTAAACAAGATTTATGTCACACAAAATAGTTAATATTTCCAACATGACAACTTTACGTCAGTATTACTTTTGCAAAAGTGACATCATTCTAAAAACTGTACCCCTCAAAGTGCTCAAAACGGCATTCAAGAAGTCTATTAACCCCTTAGGTTCTTTACAGGAATTAAAGCAACATGAATAAAAAAAAATAAAATGTTACCACAAAAATGTTGCTTTACCCTCAAATTCTGCATGTGGACAAAGGTAGCAAAAGAAAATTAATAATACAATTTCTTTAGCAATTTCTTCTGAATACTCTGATACCCCATATATAAGGAAAATAACTGTTTTGGCCTACAGCCAGACTCAGGAGGGAAGGAAAATCATTTAACCCCTTCATGACCAATGACGGATTGATCCATCATGGTTCATGTGAGGTTAATGCCGTGGGCAGGTCGCGGCAATCTGTGCACATATCAGCTGTTTTCAACAACTGACATGTGTGCCTGCATTGCACCCGCAACATTTGACCCCTTACATCTCGCTGCCAAAGTCTGGCAGCGAGATGTATATACGTGTGGCCTATATTTTCACTTACCGCCCCCATCGGAAGTCACATGCGTGATCACGTGACTTTCGGTGGTTGCCATGTTAGCACAGGGTCATGTGATGATGCCTGTGGCTATCATGAGTCACTTTCGGTTTCACTCGGCCCGGAGCCGACTGAAGCAGAAAGTGAGCGTATCTGCTGTTTACAGCTGTGTAGCTGTGATCAGCAGATAGGGCAGAGCGCTCGCATTGTTAATCCATATAAACCCCTAGGGGGACTAGTAAAATAAAAAAAAGTAAAAAAAAAAGTTTCAAAAAATAAAAAAAACAAAAAATTCTAAAACTTCAAATCACCCCACTTTCACCCCATTGAAAATTAAAGGGTTAAAAAAATAAAAAAGCATACACATATTTGGTATCAGAAACACCAGATCTATCAAAATATAGAATCAATTAATCTGATTGGTAAATGACGCAGTGGCAAAAAAATTCCAAACGCCAAAATTACGTTTTTTGGTCACCACAAGTTTTACGCAAAATGCAATACTATGCGTTAAAAATGTAACATCTGTGCAAAAATGGTACCATTAAAAATATAAGCTCGAGTTGCAAAAAATAAGTCATCACTGAGCCATAGATCTCAAAAAATGAGAACGCTACGGGTTTCGGAAAATGGCGTAAAACGTACGCCACTTTTTTTGGAAAAGCTTGTGATTTTTTTTCACCCTTTAGATACAAGTAAACCTATACATGTTTGGTGTCTGCAAACTCGAACCGACTTTAGGCATCACAATGACACATCAGATTTACCATATAGTGAACACGGTGAATAAAACCTCCCAAAAACTATTGTGTGATCACAGTTTTTTTGCAGTTTTTCCACACATTTTTTTGATGTTTTCTTTCCAGTACACTATATGTTAAAACTTATGATTTCATTTAAAATTACAACTCGTCCTGCAATAAACAAGCCCTCACATGGCAAGATTGACAGAAAAATAAAAAAGTTACGGCTCTTGGAAGAAGGGGAGCAAAAAACAAAAACGCCAAAATGGAAAACGCTCTGGGGCTATAGGGGTTAACTTATGTAAAGCAAAACTGGCTGGATGTCAAATGTCACTTTTGCAGAACCTCTAATGTGCCTGAACAGTGGAAACCACCACACGTTTCCCCATTTAGGAAACTAGACCCCTCAAGGAATTTATTTAGATTTGTGTTGAGCATCATAAATCTCCAAGTGCTTCATATAATTTTATACTGTTTGGGCTGTAAAAATAAAAAACTCACATTTTTCCCCACAAAATTGTTGCTTTGGCTCAAAGTTTTTTTATTTTCACAACAGTAACATGAAAAAATGGTCCAAAAAATATATTGTGTAATTTCTCCTGAGCATGCTGATACCCCATATGTTGTGGAAAACTACTGTTTGGACACAGTGTGAAGGTCTGAAATGAAGATGTGACATTTTGAAGCAAAAACTTTGATAGAATGGTGTCCAAACAGTTAAAAAGTCCACAAAGGTTTTTAAACTACCTTCCTGATGGTATTTATCTAAATGTTTAGTGAGCAGCTTTAACCCATGGGTGCTTCACAGAATTTTATGTTGGACCAGGAAAAAAAAAATTCCCACAAAAAATGTTGCTTTAGCGCCAAATCTTTTAATTTTCACAAGGGTAGCAGGAGAAAATGGATCACAAAACTAGGTACAAAAATGTGTGACGCCCCTGGACTATCAGGTCGTCACAAGGTACTGCACAAGCTGCCCTTCCGTGCAGTATCTACCTTCCTCATGGTTCTGGGTCCATATCAAAATAGTGTTGCCTCCAACAGCAAATCAAATCCTAGATACACCCTGCACCACACCCACCAGGCACACTAGTGGACGGCTTGAGTGGAATAGAGTCGCCCACCTGGAGGGTCAGGGAAAAGAGGTGAGGAGTATAGTCAGTAGAGGAGTAGAGTGTGACGTTTAAGGAAGGTTGGGAAGTAGCCCTTGAGCTGTTAGGAGCTCAGAGGAAGTTGGGAGTAGTGACTCCTGAAGGAACTGTCTACTTTGCAGACGGTGGTCTAGACCTAGAGGAGTTGGACCCCCGGTCGCAGGGGATTGTGGCGAGGTGCTCGGACCTGTCGAGGAGGACAGCCGGCAACCTATCACTATGACCGGTCTGGGACCAAAGGCACAACGGGGTGCATGGACCCTAGGTTGGGGAGTAGCTTCAGGCAACCCGACAATTCACCTGAGGAGAACGGAGACTTTATGATCTGTTCCCACCCATTCCAGAATCGGGGCATTAGTGCAACAAGGGGGATAGGACTTTCCATTCCAAAACTGTCCAGAAAATCCCAAGCGTGAGCCCTGAGAGCAAACTCCCATACTTAGCCATAGCAGGGAGCAGGGCCCGGCTGGTTCCAAGCTACTGGGCCATCAAGTTGAAGTCAAACTAAGTGCCAGGAGGCAGGTCACGGATCACCAGGCAACACCATTGGGGACGGGACCCGGACGAGCTCCCCTTACTGGCAGCAGTGCCCAGAGACTTGGTTTACCCAGTTATCAGAGTCTGTTTATGAACTGAGTGAGTACGAGAGTGACCCCTGCATCCCAAAGCACCCCCATACCGAGTCCCGGGCATCCTCCTACCCATGTTAATTGTATAGTGTATTGGCTTATGTAAGTTGCTTTGAGTACATCAGGTTATGCAATAAATTAGCATAAATGAGAAATAAATTTAGAAATACTGTACATGGATGTGAGGCAGACTGTGAAATAGTCTTTAATGCATTTGCCAGGTCTTAGAGGGAAATATTGTATTGCTACATTGTGTCCACTCTTATTCCTCTATTGTAACAGACTCTGAACTTTTTTAACGGCCTTCATCTTTTGAATATTAAGGGACCTCATCTGGGATATGTTGCCCTGGTACAAAATGGGTACTTTCAGTTCCAGAGATCCTTCCTAACTTCCAAATATGGCCTTGTTCACTTGCTCCAGAAACTCAAGCAGTGTCCAGCTCCTGAAAGGAAACACGAAAGTAAGGAGACTGCATAGCTCTGAGTTACTCAAGAGACAACCTGGAAATATGCCTTTAAGTTCAAAACTTTACCATGTCCTAAAGTGGTTACATATGGAAACCAATAAATTACATTACCTTGCGTAATTATTCCTCTCCTTGTTTTACCATTTTTGTTACATTACAACCTGTGCTTAAAATATGTTTTTATATGATATGTGTATGATACATCAGCACTAAATAGTTTAAATTGGGAAAGTGAATTGATAAAAATATTGTCAAAAATACAATTTATAAGATAAAATAAATAAAAAATGGCATGTGCATATATAATCACCCCTTTTGCTATGAAAACCATAAAAGTTCCTTGTGAAAGCAATTACCTTTATAAGTCAAATGCTTAGTGAAAGACAGTCCACCTTTATGCCAGCTAAGTGTCCCAGGGTCTGTCAGTATATTCATACATTTTCTGAAAGACCACAGAGGCTGCAACACCATTAAGGTGCTACTGTCAAATGAGACCAACATTGAACATTTTGGCCACCAAGGTAAACGCTACGTCTGGCAGCCAAGCAACAGAAATTATCACCTCAGAAACACCATCCCCACAGTGAGACATGGTGGTGGCAGAATCATGCTATGGGGATGTTTTTCAGTAGCAGAGACAGGGAAAATCGTCCAAGTCAATAAAAAGATGGATGGTTCAAAATAGTGGTATTTTTTATAGCAAAACATGCTTCTGGCTGTCATTGATTTGGGACTGATATGGAGGTTCACTTTCCAGCAAGCCAGTGACCAAGAGCAGAATGTTGAGGTAACACTAAACTTGCTTAAGGGTAAATGTGTATATGTTTTGGAATGGCTGAGTTACAACCCAGTCCTTAATTCAATTGAGAGTCTGTTGTCAGACTTGATGATTGCTGCTCACCAGATGAAACCATATAACTAGAAGAAGCTAGAGCAGTTTCGCTCTGCTGAATGAGCAAATATTCCAGTGGCAAGGTGTGAAAACTCACAGATAGTGATGAGCGGATCCTGGTGATTTGGTTTTAAAAATCAGGCTCAAGGCCAGATTCTGGTCCTCATATAAGTCTATGGGGACAAGAATCTGGTGATTAAAAATGTTGGTAGAAAGGATTGGGGGATGGGAGCAAGCGTGCTATACATACAGAGGCTCCGGCACAGCTATACGCTGCTTCTAAGCTGTCTATTCCCTTCTGGTGCTGCTCATTAGCATTCATTGCATATGCACTACTTTTACCACCTACCGACACCTGTGATTGGTTGCAGTCAGACGCGCCCCCACTCTGAGTGACGGCGTATCAACTGACTGCTTCCAATCACAGACGCTGTCTGTGCGCCTAATGTACAGAAATAAATAAATAAAACCTTTGGTGTAAGGTCCCCCATATTATGATACCAAGAAAAGATAAAGCCTACGCCTACAGGTTGCAGCCCTTAGCCGTGCGCTTATCTTGGCTGTGTACCAATACTGTAAGAGAAACTGTATGCAACTTTTTTATTATTATTATAATAAATAATTTAAAAATTAGCATGCGGTCCCCACAATTTTAATACTCAGCCATGATAAAGCCCGACAACTGGGGGCTGGTATTCTCAGACAAGAGAGACCCATGGTTATTGGGCCGCCACCTAGCCTAATTGCACAAGGGCAATTGGAACGAGCTGGGTAAAGCACTGAATTGTTGCATCTAATCGATGCGACAATCCCAGCTGGCTTCAGGCTATTTATAGGCTGGCGGTGGCCCAATCAGCATGGGCCTCCCTAACCTGAGATTACCAGCTCCCAGCTGTCAGGTTTATCATGGTTGGGTATGAAAATTGAGGGGGACCGCATGCCAATTTTTAAATTTTTTTATTTAAATAAATTAAAAAAAGCTGCATGTGATTCTTCTTATTTTGATACACAGCCAAAGTAAGTGCACAGCTGGGGACTGCAAGCTGTAGCCATATGCTTTATCTGTGCTGGGTATCATAATAAGGGGGGTCTCTACTAGAGTTGAGCGCGGTTTTAGGTTCGTGGTTCTCCAGTTCGCGGCTCGAGTGATTTTGGGGGCTGTTCTAGATCGAACTAGAACTCGAGCTTTTTTGCAAAAGCTCGATAGTTCTAGATACGTTTGAGAACGGTTCTAGCAGCAAAAATACAGCTAATTCCTAGCTGGCTTTCCGCTGTAATAGTGTAAGTCACTCTGTGACTCCCCCTTTTATGACATTTCAGTGTATAGTGTGCGGGAACAGCGCATTCAGATCACTGCTGTATGGATAATGGCCATTTTTTTTTTTTTTTCCCTTGTCTTCCTTCCCTAAGCGTGCGAGTGTAGTGGGGCGGACCAGCATGTCAGCCAATCCCAGACACACACACAGCTAAGTGGACTTTTAGCCAGAGAAGCAACGGCATGTGTGATAGGATGTCCATGTCACATGTCCATGCATTATAAAAACGAGTATCTGCCCGTCCGGACGCCATTATCTCTTCTGCGTCCTTGGTGTCAGACATCACTGGCGCAGCTCCTATCGCCGATATTGCTGTATGCGCTCCATACACAGCGCTGGACAGCTTAGGGAGAGCACTTTCTATCAGTCCTTTTAAGGGCTCATACCGGCAGGGTCAGAGCCATAGGTGACAGGTCCTGAAAACAGAGTTTAACAGCTACACAAGATGACAGCGTCTGTGTAGCTAAGGTCAGGGATTTCCTTGCTGCATTTCCCCATTAGGAGGGATAGAAAGGCAGGCTTCCATTCCTCTACCCAGAGCCCCACAACCCTGGCACTGTACCCTCCTGCCCTCTGCACACTCCAACTCATTATAACTAAGCCATTATACTAGCAAACACTGAGTGAACTTAGTGTCCTCCTAAACGTGGCTATTGGACTTCTGTATAGTCCCAGTAGTGCAAAGATATTTGCAGCACGTCTGCCTGCATTGCACACGCAAACTCATTATAACTAAGCCATTATACTAGCAAACACTGAGTGAACTTAGTGTCATCCTAAACGTGGCTATTGGACTTCTGTATAGTCACAGTAGTGCTCAGATATTTGCAGCACGTCTGCCTGCATTGCACACTCCAACTCATTATAACTAAGTCATTATACTAGCAATTTATGCTGCCAGGTTAAGGGCCGTAGTTGCATTGTCAAGCTCCATTATCATCTGCTGAAGATAGACCATCTACCAGCAAAAGTAAGATGTCTACTACTTACCGTGGACAATCCGATGTGCTCCCTTTTTTACGGACACGAACAACAGGAACAAAGCTAGATGATGGCCAAAAAAGGAAAATGCTTGAATGGATCTCAAGTGGTCCAACAAGTGCCCTCTCAGCCACTTCAAGTACCGCATCCAAAAAACACCAGTCCTCTGAGTTGTCATCCCAATCAAACTTGCTTTCTCCCAGCTCTGAAGTCTCCATCAGCCCTGCACAGTATGGTGGAACTGAGATGGCTGAGTCTGCAGAGCTGTTCAGTCACACTATAGCCTGGGAATCAGAGGTCTGCTCCCAAGCTACAGTGAGTACAGACCAGGAAATGGTCTGCAGTGATGCCCAGAACCTTTGTGACTCTGATTCAGGCCGTGAGGACCAAGTTTCTGAGCGTAATGTTGACCCTTTGTCACAAACTGTAACACCTGTGGTTATAGACAATGAGGAACATACTGATGACGATGAGACCCAGATACCAGATTGGGATGACAACTTAAATATTCGGTCATGGCAAGAAGAGGCTCGGTTTGAGGGGGAGGGGAGTGCAAACACAACAATTGATGATGAAGTTCTAGATCCCACCTACTGTCAACCCCCAGTCAGGCACTCGAGGAGGTCAACAGAGGTGGTGGAGGAGGATGCAACCGACGACAAAGTTACCTTGCGCCTTCCTGGACAGAGTCGGAGCACTAGTAGCACGTCTACAACTGCATCATCAGCCACCACTCTGCCTCTGAGCACTAGTTGGGGGGGCTCAGCAGGTCGCATGCCCTCTAAGCCTTGCCTAGCCTGGTCCTTTTTTGACATAGAAAAAGATCGCCAAAATTATGTGATGTGTAAAATTTGTCGTGATTCTGTTAGTAGAGGTCAAAACCTCAGCAGTTTGACAACTTCTTCCATGAATCGTCACATGAATAAATATCATAGGTCCCGGTGGGAAGCTCACCGTGCTGCAATGCGGCCTAGCGGAGAGAACCATCCACGACCTGCCCCTTCCAGTGCATCCGCGCGCTCTTCATCTTCTAGGACTATGGGGACAGCTGTTACACCTGGTTTTCCACGCACAACTTCCACCACTGTAACCGCAACAGGCAGTTTGCTTGGTAGGTCGTCAGTTGGTTTGGAAGGGGAAACAAGTGAGTGTGTACAGCTTTCTCAGACATCGATAGCACCAACGTTGGATGAAGACAACATCATGTCTCCGCCTGCACTTTCCTCACAAACCTGCATTTTTACAGGGACACCCTACTCAACACCGTCTACACACAGCAGCCAGATCTCTGTCCCTCAGATGTGGTCAAATGAAAGGCCATTTCCTGCGACCCATGACAAAGCTAAGCGGTTGACTCTATCCCTCTGTAAGCTCTTGGCTACCGAAATGCTGCCTTTCCGCCTAGTGGACACACAGGATTTTAGAGACATTATGTCTGTCGCTGTGCCCCAGTACCAGATGCCTAGTCACCACTACTTCTCTAAGAAAGGTGTGCAACTTACATAAGCCAATACACCAGCATGTCGCACACAACATCACCGCTTCCTTGAGAAACTCTGTGTGTGAACGGTTGCATTTCACCACCGATACTTGGACCAGTAAGCATGGACAGGGACGTTACATGTCGCTGACTGGGCACTGGGTAACTATGGTGATAGATGGTGAAGGGTCTGCTTCACAAGTCTTGCCGTCCCCACGACTTGTGTGTCAATCCTCTGTCTGTCCAAGTTCCGCCACTGCTTCTGCCTCCTCCACCTCATCTGGGTCCTCCACCTCCGCCCCAAGCCTGCCTGGTCAGGCCACCAGCATTCTCACTGCGCAGAAGGAATCATGCACCCCTCATTACTATGCTGGCAGCAGAGCGCAACGGCATCAGGCGGTCTTTAGCTTGACATGTCTTGGGAATAGGAGTCACACAGCTGAGGAGTTGTGGTCAGCTCTGCGGTCCGAGTTTAATAAATGGTTATCTCCACTCAACCTGCAGCCTGGTAAGGCCGTGTGCGACAATGCTGCAAACCTGGGCGCGGCCCTTTGCCTGGGCAAGGTGACACACGTGCCTTGTATGGCTCACGTGTTGAACCTTTTTGTCCAGCAATTCTTAACACACTATCCCAGCCTAGATGGCCTTCTGACCAGGGCACGAAAACTGTCTGCTCACTTCCGCCGTTCAACCGCCGCAGCTGAGCGACTTGCATCTCTCCAGAAGTCTTTCGGCCTGCCGGTTCATCGCCTGAAATGCGATGTGGCGACACGCTGGAATTCGACTCTCCACATGTTACAGCGACTGTGGCAGCACCGCCGAGCCCTGGTGCAATACGTCATGACGTATAGCCTGGGCCAACGAGATGCAGAGGTGGGGCAGATCACCCTGATGGAGTGGTCTCAGATCAAGGACCTATGCACCCTTCTGCACAGTTTCGACATGGCGACGAATATGTTTAGCGCTGACAATGCCATTATCAGCATGACAATTCCAGTCATTTACATTCTGGAGCACACGCTAAACACTATTCGGAGTCAGGGGGTGGGGCAACAGGAAGGGGAGGAACTACAGGAGGATTCATATGCGCAAGGGACAACAACATCACCAAGGTCCAGACGTTCATCATCACCACGCAGCAGGCATGGGACCATGGGGGACAGGGATCGACAAGGGTGCATAGTAGCAGGCGAAATGTTGAGGAAGGTGCAGGAGAACATGAAGAAGTGGAGGACGAACTGTCCATGGACATGGAAGACTCAGCAGATGAGGGAGACCTTGGTCAAATTTCAGTTGAAAGAGGTTGGGGGGAGATGTCAGAGGAAGAAAGAACGGGTAGCACCTCTATGCCACAAACACAGCGTGAACTTGGTCCGCATGGCTGCGCAAGACACATGAGTGCCTTCTTGTTGCACTACCTCCAACATGACCCTCGTATTGTCAAAATTAGAAGTGATGATGACTACTGGATTGCCACACTATTAGATCCCCGGTACAAGTCCAAATTTTGTGACATAATTCCAGCCATAGAAAGGGACGCACGTATGCAGGAGTATCAGCAGAAGCTGTTACTCGATCTTAGCTCGGCTTTTCCACCAAACAACCGTGCAGGTGCAGGGAGTGATTCTCCCAGTTGTAACTTGACAAACATGGGACGGTCTCGTCATCTTCAACAGTCTACCCGTACCAGTAGGACTGTATCTGGTGTTGGTAACAGCAATTTTATGGAACCTTTTCATAATTTTTTTAGACCCTCCTTTGCAAGGCCACCAGAAACAACAAGTCTGACACATAGTCAATGGCTGGAGATGATGATACAGGAGTATCTCCAAATGAACATCGATGCCATGACTTTGCAAATGGAGCCTTGCTCATTTTGAGCTTCAAATCTAGAAAAATGGCCAGAGCTCTCCAGTTACGCCTTGGAGATTTTGTCGTGTCCAGCTGCCAGCGTTGTCTCTGAACGTGTCTTCAGTGCTGCTGGGTGTGTGCTGACAGATAAGCGCACGCGTCTGTCCAGTGACAATGTGGACAGACTAACGTTCATCAAAATGAACAAGTCATGGATCCACCAGGAATTTACTACCCCTGTGTCATCCTGGGGAGAGTAAATGCTTGTGGATTTGGAATGTGCTTGATGCAAATCAAAACATCCTGTTTGCAACTAGGGCACAAGTGCTGCCACTGATGGGGTGTCTGTGTGGCCCAATTTTTTGAAAAAAGGGAGACTCCGCTTGGAGTAACCCTTGCTTGCTGTGTTTTTTAAAAATGATCCAAGATGAACAGAACTGGGATCAGGAAAGACTTTGCTACCTACCCCGGTGTCATCCTGGGGACGGATAAGAATGGCGTATTTTTGAATGTGCTTGATGCAAATCAAAACATCCTGTTTGCAACTAGGGCACAAGTGCTGCCACTGAATGGGTGTCTGTGTGGCCCAATTTTTTGAAAAAAGGGAGACTCCGCTTGGAGTCACCTTGCGGTGTTTTACATGATTTTAGAAGGGCGTGCAATGCCTATATCTGTGTCTCCTCCTCTTTTTCCTTGTCCAGCTCTTTTGTTTTCGCATGAGTATATGTCCTTGTCACTTTCCCATGTGTTTGTGTTGTGTTGTGAGTTGTTTGTCACCTTTTGGACACCTTTGAGGGTGTTTTCTAGGTGTTTTTATGTGTTTGTGATTGCCTGCCATTGTTTCCTATGCAGTTCGAGTTCGGTTCGTCGAACGTTCGAAGAACCGAATTCGAACGGGAGCTCCGTTCGGCAAACCGACCTCGAGCCGAACCGCGACCGGTTCGCTCATCTCTAGTCTCTACTCCAAATATTTTATTTATTTATTTTTATACCACAATACTAACCCGCAGACAGTGCATGTAATTGGTTGCAGTCAAATGCTGTCATACAGACCTCGGGCACGTCAGACTTCAACTAAACACTGACGGACAGCTGGTGGGCAGGGAAAGCAGTGAATATGGATGAACAGTAATGAGTAGAGTTGAGCGCGGTTCGTGGTTCGTGGTTCTCCAGTTCTAGGCTCGAGTGATTTTGGGGCATGTTCTAGATCGAACTAGAACTCGAGCTTTTTGCAAAAGCTCGATAGTTCTAGAAACGTTCGAGAACGGTTCTAGCAGCCAAAAAACAGCTAAATCTTAGCTTGGTTTCTGCTGTAATAGTGTAAGTCACTCTGTGAATCAAACTATTATCACATTTCAGTGTATAGTGTGCGTGAACAGCGCCTTCAGATCACTGCTGTTTCTATAATGGCGATCGCCATTTTTTTTTTTTTTTTTCTTGTCTTCCTTCCCTAAGCGCGCGCGTCTTGTGGGGCTGGCCAGCATGTCAGCCAATCACAGACACACACACAGCTAAGTGGACTTTGAGGCAGAGAAGCAACGGCATGTGTGATAGGATCTGCATGTCACATGTCCCTGCATTATAAAACCGGACATTTTCTTCACGATCGCCATTATCTGCCTTCTGCGTCTTTGGTGTCAGACATCACTGTCGCAGTTCCGTCCTTTGTCCTATCGCCGATACAGCTGTATGCGCTGCATACACAGCGTTAGACAGCTTAGGGAGAGCACATTCTAGCAGTCCTTTTAAGGGCTCGTACCGGCAGGGTCAGAGAGCCATAGGTGACAGGTCCTGCAAACAGCAACAGCGTCTGTGTAGCCCAGGTCAGGGATTTCCTCCCTGCATTTCACCATTAGGAGGGAATAGAAAGGCAGGCTTCCATTCCTCTACCCAGAGCACCACAATCCTGCCACTGTACCCTCTTGTCCTCTGCACACTCCAACTCATTCTAACTAAGCCATTATACTAGCAAACACTCAGTGTACCTAGTGGCATCCTATACGTGGCTATTGGACTTTGCTATAGTCCCACTAGTGCCAAGACATTTGCAGAGCGCATCTGCCTGCGTTGCACACTCCAACTAATTATAACGAAGCCATTATACTAGCACACACTCAGTGTACCTAGTGGCATCCTATACGTGGCTATTGGACTTTGCTATAGTCCCACTAGGGCCAAGACATTTGCAGAGCACATCTGCCTGCATTGCACACTCCAAGTTTTTTAAACTAAGCAATTTTACTAGCAAACACTCAGTGTACCTAGTGGCATCCTATACGTGGCTATTGGACTTTGCTATAGTCCCACTAGTGCAAAGACATTAGCAGAGCACATCTGCCTGCATTGCACACTCCAAGTTTTTTAAACTCAGCCATTATACTAGCAAACACTCAGTGTACCTAGTGGCATCCTATACGTGGCTATTGGACTTTACTATAGTCCCACTAGTGCCAAGACATTTGCAGAGCGCATCTGCCTGCGTTGCACACTCCAACAAATTATAACGAAGCCATTATACTAGCAAACACTCAGTGTACCTAGTGGCATCCTATACGTGGCTATTGGACTTTGCTATAGTCCCACTAGTGCCAAGACATTTGCAGAGCGCATCTGCCTGCGTTGCACACTCCAACTAATTATAACGAAGCCATTATACTAGCACACACTCAGTGTACCTAGTGGCATCCTATACGTGGCTATTGGACTTTGCTATAGTCCCACTAGGGCCAAGACATTTGCAGAGCACATCTGCCTGCATTGCACACTCCAAGTTTTTTAAACTAAGCAATTTTACTAGCAAACACTCAGTGTACCTAGTGGCATCCTATACGTGGCTATTGGACTTTGCTATAGTCCCACTAGTGCAAAGACATTAGCAGAGCACATCTGCCTGCATTGCACACTCCAAGTTTTTTAAACTCAGCCATTATACTAGCAAACACTCAGTGTACCTAGTGGCATCCTATACGTGGCTATTGGACTTTGCTATAGTCCCACTAGTGCCAAGACATTTGCAGAGCGCATCTGCCTGCGTTGCACACTCCAACAAATTATAACGAAGCCATTATACTAGCAAACACTCAGTGTACCTAGTGGCATCCTATACGTGGCTATTGGACTTTGCTATAGTCCCACTAGTGCCAAGACATTTGCAGAGCGCATCTGCCTGCGTTGCACACTCCAACTAATTATAACAAAGCCATTATACTAGCAAACACTCAGTGTACCTAGTGGCATCCTATACGTGGCTATTGGACTTTGCTATAGTCCCACTAGTGCCAAGACATTTGCAGAGCGCATCTGCCTGCGTTGCACACTCCAACTAATTATAACGAAGCCATTATACTAGCACACACTCAGTGTACCTAGTGGCATCCTATACGTGGCTATTGGACTTTGCTATAGTCCCACTAGTGCCAAGACATTTGCAGAGCGCATCTGCCTGCGTTGCACACTCCAACTAATTATAACAAAGCCATTATACTAGCAAACACTCAGTGTACCTAGTGGCATCCTATACGTGGCTATTGGACTTTGCTATAGTCCCACTAGTGCCAAGACATTTGCAGAGCGCATCTGCCTGCGTTGCACACTCCAACTAATTATAACGAAGCCATTATACTAGCACACACTCAGTGTACCTAGTGGCATCCTATACGTGGCTATTGGACTTTGCTATAGTCCCACTAGGGCCAAGACATTTGCAGAGCACATCTGCCTGCGTTGCACACTCCAAGTTTTTTAAACTAAGCAATTTTACTAGCAAACACTCAGTGTACCTAGTGGCATCCTATACGTGGCTATTGGACTTTGCTATAGTCCCACTAGTGCAAAGACATTAGCAGAGCACATCTGCCTGCATTGCACACTCCAAGTTTTTTAAACTCAGCCATTATACTAGCAAACACACAGTGTACCTAGTGGCATCCTATACGTGGCTATTGGACTTTGCTATAGTCCCACTAGGGCCAAGACATTTGCAGAGCACATCTGCCTGCATTGCACACTCCAAGTTTTTTAAACTAAGCAATTTTACTAGCAAACACTCAGTGTACCTAGTGGCATCCTATACGTGGCTATTGGACTTTGCTATAGTCCCACTAGTGCAAAGACATTAGCAGAGCACATCTGCCTGCATTGCACACTCCAAGTTTTTTAAACTCAGCCATTATACTAGCAAACACACAGTGTACCTAGTGGCATCCTATATGTGGCTATTGGACTTTGCTATAGTCCCACTAGTGCCAAGACATTTGCAGAGCGCATCTGCCTGCGTTGCACACTCCAACAAATTATAACGAAGCCATTATACTAGCAAACACTCAGTGTACCTAGTGGCATCCTATACGTGGCTATTGGACTTTGCTATAGTCCCACTATTGCAAAGACATTAGCAGAGCACATCTGCCTGCATTGCACACTCCAAGTTTTTTAAACTCAGCCATTATACTAGCAAACACACAGTGTACCTAGTGGCATCCTATACGTGGCTATTGGACTTTGCTATAGTCCCACTAGTGCCAAGACATTTGCAGAGCGCATCTGCCTGCGTTGCACACTCCAACTAATTATAACGAAGCCATTATACTAGCAAACACTCAGTGTACCTAGTGGCATCCTATACGTGGCTATTGGACTTTGCTATAGTCCCACTAGTGCCAAGACATTTGCAGAGCGCATCTGCCTGCGTTGCACACTACAACAAATTATAACGAAGCCATTATACTAGCAAACACTCAGTGTACCTAGTGGCATCCTATACGTGGCTATTGGACTTTGCTATAGTCCCACTAGTGCCAAGACATTTGCAGAGCGCATCTGCCTGCGTTGCACACTCCAACTAATTATAACGAAGCCATTATACTAGCACACACTCAGTGTACCTAGTGGCATCCTATACGTGGCTATTGGACTTTGCTATAGTCCCACTAGGGCCAAGACATTTGCAGAGCACATCTGCCTGCATTGCACACTCCAAGTTTTTTAAACTAAGCAATTTTACTAGCAAACACTCAGTGTACCTAGTGGCATCCTATACGTGGCTATTGGACTTTGCTATAGTCCCACTAGTGCAAAGACATTAGCAGAGCACATCTGCCTGCATTGCACACTCCAAGTTTTTTAAACTCAGCCATTATACTAGCAAACACTCAGTGTACCTAGTGGCATCCTATACGTGGCTATTGGACTTTGCTATAGTCCCACTAGTGCCAAGACATTTGCAGAGCGCATCTGCCTGCGTTGCACACTCCAACAAATTATAACGAAGCCATTAAACTAGCAAACACTCAGTGTACCTAGTGGCATCCTATACGTGGCTATTGGACTTTGCTATAGTCCCACTAGTGCCAAGACATTTGCAGAGCGCATCTGCCTGCGTTGCACACTCCAACTAATTATAACGAAGCCATTATACTAGCACACACTCAGTGTACCTAGTGGCATCCTATACGTGGCTATTGGACTTTGCTATAGTCCCACTAGTGCCAAGACATTTGCAGAGCGCATCTGCCTGCGTTGCACACTACAACAAATTATAACGAAGCCATTATACTAGCAAACACTCAGTGTACCTAGTGGCATCCTATACGTGGCTATTGGACTTTGCTATAGTCCCACTAGTGCAAAGACATTAGCAGAGCACATCTGCCTGCATTGCACACTCCAAGTTTTTTAAACTCAGCCATTATACTAGCAAACACACAGTGTACCTAGTGGCATCCTATACGTGGCTATTGGACTTTGCTATAGTCCCACTAGTGCCAAGACATTTGCAGAGCGCATCTGCCTGCGTTGCACACTCCAACTAATTATAACGAAGCCATTATACTAGCAAACACTCAGTGTACCTAGTGGCATCCTATACGTGGCTATTGGACTTTGCTATAGTCCCACTAGTGCAAAGACATTAGCAGAGCACATCTGCCTGCATTGCACACTCCAAGTTTTTTAAACTCAGCCATTATACTAGCAAACACACAGTGTACCTAGTGGCATCCTATACGTGGCTATTGGACTTTGCTATAGTCCCACTAGTGCCAAGACATTTGCAGAGCGCATCTGCCTGCGTTGCACACTCCAACTAATTATAACGAAGCCATTATACTAGCAAACACTCAGTGTACCTAGTGGCATCCTATACGTGGCTATTGGACTTTGCTATAGTCCCACTAGTGCCAAGACATTTGCAGAGCGCATCTGCCTGCGTTGCACACTACAACAAATTATAACGAAGCCATTATACTAGCAAACACTCAGTGTACCTAGTGGCATCCTATACGTGGCTATTGGACTTTGCTATAGTCCCACTAGGGCCAAGACATTTGCAGAGCACATCTGCCTGCATTGCACACTCCAAGTTTTTTAAACTAAGCAATTTTACTAGCAAACACTCAGTGTACCTAGTGGCATCCTATACGTGGCTATTGGACTTTGCTATAGTCCCACTAGTGCAAAGACATTAGCAGAGCACATCTGCCTGCATTGCACACTCCAAGTTTTTTAAACTCAGCCATTATACTAGCAAACACACAGTGTACCTAGTGGCATCCTATACGTGGCTATTGGACTTTGCTATAGTCCCACTAGTGCCAAGACATTTGCAGAGCGCATCTGCCTGCGTTGCACACTCCAACTAATTATAACGAAGCCATTATACTAGCACACACTCAGTGTACCTAGTGGCATCCTATACGTGGCTATTGGACTTTGCTATAGTCCCACTAGTGCCAAGACATTTGCAGAGCACATCTGCCTGCGTTGCACACTCCAACTAATTATAACGAAGCCATTATACTAGCAAACACTCAGTGTACCTAGTGGCATCCTATACGTGGCTATTGGACTTTGCTATAGTCCCACTAGTGCCAAGACATTTGCAGCACGTCTGCCTGCGTTGCACACTCCAACGAATTATAACTAAGTTACATTGTCAGGGATATTTATTCTTTATTATTCTGCTGTTAATAAAGCTAGACCACCACTGCAATCTTCACCACCTCTCAATTTTTACTACCACATTTTCAGTCCACAATCTTGTCGCAATCAACATGAGTGGCAAAATGACAGATGCTGGTGGAAAGGGGAAGAGGCGTGGTGGAAAAGGCAAAAAATGTTTTGTCAGTGGGGAAGGTGGCAAAGCTCCATTATCATCTGCTGAAGATAGACCATCTACTAGCAAAAGTAAGATGTCTACTACTTATTGTGGACAATCCGATGTGCTCCCGTTTTTACGGACACGAACAAGAGGAACAAAGGTAGATGATGGGCAAAAAAGGAAAATGCTTGAATGGATCTCAAGTGGTCCAACAAGTGCCCTCTCAGCCACTTCAAGTACCGCATCCAAAAAACACCATTCCTCTGAGTTGTCATCCCAATCACACTTGATTTCTCCCAGCTCTGAAGTCTCCATCAGCCCTGCACAGTATGGTGGAACTGAGATGGCTGAGTCTGCAGAGCTGTTCAGTCACACTATAGCCTGGGAATCAGAGGTCTGCTCCCAAGCTACAGTGAGTACAGAACAGGAAATGGTCTGCAGTGATGCCCAGAACCTTTGTGACTCAGATTCAGGCCATGAGGACCAAGTTTCTGAGCATAATGTTGACCCTTTGTCACAAACTGTAACACCTGTGGTTATAGACAATGAGGAACATACTGATGAAGATGAGACGCAGATACCCGATTGGGATGACAACTTAAATATTCGGTCAGGGCAAGAAGAGGCTCGGTCTGAGGGGGAGGGGAGTGCAAACACAACAATTGATGATGACGTTCTAGATCCCACCTACTGTCAACCCCCAGTCAGGCACTCGAGGAGGTCAACAGAGGCGGTGGAGGAGGATGCAACCGACGACGAAGTTACCTTGCGCCTTCCTGGACAGAGTTGGAGCACTGGTAGCACGTCTACAACTGCATCCTCAGCCACCACTCTGCCTATGAGCATTATTCGGGGTGGATCAACAGGTCGCATGGCCTCTAAGCCTTGCCTAGCCTGGGCCTTTTTTCACATCGAAAAAGATCGCCCAACTCATGTGATATGTAACATTTGTCATGATTCTGTTAGTAGAGGTCAAAACCTCAGCAGTTTGACAACTTCTTCCATGAATCGTCACATGAATAAATATCATAAGTCCCGGTGGGAAGCTCACCGTGCTGCAATGCCGGCTAGCGGAGCGAACCATCCACCGCCCGCCCCTTCCAGTGCATCCGCGCGCTCTTCATCTTCTAGGACTGTGGGGACAGCTGTCACACTTGTTTTTCCACGCAAAACTTCCACCACTGTAACCGCAACAGGCAGTTTGCTTGTAAGGTCGTCAGTTGGTTTGGAAGGGGAAACAAGTGAGTGTGTACAGCTCTCTCAGACATCGATAGCACCAACGTTGGATGAAGGCAACATCATGTCTCCGCCTGCACTTTCCTCACAAACCTGCATTTTTCCAGGGACACCCTACTCAACACCGTCTACACACAGCAGCCAGATCTCTGTCCCTCAGATGTGGTCAAATAAAAGGCCACTTCCTCCGACCCATGACAAAGCTAAGAGGTTGACTCTATCCCTCTGTAAGCTGTTGGCTACCGAAATGCTGCCTTTCCGCCTAGTGGACACACAGGATTTTAGAGACCTTATGTCTGTCGCTGTGCCCCAGTACCAGATGCCTAGTCGCCACTACTTCTCTAAGAAAGGTGTGCCCGCGCTACACCAGCATGTCGCACACAACATCACCGCTTCCTTGAGAAACTCTGTGTGTGAACGGGTGCATTTCACCACCGATACTTGGACCAGTAAGCATGGACAGGGACGTTACATGTCGCTGACTGGGCACTGGGTAACTATGGTGATAGATGGTGAAGGGTCTGCTGCACAAGTCTTGCCGTCCCCACGACTTGTGTGTCAATCCTCTGTCTGTCCAAGTTCCGCCACAGCTTCTGCATCCTCCACCTCATCTGGGTCCTCCACCTCCGCCCCAAGCCTGCCTGGTCAGGCCACCAGCGTTCTCACTGCGCAGAAGGAATCACGCACGCCTCATTACTATGCTGGCAGCCGAGCGCAACGGCATCAGGCGGTCTTTAGCTTGACATGTCTTGGTAATAAGAGTCACACAGCTGAGGAGTTGTGGTCAGCTCTGCGGTCCGAGCTTAATAAATGGTTGTCTCCACTCAACCTGCAGCCTGGTAAGGCCGTGTGCGACAATGCTGCAAACCTGGGTGCGGCCCTTCGCCTGGGCAAGGTGACACACGTACCTTATATGGCTCACGTGGTGACCCTTGTCGTGCAGCAATTTTTAACACACTATCCCGGCCTAGATGGCCTTCTGAACAGGGCACGAAAACTGTCTGCTCACTTCCGGCGTTCAAGCGCCGCAGCTGAGCGACTTGCATCGCTCCAGAAGTCTTTCGGCCTGCCGGTTCATCGCCTGAAATGCGATGTGGCGACACGCTGGAATTCAACTCTACACATGTTACAGCGACTGTGGCAGCACCGCAGAGCCCTGGTGCAATACGTCATGACGTATAGCCTGGGCCAACGAGATGCAGAGGTGGGGCAGATCACCCTGATGGAGTGGTCTCAGATCAAGGACCTATGCACCCTTCTGCACAGTTTCGACATGGCGACGAATATGTTTAGCTCTGACAATGCCATTATCAGCATGACGATTCCAGTCATTTACATGCTGGAGCACACGCTAAACACTATTCGGAGTCAGGGGGTGGGACAACATGAAGGGGAGGAACTACAGGAGGATTCATATGTGCAAGGGACAACAACATCACCAAGATCCAGACGTTCATCATCACCAACGCAGCAGGCATGGGACCATGGGGAACAGGGATCGACAAGGGCGCATAGTAGCAGGCGAAATGTTGAGCAAGGTGCAGGAGAACATGAAGAAATGGAGGACGAACTGTCCATGGACATGGAAGACTCAGCGGATGAGGGAGACCTTGGTCAAATTTCAGTTGAAAGAGGTTGGGGGGAGATGTCAGAGGAAGAAAGAACGGTTAGCACCTCTATGCCACAAACACAGCGTGGACTTGGTCCGCATGGCTGCGCAAGACACATGAGTGCCTTCTTGTTGCACTACCTCCAACATGTCAGTCGTATTGTCAAAATTAGAAGTGATGATGACTACTGGCTTGCCACACTATTAGATCCCCGGTACAAGTCCAAATTTTGTGACATAATTCCAGCCATAGAAAGGGACGCACGTATGCAGGAGTATCAGCAGAAGCTGTTACTCGATCTTAGCTCGGCTTTTCCACCAAACAACCGTGCAAGTGCAGGGAGGGAATCTCCCAGTTGTAACTTGACAAACATGGGACGGTCTCGTCATCTTCACCAGTCTACCCGTACCAGTAGGACCGTATCTGGTGCCGGTAACAGCAATTTTATGGAATCTTTTCATAATTTTTTTAGACCCTCTTTTGCAAGGCCACCAGAGACAACAAGTCTGACACATACTCAACGGCTGGAGAGGATGATACAGGAGTATCTCCAAATGAACATCGATGCCATGACTGTGCAACTGGAGCCTTGCTCCTTTTGGGCTTCAAACATAGAAAAATGGCCAGAGCTCTCCAGTTACGCCTTGGAGATTTTGTCGTGTCCAGCTGCCAGCGTTGTCTCTGAACGTGTATTCAGTGCTGCTGGGTGTGTGCTGACAGATAAGCGCACGCGTCTGTCCAGTGACAATGTGGACAGACTGACGTTCATCAAAATGAACAAGTCATGGATCCAGAAGGAATTTACTACCCCTGTGTCATCCTGGGGAGAGTAAATGCTTGTGGATTTGGAATGTGCTTGCTGCAAATCAAAACATCCTGTTTGCAACTAGGGCCCAAGTGCTGCCACTGATGGGGTGGGTGTCTGTGTGGCCCAATTTTTGGAAAAAAGGGAGACTCCGCTTGGAGTAACCCTTGCTTGCTGTGTTTTTAAAAGAAGCCAAGATGAACAGAGCTGGGATCAGGAAAGACTTTGCTACCTACCCCGGTGTCATCCTGGGGACGGATAAGAATGGCGTATTTTTGAATGTGCTTGATGCAAATCAAAACATCCTGTTTGCAACTAGGGCCCAAGTGCTGCCACTGATGGGGTGGGTGTCTGTGTGGCCCAATTTTTGGAAAAAAAGGGAGACTCCGCTTGGAGTAACCCTTGCTTACATTGTTTTTAAAAGAAGCCAAGATGAACAAGTCATGGATCAGCAAAGACTTTATCTACGTACCCCGGTGTCATCCTGGGGACGGATAAGAATGGCGTATTTTTGAATGTGCTTGATGCAAATCAAAACATCCTGTTTGCAACTAGGGCCCAAGTGCTGCCACTGATGGGGTGGATGTCTGTGTGGCCCAATTTTTGGAAAAAAGGGAGACTCCGCTTGGAGTAACCCTTGCTTGCTGTGTTTTTAAAAGAAGCCAAGATGAACAGAGCTGGGATCAGGAAAGACTTTGCTACCTACCCCGGTGTCATCCTGGGGACGGATAAGAATGGCGTATTTTTGAATGTGCTTGATGCAAATCTAGCTGTGAAGTGTAGAACTGGGGCACAACTGCTGCCACTGAAGGGGTGGGTGTGTGTGGGCCCAATTTTTGGAAAAAAGGGAGACTCCGCTTGGAGTAACCCTTGCTTGCTGTGTTTTTAAAAGAAGCCAAGATGAACAGAGCTGGGATCAGGAAAGACTTTGCTACCTACCCCGGTGTCATCCTGGGGACGGATAAGAATGGCGTATTTTTGAATGTGCTTGATGCAAATCAAAACATCCTGTTTGCAACTAGGGCCCAAGTGCTGCCACTGATGGGGTGGGTGTCTGTGTGGCCCAATTTTTGGAAAAAAAGGGAGACTCCGCTTGGAGTAACCCTTGCTTACATTGTTTTTAAAAGAAGCCAAGATGAACAAGTCATGGATCAGCAAAGACTTTATCTACGTACCCCGGTGTCATCCTGGGGACGGATAAGAATGGCGTATTTTTGAATGTGCTTGATGCAAATCAAAACATCCTGTTTGCAACTAGGGCCCAAGTGCTGCCACTGATGGGGTGGGTGTCTGTGTGGCCCAATTTTTGGAAAAAAGGGAGACTCCGCTTGGAGTAACCCTTGCTTGCTGTGTTTTTAAAAGAAGCCAAGATGAACAGAGCTGGGATCAGGAAAGACTTTGCTACCTACCCCGGTGTCATCCTGGGGACGGATAAGAATGGCGTATTTTTGAATGTGCTTGATGCAAATCTAGCTGTGAAGTGTACAACTGGGGCACAACTGCTGCCACTGAAGGGGTGGGTGTGTGTGGGCCCAATTTTTGGAAAAAAGGGAGACTCCGCTTGGAGTAACCCTTGCTTGCTGTGTTTTTAAAAGAAGCCAAGATGAACAGAGCTGGGATCAGGAAAGACTTTGCTACCTACCCCGGTGTCATCCTGGGGACGGATAAGAATGGCGTATTTTTGAATGTGCTTGATGCAAATCAAAACATCCGGTTTGCAACTAGGGCCCAAGTGCTGCCACTGATGGGGTGGGTGTCTGTGTGGCCCAATTTTTGGAAAAAAGGGAGACTCCGCTTGGAGTAACCCTTGCTTGCTGTGTTTTTAAAAGAAGCCAAGATGAACAGAGCTGGGATCAGGAAAGACTTTGCTACCTACCCCGGTGTCATCCTGGGGACGGATAAGAATGGAGTATTTTTGAATGTGCTTGATGCAAATGTAGCTGTGAAGTGTACAACTGGGGCACAAGTGCTGCCACTGAAGGGGTGGGTGTCTGTGTGGGGCACAATTTTTGGAAAAAAGGGAGACTCCGCTTGGAGTCACCTTGCGGTGTTTTACATGATTTTAGAAGGGCGTGCCATGCCTATATCTGTGTGTCCTCCTCTTTTTCCTTGTCCAGCTGTTTTGTTTTCGCATGAGTATATGTCCTTGTCACTTTCCAATGTGTTTGAGTTGTTTGTCACCTTTAGGACACCTTTGAGGGTGTTTTCTAGGTGTTTTTCTGTGTTTGTGATTGCCTGCCATTGTTTCCTATGCAGTTCGAGTTCGGTTCGTCGAACGTTCGACGAACCGAACTCGAACGGGAGGTCCGTTCGGCGAACCAACCTCGAGCCGAACCGCGACCGGTTCGCTCATCTCTAGTAATGAGTAGAGTTGAGCGCGGTTCGTGGTTCTCCAGTTCTAGGCTCGAGTGATTTTGGGGCATGTTCTAGATCGAACTAGAACTCGAGCTTTTTGCAAAAGCTCGATAGTTCTAGAAACGTTCGAGAACGGTTCTAGCAGCCAAAAAACAGCTAAATCTTAGCTTGGTTTCTGCTGTAATAGTGTAAGTCACTCTGTGAATCAAACTATTATCACATTTCAGTGTATAGTGTGCGTGAACAGCGCCTTCAGATCACTGCTGTTTCTATAATGGCGATCGCCATTTTTTTTTTTTTCTTGTCTTCCTTCCCTAAGCGCGCGCGTCTTGTGGGGCTGGCCAGCATGTCAGCCAATCACAGACACACACACAGCTAAGTGGACTTTGAGCCAGAGAAGCAACGGCATGTGTGATAGGATCTGCATGTCACATGTCCCTGCATTATAAAAC
Organism: Anomaloglossus baeobatrachus; assembly: GCF_048569485.1. NCBI lineage: Eukaryota > Metazoa > Chordata > Amphibia > Anura > Aromobatidae > Anomaloglossus > Anomaloglossus baeobatrachus. The sequence goes on from NC_134356.1 coordinate 695,005,132, forward strand.
CGGACATTTTCTTCACGATCGCCATTATCTGCCTTCTGCGTCTTTGGTGTCAGACATCACTGTCGCAGTTCCGTCCTTTGTCCTATCGCTGATACAGCTGTATGCGCTGCATACACAGCGTTAGACAGCTTAGGGAGAGCACATTCTAGCAGTCCTTTTAAGGGCTCGTACCGGCAGGGTCAGAGAGCCATAGGTGACAGGTCCTGCAAACAGCAACAGCGTCTGTGTAGCCCAGGTCAGGGATTTCCTCCCTGCATTTCACCATTAGGAGGGAATAGAAAGGCAGGCTTCCATTCCTATACCCAGAGCACCACAATCCTGCCACTGTACCCTCTTGACCTCTGCACACTCCAACTCATTCTAAGTAAGCCATTATACTAGCAAACACTCAGTGTACCTAGTGGCATCCTATCTGTGGCTATTGGACTTTGCTATAGTCCCACTAGTGCAAAGACATTTGCAGAGCACATCTGCCTGCATTGCACACTCCAAGTTTTTTAAACTAAGCAATTTTACTAGCAAACACTCAGTGTACCTAGTGGCATCCTAAACGTGGCTATTGGACTTTGCTATAGTCCCACTAGTGCAAAGACATTAGCAGAGCACATCTGCCTGCATTGCACACTCCAAGTTTTTTAAACTCAGCCATTATACTAGCAAACACTCAGTGTACCTAGTGGCATCCTATACGTGGCTATTGGACTTTGCTATAGTCCCACTAGGGCCAAGACATTTGCAGAGCGCATCTGCCTGCGTTGCACACTCCAACAAATTATAACGAAGCCATTATACTAGCAAACACTCAGTGTACCTAGTGGCATCCTATACGTGGCTATTGGACTTTGCTATAGTCCCACTAGTGCCAAGACATTTGCAGCACCTCTGCCTGCGTTGCACACTACAACGAATTATAACTAAGCCATTATACTAGCACACACTCAGTGTACCTAGTGGCATCCTATACGTGGCTATTGGACTTTGCTATAGTCCCACTAGTGCCAAGACATTTGCATAGCACGTCTGCCTGCATTGCACACTCCAAGTTTTTTAAACTCAGCCATTATACTAGCAAACACACAGTGTACCTAGTGGCATCCTATACGTGGCTATTGGACTTTGCTATAGTCCCACTAGGGCCAAGACATTTGCAGAGCGCATCTGCCTGCGTTGCACACTCCAACAAATTATAACGAAGCCATTATACTAGCAAACACTCAGTGTACCTAGTGGCATCCTATACGTGGCTATTGGACTTTGCTATAGTCCCACTAGTGCCAAGACATTTGCAGAGCGCATCTGCCTGCGTTGCACACTCCAACAAATTATAACGAAGCCATTATACTAGCAAACACTCAGTGTACCTAGTGGCATCCTATACGTGGCTATTGGACTTTGCTATAGTCCCACTAGTGCCAAGACATTTGCAGAGCGCATCTGCCTGCATTGCACACTCCAACAAATTATAACTAAGCCATTATACTAGCACACACTCAGTGTACCTAGTGGCATCCTATACGTGGCTATTGGACTTTGCTATAGTCCCACTAGTGCCAAGACATTTGCAGAGCGCATCTGCCTGCGTTGCACACTCCAACTCATTATAACTAAGCCATTATACTAGCAAACACTCAGTGTACCTAGTGGCATCCTATACGTGGCTATTGGACTTTGCTATAGTCCCACTAGTGCCAAGACATTTGCAGAGCGCATCTGCCTGCGTTGCACACTCCAACTCATTATAACTAAGCCATTATACTAGCAAACACTCAGTGTACCTAGTGGCATCCTATACGTGGCTATTGGACTTTGCTATAGTCCCACTAGTGCCAAGACATTTGCAGAGCGCATCTGCCTGCGTTGCACACTCCAACTCATTATAACTAAGACATTATACTAGCAAACACTCAGTGTACCTAGTGGCATCCTATACGTGGCTATTGGACTTTGCTATAGTCCCACTAGGGCCAAGACATTTGCAGAGCGCATCTGCCTGCGTTGCACACTCCAGCTAATTATAACGAAGCCATTATACTAGCAAACACTCAGTGTACCTAGTGGCATCCTATACGTGGCTATTGGACTTTGCTATAGTCCCACTAGTGCCAAGACATTTGCAGAGCGCATCTGCCTGCGTTGCACACTCCAACTAATTATAACGAAGCCATTATACTAGCACACACTCAGTGTACCTAGTGGCATCCTATACGTGGCTATTGGACTTTGCTATAGTCCCACTAGTGCCAAGACATTTGCAGAGCACATCTGCCTGCATTGCACACTCCAAGTTTTTTAAACTCAGCCATTATACTAGCAAACAGTCAGTGTACCTAGTGGCATCCTAAACGTGGCTATTGTACTTTTGTCAATTCACAGTATTGGAACGTTATTTGCAGCACGTCTGCCTGCATTGCACACTCTAACTTTTTTAAACTCAGCCATTATACTAGCAAACACTCACTGTACCTAGTGGCATCCTAAACGTGGCTATTGTACTTTTGTCAATTCACAGTATTGGAACGTTATTTGCAGCACGTCTGCCTGCATTGCACACTCAAACTTTTTTAAACTCATCCATTATACTAGCAAACACACAGTGTACCTAGTGGCATCCTATACGTGGCTATTGGACTTTGCTATAGTCCCACTAGTGCCAAGACATTTGCAGAGCGCATCTGCCTGCGTTGCACACTCCAACTAATTATAACGAAGCCATTATACTAGCACACACTCAGTGTACCTAGTGGCATCCTATACGTGGCTATTGGACTTTGCTATAGTCCCACTAGTGCAAAGACATTTGCATAGCACGTCTGCCTGCATTGCACACTACAACTTTTTTAAACTAAGCAATTTTACTAGCAAACACTCACTGTACCTAGTTGTATCCTAAACGTGGCTATTGTACTTTTGTCAATTCACACTACTGCAAATCTATGTGCAGCACCTCTGCATGACACCCTCCTGCTCTGTTTTTAATAAGCTATAATGATAGCACAAAATACTGCCATTTTGTGGCATCATAGAACTGGCTGTTGTATTCCATTAGTGCCCCACTGGTGACAAGCTATTTCTAGCACCTCTACATCACACCCTCATGCACATTTTGCTACGCTAATGTTATAGCAAACTCATGGAATTCATTGCTGCATTTCATAATTCGGAGGGATAGAAAGTCAGGCTTCCTTTAGCTTTTCCTTCTGTTCATAGACAGCATCTCCAAGACAAATTTCCCCTCCACGTCTAAGTGTGGAGAGGCAGCTAGTGCGCATGCGTGTGCCGATGTACCCCAGCTGCAGCATAATTACAGTGTTTCGCCTAGTGAGTATGCTCAGCCTGACTGTGCCATTCCTGACGCTAAGTTTTCATTTCGGGATACAGCGCATGCTCCCACACTAAGTGTGAAAAGCCTCTTTGCACAGGTGCTTGCATTCCGTGCCGGGTCTAAGTCCTGTTTTGGGCATAGACACCATGCTAAAGCTGATAGTCTTTTTTCAGAGACTGTATTTCATGCTACTGAGCATGCTCAGGCACTTCCTGCATCAGAGACTAGGTCCGGTAATGAACTCTTTGGCCCTGGCCCTGATGTGGGGGTCCCATATAGACCACAGGGCATCAGGTGTCCTCCCAAATGGCTTGCAGAGGCCCACACCTATGACTTGTCACCGCATTATTGATGCTCAGACGATGACTGGTGAGGTGTTTGGGTCATGGCAGCCATGAGGTCATCATTGAAGTTGCGTTTCCAAATAGGACGCTAGTTATGCCACTCATGACGTGTCACTCTACTTTTGTCTCCAGGAGGTGCATTGTGGTTCACCCTGGTTTGGGGCGGACCCAGGTTATAAAAGGGGCTGGAGCCAACAAGGAGGTGCGCAGTCTTCTATTATGCTCCGAAAGAGCACACCTCCATGTGTTGAACCCATTGCGGCTTTAGGCCAGAGGTAGGCAGGGATCGGGTGGTGGATGCAGGCCACCACCACAGTTGGTAACGCAGAACGGTTAAGACCAGCTCCTGTCCTAACAGTCCTGCTTGTGCAGCCCAGTGGCATTAACAGGCCTGCTGCTGCTGATGCGCCTGCTGTCCACAGGTGTGGCCCCTACGCACACGGTCAGCGTACTCAATGGCCCCTGTGTTGTTAACAGGGAGTTCCTGGGCTGGGTGGGCATGTGGACCCTGTGACGCTAACAGGGCTCACAGTCTCCAGATCCGAATGGCGTCTAACTCGGTTCAGGCTACTATTAGTTTCATAGCCACACAGCTCTGTATCCTCCACCAAACCTTCAAGTTGCCAACCTCTCCTTTTCCAACTGGGAGCACGGTGGACACTGACTGCTGATGGGGATATATACCTTTCTCTTTCTTTTCTTATTAATTTTCGTTATATAGCGGTCACAGATTATATACCACTTTATCCAAATCTGCCAGTCCCACTGTAACAGATGTTGTTTCTTCAGCAAATGTTACAGTTGCTTAACCACCAAATCCACGGACCAAAACTTTTTTCCCCTTTCCAACACACCTGTTCCCCTTTCCAACAGCATCTGTCCTTTTTCAACTCATTTTGGGATATGACCAAAAGTGCAACTGTGCAGGGACACCGTGCTCAATGCCATCTCAGCACAGCAGCCAGCCCTCGATCCCTCAGATGTGGACAAGTAAAAGACCATTTCCTCCTATCCATGACAAAGCGTTGAGATTCACTCTGTGCAGCACTGGTGTTTAGTGGACAAGTAGATCTAAGATTGCGTACCACATTCTGCAGATACTCCTGTATACGTGCGTCTATTTCTATGGCAGGAATTAGTTCGCCAAATTTTGTCTTGTACCGGGGATCTAACAGTGTGGCAACCCAGTATTCAGGATTAGTTCAAATTCATACAATCCGAGGGTCATGTAGGTAGTGCAGCAAGAAGGCGCTCATGTGTCTTGTGCATCCAGGAGGACCAAGTCCTTGGTGTGTTGGTGGCAGAGAGGTGAGAATCGTGCATCCTTCCTCTGCCCTCTACCCACAACCTCGCACAACCGAAATGTGAGCAAGCTCTCACTCATCTGCTGAGTCTTCCATGCCCATCGCCAGTTCGTCCTCCATTTCTTCATGGGCTCCTGCACTTTCATCAACACTTTTTGCTGATACTATGCGCCTTTGTTAATCCCTCTCCCTCACCATGAATGCCGCATAGGTGCCGCTGACCATCTGGACCTCGTAGATCTTGTTATCCCTTCCGCATATGACTCCTCCTGTACTTCCTCCCCTTCCTCTTGTCCCAACACCTGACTCAGAATAATAATTACAGTGTGCTCCATCATGTAGATGACCAGAATTGTCACGCTGAGAATGACATTGCCAGTGCTAAACATCTTCGTCGACATTTCAAAACTGTGTAGCAGGGTGCATAGGTCCTTGATCTGACACCACTCCAGCAGCGTGATCTGCACCACCTCTGGATCAAGTTATCCCAGGCTATATGTCTTACCGTATTTCAGCAGGGCTCTGCGGTGCTGCCACACACGCTGCAACATGTGCAGATTCCAATTCCTGCGTGTCGAAACATCGCATTTACGGCGTTTAACTGCCAGACCCTAAGACTTCCGGAGTGATGAAAGTTGTTGAGCTGCTGTGTGCGCACGATGGAAGTGAGCACATAGCGAGCGTGCCCACTGCACAAGGCCATGTAGGCCGTGATGGTGTTTTAAAAATTGCTGGCGAATTCGGTTCAACACGTGAGCCCTAAAAGGCACGTGTGTCACATTGCCCTGAGGATGGCCCGCAGCCAGGTTTGCATCATTGCCGCACACGGCTGTTAAGTCACCAACGTAGTCCGCTCCGTCAATTTGTACTCCGGTTGCCAGGTGACAACGTGTTCCTTTCATGAATAGTGCTGATGATGTGAGAGTAGTCGATGCCAGCGGCGCAGGTGGACGCAGGTTATGCTCACCCACTGGGCTGCATTACCTTGACAGATGCAGAATCTCTGGCTGAATGTAGCTGGTGGGTATCTCACAGATGAAATACCATCATTCAGCTACAACCAATGGGAAGACACCACACCCTTTTTTATGCCCATCCTGTCTGCAGACCACTGCCAGACATAGCTATGAACCTCTGGTTAATTTTACCCCCAGTTCAGTTTTATGATTTTGTGTGCTTGTTACCTGACTACTTTTCCTGCTTGCTGTTTATGTACCTTGTTGGCCGATACGCATTTCAACTCTGCTTGTTTTCTGATTCTTTCCTGGCCGTCCCATTCTGTTCCTGTTCCTCAATTAATGTTTTGACCCTGCCTGACTACTATTCTCTGTAATAGCGGTGTGACTCACATTTCCCATACATTTCAAAGTAAAGCTTTGACCGCCTGATGGCATTGAGCTCTGCTGCCAGCATAGTAAGGAGGTGTGTGGTAGTCCTTGTGCGCAGTTGCAAGGAAGGGTGGCCTGACCACACAGGGTTTGCGCCAAGGTAGAGGACCCACACGAGGTTGAAGAGGCAGAAGCAGTGTATTAACTTCTACATACAGAACAAGGATTGAAACAACTCGTGGGGACGGCAAGACTTGTACAGCAGACCCTTCTCCATCTCTCACCATAGTTTGCCAGTGCCCAGTCAGTGACATGTAATGACCCTGTCTATGCTTACTGGTCCAAGTATCTGTGTTGAAATGCACCCTGTCACACACAGATTTTCTCAAGGAAGTGGTGATGTTGTGTGCGACATGCTGGTGTAGCGCGGGCATGCTTTTCTTGGAGAAGCAGTGGTGATTGGGCATGTGGTACTGGGGCACAGCGACAGACATAAGGTCTGTAAAATCCTGTGTGTCCACTACGCGTAAAGGCAGCATTTCGGTAGCCAACAGCTTACAGAGGGATAGAGTCAACCACTTAGCTTTGTCATGGGTCGCAGTAAGTGGCCTTTTATTTGACCACATCTGAGGGAAAGAGATCTGGCTGCTGTCTGTAGACGGTGTTGAGTAGGGTGTCCCTGGAAAAATGCAGGTTTGTGAGAAAAGTGCAGGCGGAGACATGATGTTGCCTTCATCTTGCCTTCAGATCTGTTCATCTTGTATCATTTTTAAAAAACACATCAAGCAAGGGTTACTCCAAGCGGAGTCTACCTTTTTTCCCAACATTGGGCACACAGACACCCCATCAGTGGCAGCACTTGTGCCCTAGTTGCAAACAGGATGTTTTGATTTGCATCAAGCACATTCCAAATCCACAAGCATTTACTCTCCCCAGGATGACACAGGGGTTGTAAATTCCTTCTGGATCCATGACTTGTTCATTTTGATGAACGTCAGTGTGTCCACATTGTCACTGGACAGACGCGTGCGCTTATCTGTCAGCACACACCCAGCAGCACTGAAGAAGACACGTTCAGAGACAACGCTGGCAGCTGCACACAACAAAATCTCCAAGGCGTAACTGGAGAGCTCTGTCAATTTTTCTAGATTTGAAGCCCAAAAGGAGCAAGGCTCCATTTGCAAAGTCATTGCATCGATGTTCATTTGGAGATACTCCTGTATCATCCTCTCCATCCGTTGACTATGTGTCAGACTTGTTGTCTCTGGTGGCCTTGCAAAGGAGGGTCTAAAAAAATTATGAAAATATTCCATAAAATTGCTGTTACCAGCACCAGATACGGTCCTACTGGTACGGGTAGACTGTTGAAGATGACGATGCCGTCCCATGTTTGTCAAGTTACAACTGGGAGAATCACTCCCTTCACCTGCACGGTTGTTTGGTGTAAAAGCCGAGCTAAGATCGAGTAACAGCTTATGCTGATACTCCAGCATACGTGCGTCCCTTTCTATGGGTGGAATTATGTCACAAAATTTGGACTTGTCCCGGGGATCTAATAGTGTGGCAAGCCAGTAGTCATCATCACTTCTAATTTTGACAATCCGAGGGTCATGTTGGAGGTAGTGCAACAAGAAGGCACTCATGTGTCTTGCGCAGCCATGCGGACCAAGTCCACGCTGTGTTTGTGGCATAGAGGTGCTAACCGTTCTTTCTTCCTCTGACATCTCCCCCCAACCTCTTTCAACTGAAATTTGACCAAGGTCTCCCTCATCCGCTGAGTCTTCCATGTCCATGGACAGTTCGTCCTCCATATCTTCATGTCCTCCTGCACCTTCCTCAACATTTCGCCTGCTACCATGCGCCCTTGTTGATCCCTGTCCCCCATGGTCCCATGCCTGCCGCGTTGGTGATGATGAACGTCTGGACCTTGGTGATGTTGTTGTGTCTTGCGCATATGAATCCTCCTGTAGTTCCTCCCCTTCCTGTTGTCCCACCCCCTGACTCCGAATAGTGTTTAGCGTGTGCTCCAGCATGTAAATGACTGTAATCGTCATGCTGATAATGGCATTGTCAGCGCTAAACATATTCGTCGCCATGTCGAAACTTTGCAGAACGGTGCATAGGTCCTTGATCTGAGATCACTCCATCAGGGTGATCTGCCCCACTTCTGCATCTCGTTGGCCCAGGCTATACATCATGACGTATTGCACCAGGGCTCGCCGGTGCTGCCACAGTCGCTGTAACATGTGGAGAGTTGAATTCCAGCGTGTCGCCACATCGCATTTCAGGCGATGAACCGGCAGGCCGAAAGACTTCTGGAGCGATGCAAGTCGCTCAGCTGCGGCGGTTGAACGGCGGAAGTGAGCACTGCAGACAGTTTACGTGCCCTGGTCAGAAGGCCATCTAGGCCGGGATAGTGTGTTAAAAATTGCTGGACAACAAGGTTCAACACGTGAGCAATACAAGGCACGTGTGTCACCTTGCCCAGGCGAAGGGCCGCACCCAGGTTTGCAGCATTGTCGCACACGGCCTTACCAGGCTGCAGGTTGAGTGGAGACAACCATTTATTAAACTCGGACCGCAGAGCTGACCACAACTCCTCAGCTGTGTGACTCTTATTCCCAAGACATGTCAAGCTAAAGACCGCCTGATGCCGTTGCGCTCTGCTGCCAGCATAGTAATGAGGGGTGCGTGATTCCTTCTGCGCAGTGAGAACGCTGGTGGCCTGACCAGGCAGGCTTGGGGCGGAGGTGGAGGACCCAGATGAGGTGGAGGATGCAGAAGCAGTGGCGGAACTTGGACAGACAGAGGATTGACACACAAGTCGTGGGGACGGCAAGACTTGTGCAGCAGACCCTTCACCATCTATCAACATAGTTACCCAGTGCCCAGTCAGCGACATGTAACGTCCCTGTCCATGCTTACTGGTCCAAGTATTGGTGGTGAAATGCACCCGTTCACACACAGAGTTTCTCAAGGAAGCGGTGATGTTGTGTGCGACATGCTGGTGTAGCGCGGGCACACCTTTCTTAGAGAAGTAGTGGCGACTAGGCATCTGGTACTGGGGCACAGCGACAGACATAAGGTCTCTAAAATCCTGTGTGTCCATTAGGTGGAAAGGCAGCATTTCGGTAGCCAACAGCTTACAGAGGGATAGAGTCAACCTCTTAGCTTTGTCATGGGTCGGAGGAAGTGGCCTTTTATTTGACCACATCTGAGGGACAGAGATCTGGCTGCTGTGTGTAGACGGTGTTGAGTAGGGTGTCCCTGGAAAAATGCAGGTTTGTGAGGAAAGTGCAGGTGGAGACATGATGTTGCCTTCATCCAACGTAGGTGCTATCGATGTCTGAGAGAGCTGTACACACTCACTTGTTTCCCCTTCCAAACCAACTGACGACCTACCAAGCAAACTGCCTGTTGCGGTTACAGTGGTGGAAGTTTTGCGTGGAAAAACAGGTGTGACAGCTGTCCCCACAGTCCTAGAAGATGAAGAGCGCGCGGATGCACTGGAAGGGGCAGGCGGTGGATGGTTCGCTCCGCTAGGCCGCATTGCAGCACAGTGAGCTTCCCACCGGGACCTATGATATTTATTCATGTGACGATTCATGGAAGAAGTTGTCAAACTGCTGAGGTTTTGACCTCTACTAAGAGAATCATGACAAATTTTACATATCACATGATTTGGGCGATCTTTTTCTATGTCAAAAAAGGAACAGGCTAGGCAAGGCTTAGAGGCCATGCGACCTGTTGATGCACCCCGAATAATGCTCATAGGCAGAGTGGTGGCTGAGGATGCAGTTGTAGACGTGCTACCAGTGCTCCGACTCTGTCCAGGAAGGCGCAAGGTAATTTCGTCGTCGGTTGCATCCTCCTCCACCGCCTCTGTTGACCTCCTCGAGTGCCTGACTGGGGGTTGACAGTAGGTGGGATCTAGAACTTCATCATCAATTGTTGTGTTTGCACTCCCCTCCCCCTCTGACCGAGCCTCTTCTTGCCCTGACCGAATATTTAAGTTGTCATCCCAATCGGGTATCTGCGTCTCATCTTCATCAGTATGTTCCTCATTGCCTATAACCACAGTTGTTGGAAAGGCAGCATTTTGGTAGCCAACAGTTTGCATTTTATGAAAGTCAACCTCCAAGCCATGTCATGCCCTTCTAAAAGCATGTATAACACAGCGAGGGGACTCCAACCACAGTCTCCCTCGTTTCCACTCACTGGGCCACACACACCCCACTTGACTGGCATCGGTTGAGCTCCCTTTTGAAAAAGAAAAAGATGCTTTGCATGAAGCACTCTCAAAAATACGCATGCCTTTCCCGTCCCCTGGCTGACCCAGGGGAAGAAAAGTCCTCTGAGAGCCATGACTTGTTCATCTTGGTTCTTTTAGAGACACAGCGAGGGGACTCCAACCACAGTCTCCCTCGTTGCCACTCACTGGGCCACACACACCCCACTTGACTGGCATCGGTTGAGCTCCCTTTTGAAAAAGAAAAAGATGCTTTGCATGAAGCACTCTCAAAAATACGCGTGCCTTTCCCGTCCCCTGGCTGACCCAGGGGAAGAAAAGTCCTCTGAGAGCCATGACTTGTTCATCTTGGTTCTTTTAGAGACACAGCGAGGGGACTCCAACCACAGTCTCCCTGGTTGCCACTCACTGGGCCACACACACCCCACTTGACTGGCATCGGTTGAGCTCCCTTTTGAAAAAGAAAAAGATGCTTTGCATGAAGCACTCTCAAAAATACGCGTGCCTTTCCCATCCCCTGGCTGACCCAGGGGAAGAAAAGTCCTCTGAGAGCCATGACTTGTTCATCTTGGTTCTTTTAGAGACACAGCGAGGGGACTCCAACCACAGTCTCCCTCGTTGCCACTCACTGGGCCACACACACCCCACTTGACTGGCATCGGTTGAGCTCCCTTTTGAAAAAGAAAAAGATGCTTTGCATGAAGCACTCTCAAAAATACGCGTGCCTTTCCCGTCCCCTGGCTGACCCAGGGGAAGAAAAGTCCTCTGAGAGCCATGACTTGTTCATCTTGGTTCTTTTAGAGACACAGCGAGGGGACTCCAACCACAGTCTCCCTCGTTTCCACTCACTGGGCCACACACACCCAACTTGACTGGCATCGGTTGAGCTCCCTTTTGAAAAAGAAAAAGATGCTTTGCATGAAGCACTCTCAAAAATACGCGTGCCTTTCCCGCCCCCTGGCTGACCCAGGGGAAGAAAAGTCCTCTGAGAGCCATGACTTGTTCATCTTGGTTCTTTTAGAGACACAGCGAGGGGACTCCAACCACAGTCTCCCTCGTTGCCACTCACTGGGCCACACACACCCCACTTGACTGGCATCGGTTGAGCTCCCTTTTGAAAAAGAAAAAGATGCTTTGCATGAAGCACTCTCAAAAATACGCGTGCCTTTCCCGTCCCCTGGCTGACCCAGGGGAAGAAAAGTCCTCTGAGAGCCATGACTTGTTCATCTTGGTTCTTTTAGAGACACAGCGAGGGGACTCCAACCACAGTCTCCCTCGTTTCCACTCACTGGGCCACACACACACCCCACTTGACTGGCATCGGTTGAGCTCCCTTTTGAAAAAGAAAAAGATGCTTTGCATGAAGCACTCTCAAAAATACGCGTGCCTTTCCCGTCCCCTGGCTGACCCAGGGGAAGAAAAGTCCTCTGAGAGCCATGACTTGTTCATCTTGGTTCTTTTAGAGACACAGCGAGGGGACTCCAACCACAGTCTCCCTCGTTGCCACTCACTGGGCCACACACACCCCACTTGACTGGCATCGGTTGAGCTCCCTTTTGAAAAAGAAAAAGATGCTTTGCATGAAGCACTCTCAAAAATACGCGTGCCTTTCCCGTCCCCTGGCTGACCCAGGGGAAGAAAAGTCCTCTGAGAGCCATGACTTGTTCATCTTGGTTCTTTTAGAGACACAGCGAGGGGACTCCAACCACAGTCTCCCTCGTTTCCACTCACTGGGCCACACACACCCCACTTGACTGGCATCGGTTGAGCTCCCTTTTGAAAAAGAAAAAGATGCTTTGCATGAAGCACTCTCAAAAATACGCGTGCCTTTCCCGTCCCCTGGCTGACCCAGGGGAAGAAAAGTCCTCTGAGAGCCATGACTTGTTCATCTTGGTTCTTTTAGAGACACAGCGAGGGGACTCCAACCACAGTCTCCCTCGTTTCCACTCACTGGGCCACACACACCCCACTTGACTGGCATCGGTTGAGCTCCCTTTTGAAAAAGAAAAAGATGCTTTGCATGAAGCACTCTCAAAAATACGCGTGCCTTTCCCGTCCCCTGGCTGACCCAGGGGAAGAAAAGTCCTCTGAGAGCCATGACTTGTTCATCTTGGTTCTTTTAGAGACACAGCGAGGGGACTCCAACCACAGTCTCCCTCGTTTCCACTCACTGGGCTACACACACCCCACTTGACTGGCATCGGTTGAGCTCCCTTTTGAAAAAGAAAAAGATGCTTTGCATGAAGCACTCTCAAAAATACGCGTGCCTTTCCCGTCCCCTGGCTGACCCAGGGGAAGAAAAGTCCTCTGAGAGCCATGACTTGTTCATCTTGGTTCTTTTAGAGACACAGCGAGGGGACTCCAACCACAGTCTCCCTGGTTGCCACTCACTGGGCCACACACACCCCACTTGACTGGCATCGGTTGAGCTCCCTTTTGAAAAAGAAAAAGATGCTTTGCATGAAGCACTCTCAAAAATACGCGTGCCTTTCCCGTCCCCTGGCTGACCCAGGGGAAGAAAAGTCCTCTGAGAGCCATGACTTGTTCATCTTGGTTCTTTTAGAGACACAGCGAGGGGACTCCAACCACAGTCTCCCTCGTTGCCACTCACTGGGCCACACACACCCCACTTGACTGGCATCGGTTGAGCTCCCTTTTGAAAAAGAAAAAGATGCTTTGCATGAAGCACTCTCAAAAATACGCGTGCCTTTCCCGTCCCCTGGCTGACCCAGGGGAAGAAAAGTCCTCTGAGAGCCATGACTTGTTCATCTTGGTTCTTTTAGAGACACAGCGAGGGGACTCCAACCACAGTCTCCCTCGTTTCCACTCACTGGGCCACACACACCCCACTTGACTGGCATCGGTTGAGCTCCCTTTTGAAAAAGAAAAAGATGCTTTGCATGAAGCACTCTCAAAAATACGCGTGCCTTTCCCGTCCCCTGGCTGACCCAGGGGAAGAAAAGTCCTCTGAGAGCCATGACTTGTTCATCTTGGTTCTTTTAGAGACACAGCGAGGGGACTCCAACCACAGTCTCCCTCGTTTCCACTCACTGGGCCACACACACCCCACTTGACTGGCATCGGTTGAGCTCCCTTTTGAAAAAGAAAAAGATGCTTTGCATGAAGCACTCTCAAAAATACGCGTGCCTTTCCCGTCCCCTGGCTGACCCAGGGGAAGAAAAGTCCTCTGAGAGCCATGACTTGTTCATCTTGGTTCTTTTAGAGACACAGCGAGGGGACTCCAACCACAGTCTCCCTCGTTTCCACTCACTGGGCTACACACACCCCACTTGACTGGCATCGGTTGAGCTCCCTTTTGAAAAAGAAAAAGATGCTTTGCATGAAGCACTCTCAAAAATACGCGTGCCTTTCCCGTCCCCTGGCTGACCCAGGGGAAGAAAAGTCCTCTGAGAGCCATGACTTGTTCATCTTGGTTCTTTTAGAGACACAGCGAGGGGACTCCAACCACAGTCTCCCTGGTTGCCACTCACTGGGCCACACACACCCCACTTGACTGGCATCGGTTGAGCTCCCTTTTGAAAAAGAAAAAGATGCTTTGCATGAAGCACTCTCAAAAATACGCGTGCCTTTCCCGTCCCCTGGCTGACCCAGGGGAAGAAAAGTCCTCTGAGAGCCATGATTTGTTCATTTTGGGTCTTTTAGAAACACAGCGAGGGGACTCCAACCACAGTCTCCTTCGTTGCCACTAACTGGGCCACACACACCCCACTTGACTGGCATCGGTTGAGCCCCCTTTTGAAAAAGAAAAAGATGCTTTGCATGAAGCACTCTCAAAAATACGCGTGCCTTTCCCGTCCCCTGGCTGAACCAGGGGAAGAAAAGTCCTCTGAGAGCCATGACTTGTTCATCTTGGTTCTTTTAGAGACACAGCGAGGGGACTCCAACCACAGTCTCCCTCGTTTCCACTCACTGGGCCACACACACCCCACTTGACTGGCATCGGTTGAGCTCCCTTTTGAAAAAGAAAAAGATGCTTTGCATGAAGCACTCTCAAAAATACGCGTGCCTTTCCCGTCCCCTGGCTGACCCAGGGGAAGAAAAGTCCTCTGAGAGCCATGATTTGTTCATCTTGGTTCTTTTAGAGACACAGCGAGGGGACTCCAACCACAGTCTCCCTGGTTGCCACTCACTGGGCCACACACACCCCACTTGACTGGCATCGGTTGAGCTCCCTTTTGAAAAAGAAAAAGATGCTTTGCATGAAGCACTCTCAAAAATACGCGTGCCTTTCCCGTCCCCTGGCTGACCCAGGGGAAGAAAAGTCCTCTGAGAGCCATGATTTGTTCATTTTGGGTCTTTTAGAAACACAGCGAGGGGACTCCAACCACAGTCTCCTTCGTTGCCACTAACTGGGCCACACACACCCCACTTGACTGGCATCGGTTGAGCCCCCTTTTGAAAAAGAAAAAGATGCTTTGCATGAAGCACTCTCAAAAATACGCGTGCCTTTCCCGTCCCCTGGCTGACCCAGGGGAAGAAAAGTCCTCTGAGAGCCATGACTTGTTCATCTTGGTTCTTTTAGAGACACAGCGAGGGGACTCCAACCACAGTCTCCCTCGTTTCCACTCACTGGGCCACACACACCCCACTTGACTGGCATCGGTTGAGCTCCCTTTTGAAAAAGAAAAAGATGCTTTGCATGAAGCACTCTCAAAAATACGCGTGCCTTTCCCGTCCCCTGGCTGACCCAGGGGAAGAAAAGTCCTCTGAGAGCCATGACTTGTTCATCTTGGTTCTTTTAGAGACACAGCGAGGGGACTCCAACCACAGTCTCCCTCGTTTCCACTCACTGGGCTACACACACCCCACTTGACTGGCATCGGTTGAGCTCCCTTTTGAAAAAGAAAAAGATGCTTTGCATGAAGCACTCTCAAAAATACGCGTGCCTTTCCCGTCCCCTGGCTGACCCAGGGGAAGAAAAGTCCTCTGAGAGCCATGACTTGTTCATCTTGGTTCTTTTAGAGACACAGCGAGGGGACTCCAACCACAGTCTCCCTGGTTGCCACTCACTGGGCCACACACACCCCACTTGACTGGCATCGGTTGAGCTCCCTTTTGAAAAAGAAAAAGATGCTTTGCATGAAGCACTCTCAAAAATACGCGTGCCTTTCCCGTCCCCTGGCTGACCCAGGGGAAGAAAAGTCCTCTGAGAGCCATGACTTGTTCATCTTGGTTCTTTTAGAGACACAGCGAGGGGACTCCAACCACAGTCTCCCTCGTTGCCACTCACTGGGCCACACACACCCCACTTGACTGGCATCGGTTGAGCTCCCTTTTGAAAAAGAAAAAGATGCTTTGCATGAAGCACTCTCAAAAATACGCGTGCCTTTCCCGTCCCCTGGCTGACCCAGGGGAAGAAAAGTCCTCTGAGAGCCATGACTTGTTCATCTTGGTTCTTTTAGAGACACAGCGAGGGGACTCCAACCACAGTCTCCCTCGTTTCCACTCACTGGGCCACACACACCCCACTTGACTGGCATCGGTTGAGCTCCCTTTTGAAAAAGAAAAAGATGCTTTGCATGAAGCACTCTCAAAAATACGCGTGCCTTTCCCGTCCCCTGGCTGACCCAGGGGAAGAAAAGTCCTCTGAGAGCCATGACTTGTTCATCTTGGTTCTTTTAGAGACACAGCGAGGGGACTCCAACCACAGTCTCCCTCGTTTCCACTCACTGGGCCACACACACCCCACTTGACTGGCATCGGTTGAGCTCCCTTTTGAAAAAGAAAAAGATGCTTTGCATGAAGCACTCTCAAAAATACGCGTGCCTTTCCCGTCCCCTGGCTGACCCAGGGGAAGAAAAGTCCTCTGAGAGCCATGACTTGTTCATCTTGGTTCTTTTAGAGACACAGCGAGGGGACTCCAACCACAGTCTCCCTCGTTTCCACTCACTGGGCTACACACACCCCACTTGACTGGCATCGGTTGAGCTCCCTTTTGAAAAAGAAAAAGATGCTTTGCATGAAGCACTCTCAAAAATACGCGTGCCTTTCCCGTCCCCTGGCTGACCCAGGGGAAGAAAAGTCCTCTGAGAGCCATGACTTGTTCATCTTGGTTCTTTTAGAGACACAGCGAGGGGACTCCAACCACAGTCTCCCTGGTTGCCACTCACTGGGCCACACACACCCCACTTGACTGGCATCGGTTGAGCTCCCTTTTGAAAAAGAAAAAGATGCTTTGCATGAAGCACTCTCAAAAATACGCGTGCCTTTCCCGTCCCCTGGCTGACCCAGGGGAAGAAAAGTCCTCTGAGAGCCATGATTTGTTCATTTTGGGTCTTTTAGAAACACAGCGAGGGGACTCCAACCACAGTCTCCTTCGTTGCCACTAACTGGGCCACACACACCCCACTTGACTGGCATCGGTTGAGCCCCCTTTTGAAAAAGAAAAAGATGCTTTGCATGAAGCACTCTCAAAAATACGCGTGCCTTTCCCGTCCCCTGGCTGAACCAGGGGAAGAAAAGTCCTCTGAGAGCCATGACTTGTTCATCTTGGTTCTTTTAGAGACACAGCGAGGGGACTCCAACCACAGTCTCCCTCGTTTCCACTCACTGGGCCACACACACCCCACTTGACTGGCATCGGTTGAGCTCCCTTTTGAAAAAGAAAAAGATGCTTTGCATGAAGCACTCTCAAAAATACGCGTGCCTTTCCCGTCCCCTGGCTGACCCAGGGGAAGAAAAGTCCTCTGAGAGCCATGATTTGTTCATCTTGGTTCTTTTAGAGACACAGCGAGGGGACTCCAACCACAGTCTCCCTGGTTGCCACTCACTGGGCCACACACACCCCACTTGACTGGCATCGGTTGAGCTCCCTTTTGAAAAAGAAAAAGATGCTTTGCATGAAGCACTCTCAAAAATACGCGTGCCTTTCCCGTCCCCTGGCTGACCCAGGGGAAGAAAAGTCCTCTGAGAGCCATGATTTGTTCATTTTGGGTCTTTTAGAAACACAGCGAGGGGACTCCAACCACAGTCTCCTTCGTTGCCACTAACTGGGCCACACACACCCCACTTGACTGGCATCGGTTGAGCCCCCTTTTGAAAAAGAAAAAGATGCTTTGCATGAAGCACTCTCAAAAATACGCGTGCCTTTCCCGTCCCCTGGCTGACCCAGGGGAAGAAAAGTCCTCTGAGAGCCATGACTTGTTCATCTTGGTTCTTTTAGAGACACAGCGAGGGGACTCCAACCACAGTCTCCCTCGTTTCCACTCACTGGGCCACACACACCCCACTTGACTGGCATCGGTTGAGCTCCCTTTTGAAAAAGAAAAAGATGCTTTGCATGAAGCACTCTCAAAAATACGCGTGCCTTTCCCGTCCCCTGGCTGACCCAGGGGAAGAAAAGTCCTCTGAGAGCCATGACTTGTTCATCTTGGTTCTTTTAGAGACACAGCGAGGGGACTCCAACCACAGTCTCCCTCGTTTCCACTCACTGGGCCACACACACCCCACTTGACTGGCATCGGTTGAGCTCCCTTTTGAAAAAGAAAAAGATGCTTTGCATGAAGCACTCTCAAAAATACGCGTGCCTTTCCCGTCCCCTGGCTGACCCAGGGGAAGAAAAGTCCTCTGAGAGCCATGACTTGTTCATCTTGGTTCTTTTAGAGACACAGCGAGGGGACTCCAGCCACAGTCTCCCTCGTTGCCACTCACTGGGCCACACACACCCCACTTGACTGGCATCGGTTGAGCTCCCTTTTGAAAAAGAAAAAGATGCTTTGCATGAAGCACTCTCAAAAATACGCGTGCCTTTCCCGTCCCCTGGCTGACCCAGGGGAAGAAAAGTCCTCTGAGAGCCATGACTTGTTCATCTTGGTTCTTTTAGAGACACAGCGAGGGGACTCCAACCACAGTCTCCCTCGTTTCCACTCACTGGGCCACACACACCCCACTTGACTGGCATCGGTTGAGCTCCCTTTTGAAAAAGAAAAAGATGCTTTGCATGAAGCACTCTCAAAAATACGCGTGCCTTTCCCGTCCCCTGGCTGACCCAGGGGAAGAAAAGTCCTCTGAGAGCCATGACTTGTTCATCTTGGTTCTTTTAGAGACACAGCGAGGGGACTCCAACCACAGTCTCCCTCGTTTCCACTCACTGGGCCACACACACCCCACTTGACTGGCATCGGTTGAGCTCCCTTTTGAAAAAGAAAAAGATGCTTTGCATGAAGCACTCTCAAAAATACGCGTGCCTTTCCCGTCCCCTGGCTGACCCAGGGGAAGAAAAGTCCTCTGAGAGCCATGACTTGTTCATCTTGGTTCTTTTAGAGACACAGCGAGGGGACTCCAACCACAGTCTCCCTGGTTGCCACTCACTGGGCCACACACACCCCACTTGACTGGCATCGGTTGAGCTCCCTTTTGAAAAAGAAAAAGATGCTTTGCATGAAGCACTCTCAAAAATACGCGTGCCTTTCCCGTCCCCTGGCTGACCCAGGGGAAGAAAAGTCCTCTGAGAGCCATGTCCACATTGTCAGTGGACAGACACGTGTGCTTATCTGCCAGCAGACCCACAGCAGCACTGAAGACAGGTTCCGAGAGAACGCTGGCTGCAGGACACGACAAGATCCCCAAGACGTACGTGGCGAGCTCAGGCAATTTATCAAGATTGGAAGCCAAGAATGAGCAGGGCTCAAGTTGCACATTAATGGAATTGATGTTTCCTTGCATATACTCATATATCTGTGTGTCCTCCTCTTTTTCCTTGTCCAGCTCTTTTGTTTTCGCATGAGTATATGTCCTTGTCACTTTCCCATGTGTTGTGAGTTGTTTGTGACCTTTTGGACACCTTTGAGGGTGTTTTCTAGGTGTTTTTCTGTGTTTGTGATTGCCTGCCATTGTTTCCTATGCAGTTCGAGTTCGGTTCGTCGAACGTTCGACGAACCGAACTCGAACGGGAGGTCCGTTCGGCGAACCAACCTCGAGCCGAACCGCGACCGGTTCGCTCATCTCTAGTAATGAGCAGCCCAGGAAGTGAAGGAGCAGCCGCAGTAGCAGTTACAGCCACACCGGAGCCTCGTTAAGTATGAAGCGCTTGCTTCATTCTTATTTTCTTTATTTTTGCTTTATATTTTTTAATTTCCACTCTTGTTAACCCATGCCCGGGTACCTTTGAAACTACGCAGAGTAAGACTTTTACAGTCCAAATCCGCCCATCATTACTCATAGAGACTTATTTGAATTGACTTGCAGCTGTCATTGACACAAAAGAAGGATGTACATAATACTGACCTTAGAGCTGTTAATAGTTATGCACATTGAAGATTTTAGTTATTTTGTCCTATTTGTTTTTTGCGTCATAATAAAATGAAAACAGAATGTTCACAGATGTATGTATATTCTTTACATGAACAGATGCAAACACTGAAAGAACAATTTGTGAAATTCTAGGTTCTGAGGTAGCAAAAATCCCGATGGGATAAATACTCTTGTAAGACACTATATATATACATATATATATATATATATATATATATACACAGAACAGACCAAAAGTTTGGACACACCTTCTCATTCATAGAATTCTCTTTATTTTCATGACTCTGAAAATTGTAGATTAACATTGAAGGCATCAAAACTATAAATTAACACATGTGGAATGAAATACCTAACAAAAAAGTGTGAAACAACTGAAAATATGTCTTACATTCTAGGTTCTTCAAAGTAGCCACCTTTTGCTTTCATTACTGCTTTGCACACTCTTGACATATAATCTATATAAGATACACCTGTAAACACATTTATCAATCACACTCCAACCTCTCTACCATAGCCAAGAGCAAAGAGCTGTCCAAGGCCACTAGGGGCAAAGTTGTAGATCTTCAAAAGGCTGGGGTGGGCTACAAGCCAACAGACAAACAGCTTGGTGAGAAGGCAACAACTCTTCGTCCAATCACTGGTCAACGCAATTTTTCTGGCAAATGGTTTTAAAACACATTTTAAGTCAATTTTACCTGATGATTACAAATATGAACCCATTTTTGGCTATCAAATTAGGATTTCGAGATATTTACAATTTTTGATGAAAATTACTCATATTGAATGTTTTATGATAAAAACACATGATTTTAGGTACTACATTTTGTATATTTTTAATCAAGGAATAGCCAAGGTTACAAAGTCTATGTACAGCAAATCAAATATACTTAAAGAATTAAACAACAAAATATAAAAACACATATATATGGCACACAGATGAATGGCAAATGGCAGTTATTTGAACTTTCTTTTCTTGGCTGATCTGTGATGTACAGCTTCTGGGTGGTCTCTCATTCA
This sequence comes from Anomaloglossus baeobatrachus, assembly GCF_048569485.1. NCBI lineage: Eukaryota > Metazoa > Chordata > Amphibia > Anura > Aromobatidae > Anomaloglossus > Anomaloglossus baeobatrachus. The sequence continues at coordinate 695,025,969 of NC_134356.1, forward strand.
GCTCCAGCAATAGTCAGCCATCATATGTGAGTCCCACCGGCCTTGATACCGTTCTTCCATTGTTGTAATGTCCTGATGAAAACGCTCCCCTTCTTCCTCGCTCACATCCCTAAGGTTCTCTGGAAAAAAGTCCAAATGGCTGTGTAAATAGTGAATCTTGATACTCATTCTACATCCAAGATTTTGCAGACTCATTAGTAGCTCTTCAACAATCTCTTCATGGTTGTCTGCTTTCTTATTCCCTAGAAAATTCTGCACCACATTACAAAATGCATTCCAAGCTCTTTCTTCCATCAAATATTCCAGCCTTTTTCTTCTCTTCACTAAGACCAGGAAAAGTTGAACATATATAGTTAAAGTATTTTCCACTGTGTTTGAGAGCATTGATGAACTGCTTCATCAATTCAAGTTTTATGTGCAAGGGAGGAAAGACAATGTCTTCCTATCCACTAGAGGATCATGGATGACATTCTTATCACCAGATGCCAAACTCTGTCGCTGAGGCCATTCAGTTTTCACCCAATGCTCTGCTGCAGCTCTACTGTCCCAGTAGCACAGAAAACAAGGGTGTTTTGTGTACCTTCCTTGGAGACCCAAAAGAAAGTGAAACATTTTCAAATCAACACATATTAACCACCCATGAACATTATATTGTAACCTCTCTAGAACAATCCTGAAGTTTTTATATTCTTCTTTAAGTTTTACAGAATGACTTATTGGTACAGAGCCATACTTATTTCCATTGTCTAATAGAACACATTTTAACCCCTTCAGCCCTGGGGCACGTTCCGTTTTTGCGTTTTTGTTTTTTGCTCCCCTTATTCCGAGAGCCGTAACTTTTTTATTTTTTCGTCAGTTTTGCCATATGAGGGCTTGTTTTTTGCGAGACAAGTTGTACTTTTAAATGAAACCATAAGTTTTACCATATGGTGTACTGGAAAACAGCAAAAAAATTCCAAATGCGGAAAAATTGCAAAAAAAGTGTGATGGCACAATAGCTTTTGGGATGTTTTATTCACGGTGTTCACTATATGGTAAAACCGATGTGTGGGTATGATGCCTGATGTCGGTGCGAGTTTGTGGACACCAAACATGTATAGGTTTACTTGTATCTAAGGGGTTAAAAAAATTCACAAGTTTGTCCAATAAAAGTGGCGCACGTTTTGCGCCATTTTCCGAAACACGTAGCGTTCTTATTTTTTGGAATCTATGGCTCAGTGACGGCTTATTTTTGCGTCTCAAGCTGACGTTTCTAATAGTGCCATTTTTGCACAGATGCTACGTTTTGATCGCCTGTTATTGCATTTTGCTTAAAACTTGCGGCGACCAAAGAATGTAATTTTGGCGTTTGGAATTTTTCTGGCACTACGCCGTTTACCAATCAGATTAATTGATTTTATATTTTGATAGATCAGGCATTTCTGAATGCGGCGATACCAAATATGTGTATATTTATTTATTTTTTAACCCTTTAATTTTCAATGGGGGGAAAGGAACTTTTAGGTTTTTTTGTTTTTTTTTTTAAACTTTTTTTTTACTTTTTTTATTTTACTAGTCCCCCTAGGGGGCTATAGCGATCAGCAATCTGATCGCTCTGATCTATCTGCTGATCACAGCTATACAGCTGTAAACAGCAGATTCAGTCACTTTCTGTTTCTCTCTGCTCGCGGCCGAGGGAAAACGAAAGTGAAACTTCATAGCTGCAGGCGTCATCACATGACCCTGTGCTATGATGGCAACCACCGATAGTCACGTGATCACGCACGTGACTTCCGGTGGGGGCGGCGGTAAGTAAAAAACATGGCCGCGTGCATATAGATCTTGCTGCCAGATCTTGGCAGCAAGATTTAAGGGGTTAATGGACGCGGGTGGAAACGATTCCACCCTCGGCTAGCAGGCACACATGTCAGCTGTTGAAAACAGCTGATATGTGTGCCGACTGCCGCCGCCTGCCCGCGGCATGGGGCGGGGCTTAACGGGACACGCTCCATGACGGATATATCCATCCATGGTCGTGAAGGGGTTAAACTTCTTTTGGAACTATCAATAAAAAGCCTCCAATCCCTTGAATCATGTGCTGGAAGTCCCATAAAGAGAAGTAGCCCTTCAACATCAGTACACTAGACAAGCTGGCCATCTGAATGGAAGTACATATGCAGTTCTGCTTTCGAGTAACAATAAAATGAGACACTTGTTCCGGGTTTCAACATGCGATTCTCTTGTAGTCTTGAAGCCAATAGTTCAGCAGACTCTTTTGGTAGATAACGATCTCTAACCAGATCATTCAAAGCAGACTGAGTAAACAGAATTGGTTTGTCACAATCTTCATCACATGGCTGAAAAATATCTGGACTGTCTTCTTCATCAGTATAACAATGTGAGGAGAGATCTGTGTCAACGTTTTCTGGAAGCGCAGTATATTTTGGAACAGGTATGTCTTCACTATGGGCAACTGGTCGAATAGCTGAAGGGATACTGGCGTATTGCAAATATTGCTTGTTTTTCTTATTGAAACCTTTTACTTTGACAAGGAAGAAATAGCAGTCTTCTAAATGATTGCTTGGTTCTCTCCATACCATAGGAACTCCAAACTGAAGTTTAGCATTATTTCCTTGAGACCATGATCTCAAGCTCTCAATACAGGTTTTGCACACTTTGTGAGGAGCCCAATGCTTGTCTCGGTCTCCAAGATTTACTTTGAAGTACGCAAAATACACTGTCTTAACAAAGTCAGTAATGTTGCACCTCTGAGTCTTCACAGTAAAGTTTTCACACAAGTAACAAAAAATATTTGGATCATTTGAGCACTGACTTCTGCGAGATGTAGAGGCCATTGTTAGATCAGCAAAACATCCTGCAGAGAAATACAAGATAAAAGCTGTTAGCTACCTGAGTTGTTCATTGAATTTCTGCCCCCCCCCCCCCCACACACCTTAGGTATTTATTCACAAACAAAAAACAGAAAAACAGCAGGATAAAAACAATAAATATCAAAATTCATTGAAAATTTCAATAAATAAAACAGTATCTGCACACGACTGTTGTGTACCTTAAAAACTGTTTGTTTACTTTCTCATCATAACAAATGGGAATTATGCATGTTCAAAGAAAACAGTGATATTCTCACATTTATTGGGAGACTAAATGAAAACTAAATTTACCTTAGTGAACCGTATAAACCGGCACTTTTGATATACTACTTACATTTTTCATGGAATTCATGAGAATGGGATATATACCTATAGCGCAAAAACATGATGTGATAGAGAAACTATAAGATCAGATTTGAATTCAGCACCCTCAAATTAGTCTAAAACTGTTCTTAAAGTCCATGCCAGAATTTTCTTTTTTTTTGTAGACCAGTGATTTATTACAAAATTTCTTATTTTCACATGTACTATTAATTTATGGAAGAAAACTAGAAGAATATTTGCTTTTTAAGATATTAGCCACTCAGGAATTTGTCTTCAGCCTCAGAGGATGACTCTTTCCTCCAGGGCTTCATCTTCCAGCTCATATAAGGCAGTGCATCCTCCATTGTGCCGTAGACGTTCTCCAGGTGATTTTGATATCTATGAGGCATTAATACTTGTTTTCTTCTTTTAGAAGTTGATGATATTGTGTACTAATTATTTCTTCATTACAGGATAAGTTACCATAAGGAATCTCTGAAATTTGTCTTTTTTCATCTTTACCAATACTGAGTATTGTCTACCTTGAGTTAATATTGAAATGTTGTAAGTTGTAATATGTAAGAGAGGTCTCTCGTCTGTACATTCCCCATCTGTCATTCTAACTCCTTTCTTAGCGGACTATTGTAAATTGCATTGCTGATTTGTTAATATCGGTGTCTAAGAAACAGACAGATACCATTGTACTCTTGTTCCAGGACTATGTTTTTGAATTGTGTTGCAGATATAATTCATGATTTTTTGAGGTTTCTTCCATGATTTTGTTTTTTGAGGGTTGTTTTTTATATAGAATTTATATGATGTGGAGCTGAACTTGAAATTGTCTTTTTTTCCCCAAACCTTATATATGGTGAATTCTATGATTTTGATCATTCAACTGCGTCTTGTTGAACGATACATTATTTTTCTACATCTGCTACATTTGTTGAAGAAAGTGCCATTATAGTCTTCTATACTACAGTATATTTCATTAATTTATGATATTGATTTTGATATTTATATATATATATAAGACTAAATTATGCTGCAAGTAAGTCACTGCATATTATTACATTTGAAATTATATTCTTTTACTAAAATCCTAATTTTATAAAAAATGGAAAATCGCAATGTGACTACAATCCTCCTCCTTGGGTTTCCAGGCCTCCACGGCTTCAGAATTGTATTTTTTCTTTTTGTCCTCATGATTTATATCACAACAATCTGTGGGAACCTCTTGGTCATCGTTTTGGTGTCCTTCAACAAGAACCTCCACTGCCCCATGTACTTCTTCTTGACACAACTGACGACGTTGGACATCATGGTGACCTCAGACATTGTACCTTACATGCTCCATGGGGTTCTGAATAATGGTTCTTCTTTGCTGCTCTCCGAATGTCTCATGCAGTTTTTTTTCTTTTGTTCTTTTGAGTCTTCCGAATGTCTTCTCTTGACTGTGATGTCCTATGACAGATATCTGGCCATATGCCACCCCCTGCACTATTCTTCTAAAATGAGTCCCACGCTTTGCTCTACATTTGTTGTTACTGCGTGGCTCTTTAGTTTTATAATAACGTCAGTTCAGACAATAAACCTCTCTCAGCTCCAATTCCCAAGGTCAAATATCATTGATCACTTTTTTTGTGAACTTGACCACATTATACAATTGTCTACGTCAAACACGTTGTACATTGAAACTCTGAAAATCTACCTGTGTGTTCCTGTAATTCTGCTCCCGTTCCTTATAATTGTGGTCTCCTATGGTTACATCGTCCATGCCATCCTCAGAATGCAGTCCGCTGTAGGACAGAAAGCCTTTACCACATGTGGCTCGCATTTGATGGTGGTTTTTATATTTTTTGGAACATTAATTTGTATTTATTTGGTTCCGATAAATGGGAACGCCGTCATTGTACGCAAACTGTTTTCTTTATTTTACACTGTGTTGACTCCTTTTATCAACCCCATCATTTATTCTCTAAGAAACACTGATATTAAAAAGGCATTCATGACTTTTTGCAGGTGAAGCATAAAAATCAGTATATCCTTAAGGACATTGGATATTATCATCAATAAATCTAAATCAATAAATCTATTTGTACTAGTGTTCCTGGAAGTGTTGGACAAAGATACATGCTCATACACGCTGATGTATGAATTACATTATGGAAATTATGTCGCTATAAAAATATTAATAATAATAATAATAATTATTATTATTATTATTATTATTATTATTATTATTATTATTAAATGAGGGCGTAAGTCCAGAAACAAAATGTGGAACTGCTTTGATCTGCAACTTACATATTTTCCATTTTAGCTGTATTTTTTTTTTAGTCACCACTTTGGAAAATTACTTTCAGGGGTACTGGTAATTTCATCTGCAGCCCTAATCAAACTTTGTGGGCAAAGACAAAGAGTACAAATAAAATGAAATGTAATGTTTAACAGTCACAAATATAACCGCCGAGGCTTTGTCACTGGGAAATAAAAAAAAATATCTTTTCCAATATGGATTACTCACAAGATTTGAGTGAATATATTTTGACTGGAAATGAATTATAGTCAAATTTTACAAAAATACATAGTCTCCAGAATTTCTTAGTAATTTCTTTGGAAATTCGGCAAAATAGAGTATGACTGGCTGCCATTTTGCTGAATACTCGAGGGTTGGAAAAATGCTAAAAAGAAATCAATTTATACTTCCCCACTCACCTTTCTGGCTATCACAACTTTTTGCTCTGTACCAAATAATTTATATAGTTTAAGTCAACTCTTTTTATTGCAGCCTTGTGCAGAAAGCCCAGTCATCTTTACATTAAGTAAGGAATTTTGGCCCCAACAGGGCCCGGGATGGCCTTGCCTGTATGTAGAGATTTCCCAGGTCAGATTATTGCTGGAAGAAGTGGGTTGTAAGGTTGCAGTACATGTCATGACCTTAGGATGTACTCTCTGGGTCAAGACATTTGTCCGGACTAGGCCAGGGTCATCTATGTGAAAGTGAGTTTTAAGGTCATGGCAATATCTTAACATCATGATTTGCAGCTTGACCTCATTATGTGTATTCTGGGCTGGTACTTCTGGCCGTCACTAAGATTATTTGCATGAGTGGGACATACAGGTCCAAGTCGTGATCAAAAGTTCTAGCCTAGTGTAAAGATGACCTCAAGGATGTTTGGATGTAGGATCAAAAAAATATTTGGTGGCTCAGCTTCATAAAAAAAAATCAAAAATCAATAGAAATAAATTGTCAGGTTCTGTCTTCGGAGTAGGAATTAAAATTTGTTTATTTTCCAAAGATAATAAACTGAAGATGCAATCGACGAAGTTCTAAATTTGTTGGCAAATAGAAGATTCTGCAGGTAGCCAATCCTGTGGTCTTTAGATTGAAACTTCCTTAATATTTTTGGATTCCTAACATTTTTTTTAAGTTCCCAGTTAAAGTAATTTGTCCCTCCAGTGTTGTCTCCCTTGTCTCCTTCTCCTCCTGTTTCCATTGATGTACAAGGATCAGAGGATCATGGATTCTTGGTAGGTCAGAAATTCCCTCCAATATCTGGTTTATTGTAAGGGATATGGACCTGAGGAGAGGTCTGTGAAGGCTGATCATTTGATTAGTGACTTTCATTAGAAAGTTCCTAGAAAACCTGGGGTTTAGTGGCCCTCTTAGAAGAGGGAGTACTGTCACGGTTACTCTACTCAGTGGCTTGGGCACCTGTCTTTGCAGGGCCCCTAAGGTACAGCAGAAACCCCCCAAAAGTGACCCCATATTGGAAACTAAAACCCTCAAGGCTTGAAACCACTGGTACTTCACAAAAATGTTGCTATAGCACCAAATATTTCACTTTTAGGGTATGTGCTCAAGATCTGAAAACAAAGTGTCAGCCCTCCTGCAGAGATGTGAGTGTTGTCCACTAGAAAAAGCAACTGCACATGCTAATGATCCAGGTTCAGGCCACTGCGGCTCTATACTCTTGCGGAGAACACTATCATATCAACTGTATAAATTGACATGCTGCAGCTCGCAAAGCTGCCCTACTTGTCAGTTTATGCTGCAGAGAAAAGAAGAACAGTAGGCAGGAGATTTATATAAATCCCATCCACTGTTCTTGTACTGTACACTCAGCATTTTTGAAAAACACTATCCTACACATTTCCTTTATTATGGTTCGGGGTACTTCTGAGTCCAAAATCGGTCCAGTCCTGTCATTGACTCCAACATTGGGATTGGTCGACTATGCAGCACCACCTGTCCATTGCTCGAGGTGTCGGGCTGACAGGCATCAAGTGGCTAGAGTCTTCTACCGTTCTGAGCCTAATTGCTCACTTAGCGCTACCGCGCATGCGCCGATTCCCGCAGCATCTCCAGGCAGTAAGTGCGGGATTACCGTTATAGTGCATGCACATGAAGTCATCGCTGACGTGGTGGCCGCTGATTGGCTCGCAGTGATGTCAGTGATGACACGATGGCCGCTGATTGGTCATGATGATGTCAGCGGTGATGTGGCAGCCGCGGGTTGGCCGCAACTGGCGCAATTGTCATATGCCACGTGGCCTGGGCCAGGGAGGTGGCTATAAAAGGAAAGGTCCATCAGTGAGCGAGCATCATTGTCTGTTGCTGCAGCTCAGTGAGCAGACTGTGCTGCATGTACAGTCATGGCCAAAAGGTTTGAGAATGACACCAACATTATTTTTTCACATGATCTGTTGCCCTCTGGTTTTTAATTGTGTTTGTCTGATGTTTACATCACATATAGAAATATTATTGCAATCATATTATGAGTACCAAAAGGTTATATTGACAGTTAGAATGAGTTAATGCAGCAAGTCAATATTTGCAGTGTTGACCCTTCTTCTTCAGGACCTCTGCAATTCTCCCTGGCATGCTCTCAATCAACAATCAACTTCTGGAGCAAATCCTGACTGATCGCTGTCCATTCTTGCATAAGCAATGCTTGCGTTTTGCCAGAATTTGTTGGTTTTTGTTTGTCCACCCGTCTCTTGATGATTGCCCACAAGTTCTCAATGGGATTAAGATCTGGGGAGTTTCCAGGCCATGGACCCAAAATCTCTATGTTTTGTTCCATGAGCCATTTAGTGATCACCTTTGCTTTATGGCAAAGTGCTCCATCATGCTGGAAAAGGCATTGTTGGGCGCCAAACTGCTCTTGGACAGTTGGGAGAAGTTGCTCTTGGAGGACATTCTGGAGCCATTCTTTATTCATGGCTGTGTTTTTAGGCAAGACTGTGAGTGGTGCGATTCCCTTGGCTGAGAAGCAACCCCACACATGAATCGTTTTAGGATGCTTAACAGGTGGCATGAGACAAGACTGGTGGTAGCACTCACCTCTTCTTCTCCTAATAAGCTGTTTTCCAGATGCCCCAAACAATCGAAAAGGGGATTCATCTGAGAAAATGACTTTACCCCAGTCCTCAGCAGTCCACTCCCTGTACCTTTTGCAGAATATCAGTCAGTCCCTGATGTTTTTTCTGGAGAGAAGTGGCTTCTTTGCTGCCCTCCTTGAAACCAGACCTTGCTCAAGCAGTCTCCATCTCACAGTGCGTGCAGAAGCACTCACATCAGTCTGCTGCCATTGCTGAGCTAGCTCGGCACTGCTGGTAGTCCGATCCCACAGCTGAAATAGTTTTAAGATACGGTCCTGGCATTTGCTGGTCCTTCTTGGGCGCCCTGGAGCCTTTTTGGCAACAATGGAAGCTCTCTCCTTGAAGTTCTTGATGATGCGATAGATTGTTGACTGAGCACCTGCACCAATCTTTGTAGCTGCGATACTCTTCCCTGTTAGGCCATTTTTGGGCAGAGCAATGATGGCTGCACGTGTTTCTTTAGAGATAACCATGGTTAACTGAAGAGAAACAATGATACCAAGCACCAGCCTCCTTTGAAAGTGTTCAGTGGTGTCATTCTTACTTAATCATGACTGATTGATCGCCAGCCCTGTCGACATCAACACCCACACCTGTGTTAATGGAACAATCACTAAAACAATGTAAGCTGCTCCTTTTAAGGCAGGAATGCTATGATGTTGAAATGTGTTTTGGGGGTTAAAGTTCATTTTCTTAGCCAATATTGACTTTGCAAGTAATTGCTGCTAAGCTGATCACTCTTTATGACATTCTGGAGTATATGCAAATTGCAATTAGAAAAACTTAAGCAGTAGACTTTGTAAAAATTAATATTTGTAGCATTCTCAAAACTTTTGGCCATGACTGTATGCTTGGGTTCCAGCACCATCTCTCCTGCAGTGCTTTTGGCAGGTGAGTGTGTGTGATAGGACAGAGTTAATCAGGGCTAGGCATTTGTACCAAGTATTTTTATCTCGGTACACTTGTGTCTTGGTATGGTGAGGGTCAGTCTCTGTCCTATCAGTCCTCAGATGCCCAGTAACACTAGCCGGATATCCAATCTGGTCTGATGTGCCCCGTACGCACATGACAAGTAGTCTGCCGTGCCTGTGGCAGACTTGTGTGTATGTGTACCAGTCCTCGGGTGCCCAGTGATGCTAACTAGGTAGGCCATGTGGTCTGACGTGCCCCGTACGCACGTGACTGCTAATTTGCAGTGCCTGTGGCAGACTTGTGTACAATAACCAGGCTATCCTACCAGACTATCGTGCTCCCTACGCATGTAACTGGTTCAGCGTCTATGTCCTCGGTTTCCCAGTGACGCTAACTGGGTTAGCTCTTGGTCTGACGTTTCTCTACACACATGACCGATACCTGTTTGGTTTTCCTCTTGGTCTGACATGTGTCGATACCCGTGCACAAGAAAAGTTAACAGGGACACGCTACACATTGGGGTGTGCCCTTAAACATCCCATTCATTGACATTTGTGTTCTCCTTAGTTGCTATATCTGTCCCCCAGTCCTGTAGTGGCATTATCATCTGCCCAAAGGACTTCAGGGGATGATTGGCATTATATTATTTTATATCCAATTGTCCACTCTGTAACAACCTCTTTCATCAATTTATTGAAAAAAAATCTCATGCAAAAGAAAAAAAATCCAATCCGGTCCATCGTAATCCATTTTGGAGGTCCCACGACAACTCAATCTTCCAAGATATGAAAGGCCCATTCAGCAAACGTATCCCTCATGTCCTGAAAGTGCAGGCACTTTATGGAGGTGTGTGCCTGCAGTGGTCTCAGTGAGATTGCTGCAGGCACACTCCTTGGGTCATACCCAGGACTGTCTGAGCTACAGTAACCTCAATGACGTCACAGCACTGATGTCACTGTAGTCTTTCTGCTCACAGAGTACTGGCTCTCTGTACATGCACCTGAAATTTTTACAGAAGAAGAGAAGGAGGGGTCGTTGGGGGCGTGGTGCCAATTAAGGTACCAGGAAGGGGTGGGCAGGATAGGCAGTGACCTGGGGAAGAGGATGATTTTGATAGTGTACAACTCATGTGCTCATCATTTTAGAAAATCAGGAGGTGGAGGGGGACCAGAGTGGGACTTTGACCACACCGGGAAATCGGAGTTAACCAGGGAAGAACATTTCTCTCTCATTTGACAAGTTTGATCATGTCAGATGGAGGAGAAATCAATTTTTTTTACTGGTGCTGCATTATGCTTTCACATTACACCATATAATGGTGATCATGTCACTAAAGACCAGAAAAATTGACCAAGATCTTGATCTCCAGGGTCTCAGCTACCTCTAGTAGCTGAAACCCCAGAGATTTTCCAACGCTGGGGCTCTGAGTGCTGTTAAAAAGCAACGCTAAGGAATAAGGCCCCTTAACTGCTGCCATTAAAAGGTGTATTGATGTTCGCTATGGGGTTAAAGTTTGCTCCAACAATGGATTTGTCCTCTCAGTGTCACTGTTGGCTTCATGGTGAGAAAATCAACAAATCAATCCCCAATTTTTTACAAGATGCTCAACAAAATTTAGAGATGAATTGCACCCCCCTATCAGATAAAATGTTCAAACGATTCCATGCACTCTTATCACATGATTGATAAACAACCAGGAATTCCAGATAACAGAACAAAGTGGACTTGTTTACTGAATTTGTTGACTAGCCCACAAATAACAGTTTTCCCTCTAGATAATGGCAAATCAGTAATGAAATCCATGGGCAAAGAGTCAACAGTTTACCTAGAATTGGCAAAGGAGCCAATTCCTCGACCATCTGGCTATGACAGACTTAAGCAAATGCATATGTTTCAAAAGCGGATACAAAATCTGTATTATCGTTATGCATGGATGACCACCAAAAAAGTCTAGAAATGGATTTTTGGGTAGCAGTGATGACTCAAAATGAAGCCATGAAACTTCAACAACAGACGCAATCTCAGGTGCCCGTTTCTGGTTTGGACACTGGAGTAGTGGAAGACGCTAGCGGCTGGAGTTCACGGATCTTTACTTCTAACTTCGAGGATACTGAAGAAACCACAATACCATGAAGAAGAATGGAGGAAAGAGGTTTTGGTGAAGGCACTACTGAATCAAGGTCTGTGATTGGTTGTAATCTGCTATACATGCCTCTCACCCTGTATTCGTATCTGTGGTTGGTTGCAGACGGCTATACATTCCCCCACCTTGTGAGATTTTCTTTGGCTAGATATCAAAGTAGAGGGGATCCTATGACATTTTTTTTTAAAAAAAATTTAAATAAATAATTTATAAAAAAGCATAGGCTACCACCTATTTTTTTATATCCAGCCACGGTAAAGTAGACAAGTGCGGGCTGGTATTATTAGGATGGAAGGAGCCATGGATATTGGCCTAAAAATCCCCATCCACAGGTGTCCAGAATTGGACCATTACATTAGATGTGACAATCCTGGATTGGCCATGGCCACTCTTATATTCACGGATCACATGGCGGGCCAGGGGGTATCTTATTTGTGATTAATATTGCCCAAGTGTTCACTATTTCTAGCTCTCAGTTGTCTTACTATTCCTACATAGCTAACGGGCAACTGCATATGCATATGTATACCACCCCATCTGTCCTACAATTAACAAAGTGTCTTATGTTAAAGGACCTGCCAGTGCTAATACTGCCCACATTGAGCAGCAATAAGGTACTCTTATTATTTACTAATTTGTGTTTTATAATTGTCAATTTTAGAAATAGAAGATTTCAAATTTTGAACACTGCAAATTTTCCAATTTTTCAATTAATTTAATTTAATTTGTTTAAAATAAGTCAAAACCTTAACTAAAATATATCAACATAATAAAGTGTAATTTGTTATAAGAAAACCCTTGGAAGCAAATAGTTTTGTTGAAGCTTTCCAAACTTTTCACTGCATAAGTAACACATGTAAAGCTTGAGAAAAGTATACTTAACACCATTGGTATTATTGCACTATTTTACTTGTGTTTTTAATAATTATTATTATTATTATTATTATTATTATTATTATTAAACAACTCTACGATATTTTGGATCTTTTTATTACCTAGACCATTTCTACTTTGGTAACACATTTACAATATATCAGGACACTTGGATATTTTTTCTACTATGAACTAATGTTTCTTAATCTGTGCATTGGAAGAACAAAGAGAAAGCAATTAATCAGCTAAGGGAGATAATTATTTCTCTCACTTCTCAGTGTAATTCAGACTTTGTGCTTCATTTCCCTCCTGGGGAAATAACACAGAAAATAAAAAAATAAGAAATAAGAAATGTGGAATTTCCCAGAAGTTTAATTATACAGCATGGAATGAAGTAGATGGAAATATTGTTACATATTCTGTAATAGATAAGAGAAACTTAGCAATTACATAATGTTACAGTATAGTGTTATATTTAAATCCTATTATTCTGATTACACAATATAGCCACATACACTAACAATGCCCAATAGAAGTAATAATCCCATCAGGGCGTCTGCTGATTCATTTCCAGACATCTCTAGTTATATTTTGTTTCCAATTATCATTAATGAACAAATGATGTTATTATTTTAGTGTAAATTTGTAACCCATAGAGGATCCTCATGGAACTCTGAAATAGAAAAAGTCTGTAATCTTTGTGATTAACTGTTGACTTGTTGCATATATCAATAAATGGTAGAAATAATGTTGATAATAATAATAATAATAATAATAATAATAATAATAATAATAATAATTATTATTATTATTATTATTATTATTATTATTATTATTATTATTATTATTATTATTATTATTATTCAGAAGCAATATAATTTTATAATAATAATGAATATTTATTATTATTAGGAGTAGTAGTAGAAGTATGAGTATTAATATTAGCATCTAATAATAATAATAATAAAAAAGATGTAGTAGTAATAGAAATAGAAATATTAATATTGTTTATTAATAATAACATCAACAGTAATAATAATAGTACCAACAACAATAGTAATAACAATAGTAATACTAACAACAATAGTAATAATAATAATAATAATAATAATAATAATTGTTTTTATCATCATTATTATAATTATTATTATAATTATTATTATTATTATTATTATTATTATTAATAAATAATATTAATACTTCTGCTGCTGCTACTACTACTATTACTACTATCACTACTAAATATTTATTATTGTTGTTGTTATTCTTATTCTTATTATTATTCTTATTTTATTATTATTATTATTATTATTATTATTAACAACAACAATAATAAAGATTTAGTAGTACTAGTATAAGAATGAATATTTATTAATAACAACAACAATAATAATAATATTAATAATAATATATGCACTTTAAAAAATACTTAATGAGTACAAAGAGTTCTAGTAATATTTGTTACTTTTCATACATTTAAGATTTAAATGACACATATATAAATGTTTCCAGAGTTTGAAGTCCCCATAACAAAAGTCGAAAGGGTACTTTACATGCTATGACATCGCTAGCGATCTCATTAGCGATGCGTAAAATGACCTATGTGCGATCTCAAATGATCGCACTTGCGATCTAGAATTTCACATCGCTAACGAGATCGCTAGCGATGTCGCAGTGTGTAAAGTACCCTTAATTCTTATACTGAGTTGAATTATAGAGAATTTCTCATTGAGTTAGACAGTTACTTATTTAGTTATATGAAAAATTCATCAATCGTGATGTTCTAGTCAGGAAAAGTTTTTTTTTTTTTTGCTCAATTTAAGATCGAGCAGGTCATATTATTCAGTATTAATCTCAAGAATAGTTACATATTTGTCCTATGGCAAATATATTAACATATTTTAGGCTAATTTGGCTAATTTGACCTAGAAATTGCTGTACAACTAGGTGAAGGAAGTGAACTGTGCATGGCATGTGTGAGGTTTCCCCGGTGTAGGGCCTCCACCAGGTTCGCACTGTTATCGCACACGGCCTTCTCTGGCTTCAGGTTGAGTGGAGACAGCCATTGCTCAATCTTGGCCCGGATAGCTGCCCACATCTGTTCACCTGTGTGACTGCATTCTCCAATGCATTTGAAGTGCAACATTGGATGCCCAAGAGGAGGTGGAGTAGGCCGAACTAGTAGAGGAAGTAGTAAATACAGAGGTTTGTGCCTCAAACTTTGAAGATTTCAATTATTATTGAGCAGCCCCTTCCCGCCTGTCCCCCCAACCACTACAGTCACCAAGTGTTCAGGCAACGAGATGTAATGCCCATGGCCATGCTTGCTCATCCAGGAGTAAGTGGTAAAATGCACCCTGTTAGGCACAGAACTTTTCAAGGAACGGGTGATGTCTATGACATGCTGGTGTAGCGCATACACAGCTTTATTAGAGAAGTTATGGTGACAGGTGCTGGTGGACTGAAATGGCCATCAGCTTTTGGAAACCGTTTATATCCACTAGGCAGAAAGGCAGAAATTCCTTGGCTACCAGATTGGATATGGTGAAGTTCAAGCTCTTAGCTTTGGCATGTGTAGGAGGAAATAATGTTTTATGTGACCACAACTGCATGACCGAGGACTTGCTGCTGTGCAGAGAGAGGGTGGAGTAGGGTCTACAGGACAACTGGTGGACTGCGAGGGAGGTGCAAGTAGAGATGTTATGGTGGATGGAAAGATGTGGCTCAAGGATTTTGCAGGAAAGTATATTGGCAAATGAGGTTGTTTTTTGTCTATTCTTTATCGCTTTAATAATTTTCTCTTTTAATGTGTTTCAGGTTTGCTTTTGGGGAATGACGTTGGACATTGGTGTGGATTATGGCGAACCACTTTTTTTAAAGACCAAAATACAAAAAGGTGAATAAGAGCTGCAGTCGAGGGGAGAGGGTTTGTTCTACAACCGCATTGTCATCATCTCTTTTTTCCACACTCCTCACCCTGAGAGTCCTCCTCCTCCTCTTCTTGCCCTGACAGCGCAGTACATTACTCGTGTGCCTCAGGTATCTGAGTCTCATCATCATCAACTTCACCCCTGGGGCTTAAAGTCTGTTGATGAGGGACTGGATTCTGCTTGGACCTTACATCGTCTAGCCAAAGATCAAGCTGACAAAGATTTTTTCCATCGGTGGAGATGCTTTCCACTTTTTAAGCTTGTACATATTTAAAGCAGACCTCTGATGCCGATGGAATAGGATGTATGAACAAATTTACAGACTATCCCATCTGTGTCAGTTGAGCGGTTGGAGTGTTGTGAAGCGGGGGGGAGGGTAATTGTGGTGGCACCTCTGAGGACTGTACTGTGTGTGATTTTGAGGTGGAGGAACCACTTGATGCAGCTTATTTAAGTAATGAAGACAAATATTTTAAAATTTGTTTTCTTTTTGTCTTTCAGGGTACACTGCCAAATTGTCTGGTTTCTATGCAAAAGATATGACTGTATACAGTTTGAATGTTTTGATAGCCAAAAGATCATTATTATAAATGTCCATAGACAATGTCTGTTTTTTTAAACTTTTCCTATCTGTATTACCTACCAGGACAGTCACCACTCTTTAAAGGGAACCTGTCAGGTCCCATATGCGTTCTAACCTACAAGCAGGGTGATATGTGGCCTAGTAACCTCTTCCTACCCATCCCTGTGTTTTAATATTGTGGAATATGATTTTATAAAAAAAGTTTTTTAACTTACATGTTCCCTATGTAAATAGTAGAGGGTCTAGCCCCTGTGGCTGTGATACCATGGATTTACATGAGCGATGTGTGCTCGTGTAGCCAGCAAGTAAACACGCGGATATGAAGGCTGCGCGAATGGCAAGTGCACATACGCTGGATCTCCAGGAGCTTTCTGTGGTATCACACCCTTCTGGGCGTGATACCATGATCTTACAGGAGCACCCCTGGAGATCCTGCACCTGCGCGCTTTCCGTTCGTGCAGTCAGTGCTTACTTCTCGGCTTCACAAGCAAACTGCACATGATCAAAAGAATCCTGCGGTTCCAACCATGTGCAGAGCGCGTCTAAAGCCAGCAAGTAAACACCCGGATATGAAGGCTGCGCGAATAGCAAGTGTGCATGCGTGGGATCTCCAGGAGCTTTCTGTTGTATCACACCTCTTTGGGTGTGATACTATGGACTTACAGAAGAGCCCCTGGAGATCCTGCGTGTGCGCACTTGCTGTTCGCGCAGCCAGTGTTCACTTTCCGGCTTCACAAGCATACTGCACATGATCAAAAGACTCCTGTGGTTCCGACCACACGCAAAGCATGTCTAAAGCCAGAAAGTAAGCACCCGGATATGAAGGCTGCGCGAATGGCAAGTGTGCATGCGCGGGATCTCCAGGAGCTGATGGTGACGTTGCTCATGTAAATCCATGGTATCATGCCCACAGGGGCGTGATACCACGGAAAGCATGCAAACGGCCACAGGGTGATGCAACGCCCAGGGGAATAGATCCTCCCCTATTTACATAGGGAACATGTAAGTTATAAATTTTTTTTTATAAAATCATAATACACAATATTACAACACAGGACCACATAACACAATGCTTGTAAGTTAGAAAGCATATGGGACCTGACAGGTTCCATTTAATGCTGCACCTCTTTTCCAAGAAGGGTAAATGCTGCTTATGGGTAGAAGGTTCCCCTTATTCCACCTACTGCTTTTATCTGCTCAACGTCTCTCACACCATACACAATATTTAGATTTTTCTGTCACCTTCATTGTACTGGCCTCATGTTTGATGTACCCTTTGTTTTAGTGCAATAAGATTCCGACACTGAAACTGATTGGGTCTCCATCTTTGTTGCCCGTAACAGGAGCGCTCCCAGACTGTCAGGCATGAAGCTACCTTTCTATCATCCACATCTCACACTATACTTAAATGTGTCTAGAAATAGCATATGAAGCTAGTATTGCTGCCACTTTACTGAGGCTGGGCAGAAAAGCAGTTTTAGCTGTTCCTTGAGGGCTCTCAGCACAGCAGGTCTCAATCAGTTATGCACCGACCCCTTCATTTTAACTGAATTTGAAAGCTGTAAATTCTGAGCCAGACCCTGTCTGGTGCATGGCCGATGCCTCAGTACTGGGCCAAACACAATAGCTACTCTGGGGCAATTGATGCCACTGTTCTGGTGTCTGCTCCTAATTTTTGAAAATGTGGAGACTCCAAGTGATTGTCCAAGTTGTGTCTTTCAAAATAGAGTAGAATCTGGCTCAACTGCATACGTAGGTGCCCAGGAGTAGAAAAATGTCCCAATAGAAAAAAATCTTTTTCTCAGGCACACAGTTAGGCTATGTGCACACGGGGATTTGTCCAGTGGATATATCCGCAGGACATTCTGCAGGAGCTCCCAGAAAACCGCAGCAGAGCTTTGTATGTTTTAATGCTGCGGTTGGGTTTTAATGTTGCAGTTGTATTACGGAATGTCCTGCGGATATGCTATGGTCATTCTGCATTGAGGATACAGTATCATGGCTTGGGCACTGCATCCTCAATGCAAAACAAGTGCTGGAGTGATCAGGGCGTTCATACTTACCTCCATTACGCAGCACTTCACTTTCAGGACGTGTCTGTCTGCACTTTGCAGGAGAAGGTGGGCGGGCCTGAACTAGCTCTGGCTGTCACATGACCGGAGCTCATGCAGTCTCTTCCCACCTCCTGCTGCCCGCTCCTGGCTCCACCGCGCTCCTCTGCACTGGAGGAAGTTACCCCGGTGTCTTCTATCAAGACAGGTAAGTATAGGATCATGCAGAAAAATCCGCAGATATAATTGACCTGCTGAAGATTTTCCGCAGGGAAATCCGCATTATTTCCACTGCAGAAAAAAACACAGCATGGGCACAGTACTTCAAAAATGCCATAGAAATGGCTGGGGACTCGCTGTACTGTGGATTTTTGAGAAGTCCACGGAATTTCCGCGAAAAAGTCGCGGCAAACTCCGCAAATTTTCCGCAGCGTGGGCATATAGCCTTAGAGGCAAAAAATGAAATTATACTGCAGGGTTTATTGTTCTGCTATTTATTTGTGTAAAAGACAAATGTCCACATTCTGTCATTTCGACCCTAAAGGCTGCTTTACACCAGACAATCTATCGTGCGATAGATCGTCAGGGTCACGGTTTTTGTGACGCACATCCGGCATCGCTGGCGATGCCGGCCTGTGTGACACCTCCTAGCAACGCAGTATCGCTCACAAATCGTGAGTCGTGTACTGGTCGCTAGGTTCCATAATATCGTTTAATTTAGTTGTTCATCGTTTCCGTGGTAGCACACGCCGCTCCGTGTGACACCCCGGGAACGATGAACAGCAGCTCACCTGCGTCACGCGGCCGCCGCCGGCTATGTGAAGGAAGGAGGTGGGCGGGATGTTTATGTCCCGCTCATCTCCGCCCCTCCGCTTCCATTGGCCGGCGGCTGTGTGACGTTGCTGTGACGCCGAACGTCCCTCCCACTCCAGGAAGTGGACGTTCGCCACCCACAGCGTTGTCACACGAGAGGTAAGTACGTGTGACGGGGGTTACCGACTTTGTGCGACACGGGCAGTGATTTGCCCGTGACGCTAAAAGGACGGGGCGGGTACGATCGATTGTGAAATTGCACAATCGGTCGTACCGTGTAAAGCAGCTTTAATCCTGGGCCTTTGTCAAGGATATGGATCTATGTAATACAAAAAGTGACATAAAGAAATCACATATTTACAATCAACACACATAGGGAAAAAACTTCTGTATACAAATGTACAATGTACTGAGTATTAGTCCCATTTATAAAGAATTCTCAAAAACATTAACAGCAAAAACCTTCTGTCAGTTTAGGGAGAGGGAAGATGCAGCAAAAAGACATTCATTCATTCATTTATTCATTCATTCATTCATTCATTCATATATTAACAAACATTGATTCCCTTTATTCAACTGAAACAGAGATAAGTAAACCCCCAATATACAAAGGCATACTATCACATACATATGTATGTAAAATGGAAGCAGACGTGTGGTTACTTGTGCTCATGCATTCACATTATATAACATGGCTGCAATAATAAATTCCTGCAATCAGTTTGAGTAGTGGCAATGCAAGAATAGATTGGAAGGACAAAAGGATCCTATGAGGTAAAGATGTGTCTGGTCTGAAGTGGCTGGAGTCACAGAAGAACAGGTCTACTCCTGTCACTCAGCCACCTCTTCATTTGAAGGCTGTACATTCTGGGGCAGACCGTGTCTGGTGCATGGCCCATGCCTCACTCCTGTGCCAAAACACTATGGGTACAGTGGGGCAATTGATGAAACTGTCCTGGCTGGAGTTCCAGAGGAACAAGCCTACTCCTGTCACTCACCCACCTCTTCATTTTAAGGCTGTAATTTCTGTTCCAGACCCCGGCTGCTGTATGGCCCATGCCTCATTGTGGGACCAAAACACTATGATGCAACTGTCTTGGTGTCTGCCCCTAACTTTTGAAAATATGGAGACTGCAAATTGGGTCTCCAAATTGTGACTTGTCTGTAGTGGCTTGAGTCTCAAAGGAACAGGCCTACTCCTTTCACTCATTCCCCTCTTAATTTGAAAGCTGTAAATTCTGGGCCAGACCATGTCTGGTGCATGTCCTGGCTGCTGTGCAAAGACACTATGGATACTCTGAGGTAACTGATGAAACTGTGCTAGTATTAGGTATGATGGCTCCAAGCCCATCAGGTATATGCCACCTGTCACTTATCCACCTCACTATTTCTCAAGCTAATAGTCTAGGAAGCTAATAGTTGTGTCACAACAGTGTGGCTGCACTGTAAAATGGTTTCAGCTGTTTTGGCAGCTTTTAGTGTTGTCTATGCTTTTGCTTTTGCCTCCCATTGAATTTAATGTGGTTTGGATATGTTAGTTGAATCATTCCTTGAGCTGTTTGGCGAACACAGGTGAAGTTGGCAAAAACGAACTGAACCGAATCTTGGAAGGTTCACTCCTCTCTGCTCATGACTAGTGATGAGTGAGCACTAAAATATGTTCAACTGCTCAGTACTCAAATCGAGCAGGTTAATTGTGTGCATTAGATTTATGAAATCTTGTTGCTTTTGCTGTTACTGTAAAAAATAGCATTCAATTTGCATAAAACTCATCAAAAAAATGCAAAAAAATAGCAAAAATGCAAAGTATGAACATAGCATAGTAGCTGGGCCATCTTTCACCATATTTATTTAACCCCCTTCACCCCTGGGCAATTTTCCAAATTTTTTTTTTATTTTTTCCTTTTATTATTTCTAGAGACATAATTTTTTTATTTTTCTGTCAATATAGCCATATGAGGGCTTGTTTTTTGTGGGATAAATTGTACTTTTAAATGATAACATTAGTGCATGGTCCATGCATGACTGCTGCACCATTATACTGTTATTAAACTGTCCTGGTGTCTGCCCCTAAGTTTGGGAAATAGAGATTTGAACTCCTAGTTAAGTCTCCTTGTTGTGTGTCTTATATCAGTAAGGCTCCCTTACTGGCAGGCATGCAGCTACCTTTCACTCATCCATATCTCTTACTATTCTTAAATGTTTCTAGGCAGTAACAGTCTATGTAGGTAACATTGCAGCCACCTAACATTGCAGCCACCTAAATTTGGCTGGGTAGAAAAGAAGTTTTAGCTTTTGCAGGAGGTAGGAGGCAATTCCAGCCCACTAGGCCTACACCTGTCACTCATCCACCTCAATATTTCTTATATTAGTAGTCTACGAAGCTAATGGCTGTATATGAACTGCTTTGGCAGCTTTTAGGCCTCCTTAAAAATGTTGTGTGTGCCTTTGTTTCTGCTTCCCATTGAATTCAATGGAGTTCAGATATGTTTGTTAAACCGTTAGTCGAACTGTTCAGTGAACACAGAAAAATTTGGCAAACAGGAACGGAACTGAACCTTGAGAGGTTCGCTCATCTTTACTGCAAAACTCCAGTAAAACGTATTCAAGCATTGTAGTGTTCTCTCATCTCTCATGGATGGACCCGATGAAGCGTATCTAAATGTGAAACGTCCGTCGTCCATGAGGGGGCCCGCTGTCTGCTCTTCTCCTGCCGCTTTTATTGCACCTTGTCTCAATAAAAAATTTGCTGGATCTCAGTGAGTGCTGTCCCTTCTCTGAATTGGACTCTATCGTTGAACTTTAAGTTGTGCTGGATGTGCACCTCATTGCCAGCATCGTGGTGGATCCCTGTCCACACCCTGGATCGTTGCACATGCTGATGTGAGTGGGTGGGTTGGTGTGGCAGCCTTTTTCTGTGGAATTGTCTTAAAGTAAGTGTAACTGATCAGTAGCCAAGAAGTAAGTGATGAGAAGCCAAGAAGTAAGTGATGAGTAGCCAAGAAGTAAGTGATAAGTAGCCAAGAAGTAAGTGATGAGTAGCCAAGAAGTAAGTGATAAGTAGCCAAGAAGTAAGTGATAAGTAGCCAAGAAGTAAGTGATGAGAAGCCAAGAAGTAAGTGATAAGTAGCCAAGAAGTAATGAGTAGCCAAGAAGTAAGTGATAAGTAGCCAAGAAGTAAGTGATAAGTAGCCAAGAAGTAAGTGATGAGTAGCCAAGAAGTAAGTGATAAGTAGCCAAGAAGTAATGAGTAGCCAAGAAGTAAGTGATAAGTAGCCAAGAAGTAATGAGTAGCCAAGAAGTAAGTGATAAGTAGCCATGCCATTTCTCAGTGTGAAGAGAGGTGCAATAAGGAGACTTTAAGGAGATTGATGCCTGTTCTGTGAAGGACTCTTACAAGATAAGGCTAGGCCATAAGTGTGTATAAAGTATTCAAGGTATGAACATAGATGTCAGGAGAGACAGCTGTAAAAGAGTATGTGATAAAAAGAATGTGCTTGTGTTTAGCTGTATAAAACGTGATACTGGAACTGAATGGTATCAAAAACTGCTGCGCTAAATTATACCTAAAATAAAATAGCCACATAGTGGTAAAAAAGGGTTGACTACTATAATTCTAAAATGTAAATAAATAAATAAATGAATGAATTAGTACGTCAATTGATATATATTCAAGGTTACCTGAAGTTGTGACGTAGTTGTTAGGGGGGCTTTACACGCTGCGACATCGCTACCGATATATCGTTGGGGTCATGTCGTTAGTGACGCACATCTGTTGCTAGTAGCGACATCACAATGTTTAAATCCTAGGTGCGATGATGAACGAGCACAGAAGCGTACAATATCACTGATCTGTGTAACGTCGTTCATTTTCATAATGTCGATTCGGCCGCAGGTACGATGTTGTTTGTCGTTCCTGCAGCTCCACACATCGCTGTGTGTAAACCCGCAGGAGCGACAAACATCACCTTACCTGCATCCCGACGGTAATGTGGATGGGAGAAGCTGGGAGGGATATTATGTCCCGCTCATCTCCGCCCCTCCACTTCTATTGGCCGGCCAATTAGTGACGTCGCAGTGACGTCGAACGCACCTCCCCCTTTAAGGAGGGATTGTTCGGCAGTCACAGCGACGTCGCCGAGCAGGTATGTTTGTGTGAGGCTGCCGTAGCGATAATGTTCGCTACGACAGCAATCACCACATATCGAATGTGCAACGGGGGCGGGTGCTATTGCACTGGACATCTCTAGCAATTGCTAGCGATGTCGCAATGTGTAAAGCCCGCCTTATGGTCCTTGGGAAGGTGCTCGGAGTCCAAAAAATGCAAGGTTCCACTAATACCAGAAAAAGTTGTAAGATGAATACAGGTATGAATAGAGTAATGAAATAAGAGAGAGGGGGAGATAACGGGAACAGGGTTTGTAGAATATAATTTGGTTTAATACTGACCTTGCCTATAGGTTTACAGGGAGATGCAATAAGTGATGGTAGGTACGGAAGGAGCAGCAAGGTATGAAGATGATTGATGGTTGTCTGTGGTAAGTTGATGTAAGAGGGGGGAGGGGGAAAGGGGAAAGGGTTTGAGAATTTGTAATTGTATTGTGTATTGTTTGAAATACACAATAGGGCAGCGACGTTTAGTACCTGGTTTATGACAACTTTCTGAGCAAGGTGCACAGAGTGCCCAGATTACTGATGGTGTGTAGGGAGGAATACACCTGGTTTAGTAGATAATTTGATAGGTTATAGCGTCTACTGGAAGAGAGTTATAGGCTTTGCTGTGCCTTTAAAACGATACTAGAACTGCTTGAGAGAGAACGTAGTGTTGCGGAAACGATTGTCAGCAGACAGTAACAAATCACAGCATATTGCGACATGTTAGCTGAGCATCACATTTACCAGTTTAACCTCTGGGTCATTCATTTTACTCATCTACATACGGTGCTGCGTAAATTAATTGGGACAAAGCAAAAAAAACATATATTTTTGAATATCTAAAAATAAAATGTTATAATGAACTGTTGCATACCAATTTTAGTAAGAAATCTGTCCTCCTTTAGCAGATATGAGATTTTCAATGTGTTTTGGTATTGATTCTACCATGTTGTTGCATAAATTCTTAAATTCTTCATCATGGAGCAACACTTGTATGGCACTGTTATCATGCGTTCTTGGGTTGTACAGTCCATTTTGCCATCTCTTCACAATGCTCCACACATTGTCTATAGGATCTAAAGCGGGCTTTACACGCTACGATATTGCTAGCAATTGCTACTGATATCGTACGCAAAAGCACCCGCCCCCGTTGTACATGCGATTTCGTGTGATCGCTGCGGGAGCGAACACTATCGCTACGGCAGCGTTACACGCACTTACCTGGTCGGCGGCGTCGCTGTGACTGCCGAACAATCCCTCCCTCAAGGGGGAGGGACGTTCGGTATCACAGGAACATCACCACGATGTCACTAAGCGGCTGGCCAATCGAAGCGGAGGGGCGGAGATGAGCGGGACGTAACATCCCGCCCACCTCCTTCCTTCCTCATTACGGCCGGCGGCAGGTAAGGAGATGTTCCTCGCTCCTGCGGTGTCACACACAGCGATGTGTGCTGCCGCAGGAGCGACGAACAACATCGATAATCAACCATTACCGATTTTTGGTTTTGAGACGACCTCTCCATGGTGAACGATTTTCACCATTTTTGAGGTCGCTTAAGGTCGCTGGTCAGTGTCAGACGCTGCGATATCGTTAATGACGCCGGATGTGCGTCACTAACAACGTGACCTTGACGATAAAACATTAACGATATCGTAGCGTGCAAAGCCCCCTTAAGTCTCGGGAATTGCCAGTCCAGCACTTTTACTTTATTTTCTTCCAGGAATTTCTTCACATGCTTGGAATTGTGGCATGGAGCCAAATCTTGTTGGAATGTCCCTTCATATTTACACATGAATGGCGCAATAAAACGTTTTAAAACATTTATGTATTTGCATGAATTCATCATACTATCAACATGAAATCAGCTCCCTGCACCATCAGCTGTAAAAAAGCCCACAACATCTGTTTTTAGGGTGTTTTACAGTTTGTTGAATATAATCCGCTCTCAATGGTTCATTTTTGCTTCTTCTAGCACTTGCTCTGTACCCTTGAACAAAAAGATGGGTTTCATCACTGAAAATTACCTTTTTCCACTGGCTAGTTGTTCAAGGTTTATATTTTTTTGCCCATGCAGTTAGTTTTGCCTTCATTGGAGATATCAGAAGTTGTTTCTTTACTGGCTTTGTTGCCCTCTGACAAACTTCCAGAAGCTTGCACCATACAGTGGAATTGCTAATATCAATACCTGCAGCGAACAAGTCTCTTTGGAGTCTTTACTTGTTTTTCTTGCATTGATTTTACTATTTCTGATGTGTTTTATCAGTTATTGGTGTCGTTTTCCTTTTTCTTCCACATTTCCCTTTTCAAAGCATTTAAAGCTGGTTTGAATCACTGACTGGTAACCAACTTACGATTTTACTTAAAAAATGCTTTGTCCCAATTAATTTGCAAAGCACAGTACTTTCGAGTTTTGTATTACACTTTATTACAACTTTTGTTTCAGATTTATTTTTACAGCCGTCGTACATCACACACAGTACATATTCAAATTCAGAATGAGTTAACAGTCACATTAGTCAGTGAGGCTCCGCTGATGACTAAAAGCCCCATCACACACAACGAGATCGCTAACGAGATTGTTGCTTAGTCACAGTTTCTGTAACGCAGCAGCAATCTCATTATGTGTGACACCTACTAGCGATCAGGCCCATGCTGTGAGATTGCTAGTCATTGCAGAATGGTCTGGATCATTTTCTTCAAAGGCGATGTCCTGTTGGGCAGGAGGCATTGCTGTGTTTGACACCTAACAATGACCTCCTAACAGGGTCCCACCGCCGCCGAGATCTTTATACAGGTTGCTCATCATTACAGCGTCGTTGGTAAGGTCTGTCTGTGTGACATCTCACCAGCGACCTCCCAGCGACTTACCAGCGATCCTTATCAGGTCGTATTCTTGTCGGGATCGCTGGTAAGTCGTGTGTGTGACTGGGCATTAAGTCTGGAACCCTTATGTGTTTTCTCTTAAACAATCTCTTATCAGACTAATGTAAAGAAGAACTCTGTGGAGTTCACTTGAGATACCGTCCACTAAACTCATTGCACTGACTGAAGAGGTAAACGGGAAAGCTCTTCTCTTTGTGGAGACTAACACACAAGTTCAGCATGCCTGTGGTGAGGAGACTTTAAGTCGCAATGCTCCTCTGGGAAATATGCAAATTGTCTCTTGAGTGAGGAAGTAGAATATGTCTACGTCCTCACTGAAGAACACACTTGTGCACTAGGGTGCAGTCATGCAAGAAAATCGGATGAAAATTACTTTAGCTGGATATAATGAGTCAAAGTAGCAGAGCTGCTACATCATCTTAATGACAGCCTAATATGATTGCATCCTAATATGATTAACCCTCATCTAGCAAATGTAACCCTGTAAAATGTAGTAGAGTGTTTAGTAATGGGTGACCATGCTCACCACCGCTCAGTACTCAATGAGCATGCTCACCACTGCTCCGTACTCGATAAGCATGCTCACCACCGCTCAGTACTCGATGAGCATGCTCACCACCACTCAGTACTCGATGAGCATGCTCACCACCACTCAGTACTCGATAAGCATGCTCACCACCGCTCAGTACTCGATAAGCATCCCTGGAGCTCCAGCACTATGCTCAAGTCCTTCCTTGTATGTTTTGAGGCTGTTTCTCAGCCAATAAACATGTGAGGATTGCCTGCCAGTCACGATAATGCCGTAGTAATTTTGGCGATGATGACATGGCATTCAACTTACTCAACCCTGGAAAAAGTGTATGAACAGCTGCTGCAGCAGGGATAGGTTAGTATAAAAGGCATATAGCCAGGGATTTGAGTCTTAGCATTCTTTCTACTACAATCTAAAACAAAAAATCCTTTGTCCAGGTTACATCTATTCTATTCCCTTTTAATACTGCTGAATATAGTCTAAGGGGGGAGGAGTTTTTTCTTTTTTTTTCCTGCCTTATGTACATGGAAAGTATGTTTCCTAACACTTTTACCTGTAAACTCCATATTATCTTCAGTTTTGTATGTTTTATTGTCAGTTCATAAAAGTGGTGTAATGCTCTGACGCCATTGTTCCCAGCAGCGACCCGGGAGGCAGAGATGTGTTCCTTTTTTTTTCCCATGCTGTTTCGATCTGTTTCAGCTATCTTACTGCTCCATCACCTCCCAACCTCAT
The DNA here is from genome assembly GCF_048569485.1 of Anomaloglossus baeobatrachus. Taxonomy (NCBI): domain Eukaryota; kingdom Metazoa; phylum Chordata; class Amphibia; order Anura; family Aromobatidae; genus Anomaloglossus; species Anomaloglossus baeobatrachus. The sequence goes on from NC_134356.1 coordinate 695,053,138, forward strand.
GTTAGTAATTAGAGAAAAAATTCTCAAGTTCCTCATTGTCTTGCATTATATTCATTACTTGAGTTGGCCCGTCTGAGCATCCAACCTCCTTGATTTGAGTAACGAGTGCTTAAGCATTTCAGAGCTTGTTCATCACTTACACTTGTCAAGTTCAAGAGATACGTGAAGGCATCCAGACATAGAAACAGAAGGTGAGCATACAAAGATGTGAAGGTCAAGCACGGGGATGTTTGCCAGTGCAGTGCCACCAATGGAGAAGCTAAAAACTCCAGTTACTATTTTCACAACTTTTTTTCTGTGTAATCTTGTGACCCTGATGACATCACCCTGGATCCTTCTGTCCTTCTCTATTGCTGGCTGCTTATCATTGGTCCATGATATAAAGGAGCCAGATGTACACATCAGTGAAAATGATCTAATATTACCCACTACGACTTAAAGTTAGCTGCCAAATACTTTGATTGACAAAATATCCACAATGGTGAGGTGTAATAATAAGAAAACAAAGTTTGAGCTGAACAAGGTGAATTCAACATGAAATATTTAATAAAAGATCCTCTTGTAAGGAATGTTGCATGTTTTAATGCAGAATGCATGCTATGTAGGAAACATCCTTTACTTTGGCCAACCATAAGACAGTGCCGTTCACAACAATTATCATCCTTAAGTTGTCTGACAAGTGCCTCTGTGAAAAAGACATCCAGAGCTCCTTGTTAACTTGCTCAGTTAAAGCCTCTGCATTTGCCTTGGTTCTGAGTGCTATTTCAACTGTTCGCATCCCTACCACCATGACTTGCAAAGCCAGCGACACAGATAAGCATTTAAACATCTTTTTTATATCATATGGCTCCATTTCATCTGAGTATAAAGGATGTATTTTCATCTTTTTCAATAAATCAACTGGAAGACATTGTTGCGATGTTGTAGGTTTCTTAGCCCTCTCGAAGCTGTGGTTTAGGTGTCTAAAGGGCAAATCAGAAATAGGTGTTGATGAGAAAATTGAAGCTTTGGTTTTTACAACATTTAGAGGCTGACGGGGAGGTGGAATGAGCAGAGGACTGACTCATGCTGACAGTGTCACTGTCAGAGGTTACATCATCCTGCTGTCATTGAAACACAGGATGTTATTTCTATTCTGTTATGTACTCCACTTCTTTACCACTATCATGCTTTCCAGAAGCAATGGAGGCCAAGTTCCACCTGCATTTCATACTCCTACTGATGGAACAGTTGGTGGCATCAGTATTGATGGTGCTGTTAATAGTGGCTGTCAGTTGTTAAGCCACGGTATCTTTTTTATTCTTCCCTACCCCTATGTCTATTGACAGTTCTATTTATTATTTGCCCCATATTTTGGACAGGAGTATAACATTTACCTAATCGAATACCTAACTTAGTAAAACTGTGGAAAATATGGAAACAACCACAAATGCTAAGTAGGAAACAAGTGAGGTAAAAAACTCTAATGCAACACCAGCCTGCCAGTAATTATGGTGTGATGTTTACATGTCTCCAGTTTGACAACTTATCCAGATGTGCCACAGTAGACCTACACTGTAAAGTGTCGTAATTTAATGTTAGAAATTTATTTTCAGATGTTTTGTTAACCAGATGAATTCCGCCAGCCAAAAATGGAAGACAGTAGATTAATGTACTGTATTATATTTGGATGTGCAGCCCATGTCTTCTTTTGTAAAATTTTTGGTGACAGCCTTACTACATATGGCACTTTACAGTGATGCTCTTTCTAACCCAGTGAATTTAACCAAGTATTTGTTACGTCACCACTGGAGTTCTGCTCCAGCGACTTCTACTCCAATCGCCAGGCGACTCCATGTTCCTGCCATGGCTAGTGCTGGTGACTGGAGAGGAGTCGATGCTAGCGGCACCGGTGGATGCAGGCTCCGCTCATCCACTGGGCAGGGTTTCCTTGGGATCTGCAATACCACTGGCTAACTGTAGGTGGTCTCCCAGCTGAAGTTACCATCATTCAGCTACAACCAATGGCTAACTGTAGGTGGTCTCCCAGCTGAAGTTACCATCATTCAGCTACAGCCTTCTTAATTCCCCTCCTGTCTGCTGACCACTGCCAGAGATAATTCAAAAATTCTGGTTCCTGTTCTGCCCTGTTCTGTTTTGTGATTTTTGTGTTCTGACTTCTGCTTGTTTCCTGATTACCTCTTCTGCCTGCTGTTTATGTACCTTGCTGCCCGATCCAGATTTGACCTCTGCTTCGTTTACTGATTCTGTCCCTGTTCTGCTTTTCCTGGTTTGACCCTGCCTGACTACTACTCTCTCGGACTGCAGCCTTCCAAAGGTAGTGATCACCTTGGGCCCTGTGTAATTCCAAATCCGTGTATAGGGGTTAAAGGGTTTCAGGGTTCTAGGGGTCCTGCTTGGTGAGTGGCTTCCCTCTAGCCTTTCCATTACAGCCAGTCTGAGTCTATGGATCCAGGAAGGCGTTACAGTATTGAGCTAAATATGTGTCAGTTTACTTGTGTTTCCAAGGATAAGACATCTAATAACCTTCAATTCAGTGGGCAATGAAAGCCAAGTCTTCAGTGGATTTAGTGGGCTGTTTTTTGGGTGCAGATAATTCATTTTTTTTCATTTTTAGATTAATGTGATAGGAAATTGTATTATTAAAATTGGCTGGAACTCGTGCATTTACATCCACAAACTGCAGGTAGAACTGACTTTATATCCCACAGTGGACTAAATCACCAGAGACTCATGAGATAAAAATGCAACCCCCCATGGTATTACCCACCTCTACTTTATAATAATGCTCTGTATATATAGAGGCAGTCATCAAAGGGCTCATGTCATATGGAATCCACACAAGTTGAGGCGTCTCATGCGGAAATCAGAAGTTTCCGAGATGATTGTAGAGAACAGATGAGACTGAACACCGATAAATGGCATCTCAGTACCTTCATGAGACAGCATGATGTTCCCAGATGTAAGTAAGCTGCCGATTATCCCTGACAATTTGTCATTGTGCTAATTAATCATTCTAAAAATTTATGATACCCTGCTGCCTCCGAATAATAGATTCTACAGAGTCAGAGCCACCATAACTCCTTATTATTGAGCTATAAGCCGAAATTGCATCATAATTTGTTTTCTTAGCCTTTGAGGTTCTACGGAGATATAATACAGTTATATACTTTACAGTTATCCACATGGACCAGAGTCTGCCAAGCAGATGCCCAAAAACCCAGTTTGTCCATGTCAGCCTGCACCGTATGGACATCTTCCATTGACTGCACTATCCTATATCATACACACTGAAGCTTGGTGCCATCTGTAAAAATAGAAACAGCAATATTCAATTAGTTCCCTATTTTTCAAATGTGGTTTTTATGTAAAAGGACACAAAATAAAGACACTTATCTCTCTCTCTCTCTCTATATATATATATATATATATATATATATTTAAAAATTAATAGGATAGAATAAAGACTTTCAGAATAAAGATGAGTGCATCTAATGAGGGGACGTTGGTTCACATCTGCCAGGTCCATGGTCTCTGACTGCTGCTCTACACATTTCTCACCTTCGGTGATCCCAGGCACGACTTTTCCTTGGCCAGGCTGGTGCCACGTCATCTGTGCATCACGTTGCAATGATGATATTGTGCCAGCCCAGACAATAAAATCCAAGTCTGGGATCACTGACATCAATAAATACACAAGTCTCCAGTTCAGGAGCCATTCAATATTGACCTTAACGATGGACCAGAGGCCCGCAAATCAATCCTTTCATGTCTACTATTACTACTAGGTTTTCTTTATGTCTATGAGGCCATGTTTGTAGGCAGTAAATAATAATAATAATTATATGCATTCATTATATAAAGCGTGAACAATTTTAGTTAGTATTCAGTTATCTTTTATTGAGTCATGAAGAATAATAGATGCTAATTAATAATAGTCGAGCAGTACGATGCTCAGACGCTCAGATGCTCATTACTTGTGTTGAGCTGGACAGATGCTCGAACAGGTTCACCTCAAGTAAAGAGCATAAAGGAAGGCAATGATTGGCCCAGTAGCTGTCCGCCCACATATGGCCAGCCATAAACAGAGCATTTCTAGGAAAAGGAAAGAGGGGGTTCATTAAACTAGGAGAGTCTCTTATAAAGAAGGATCTGGTTGTACTTGTATATCATAGGTGAAATACCAGCATAGAATGTCAATCTGTAAGCTGTAGCTTCAAAGGCCATCACGGTATTGTCTTGTGTTATGTAAAGCATGAATGATCCGAACTTGCCTAGCATTACTGTGATCTCATTTGAAACAAACAGTTCATAGAAAACATGTCCTGAACCTAGTAAAGGTACAAAGAAGAGATAAAAAACGATAAATGACAATGGGAGATTCTAGATATGAGGCAGAAAACATAAAGAATCATATTCATATAGTCTTCATAAGCATCATCTAAGGAAGGACATAATTGCAGATATATGAGCACCCAGTCTCACCAGCAATATCAGAGAATCCTGACAGCATGCCTTGTCCACACTGCAGACTTTTTATCATAAGATTGTATAAACCCTTTAAGGGCAGACTGAGGTATGAATAATGGTTTCTCATACAACCCTTCTGTTAATCTTCTCTCATGCCGTTGGTTGAATTTGATGGAAACATTTTTTCAGCCATTTTAGATATCTAACTATAAATTGTTTCTGCTTTTTAAAATTTAGACTTATTTTTTAGATTGAAATTTTAATGTAATGGCAAAATAGAGTATTAGATTCTGTTGCTCTATATTTATTACTTTTATTTTCTTTTTAAATTTTCTAAACCTATTAGATTAGTGTCTTAAGCATTTAGTCTCTTCCGAACATACAACATTAAAGTTGTGTGGTCGAGGTGTGTGACTGTTCCGTCATCAATCCCCTTCCCCCACAACATGATCATGGCATGTCGATGGATCATCATAGAAGTCGGGTGCCTGCTGAAGGCTTGGGTCACGGCCATCACTACTAAATACCGTAATATCATTGTATATTGTATAAGTGGTCTCAGTCACGACTACAGGATCAAATCCACTAGGAGGATTAAACTTAAAAATAAAATGAATAAAAATGTTTTTTTAGTTTAAATCAATCTCATTTTCCCGATTTCAAAATAAAGATATTAATGATTCCAATACAGCTCCATTGAAAGTGATCACAAATCAACAATATTTTTTAAAATTTGAAATTTTTCTAAAGTGATGATTTTTTAAAAAAAAAAGCTACACAACTTAGAAATACATTAAATCAACCTTACCTTATGAATCATGTTATCAGGTTATTTACCTCCAAATGAACGTCAAAAATATAATCAGACCAAAAAAATGGCAGAATTGCTGTACAATTATTTCACCTAAGTTTGATTTTTTTTTCTAACCTCTGTTTCAGTACATTGCAAAATATCACATGTAAAGTGAATGTCGTCACTCAATGTTACTGAAAAAATCAATCCCTCAAACGATTACATTGACAGAAAAATTTAAGAAACTTTATAGCCATTGGAAGAAGGGAAGGAGAAAATGTAATAAAAATTAAATTAAAAATTGCTTGGTCGCGAAGGTCATTAAGGGGTAATATAATAATAATAATAATAATATCACTAATAATAATAATAATAATAATAATAATAATAAAAATAACAATAATATATTGTAGCTCAAGCTTATTCAGCAGTAATGAAAGCTTAGTGTAATTGCAGCAGTACAATTGCCAGGTACATGAAATCACTAAATTTACATTATTACCTAGAAGAAGGCTTTTTTAGCCGAATTGCATAGTCATGGATGCAAAGCTACATAGGTTGTCAGGCTACAGCTCCGTATGTTATTTTAACTTGTTGGAAGACTGAGAAAAGAGAGCGCAAATAGGGTCTTACAAGATTAAAAAAAGAATAACACTCACCTAGTAGGGTTGTGAAAGTCACAACCCCTATGAAGACTTAAAAGATGATGGCGGCTGCCACAGCCCCACTTGGATTCATATTCGGTGCTGGAGAGATGAAGCGGGGTTAATGCCGTGCTACCACCAATAAGAAAGATTGTTGATTAATAAATTATTTTATTCCATAGGTCAACACGCTTCAGGGATCCAGTCCCCTTCTTCAGGGCCAAATAAGAATCAACAATATCAATTTGTTTAATTTGTTTAATTTAAGCGGACCCTTAAAGTGGTGTCACACACAGCGACGGTGACTACAACATCGCTGCTAAGTCACCATTTTCTGTGATGTGGCAGCGACGTCCCGTTGCTGTCGCTGTGTGTGACATCCAGCAATGACCTGGCCCCTGCTGTGAGGTCGCCGGTCGTTGCTGAATGTCCTGCTTAATTTCTTGCTCGTCGCTCTCCTGCTGTGAAGCATACATCGCTGTGTGTGACAGCGAGAGAGCGACGAACTGAAGCGAGCAGGGAGCAGGGAGACGGCATCTGGCAGCGTGCAGTAAGCTGTAACCTAGGTAAATATTGGGTAACCAAGGGAAGCCCTTTCCTTGGTTACCCGATATTTACATTAGTTACTAGCACCGCCGCTCTCACGCTGCCAGTGCCGGCTCCCTGCCCCCTGCAAGCGTAGCCGGACTACACATCGGGTAATTAACCCGATGTGTACTCTGGCTAGGAGAGCAGGGAGCAGGGAGCTGGCACTGGCAGCGTGAGAGAGTAACTAAGGTAAATATCGGGTAACCAAGAGAAGTGCTTTCCTTGGTTACCCGATATTTACCTTAGTTACGCTTCCACGCGTCGCTGCTGGCTGGGGGCTGGTTACTGGTTACTGGTCACTGGTGAGATCTGCCCATTTGAAAGCTCACCAGCGACCATGTAGCACAACGCAGCAGCGATCCTGATAAGGTCAGGTCGCCCGTCGTGATCGCTGCTGCGTCGCTATGTGTGACCCCCAGCTTTAGACCAGCCTATCACTTCACCTCAATTATCTAACTATTCCCATTTTGCACAAACAAAATTTTCTTCCAAATTTGGTCCCTTGTATCATCTGTTTATAAAGAATCTATGCACTTAAAAGACCTCTACACTTGTACATACTTTATATTGCACCTAAACAGCACCAAAAAATATACAAAAAAGCTAGAATTACTATTTTTGCTAATTGTTTCTCACAAAAGTGAAATAAAAAGTGATATAAAAGTTGTATGAACTTGCGTTAAAAACCTATTCAAATTGGCCATGATCGTATTAACCCACAGAATAACGTTAACTTATCAATTAAACTTCATAAAGAATAAGGATAAAATGAATCAATAGCTTATTGTTTCTTTCATTGTTACTACAATAAAAAAGGAATAAAAGTGATCATAAGCTAATAGCTCTCCAAATTGCATTGATGAAAACTATTTATTGTTCCAAAAAACTAAGATATTTCTGTCAACAAGAAAATAAAAATGTGGTGAAAAAAGATAATAAAAAAAATTGTGCAAAAGAAGAAAACCATTGAAATTGTGTTTAAGTGTGGTATTGTCACATTAGTAGTCATTATGCAGAATAAAGATAATATACTAATTATAGTAAATAGGAAAAATGCATAAAAATAGAATTGATTTTTTAATTCATTTTGTCTTCAAAAAAATAAATCTTAAAAATCATTAAGGGATCAACTTACCAAATATATCATAAAACGTATCAATGAAAAGTAACAATTGTCACGCAAAAAATGGGCCCTCAGACAGCTCTCTTGACACAAAAACATATATTTTGTGTACAATAGATAAAGAAAACTACACAAATATGTTTCTGCCATAATCATAATTTGTTTGTTACTTATACTATTAATCTTAATCTATTTTTTTATTTTTAGGAGTATAATGTTACTGTAGTCAAAGAGTTTTTTCTATTGGGTTTCCAGGGTGGTCAATGTTTTAGAATTTGCCTTTTTTGTCTTCTCCTGGTCATTTACTGTGGAACAATATGTGGAAATCTTCTGATCATCGCCCTGGTGTCCACCAGCAAGATCCTCCACACTCCGATGTACTTCTTCATCTCACAACTGTCCATCAGTGACATCTTGTTGACCACAAATATCGCCCCCAACATGTTTCATATTCTGCTAAATGATGGAGCTGAGATTAGTTTTGTTGGCTGCATCACTCAGTTTTGTTTTTTTGGTGCTATGGAAGCATCTGAATGTTTCCTCCTCACGGTGATGTCCTATGACCGATATGTGGCCATCTGTAACCCCCTCCGGTACACCTCTATCATGACAAACGATAATTGTAGGAAATTAGCAATTGTATCTTGGTTGCTTGGCTTTGCTGTTTTATTACTTGACACCGTAACAATATCATCTCTTCTATTTTGTGCATCAAACATCATTGACCATTTCTTCTGTGATATTCTTCCTTTGCTTGAAATTGCCTGTTCCGGAACCTTCATTGTACAAATAGAGAGCCTTGTACTAAGCATTCCCGCCATCTTCACACCAACCACAATAATCATCTACTCTTATACTAACATTGTTCTTGCAATAATAAGGATCCCATCCAGCCTTGGCAGACAGAAAGCCTTCTCCACCTGCAGCTCCCACCTCACTGTAGTCTGCATTTTTTACTGGTCTATATTCAGTGTTTACGTTGTCCCAACAAAGCGGAGAACATTGACAATCAGTAAAGTTCTGTCCCTTCTGTATATTGTATTCACCCCGATGATTAACCCCATAATATATAGCTTCAGAAATAAAGATATTAAGAAATCTGCAAGGGACATGATCAATAAATATATATCTTGACAATTTATATGACCAACATTTAAATCTATATCAGGCCGATGTCTATCAATACTGAGAATGTAATAACAAAAGAAGAGATGAGCAAATACATTCAATGCAAATTAAATTCCTGAACACTTTTTAGAAGGTCACAAAATGAGGAAAATTTTAGCAATACAACTTTTCAATATTAACCAAACATGAAACTCCACCATTTTACAAATAGCAGGACACTGCATCGGGATTGGATCCCAGGTAGAGGTCAGCAGAGGAATGAGTTTGAGTTGAATTTATGTAAATTTGCATATTGAATATAAAGAGTTCAAGATTTGATTTACGGATTGCAAAATTAACAACATAAGGTCATATGGTCAGCAGGGTCCTCTCTCTCCTGTAGAGTGTAAGTTTTTAAGGTCAGCAGGGTGCTTTTTCTCTCCTGTAGAGTGTAAGCTCTTATGGTCAGCAGGATCATGTCTCTCCTGTAGAGTGCAGGAGCTTATGATTAATGGGTTCCTTTATATTCTGTAGAGTGTAAGCTTTCTCTCTCTCTCTCCTGTAGAGTGTAAGCTCTTATGGTCAGCGGGGTCTTCTGTTTCCTGTAGAGTGTAAGCTCTTATAGCCAGCAGTGTCCTCTTTCTCCTGTAGAGTGTAAGCTCTTATGGTCAACAGTGTCTTTCTCTCTCCTGTCGAATGCAAGCTCTTATGGTAAGCAGGGTCCTCTCTCTCTCTCCTGTAGAGTGCAGGCTCTTATGGTCAGCAGGGTCCTCTCTCTCCTGTAGAGTGCAGGCTCTTATGATTAACAGGTTCCTCTGTATTCTGTAGAGTGTAAGCTCTTATGTTAAGTGAAGTCCTCTTTCTCCCCTAGAGTGCAATCTTTTATGGCCAGCAGGATCCTCTCTCTCTCCTGTAAAGTGTAAGCTCTTATGATCAACAGGTTCCTCTCTCTTCTGTAGAGTATAAGCTGTTGTGATCAACTTGTCCTCTCTCAAGCAGAGTGCAAACTCTTATGATCAGTGGAGACTTCTATCTTCTGTAGAGTTTAAGCTCTTATGCTAAGCAAGGTCTTCTCTCTCTGTCTACTGTAGAGCGTAAACTTGTATGGCCAGCAAGGTCCTCTCTTTCCTGTAGATTGTAAGTTCATATGGCCAGCGGGGTCCTCTCACTTCTGTAGAGTGTAAGCTTTTATGGTCAGCAGGGTCCTCTCTCTCCTGTAGAGATTAAGCTCTTATGGTCAGTGGGTTCTTTCTCTCTCCTGTAGAGTGCAAGCTCTTATAGTCAATTTCCGTAGAGTATAAGCTTTTAAAGTCAGCAGGGTTCTTTCTATCCATCTTGTAGAGGGTAAGCTCTTATGATCAGTGTGCAGACACGGGGGGCAGTGGGTGCCCTCGTCCGCTGGCCCGGCTGCCTTTAGAAAGACAGCGTGGCCCAGGGCTCATCCCAACTGAACGCCCGACCTCCTTAATCGTGGGCGGAACACAGGGTGAGGGAATCACAATATTAAGACTTTATTGGATCCCCAAACAATTAACGGCACATAACACATAACCAGCAAAACACACAAATGTAACAGGCAACAGAGTCTCACTCTTCCGCTGGCTCACCAGGGATTAGAATGTCCGTGCCTCAGAGCTTCCAAGGCTACTTACTCCAATCCAGCAGCACCACGCTTTCGTTGGGCATCCACCGAGAATGGATTAATGCCAGATTTAGGAAGCTGGCTGAGGACTGCAAAGTCTGTAGTCAGATGATTGGATTGTCCCAAGCTGGATACCATCCTCAGGTAGTCCGTGGTATCAAAGCATTCGATGCTGAAGTCCATATAGTGTTATAATTAGAGTTGAGCGCGGTTCGTGGTTCGTGGTTCTCCAGTTTGCAGTTCGAGTGATTTTGGGGGCTGTTCTAGATAGAACTAGAACTCGTGCTTTTTGCTAAAGCTCGATAGCTCTAGATACGTTCGAGAACGGTTCTAGCAGCAAAAAGACAAGCTAATTACTAGCTGGCTTTCCGCTGTAATAGTGTAACTCTGTGACTCACACTATTATGACATTTCAGTGTATAGTGTGCGGGAACAGCGCATTCACATCACTGCTGCTGGGATAATGGCGATCGCCATTTTTTTTTTTTCCTTGTCTTCCTTCCCTAAGCGCGCGCGTGTAGTGGGGAGGGCCAGCATGTCAGCCAATCCCAGACACACACACAGCTAAGTGGACTTTAAGCCAGAGAAGCAACGGCATGTGTGATAGGATGTCCATGTCACATGTCCCTGCATTATAAAAACAGGCTTCTGCCCATCAGGAAGCCATTATCTGCCTTCTGCGTCTGGGTGTCAGTCACCGCTGGCGTAGCTCCTGTCTCCGATACTGCTGTGTACGCTCTACACACAGCGCTATACAGAATAGGGATAGAAGGTATTTTTAGCTCTTGGAAGGGCTAATAACAGCAGGCTCAGAGCCATAGTTGACAGTCAGGTCCGTGGAAACAGATTTTAACAGCTACAGAAGATAACAGCGTCTGTGTAGCTAAGGTCAGGGACTTCCTCACTGCATTTCCCCATTAGGAGGGATAGAAAGTGAGGCTTCCTTTCCTCTACACAAACCCACAACCTGGCCACTGTACCCTCCTGCCCTTTGCACACTCCAGCTCATTGTTACTAAGCCATTATACTAGCAAACACTGAGGAAACTTAGTGGCATCCTAAAAGGGGCTGTTGGACTTCCATTAGTGTCCCACTAGTGCAAATCTATTTGCAGCACCTCTGCATTGCACACTCAAGCTCATTGTTACTAAGCCATTATAATAGCAAACACTGATGAAACTTAGTGGCATCATAAAAGTGGCTGTTGGACTTCATTATTGTCCCACTGATGCAAAGCTATTTGCAGCACCTCTGCATTGCACACTCAAACTCATTTTTTACTAAGCTTTTATACTGGCAAACATGAGGAAACTTAGTGGCATCCTAAAAGTGGATGTTGGACTTCCATTAGTATCCCACTGGTGCAAAGCTATTTGCAGCACCACTGCATTGCACACTCAAGCTCATTGTTACTAAGACATTATACTAGCAAACACTGATGAAACTTAGTGGCATCCTAAAAGTGGCTGTTGGACTTCATTATTGTCCCACTGGTGCAAAGCTATTTGCAGCACCTCTGCATTGCACACTCAAACTCATTTTTTACTAAGCTATTATACTGGCAAACATGAGGAAACTTAATGGCATCCTAAAAGGGATGGCCGTGAGGAACAAGTTTCTGAGCATAATGTTAACCCTTATTCACAAACTGTAACACCTGTTGTTATAGACAATGAGGAACATACTGATGACGATGAGATGCAGATACCAGATTGGGATGATAACTTAAATATTCGGTCAGGGCAAGAAGAGGCTCGGTCTGAGGGTGAGGGGAGTGCAAACACAACGCTTGATGAGGAAGTTCTAGATCCCACCTACTGTCAACCCACAGTCAGGCACTCGAGGAGGTCAACAGAGGCGGTGGAGGAGGATGCCACTGACAACGAAGTTACCTTGCGCCTTCCTGGACAGAGGAGTAGTACTGGTAGCATGTCTGCAACTGCATCCTCAGCCACCACTGTGCCTCTGAGCACTAGTCGGGGGGGCTCAGCAGGTCGCATGCCCTCTAAGCCTTGCCTAGCCTTGTCCTTTTTTGACATAGCAAAAGATCGCCCAAATTATGTGATCTGTAAAATTTGTCGTGATTCTGTTAGTAGAGGCAAAACCTCAGCAGTTTGACAACTTCTTCCATGAATCGTCACATGAATAAATATCATATGTCCCAGTGGGAAGCTCACCGTGCTGCAATGCGGCCTAGCGGAGCGAACCATCCACCGCCTGCCCCTTCCAGTGCATCCGCGCGCTCTTCATCTTCTAGGACTGGGGGACAGCTGTCACACCTTGTTTTCCATGCACAACTTCCACCACTTTAACCGCAACAGGCAGTTTGCTTGGTAGGTCGTCAGTTGGTTTGGAAGGGGAAAAAAGTGCGTGAGTACAGCTCTCTCAGACATCGATAGCACCAACGTTGGATGAAGGCAACATCATGTTTACGCCTGCATTTTCCTCACAAACCTGCATTTTTCAAGGGACACCCTACTCAACACCGTCTACACACAGCAGCCAGATCTCTGTCCCTCAGATGTGGACAAATAAAAGGCCATTTCCTGCGACCCATGACAAAGCTAAGAGGTTGACTTTATCCCTCTGTAAGCTCTTGGCTACTGAAATCTTGCCTTTCCGCCTGGTGGACACGGACACACATGATTTTAGAGACCTTATGTCTGTTGCTGTGCCCCAGTACCAGATGCCCAGTCGCCACTACTTCTCTAAGAAAGGTGTGCCTGCGCTACACCAGCATGTCGCACACAACATCACCGCTTCCTTGAGAAAATCGGTGTGTGAACGGGTGCATTTCACCACTGATACTTGGACCAGTATGCATGGACAGGGACGTTACATGTCGCTGACTGGGCACTGGGTAACTATGGTGATAGATGGTGAAGGGTCTGCTGCACAAGTCTTGCCATCCCCACGACTTGTGTGTCAATCCTCTGTCTTTCCAAGTTGCGCCACTGCTTCTGCCTCCTCCACCTCGTCTGGGTCCTCCACCTCCGCCCAAAGCCTGCCTGGTCGGGCCACCAGCGTTCTAACTGTACAGAAGGAATCACGCACCCCTCATTACTATGCTGGCAGCAGAGCGCAAAGGCATCAGGCAGTCTTTAGCTTGAAATGTCTTGGAAATAAGAGTCACACAGCGGCTGAGTTGTGGGGAGCTCTGGAGACTGAGTTTAATAAATGGTTGTCTCCACTCAACCTGCAGCCTGGTAAGGCCGTGTGCGACAATGCTGCAAACCTGGGTGCGGCCCTTCGCCTGGGCAAGGTGACACACGTGCCTTGTATGGCTCAAGTGTTGAACCTTGTTGTCCAGCAATTTTTAACACACTATCCCGGCCTAGATGGCCTTCTGAACAGGGCACGAAAACTGTCTGCTCACTTCCGCCGTTCAACCACCGCTGCTGAGCGACTTGCATCGCTCCAGAAGTCTTTCGGCCTGCGGGTTCATCGCCTGAAATGAGATGTGCCGACACGCTGGAATTCGACTCTCCACATGTTACAGCTACTGTGGCAGCACCGTCAAGCCCTGGTGCAATACGTCATGATGTATAGCCTGGGCCAACGAGATGCAGAGGTGGGGCAGATCACCTTGATGGAGTGGTCTCAGATCAAGGACCTATGCACCCTTCTGCACAGTTTCGACATGGTGACGAATATGTTTAGCGCTGACAATGCCATTATCAGCATGACAATTCCAGTCATTTACATGCTGGAGCACACGCTAAACACTATTCGTAGTCAGGGGGTGGGACAACAGGAAGGGGAGGAACTACAGGAGGATTCATATGCGCAAGAGACAACAACATCACCAAGGTCCAGGTGTTCATCATCACCAACGCGGCAGGCATGGGACCATGGGGGACAGGGATCAACAAGGGCGCATGGTAGCAGGCGAAATGTTGAGGAAGGTGCAGGAGCAATGAAGAAATGAAGGACGAACTGTCCATGGACATGGAAGACTCAGCGGATGAGGGAGACCTTGGTCAAATTTCAGTTGAAAGAGGTTAGGGGGAGATGTCAGAGGAAGAAAGAACGGTTAGCACCTCTATGCCACAAACACAGCGTGGACTTGGTCCGCATGGCTGTGCAAGACACATGAGCGCCTTCTTGCTGCACTACCTCCAACATGACCCTCGTATTGTCAAAATTAGAAGTGATGATGACTACTGGCTTGCCACACTATTAGATCCCCAGTACAAGTCCAAATTTTGTGACATAATTCCAGCCATAAAAAGGGACGCACGTATGAAGGAGTATCAGCAGAAGCTGTTACTCGATCTTAGCTCGGCTTTTCCACCAAACAACCGTGCAGGTGCAGGGAGTGATTCTCCCAGTTGTAACTTGACAAACATGGGACGGTCTCGTCATCTTCAACAGTCTACCCGTACCAGTAGCACCGCATCTGGTGCTGGGAACAGCAATTTTATTGAATCTTTTCATAATTTTTTTAGACCATCCTTTCCAAGGCCAACAGAGACAACAAGTCTGACACATAGTCAACGGCTGGAGAGGATGATACAGGAGTATCTCCAAATGAACATCGATGCCATGACTTTGCAAATGGAGCCTTGCTCATTTTGGGCTTTAAATCTTGAAAAATGGCCAGAGCTTTCCACTTACGCCTTGGAGATTTTGTCGTGTCCAGCTGCCAGCGTTGTCTCTGAACGTGTCTTCAGTGCTGCTGGGTGTGTGCTGACAGATAAGCGCACGCGTCTGTCCAGTGACAATGTGGACAGACTAACATTCATCAAAATGAACAAGTCATGGATCCACAAGGAATTTACTACCCCTGTGTCATCCTGGGGAGAGAAAATGCTTGTGGATTTGGAAAGTGCTTGATGCAAATCAAAACATCCTGTTGGCACCTAGGGCACAAGTGCTGCCACTGATGGGGTGTCTGTGTGGCCCAATTTTTGGAAAAAAGGGAGACTCCGCTTGGAGTAACCCTTGCTTACATTGTTTTTAAAAAGGAGCCAAGATGAACAGAGCTGGGATCAGGAAAGACTTTGCTACCTACCCGGGGTCATCCTGGGGACGGTTAAGGAATGTGCTTGATGCAAATCTACCTGTGAAGTGTACAACTGGGGCACAAGTGCTGCCACTGAAGGGGTGTCTGTGTGGCCCAATTTTTTGAAAAAAGGGAGACTCCACCTAGAGTAACCTTGCGGTGTTTTAGATGATTTTAGAAGGGCATGCCATGCCTATATCTGTCTCTCATCCTCTTTTCCTTGTAACACTGTTTAGTTTTCACATGAGAATTTGTTCTTGTCACTTTCCCATGTGTTTGTGTTGTATTGTTACTTGTTTGTCACCTTTTGGACACCTTTGAGGGGGTTTTCTACGTGTTTTTATGTGTTTGTGATTGCCTCCCATTGTTTCCTATGCGGTTCGAGTGGTTCGCCGAACCGAACTCCAATGAGACCTCCGTTTGGCGAACCGAACTTGAGCCAAACCACGGTCGGTTCGCTCATCTCTAGTTATAATCTAGGTTTGGTTATGGCTTGCCAATCGGATCCGCAGGTCCTAGATTGGTAGCATGTAGCAAGAGTTTCTCTGGCCAATGGACAGTCCTTCTTATATCCCTGAGCTCTCCATTTAGAACATTGGGGTCTTCACGATTGGTGGAAAAGACTGGGCTCTTATTGGCTAGATTTTAAGCTATATTTAAATATCCAGAGACAAGGGTGAGACAGGTAAGTTACATCACATAAACTCACAGACTAATGGCAGAAGATGTAAACTGCCCAAGGCCAAAAAGACTAATGCACTGCCAGGATGCAGCAAGACCTCCACTAAATGGAGACATCACAGGTGCAAAGGAACACTTGTGGCTTGCATAGGTCACTGTTCACACATGCAGGCTCACAGTATCTGGTATGCAGCCTATTAGCTATGCCTCATCACAATAGATGCAAGCGGGCTTCGCCAGTACTATATATGTGCTCCATGCAGGGACAGTGAGTATAATATGCAAGGCCTAACATAAAGAGGCTGCATCCTGTATAAAATATTCTGTGCAAAAGAATATATAAATATATGAGGTATCGGTAGGTAATATGGCCATAGTACGGAAGCCCACAATCCACGTCACGGATCCTCATTTTTGTGGGTCCCTACACTAATATATCATATGTAAAAAACACCAAAAAGAGGAATAAAAATCCTCCAAAAACTAAGCAAAAACTCAGACTAATGGCAGAAGATGATAACTGCCGAGGCCAAAAAGACTAATGCACTGCCAGGATGCAGCAAGACCTCCAATAAATGGAGACATCACAGGTGCAAAGGAACACCAATACCGCATATATTTATTTATTCTTTTGCACAGAATATTTCATACAGGATGCAGCCAGGCCTCTTAATGTTAGGCCTTGCATATTATACTCACTGTCCCTGCATGGAGCACATATATAGTACTGGCGAAGCCCGCTTGCATCTATTGTGATGAGGCATAGCTAATAGGCTGCATACCAGATACTGTGTACCTGCATGTGTGAACAGTGACCTATGCAAGCCACAAGTGTGCAATTTTACCATCTTCCTTTGCACCTGTGAGGCCTCCATTTATTGGAGGTCTTGCTGCATCCTGGCAGTGCATTAGTCTTTTTTGCCTTGGGTAGTTTACATCTTCTGCCATTAGTCTGTAAGGGGTACTTCTCACACAGCAAGATTGCTAGCGAGATCGCTGCTGAGTCACAGATTTTGTGACGCACCAGTGACCTCATTAGCGATCTCGCTGTGTGTGACACTAAGCAGCAATCTGGCCCCTGCTGTGAACTCACTGATTGTTACACACAGTGCTGGTTCATTTTTTGGACGTTGCTCTCCTGCTGTGAAGCACACATCGCTGTGTGTGACAGCGAGAGAGCAACGATCTGAATGTGCAGGGAGCAGGGAGCTGGTGCCTGGAAGCTGCGGACGCTGGTAACCAAGGTACACATCGGGTAACCAAGCAAAGTGCTTTGCTTGGTTACCCAATATTTACCTTGGTTACTAGTGTACACCGCTCTCAGGCTGCCAGTGCCGACTCCCTTCTCCCTGCACACATAGCCACAGTACACATCGGGTAAACTTAGCTTTGCTTAGTAAACCGATGTGTACCCTGGCTACGAGTGCAAGGAGCCAGCGCTAAGCGGTGTGCGCTGGTACTTAGGGTAAATATTGGGTAACCAAGCAAAGCATCTTGCTTAGTTACCCGATATTTACCTTGGTTACCAAGCGCAGCATCGTTTCCACAAGTCGCTGCGGGCTGGTGGCTGGTCACTGCTCGCTGGTGAGATCTGCCTGATTGACATCTCACCAGCGACCATGTAGCAACGCACCAGCGATTCTGACCAGGTCATATCGTGGTCGGAATCGCTGGTACATTGTTTAGTGAGGTGGTATCCTAAATTACATCACATCTAGCAATTCACTTAGTAATACAATGGGACGTTCACATAATTGATTTATCTGTGTGTCTGGCCTTCATTAGCCAAGGCAATTACATGAGTCAACAAGAGTCTTATAAAAACAATGAGGCCAATTCTTACGTCTTCGGAGGAACTGCAGTCAGGTTGTGGATTTCCAGCTACAATCAAAGGAACTGACGAGACATTTCCAAGCAAGAGGATACCCTAAGAAGGTAATTTCACGGGCCTTCCAATCCTCAATGTTGAAGGGGAGAGGAGAAATCTTGGCCGGGAAAAGAGATGAGAGAACCCCATATGGTGATATTGGGGTTATCACCATATTTAATAACCAATGGTCTGACCTGCGTGGAATCCTGAAGAAGAATTGGGGGATCTTGCGAAGTGAAGTGGCTCTTTCTCCACATATCTCAGAAACCCCCCGATTAATTGCTAGACGGGCCAGAAATCTCAGGGATGTACTCTCCTCTAGTCATTTTCTCAGACCATCTAGAAAGGTGGGGGGGGGGCCCTCCTTGGAGGGCTCTTTCCCCTGTGGAAATTGTAATGTCTGTCCTCTGATGCTGGCAAGAGACCCTATTTTTGACAACTTATTTCCTTCTCAACAGAAACCCAAGGGTTATTTCAACTGCCGGACACGGAATCTAGTGTATGGCCTTATTTGCAATTGTCCCAAGATATATGTGGGACAGACCGGGCAAGAATTGAGAAGACGAATCCAACAACACATCTCCACTATCAATACGGCCAGGGCGGACCTTGAAAAAGGCAGGACTCTTTCTTCAGTGGCAGCACATTTTCTACGACAGCATAATGGCAGAACATCTGGTATAAGAATCCTTGGACTGGAGAGCATCAAAACTAATATAAGAGGGGGGAACCCTACATTGGACCTACTCAGACGAGAATCTACTTGGATCTATAACCTGAATAGTTTGGCACCAGTAGGGTTAAATGAGGAACTGTTATTCACGGGTTTCTATAAACAGAGGTAGGGTTGGCGTATATATGGTTAGGCCTTTGCCTGGCCATACATACCTGGGCCCTCAACATGATTGTACAGTCCCTATTCCTCTATGGTAGTTTATTTTGGGGAAATATGCACCTTAGTCTGTTCTTCATGATGTATGGGTTTTTGTGTGTTAAAGTATTCTTGTCTCCTCTTACAGTTACCATCTCTTCCCCTTTTTGGGGACTTTATTTAACAGTGCCTACATGTTGTATTGGTATTGTTAGGTCTTTATGTCCTTAAAGATCCGGTAGAGACAGGATGAATATACGTTGGTCTTTCCCCCAATATGGAATGTTTAGGTCTCTGTATACATAATATAAAACTGTTTTCTTTATCGTTTTTTTCTGGTTTCTCCTCCAGTATAAGGCTTTACACCTTACCAAGCCTTAATATGCATCTTCAAAGTTACGGATCGCTTAATAATATAAAATGACTCCTCTTGTGGCGGCCGCCATGTTTTCGGAGTCCCGCGCATGCGCGGTACTCCGATACTCTCAACTTCCTCTTTCTTCTGACTTAGCGCAGGCGCAGCAGAGACTTCCGGGACGCCGGGTATCTCAGGAGCGCGCGCTTTTTGAAACGCCATTACGGCTTACATCCAGGACCTCCAGGTATTTAAACCTGGTCTCTCAGGGCACAGGGAACCCACCCCTGATGAAGTCACCCTTGGTGGTGACGATACGCGTGGGGACGTGTATCCTCTGATTCTTGATTTAGGGTCGCCATGCCTGGCATCCAGGGTTTATTATAACATCTTTCCGGTTGGTTGTATGTTATGCTGGGGACTTCCCTTAGTCATTCTTTGGTGATATGGGACGTGTATCCTCTGATTCTTGATTTAGGGTCGCCATGCCTGGCATCCAGGGTTTATTATAACATCTTTCCGGTTGGTTGTATGTTATGCTGGGGACTTCCCTTAGTCATTCTTTGGTGATATGCTGTAAAAATCTTTGGGGTACTTTGCCTTCATAGAGGCTATAATATCTTTTGTGTAAACTTTACCAATATAGTCTATTGCTATTATATACTGTGGTGTTTTTTCTGCATGTACACCCTCGTACTATATACCTTCTTGGACTGTTTACATTATTTGTACTAACATTATTTATTGTTAGATTACCCCTATGTAGCAGCCTACCTCTGTGCGGTATCTTATATGCAAACTATAATTTATTCCAATTGTATATGGTGATACTACTTCTGTGTTCCATAGATACATTTCTACATATGGTACCCTAGTAGATGGTTGGCATTATCTACAATAATATAACTGACTATTATAGCATATTACTGTGTCATTGTTATATTTATTATGTCACTTTCTGTATTGCACTTGTTTGGTTGCACCAATACAACCCACTGTTAATGTATATCGCTGTGCTATAGCCACACATTTTGTTACCCTGGGTACTATACTCTCTTGGTTGAATATTGCATGGCTCCCCTCTTTTGGCAACAGAGGATAGTCCAAACCTTAACAGAGGTTGGGACATCTTTTTGATATAAAGCTTCTAGGCTTCATGATTTTTTAAATGATTTTAAGTGTGTGATCCTGTGTTCTATCTTTGTAATAAAGTACCTTTTTATATTAACCTGGTGTATCCCTCCTAAATGCACACTTCCTTTTCTCTCTTTGGCATATAATGTATTAAGTGTGCTGAGGTGAACCCATCTATTGTTATTGGGTAAAAATTATCCCCCCAGGTGGTGCCCTCCCCCCTTTGTCTCTGATACCCTATGTTTATAGTATCCTCCTTTTTGGGATACTTTTCTGGAGTTGTGGCACACCTCTCTTACCTAACCTATATTTAGGCTATTCATTTGTGAATTGGTTTACTGATATTACTACGTATATTTGGTCCTTTTGTTATCAGGATGAATTTGGAAGAAAGGGAGAGTGCCTGGTCTAACCAGGTGGCGGATGTCTTTGATCTCTCCGTAACTGTCCAACTGGCTGAAAATATGGAGGAGAATACTGGTTTTGAAAAAATTGGCACAGATTTAATTAAATTACACAAAAATCTGACCAAAGTGTGGTACAACATAAAAAGTTTGGAGCATTATAAAAAATTGGGTATTGTACCGAGGGGTTTGAGGGTCCAAATCTTCCCTGCATGGGAGGCGGATCCAACCTTCAAAAAAACCTGGGAAACCGGTCTTTTGAAATGCTCTTCTATTATTCTAGATATGTTGTTAGCACATGATCAAGAATTAATGACTGCCATTAGAACTGAAATAAGGGATAGGGAATCTAAACTAAAAAACTTTGATCAAACTACGGTGGTGGCGCCTTTCCAGATTAAACTGAAGGGAATTATTGATCTCTTTGAGAAGGAGGTGATCAAACGAAAACGTAATAAATTGATTAGGGATAAAAAAGACTTTCAGTCTGGTGAAATCTTTAAGTGGAACCACAAGGGTAATTTAAGAACAAAACAGAGTTCAAAAAGTAGACCTTTGGTGTCCTCACCAACCAAATCTAACAGGGAAAATCAAGCATCTACTAGTGATGATTTTTTATCATCCGATCCAAGCGATCAAGAAAGCGATGCAGGAGGGGCAGAAGGAAGCGGCCGGTACCTGAGAAGTGGACTAAGGAAAACGGGCTGGTCCCCACACCACAAAGGAGGCAACCGCAAGAAAAAATAGCTGAAAGCCAGGAGGTTGGAGGTAATTTGAATATTATTAATCTTGCTGATTATGAGCTTAGTGAGGTGGAAAGGGGGGTCCTCTCTAGAGGTTTATCCTTCTCCCCCATGAACAAACTAGATAAATTTACCTTTATTAAGGATGTTTATTTGTTCTGCAGACAAATTACCTTCAAACTCCTGTACCACAAACCTCAACTGATCGACTCCCTCCCCCAGGATGAAAGAATGGCCTTCCAAACCCTATTGGATCTGATGGATGAACAGTCGGCCCCTCTTGGTAAGCAGAAATTTCCGGGCAGACTCCCCTCACAAGCCACCCCTAGTCTTTCTCTGTTCCCAGTGGTTCAGGTCTTCTTCGATGCTGTTTGTAGGGATATCCAATCTCTTAAATTGGACAAAAATAGACAAGATAATATCTCAACTGAGGAGAGGAGGGCACTACAGCATTTGAGGGAGAATGGCGATCTGGTAATTAAGGAAGCAGATAAGGGGGGGAACATTGTTCTATGGCCCGTGAAACTTTACCTGGAGGAGGCACAACGTCAACTGTCCAATAGGAAGATTTATCAACCTCTCCCCTCTGATCCAACAAATGTCTTTAAAACCAAGGTGGATCGTCTATTGTTGGATGCGCACCAGAAGGGGATTATTTCCAGGAAAGAACTGGATTACCTTACAGTACGAAACCCGATAGTACCAACATTCTATATGCTTCCAAAGGTGCATAAATCCCTTCTAAAACCACCTGGGAGACCGATTGTGGCAGGGATCGGGAGTATTTTTGAACAACTGTGTACTTATCTTGATTTCTATCTACAGCCCTTTGCTCTTCGTCTGGAATCGTACATCAGAGATTCAACTGATCTGATTATACAATTGGAGGAATTGAACATCCCCGAGGGTACCATTCTTGTCACAATGGACGTGGAATCGCTATATACGAACATCTCACACGATCTAGGTATGGGGGCTGTTTCTTACTACCTATCCGCACGGAGCACTGGCACCAGGGAACACGACGAATTTCTTTTGAACATGCTGTCACTTATCCTTAACCTGAACTACTTTATTTTTGATAGAGTTTTTTACAAACAAGTTTCAGGAACTGCGATGGGGGCACGTTGTGCCCCGTCGTATGCTAATATATACTTAGGATGGTGGGAGGAGACTATAGTGAGGAATATGGCTAACTTCACCAAACATGTTTTTCGCTGGTTTCGCTACTTGGACGATGTCCTTATGTTGTGGACCGGGCCATGGGGAGAATGTGAGGAGTTTATCTCCGAGCTAAATAACAATACATGTAACATCTATTTAACGTCTCACATGTCTCTCACCATGGTAGACTTCCTGGACCTAAAACTTTCTCTGGAGAATTCAAGAATCATCACGGATTTATTTAGAAAACCAACTTCAATCAACAGTTTCCTGCACTACGGCAGTTTTCACCCAGAGCATCTCCGAAATGGGATCCCAAAGGGCCAATTCTTACGTCTTCGGAGGAACTGCAGTCAGGTTGTGGATTTCCAGCTACAATCAAAGGAACTGATGAGACGTTTCCAAGCAAGAGGATACCCTAAGAAGGTAATTTCACGGGCCTTCCAATCCTCAATGTTGAAGGGGAGAGGAGAAATCTTGGCCGGGAAAAGAGATGAGAGAACCCCATATGGTGATATTGGGGTTATCACCATATTTAATAACCAATGGTCTGACCTGCGTGGAATCCTGAAGAAGAATTGGGGGATCTTGCGAAGTGAAGTGGCTCTTTCTCCACATATCTCAGAAACCCCCCGATTAATTGCTAGACGGGCCAGAAATCTCAGGGATGTACTCTCCTCTAGTCATTTTCTCAGACCATCTAGAAAGGTGGGGGGGGGGCCCCTCCTTGGAGGGCTCTTTCCCCTGTGGAAATTGTAATGTCTGTCCTCTGATGCTGGCAAGAGACCCTATTTTTGACAACTTATTTCCTTCTCAACAGAAACCCAAGGGTTATTTCAACTGCCGGACACGGAATCTAGTGTATGGCCTTATTTGCAATTGTCCCAAGATATATGTGGGACAGACCGGGCAAGAATTGAGAAGACGAATCCAACAACACATCTCCACTATCAATACGGCCAGGGCGGACCTTGAAAAAGGCAGGACTCTTTCTTCAGTGGCAGCACATTTTCTACGACAGCATAATGGCAGAACATCTGGTATAAGAATCCTTGGACTGGAGAGCATCAAAACTAATATAAGAGGGGGGAACCCTACATTGGACCTACTCAGACGAGAATCTACTTGGATCTATAACCTGAATAGTTTGGCACCAGTAGGGTTAAATGAGGAACTGTTATTCACGGGTTTCTATAAACAGAGGTAGGGTTGGCGTATATATGGTTAGGCCTTTGCCTGGCCATACATACCTGGGCCCTCAACATGATTGTACAGTCCCTATTCCTCTATGGTAGTTTATTTTGGGGAAATATGCACCTTAGTCTGTTCTTCATGATGTATGGGTTTTTGTGTGTTAAAGTATTCTTGTCTCCTCTTACAGTTACCATCTCTTCCCCTTTTTGGGGACTTTATTTAACAGTGCCTACATGTTGTATTGGTATTGTTAGGTCTTTATGTCCTTAAAGATCCGGTAGAGACAGGATGAATATACGTTGGTCTTTCCCCCAATATGGAATGTTTAGGTCTCTGTATACATAATATAAAACTGTTTTCTTTATCGGTTTTTTCTGGTTTCTCCTCCAGTATAAGGCTTTACACCTTACCAAGCCTTAATATGCATCTTCAAAGTTACGGATCGCTTAATAATATAAAATGACTCCTCTTGTGGCGGCCGCCATGTTTTCGGAGTCCCGCGCATGCGCGGTACTCCGATACTCTCAACTTCCTCTTTCTTCTGACTTAGCGCAGGCGCAGCAGAGACTTCCGGGACGCCGGGTATCTCAGGAGCGCGCGCTTTTTGAAACGCCATTACGGCTTACATCCAGGACCTCCAGGTATTTAAACCTGGTCTCTCAGGGCACAGGGAACCCACCCCTGATGAAGTCACCCTTGGTGGTGACGATACGCGTGGGGACGTGTATTCTCTGATTCTTGATTTAGGGTCGCCATGCCTGGCATCCAGGGTTTATTATAACATCTTTCCGGTTGGTTGTATGTTATGCTGGGGACTTCCCTTAGTCATTCTTTGGTGATATGCTGTAAAAATCTTTGGGGTACTTTGCCTTCATAGAGGCTATAATATCTTTTGTGTAAACTTTACCAATATAGTCTATTGCTATTATATACTGTGGTGTTTTTTCTGCATGTACACCCTCGTACTATATACCTTCTTGGACTGTTTACATTATTTGTACTAACATTATTTATTGTTAGATTACCCCTATGTAGCAGCCTACCTCTGTGCGGTATCTTATATGCAAACTATAATTTATTCCAATTGTATATGGTGATACTACTTCTGTGTTCCATAGATACATTTCTACATATGGTACCCTAGTAGATGGTTGGCATTATCTACAATAATATAACTGACTATTATAGCATATTACTGTGTCATTGTTATATTTATTATGTCACTTTCTGTATTGCACTTGTTTGGTTGCACCAATACAACCCACTGTTAATGTATATCGCTGTGCTATAGCCACACATTTTGTTACCCTGGGTACTATACTCTCTTGGTTGAATATTGCATGGCTCCCCTCTTTTGGCAACAGAGGATAGTCCAAACCTTAACAGAGGTTGGGACATCTTTTTGATATAAAGCTTCTAGGCTTCATGATTTTTT
Organism: Anomaloglossus baeobatrachus; assembly: GCF_048569485.1. Lineage (NCBI taxonomy): Eukaryota > Metazoa > Chordata > Amphibia > Anura > Aromobatidae > Anomaloglossus > Anomaloglossus baeobatrachus. The sequence continues at coordinate 695,078,361 of NC_134356.1, forward strand.
AAATGATTTTAAGTGTGTGATCCTGTGTTCTATCTTTGTAATAAAGTACCTTTTTATATTAACCTGGTGTATCCCTCCTAAATGCACACTTCCTTTTCTCTCTTTGGCATATAATGTATTAAGTGTGCTGAGGTGAACCCATCTATTGTTATTGGGTAAAAATTATCCCCCCAGGTGGTGCCCTCCCCCCTTTGTCTCTGATACCCAAGGCAATTACATGAGTCAACAAGAGTCTTATAAAAACAATGAGGCCTTATCCCCAGTCTATAAACAAACTATCTTCATGTCTGGCTGAATTTTAAGAAATGTAACCCCTGCTAAGCACTGACAGAGTCCAGGTCCTCACAATCGATTGGGCCCTTTCTCTGTTTCCTTAATAGAGTGTAAGCTCTTATTGCCATTGGTGTACTCCCTCTCTCTCTCTCTCTCTAATAAAGTGTAAGCTGTAATGGTCAATGGGAAATTCTGTCTTGTGAAGAGTGTTAAATCTTATGGTCATCGAACTTCTCTTTCACTTTCTCTGTACAATACTGTTAGCTCTTATGCTCAGTGGTATCCTTGCTCTCTCCTGTAGAGTGCAAGCTATTATGGTCAGTGTGGTCCTTTCTCTCATGTAGCATTTCAGCTCTTATGGTCTACGCGGTCTTCTCATTATCCTTTACAGTGTAAGCTCTTATAGTCAATGGGATCCTCTCTCTCCCTCCCGCAGAGTGTAAGATCTTTGGTCAGTGAGGGCCTCTGTCTCTCTCAGATAAAAAGGGGGGTAGTTGCCTCAATCTTGGCATTGTGTGACCATGTGTGCCACAGTAAGGAGAGAATGGAGAGTATAAAGAGTAGAAGAGAACTATCTGAGAATTTGAGAAATACATTTTGTAAAGATCAGCAATATTTAAATTTACATGTCCATCTCCAGAGGTCTTGATGTTCCCTTGTCCACGATGCATAATATAATCAAGAAGAATACAAAGCAAGGCACTGTAGCTAATCTCCATGGACATCAACGGCAGAGAAAAATTGATGAAAAATTGCAACACAGGATCATCTGGATAGTTGGTAAGCCGTCTTAATGATATTCCAAAGAAATTCAAGCTGACCTGCAAGTTCACAGTGCATCAGTGTAAGTTCAAACTATCCATCCCTATCTGAATTAAAGGAAACACTATGGAGGAGACCCAAGAGGATCCCACTGCTGACACAGACACATATATTTACATATGTACATAGGTTGAAATAAGACCTGTCACAGGACTAAGTGCTCATCCCACCCATTCCCTATTTAGAGTCCAGCACTAGAGATACCTAGGGTCAGGTATCAAGCTCAATGCATAGGTGAGGAACCCATCTAGGGTGGTGAGGAACTCCAGGTACCAGTGGTAGGTTTGGTCAAGGGTCACAACCTTCCCCACCCCTAGACACAGGATTTCCTTTCCCTTTCGCCATTGACTTGGTACTTCCCTGTACCTAGCGTGACAATATCTTGGTCCATATAGTTCAACCTTTTTCCACCAAGTATACATTTCATCACTAAAACATTTATATCTGACAAGGTTGTGTACTGAGAAAATCATCCAGCCCTTATATAAACGTTTTTATAGTGTCAGCCATTACTACCTGTTGTGGTCGGCATTCCACAGTCTGACTGCTCTAACTGTAAAGAACCCTTTCCTAATTAGCTGCCGGAATCGCTTTTCTTCCACTCGCAGTGA